>NC_137328.1:27573061-28855344 GCF_965287045.1 Carcharhinus amblyrhynchos | reverse complement strand
TTATTTAGTGAATGGAATGGGGTGGATTTGCAGGCAGTGGCCAGGTTCCAGGTGCCATCTCCAGGCGAGTTTTCAGATTTGCATTGGGAAATTTATTTTGTAAGGGCCGTGGGTTGGATTGCTGGGCGGTGGACAGGTTCAGTGTGTCTTCCCTGGGAATGAGCTTTCAGATTTGGGTTGATGTTTTTATGTTGTGAAGGCAGTGGGATGGATTTGCAGTCTGTGGCCAGGTCCCGGGTGTCTTTCCCGGTCGAGAGTTTTCAGATTCGGGTTGGTGATTTTATTTTGTGAACAAGGAGCAGGATGGATTTGCGGGCAGTGGCCAGGTTTTGGGTGCCATTTCCGAGCGTGAGCATTCAAGTTCATGTCGGTGATTTATTTTGTGAGCGAGAACTGGATGTATTTGCGAGCAGTGGCCGGTTTACGGGTGTGTTCCTGGTCATGAGCTTTCAGATTCGTGTCAGTGATTTTATTTTCTGAGCTGCATGGATTTGTGGGTTGTAGCCTGGTTCTGGGTACCTTCCCTGGCATGAACTTCAAGATTTGAGTTGATGATTTTATTTTGAGCGGAGCGGGTTGGATTTGTGGGCCGTGGCCAGGTTCTGGGTGCGTTACCCTGGTGTGAGCTTTCAGATCCAGGTCGGTGATTTTATTTTGTGAAGGGAATGGTGCGGATTTGTGGGCGGTGGCCAGGAAATAGATATAAAACATAGAACATTACAGCGCAGTGCAGGCCCTTCGGCCCTCGATGTTGCGCTGACCAGTGGAACCAATCTAATGACCCTCTAACCTAAACTATTCCAATGTTATCCATATGCCTATCCAATGACCATTTGAACGCACTTAAAGTTGGTGAGTCCATAACTGCTTCAGGCAGGGCATTCCACGCCCTTACTACCCTCTGACATCCGTCCTATAATTACCACCCCTTAATTTAAAGCTATGTCCCTTCATGTTAGCCGTCATCATCCGAGGAGATTGGGAAAAATTTAAAAGTCAACAAAGAATCACTAAGAAGTTGATAAAGAAAGAAAGGATAGACTATGAAGCTAAACTAGCACTAAATATAAAAAAAGAACAGTAAGAGTTTTTACAAATATATAAAGAGGAGGCTGGCTAGAGTGAATGTTGGACCCTTAGAGGATGAGAGGGGGGATTTAGTGGTGGGGGATGAGGAAATGGCTGAGGCCTTAAATAAGTTTTTTGCCTTGGTCTTCATGGAGGAGGACACGAATATTAATATAAATATTGTTTGCCAGATATTAAAGGTAGAAGGATGGTAGGAGTTGAGGGCTTGAATGCGATTACTGTCACTAGAGAGGTAGTGCTTGATAGACTAATGGGACTGAAAGTGGACAAGTCCCCAGCACCGGATGGAATGCATCCCAGGGTTCTGAAGGAAATGGCAGAGGTGATAGTGGATACCAAAATTCACTGGATTCCGGGGAAGTGCCGGAAGATTGGAAAACGGCTAATGTTACGCCGCTGTTTAAAAAAGGTAGCAGACGAAAGGCAGGGAATTATAGGCCGGTTAGTTTAACGTCCATAGTTGGAAAAATGCTTGAATCCATCATCAAAGAAGAAAAAGCAAGGCACCTAGAAAGGAATGGTTTGATAGAGCAGATGCAGCACGGATTTGTTAAGGGGAAGTCGTGTTTGACAAATTTATTGGATTTCTATGAGGATGTGACGAGTGCAGTAGACAGAGGGGAACCGGTGGATGTGGTGTTTTTAGATTTCCAAAAGGCGTTTGATAAGGTGCCTCATAAAAGGTTGCTACAGAAAGTTAGGGTGCACGGAGTTGGGGGTAAGGTGTTAGTGTGGATAGAGGATTGGTTGTCTAATAGGAAGCAGAGAGTTGATATCAATGGGTGCTATTCTGATTGGCGGTTGGTGAATAGTGGAGTGCCACAGGGATCGGTGCTGGGGCCTCAGCTATTTACCATTTATATAGATGATCTGGAGGAGGGGGCTGAGTGTAGGGTGTCGAAATTTGCTGATGACACAAAGATGAATGGAAAAGCAAATTGCGCAGAGGGTGTGGAAAGTCTACAGAGGGATCTAGATAGGCTGAGCGAGTGGGCGAGGACCTGGCAGATGGAGTACAATGTTAGAAAGTGTGAGGTTATCCACTTTGGCAGAAATAATAGTAGGAGGGATTACTATTTAAAGGACGAAAAGCTGCAGCATGCTACAGTGCAGAGGGACCTGGGAGTCCTTGTGCATGAGTCGCAAAAACCCAGTCTGCAGGTGCAGCAGGTGATCAAGAAGGCAAATGGAATGCTAGCCTTTATAGCGAGGGGGATAGAATATAAAAGCAGGGAGGTCTTGCTGCAACTGTACAGGGCACTAGTGAGGCCACAGCTGGAGTACTGTGTGCAGTTTTGGTTGCCGCACTTGCGCAAGGATATTTTGGCCTTGGAAGGAGTGCAGAGGAGGTTCACTAGGCTGATACCGGAGATGAGGGGGTTGGACTATGAAGAGAGACTAAATAGACTGGGTCTGTACTCGTTGGAGTTTAGGAGGATGAGGGGGGATCTTACAGAGATGTATAAGATAATGAAAGGGATGGGTAGGGTAGAGGTAGAAAGATTTTTCCTGTTTAGAAAGGATAGCAGGACTAGAGGGCACAGCCTCAAGATAAGGGGGGGGCAGTTTAGATCAGAGTTGAGGAGGAACTTCTTCACTCAAAGGGTGGTGAATCTCTGGAATTCTCTGCCCGTTGAAGTGGTGGAGGCTACCTCGCTAAATATATTTAAGTCACGGGTAGATAGGTTTTTGACAGACAGGGGAATTAAGAGTTATGGGGAGAAAGCGGGAAAGTGGAACTGATCCACTTCAGATCAGCCATGATCTTATTGAATGGCGGGGCAGGCTCGAAGGGCTAGATGGCCTACTCCTGCTCCTATTTCTTATGTTCTTATGAAAAAGGCTCTCACTATGCACCCTATCATCTTGTATGCCTCAATTAGGTCACCTCTCAACCTTCTTCTTTCTCACAAAAACAACCTCAAGTCCCTCATCCTTTCCTCATAAGACCTTCCCACCATACCAGGCAACATCCTGGTAAACCTCCACTGCGCCCTTTCCAATGCCTCCACATCCTTCTTATAATGCTGGAAGCAGCATTAGCGGCAGTGGTTGGAAGATGGCAGTCGTACTCCACTGAAAAATATTCATGCGTGTGCCGCACTTACCGGCAATGATCATACTCAGATAAATTCTGCAAAATGCAGACGGGCAGGATCTGCAGGCGGTGGCAGGGTTCCAGGTTCCTTTCCCGGGCGTGACCTTTCAGATCCAGATCGGTGATTTTAATTTGTGAAGGGAGTCGGCCTAATTTGCGGGCAGTGGCCAAGCTCCACATGCATTCCTGGTGTGAGCTTTCAGATTCATGTTAGTGATTTATTTTATGACCAGTGGCGGGATATATTTGCAAATGGTGACTGGGTTCCATGTTCCTTCCCTGGGCATGAGCTTTCAGATTTGGTTGGTGATTTTATTTTGTGAAGACAGTGTGGTGGATTTGCGGGTGGTGGCTAGGTTGATTGATGAAGATAGGACAGTGGATGTTGTCTACATGGGCTTCATTAAGGCCTTTGACAAGGTCCTTCATGGCAGAAGGTGAAGTCCCATGGGATGAGGGGTGAGCTGGCAAGGTGGCTTGATCATAGAAGACTGAGGGTAGCAGTAGAAAGATGGGTTTCTAAATGGAGGTCTGTGACAAGTGGCATTCCTCAAGGATCAGTGCTGGGACCTTTGCTGTTTGTAATATATATATAAATGATTTGGAGGAAAATGTAACTGGATTGATTAGTGAGTTTTCAGAAGGCACAAAGGTTGGTAGAATTGCGGATAGCAATAATGACTATCAGAGGATACAGCAGAATATAAATCGGTTGAAGGCTTGGCAGAGAAATGGCAGATGGAGTTTAATCTGGACAAGTGTGAGGTAATGCATTTTGGAAGGGCTAACATTGATGGGAAATATACAGTAAATGGCAGAACGCTTAAGGGTATTGATAGGCAGAGTGATCTGGGTGTACAGGTATATAGGTCACTGACAGTGGCAATCCAGGTGGAGAAGGTAGTCAAGAAGACATACGGCATTCTTGCCTTCATCGTCCAGGGAATTGAGTTTAAAAATTGGCAAGTCATGTTGCAGCTTTATAGAACCTTAGTTCGGCTGCACTTGAAATATAGTGTTCAATTCTGGTCGCCACACTACCGGAAAGATGTGGAGGCTTTGGACACGTCACTGAAAAGATTTACCAGGATGATGCCTGGAATGGAGTGCATTAACTGTGAGGAGAGGTTGGAGAAACTTGGTTTGTTCTCATTGGAATAATGGAAGTTGAGGGGCGAACTGATAGAAGTCTACAAGATGATGGACATATTCAGAAACATTTTCCCAAGGTGGAAGAGTCAATTACTTGGGGGCATTGGTTTAAGGTGCAAGGGGCAAGATTTAAAGGCAAGTTTTTTGACGCAGAGGGTGGTGGGTGCCTGGAACTTATTGCCGGGGGAGGTAGTGGAAGCAAATGCAATAGTGAGTTTTAAGGGCACCTTAAAGGATGAGAATGGAGGGATATGGTCCCCGGAAGGGGCCATATCCTTCCATTCTCATCCTTTAAGGTTTTCGTAAGCGGTTTTAGTTCAGTCGAGCAGCATGGTCAGTGCAGGCTTGGAGAGTCGAAGGACCTGTTCCTATGCTGTAATTTTCGGCATTCTTCATTTCCTGGGCATGAGCTTTCAGACTCGGGTCGGTGACTTTATTCTGTGAGCAGGCGGCAGGATATATTTGCAGGCCATGGCCGGGATCCAGCTGCTCTCCCGGGCGTGCACTTTCAAATCCAGGACGGTGATTTTATTTGTGAAGGGATGGAGTGGATTTGTGGGTGATGGCTGGGTTCCAGCTTCCTTCCCTGGTGTGAGATTTCAGTTTCGGGTCAGTGATTTTATTTTGCCCAAAAGTTAAAATTCTAAATTGGGGCAAGGCCAATTTTGATGATATCAGACAGGAACTTTCAAAAGTTAATTGAGGGAGTCTGTTGACAGACAAAGGGACATCTGGTAAGTGGGAGGCTTTCAGAAGTGTGTTAATCAGGGTTCAGGGTAAGCACGCTCCTCTTAGAGTGAAGGGCGAGTCTGGTAGAAGTAGGGAACCCTGAATACTCAGGGTATTGAGGCCCTGGTCAAGAGAAAAAGGGCACATGACATGCTTGGCAGCTGAGACCAAATAGATCCCTTGGAGAGCATAAGGGGTGCACAAGGGTGGTTTCAAGTGTAAGTTGATAGGGATTCAGGACCGACACATTCCTGTAAGGATGAAGGATAAGTATGGCAAGTTACAGGAACCTTGGGAAAAAGAAATATTGTGAGCTTAGTCAAAGAGAAAAAGGAAGCACTTGACAAGACTAGGCGGCTAGGAACACAGAAAGCAAGCATGGAATACAAGGACAGTAGCAAGAAGCTTAAGCAATGAGTAAGGAGGATTAAAAGCACCATGAAAAGTCATTGGCCAGCAGGGTTAAGGAAAATCCCAAGGCTTTTTATACATACATAAAGAGAAAGTGGGTAGCTAGGGAGAGGGTTGACCCACTCAAGGACAGGGGAGGGAATCTGTGCATGGAGCCAGAGGAAATGGGCAAGGTATTAAATAAGTACTTTGCATCAGCATTCACCAAAAAGAAAGACTTGGAGGGATGAAGAGTGTTGGGAAGGGTGTGTAGGTAGTTTGAATCATGCTGAGATCAAAAAGTAGGAGGTATTGGGGTTCTTGAGAAGCATTAAGGTAGACAATTCCCCAGGGCTTGACAGGATATACTCCAGAATACTGAGACAAGGGAAGAAATTGCTAGGGCCTTGAGAGAAATCCTTGTATTCTCACTGGCTACAGGGAAGGTCCCAGGGGATTAGAGAATAGCCAATGTCGTTCCTTTGTTCGAGAAGGATAGCAAGGTTAATCCAAGTAATTACAGGCCGGTGGGCCTTACATCAGTGGTCAGGAAATTATTGGAGAGGATTCTTCGAGACAGGATTTACTCCTACCTGGAAATAAGTGGACACATTAGCAAGTGGCAACACAGTTTTGTGATTGGGAGGTCATGTCTGACTAACTTGATTGAGTTCTTCAAGGAAGTGACAATGAGGGTCGAGCAGTGGATGTTATCTTCATGGACTTCAGTAAGGCCTTTGACAAGGTGCCTCATGGCAGACTGGTGCAGGTGGTGAAGCTGCATGGGATCAGAGGTGAGCTGGCAAGGTGGATACAGAATTGGCTCGGTCATAGAACGCAGAAATTAGCAGTGAAAGGGTACATTTCTGAATGGAGTGCTGGGATCTTTACTGTTTGTAATATATATCAATGATTTGGAGGAAAATGTAACTGATTTGATTAGTAAGTTTGCAGACGACACAAAGGTGGGTAAAATTGTGGACAGCGATGAGGACAATCAGAGGATACTGCAGGATATTGATCGGTTGGAGGCTTGGGCAGAGAGATGGCAGATGGCGTTTAATCCAGATAAATATAAGGTAGTGCACTTTGGAAGATCTAATACAGGTAGGAAATATACAATAAATGGCAGAATCCTTAAGAGTATTGATAGGCAGATGGATCTGGGTGTACAGGTACACAGGTCACTGAAAGTGGCAATGCAGGTGGAGAAGGTAGTCAAGAAAGCATAATAACATGCTTGTCTCCATTGGCCGGGGCACTGAGTTTCAAAACTGGCAAGTCATGTTGCAGCTTTATAGAACCTTAGCTAAGCCACATCGGTTTTTACCGATGCGGCAAGCAGTCTGATTTCAAAGTGTCCTTCACTGCCACTGGGACTTACTTTGCCAAAGCGGTGATATTACGTCAATGTTCGAACCTTGTCGAGGAAACAGCTTTGAGTAAGATCACAGTTGTGTTCAAGTTTCATTCACAACCACCTAGAAGCTGATATTGCAGCAAGGCGAATATCTCAAAGTAAAACCACATTTGTTTCCAAGGTTACACTCAGTGCCATTTGAAAACATTTCACCAAAAGGTTGATATTGCAGCAAAGTGTTTATCGCAATGAGTAAAGCACATTGAGTAACTCCACCTTTGTTTTGAAAGCTTCCTTCACTGACATTGCATCTTATTATGCCATGAGGTTGGTATTGCGGTGGAATGCTTATCCCGACGAGGCAACTGCCATTGATGGTTTTTTGCCAAGCATCTGACATTCCGACAAATTGATTAATTGGAGGAGTTTAGCATTTTGAGTAAATCTACATTTGATTCCCAGATTCCTCTCTCAAGTTCCACTCAATGCCGTTCAAAAATTTATTGGAAAATAGTATAATTGGAGATCCTGCATATCTTGAGTGCTTATGAGAGAATCCATGTTTGCCTCTGAAGATTCTCTCAGTGCGTTTTGGCCGTTTTCGTCAAAAAGTTGATGTTGTGATATGCTTATCTCAATGCGTTAGGCACTATGAGTAAACCCCACATTTGATTCCAAATGTTCCAACGTGCCATATCTGGCAAAAATATGATATTGTGGCAATGTTCTTATCCCTGTGAGTAAGGCGCTTTGAGTAATTCCACGTTTGTTTCCAAAATTTCCTTCAGTCATTTCCTGCAAGAAGCTGATACTGCAGCAAAGCGAATGCTTGATGAGTAACCCACTTGGAGTAAAACAACATTTGTTTCCAATGTTTCTTTCAGTGCCATTGAGACAATACGCCAAAAGGTTGATATTGCAGCAAAGCGCTCATCACAATGAGTAAAGCACATTGAGTAAAACCACTTTTGTTTTGAAAGGTTCTTTCACTGCAATTGAGAACTTAGTTTTAAAAGAGTTTGATACTGCGGAGGACTGCTTACACCGATGAAGCAAGCAGTTTGCGTAAATTTATGTTTGTTTTCAAATCTTCCTTCACTGCCACTGGGTCTTATTTTGCCAAAGCAATGATATTGCAGCAACGTTCTAATTTTGTTGAGGAAAGAGCTTTGAGTAAGTCCACACTTGTGTTCCAGTTTCATTCAAACCCCTTGAGTCATTACCACTAAGAAGCTGATATTGCGGCAAAGCGAATATCTCAATGAATAAACCACTTGGAGTGAAAAAGCACACTTTGTTTGCAAGGTTTCTCTCAGTGCCATTTGAAGACATTTCGCCAAAAGTTTAATATTGCGGCAAAGTGCTTATCGCAATGAGTAAAGCACATTGAGTAACTCCACCTTTGTTTTGAAAGCATCCTTCACTGACATTGAATCTTATTATGCCAAGAGTGTGACACTGTGGTGGAGTATTTATATCGATGGGTCAAATGGTTTGAGTGTATCCACCTTTGTTTTCAAAGCTTCCTACACTGCCATTGTCTTATTTTGCCGTGAGGTTGGTATTGCGGTGGAATGCTTATTCCAACGAAGCAAGCAGTTTTATTGCGTCCACATTTGCTTTCAAAACTTTATTCACTGCCATTGATTTTTTTTTGCCAAGCACCTAACATTCCGACAAATTGATTAATTGGAGGAGTTTAGCGCTTTGAGTACATTGGATTTCCAGATTCCTCTCTTAAGTTCCTCTCAATGCTGTTCAAAAGTTTATTGGAAAATAGTATAATTGGAGATTCTGCATATCTTGAGTGCTTATGAGAAAATCCGTGTTTGCTTCTGAAGATTCTCTCAGTGCGTTTTGGCCGTTTTCGTCAAAAAGTTGATGTTGTGGTGATCTGCTTATCTCAATGCGTTAGGCACTATGAGTAAACCCCACATTTGATTCCAAATGTTCCAATGTGCCATATCTGGCAAAAATATGATATTGTGGCAACACTCTTATCTCTGTGAGTAAAGCGCTTTGAGTGAATCCACATTTGTTTCCAAAATTTCCTTCAAAGTCATTTCCTATGAGAAGCTGATATTGCAGCAAAGCGAATGCTTGATGAGTAACCCACCTGGAGTAAAACAACATTTGTTTCCAATGTTTCTCTCAGTGCCATTTGAAGACATTTCGCCAAAAGCTTGATATTGCGGAAAAGTGCTTATCGCAATGAGTAAAGCACATTGAGTAACTCCAGCTTCGTTTAGAAAGCTTCCTTCACTGCAATTGTGGCTTCATTTGAAAAGAGTTGCAAAGAGGTTGAGAAGAGCTGCAGAGGAGCGTTTTTACTCTTAAGGCAAACAGATTGTATAAACCTACCTGTATCGTCAAAGCTTCCTTCACTGCCACTGAGTCTTGCTTTGCCAAAGCGGTGATAATTCGGCAATTTTCTCAAACACTGAGGAAAGGGCCTTCAGGAAGTCCACATTTGTGTTCGATTCTCACTCAAAGCCATTCAGTCATTACCGCAGAGAAGCCGATATTACGGCAAAACAAATATCTCAATGAGTGAACCATTTGGAGTAAAACTAATTTTTATTTGTTGTCAAGGTATTGCTCAGTGCCATTTGAAGATATTTCGTCAAAAGGTTGATATTGCGGCAAAGTGCTTCCTGCAATGAATAAAGCACATTGAGTAACTCCATCTTTGTTTTGAAAGCTTCCTTCACAGCAATTGTGAATTAGTTTGAAAAGAGTTTTATACTGCCGATAAGTGTTTTGACTGAAGAGGCAAACAGTTTGCCAAAATCTACCTTTGTTTGCAAAGCGTCCTTCATTCACATTCTTTCTAGTTTTGCGAAAGCAGTGATAATGCGGCAGCATTGAAATCTTGTTGAGGAAAGTGCAAGAGTACGTCCACATTTCTGTTCAAGTCTCACTCAAAGCTGTTGTGTCATTACTGCCGAGAAGCTGATATTGCTGAAAAGCTCAATGAATTAACGACTTGGAGTAAAACCACGTTTCTTTCCCGAGTTTCTTGCAGTGCCGTTTGAAGACATTTTGTCAAAACGTTGATATTGTGGCAAAGTGCTTATCGCAATGAGTAAAGCACATTGAGTAACTCCACCTTCGTTAAGGAGGCTTCCTTCACTGCAATCGTATCTTGGTTTGAAAAGAGCTGAGAAGAGTTTAAGAGCTATGGAGGAGTGTTTTTACTCATGAGGCAAGCAGTTTGCCTAACTATACTATTGTTTCCAAAGCTCCCTTCACTGCCATTCAGTCTTATTTTGTGAAAGCGCTGAGAATGCGTCAACGTTGTCATCTGGCTGAGAAAAGAGCTTTGAGTGATTCTACATTTGTGTTCAAGTTTCACTCAAAGCCATTGAGTCATACTGCTAACAATCTGATATTGCGCAAAGCGAATATCTCAGTGAGTAAACCACTTGGAGTAAAACCACACTTGTTTCTAAGTTTTCTCTCAGTGCCTTTTGAAGACATTTCACCAAAAGCTTGATATTGCGGCAAAGTTCTTATCACAATGAGTAAAGCACATTGAGTAACTCCACCTTCGTTTTGAAAGCTTCCTTCACTGCAATTGTGACTTAGTTTGAAAAGAGTTGAAAAGACGTCGAGAAGAGCTGCGGAGGAGTGTTTTTACTCTTGAGGCAAACAGTTTGCCTAAATCTACTTTTGCCGTCAAAGCTTCCTTCACTGCCAATGAGTCTTATTTTGCCAAAGCGGTGATAATGCAGCAACTTTCTCATCTCACTGAAGAAAGAGCCTTGAGGAAGTCTACATTTGTGTTTGAGTCTCACTCAAAGCCATTGAGTCATTTCCACAAAGAAGCTGATATTGTGGTAAAATGAATATCTCAATGAGTAAACCATTTGGATTGAAACTAATCTTTATTTGTTGCCAAGGTATCGCTCAGTGCCATTTGAAGATATTTTGTCAAAAGGTTGATATTGCAGCAAAGTGCTTATCGCAATGAGTAAAGCACATTGAGTAACTCCACCTTTGTATTCGAATCTTCCCTCACTACAATGGTGAATTAGTTTGTAAAGAGTTTCATACTGCGGGTGTGTTTCTACTTAAGAGGCAAGCAGGTTGCCTCAATCTACGCTTGTTTTCAAAGCGTCCTTCATTTCCATTCTTCATAGTTTTGCCAAAGCAGTGATAATGCAGCAACGTTGAAATCTCGTTGAGGAAAGAGCATAGAGTACAACCACATTTGTGTTAAAGTCTCACTCAAAGCCGTTGTGTCATTACTTCCGAGAAGCTGATATTTGGGCAAAGCGAATATCTCCATGAATTAATGACTTGGAGTAAAACCACGTCTGCTTCCAAAGTTTCTCTCAATGCCAGTTGAAGACATTTTGCCAAAACATTGATATTGCGGCAAAGTGCTTATCGCAATGAGTAAAGCACATTGAGTAACTCCACCTTTGTTTTCAAAGCTTCCTTCACAGCAACATCGAATTAGTTTGAAAAGAGTTTCATATTGCGGATGCGTTTTTTCTTATGAGGCAAGCAGGTTGCTCCAATCTACCTTTGTTTTCAAAGCATCCTTCACTTCCATTCTTTGTAGTTTTGCCAAAGCTGTGATAATGCTGCAACATTGAAATCTCATTGAGGAAAGAGCATAGAGTACAACCACATTTGTGTTTAAGTCTCACTCAAAGCCATTGTGTCATTATTTCCGAGAAGCTGATATTGCAGCAAATCGAAAATCACAATGAATTATCGACTTGGAATAAAACCACGTTTCTTTGCCAAGTTTCTTTCAGTGCCATTTGAAGACATTTCGCGAAAATGTTGATATTGCGTCAATGTGCTTATTGCAATCAGTAAAGCACATTGAGTAACTCCACCTTCGTTTTGAAAGCTTCCTTCACTGCAATTGTGACTTAGTTTGGAAAGAGTTGAGAAGAGCTACAGAGGAGTGTTTTTACTCATGAGGCAAGCAGTTTGCCTAAACCTACCATTGTTTTCAAAGTTTCCTTCACTGCCATTCAGTCAAATTGTGCCAAAGCAGTGATAATGCGGCAACATTATCATCTCATAGAGGAAACAACTTTCAGTCAGTCCACATTTGTGTTCAGGTATCACTCAAAGCCATTCGCTCATTACTGCTGAGAAGCTGATATTGCGGCAAAGCGAATATCTCAGTGAGTAAACCATTTGGAGTGAAACCACATTTGTCTAAGTTTTCTTTCAGTGCCATTTGAAGACATTTCGCCAAAAGCTTGATACTGTGGCAAAATGCTAATCGCAATGAATAAAACACATTGAATCGCTCCACCTTTGTTTTGAAAGCTTTCTTCAAAGGAATTGTGAAGTAGTTTGAAAAGAGTTCGATACTGCGGATAAGTGTCTTCACTGAAGAGGCAAGCAGTTTGCCTAAATCTACCTCGGTTTTCAAAGCGTCCTTCTCTTCCATTCTTTCTAATTTTGCCAAAGCAGTGATAATGCAGCAATGTTGAAATCTCGTTGAGGAAAGAGCATAGAGTACCTCCACATTTGTGTTCAAGTCTCACTCAAAACCGTTGTGTCACTACTGCCGAGAAGCTGATATTGCGGCAAAGCGAATATCACAATTAATTAACGACTTGGAGTAAAACCATATTTGTTTCCAAAGTTTCTCTCAGTGCCATTTGAAGACATTTTGCCAAAAGGTTGATTTTGTGGCAAAGTGCTTACCGCAACGAGTGAAGCACATTGAGTAACTCCACCTTCGTTTAGAAAGCTTCCTTCAGTACAATCGTGTCTTGGTTTGAAAAGAGTTGAAAAGAGTTTAAAAGCTACAGAGGAGTGTTTTTACTCATGAGGCAAACAGTTTGCCGAAATCTATCATTGTTTTCAAAGCTTCCTTCACTGCCACTCAGTCTTATTTTGCCAAAGGGCTGATAATGCGTCAACGTTGTCATCTGGCTGAGGAAAGAGCTTTGAGTAAGTCCACATTTATAAAGAACAAAGAACAAAATCAGCCCGGGAAACAGGCCCTTCGGCCCAACGAGCCCGCGCCGCCATCTCAACACCACCAGTCCACCTCTCTACCCGTGACCCCTATCTAATGTTTTATGGCCATCCAGATTGAGGGAAACTGATTTAGGGACAATTTATTCCTGCCAATCAGCCTAACAGCACATCTTTGGGGTGTGGGAGGAAACCGGAGCACCCAGAGAAAACCCACGCAAGCATGGGGAGAATGCGCAAACTCCCACAGACACCGGCCCAAATCCATGTGTCTGCACAGCAATCAGCGATAGTCACTGAGCTGTCATCTTGCCCAGTATCTTGTCCAGTTTAGGCACACACTAACGACATGAAGCACTAGGCCAATCTCGAACAACCAAGAGCAGCCCCAGTACGACCCATCGCCTGTATGCCCCTCGTTGGACACGAGGTGGACCGACTAAAACCTGTGAATGAAAGAGAAAAAAAAAATTATTATCATACTATACCTATTTACATTACCAGGGACGCCCCAATGCTAATGACCCTTATTTAAAAGGTTCTCCTATATCCACCCATCTCCAACTCAGCCATGTGCCTGTCTAAGTTACTCTTAAAGGACTCTAGCGTGTTTGCCTCCACCACCTTACTTATGTTCAGGTCTCACTCAAAGCCATTGAGTCATTACTGTTGAGAAGCTGATATTGTGGCAAAGCGAATATCTCAGTGAATTAACGACTTGGAGTAAAACCCTGTTTGTTTCCAAAGTTTCTCTCAGTGCCAGTTGAAGACATTTTGCCAAAACAATGTTATTGCGACAAAGTGCTTATTGCAATCAGTAAAGCACATTGAGTAACTTCACCTTCATTTAGAAAGCTTCCTTCACTGTAATTGTGTCTTAGCTTGAAAAGACACAAGGGTTTGAAAGAGCTATGGAGGAGTGTTTTTACTCATGAGGCAAGCAGTTTGCCTAAATCTACCATTGTTTTCAAAGCTTCCTTCACTTCCATTCAGTCTGATTGTGCCAAAGCAGTGGGGAAACAGCTTTCAGTCAGCCCACGTTTGTGTTCAAGTTTCTCTCAAAGCCATTGAGTCATTACTGCCGAGTAGCTGATATTGCGGCAAAACGAATACCTCAATGAGTAAACCACTTGGAGTAAAGCCACATTTGTTTGTACGTTTTCTTTCAGTGCCATTTGAAAACATTTTGCCTAAAGTTTGACTTTGTGGTAAAGTGCTTATCGCTATGAGTAAAGCACATTGAGTAACTCCACCTTTGTTTTGAAAGCTTCCTACACAACAATTGTAAATTAGTTTGAAAAGGGTTTGATACTGCGGATAAGTGTTTTCAATTAAGAGGCAAGCAGTTTGCCTAAATCTAGCTTTGTTTGCAAACCTAGTTTCTAGCTTTGCCAAAGCAGTGATATTGGGGCAACGTTGAAATCTCATTAAGGAAAGAGCATAGAGTGCGTCCTCATTTGTGTTCAAGTCTCAATCAAAGCCGTTGTGTCATTACTGCCAAGAACTGATATTGAAACAAACTGAATAACTCAATGAATTAACGACTTAGAGTAAAACCACGTTTGTTTCCAAAGTTTCTCTCAGTGCCAGTTGAAGGCATTTCGTAAAATGACGATGTTGTGGCAAAGTGCTTATCGCAATGAGTAAAGCACATTGAGTAACTCCACCTTCGTTCAGAAAGCTTCCTTCACTGCAATTGTGTCTAAGTCTAAAAAGAGTTGAAAAGAGTTTGAGAGCTATGGAGGAGTGTTTTTACTCATAAGGCAAGCAGTTTAATGTTCACGAGGAATTTAGATGTGGTGGCAGTGACGGAGACGTGGTTAAAGGAAGGGCAGGACTGGCAGCTAAATATTCCTGGGTATAAGTGTTTTAGGCGTGACAGGAGAGGGTAGAAAAGAGGAGGGGGAGTGGCGCTGTTAGTTAGGGAGCAGATCACAGCGGTGCAAAGGGAGGATAATATAGAGGGGTTAGGAATTGAGTCTCTGTGGGTGGAGTTGAGGAATAGGAAGGGAGCGATTACTATGCTAGGGGTGTACTACAGACCACCCGACAGCCCGCAGGCAGTGGAAGAGGGTATATGTAGAGACATTTTGGATAAGTGTAGGAAGAACAGGGTTGTTCTCGTGGGAGATTTTAATCTCCCTGGGGTGGATTGGAAGGTGCCTTGAGCTGGGGGTTCGGACGAGGAGGAATTCATAAGATGTGTATTGGAAGGGTCCTTGGAGCAGTATGTAGATAGCCCGGCTAGAGATGGGGCTATACTGGATTTAGTTCTGAGCAATGAGCCGGGTCAGGTGGTTGAGGTTGCAGTAGGTGAACATGTGACTAATAGTGACCACAACTCTGTCTATTTTAGGATACTAATGGAAAAAGGTGAGTGCTGTCCTAAGGGGACGGTGCTAAATTGGGGGAAGGCTAGATACAGCCGGATTAGGCAAGAGCTTAGGGATACAGACTGGGATAGGCTGTTGGAGGGCAAGTCCACGTTAGGCATGTGGGAGCCTTTCAAGGGAAAACTGAAATGGGTGCAGGAAAGGCATGTGTTGGTTAGGAGGAAGGATGGGAAAGGTAGGATTAGAGAGCCGTGGATTACTAGAGATATTGAGGACTTGGACAGGAAGAAACGAGAGGCTTAGACGAGAGTCTAAGCAACTGGGAACGGAGAGAGCAGTGGAGGAGTCCAGAGAGAGTAGGAGGAATCTCAAAAGGGGAGTTAGGAGGGCAAAAAGAGGGCATGAAATGGATTTGGCAGGTAGGATTAAGGAAAATCCAAAGGCGTTTTACTCCTATATTAGGAACAAAAGGGTGGCTAGGGGAAAAATCGGTCCCCTCAGGGACAGAGGAGGGGGAATTGTGCTTAGAGTCCGAGGGAATGGGGGGAGATCCTGAACGAATACTTTGCGTCGGTATTCACGAAGGAGAGGGGCTTGATGTCTGATACAGTCTTCGAGGGAGCTGTAGACCAATTGAAGGAACTATCCATTACGAGGGAAGAAGTGTTAGGGCTTTTAGGTAGCATTAAAACTGATAAACCTCCGGGGTCCGATGGCATTTATCCTAGGCTGCTTAGGGAGGCGAGAGAAGAAATTGCTGGGCCTCTGACGCAAATCTTTGTCTCTTCTTTGGACACAGGTGAGGTGCCAGAGGACTGGAGGATAGCGAATGTGGTACCATTGTTTGAAAAGGGTAGGAGGGATAACCCTTGTAACTATAGGCTGGTGAGTTTGACGTCAGTGGTAGGCAAGTTGATGGAGAGGATTCTTAGGGATAGGATGTATGAGCACTTAGAGCGTTGCGATCTGATTAGGGATACGCAGCATGGCTTTGTAAAGGGGAAGTCTTGCCTTACAAATCTGGTAGAATTTTTTGAGGAGGTGACAAAAACGGTTGATGAAGGACAAGCCATTGATGTCATCTATGTGGATTTCAGTAAGGCGTTTGACAAAGTCCTTCATGGTAGGTTGGTTGAAAAGATTAAGGCTCATGGGATACAAGGCCAGGTATCTAGATGGGTTGAGAACTGGCTTGGTAAGAGGAGACAGAGAGTAGTAGTGGAAGGGTCCTTTTCTAGCTGGAGGTCTGTCACTAGTGGTGTGCTGCAGGGCTCAGTACTGGGACCTCTTCTCTTTGTAGTATATATAAATGACTTGGAAGAGGGAGTAAGTGGTGTGATCAGCAAATTTGCAGATGACACTAAGATGGCTGGATTGGCAGGCAGTGAGGAGCAGTGTCTGGCAATACAACGGGATACAGATAGGCTGGTATATTGGGCAAATATACGGCAAATGGAGTTTAATCCTGATAAATGTGAGGTGATGCATTTTGGCCGGAATAATGTAGGGGGGAGTTATATGATAAAGGGTAAACCTATAAAGAGTATAGAAACACAACGGGACCTGGGGGTGCAAGTGCACAAGTCTTTAATGGTAGCAGTACAAGTGGAGAAGGTTGTGAAGAAAGCCTATGGTATGTTAGCCTTTATAGGAAGGGGTATAGGGTATAAGAGCTGGAGTCTAATGTTGCAGTTGTATAGAATGTTGGTTAGGCCGCATTTGGAGTACTGCATCCAGTTCTGGTCACCTTACTACCGGAAGGACGTGGAGACTCTGGAGAGAGTGCAGAGGAGGTTTGCCAGGATGTTGCCTGGTATGGAAGAACTGGGTTATGAGGAAAGATTGAGCAAATTGGGGCTGTTTTCCCTTGAAAGACGGCGACTGAGGGGGATCTAATATAAGATTATGAAGGGTATAGATAGAGTAAACAGTGGTAAGCTATTTCCTATGTTAGAGACACACAGTACGAGGGGCCACGGGCTTAGGGTAAGGGGGGAGAGGTATAACACAGATATTAGAGGGACGTTTTTCACACAGAGGGTAGTGGGGTTATGGAATGCTCTGCCAAGCAAGGTGGTGGAGGTAGGCACGCTGGAGTTGTTTAAGAGTTACTTAGACAGGCGCATGAGTGGGTTGGAGATGGGAGGATATAGGAGATTGTTTTAAATAAGGTTCATTAGCATTGGGACGTCCCTGGTAATGTAAAACGATGTGGAATGATACTAATGTTTTTCGCTTTTA
The DNA here is from genome assembly GCF_965287045.1 of Carcharhinus amblyrhynchos. Lineage (NCBI taxonomy): Eukaryota > Metazoa > Chordata > Chondrichthyes > Carcharhiniformes > Carcharhinidae > Carcharhinus > Carcharhinus amblyrhynchos. The sequence goes on along the minus strand of NC_137328.1, from coordinate 28,837,994 downwards.
ATTCACAGGTTTTAAGTCGGTCTGCCTTGTTGTCCAATGAGGGGCATACACGCGATGGGTTGTACTGGGGCTGCTCTTGGCTGTTCGAGAATAGCCTAGTGCTTCATGTCGTTAGTGTGCGCTTAAACTGGACCAGATGCTGGGCAACATGACAGCTCAGTGACTATCACTGTTTGCTGTGCAGACACATGGATTTGGGCCAGTGTCTGTGGGAGTTTGCGCATTCTCCCCGTGCTTGCATGGGTTTTCTCCGGGTGCTCCGGTTTCCTCCCACACCCCAAAGATGTGCTATTAGGCTGATTGGAGGTAATAAATTGACCCTAAATTAGTTTCCCTCAATGTGGAATGTCATAAGCATAGATAAGGGTCACGGGTGGAGGGGGGACTGGTAATGTTAAAATGGTGGCGTGGGCTCGTTGGGCCGAAGGGCCTGTTTCCCAGGCTGTTTTTGTTCTTTGTTCTTTGACTAAATCTACCACTGTTTTCAAACCTTCCCTCACTGCCTTTCAGTCTTATTTTGCCAAAGCACTGATACTGCCTCAAACTTGTTACATGGCTGAGGAAAGAGATTTGAGTAAGTCCACTTTTGTGTTCAAAGTCATTGAAGTCATCAAAGCCATTGAATCATCACTGCCGAGAAACTGACATTGCAGCAAAGCGAATATCTGAATGAAGTAACAACTTGGAGTAAAACCACATTTGTTTCCAAGGTTTCTGTCAGTGCCATTTGAAGATGTTTTGAAAAAAGGTTGACATTGCGGCAAAGTGCTTATTGCAATCAGTAAAGCACATTGAGTAACTCCACCTTCGTTTTGAAAGCTTCCTTCACTGTAATTGTGTCTTAGTTTGAAAAGAGTTGAAAAGAGTTTGAGAAGAGCTACGGAGGAGTGTTTTTACTCATGAGACTAGCAGTTTGCCGAAATCTACCATTGTCTCCAAAGCTTCCTTCACTGCCATTCAGTCTTATTGTGCCAAAGCAGTGATAATGCGGCAACATTGTCATCTCATGCAGGGAACAGAATTGAGTAAGTCCACATTTGTGTTCAAGTTTCATTCAAAGCCAAGGAGTCATTACTGCCGAGAAGCTGATATTGCAGCAAAGCGAATATCCCAATGAATTAACAAATCGGAGCAAAACAACGTTTGTTTCCAAAGTTTCTCTCAGTACCAGTTGAGGACATTTCGCCAAAACGTTGATAATGCGGCAAAGTGCTTATCGCAATCAGTAAAGCACATTGAGTAACTCCATCTTTGTTTAGAAAGCTTCCTTCACTGCAATCGTATCTTGGTTTGAAAAGAGTTGAGAAGAGTTTGAGAAGAGCTATGGAGAAGTGTCTTTACTCACGGGGCAAAAGCTTGATATTGCAGCAAAGTAATTATCGCAATGAGTAAAGCACATTGAGTGCCCCACCTTCGTTTTGAAAGCTTCCTTCACTGCATTTCTGACTTAGCTTGAAAAGAGTTGAAAAGAGGTTGAGAAGAGCCGCAGAGGAGTGTTTTTACTCTTGAGGCAAACAGTTTGCCTAAATCTACCTTTGCCGTCAAAGCTTCCTTCACTGCCATTGCCAAAGCGGTGATAATGCAGCAAGGTTCTCATCTCACTGAAGAAAGAGCCTTGAGGAAATCCACATTTATATTCAAGTCTTACTCAAAGCCATTCAGTCATTTCCACCGAGATGCTGATATTTTGGCAAAACGAATATCTCAATGAGTAAACCATTTGGATTGAAACTAATCTTTATTTGTTGCCAAGGCATCGCTCAGTGCCATTTGAAGATGTTTTGTCAAAAGGTTGATATTGCGGCAAAGTGCTTCGTGCAATGAGTAATGCACATTGAGTAACTCCACCTTTGCTTTGAAATCTTCCTTCAGAGCAATTGTAAATTAGTTTGAAAAGAGTTTTATACTGCTGATAAGTGTTTTAACTGGAGACAAGCAGTTTGCCTAAATCTACCTTTGCTTTCAAAGCGTCCTTAACTCCCATTCTTTCTAGTTTTGCCAAAACAGTGATAATGCGGCAACGTTGAAATCTCATTGAGTACGTCCACAGTGGTGTTGAAGTCTCACTGAAAGCCATTGTGTCATTACCGCCGAGAAGCTGACGTTGCAGCAAAGTGAATATCTGAATGAAGTAACGACTTAGAGTAAAATCACGTTTGTTTCCAAAGTTTCTCTCAGTACCATTTGAAGACATTTCGTCAGAAACAAAGAGACTGTGGCAAAGTGCTTATCTCAATGCCTAGGGCCTGAGCCCAGGTGGAGCCACTGCTGGTGCAGATCTTGGTGGTAGTAGCAAATATTCAAACAAGAACTTTGAAGGCCGAAGTGGAGAAGGGTTCCATGTGAACAGCAGTTGAACATGGGTCATTTGCATGAACCTGCATTAGTTTCCAATGCCTCTCTCACTGTCATGGAGAGTTTTCTGCCAAGTTATTGAAATTGCAGCAAAGTCCTCATCTTGATATGTTAAGCATTTTGTTCAAATCCACAACAGTCCCCGAAGTACCACTCCATGCCATTCACGATTTCTTTTACCAAGCAAGGTAATATTGCCGCCAAGTGCCCATCCCGTTCAGTTAAGCATTTTGAGTAAATCTACATTAGCGCCCGATGTTTCTTTCATAGTAAGTCAACATTTTTCAGGGCTGAACTGATATTGCGGCAAAGTGCTCGATGAGTTGAGCAATTTGCGTGAACCACTATTAGTTTCCATTGTCTCTCACAATGCCATGGAGAGTTTTCTGTCATGTTATTGATATTGCGGCAAAGGCCTTATCTCGCTGTATTAAGCATTTTCTTTAAATCCACAACAATTTCCAAAGTACCACTCCATGCCATTCAAGAGTTCTTTCACCAAGCAAAGTAATATTGCCAACAAGTTTCCATGTTGTTGAGTTACCATTTCGAGGATAAATCCAGTTTCGGTTCCAATGTTTCTCTCATAGTAAGTCAACATTTTTCGTGGCTGAACTGATATTTGGCAAAGTGCTTGTCTCGATGAGTTGAGCTACTTGCGTCAACCTCCATTAGTTTCCAAAGTCTCTCTCACTGTCATGGAGAGTTTTCTGCCACATGATTGATATTGCGGCGAAATCCTCATCTCAATGTGTTAATCATTTTCACTAAATCCACAATAGTTTCCAAAGTATCACCCCATGACATTCAAGATATCCTTCGCCAAGCAAGGTAATATTGCCACCAAGTGCCCATACTGTTGGGTTAAGCAAGTTGAATAAATCCACATTAGCTTCCAATGTTTCTTTCATAGTAAGTCAACATTTTTCGTCGCTGAACTGATATTGTGGCAAAGTGCTTATCTCGATGAGTTGAACAATTTGTGTGAACCTCCATTCATTTTCATTGCTCCCCTCAATGTCATGGAGAGTTTTCTGCCAAAATCCACATGAGCACCCAATCTTTCTTTGATCATAAGTCAACATTTTCGTCGCTGAACTGATATTGCAGCAAAGTGCTTATCTCTATGAGTTGAGCAATTTGCGAGCACCTCCATTAGTTTCCATTGTCTGTCTCAATGCCATGGAGAGTTTTCAGCCAAGTTATTAATATTGCGGTGAACTCGCCAACTTGATGTATTAAGCAGTTCAGTAAATCAACAATAGTTACTGAAGTACCACTCCATGCTATTCAAGATTTCTCTTGCCAAGCAAGGTAATATTGCCGCCAAGTGCACATCCCATTGAGTCAAGCATTTTGAGGAAATCCACGTTAGCGTCTGATGTTTCTTTCATGCTCAGTCAACACTTTTCATCACTGACCTGATATGGCGGCAAAGTGCGTATCTCGATGAGTTGAGCAATTTGCGTAAACCTCCATTAGTTTCCAATGTCTCTCTGAATGTCATGGAGAGATTTCTGCCAACTTACTGATATTGCAGCACAGTCTTCATCTTGTTGTGATAATCATTTTCACTAAATCCACAATCATTTCCAAACTACCACTCCATGCCATTCAAGGTATCTTCTGCCAAGCAAGGCAATAATGCCACCAAGTGCCCATACCATTGGGTTAAGCATTTGGTGAAAACCCACATTATCACTCAATGTTTCTTTCATAGTATTGTGGCAAAGTGCTTGTCTCGATGAGTTGAGCAACTTACGTAAACTTCCATCAGTTTCCAACGTCTCAATTACATGGAGAGTTTTCACGCAAGTTATTGGTATTGCGGGAAAGTGCTTATCTCAATGAGTTGAGCAATTTTTATCCATCTCCATTCATCTTCAATGTCCCTCTCAATGCCATGGAGAGTTTGCCGCCAAGTTATTCATATTGTGGCGAAATCCTCATCTCGATGTGTTAATCATTTTCACTAAATGCACAATAGCTTCCAAATTACCACTCCATGCCATTCAAAATTTCTTTCGACAAGCAAGATAATATTGCCGCCAAGTGCCCATCTCGGTGAGTGAAGCATGTTGAGTAAATCCATTTTATCTCCCAATCTTTCTGTCATAGAAAGTCAACATTTTTTCTCAATGAACTGATATTGCGGCAAAGTGTTTGTCTCGGTGAGTTGAGCATTTTACGTAAACTTCCATTTGTTTTCAATGCCGCTCTCAATTTCATCGAGAGTGTTCTGCCAAGTTATTGGTATTGCGGGAAAGTGCTTATCTCAATGAGTTGAGCAATTTTTATCCATCTCCATTCATTTTCAATGTCCCTCTCAGTGCCATGGAGAGTTTGCCGCCAAGTTATTCATATTGTGGCGAAATCCTCATCTCAATGTGTTAATCATTTTCACTAAATGCACAATAGCTTCCAAACTACCACTCCATGCCATTCAAAATTTCATTCGACAAGCAAGATAATATTGCCGCCAAGTGCCCATCTCGGTGAGTGAAGCATGTTGAGTAAATCCATTTTATCTCCCAATCTTTCTGTTATAGATAGTCAACATTTTTTGTCGCCGAACTGATTTTGCGGAAAAGTGCTGACGTCGATGAGTTGAACAATTTTTGTCAACCTCCATTAGTTTCCAATGTCTCTCTCAATGCCATTCACAGTGTTCTACCCAGTTACTGAAACTGCGGGAAAGTGCTTACCTCGATGAGTTGAAAATTTTTTGTCCACCTCCACTCATTTCCAATGTCTCTCTCAATGCCATGGAGAGTTTGCGGCCATGTATTTCATATTGTCAAGAAATCCTCATCTCGATGCGTGAATCGTTTTCACTAAACACACAATGGCTTCCACAATTACCATTCCATTGCATTCAAAATTTATTTCGACAAGCAATGTAATATTGCTGCCAACAGCGGAATAACATGGATGAAAACTCTCCATGGCATTCAGAGACACAATTAACAATGAAGGAGGTCCACTCAATATGCTCAACTCATCGAGATAAGCTCTTTGCCGCAATACCAATAACGTGGCAGAAAACTCTCTTTGGTTTTGAAAAGAACATTGGAAACAAATGGACGTTGTCAAACATTGCACAACCATGGAATTAAGAGAGACATGGGACAATAATGGAAGTTTACGGAAGTTGTTCTACTCATCGAGACAAACACTTTGCCGCAATATCAGTTCAGCAAGAAAAAATGTTGACTTACTATTACAGAAAGATTGGGAGATAATATGGATGTACTCAGAATGCTTAACTCAACGAGATTGGCAATTGGCGGCAGTATCACCTTGCTTGTCTAAAGAAATTTTGAATGCAGTGGAGTGGTAATTCTGGATTCTTTTGTGTATTTAGTGAAAATGATACACGCCTCGAGATTAGGATTTCGCCACATTAGGAAAAACTTGGAGGCAAACTCTCCATGGTATTGAGAGAGACGTTGGAAATGAATGGAGGTGGACAAAAAATGCTCAGCTGATCGAGATAAGCACTTTCCGGCAATCTCAATATAACTTGGCAGAACACTCTCGATGCAACTGAGAGAGAGACATTGGAAAATAATGGAAGGTTATGCAAATTGCTCAACTCATCGAGACAAGCACTTTGACACAATATCAGTTCAGAGAGAAAAAATGTTGACTGAGTCTTACAGATAGATTAGGAGGTAACATGGATTTACTCAAAATGCTTATCTCAACGAGATGGGCACTGGACGGCAATATTATCTTTCTTGTCCAAAGAAATTTTGAATAACATGGAGTGCCAGTTTGGAAGCTATTGTGCATTTTGCGAAAAAGGTTAACACACCGAATTGAGAATGTTGCCAATATCAATATTTTGGCGTAAAGTCTCTATGGCATTGTTGCAGACATTGGAATTTAATGGTGGTGGACAAAAATGCTCGACTCATCTAGATAAGCAATTTCCTTCAATCTCAATAACTTGGATAAAAACTCTCCATGGAATTGAGAGAGACTTTGGAAACTAATGGAAGGTTACCTAAGTTGCTGATCTCATCGAGACAAGCACTTTCCCACATTATCAACGACTTGGAAGAAAACTCTCTTTGGTTTTGAGAGAGAACATTGGAAACGAATGGAGGTTGACAAAAATTGTTCAACTCATCAAAGTCAACACTTTCTACGACAGAAAGATTGGGAGATTATATGCAATTACTCAAACTGCTTAACTCAACGAGATGGGCACTTGGCGGCAATATTACCTTGCTTGCGGAAAGAAGTGTTGAATGGCATGGAGTGGTAATTTGGGAGCCAATTTCGTGAAATTGATTCTCACATCGAGTTGAGGATTTCACCAATATCAATAACTTGGCGAAAACTCTCCATGGCATTGAGAGAGACATTGGAATTTCATGGTGGTGGACAGAAATGCTCGACTCATCTAGATAAGCAATTTCCTTCAATCTCAATAACTTGGATGAAAACTCTCCATGGAATGGAGAGAGACTTTGGAAACAAATGGAAGTTTACCTAAGTTGCTGATCTCATCCAGACCACCACTTTCCCGCAATATCAATGACTTGGAACAAAACTCATGTGGTTTCGAGAGAGAACATTGGAAACAAATGGGGGTTGCCAAATATTGCTCAGCTCATCCATATGAGCACTTTGCCACGATAGCAATAATTTGGCAGAAAACTCTCCATGGCATTCAGAGACACAATTAACAATGAAGGAGGTTCACTCAATATGCTCAACTCATCGAGATAAGCTCTTTGCCGCAATATCAATAACTTGGCAGAAAACTCTCTTTGGTTTTGAGAGAGGACTTTGGAAACAAATGGAGGTTGTCAAAAATCGCACAACCATGGAATTAAGAGTGACATGGGACACTAATGAAAGTTTACGGAAAGTGTTCTACTCATCGAGACAAACACTTTGCCGCAATATCAGTTCAGCAAGAAAAAATGTTGACTTACTATTACAGAAAGATTGGGAGATAATATGGATTTCCTCAGAATGCTTAACTCAAGGAGATTGGCAATTGGCGGCACTATCACCTTGCTTGTCTAAAGAAATTTTGAATGCAATGGAGTGGTAATTCTGGATTCTTTCGTGTATTTAGTGAAAATGATACACGCCTCGAGATTTGGATTTCGCCACATTATGAAAAACTTGGCGGCAAACTCTCCATGGTATTGAGAGAGACGTTGGAAATGAATGGAGGTGGACAAAAAATGCTCAACTGATCGAGATAAGCACTTTCCGGCAATCTCAATATAACTTGGCAGAACACTCTCGATGCAACTGAGAGAGAGACGTTGGAAAGTAATGGAAGTTTATGCAAATTGCTCAACTCATCGAGACAAGCACTTTGACACAATATCAGTTCAGAGAGAAACAATGTTGACTTAGTCTTACAGAAAGATTAGGAGGTAACATGGATTTACTCAAAATGCTTATCTAAACGAGATGGGCACTGGACGGCAATATTATCTTTCTTGTCCAAAGAAATTTTGAATAACATGGAGTGCTAGTTTGGAAGCTATTGTGCATTTTGCGAAAAAGGTTAACACACCGAATTGAGAATGTTGCCAATATCAATATTTTGGCGTAAAGTCTCCATGGCATTGTTGCAGACATTGGAATTTAATGGTGGACAAAAATGCTCAACTCATCTAGATAAGCAATTTCCTTCAATCTCAATAACTTGGATAAAAACTCTCCATGGAATTGAGAGAGACTTTGGAAACTAATGGAAGGTTACTTAAGTTGCTGATCTCATCGAGACAAGCACTTTCCCACATTATCAATGACTGGAAGAAAAATCTCTTTTGTTTTGAGACAGAACATTGGAAACGAAGGGAGGTTGTCAAAAATTGCACAACCCATCCAGATAAGGACGTTGCCAACACAGCAATAACTTGACAGAACACTCGCCGTGTCGTTGACAGCGACACTGGAAACTAATGGAGGTTGACAAAAATTGTTCAACTTATCAAAGTCAACACTTTCTACGACAGAAAGATTGGGAGATTATATGCATTTACTCAAAATGCTTAACTCAACGAGATGGGCACTTGGCGGCAATATTACCTTGCTTGCCGAAAGAAGTGTTAATGGCATGGAGTGGCAATTTGGAGCCAATTTCGTGAAATTGATTCTCACATCGAGTTGAGGATTTCACCAATATCAATAACTTGGCGAAAACTCTCCATGGCATTGAGAGAGACATTGGAATTTACTGGTGGTGGACAGAAATGTTCGACTCATCTAGATAATCAATTTCCTTCAATCTCAATAACTTGGATGAAAACTCTCCATAGAATGGAGAGAGACTTTGGAAACAAATGGTAGTTTACCTAAGTTGCTGATCTCATCGAGACCACCACTTTCCCGCAATATCAATGACTTGGAACAAAACTCATGTGGTTTCGAGAGAGAACATTGGAAACAAATGGGGGTTGTCAAAAATTGCTCAGCTCATCCAGATGAGCACTTTGCCACGATAGCAATAACTTGGCAGAAAACTCTCCATGGCATTCAGAGACACAATTAACAATGAAGGAGGTTCAGTCAATATGCTCAACTCATCGAGATAAGCTCTTTGCCGCAATATCAATAACTTGGCAGAAAACTCTCTTTGGTTTTGAAAAGAACATTGGAAACAAATGGAGGTTGTCAAAAATTGCACAACCATGGAATTAAGAGAGACATGGGACACTAATGGAAGTTTACGGAAGTTGTTCTACTCATCGAGACAAACACTTTGCCGCAATATCAGTTCAGCGAGAAAGAATGTTGACTTACTATTACAGAACGACTGGGAGATAATGTGGATTTACTCAGAATGCTTAACTCAACGAGATTGGCAATTGGCTGCTGTAAAACCTTGCTTGTATCACGAAATTTTGAATGCAATGGGGTGGTAATTCTGGATTCTTTTGTGTATTTAGTGAATTTGATACACGCCTCGAGATGAGGATTTCGCCACATTATGAAAAACGTGGCGGCAAACTCTCCATGGTATTGAGAGAGACGTTGGAAATGAATGGAGGTGGACAGAAATGCTAAGAGATCAGTACTTTCTCGTCATATTAATAACTTGGCAGAACTCTCTACACGGCATTGAGGGAGAGATTGGAATTTAATGGTGGTGGACAAAAATGCTCGACTCATCTGGGCAAGCGATTTCCTTCAATCTCAATAACTTGGATAAAAACTCTCCATGGAATTGAGAGAGACTTTGGAAACTAATGGAAGGTTACCTAAGTTGCTGATATCATCGAGACAAGCACTTTCCCGCATTATCAACGACTTGGAAGAAAACTCTCTTTGGTTTTGAGAACATTGGAAACGAACGGAGGTCGACAAAAATTGTTCAACTCATCAAAGTCAACATGTTCTACGACAGAAAGATTGGGAGATAATATGCATTGACTCAAAATGCTTAACTCAACGAGATGGGCACTTGGCGGCAATATTACCTTGCTTGCCGAAAGAAGTGTTGAATGGCATGGAGTGGTAATTTGGGAGCCAATGTAGATGTCGTGAAATTGATTCTCACATCGAGTTGAGGATTTCACCAATATCAATAACTTGGCGAAAACTCTCCATGGCATTGAGAGAGACATTGGAATGTCATGGTGGTGGACAGAAATGCTCGACTCATCTAGATAAGCAATTTCCTTCAAACTCAATAACTTGGATGAAAACTCTCCATGGAATGGAGAGAGACTTTGGAAACAAATGGAAGTTTACCTAAGTTGCTGTTCTCATCGAGACCACCACTTTCCCGCAATATCAATGACTTGGAACAAAACTCATGTGGTTTCGAGAGAGAACATTGGAAACAAATGGGGGCTGTTAAAAATTGCTCAGCTCATCCAGGTGAGCACTTTGCCACGATAGCAATAACTTGGCAGAAAACTCTCTTTGGTTTTGAGAGAGGACTTTGGAAACCAATGGAGGTTGTCAAAAATTGCACAACCATGGAATTAAGAGAGACATGGGACACTAATGGAAGTTTACGGAAGTTGTTCTACTCATCGAGACAAACACTTTGCCGCAATATCAGTTCAGCGAGAAAAAATGTTGACTTACTATTACAGAAAGATTGGGAGATAGTATGGATTTACTCAGAATGCTTAACTCAAGGAGATTGGCAATTGGCGGCACTATCACCTTGCTTGTCTAAAGAAATTTTGAATGCAATGGATGGTAATTCTGGATTCTTTTGTGTATTTAGTGAAAATGATACACGCCTCGAGATGAGGATTTCGCCACATTATGAAAAACGTGGCGGCAAACTCTCCATGGTATTGAGAGAGAGGTTGGAAATGAATGGAGGTGGACAAAAAATGCTCAACTCACCGAGATAAGTAATTTCCCGTCATATCAATAACTTGGCAGAAAACTCTCCACGGCCTTGAGGGAGAGATTGGAATTTAATGGTGGTGGACAAAAATGCTCGACTCATCTAGGCAAGCAATTTCCTTCAATCTCAATAACTTGGATGAAAACTCTCCATGGAATTGAAAGAGAGATTTGAAACCAATGGAAGTATGCGTAAATTGCCCAACTGATCGAGACAAGCACTTTGCCGCAATATCAGTTCAGCGAGAAAAAATGTTGACTTTCTACGACAGAAAGATTGGGAGATAATATGGATTTACTCAGAATGCTTAACTCAAGGAGATTGGCAATTGGCGGCACTATCACCTTGCTTGTCTAAAGAAATTTTGAATGCAATGGAGTGGTAATTCTGGATTCTTTTGTGTATTTAGTGAAAATGATACACGCCTCGAGATGAGGATTTCGCCACATTATGAAAAACGTGGCGGCAAACTCTCCATGGTATTGAGAGAGACGTTGGAAATGAATGGAGGTGGACAAAAAATGCTCAACTCACCGAGATAAGTAATTTCCCGTCATATCAATAACTTGGCAGAAATCTCTCCACGGCCTTGAGGGAGAGATTGGAATTTAATGGAGGTGGACAAAAATGCTCGACTCATCTAGGCAAGCAATTTCCTACAATCTCAATAACTTGGACGAAAACTCTCCATGGAATTGAGAGAGACATTGGAATTTACTGGTGGTGGACAGAAATGCTCGACTCATCTAGATAAGCAATTTCCTTCAAACTCAATAACTTGGATGAAAACTCTCCATGGAATGGAGAGAGACTTTGGAAACAAATGGAAGTTTACCTAAGTTGCTGATCTCATGCAGACCACCACTTTCCCGCAATATCAATGACTTGGAACAAAACTCATGTGGTTTCGAGAGAGAACATTGGAAACAAATGGGGGTTGCCAAATATTGCTCAGCTCATCCATATGAGCACTTTGCCACGATAGCAATAATTTGGCAGAAAACTCTCCATGGCATTCAGAGACACAATTAACAATGAAGGAGGTTCACTCAATATGCTCAACTCATCGAGATAAGCTCTTTGCCGCAATATCAATAACTTGGCAGAAAACTCTCTTTGGTTTTGAGAGAGGACTTTGGAAACAAATGGAGGTTGTCAAAAATTGCACAACCATGGAATTAAGAGTGACATGGGACACTACGAAAGTTTACGGAAAGTGTTCTACTCATCGAGACAAACACTTTGCCGCAATATCAGTTCAGCAAGAAAAAATGTTGACTTACTATTACAGAAAGATTGGGAGATAATATGGATTTCCTCAGAATGCTTAACTCAAGGAGATTGGCAATTGGCGGCACTATCACCTTGCTTGTCTAAAGAAATTTTGAATGCAATGGAGTGGTAATTCTGGATTCTTTCGTGTATTTAGTGAAAATGATACACGCCTCGAGATTTGGATTTCGCCACATTATGAAAAACTTGGCGGCAAACTCTCCATGGTATTGAGAGAGACGTTGGAAATGAATGGAGGTGGACAAAAAATGCTCAACTGATCGAGATAAGCACTTTCCGGCAATCTCAATATAACTTGGCAGAACACTCTCGATGCAACTGAGAGAGAGACGTTGGAAAGTAATGGAAGTTTATGCAAATTGCTCAACTCATCGAGAGAAGCACTTTGACACAATATCAGTTCAGAGAGAAACAATGTTGACTTAGTCTTACAGAAAGATTAGGAGGTAACATGGATTTACTCAAAATGCTTATCTCAACGAGATGGGCACTGGACGGCAATATTATCTTTCTTGTCCAAAGAAATTTTGAATAACATGGAGTGCTAGTTTGGAAGCTATTGTGCATTTTGCGAAAAAGGTTAACACACCGAATTGAGAATGTTGCCAATATCAATATTTTGGCGTAAAGTCTCCATGGCATTGTTGCAGAGATTGGAATTTAATGGTGGACAAAAATGCTCAACTCATCTAGATAAGCAATTTCCTTCAATCTCAATAACTTGGATAAAAACTCTCCATGGAATTGAGAGAGACTTTGGAAACTAATGGAAGGTTACCTAAGTTGCTGATCTCATCGAGACAAGCACTTTCCCACATTATCAATGACTGGAAGAAAAATCTCTTTTGTTTTGAGACAGAACATTGGAAACGAAGGGAGGTTGTCAAAAATTGCACAACCCATCCAGATAAGGACGTTGCCAACACAGCAATAACTTGGCAGAACACTCGCCGTGTCGTTGACAGCGACACTGGAAACTAATGGAGGTTGACAAAAATTGTTCAACTCATCAAAGTCAACACTTTCTACGACAGAAAGATTGGGAGATTATATGCATTTACTCAAAATGCTTAACTCAACGAGATGGGCACTTGGCGGCAATATTACCTTGCTTGCCGAAAGAAGTGTTAATGGCATGGAGTGGCAATTTGGAGCCAATTTCGTGAAATTGATTCTCACATCGAGTTGAGGATTTCACCAATATCAATAACTTGGCGAAAACTCTCCATGGCATTGAGAGAGACATTGGAATTTACTGGTGGTGGACAGAAATGTTCGACTCATCTAGATAAGCAATTTCCTTCAATCTCAATAACTTGGATGAAAACTCTCCATAGAATGGAGAGAGACTTTGGAAACAAATGGTAGTTTACCTAAGTTGCTGATCTCATCGAGACCACCACTTTCCCGCAATATCAATGACTTGGAACAAAACTCATGTGGTTTCGAGAGAGAACATTGGAAACAAATGGGGGTTGTCAAAAATTGCTCAGCTCATCCAGATGAGCACTTTGCCACGATAGCAATAACTTGGCAGAAAACTCTCCATGGCATTCAGAGACACAATTAACAATGAAGGAGGTTCAGTCAATATGCTCAACTCATCGAGATAAGCTCTTTGCCGCAATATCAATAACTTGGCAGAAAACTCTCTTTGGTTTTGAAAAGAACATTGGAAACAGATGGAGGTTGTCAAAAATTGCACAACCATGGAATTAAGAGAGACATGGGACACTAATGGAAGTTTACGGAAGTTGTTCTACTCATCGAGACAAACACTTTGCCGCAATATCAGTTCAGCGAGAAAGAATGTTGACTTACTATTACAGAACGACTGGGAGATAATGTGGATTTACTCAGAATGCTTAACTCAACGAGATTGGCAATTGGCTGCTGTAAAACCTTGCTTGTATCACGAAATTTTGAATGCAATGGGGTGGTAATTCTGGATTCTTTTGTGTATTTAGTGAATTTGATACACGCCTCGAGATGAGGATTTCGCCACATTATGAAAAACGTGGCGGCAAACTCTCCATGGTATTGAGAGAGACGTTGGAAATGAATGGAGGTGGACAGAAATGCTAAGAGATCAGTACTTTCTCGTCATATTAATAACTTGGCAGAACTCTCTACACGGCATTGAGGGAGAGATTGGAATTTAATGGTGGTGGACAAAAATGCTCGACTCATCTGGGCAAGCAATTTCCTTCAATCTCAATAACTTGGATAAAAACTCTCCATGGAATTGAGAGAGACTTTGGAAACTAATGGAAGGTTACCTAAGTTGCTGATATCATCGAGACAAGCACTTTCCCGCATTATCAACGACTTGGAAGAAAACTCTCTTTGGTTTTGAGAACATTGGAAACGAACGGAGGTCGACAAAAATTGTTCAACTCATCAAAGTCAACACGTTCTACGCCAGAAAGATTGGGAGATAATATGCATTGACTCAAAATGCTTAACTCAACGAGATGGGCACTTGGCGGCAATATTACCTTGCTTGCCGAAAGAAGTGTTGAATGGCATGGAGTGGTAATTTGGGAGCCAATGTAGATGTCGTGAAATTGATTCTCACATCGAGTTGAGGATTTCACCAATATCAATAACTTGGCGAAAACTCTCCATGGCATTGAGAGAGACATTGGAATTTACTGGTGGTGGACAGAAATGCTCGACTCATCTAGATAAGCAATTTCCTTCAAACTCAATAACTTGGATGAAAACTCTCCATGGAATGGAGAGAGACTTTGGAAACAAATGGAAGTTTACCTAAGTTGCTGTTCTCATCGAGACCACCACTTTCCCGCAATATCAATGACTTGGAACAAAACTCATGTGGTTTCGAGAGAGAACATTGGAAACAAATGGGGGCTGTTAAAAATTGCTCAGCTCATCCAGGTGAGCACTTTGCCACGATAGCAATAACTTGGCAGAAAACTCTCCATGGCATTCAGAGACACAATTAACAATGAAGGAGGGTCACTCAATATGCTCAACTCATCGAGATAAGCTCTTTCCCGCAATATCAATAACTTGGCAGAAAACTCTCTTTGGTTTTGAAAAGAACTTTGGAAACCAATGGAGGTTGTCAAAAATTGCACAACCATGGAATTAAGAGAGACATGGGACACTAATGGAAGTTTACGGAAGTTGTCCTACTCATCGAGACAAACACTTTGCCGCAATATCAGTTCAGCAAGAAAAAATGTTGACCTACTATTCCAGAAAGATAGGGAGATAATATGGATTTACTCAGAATGCTTAACTCAACGAGATTGGCATTTGGCGGCAGTAAAACCTTGCTTGTCGAACGAAATTTTGAATGCAATGGAGTGGTAATTCTGGATTCTTTTGTGTATTTAGTGAAAATCATACACGCCTCGAAATTAGGATTTCACCACATTATGAAAAACGTGGCGGCAAACTCTCCATGGTATTGAGAGAGACGTTGGAAATGAATGGAGGTGGACAAAAAATGCTCAACTCACCGAGATAAGCACTTCCCCACAATCTCAATATAACTTGGCAGAACACTCTCGATGCAACTGAGAGAGAGACATTGGCAAATAATGGAAGTTTATGCAAATTGCTCAACTCAACGAGACAAGCACTTTGACACAATATCAGTTCAGAGTGAAAAAATGTTGACTTACTCTTACAGAAAGATTAGGAGGTAACATGGATTTACTCAAAATGTTTATCTCAACGAGATGGGCACTGGACGGCAATATTATCCTTCTTGTCCAAAGAAATTTTGAATAACATGGAGTGCTAGTTTGGAAGCTATTGTGCATTTTGCGAAAAAGGTTAACACACCGAATTGAGAATGTTGCCAATATCAATATTTTGGCGTAAACTCTCCATGGCATTGTTGCAGAGATTGGAATTTAATGGTGGTGGACAAAAATGCTCGACTCATCTAGATAAGCAATTTCCTTCAATCTCAATAACTTGGATAAAAACTCTGCATGGAATTGAGAGAGAATTTGAGAACCAATGGAAGGTTACCTAAGTAGCAGATCTCATCGAGACAAGCACTTTCCCGCATTATCAACGACTTGGAAGAAAACTCACTCTGGTTTTGAGAGAGAACATTGGAAACGAATGGAGGTTGTCAAAAATTGCACAACCCATCCAGATAAGGACGTTGCCAACACAGCAATAACGTGGCAGAACAGTCGCCGTGGCATTGACAGCGACACTGGAAACGAATGGAGGTTGACAAAAATTGTTCAACTCATCAAAGTCAACACTTTCTACGACAGAAAGATTGGGAGACTATACGCATTTACTCAAAATGCTTAACTGAACGAGATGGGCACTTGGCGGCAATATTACCTTGCTTGCCGAAAGAAGTGTTGAATGGCATGGAGTGGTAAATTGGGAGCCAATGTAGATTTCGTGAAATTGATTCACACATCGAGTTGAGGATTTCACCAATATCAATAACTTGGCGAAAACTCTCCATGGCATTGAGAGAGACATTGGAATTTAGTGGTTGTGGACAGAAATGCTCGACTCATCTAGATAAGCAATTTCCTTCAAACTCAATAACTTGGATGAAAACTCTCCATGGAATGGAGAGAGACTTTGGAAACAAATGGAAGTTTACCTAAGTTGCTGATCTCATCGAGACCACCACTTTCCCGCAATATCAATGACTTGGAACAAAACTCATGTGGTTTTGAGAGAGAACATTGGAAACAAATGGGAGTTGACAAAAATTGCTCAGCTCATCCAGGTGAGCACTTTGCCACGATAGCAATAACTTGGCAGAAAACTCTCCATGGCATTCAGAGACACAATTAACAATGAAGGAGGTTCACTCAATATGCTCAAGTCATCGAGATAAGCTCTTTGCCGCAATATCAATAACTTGGCAGAACTCTTTTGTTTTGAGAGAGAACATTGGAAACAAATGGAGGTTGTCAAAAATTGCACAACCATGGAATTAAGAGGGACATGGGACACTAACGGAAGTTTACGGAAATTGTTCTACTGATCGAGACAAACACTTTGCCGCAATATCAGTTCAGCTAGAAAAAATGTTGATTTACTGTTCCAGAAAGATTGGGAGATAATATGGATTTCCTCAGAATGCTTAACTCAAGGAGATTGGCAATTGGCGGCACTATCACCTTGCTTGTCTAAAGAAATTTTGAATGCAATGGAGTGGTAATTCTGGATTCTTTCGTGTATTTAGTGAAAATGATACACGCCTCGAGATTTGGATTTCGCCACATTATGAAAAACTTGGCGGCAAACTCTCCATGGTATTGAGAGAGACGTTGGAAATGAATGGAGGTGGACAAAAAATGCTCAACTGATCGAGATAAGCACTTTCCGGCAATCTCAATATAACTTGGCAGAACACTCTCGATGCAACTGAGAGAGAGACGTTGGAAAGTAATGGAAGTTTATGCAAATTGCTCAACTCATCGAGAGAAGCACTTTGACACAATATCAGTTCAGAGAGAAACAATGTTGACTTAGTCTTACAGAAAGATTAGGAGGTAACATGGATTTACTCAAAATGCTTATCTCAACGAGATGGGCACTGGACGGCAATATTATCTTTCTTGTCCAAAGAAATTTTGAATAACATGGAGTGCTAGTTTGGAAGCTATTGTGCATTTTGCGAAAAAGGTTAACACACCGAATTGAGAATGTTGCCAATATCAATATTTTGGCGTAAAGTCTCCATGGCATTGTTGCAGAGATTGGAATTTAATGGTGGACAAAAATGCTCAACTCATCTAGATAAGCAATTTCCTTCAATCTCAATAACTTGGATAAAAACTCTCCATGGAATTGAGAGAGACTTTGGAAACTAATGGAAGGTTACCTAAGTTGCTGATCTCATCGAGACAAGCACTTTCCCACATTATCAATGACTGGAAGAAAAATCTCTTTTGTTTTGAGACAGAACATTGGAAACGAAGGGAGGTTGTCAAAAATTGCACAACCCATCCAGATAAGGACGTTGCCAACACAGCAATAACTTGGCAGAACACTCGCCGTGTCGTTGACAGCGACACTGGAAACTAATGGAGGTTGACAAAAATTGTTCAACTCATCAAAGTCAACACTTTCTACGACAGAAAGATTGGGAGATTATATGCATTTACTCAAAATGCTTAACTCAACGAGATGGGCACTTGGCGGCAATATTACCTTGCTTGCCGAAAGAAGTGTTAATGGCATGGAGTGGCAATTTGGAGCCAATTTCGTGAAATTGATTCTCACATCGAGTTGAGGATTTCACCAATATCAATAACTTGGCGAAAACTCTCCATGGCATTGAGAGAGACATTGGAATTTACTGGTGGTGGACAGAAATGTTCGACTCATCTAGATAAGCAATTTCCTTCAATCTCAATAACTTGGATGAAAACTCTCCATAGAATGGAGAGAGACTTTGGAAACAAATGGTAGTTTACCTAAGTTGCTGATCTCATCGAGACCACCACTTTCCCGCAATATCAATGACTTGGAACAAAACTCATGTGGTTTCGAGAGAGAACATTGGAAACAAATGGGGGTTGTCAAAAATTGCTCAGCTCATCCAGATGAGCACTTTGCCACGATAGCAATAACTTGGCAGAAAACTCTCCATGGCATTCAGAGACACAATTAACAATGAAGGAGGTTCAGTCAATATGCTCAACTCATCGAGATAAGCTCTTTGCCGCAATATCAATAACTTGGCAGAAAACTCTCTTTGGTTTTGAAAAGAACATTGGAAACAGATGGAGGTTGTCAAAAATTGCACAACCATGGAATTAAGAGAGACATGGGACACTAATGGAAGTTTACGGAAGTTGTTCTACTCATCGAGACAAACACTTTGCCGCAATATCAGTTCAGCGAGAAAGAATGTTGACTTACTATTACAGAACGACTGGGAGATAATGTGGATTTACTCAGAATGCTTAACTCAACGAGATTGGCAATTGGCTGCTGTAAAACCTTGCTTGTATCACGAAATTTTGAATGCAATGGGGTGGTAATTCTGGATTCTTTTGTGTATTTAGTGAATTTGATACACGCCTCGAGATGAGGATTTCGCCACATTATGAAAAACGTGGCGGCAAACTCTCCATGGTATTGAGAGAGACGTTGGAAATGAATGGAGGTGGACAGAAATGCTAAGAGATCAGTACTTTCTCGTCATATTAATAACTTGGCAGAACTCTCTACACGGCATTGAGGGAGAGATTGGAATTTAATGGTGGTGGACAAAAATGCTCGACTCATCTGGGCAAGCAATTTCCTTCAATCTCAATAACTTGGATAAAAACTCTCCATGGAATTGAGAGAGACTTTGGAAACTAATGGAAGGTTACCTAAGTTGCTGATATCATCGAGACAAGCACTTTCCCGCATTATCAACGACTTGGAAGAAAACTCTCTTTGGTTTTGAGAACATTGGAAACGAACGGAGGTCGACAAAAATTGTTCAACTCATCAAAGTCAACACGTTCTACGCCAGAAAGATTGGGAGATAATATGCATTGACTCAAAATGCTTAACTCAACGAGATGGGCACTTGGCGGCAATATTACCTTGCTTGCCGAAAGAAGTGTTGAATGGCATGGAGTGGTAATTTGGGAGCCAATGTAGATGTCGTGAAATTGATTCTCACATCGAGTTGAGGATTTCACCAATATCAATAACTTGGCGAAAACTCTCCATGGCATTGAGAGAGACATTGGAATTTACTGGTGGTGGACAGAAATGCTCGACTCATCTAGATAAGCAATTTCCTTCAAACTCAATAACTTGGATGAAAACTCTCCATGGAATGGAGAGAGACTTTGGAAACAAATGGAAGTTTACCTAAGTTGCTGTTCTCATCGAGACCACCACTTTCCCGCAATATCAATGACTTGGAACAAAACTCATGTGGTTTCGAGAGAGAACATTGGAAACAAATGGGGGCTGTTAAAAATTGCTCAGCTCATCCAGGTGAGCACTTTGCCACGATAGCAATAACTTGGCAGAAAACTCTCCATGGCATTCAGAGACACAATTAACAATGAAGGAGGGTCACTCAATATGCTCAACTCATCGAGATAAGCTCTTTCCCGCAATATCAATAACTTGGCAGAAAACTCTCTTTGGTTTTGAAAAGAACTTTGGAAACCAATGGAGGTTGTCAAAAATTGCACAACCATGGAATTAAGAGAGACATGGGACACTAATGGAAGTTTACGGAAGTTGTTCTACTCATCGAGACAAACACTTTGCCGCAATATCAGTTCAGCAAGAAAAAATGTTGACCTACTATTCCAGAAAGATAGGGAGATAATATGGATTTACTCAGAATGCTTAACTCAACGAGATTGGCATTTGGCGGCAGTAAAACCTTGCTTGTCGAACGAAATTTTGAATGCAATGGAGTGGTAATTCTGGATTCTTTTGTGTATTTAGTGAAAATCATACACGCCTCGAAATTAGGATTTCACCACATTATGAAAAACGTGGCGGCAAACTCTCCATGGTATTGAGAGAGACGTTGGAAATGAATGGAGGTGGACAAAAAATGCTCAACTCACCGAGATAAGCACTTCCCCACAATCTCAATATAACTTGGCAGAACACTCTCGATGCAACTGAGAGAGAGACATTGGCAAATAATGGAAGTTTATGCAAATTGCTCAACTCAACGAGACAAGCACTTTGACACAATATCAGTTCAGAGTGAAAAAATGTTGACTTACTCTTACAGAAAGATTAGGAGGTAACATGGATTTACTCAAAATGTTTATCTCAACGAGATGGGCACTGGACGGCAATATTATCCTTCTTGTCCAAAGAAATTTTGAATAACATGGAGTGCTAGTTTGGAAGCTATTGTGCATTTTGCGAAAAAGGTTAACACACCGAATTGAGAATGTTGCCAATATCAATATTTTGGCGTAAACTCTCCATGGCATTGTTGCAGAGATTGGAATTTAATGGTGGTGGACAAAAATGCTCGACTCATCTAGATAAGCAATTTCCTTCAATCTCAATAACTTGGATAAAAACTCTGCATGGAATTGAGAGAGAATTTGAGAACCAATGGAAGGTTACCTAAGTAGCAGATCTCATCGAGACAAGCACTTTCCCGCATTATCAACGACTTGGAAGAAAACTCACTCTGGTTTTGAGAGAGAACATTGGAAACGAATGGAGGTTGTCAAAAATTGCACAACCCATCCAGATAAGGACGTTGCCAACACAGCAATAACGTGGCAGAACAGTCGCCGTGGCATTGACAGCGACACTGGAAACGAATGGAGGTTGACAAAAATTGTTCAACTCATCAAAGTCAACACTTTCTACGACAGAAAGATTGGGAGACTATACGCATTTACTCAAAATGCTTAACTGAACGAGATGGGCACTTGGCGGCAATATTACCTTGCTTGCCGAAAGAAGTGTTGAATGGCATGGAGTGGTAAATTGGGAGCCAATGTAGATTTCGTGAAATTGATTCACACATCGAGTTGAGGATTTCACCAATATCAATAACTTGGCGAAAACTCTCCATGGCATTGAGAGAGACATTGGAATTTAGTGGTTGTGGACAGAAATGCTCGACTCATCTAGATAAGCAATTTCCTTCAAACTCAATAACTTGGATGAAAACTCTCCATGGAATGGAGAGAGACTTTGGAAACAAATGGAAGTTTACCTAAGTTGCTGATCTCATCGAGACCACCACTTTCCCGCAATATCAATGACTTGGAACAAAACTCATGTGGTTTTGAGAGAGAACATTGGAAACAAATGGGAGTTGACAAAAATTGCTCAGCTCATCCAGGTGAGCACTTTGCCACGATAGCAATAACTTGGCAGAAAACTCTCCATGGCATTCAGAGACACAATTAACAATGAAGGAGGTTCACTCAATATGCTCAAGTCATCGAGATAAGCTCTTTGCCGCAATATCAATAACTTGGCAGAACTCTTTTGTTTTGAGAGAGAACATTGGAAACAAATGGAGGTTGTCAAAAATTGCACAACCATGGAATTAAGAGGGACATGGGACACTAACGGAAGTTTACGGAAATTGTTCTACTGATCGAGACAAACACTTTGCCGCAATATCAGTTCAGCTAGAAAAAATGTTGATTTACTGTTCCAGAAAGATTGGGAGATAATATGGATTTCCTCAGAATGCTTAACTCAAGGAGATTGGCAATTGGCGGCACTATCACCTTGCTTGTCTAAAGAAATTTTGAATGCAATGGAGTGGTAATTCTGGATTCTTTCGTGTATTTAGTGAAAATGATACACGCCTCGAGATTTGGATTTCGCCACATTATGAAAAACTTGGCGGCAAACTCTCCATGGTATTGAGAGAGACGTTGGAAATGAATGGAGGTGGACAAAAAATGCTCAACTGATCGAGATAAGCACTTTCCGGCAATCTCAATATAACTTGGCAGAACACTCTCGATGCAACTGAGAGAGAGACGTTGGAAAGTAATGGAAGTTTATGCAAATTGCTCAACTCATCGAGAGAAGCACTTTGACACAATATCAGTTCAGAGAGAAACAATGTTGACTTAGTCTTACAGAAAGATTAGGAGGTAACATGGATTTACTCAAAATGCTTATCTCAACGAGATGGGCACTGGACGGCAATATTATCTTTCTTGTCCAAAGAAATTTTGAATAACATGGAGTGCTAGTTTGGAAGCTATTGTGCATTTTGCGAAAAAGGTTAACACACCGAATTGAGAATGTTGCCAATATCAATATTTTGGCGTAAAGTCTCCATGGCATTGTTGCAGAGATTGGAATTTAATGGTGGACAAAAATGCTCAACTCATCTAGATAAGCAATTTCCTTCAATCTCAATAACTTGGATAAAAACTCTCCATGGAATTGAGAGAGACTTTGGAAACTAATGGAAGGTTACCTAAGTTGCTGATCTCATCGAGACAAGCACTTTCCTGCAATATCAATGACTTGGAACAAAACTCATGTGGTTTTGAGAGAGAACATTGGAAACAAATGGGAGTTGACAAAAATTGCTCAGCTCATCCAGGTGAGCACTTTGCCACGATAGCAATAACTTGGCAGAAAACTCTCCATGGCATTCAGAGACACAATTAACAATGAAGGAGGTTCACTCAATATGCTCAAGTCATCGAGATAAGCTCTTTGCCGCAATATCAATAACTTGGCAGAACTCTTTTGTTTTGAGAGAGAACATTGGAAACAAATGGAGGTTGTCAAAAATTGCACAACCATGGAATTAAGAGGGACATGGGACACTAACGGAAGTTTACGGAAATTGTTCTACTGATCGAGACAAACACTTTGCCGCAATATCAGTTCAGCTAGAAAAAATGTTGATTTACTGTTCCAGAAAGATTGGGAGATAATATGGATTTACTCAGAATGCTTAACTCAACGAGATTAGCAATTGGCGGTAATATCACCTTGCTTGCCTAAAGAAATTTTGAAAGCAATGGAGTGGTAATTCTGGATTCTTTTGCATATTTAGTGAAAATAATACACGCCTCGAGATAAGGATTTCGCCACATTATGAAAAACTTGGCGGCAAAGCTCTCCATGGTATTGAGAGAGACGTTGGAAATGAATGGAGGTGGACAGAAATGCTAAGAGATCAGTACTTTCCCGTCATATCAATAACTTGGCCGAAATCGCTCCACGGCATTGAGGGAGACATTGGAATTTAATGGTGGTGGACAAAAATGCTCGACTCATTTAGGCAAGCAATTTCCTTCAATCTCAATAACTTGGGTGAAAACTCTCCATGAAATTGAGAGAGACATTTGAAACCAATGGAAGTATGCGTAAATTGCTCAACTGATCGAGACAAGCACTTTGCCGCAATGTCAGTTCAGCGAGAAAAAATGTTGAATTTCTACGACAGAAAGATTGGGAGATAATATGCGTTGACTCAAAATGCTTAACTCAACGAGATGGGCACTTGGCGGCAATATTACCTTGCTTGCCGAAAGAAATGTTGAATGGCATGGAGTGGAAATTTGGGAGCCAATGTTGATTTTGTGAAATTGATTCTCACATCGTGTTGAGGATTTCACCAATATCAATAACTTGGCTAAAACTCTCCATGGCATTGAGAGAGACATTGGAATGTCATGGTGGTGGACAGAAATGCTCGACTCATCTAGATAAGCAATTTCCTTCAAACTCAATAACTTGGATGAAAACTCTCCATAGAATGGAGAGAGACTTTGGAAACAAATGGAAGTTTACCTAAGTTGCTGATCTCATCGAGACCACCACTTTCCCGCAATATCAATGACTTGGAACAAAACTCATGTGGTTTCGAGAGAGAACATTGGAAACAAATGGGGGTTGTCAAAAATTGCTCAGCTCATCCAGATGAGCACTTTGCCACGATAGCAATAATTTGGCAGAAAACTCTCCATGGCACTCAGAGACACAATTGACAATGAAGGAGGTTCACTCAATATGTCAACTCATCGAGATAAGCTCTTTGCCGCAATATCAATAGCTTGGCAGAAAACTCTCTTTGGTTTTGAGAGAGAACATTGGAAACAAATGGAGGTTGTCAAAAATTGCACAACGAAAGAATTAAGAGAGATATGGGACACTAATAGAAGTTTACGGAAATTGTTCTACTCATCGAGTCAAACACTTTGCAGCAATACCAGTTCAGCAAGAAAAAATGTTGACTTACTATTACAGAAAGATTGGGAGATAATATGGATTTACTCAGAATGCTTAACTCAACAAGATTGGCAATTGGCGGCAGTATCACCTTGCTTGTCTAAAGAACTTTTGAATGCAATGGAGTGGTAATTCTGGATTCTTTTGTGTATTTAGTAAAAATGATACACGCCTCGAGATTAGGATTTCGCCGCATTATGAAAAACTTGGCGGCAAACTCTCCATGGTATTGAGAGAGACCTTGGAAATGAATGGAGGTGGACAAAAAATGCTCAACTGATCTTGATAAGCACTTTCCCGCAATCTCAATATAACTTGGCAGAACACTCTCGATGCAACTGAGAGAGAGACATTGGAAACTAATGGAAGTTTATGCAAATTGCTCAACTCATCGAGACAAGCACTTTGCCACCATATCAGTTCAGCGAGAAAAAATGTTGACTTCGTCTTACAGAAAGATTGGGAGGTAACATGGATTTACTCAAAATGCTTATCTCAACGAGATGGGCACTTGGCAGTATTATCTTTCTTGTCGAAAGAAATTTTGAATAACATGGAGTGCTCGTTTGGAAGCTATTGTGCATTTTCCGAAAAACATTAACACACTGAGTAGAGAATTTTGCCAATATCAATATTTTGGCGAAAAGTCTCCATGGCATTGAGGAAGACATTGGAATTTAATGATGGTGGACAAAAATGCTCGACTCAACTAGATAAGCAATTTCCTTCAATCTCAATAACTTGGATGAAAACTCTCCATGGAATTGAGAGAGACTTTGGAAACTGATGGAAGTTTACCTAAGTTGCTGATCTCATCAAGACAAGCACTTTCCCGCAATATCAATGACTTGGATGAAAACTCTCTTTGGTTTTGAGAAAGAACATTGGAAACAAATGGAGGTTGTCAAAAATTGCACAACCCGTCCAGATAAGCACGTTGCCACCACAGCAATAACTTGGTAGAAAACTCGCCGTGGCATTGACAGCGATACTGGAAACTAATGGAGGTTTACAAAAATTGTTCAACTCATCATAGTAAACACTTTGCCGCAATATCAGTGCAGCGACGCAAAATGTTGAGTTACTATGAAAGAAACATTGGGAGATAGTATGGATTTACTCACAATGACGAGAAGAGCTCTTGGCGGCAAATTCCCTTGCATGGGGAAAAATACCTTCAATGACCTGGGCTGATAATTTGGAAACGATTGTGCATCGAGTGCGTCGAGATGAGGGTTTCGCCAAAATGTCAATCACTTGACAGAAAATTCTCCACTGCATCCAGACAGGCATTGGAAATTATTGGAGGTTAACAGGAATTGCGCAAGTCTTCGAGATAAGCACTTTGCCGCAATATCAATAACTTTGCAAATAACTCTCCATGAAATTGAGAGAGACATTTGAAACTAATGGAAGTTTACGTCCATTGCTAAACTCATCGAGACATGCACTTTGCTGCTATTTCAGTTCACCGGCGAAAAATCTTGACTGACTTTGAAAGAAACATTGGGAGCAAATGTGGATTTTCTCAAAATGCTTAACCCAACGGCATGGGCATTTGGCGGCAAGATTACCTTGCTTGGCGAAAGAAAGCTTCATTCTCTTGGAGTGGTAGTTTGTTATTTATTGAGGACTTAGTGAAAATGCTCAACTCAGCGGAATAAGAACTTGCCGCAATGTGAGAGAAACATTGAAAACGAATGGAGGTGGACAAAAAATGCTCAACTCACCGAGGTAAGTACTTTCCCGTAATATCAATAACTTGGCAGAAAACTCTCCACGGCATTGAGGGAGACATAGAACATAGAACATAGAACATAGAACATTACAGCGCAGAACAGGCCCTTCGGCCCACGATGTTGCGCCGACCAGTTAAAAAATACAACAATGACCCACTAACCTAGACCAATCCCTTTTCGTCCATAAACCTGTCCACAGACCTCTTAAACGCCCCCAAACTAGGCGCATTTACAACTGCAGCAGGCAGGGCATTCCAATCCCTCACCACCCTCTGGGTAAAGAACCCACCCCTGACATCTGTCCTATAACTACCCCCCCTTAGTTTAAAGCCATGCCCCCTCATGCTAGATTTTTCCATCAGAGGAAAAAGGCTATCACTATCCACCCTATCTAAACCTCTAATCATCTTATATGTTTCAATAAGATCCCCTCTTAGCTGCCTTCTTTCCAGCGAAAACAACCCCAAATCCCTCAGCTTCTCCTCATAGGATCTCCCCTCCATACCAGGCAACATCCTGGTAAACCTCCTCTGCACCCTCTCCAAAGCCTCCACATCCTTCCTGTAATGTGGGGACCAGAACTGCACACAGTACTCCAAGTGCGGCCGCACCAGAGTTGTGTACAGTTGTAACATAACGCTACGACTCCTAAATTCAATCCCCCTACCAATAAACGCCAAGACACTGTATGCCTTCTTAACAACCTTATCTACTTGATTCCCAACTTTCAGGGATCTATGTACACATACACCTAGATCCCTCTGCTCCTCCACACTATTCAAAGTCTTCCCGTTAGCCCTATACTCAACACATCTGTTATTCCTACCAAAGTGAATTACCTCACATTTCTCTGCATTAAACTCCATCCGCCACCTCTCGGCCCAGCTCTGCAACCTGTCTAAGTCTTCCTGCAAACTATGACACCCTTCCTCACTATCTACCACACCTCCGACTTTGGTGTCATCAGCAAATTTACTGATCCACCCAACTATACCCTCATCCAGATCATTAATAAAAATCACAAACAGCAGTGGCCCCAACACAGATCCCTGAGGCACACCACTTGTAACCGAACTCCATGATGAATATTTTCCGTCAACCACTACCCTCTGTCTCCTATCCGCTAGCCAATTCCTAATCCAGTTCCCTAGATCACCCCCAATCCCATACATCTGCATTTTGTGCAGAAGCCTACCATGGTGAACCTTATCAAACGCCTTACTAAAATCCATATACACCACGTCCACATTGGAATTTACTGGTGGTGGACAGAAATGCTCGACTCATGTAGATGAGCAATTTCCTTCAATCTCAATAACTTGGATGAAAACTCTCCATGGAATGGAGAGAGACTTTGGAAACAAATGGAAGTTTACCTAAGTTGCTGATCTCATCGAGACCACCACTTTCCCGCAATATCAATGACTTGGAACAAAACTCATGTGGTTTCGAGAGAGAACATTGGAAACAAATGGGGGTTGTCAAAAATTGCTCAGCTCATCCAGATGAGCACTTTGCCACGATAGCAATAACTTGGCAGAAAACTCTCCATGGCACTCAGAGACACAATTGACAATGAAGGAGGTTCACTCAATATGCTCAACTCATCGAGATAAGCCCTTTGCCGCAATATCAATAACTTGGCTGAAAACTCTCTTTGGTTTTGAGAGAGAACATTGGAAACAAATGGAGGTTGTCAAAAATTGTGCAACCATGGAATTAAGAGAGACATGGGACACTAATGGAAGTTTACGGAAATTGTTCTACTCATCGAGACAAACACTTCGCCGCAATATCAGTTCAGCAAGAAAAAATGTTGACTTACTATTACGGAAAGATTGGGAGATAATATGGATTTACTCAGAATACTTAACTATTGTCGCCCAATCCTTCGGTCGTAGAAGTCAACATTTTTTTCTCGCCGAACTGATATTGCGGCAAAGTGAGTTGAGCAACTTTCGTAACTTCCCATTAGTTTCCAACTTCTCTCTCAATTCCATGGGGAGTTTTCTGCCAAGTTATAGATATTACGGAAAGTACTTATCTTGGTGAGTTGAGCATTTTTT
Source organism: Carcharhinus amblyrhynchos (assembly GCF_965287045.1). NCBI lineage: Eukaryota > Metazoa > Chordata > Chondrichthyes > Carcharhiniformes > Carcharhinidae > Carcharhinus > Carcharhinus amblyrhynchos. The sequence goes on along the minus strand of NC_137328.1, from coordinate 28,809,507 downwards.
GTCCACCTCCATTCGTTTCCAATGTTTCTCTCACATTGCGGCGAAGTTCTTATTCCGATGAGTTGAGCATTTTCACTAAATCCTCAATAAATAACAAACTACCACACCAAGAGAATGAAGCTTTCTTTCGCCAAGCAAGGTAATCTTGCCGCCAAATGCCCATGCCGTTGGGTTAAGCATTTTGAGAAAATCCACATTTGCTCCCAATGTTTCTTTCAAAGTAAGTCAAGGTTTTTCGCCGGTGAACTGAAATAGCAGCAAAGTGCATGTCTCGATGAGTTCAGCAATGGACATAAATTTCCATTAGTTTCAAATGTCTCTCTCAATTTCATGGAGAGTTATTTCCCAAGATATTGATATTGCGGCAAAGTGCTTATCTCAAACACTTGCGCAATTCCTGCCAACTTACAATCCAAAATAAATCCACAATAAAGACCGAAGTACCACTCCAAGACAATGAAGCTTTCTTTCGCCAAGCAAGGTAATCTTGCCGCCAAATACCCATGCCGTTGGGTTAAGCATTTTGAGAAAATCCACATTTGCTCCCAATGTTTCTTTCATAGTATGTCAAGATTTTTCGCCGGTGAACTGAAATTGCGGCAAAGTGCTTGTCTCGATGAGTTTAGCAATGTACGTAAACTTCCATTGGTTTCAAATTTCTCTCTCAATTCCATGGAGAGTTTTCATCCAAGTTATTGAGATTGCTTACCTGGATGAGTTGAGCATTTGCGTCCACCAGCATTAAATTCCAATGTCTCTCTCAATGCCATGGAAAGCTTTCGCCAAGTTATTGATATTGGCGAAATTCTCAACTCGATGTGTTAATCATTTTCGCTAAATGCACAATAGCTTCCAAACCAGCACTGCATGCTATTCAAAATTTCTTTCGACAAGCAAGATAATATAGCCCTCAATTGCCCATCTCGTGAGTTAAGCATTTTAAGGAAATGCATATTATCTCCTAATCTTTCTGCAATAGAAAGTCAACATTTTTTCTCGCAGAACTGATATTGCGGCAAAATCCTTGTCTCGATGAGTTGAGCAATTTACGAAACTTTCCGTTAGTTTCCAGCTTCTCTCTCAATTCCATGGAGAGTTTTCTGCCAAGTTATTGATATTACGAGAAATACTTATCTCGTTGAGCTGAGCATTTTTTGTCCACCTCCATTTTTTTCCAAAGTCTGTCTCAATACCATGGAGTGTTTGCCGCCAAGTTTTTCATCATGTGGCGAAGTCCTTATCTCGAGGCGTGCATCATTTTCACTAAATACACAAAAGCACCCAGAATTACAACTCCATTGCATTCAAAATTTCTTTAGGCGAGCCAGGTGATATTGCGGCCAATTGCCAATCTCGTTGAGTTAAGCATTCTGAGTAAATCCATATTATCTCCCAATCTTTCTGTAATAGTAAGTCAACATTTGTTCTCGCTGAACTGATATTGAGGCAAAGTGTTTGTTTGTCTTGATGAGTAGAACAATTTCCGTAAACTTCCATTATTGTCCCATGTCTCTGTTAATTCCATGGAGAGTTTTCTGCCAAGTTATTGATATTGCTGCAAAGAGCTAATCGCGATGAGTTGAGCATATTGAGTGACCCTCCTTCAGTGTCAATTGTGTCTCTGAATGCCATGGAGAGTTTTCTGCCAAGTTATTGCTATCGTGACAAAGTGCTCATCTGGATCAGCTGAGCAATTTTTGACAACCCCTATTTGTTTCCAATGTTCTCTCTCAAAACCACATGAGTTGTGTTCCAAGTCATTGATATTGCGGGAAAGTGCTGGTCTCGATGAGATCATCAAGTTCGGTAAATTTCCACTTGTTTCCAAAGTCTCTCTCCATTCGTTGGAGAGTTTTCATCCAAGTTACTGAGATTGAAGGAAATTGCTTATCTAGATGGGTCGAGCATTTCTGTCCACCACCATTAAATTCCAATGTCTCTCTCAATGCCATGGAGAGTTTTCGCCAAGTTATTGATATTGGCAAAATCCTCAATTCGATGTGTGAATCAATTTCACAAAATCTACATTGGCTCCCAAATTAACACTCCATGCCATTCAACATTTCTTTCGGCAAGCACTCTCGATGCAACTGAGAGAGAGACGTTGGAAACTAATGGAAGTTTATGCAAATTGCTCAACTCATCGAGACAAGCACTTTGCGGCAATATCAGTTCAGCGACAAAAAATGTTGACTTCGTCTTACAGAAAGATTGGAAGGTAACATGGATTTACTCAAAATGCTTGATATTGCCGCCAAGTGCCCATCTCGTTGAGTTAAGCATTTTGAGTAATTGCATATTATCTCCCAATCTTTCTGTCGTAGAAAGTCAACATTTTTTCTCGCTGAACTGACATTGCGACAAAGTGCTTGTCTCGATGAGTTGAGCAATTTACGTATACTTCCATTGGTTTCAATTGTCTCTCTCAATTCCATGGAGAGTTTTCATCCAAGTTATTGATATTGCGGGAAAGTGCTTATCTCGGTGAGTTGAGCATTTTTTGTCCACCTCCATTCGTTTGCAAAGTGACTGTCATATTGTGGCGAAGTTCTAATTCCGCTGAGTTGAGCATTTTCACTAAATCCACAATAAAGACCGAATTACCACTCCAAGACAATGAAGCTTTCTTTCGCCAAGCAAGGTAATCTTGCCGCCAAATGCCCATGCCGTTGGGTTAAGCATTTTGAGAAAATCCACATTTGCTCCCAATGTTTCTTTCATAGTTCGTCAAGATTCTTCGCCGGTGAACTGAAATTGCGGCAAAGTGCTTGTCTCGATGAGTTTAGCAATGTACGTAAACTTCCATTGGTTTCAAATGTCTCTCTCAATTCCATGGAGAGTTTTCATCCAAGGTGTTGAGATTGAAGGAAATTGCTTACCTAGATGAGTCGAGCATTTTTGTCCACCACCATTAAATTCCAATGTCTCCCTCAATGCCATGGAGACCTTTCACCAAAATATTGATATTGGCGAAATTCTCAACTCGATGTGTTCATCATTTTCGCTAAATGCACAATAGCTTCCAAACTAGCACTGCGTGTTATTCAAAATTTCTTTCAACAAGCAAGATAATATTGCCGTCAATTGCCCATCTCTTTGAGTTCAGCATTTTGAGTAAATGCATACTATCTCCCAATCTTTCTGTCATAGAAAGTCAACATTTTTTCTCGCTGAACTGAGATTGCGGCAAAGTCTCGATGAGTTGAGCAATTTACGTAACTTTCCATTAGTTTCCAACTTCTCTCTCAATTCCATGGAGAGTTTTCTGCCATGTTATTGATATTACAGGAAAGTACTTATCTCGGTGAGTTGAGCATTTTTTGTCCACCTCCATTCGTTTCCAATGTTTCTCTCACATTGCGGCAAAGTTCTTATTCCGATGAGTTGAGCATTTTCACTAAGTCCTTAATAAATAACAAACTACCACTCCAAGAGAATGAAGCTTTCTTTCGCCAAGCAAGGTAATCTTGCCGCCAAATGCCCATGCCGTTGGGTTAAGCATTTTGAGAAAATCCACATTTGCTCCCAATGTTTCTTTCAAAGCAAGTGATGAGTTTTCGCCGGTGAACTGAAATAGCAGTAAAGTGCATGTCTCGATGAGTTTAGCAATGGACGTAAACTTCCATTAGTTTCAAATGTCTCTCTCAATTTCATGGAGAGTTATTTGCCAAGTTATTGATATTGCGGCAAAGTGCTTATCTTGCGCAATTCCTGCGCAATTCCTGTCAACCTCCAATAATTTCCAATGCCTCACTGGATGCTGTGGAGAATTTTCTGTCAAGTGATTGACATTTTGGCGAAACCCTCATCTCGATGTGTGCATTTTCACTCAATGCACAATCGTTTCCAAAGTATCAGCCCAGGTCATTGAAGGTATTTTTCCCCATGCAAGGGAATTTTGCCACCAAGAGCCCATCTAGTCATTTTGAGGAAATCCATACTATCTCCCAATGTTTCTTTCATAGCAACTCAACATTTTGCGTCGCTGCACTGATATTGCGGCAAAGTGTTTACTATGATGAGTTGAACAATTTTTGTAAACCTCCATTAGTTTCCAGTATCGCTGTCAATGCCATGGCGAGTTTTCTACCAAGTTATTGCTGTGGCGGCAACGTGCTTATCTGGATGGGTTGTGCAATTTTTGACAACCTCCATTTGTTTCCAATGTTCTTTCTCAAAACCAAAGAGAGTTTTCATCCAAGTCACTGATATTGCAGGAAAGTGCTTGTCTTGATGAGATCAGCAACTTAGGTAAACTTCCATCAGTTTCCAAAGTCTCTCTCAATTCCATGGAGAGTTTTCATCCAAGTTATTGAGATTGAAGGAAATTGCTTTTCTAGTTGAGTCGAGCATTTTTGTCCACCATCATTAAATTCCAATGTCTTCCTCAATGCCATGGAGGCTTTTCGCCAAAATATTGATATTGGCAAAATTCTCTACTCGGTGTGTTAATGTTTTTCGGAAAATGCACAATTGCTTCCAAGCTAGCACTCCATGTTATTCAAAATTTCTTTCGATAAGCTAGATAATATTGCCGTCAAGTGCCCATCTCGTTGAGTTAAGCATTTTGAGTAAATCCATGTCATCACCCAATCTTTCTGTAGGACTAAGTGAACATTTTTTCTCGCTGAACTGAGATTGCGGCAAAGTGCTTGACTCGATGAGTTGAGCAATTTGAATAAACTTCCATTAGTTTCCAATGTCTCTCTCTCAGTTGCATCGAGAGTGTTCTGCCAAGTTATTGAGATTGCGGGAAAGTGCTTATCTCAATCAGTTGAGCATTTTTTGTCCACCTCCATTCATTTCCAACGTCTCTCTCAATACCATGGAGAGTTTGCCGCCACGTTTTTCATAATGTGACGAAATCCTCATCTCGAGGCATTTAGCAGTTTCACTAAATACACAAAAGAATCCAGAATTACCACTCCATTGCATTCAAAATTTCTTTAGGCAAGCAAGGTGATATTGCCGTCAATTGCCAATCTCGTTGAGTTAAGCATTCTGAGTAAATCCATGTTACCTCCCAATCTTTCTGTAATAGTAAGTCAACATTTTTTCTTGCTGAACTGATATTGCGGCAAAGCGTTTGTCTCGATGAGTAGAACAATTTCCGTAAACTTCCATTAGTGTCCCATGTCTCTCTTAATTCCATGGAGAGTTTTCTGTCAAGTTATTGATATTGCGGCAAAGAGCTTATCTCGATGAGTTGAGCATATTGAGTGATCCTCCTTCTGTGTCAATTGTGTCTCTGAATGCCATGGAGAGTTTTCTGCCAAGTTATTGCTCTTGTGGCAAAGTGCTCATCTGGATCAGCTGAGCAATTTTTGACAACCCCCATTTGTTTAAAATGTTCTCTCTCAAAACCACATGAGTTTTATTCCAAGTCATTGATATTGCGGGAACGTGGTTGTCTCGATGAGATCAGCAACTTAGGTAAACTTCCATTAGTTTCCAAAGTCTCTCTCAATTCCATGGAGAGTTTTCATCCAAGTTATTGAGATTGAAGGAAATTGCTTATCCAGATGAGTCGAGCATCTTTGTCCACCACCATTAAATTCCAATGTCTCTCTCAATGCCATGGAGACTTTTCGCCAAAATATTGATATTGGCAAAATTCTCAATTGGGTGTGTTAATCTTTTTCGCAAAATGCACAATAGCTTGCAAACTAGCACGCCATGTTATTCAAAATTTCTTTCGACAGCCAGATAATATTGCCGTCAAGTGCCCATCTCGTTGAGATAAAGATTTTGAGTAAATCCATGTCACCTTCCAATCTTTCTGTAAGACGAAGTCAACAATTTTTGTAGCTGAACTGATATTGCGGCAAAGTGCTTGTCTCGATGAGTTGAGCAATTTGCATAAACTTCCATTAGTTTCCAACGTCTCTCTTTCAGTTGCATCGAGAGTGTTCTGCCAAGTTATTGAGATTGCGGGTCAGTGATTATCTCGATCAGTTGAGCATTTTTTGTCCACCTCCATTCATTTCCAAAGCCTCTTTCATACATCATGTGGCGAAATCCTCATCTCGAGGTGTGCATCATTTTCACTAAACAGACAGAAGCATCTAGAATTACCACTGCATTGCATTCAAAATTTCTTTAGGCAAGCAAGGTGATACTGCTGCCAATTGCCAATCTCGTTGAGTTAAGCATTCTGAGTAAATCCATATTATCTCCCAATCTTCCTGTAATAGTAAGTCAACATTTTTTCTTGCTGAAGTGGTATTGCTGCAAAGTGTTTGTATTGATGAGTAGAACAATTTCGGTGAACTTCCATTAGTGTCCCATGTCTCTGTTAATTCCATGGAGAGTTTTCTGCCAAGTTATTGATATTGCTGCAAAGAGCTAATCGCGATGAGTTGAGCATATTGAGTGAACCTCCTTCAGTGTCAATTGTGTCTCTGAATGCCATGGAGAGTTTTCTGCCAAGTTATTGCTATCGTGGCAAAGTGCTCATCTGGATGAGCTGAGCAATTTTTCACAACCCTATTTGTTTCCAATGTTCTCACTCGAAACCACGAGTTGTGTTCCAAGTCATTGATATTGCGGGAAAGTGCTTGTCGCGATGAGCAACTTAGGAATATTTGCATTTGTTTCCAAAGTCTCTCTCCATTCGTTGGAGAGTTTTCATCCAAGTTACTGAGATTGAAGGAAATTGCTTATCTAGATGGTTTGAGCATTTATGTCCAGCACCATTAAATTCCAATGTTTCTCTCAATGCCATGGAGAGTTTTCGCCAAGTTATTGATATTGGCAAAATCCTCAATTCGATGTGTGAATCAATTTCACAAAATCTACATTGGCTCCCAAATTAACACTCCATGCCATTCAACATTTCTTTCGGCAAGCACTCTCGATGCAACTGAGAGAGAGACGTTGGAAACTAATGGAAGTTTATGCAAATTGCTCAACTCATCGAGACAAGCACTTTGCGGCAATATCAGTTCAGCGACAAAAAATGTTGACTTCGTCTTACAGAAAGATTGGAAGGTAACATGGATTTACTCAAAATGCTTGATATTGCCGCCAAGTGCCCATCTCGTTGAGTTGAGCATTTTGAGTAATTGCATATTATCTCCCAATCTTTCTGTCGTAGAAAGTCAGCATTTTTTCTCGCTGAACTGATATTGCGGCAAAGAGCTTGTTTCGATGAGTTGAGCAATTTACGTATACTTCCATTGGTTTCAAATGTCTCTCTCAGTTCCATGGAGAGTTTTCATCCAAGTTATTGATATTGTGGGAAAGTGCTTATCTCGGTGAGTTCAGCATATTTTGTCCACTTCCATTTGTTTGTAATGTTTCTGTCATATTGTCGCGAAGTTCTTCTTCCGCTGAGTTGAGCATTTTCACTAAATACTTAATAAAGACCGAATTACCACTCCAAGACAATGAAGCTTTCTTTCGCCAAGCAAGGTAATTTTGCCACCAAATGCCCATGCCGTTGGGTTAAGCATTTTGAGAAAATCCACATTTGCTCCCAATGTTTCTTTCATAGTTCGTCAAGATTCTTCGCCGGTGAACTGAAATTGCGGCAAAGTGCTTGTCTCGATAAGTTCAGCAATGGACGTAAACTTCCATTGGTTTCAAATGTCTCTCTCAATTCCATGGAGAGTTTTCATCCAAGGTATTGAGATTGAAGGAAATTGCTTACCTAGATGAGTCGAGCATTTTTGTCCACCACCATTAAATTCCAATGTCTCCCTCAATGCCATGGAGAGCTTTCGCCAAGTTATTGATATTGGCGAAATTCTCAACTCGAAGTGTTAATCATTTTCGCTAAATGCACAATAGCTTCCAAACTAGCACTGCGTGTTATTCAAAATTTCTTTCCACAAGCAAGATAATATTGCCGTCAATTGCCCATCTCGTTGAGTTCAGCATTTTGAGTAAATGCATACTATCTCCTAATCAAAGTCAACATTTTTTCTCGCTGAACTGAGATTGCGGCAAAGTCTCGATGCGTTGAGCAATTTACGTAACTTTCCATTAGTTTCCAACTTCTCTCTCAATTCCATGGAGAGTTTTCTGCCATGTTATTGATATTACAGGAAAGTATTTATCTCGGTGAGTTGAGCATTTTTTGTCCACCTCCATTTGTTTCCAATGTTTCTTTCACATTGCGGCGAAGTTCTTATTCCGATGAGTTGAGCATTTTCACTAAATCCTCAATAAATAACAAATTACCACTCGAAGGGAATGAAGCTTTCTTTCGCCAAGCAAGGTAATCTTGCCGCCAAATGCCCATGCCGTTGGGTTAAGCATTTTGAGAAAATCCACATTTGCTCCTAATGTTTCTTTCAAAGTCAGTCAAGATTTTTCGCCGGTGAACTGAAATAGCAGCAAAGTGCATGTCTCGATGAGTTTAGCAATGGACGTAAACTTCCATTAGTTTCAAATGTCTCCCTCAATTTCATGGAGAGTTATTTGCCAAGTTATTGATATTGCGGCAAAGTGCTTATCTCAAAGATTTGTGCAGTTCCTGTCAACCTCCAATAATTTCCAATGCCTCTCTGGATGCAGTGGAGAGTTTTCTGTCAAGTGATTTGACATTTTGGCAAAACCCTCATCTCATTATGTGCATTTTCACTCAATGCACAATCGTTTCCATCTTGGCGGCAAGATTACCTTGCTTGGCGAAAGAAAGCTTCATTCTCTTGGAGTGGTAGTTTGTTATTTATTGAGAATTTAATGAAAATGCTCAACTCAGCGGAATAAGAACTTCGCCGCAATGTGAAAGAAACATTGGAAATGAATGGAGGTGGACAAAAAATGCTCAACTCACTGAGATAAGTACTTTCCCGTAATATCAATAACTTGGCCGAAAACTCTCCATGGAATTGAGAGAGAAGTTGGGAACTAATGGAAAGTTACGTAAATTGCTCAACTCATCCAGACAAGCACTTTGCCGCAATATCAGTTCAGCGAGAAAAAATGCTGACTTTGTACGACAGAAAGATTGGGAGATAATATGGATTTACTCAGAATGCTTAACTCAACGAGATGGGAAATTTGCGACAATATTACCTTGCTTGCCGAAAGAAATGTTGAATGACATGGAGTGGTTATTTGGGAGCCAATGTAGATTTCGTGAAATTGATTCACACATCGAGTTGCGGATTTCGCCAATATCAATAACTTGGCAAAAACTCTCCATGGCATTGAGAGAGACATTGGAATTTAATGGTGGTGGACAGAAATGCTCAACTCATCTAGATAAGCAATTTCCTTCAATCTCAATAACTTGGATGAAAACTCTCCAACGAATGGAGAGAGACTTTGGAAACTAGTGGAAGTTTACCTAAGTTGCTGATCTCATCGAGACAAGCACTTTCCTGCAATACCAATGACGTGGAATAAAACTCTCTTTGGTTTTAAGGGAGAACATTGGAAACAAATGGAGGTTGTCAAAAATTGCACAAACTATCCAGATAAGCACGTTGCCGCCACAGCAATAACTTGGCAGAAAACTCGCCGTGGCATTGAGACCGACACTGGAAACTAATGGAGGTTGACAAAAATTGTTCAACTCATCATAGTCAACACTTTGCCACAATATCAGTGCAACGACTAAACATGTTGAGTCGCTACGAAAGAAACACTGGGAGATAGTATGGATTTACTCAAAATGACTAGATGGGCTCTTGGCGGCAAAATTCCCCTGCATGGGGAAAAATACCTTCAATGACCTGGGCTGATACTTTGGAAACGATTGTGCATTGAGTGAAAATGCACACATCGAGATGAGGGTTTCGCCAAAGTGACATTCACTTGACAGAAAACTCTCCACTGCATCCAGAGGGGCATTGGAAATTATTGGAGGTTGACAGGAATTGCGCAAGTCTTTGAGATAAGCACATTGCTGCAATATCAATAACTTGGCAAATAACTCTCCATGAAATTGAGAGAGACATTTGAAAGTAATGGAAGTTTACGTCCATTGCTAAACTCATCGAGACATGCACTTTGCTGCTATTTCAGTTCACCGGTGAAAATTCGGTTACAAGATTTTCGGTTAAATTGACCACAATTCAGTTACGTTCACCTTAGTGATGGAAAGGGATAGGCATGAACCTCGGGTCAGTAGTTTTAGCTGGGGGAAGGGTAATTATGAGGCTATTAGGAGAGAATTAGGAAGCATAGGTTGGACTAGGAGATTACAGGGACTGGGAACGTCCGAAATGTGGAGTTTTTTTCAAGGAGCAGCTACTGCGGGTCTGTGATAGGTATGTCCCTGTCAGGCAAGGAGGATTTGGTAGGGCTAGGGAACCGTGGTGTACTAAAAAAGTTGATTCGTTGGTTAGGAAGAAAAAGGAGGCTTATGTTCGGATGAGGCTTGAGGGCTCAGGTAGTGCATTAGAAAGCTTTAGATTGGCTAGGAGGGAGTTGAAGAGGGAGTTAAGAAGGGCTAAAAGAGGACATGAGATGACTTTGGCTGATAGGATTAAGGAGAATCCTAAGGCATTCTATAGGTATGTCAAGAACAGAAGGTTGGTTAGGGCAAGATTAAGGCCAGTTACAGACAGTAGAGGGAAGTTGTGTTTGGAACCGGAAGAGATTGGAGAGGCATTGAACCAATATTTCTCTTCGGTGTTCACGCAGGGGGACATGAATGTAGTTGAGGAGGACACTGGGGTGCAGGGGTGTAAAATAGACAGTATTGCAGTTGATACCGGGGATGTGCTGGATATTCTAGAGGGCTTGAAAATAGATAAGTCCCCTGGTCTGGATGGGATTTACCCTAGGATTCTCTGGGAGGCTAGAGAGGTGATTGCAGAGCCTCTGGCTCTGATCTTCAGGTCATCGTTGGTCTCTGGTATAGTACCGGAAGATTGGAGGACAGCGAATGTTGTCCCATTGTTTAAGAAGGGGAACAGAGACTTCCCCGGGAATTATAGACCGGTGAGTCTTACTTCTGTTGTGGGCAAGGTTTTAGAAAGAATTATTAGGGATAGGATTTATAGTTATTTGGAGAGTAATGAATTGATTAGAGACAGTCAGCATGGTTTTGTAGCAGGTAGGTCGTGCCTTACTAACCTTATTGAGTTCTTTGAGAAAGTGACCAAAGAGGTGGATGGGGGTAAGGCAGTTGACGTGGTATATATGGATTTTAGTAAGGCGTTTGATAAGGTTCACCATGGTAGGCTTCTGCAGAAAATGCAGATGTATGGGATTGGGTTTAATCTAGGTACTTGGATCAGGAATTGGCTGGCAGATAGGAGACAGAGGGTGGTGGTTGATGGTAAATATTCGTCATGGAGTTCGGTTACGAGTGGTGTGCCTCAGGGATCTGTTTTGGGGCCACTGCTGTTTGTAATCTTTATTAATGATCTGGATGAGGGTATAGTTGGGTGGATTAGTAAGTTTGCTGATGACACCAAAGTCGGAGGTGTGGTAGATTGTGAGGAAGGGTGTCATAGTTTGCAGGGTGACTTAGACAGGTTGCAGAGCTGGGCCGCGAGGTGGCGGATGGAGCTTAATGCGGAGAAGTGTGAGGTAATTCATTTCGGTAGGAGTAACAGATGTGTTGAGTATAGGGCTAATGGGAGGACTTTGAATAGTGTGGAGGAGCAGAGGGATCTAGGTGTATGTGTACATAGATCCCTGAAAGTTGGGAATCAGGTAGATAAGGTTGTTAAGAAGGCATACGGTGTCTTGGCGTTTATTGGTAGGGGGATTGAATTTAGGAGTCGCAGCGTCATGTTGCAACTGTACACAACTCTGGTGCGGCCGCACTTGGAGTACTGTGTGCCGTTCTGGTCCCCACATTACAGGAAGGACGTGGAGGCTTTGGAGAGGGTGCAGAGGAGGTTTACCAGAATGTTGGTTGGTATGGAGGGGAGGTCCTATGAGGAGATACTGAGGGATTTGGGGTTGTTTTCGCTGGAAAGAAGGAGGCTAAGAGGGGATCTTATTGAAACGTATAAGATGATTAGAGGTTTAGATAGGGTGGATAGTGATAGCCTTTTTCCTCGGATGGAGAAATCTAGCACGAGGGGGCATGGCTTTAAATTAAGGGGGGGTAGTTATAGGACGGATGTCAGGGGTTGGTTCTTTACCCAGAGGGTGGTGAGGGACCGGAATGCCCTGCCTGCTGTAGTTGTAAATGCGCCTAGTTTGGGGGCGTTTAAGAGATCTGTGGATAGGTTTATGGACGAAAAGGGATTGGTTTAGATTAGTGGGTCAGTGTTTTTTTTTAAAAAAACTGGTCGGCGCAACATCGTGGGCCGAAGGGCCTCTTCTGCGCTGTAATGTTTTATCTTCTATGTTCTATGAAAAATCTTGACTGACTTTGAAAGAGGCATTGGGAGCAAATGTGGATTTTCTCAAAATGCTTAACCCAACGGCATGGGCATTTGGCGGCAAGATTACCTTGCTTGGCGAAAGAAAGCTTCATTCTCTTGGTGTGGTAGTTTGTTATAGAACATAGAACATAGAACATAGAACATTACAGCGCGGAACAGGCCCTTCGGCCCACAATGTTGCGCCGACCAGTCTTATTTTTTAAAAAAAAACATTGACCCTCTAATCTAAACCAATCCCTTTTCGTCCATAAACCTATCCACCAATCTCTTAAACGCCCCCAAACTAGGCGCATTTACAACTGCAGCAGGCAGGGCATTCCAGTCCCTCACCACCCTCTGGGTAAAGAACCTGCCCCTGACATCCGTCCTATAACTACCCCCCCTTAATTTAAAGCCATGTCCCCTTGTGCTAGATTTCTCCATCCGAGGAAACAGGCTATCACCATCCACCCTATCTAAACCTCTAATCATCTTATATGTTTCTATAAGATCCCCTCTTAGCCTCCTTCTTTCCAGTGAAAACAACCCCAAATCCCTCAGTCTCTCCTCATAGGACCTCCCCTGCATACCAGGCAACATCCTGGTAAACCTCCTCTGCACCCTCTCCAAAGCCTCCACATCCTTCCTGTAATGTGGGGACCAGAACTGCACACAGTACTCCAAGTGCGGCCGCACCAGAGTTGTGTACAGTTGCAACATGACGCTGCGACTCCTAAATTCAATCCCCCTACCAATAAACGCCAAGACACCGTACGCCTTCTTAACAACCTTATCCACTTGATTCCCAACTTTCAGGGATCTATGTACACATACACCTAGATCCCTCTGCTCCTCCACTCTATTCAAAGTCCTCCCGTTAGCCCTATACTCAACACATCTGTTATTCCTACCGAAATGGATTACCTCACACTTCTCCGCATTAAACTCCATCCGCCACCTCGCGGCCCAGCTCTGCAACCTATCCACGTCACCCTGCAAACTTCGACACCCTTCCTCACAATCTACCACACCTCCGACTTTGGTGTCATCAGCAAACTTACTAATCCACCCAACTATACCCTCATCCAGATCATTAATAAAGATTACAAACAGCAGTGGCCCCAAAACAGATCCCTGAGGCACACCACTCGTAACTGAACTCCATGATGAATAATTACCATCAACCACCACCCTCTGTCTCCTATCTGCTAACCAATTCCTGATCCAAGTACCTAAATTACCACCAATCCCATACATCTGCATTTTCTGCAGAAGCATACCATGGTGAACCTTATCAAACGCCTTACTAAAATCCATAAATACCACATCTACTGCCTTACCCCTATCCACCTCTTTGGTCACTTTCTCAAAGAACTCAATAAGGTTAGTAAGGCACGACCTTCCCGCTACAAAACCATGCTGACCATCTCTAATCAATTCATTACTCTCCAAATAACTATAAATCCTATCCCTAATAATTCTTTCTAAAACCTTACCCACTACAGAAGTAAGACTCACTGGTCTGTAATTCCCAGGGAAGTCTCTGCTCCCCTTCTTAAACAATGGGACAACATTCGCTGTCCTCCAATCTTCCGGTACTATACCAGAGACCAACGACGACCTGAAGATCAGAGCCAGTGGCTCTGCAATCACCTCTCTTGCCTCCCATAGAATCCTAGGGTAAATCCCGTCCGGACCAGGGGACTTATCTATTTTCAACCCATCTAGAATATCCAACACATCCTCTGTATCAACTACAATACTTTCTATTTTACACCCCTTCACCCCAGTGACCTCCTCAGCTACATTCATATCGTCCTGCGTGAACACTGAAGAGAAATAATGGTTCAATGCCTCTCCAATCTCTTCCGGTTCCACACACAACTTCCCCCTACTGTCTGTAACTGGCCCTAATCTTGCCCTAACCAACCTTCTGTTCTTGACATACCTATAGAACGCCTTAGGATTCTCCTTAATCCTATCAGCCAAAGTCTTGTCATGCCCTCTTCTAGCCCTTCTTAACTCCCTCTTCAACTCCCTCCTAGCCGATCTAAAGCTTTCTGCTGCACTACCCGAGCCCTCAAGCCTCATCCGAACATAAGCCTCCTTCTTCTTCCTAACCAACAGATCAACTTTTTTTGTGCACCACGGTTCCCTAGCCCTACCAATTCCTCTTTGCCTGACAGGGACATGCCTATCACAGACCCACAGTAGCTGCTCCTTGAAAAAACTCCACATTTCAGACGTTCCTAGTCCCTGTAATCTCCTAGTCCAATCAATGCTTCCTAATTCTCTCCTAATGGCCTCATAATTACCCTTCCCCCAGCTAAAACTACTGACCCGAGGTTCATACCTATCCCTTTCCATCACTAAGGTGAACGTAACCGAATTGTGGTCACTATTTATTTATTTGGTCACTATTGTGGTCACTATTTATTTATTGAGAATTTAGTGAAAATGCTCAACTCATCGGAATAATAACTTCGCCGCAATGTGAGAGAATCATTGCAAACGAATGGAGGTGGACAAAAAATTCTCAACTCACCGAGATAAGTACTTTCCCGTAATATCAATAACTTGGCCGAAAACTCTCCATGGAATTGAGAGAGAAGTTGGGAACTAATGGAAAGTTACGTAAATTGCTCAACTCATCCAGACAAGCACTTTGCCGCAATATCAGTTCAGCGAGAAAAAATGTTGACTTACTGTTGCAGAAAGATTTGGAGGTAATATGGATTTACTCAGAATGCTTAACTCAACGTGATTGGCAGTTTGCGACAATATCACCTTGCTTGCCTGAAGAAATTTTGAATGCAAAATGCATCAGCCCAGGTCATTGAAGGTATTTTTCCCCATGCAAGGGAATTTTGCCGCCAAAAGCCCATCTAGTCACTTTGAATAAATCCATACTTTCTCCCAATGTTCCTTTCACAACAACTCAACAGTTTTCGTCGTTGCAATGATATTTTGGCAGTGTTGACTGAGATGAGTTGAACAATTTTTGTCAACCTCCATTAGTTTCCACTGTCGCTCTCAATGCCACGGCGAGTTTTCTGCCAAGTTATTGCTGTGGTGGCAACGTGCTTACCTGGATGGGTTGTGCCATAACAACAGCAATAACAACGTCCAACGTTCTCAAAACCAAAGGGAGTTTTCTTCCAAGTCATTGATATTGCGGGAAAGTGCTTGTCTCGATGAGATCAGCAACTTAGGTAAACTTCCATTAGTTTCCAAAGTCTCTCTCCATTCGTTGGAGAGTTTTCATTCAAGTTATTCAGATTGAAGGAAATTGCTTATCTAGATGAGTCGAGCATTTTTGTCCACCACCATTAACTTCCAATGTCTCCCTCAATGCCATGGAGACTTTTCGCCAAAATATTGGTATTGGCAAAATTCTCAACTCGGTGTGTTAATTAATTCTTTTCGCAAAATGCACAATAGCTTCCAAACTAGCACTCCATGTTATTCAAAATTTCTTGCGACAAGCAAGAGAATATTGCCGTCAAGTGCCCATCTCATTGAGATAAGCATTTTGAATAAATCCATGTTACCTTCCAATCTTTCTGTAAGATGAAGTCAACGTATTTTGTCGCTGAACTGATATTGCGGCAAAGTGCTTGTCTCGATGAGTTGAGCAATTTGCATAAACTTCCATTAGTTTCCAACGTCTCTCTCTCAGTTGCATCGAAAGTGTTCTGCCAAGAGATTGTGGGTCAGTGATTATCTCGATCAGTTGAGCATTTTTTGTCCACCTCCATTAATTTCCAAAGTCTCTCTCAATACCATGGAGAGCTTGCCACCAAGTTTTTCATCATGTGGCGAAATCCTCATCTCGAGGCGTGCATCATTTTCACTAAACACACAGAAGCATCCAGAATTACCACTCCATTGCATTCAAAATTTCTTTAGGCAAGCAAGGTGATAGTGCCGCCAATTGCCAATCTCGTTGAGTTAAGCATTCTGAGTAAATCCATATTATCTCCCAATCTTCCTGTAATAGTAAGTCAACATTTTTTCTCGCTGAACTGATATTGCGGCAAAGTGTTTGTTTGTCTTGATGAGTAGAACAATTTCCGTAAACTTCCGTTAGTGTCCCATGTGTCTGTTAATTTCATGGAGAGTTTTCTGCCAAGTTATTGATATTGCTGCAAAGAGCTAATCGCGATGAGTTGAGCATATTGAGTGACCCTCCTTCAGTGTCAATTGTGTCTCTGAATGCCATGGAGAGTTTTCTGCCAAGTTATTGCTATCGTGGCAAAGTGCTCATCTGGATGAGCTGAGCAATTTTTGACAACCCCCATTTGTTTCCAATGTTCTCTCTCAAAACCACATGAGTTTTGTGGAAAGAAATTTTGAATAGCATGCAGTGCTGGTTTGGAAGCTATTGTGAATTTCGCGTAAATGATTAACACATCGAGTTGAGAATTTCGCCAATACCAATAACTTGGTGAAAGCTTTCCATGGCATTGAGAGAGACATTGGAATTTAATGGTGGTGGACAAAAATGCTCGACTCATCTAGGTAAGCAATTTTCTTCAATCTCAACAACTTGGATGAAAACTCTCCATGGAATTGAGAGAGACATTTGAAACTAATGGAAGTTTACGTACATTGCTAAACTCATCGAGACAAGCACTTTGCCGCAATTTCAGTTCACCGGTGAAAAATCTTGACTTACTATGAAAGAAACATTGGGAGCAAATGTGGATTTCCTCAAAATGCTTAACCCAACGGCATAGGCATTTGGCGGCAAGATTACCTTGCTTGGCGAAAGAAAGCTTCATTGTCTTGGAGTGGTAATTCGGTCTTTCATGTGGATTCAGTGAAAATGCTCATCTCAGCGGAATAAGAACTTCACCACAATATGACGAAAACATTGGAAACGAATGGAGGTGGACAAAAAATGCTCAACTCACCGAGAAAAGCACTTTCCTGCAATATCAATAACTTGGATGAAAACTCTCCATGGAATTGAGAGAGACATTTGAAACCAATGGAAGTATACGTAAATTGCTCAACTCATCTTGATGTGTGAATCATCTCGTTGAGTTTAGCATTTTGAGTAAATGCATATTATCTCCCAATCTTTGTCATAGAAAGTCAACATTTTTTCCTCGCTGAACTGATATTGCAGCAAAGTGCTTGTCTCGATGAGTTGAGCAATTTGCATAAACTTCCATTAGTTTCCAATGTCTCTCTCTGTTGCATCGAGAGTGTTCTGCCAAGTTATTGAGATTGCGGGAAAGTGCTTATCTCGTACAGTTGAGCATTTTTTGTCCACCTCCATTCATTTCCAAAGTCTCTCTCAATACCATGGAGCGTTTGCCGCCAAGTGTTTCATATTGTGGCGAAATCCTCATCTCGGTGAGTGCATCATTTTCACGAAATACACAAAAGCACCCAGAAATACCACTCCATTGCATTCAAAATTTCTTTAGACAAGCAAGGTAATATTGCCGCCAATTGCCAGTCTCATTGAGTTAAGCATTCTGAGTAAATCCATATTATCTCCCAGTCTCTCTGTAATAGTAAGTCAACATTTTTTCCTCGTTGAACTGATATTACGGCAAAGTGTTTGTCTCGATGAGTAGAACAATTTCTGTAAACTTTCATTAGTTTCCCATGTCTCTCTTAATTCCATGGAGAGTTTTCTGCCAAGTTATTGATATTGTGGCAAAGTGATTATCTCAAAGACTTGAGCAATTCCTGTCAACCTGCAATAAGTTCTAATGCCTCTCTGGATACAGTGGAGAGTTTTCTGTCAAGTAATTGACAGTTTGGCGAAACCCTCATCTCGATGTGTTAATCATTTTCACTCAATGTACAATAGTTTCCAAAGTATCAGCCCAGGACATTTCAGGTGTTTTTCTCCCATGCCAGGCAATTTTGCTGCCAAGAACCCATCTTGTCATTTGAGTAAATCCATATTATCTCCCAATCTTTCTTTGATAGTAAGTCAACATTTTTCACCGGTGAATTGAAATTGCGGCAAAGTGCTTGTCTCGATGAGTTGAGCAATTTGCATAAACTTCCATTAGTTTCCAATGTCTCTCTCAATTCCATGGAGAGAACATAAGAACATAAGAAATAGGAGCAGGAGTAGGCCATCTGGCCCTTCGAGCCTGCCCCGCCATTCAATAAGATCATGGCTGATCTGTCGTGGCTCAGTTCCACATTCCTGCCCTCTCCCCATAACCCTTAATCCCCTCTCTTATCAAAAACCCATCAACCCGCTTCTTAAAAATATTTAGCAAGGCAGCCTCCACCACTTCAACGGGCAGAGAATTCCAGAGATTCACCACCCTTTCAGTGAAGAAGTTCCTCCTCAACTCCGTTCTAAACCGCCCCCCCCTTTATCTTGAGGCTGTGCCCCCTAGTCCTACTGTCTTTTTTGAGCGGGAAGAGTCTCTCCACCTCTATCCTATCCATCCCATTCATCATCTTATACGTCTCAATGAGATCTCCCCTCATTCTTCTAAACTCTAACGAGTACAAGCCTAGTTTATTCAGCCTCTCCTCATAGCTCAACCCCCTCAACTCCGGCATCAGCCTAGTAAACCTCCTCTGCACTCCCTCCAAGGCCAAAATATCCTTGTGTAAGTGCGGCGCCCAAAACTGCACACAGTACTCCAGCTGCGGCCTCACCAATGCCCTATATAGCCGCAGCAAGACCTCCCTACTTTCATATTCAATCCCCCTTGCTATGAAGGCCAGCATCCCATTTGCCTTCCTGACCACCTGCTGCACCTGCAAGCTGGGTTTTTGCGACTCATGCACAAGGACCCCGAGGTCCCTCTGCACCGTCACCTGCTGCAGTTTTTCTCCACGTAAGTAATAATCCTTCCTACCATTATTCCTACCAAAGTGGACCACCTCGCACTTGCCAACATTAAATTCCATTTGCCAGTTCCTGGCCCATTCGCCCAGCCTATCTAGATCCTTCTGCAGACTCTCCACACCCTCCGCCTTTCCACCAATCTTGGTGTCATCAGCAAATTTCGACACCATACACTCGGTTCCCTCCTCCAGATCATCTATATAAATGGTAAATAGCTGAGGCCCCAGCACCGACCCCTGAGGCACTCCACTAGTCACCATCCGCCAATCCGAATAGCACCCATTGACCCCCACTCTCTGCCTCCTATTTGACAACCAGTCCTCTATCCACGCTAACACCCTACCCCCAACTCCATGTCCCCTGACCTTCTGCAATAACCTCTTGTGCGGCACCTTGTCAAACGCCTTCTGAAAATCAAGAAAGGCCACATCCATCGGCTCTCCTCTATCCACCGCCCTAGACACATCCTCATAGAGCTCAAGTAAATTTGTCAGACACGACTTCCCCTTAACGAAACCGTGCTGCGTCTGCTCTATCAAGCAATTCCCCTCAAGATGCCTCGCTATTTCCTCCTTGATGATGGATTCTAACATTTTACCTACAACAGACGTTAAACTAACCGGCCTATAATTCCCCGCCTTTTGCCTGGCACCCTTCTTAAACAATGGCGTAACATTAACCGCTTTCCAATCTTCCGGCACTTCCCCGGAATCCAGCGACGTCTGGAAAATAACCACCAAGGCACCCACTATCACCTCTGCCATTTCTTTCAGAACCCTCGGATGCATTCCATCCGGTCCTGGGGACTTGTCCACAATCAGCCCCCTCCAGTCTGTCGAGCACCACCTCTCTAGTAACAGTAATGTCATCGAGACCCTCCAGTCCTACCACCTTTCCATCTCTAACTCCCGGCAAATTATTCACGTCCTCCTTCGTGAAGACCGAAACAAAAAAGTTATTCAAGACCTCAGCCATTTCCCCGTCCCCTACCACTAAGTCCCCCTTCTCATCCTCTAAGGGTCCAACGTTCACCCTAGCCAGCCCCTTCCTTTTTATATACTTATAAAAACTCTTGCTATCCTTTTTTATATTAAGTGCTAGCCCAGCTTCATAGTTTATCCTACCCTTCTTTATCAATTTCTTTGTCAATCTTTGTTGACATTTAAACCTCTCCGAATCCTCTTCTCGTCCACTACTCTTAGCTACTCTAAACGCCTCCGCTTTTAATTTAACACTTTCCTTCACCTCCTTCATTATCCACGGCTGATTACCTCTCCTCCTACGGTCCTTTTTGACCATCAGAATAAATTTCTGCTGAGCACCAAGAAAGATCTCCTTAAAAATCCTCCACTGCTCCTCAGCAGACCTACCTTCCAACGCGCTCCCCCAGTCCACATTCGCCAATTCCTCTCTCATCCTACCGTACTCCCCTCTGCTCAAACAAAGGACGCATGTCCGGGAACCCACTTTGTCGTCCTCCATCTGCACCAGAAACTCCACCATACAATGATCACTCTCCCCAAGAGGATCCTTCACCGCAAGGTCCCTGATTCTACCTGCCTCATTACATAACACCAGATCCAAGACAGCTTGCTCCCTCGTTGGCTCCAACACACACTGTTCAAGGAAACTATCCCGGCAGCATTCCAAGAACTCCTCCTCGAGCCCACCGCGTCCAACATGGGTCGACCAATCAATATGCAGATTGAAATCCCCCATAATTACGGCCGTCCCATTCCTGCACGCCGCACTTATTTGCGCGTTAACAGCCCGCCCCACCTCCAGATCATTATTCGGGGGCCTATAGACGACACCCACCAGCGTCTTCCTCCCTTTGCTGTTCCTAATCTCCACCCACAACGATTCCACTTTCTGCTCTTTGGCTCCAATATCATCCCTTGCTACTACCCTGATGCTATCCTTAATCAGCAAAGCTACGCACCCCCCTTTTCCCTCCCGCCTATCCTTCCTAAACACTTGATACCCCTGGACATTCAGCTCCCAGTCCCTGTCACCTTGCAGCCACGTCTCTGTAATGGCCACCAGATCATATCCATTTGTGCTGATCTGCGCCACCAGCTCATCCACTTTATTCCGAATGCTTCGTGCATTCAGATAAAGTGCCTTCATCCCAGCCTTCCCCTGGACCCTATTCATACTCACGCCCCCTATTCCCTTTAATATTGGGACATCCTCGGCCTCCACCCTTACCTGTACCCTCTCCTTAACTTTAGGCCTCGTAATGTCACCTACCCTTGCACCCTCCCCCCCCCAATTAGTTTAAAGCCCTGTCTACAGTCCTCTTTACACGATTCGCCAGGACTCTGGTCCCAGCACGGTTCAGACCCACCCCATCCCACCCGAACAGGTCCCACTTACCCCAATACTGATGCCAATGCCCCATAAATTCAAACCCATTCCTCCCACACCAATCCCTGAGCCACCCATTCACTTCCTTAATCCTGTCAACCCTACGCCCGTCTGCACTCGGTTCAGGCAGTAGCCCAGAGATGACCACCTTGTCGGCTCTACTTTTTAATTCCATTCCCAGCTTTTCATACTCCCTCCCCAGATCCTCAGTTTGCATTTTGCCTACGTCGCCGGCACCCACATGTACCACAACGACCGGATTCTCACCCTCCCACTCCAGGTTCCTCTGCAGCCCAGATGTGACATCCCGGACCCGAGCACCAGGCAGACAACACACTCTTCTGTGCACTTTGTCATTGTGACAAAGAACCCTTCACCCCACTATCCCCAACTACTACTACGTTCCTTTTTTTACCTTTTGGCAGAGTTTTCTGCCAAGTTATTGATATTGCGGGGAAGTGCTTATCTCAATGAGTTGAGCAATTCCTGTCAACCTCCAATAATTTCCAATGCCTCTCTGGATGCTGCGGAGAGTTTTCTGTCAAGTGATTGACATTTTGGCGAAACCCACATCTCCATGTGTTCATCATTTTCACTAAATAGTTTCCAAAGTATCAGCCCAGGACATTTAAGGTAATTTTCCCCATGAAAGGTAATTTTGCCGCCAAGATCATGTCTCGATGAGTTGAACAATTTTTGTCACCTCCATTAGTTCCCACTGTCGCTCTCAATACTTCTTCTAGGTTATTGATATTGCGGGAAAGTGCTTGTCTCGATGAGATCAGCAACTTAGGTAAACTTCCATTAGTTTCCAAAGTCTCTCAATTCCATCGAGAGTGTTCTGCCAAGTTATTGACATTGTGGGAAAGTGCTTATCTTGATGAGTTGAGCATTTTTTGTCCACCTCCATTAGTTTCCAATGTCTCCCTCAATGCCATGGAGAGTTTTCATCCAAGTTATTGAGATTGAAGGAAATTGCGTATCTAGATGAGTCATGCATTTTTGTCCACCACCATTAAATTCCAACGTCTCTCTCAATGCCATGGAGTGTTTTCGCCAAGTTATTGATATTGGCGAAATCCTCAACTCGCTGTGTTAATCATTTTCACTAAATGCACAATTGCTTCCAAACTACCACTCCATGCTATTCAAAATTTCTTTCGACAAGCAAGATAATATTGCTGCCAAGTGCCCATCTCGTTGAGCTAAGCATTTTGAGTAAATCCATTTTATCTCCCAATCTTTCTGTCATAGAAAGTCAACATTTTTTCTCACTGAACTGATATTGCGGCAAAGTGCTTGTATCGATGAGTTGAGCAATTTTTGTAAACTTCCATTAATTCCCAATGCCTCCCTCAATTCCATCGAGAGTGTTCTGCCAAGTTATTGAGATTGCGGGAAAGTGCTTATCTCGATCAGTTGAGCATTTTTTATCCACCTCCATTGCCACCAAGTTTTTCATATTGTGGCGAAATCTTCATCTTGATGTGTGAATCATTTTCACTAAATACACACTGGCACCCAGAATTGCGACTCCGTTGCATTCAAAATTTCTTTCAACAAGCAAGGTAATATTGCCACCAATTGCCAATCTCGTTGAGTTAAGCATTTTGAGTAAATCCATACTATCTCCCAATCTTTCTGTAATAGTAAGTCAACATTTTTTCTTGCTGAACTGGTATTGCGGCAAAGTGTTTGTCTCGATGAATTGAGCAATTTACGTAAACTTCCATTAGTTTCCAATGTCTGTCTTAATTCCATGGAGAGTTTGCTGCCAAGTTATTGATATTGCAGGAAAGTGCTTATCTCGATAAGTTGAGCATTTTGAGTTAACCTCATTCAGTGTCCATTGTGTGGAAAGCCGTGGAGCATTTTCTGCCAAGTTATTGCTATCGTGGCAAAGTGCTTATCTGGATGAGTTGAGCAAGTTTTGACAACCTCCATTTGTTTCCAATGTTCTCTCTCAAAACCACAGAGAGTTTTCTTCCAAGTTATTGATATTGCGGGAAAGTGCTTGTCTCGATGAGGTTAGCAACTTAGGTAAACTTCCATTAGTTTCCAAAGTCTCTCTCAATTCCATGGACAGTTATCATCCAAGTTATTAAGATTGAAGGAAATTGCTTGCCTAGATGAGTCAAGCATTTTTGTCCACCACCATTAAATTCCAATGTCTCCCTCAATGCTATGGAGAGTTTTCGCCAAGTTATTAATATTGGTGAAATTCTCAACTCAGTGTGTTAATCATTTTCACTAAATCCACAATCGCATCCAAAGTACCACTCGATGCCGATAAAGGTTTCTTTCGCCAAGCAAGGTAATATTGTCGCCACGTCCCCAGGCTGTTGGGTTAAGCATTTTGAGTAAATCCGTATTAGCTCCGAATGTTTCTTTAATAGTAAGTCAAAACTTTTTGTCGGTGAACTGATATTGTTGCAAAGTGCTTGTCTCGATGAGTTGAGCAATTTACATAAATTTCCATTCATTTCCAATGTCTCTCTCAATTCCATTGAGAGTATTCTGCCAAGTTATTGAGATTGCGGGAAAGTGCTTATCCCAATGAGTTGAGCATTTTTTGTCCACCTCCATTCATTTCCAAAGTCTCTCTCAATGCCATGGAGAGTTTGCTGCCAAGCTTTTCATATTGTGGCGAAATCTTCATCTCGCGGCGTGTATCATTTTCACTACATACACAATGACTTCCAGAATTACCACTTCATTGCATTCAAAACTTCTTTAGACAAGCAAGGTAATATTGCCGCCAATTGCCCATCTCATTGAGTTTAACATTTTGAGTAAATCCTTATTATCTCCCAGTCTTTCTGTAATAGTAAGTCAATATTTTTTCTCGCTGAACTGATATTGCGCAAAGTGCTTATCTCGATGAGTTGAGCATTTTTTTGTCCACCTGCATTCATTTCCAATGTCTCTCTCAATGCCATGGAGAGTTTTCTGTCAAGCTATTGATATTGTGGTGAAACCCTCATCTCGATGTGTTAATCATTTTCACTAAATGCACAATAGCTTCCAAAGTATCACCCCATGACATTCAACATATATTTGGCCAAGCAAGGTAATTTTGCTGCTAAGAGCCCATCTCGTCATTTTGAGTCAATCCATATTATTTCCCAATGTTTCTTTCGTAGTAAGTCAACATTTTTTGTCGCTGCACTGATATTGCGGCAAAGTGCTGACTTCGATGAGTTGAACAATTTTTGTCAACCTCCATTAGTTTCCAGTGTTGCTGTCAAAACCATGGAGAGTTTTCTGCCAAGTTATTGCTATCATGGCAAAGTGCTTATCTGGATGAGTTGAGCAATTTTTGACAACCTTCATTAGGTTCCACTGTCTCTCTGAATACCATGGTGAGTTTTCTTCCAAGTTTTTGATATTGCGGGAAACGCTTGTCTCGATGAGTTGAGCAATTTACGTAAACTTCCATCAGTTTCCAAAGTCTCTCTCAATGCCATGGAGAGTTTGCTGCCAAATTATTCATATTGTGGCGAAATGCTCATCTCAATGCGTTAATCATTTTCACTCAATGCACAATAGCTTCCAAACTACCACTCCATGCCATTCAAAATTTCTTTCGACAAGCCAGGTAATATTGCTGCCAAGTGCCCATCTCGTTGAGGTAAGCACCTGGACTAAATCCATATTATCTCCCAATCTTTCTGTCATAGTGAGTCAACATTTTTTGAAGCTGAACTGACATTGCGGCAAAGGGCTGACGTCGATGAGTTGAACAATTTTTGTCAACCTCCATTAGTTTCCAATGTCTGCCTGAATACCATGTAAAGTTTTCTGCCAAGTTATTGATATTGCGGCAAAGTGCTTATCTCAATGAGTTGAGCAATTCCTGTCAACCTCCATTAATTTCCAATGCCTCTCTGGATGCCGTGGAGCGTTTTCTGTCAAGTTATTGATATTGTGGCGAAACCCTCATCTTGATGTGTTAATCATTTTCACTGAATGCACAATAGCGTCCAAAGTATGTCCCCATGACATTCAACATATATTTGGCCAAGCAAGGTAATTTTGCTGCCAAGATCCCATCTCGTCATTTTGAGTGAATCCATATTATCTCCCAATGTTTCTTTCGTAGTAAGTCAACATTTTTCGTCGCTGCACTTGATTGTGGCAAAGTGCTGACTTCGATGAGTTGAACAATTTTTGTCAACCTCCATTAAGAACAAAGAACAAAGAACAACCTAGCACGGGAAACAGGCCCTTTGGCCCAACAAGCCTGCGCCGCCATCTTAACAAAGCATTTTCCTACACCTACCTTGCAACGTGTGTACGCTAATGGTACCCTTATTGTAACCAGATTCAGGGGAGAATAGTGTAGGGTCAATTTGGTACACCAATCAGCCTAAAAGCACATCTCTGGGGTGTGGGAGGAAACCAGAGGACTCAGAGGAAACCCATGCAACCACAGGGAGAATGCGCAAACTCCCACAGACACTGGCCCAAATCCATGTATCTGCACAGCTAGCAGTGATAGTCACTGAGCTGTTGTGATGCCCATCTGCTGGTCCAGGTTTAAGCACACACCACGACGTGAAGTACTAGGCCACTCTCGAAACATCCAAGAGCAGCCCACGCACGACCCACCGTGTGCATGCCCCTCGTTTGACAACAAGGTGGACCGACACACCTGCGGATTAAAAGAGACAAAACATTAACATGTAGTATTACATTTCCAGTATCGTCCCGAGGCTCTGACCCTTTTTAAAACTGTTGCCTATAACCCTCCATCCCTGTGTCACTCATGTGCCTATCTAAGTAATGTGCCTATCTAAGTGCTCATGGCAAAGTGCTTATTTGGATGAGTTGAGCACGTTTTGATAACCTCGATTAGTGTCCAATGTCATGGAGAGTTTTCTGCCAAGTTTTTGATATTGCGGGAGAGTGCTTACCTCGATGAGTTTAGCATGTTTTGTCCACCTCCATTAATTTCCAATGTCTCGCTCAATGCCATGGAGAGTTTTTGCCAAGTTATTGATATCGTGGAAAAATCCTCAACTCAATGTGTTAATCATTTTCACTAAATCCACAATAGTTTCCAAACTACCACTCTATGCCATTCAAAATTTCTTTTGAGAAGCAAGGTAATATTGTCGCCAAATGCCCATCTTGTTGAGTTAAGCATTTTGAGGAAATCCATATTATCTCCCCTTCTTTCTTTCACAGTAAGCCAAAATTGTCCGACGGTGAAGTGATATTGTGGCAAAGTGCTTGTCTCAACGAGTTGAGCAATTTACGTAAACTTCCATTAGTTTCCAATGTCTTTCTCAGTTCCATCGAGAGTTTTCTGCCAAGTTATTGATATTGCGGCAAAGTGCTTACCTCAATGAGTTGAGCAAATCCTGTCAACCTCCAATAATTTCCAATGCCTCTCTGGATGCCGTGGAGAGTTTTCTGCCAAGTTATTGATATTGTGGTGAAACCCTCATCTCGATGAGTTGACCATTTTCACTACATCCACAATAGCTTCCAAACTACCACTCCAAACCATTGAAGCTTTCTTTCGCCAAGCAAGGTAATATTGCCGCCAAGTGCCCATGCCGTTAGGTTAAGCATTTTGAGTGAATCCACATTAACTTCCAATGTTACTTTCATAGTAAGTCATCACATTTCGTCGCTGAACTGATTTTGCGGCAAAGTGTTTACCTCGATGAGTTGAGCATTTTGCATAAACCTCCATTAGTTTCCACTGTCTCTGTCAATACCATGGACAGAGTTCTGCCAAGTTATTGATATCGCGGCAAAGTGCTTATCTCGATGAGTTGAGCATTTTGCATTGTTAGTGGACAACAAATTTCTGAAGTTAGGTATATCATAAGAAACAGACTAAACTGCACTCAGAACCCTTCCATTAAAGATCACAAGGGAACAGATCCAGACAAGCAAGCAAAAGGCATGCTGTTAAAATGCAAACAAGGTCTGACACACAATGGGAACCGGACAGGATGGCACCAACAGAAACTAAATTAAAAGTACACCCTCATCTAATCAAATCAGCACCACTGACCTAATCAAGTGATATCAGGAAGCCTCTATAGAAACATCTCAGGAGAGGATTAACATAACTAAGGAAGCCTTCTTGGCCTTAAAAGACTTCGTGAGATCAGCCAAACACCCATTGTTCAAGAAACCTCGGAGATTCTAGACCATTGATAAACCCATCAGTCAGAAGCGATTACCATACTTAAAACATTGATACTGTACATGAAAACATTGAAACAGAATGGTCAGAGTCAAACACTGTAAACAAAACATTGACATTTGAATCATACAACGTGTCAAAGTTTGAGTGTAACTGTAGCCCATTGCGGCGGGCCTTTAGAGTGCTTTCAGGACAGTGCTGTTTGTATGTCCTGACTGCACCTCCATTGACGTTAAAATAAAGCTGAACCTGACTCTGAGTCCATAGTGGTCATTTCACCCACTCGCGCTAACAATTGGGGGCTTGTCCGGGATTGCGACTGTTGCTGGAACGCTGTCTCCTGGCACCGGGTGAGTATCTTTACTCATTTTATTAAATCCGTGCAATACCTGAGTGTCTGAGCGGTGTTTCACAGCTGCCGCGATCTAAACCAGTGAACAGAATCCATTCGATAGCTGTACAGCGGTAAAGTGGGGTTTAAGTTCCTTTTTTGGCGGGTAACTGGGATCGCGAACTGTGATTGATTGTGTAATTTTTGCATTACACTGACCCCTGACAATGAGCCCGACGACAAACCGACCGCCCACTGGACCCTGACAGAACCCATTCCAGTAGTTATAAAGCCAGGAAGGACGTCCAAGGTTGTGGGTCACTGGGATCAGACTCCGCGGAGTTTGGTACATGTCCGGGCACTGCAAGTCGAGAGAACCTCTGCAGGTGCGAAAGATTGGGCCACTGGGGGCAAATTCCACGAGGAGTTTGCTACATGTCCGGGCACTACTAAGTCTGGAGCCTCTGTCAGTGCCTCGAACACTACAAGCAGGGGACCTCTGGTAGCGCGAAAAACGACTACACGCTGGGGAAATTCTGACCCGTGGTCAACTCCATGTCTGTCCGCATCCAGGTGAGGGTGGTTCCTGAGGACATAGGGAAACGACTGGCCTCTGTGAGTTGACCTAGCGCTAAGAGTTGGTTAGGACAAACGGTCCCGGCCCCTGTAGTCGGTAGTCTCTCTGTACGCTGTGGCCCCTATGGAGAGGCTGTACAGAGCTCACCTGCCTCTGAGAGCGGCAATCTCCCCACGACACGCAGGCCGGGCTCTGCGTGTTGCCACTGAAGGTTTAAACGTACTGACAGTGGGAACACCAAATCGGTAACCCAATCAGAGATACCCACACAAGTATCTGTGAGAAGCACTAGAGTCAGGATTAGTATACCACTGGTCCTAGTTAAGAGACCCGACATGGATAGCAATGATACCACCTTCGAATGGGGACCAGAAGGATCCCTCACCCGCTATCTAGCAGATAAAACAAGAACCTAATTAAAATCATGATGAAGGCAGGGTGGAAGCCCCACAACCCGCTTGAAAGACAGCAAGAGTAGTGGGCAAAGGAGAAACGGAACAAGGACGACAAGGCCTGGATCCTAATATTAAAGGCTCATGTCACCCTTGCAGGACGAGTTCATAAATATGTACAAGGTAAGCAGGAGCAAGCCACACAGCAACAACATGCTACTGTGATGGTGCTAACCTCGTGCTGCCAGCACTGTCCAACTTCTCACATGAACCTCCAAATGAGGAGTGTTCCAACTGGGAATGTCTAGTGGACGAAACGGGTCCACTATGCCCGACAGGGGGAGCATCACATTGAGCACCGACCCTCCGCCCCAGAGCACCATAGCAGCTCCCGTCAAAATTGAATGCGTCCCTGGGGGGCAAGGGGGAGACAGGCAAGGGCGACTTGCCCAGGCTCGGATAAAAATGACCCAGGTATCTCTCACCCCTGGAGACACAATGGAACTGCTAGACAAACTCCCGACCCTCCAGCCCAGACACAGCAAAGCAATCTTCTGGCAAAAGCTTAAGGATATGCAAATGTGTCACAATTTACATAATCAGGATATAGCAGGGCTCATAAGAGCCAAAATGCCAGAAAATTATTGGACCCGGCTCCAGGTAGAACACCAGAACGGGACCTGGCGCGCGAACCTGAACGAGAGTCGCCGAGAGCAAGACCAAGCTCTGGCGGATTTTAAAAACAATATCACCCAAACCTTGGGGCGAGTCCTCGTGAGCTAGAACACAATTGTAGGGGTAGTGCAGGGGAAGGAGGAAAGAGCCCAGGAATACGGGCGACGAAAATTTGATGCTTTCATGGCCCATGGGGGAATGCCCGATGCAGATAGGCAGAACACCGTGTTTCTCCAGTTACATAAGGACGGGCTGAGCCCAGCACACCAAGCAGTTCTAAAAACCAGGTTGGTGAACTTTAACACTTTTGATGAGCTAGAGAACTGGGCCATAACCGACAAAGGAAGATCCAAAGCACCAGGGTAGGGGTATTCGCCCTGGGAACCAACAGAGGGAGCTGCTACAGGTGTGGGAAACCTGGTCATTATAAAAAGGACTGCCAAGTTCAGGCACCCCATCCCTCCCATGCATGCCGCAATTGGCAAATTTGGACATAATGAATCAGTCTTTCGTAGCAAGGAGTTCCCAAGGAGGGAGAGAGTGCCCCCCGGACACGACCAAACCTTGGCAAGCGCCCCTGACATAAGGGAGGACAAAGTCATTTCCGATACTGCACTGCACACCTCAGCCACCAGCAGTTGCTGGACGTTATAATGACCCTAGCGGCACAAAAGACCACATGAATTGCGTCGGCCCCCATCCCGGAAACTGCCCCCTGTATCTGGGTTAACACATTGTTAGGGAGCCGACGGTGCAAGGTATTAATAGATGCGGGGGCCTTGATATCCCTCACCAACATGGCACTTCCTACGACCCACCGTTCCATTGTAGTGGTGGGGGTAGGGGAAATAGGACCACAGCATATCAGAGCAAGGCAGTCCAACTCGAGATCAAGGACCTTTTACGCCCAGTGCACTTCTGGGTATGCCCGAATCAGGAGGGAACAATCTTGGGGATAGGCCTCCTAGGGGAGCTGGGGCAGTGGTGGTCACTTTTAATAAGCGCCTGCTGTGGAACACAAGGAAGGGACATAACAGTGGGATCCAGGGATACTACGTCCCCAATAAAAATGTGGCTGCGGCCCATGCAGGAGCCCGTACCCACGCAACCTGGGACTGGAAAAGGGAGGGAATAGTGGGGCTTCTGTGTCAATCACTGCCCCAAGTCTGGGCGGCAGGAAAACAAGACAGCGGCCTCGTAAGGATCCCTCCCCTTAATATACAAGTCCAGTCCACGTTCCCCACAAACAATAACCCATAAAGCACTACAAGCCACTAAGGAAATTGTCCAGGCTTTGGTCGCCCGGGGTATCCTAAGACCCATAGTATCCAACACCAACTCCCCGATGTGGCCAGCCCGTAAGCCAGACGGAAGCTACGGATTGACCATAGATTACACTGCCCTTAACAAAGTAACGCCAAAAGAACACCCCATAGTCGCAAGTCCGTCCACCATTTTCAACGGACTCCGACCTGAACACTGCATCTTCTCCGTGCTAGACGTAGCAAACAGATTCTGGTCTATCCTGCTCCTCACGGACTCCAGGAGAGGTTCACCTTCACCTCTGGAGGAAAACAATATAGGGACACGCCTCCCCCAGGGGTTCCACAACAGCCCCAACATTTTCCACCGAGTTCTGAGTGAAGACCTCAAAAAATGCGATCTGTCCCCCAAAGGAACACCTTCCTCCAATATGTAGACGATACCCTCAACGCTTCCACTAACCCCACGGGACACATAGGAGCCCTGTCCGTAATCCTGTGCGCCTTGCAGGCGGCGAGATTTAAAATCAACCCAACCAAGGCACAACTCGCACAACCTGAGGTCCAATATTTAGGCGCAATATAAGCCAGGGGAAGAAACCCCTCCCCTCCAATCGGAAGACCACGATTGTAAATATGCCCCGTCCAAACACAGTCAAAGGGGTGCACAGAGTTATGGGACTCTTTAACTACTGCCGGAATTTCATTGACCAGTTCACATCCCTGGCTGAACCAATTCAGCAGCTGGTCAAAGGGGGAAAGCCAGGAGCAGGAACGATCGAGTGGGGACCCGAACAGGAGGTAGCATTTACCCACCTAAAATCGGAACTACTAGCAGCCCCAGCCCTACGCCTGCCCAACATAATTAAACCCTTCCACCTCTTCTATGACTCAGAGGAGGGATTTTATAGCTCTGTAGTAACCCAAGAATACGGGGTTTACCATGCAGCCGGTAGCATACTACTCCACCCGACAGTCCCCGGTAGCCAAGGAACTACACAAATGTGTGATGGCTCTAGATTGCACCGCCTGGGCGGTCAGGGTGTGCAAACTGATCACCATGTCAGGACAAATCATCTTACGCACGAAACACACTATCGTCGAGCTCCTGAACACAGGACACCCGAAAAGCCAATTGGGAAGCGGTTACTCCTCCCCTGGAACTGGTCAATCCAGGTCGTGTGAGACACTGGAAAGAACCCGGCAGAAGGACTCCTTTCAGAGGGGAACCCACACCGCTGCCCGATTAACCCAGACACTGAAGCAGAGGAAGGGATTAACGACCAACTCCTAGATAACCCTGGCCTCACACTGCATGTAGACGGGTCCCAAAGAGAAGTAGAGGGACATTACCGCACAGGCTGGACAGTAGTAGACCAAGAAGGGACACTGATAGCAAGGGACACCATGAGTGGGGAGACCGCCGCCCAAGTGGCCGAACTCATAGCCCTCACGGAAGCCCTAAAAGCGGGAAGGGGAAAACGAGTGAACGTGTACACCGATAGCCAATATGCATTTGGGGTGGTCCACGACTACATGATGGCCTGGAAAAGGCACAGGTTCATCACCGAGGTGGGGGGGCTGCAAAAAGCATGAGAATATAATCCGAGGCCTGGTAACAGCAGCCAGGCTGCCCTCAGAATCAGCTGTAATTAAGATAAAAGCCCACCAGAGGGTGAGGACTGCAGAACAGAGGGGGAATCAGTTAGCAGACGCTGCTGCCAATGTTGCAGCCGGAGAAGCCCTCCTGCAAATAGCCGCCATCACAACACCAGCCCTGGAAGAGGTGGACATTTGTAGGCTTCCGGTTAATACAAATCCAGACGAGATGACACAGTGGGAACAGGCAGGGGTGTCCAGGGACAAGGATGGAGTGTAGCGCAGATGGCACCAAGTAGCTGCCCCCTCATTTATACACACCGAACTACTCCGACTCCACCACGAGCCGGAGCACTCCAGCTGGGATGGGACCCTGGCTCAACTATCAGCCGATTGGTGGTGGCCAGGGATGGGGCGGGACGTAGCCAAACACTGCCAGCGCTGTATCACATGTGCCCAGCACAACCCCAGCCGACCCCTGAGAGTCAAACTGGCCCACTAACCCCGATGAAAGGGACCCTGGGAAAACCTCCAGATTGACTTCATAGGCCCCCTACCCACTAGCCGAGGGAAGAAATACTGCCTAGTCCTCATTGATCAATTCACCCGCTGGGTGGAAGCATTCCCAACCCAGGATTGCGAAGGTGCCACCGTGGCCCGCATCCTAGAGTACAAAATCATCCCGAGGTGGGGAGTCCCACTACAACTGGACTCCGACCAAGGGACACGCTTTACGGGCAAAATAATGAGCAAGCTTGAAAACCCTGGGAATCCGACAGCGATTCCATATCCCATACCGCCCTCAGAGTTCTGGGATGCTCGAGCGAATGAACCGCACACTTAAAAATGCGATCGCAAAGTCAATCGCTGAGACAGGTCAGGGTGGGTAGATGTTCTCCCCTGCATCTTGATGTGCCTACGGGCCACCTCAGGTCGCACCATAGGAGTCACACCATTCGAATTGATGACAGGGAGGGCAATGCAACTCCCAGAAAACATAGCTGTAGGAGGAGAAGAAATGGCACCCCTTCGGGATAAAATGAAAAGGTATGTGCAACAGTTAGACAACCAACTCAGAGAGTTGCACCACACAGCCAGAGATCAACAAGCTATAAGGGACCAGGCTAGGAAACAGGATATCAGTCACACCACCACACTCCCCCGAGTAGGGGACAACGTCCTAATCCAAGTTGCTCCCGACCAAACAGGATTTTCACCAAAATGGTTTGTTTCTGTCTTCACGGAGGAGGACGTGAATAATTTGCCGGGTGTTAGCGATGGAAAGGTGGTAGGACTGGAGGGTCTTAATGACATTACTGTTACTAGAGAGGTGGTGCTCGACAGACTGGAGGGGCTGATTGTGGACAAGTCCCCAGGACCGGATGGAATGCATCCGAGGGTTCTGAAAGAAATGGCGGAGGTTATAGTGGATGCCTTGGTGGTTATTTTCCAGACGTCGCTGGATTCCGGGGAAGTGCCGGAAGATTGGAAAACGGCTAATGTTACGCCGTTGTTTAAGAAGGGTGCCAGGCAAAAGGCGGGGAATTATAGGCCGGTTAGTTTAACGTCTGTGGTAGGTAAAATGTTAGAATCCGTCATTAAGGAGGAAATTGCGAGGCATCTTGAAGGGAATTGCTTGATAGGGCAGACGCAACACGGTTTCATTAAAGGGAAGTCGTGTCTGACAAATTTACTGGAGTTCTATGAGGATGTGTCTAGGGCAGTGGATAGAGGAGAGCCGGTGGATGTGGTCTTTCTGGATTTTCAGAAGGCGTTTGACAAGGTACCTCACAAGAGGCTATTGCAGAAGGTCAGGGGACATGGAGTTGGGGGTAGGGTGTTAGCGTGGATAGAGGATTGGTTGTCAAATAGGAGGCAGAGAGTGGGGGTCAATGGGTGCTATTCGGATTGGCGGTTGGTGACTAGTGGGGTGCCCCAGGGGTCGGTGCTGGGGCCTCAGCTATTTACCATTTATATAGATGATCTGGAGGAGGGAACCGAGTGCAGGGTGTCAAAATTTGCTGATGACACCAAGATTGGGGGAAAGGCAAATTGTGCGGAGGGTGTGGAGAGTCTGCAGAAGGATCTAGATAGGCTGGGCGAATGGGCCAGGAAATGGCAAATGGAATTTAATGTTGGCAAGTGTGAGGTGGTCCACTTTGGTAGGAAGAATGGTAGGAAGGACTATTACTTACGTGGCGAAAAACTGCAGCAGGCGACGGTACAGAGGGACCTCGGGGTCCTTGTGCATGAGTCGCAAAAACCCAGCTTGCAGGTGCAGCAGGTGGTCAGGACGGCGAATGGGATGCTGGCCTTCATAGTGAGGGGGATTGAATATAAAAGTAGGGAGGTCTTGCTGCAGCTGTATAGGGCATTGGTGAGGCCGCAGCTGGAGTACTGTGTGCAGTTTTGGGCGCCGCACCTGCGCAAGGATATTTTGGCCCTGGAGGGAGTGCAGAGGAGGTTTACTAGGCTGATACCGGAGTTGAGGGGATTGAGCTATGAGGAGAGGCTGAATAAACTAGGCTTGTACTCGTTAGAGTTTAGAAGAATGAGGGGAGATCTCATTGAGACGTATAAGATGATGAATGGGATGGATAGGATAGAGGTGGAGAGACTCTTCCCGCTCAAAAAAGACAGTAGGACTAGGGGGCACAGCCTCAAGATAAAGGGGAGGCGGTTTAGAATGGAGTTGAGGAGGAACTTCTTCACTCAAAGGGTGGTGAATCTCTGGAATTCTCTGCCCGTTGAAGTGGTGGAGGCTGCCTCGCTAAATATTTTTAAGAAGTGGGTTGATGGGTTCTTGATAAGAGAGGGGATTAAGGGTTATGGGGAGAGGGCGGGAAAGTGGAACTGAGCCACGACAGATCAGCCATGATCTTATTGAATGGCGGGGCAGGCTCGAAGGGCTAGATGGCCTACTCCTGCTCCTATTTCTTATGTTCTTATGTTCTTATGACCCCATGAGATCACCCTCACCCGCGACACATGTGCCTGTGTCGATATCAAAGGGAAACGCTGCTGGAAACACTGGTCACAGTTAAAGGCATACCAACCACCTCGTGGGGGAGACAGGACAGACCGACTGCAGGGACGAGGATAATCCAACGATACAAAACAGGCCACTCATCGACCCCTAACTAACCACCTTTGTCCACACAGGTCGAGCTAATAACCTTCGTTTCCAGCATGGAGGGGAGCCATGGCTCTGATATATGTATATAAGTATATAGATGTGTGTGCATGCTTAAGCAAGTTAAAAACACAGTTAATATTGAGATCCTAATATCTGGCAGCCACCAGGTTTTATGTACCCTCCGCACCCCCTCTCCAGGACAATGTGGACCATCTGGAGGATGATCCTCATTGCGACCTTCCTGATGAGTGTCGCTTTCCGGGGGCACACCACCTATCAACAATCCCACAGAATAATGTTCAATACATCCAAGGTGCTGTGTGTGCCGGCCGCACCATATCCCGAGAACAGTGGGATGTATTCCAATACGTGGCTACAGGTCCATCCAGGCATCGATGTGATCTGCTTCACCTGCACACTAGATATGCTCCGAACATGCATCCTATGGCTGAACTCTCTGAGCAACGCTGACTGCACCTGAAGATCCACAGACCCCACTACAAAGTGCCATTCTTAAACCAGACATTGACATTTGTGGATATTATGGACTAGCTGAGGCTCCTGCAGTCTCACAATATGTATGTTTTACGCTTCCTACAACACGGGCCCTCACGACCACGGCGCTCGAAATCTTAGCCTGTCCCTTGCAGAGCTGGGGGTCGGAGGGAGGACTGGTGCTGTG
Source organism: Carcharhinus amblyrhynchos (assembly GCF_965287045.1). Lineage (NCBI taxonomy): Eukaryota > Metazoa > Chordata > Chondrichthyes > Carcharhiniformes > Carcharhinidae > Carcharhinus > Carcharhinus amblyrhynchos. Next base: position 28,773,198 of record NC_137328.1, on the reverse strand, counting down.
GAACAAGGGAGAAATTGTATACGACAATGTAAGACATGAGGTTGTGCCTGTTCTGATCAATATCTCAGGAATCCAGATGCCGGGACACTGTTCGGAACAGACACAAAATATGAACCAGATGCTGGGTAGGGAAACCATAAAGCGGGCCATAGGTGCAATGGGAGCAACACACTATAGAGGCAACACACACACATAGAAACAAAAGGGATATAGTCAACGACATCTTCACATGAATAAACACCGGATCCACAGTGGTCAACTCTATTAACATACAGGGCCTCAAAGTGCTTATCTCGATGAGTTGAGCATTTTGCGTAAACCTCCTTGAGTGTCCATTGTGTCTCTGAATGTCATGGAGAGTTTTGTGTCAAGTTATTGATATATTGTTGTGTAGTCCACATCTCGATGTGTTATGCATTTTGTTTAAGTCCACAACAGTTTCCAAAATACCACTCCATGTCATTCAAGGTATCTTTGGCCAAACAAGGTAAAATTGCTGCCAGGTGCCCATAGCATTGTGTGAAGCAAATCCACATTAGCTTCCAATACTTATTTCACAGTAAGTCGCATTGTTCATCACTTACCTGAGGTGGCAGCAAAGTGTTATCTCAATGAGCTGAGCAATTTTATTCAACCTCCATTAGTTCCTTTTGTCTCTCAATGTCATGGAGACTCTTGTACCAAGTTATTGATATTGCAGCAAAGGCTGCAATATCAATCACTTGATATCTCGATGTGGTAATCATTTTCACTAAATCCACAATAGTTTACAAAGTACCACGCCATGCCATTCACAATTTCTTTCCCTAAGCAAGGTAATATTGCTGCCAAGTGCCCATCCTGTGGAGTTAAGCATTTTGAGTAAATCCACATTAGCTTCTAATTTTTCTTTCACAGAAAGTCAACATTTTTCATCGCTGATGTGATATGGTGGCAAAGTGCTTACTTCGATGAGTTGAGCAATTTTTGTCAACGTCCAGTAGTTTCCAATGTCTCTGTCAATACCATGGAGAGTTTTCTGCCAAGTTGTTGTTATCGCGGCAAAGCGCTTATCTCGATGAGTTGAGCAATTTTTGTCAACCTCAATTCGTGTCCGATGCCTCTCTCAATTTTATGGAGAGTTTTCTGCCAAGTTATTGATATTGTGGCGAAATCCTCATGTCGATGTGTTAATTTTCACTAAAACCACAATAGCTTCCAAACTACCACTCCATGTCATTCAAGGCTTCTTTTGCCAAGAAAGGTAATATTGCCACCAAGTGCCCATGCCGTTGAGTTAAGCATTTTGAGTCAATCCATATTAGCTCCCAGTGTTTCTTTCATTTCTCATAAGTCAACATTTTTCGTCGCTGAACTGATATTGCGGCAAAGTGCTTACCTCGATGAGTTGAGCAATGTGCGTAAACCTCCATTAGTTTGCAATGTCTCTCTCACTGTCATGGAGAGTTTTCTGCCGAGTTATGGATGTTGTGGCGAAGCCCTCATCTCTACGTTTTCAGCATTTCACTAAATCCACCATTGTTTCCAAAGTACCACTCCATGCCATTCAACATTCCTTTTTCCAAGCAAGGTAATATTGCCGCCAAGTGCCCATCTCGTTGAGTTAAGCATTTTGAGTAAATCCACATTAGCTCCCAATGTTTCTTTATAGTAAGTCAACATTTTATGTCGCTCAACTGATATTTTGGCAAAGTGCTTATCTCGATGAGTTGTGCATTTTGCGTAAACCTCCATCAGTTCCCATTGTGTCTCTGAATGTCATGGAGAGTTTCCTGCCAAGTTATTGATATTGTTGCGTGGTCCTCATCCCAAAGTGACAAGCATTTTGTTTAAATCCACAACAGTTTCGAAAAAACCAGTGCATGTCATTCAAGATGTCTTTCGCCAAGCAAAGTAAAATTGCCGCCAAGTGCCCATAGTCCTCATCTCGATGAGTTAAGCATTTGGAGAAAAGCCACATTAACTTCCAATGCTTCTTTCGTAGTCATGATGTGGGTATGCCGGCGTTGGACTGGCATAAACACAGTAAAAAGTCTGACAACACCAGGTTTTAGTCCAACCTATTTATTTGATAATATACTCACAAGCTTTCGGGGTTAGCCCCTTCGTCAGGTGAATGGAGAGTTCTGGCCTCAGACAGAGCATATAAAGCACAGACAGTTTAGAGATTACTGATTAGAATGCGAATCCTTACACCTAACCTGCTGTTCAAGACCTGAAGTGGCTGATAATGTGAGTGGAAGGAGCACTGATAGCCAAGTTCCGCACACATGAGGACGGTCTCAACAGGGATCTTGGGTTCATGTCGCACTATCTGTAACCCCCGTGACTTGCCTGGGTTTGCAAAACCTCACTTACTGTGCTGTCTGGAGACAATACACATCTCTTTAAACTGTGATCAGTGCTCCTTCCACTCACATTATCAGCCACTTCAGGTCTTGAACAGCAGGTTAGGTGTAAGGATTCGCATTCTAATCAGTAATCTCTAAACTGTCTGTGCTTTATATGCTCTGTCTGAGGCCAGAACTCTCCATTCACCTGACGAAGGGGCTAACCCCGAAAGCTTGTGAGTATATTGTCAAATAAATAGGTTGGACTAAAACCTGGTGTTGTCAGACTTTTTACTGTCTTTCGTAGTCAACATTGTTCGTTGCTGAACTGATATTGCGGCAAAGTGCTTATCTCGATGAGTTGAGCAATTTGCGTGAACCTCCATTAGTTTCCATTTTTTCTCTCTGTGTCATGGAGAGTTTTCTGCCAAGTTATTGATATTACAGCAAAGTCCTCATCTCGATGTGTTAATCATTTTCACTAAATCCACAATAGTTTCCAAAGTACCACTCCATGCCATTCACGATTTCTTTTGCCAACCAAGGTAATATTGCCGCCAAGTGGCCATCCCGCTGAGTTAAGCATTTTGAGTAATCCACATTAGCACCCAATGTTTCTTTCATAGTAAGTTGACATTTTTTGTCGCTGAACTGATATTGCGGCAAAGTGCTTACCTCAATGAGTTGAGCAATTTTTGTCCACCTCCATTAGTTTCCATTGTCTCTCAATGTCATGGGGGCTCTTGTGCCAAGTTATTCATATTGTGGCAAAATCGTCATCTCAATGCGTTCATCATTTTCACTAAATCCACAATAGCTTCCAAAGTACCACTCTATGCCATTCAAGATTTTTTTCAAAAGCAAGGTAATATTGCTGCCAAGTGCCCATCTTGTTGAGTTAAGCATTTTGAGTAAATTCACATTGGCTTCCAATGCTTCTTTCATAGTAAGTCAACATTTTTCATCGCTGAACTGATATTGCGGCAAAGTGCTCACCTTGATAAGTTGAGCAATTTGCGTGAACCTCCATTGGTTTCCATTTTTTCTCTGAATGTCATGGAGAGTTTTCTGCCAAGTTATTGATATTGTAGTGTAGTCCTCATCTCGATGTGTTAAGCATTTTGTTTAAATCCACAACAGTTTCCAAAGTACCACACCATGCCGTTCGAGATTTCTTTTCCGTTAGCAAGGTAATGCTGCCACCAAGTGTCCATACTGTTGAGTTAAACATTTTGAGTAAATCCACATTTGCTTCTTATGGTTCATTCACAGTAAGTCAACGTTTTTCATCACTGACCTGATATGGCATCAAAGTGCTTATCTCGATGAGTTGAGCAATTTTTGTCAACCTCCATTAGTTTCCAATGTCTCTCTCAATGTCATGGAGACTCTTGTGCCAAGTTATTGATATTGCGTCAACTCCTCATAGAACATAGAACATAGAACATAGAACATTACAGCGCAGAACAGGCCCTTCGGCCCACGATGTTGCGCCGACCAGTTAAAAAAAAACAACAATGACCCACTAACCTAAACCAATCCCTTTTCGTCCATAAACCTGTCCACAGACCTCTTAAACGCCCCCAAACTAGGCGCATTTACAACTGCAGCAGGCAGGGCATTCCAATCCCTCACCACCCTCTGGGTAAAGAACCTACCCCTGACATCTCGATGTGTTAATCATTTTCACTAAATCCACAATAGTTTCCAAAGTACCACTCTATGCCATTCACAATTTCTTTCCCCAAGCAAGGTAAAATTTGCTTCAAGTGCCCATAGCATTGAGCTAAGCATTTGGCGCAAATCCACATTAAATTCCAATGATTCTTTCATAGTAAGTCAACACATTTCGTCGCTGAACTAATATTGCGGCAAGGCGCTTATCTTGATGAGTTGAGCAATTTGCATGAGCCACCATTAGTTTTCAATGTCTCTCTCACTGTCATGGAGAGTTTTCTGCAGAGTTATGAATATTGCGGCGAAGCCCTCATCTCGATGTGTTAAGCATGTTCTGTAAATCCACAATAGTTTCCACAGTACCAGTCCATGCCATTCAACATTCCTTTTACAAAGCAAGGTAAGATTGCCGCCAAGTGGCCATCCCATTGAGTTCAGCATATTGAGTAAATCCACATTAGCCACGAGTGTTTCTTGCATAGTAAGTCAACATTTTTCATTGCTGAACTGATATTGCAGCAAAGTGCTTATCTCGACAAGTTGAGCAATTTGCGTTTAACTCCATTAGTTTATATTGTCTCTCTGAATGTGATGGGGAGTTTTCTGCCAAGTTATTGATATTGTTGGGGAGTCCTCATCTCATTTTCACTAAATCCTCAATGGTTTCCAAAGTACCACTCCATGCCCTTCAAGATTTCATTTGCCAAGCGAGGTAATATTGCCAACAAGTGCCCATCTCATTGAGTTAAGCCTTTTGAGTAAATCCACATTATCTCCCAATGTTTCTTTCATAGTAAGTCAACATTTTAGGTCGCTGAACTGATATTGGGGCACAGTGCTTATCTCGATGAGTTGAGCATTTTGCATAAACCTCTATCAGTTCCTATTGCGTCTCTGAATGTCATGGAGAATTTTCAAATTATTGATATTGTTGCGTAGTCCTCATCTCAATGTGTTAAGCAAATGTTTAAATCCACAACAGTTTCCAAAGTATCACTCCATGTCATTCAAGGCATCTTTCGCAAAGCAAGATAAAATTGCTGCCAAGTGCCCATAGCATTGAGTTAAGCATCTTGGGTAAATCCATATTAGCTCCCAGTGCTTCTTTCATAGTAAGTCAACATTTTTTGTCGCTGAACTGATATTGTGGCAAAGTGCTTATCTCGATGAGTTGAGCAATTTGCGTGAACCTCCATTAGTTTGTAATGTCTCTCTCAGGGTCATGGAGAGTTTTGTGCCGAGTTATGGATATTGCGGCAAAGCCCTCATCTCGATGTGTTAAGCATTTCACTAAATCAACAATAGTTTCCAAAGTACCACTCCATGCCATTCAACATTCCTTTTTCCAAGCAAGGTAACATTGCCGCCAATTGCCCATCCAGCTGAGTTAAGCATGTTGACTAAGTCCACATTAGCTTCTAATGTTTCTTTCATAGTAAGTCAACATTTTTCATCACTGACCTGATATGGCGGCAAAGTGCGAATCTCGATGAGTTGAGCAATTTTTGTCCACCTCCATTAGTTTCCGATGCCTGTCTCGATGCCGTGGAGAGTTTTCTGCCAAGTTATTGATATTGTGGCGAAATCCTCATCTCGATGTGTTCATCATTTTCACTAAATCCAGAATAGCTTCCAAAGTACCACTCCATGCCATTCAAGCTTTCTTTCGAAAAGCAAGGTAATTTTGCTACCAAGTGCCCATCCTGTTGCGTTAAGCATTTTGAGTAACTCCACATTAGCTCCCAATGTTTCTTTCACAGTATGTCAACATTTTTCACCGCTGAACTGATACTGCGGCAAAGTGTTTATCGCGATGAGTTGAGCAATTTGTGTGTAACTCCATTAGTTTATATTGTCTCTCTGAATGTGATGGAGAGTTTTCTGCCAAGTTATTGGGTAGTTATCATTGGTTATCATTGGGTAGTCCTCATCTCGATGTGTTAATCATTTTCACTAAATCCACAATAGCTTCCAAAGTACCAATCCATGCCATTCAAGATTTCTTTTGCCAAGCAAGGTAATATTGCCACCAAGTGCCCATCTCGTTGAGTTAAGCATTTTGAGCAAGTCCATATTAGCTCCCAATGTTTCTTTCATAGTAAGTCAACATTTTTCGTCACTGACCTGATATGGCGACAAAGTGCTGATCTCGATGAGTTGAGCAATTTTTGTCAACCTCCATTAGTTTTCAATCTCTCTCTCACTGCCATGGAGAGTTTCCTGCCAAGTTATTGATATTGCGGCAAAGTCCTCATCTCAATGTGTTCATCATTTTCACTAAATCCAGAATAGCTTCCAAAGTACCACTCCATGCCATTCAAGCTTTCTTTCGCCAAGCAAGGTAATATTGCCGACAAGTGCCCATCCTGTTGAGTTAAGCATTTTGAGTAACTCCACATTAGCTCCCAATGTTTCATTCACAGTAAGTCAACATTTTTCATCGCTGAACTGATACTGCGGCAAAGTGTTTATCTTGATGAGTTGAGCAATTTGTGTATCACTCCATTAGTTTATATAGTCTCTCTGAATGTGATGGAGAGTTTTCTGCCAAGTTATTGATATTGTTGGGTAGTCCTCATCTCGATGTGTTAATCATTTTCACTAAATCCACAATAGTTTCCAAAGCACCACTCCATGCTATTCACAATTTCTTACACCAAGCAAGGTAATATTGCCCCCAAATGCCCATGCCATTGAGCTAAGCATTGAGTTTTCTGCCAAGTTATTGATATTGCAACAAAGTGCTTATTTCGATGAGTTGAGCAATTTACGTAAACCTCCACGAATTTCCAATGTCTCTCTCAATGCCATGGAGAGTTTTCTGCCAAGTTATTGATATTGCGGCAAAGCTCCCACCTTGATGTGTTAAGCATTTTCACTGAATCCACAATAGCTTCCAAAGTTCCACTCCATGCCATTCAAGATTTCTTTCACCAAGCAAGGGAATATTGCCGTCAACTGCCCATTTCGTTAAGCATTTTGAGGAAATCCACATTAGCTCCCAACGTTTTTTTCACAGTGAGTCAACATTTTTCATCACTGACCTGACATGGCAGCAAAGTGCTTATCTCAATGAGTTGAGCAACTTTTGTCAACCTCCATTAGTATCCAATGCCTCTCTGAATGCCATGGAGAGTTTTCTGCCAAGTTATTGATATTGTGGCGAAATCCTCATCTTGATGTGTTAATCATTTTCACTAAATCCACAATAGCTTCCAAAGTATCACTCCATGCCATTCAAAATTTCTTTCAAAAAGCAAAGTAATATTGCCGCCAAGTGCCCATCTCGTTGAGTTAAGCATTTTGAGTAAGTCCATATTATCTCCCAATGTTTCTTTCACAGTAAGTCAACATTTTCGTTGCAGACCTGATAGGTCGGCAAAGTGCTGATCTTGATGAGTTGAGCAATTTTTGTCAACCTCCATTAGTTTTCAACCCTCTCTCACTGTCATGGAGAGTTTCCTGCCAAGTTATGGATATTGCGGTGAAGTCCTCATGTTGATGTGTTAAGCATTTCACTAAATCCACAACAGTTTCCAAAGTACCACTCCATGACATTCAACATTCCTTTTGCCAAGCAAGGTAATATTGCCGCCAAGTGCCCATCTCGTTGAGTTAAGCATTTTGAGTAAATCCACATTAGTACCCAATGTTTGCTTCACAGTAAGTCAACATTTTTTGTTGCTGAACTGGTATTGTGGCAAAGTGCTTATCTTGATGAGTTGAGCATTTTGTGTAAATCTCCATCAATTTCCATTGTGTCTCTGAATTACATGGAGAGTTTTTTGCCAATTTATTGATATTGTTGCGTAGTCCTCATGTTGATGTGTTAAGCATTTTGTTTAAATCCACAACAGTTTCCAAAATACCACTCCATGTCATTCAAGATATCTTTCGCCAAGCAAGGCAAAATTGCTGCCAAGTGCCCATAGCATTGAGTTAAGCATTTGGAGTACATCCACATTAATTTCCAATGCTTCTTTCATAGTAAGTCACCATTTTTCGTTGCTGAACTGATATTGCAGCAAAATTGCTTATCTCGATGAGTTGAGTAATTTGCGTGAACCTCCATTGGTTTCCAATGTCTCTCTCAATGTCATGGAGACATTTGTGCCAAGTTATTGATATTGCGGCAAAGTCCTCACCTCAACGTGTTAATCATTTTCACAAAATCCATAACAGTTTCCAAAGTACCACTCCATGTCATTCAAGATTTCTTTCACCAGGCAAGGTAATATTGTCACCAAGTGGCCATCTCGTTGAGTTATATCCACATTAGCACCCAATGTCTCTTTCATAGTAAGTCAACATCTTTCATCACTGACCTGATATGGTGGCAAAGTGCTTATCTTGATGGGTTGAGCAATTTTATTCAACCTCCATTAGTTTCCATTGTCTCTCCATGTCATGGAGTCTCTTGTGTCAAGTTATTGATATTGCGGCAAAGGCCTCATCTTGATGTGTTAATCATTTTCACTCAATCCACAATAGCGTACAAAGCACCACTCCATGCCATTCACAATTTCTTTCCCCAAGCAAGATAATATTGCCGCCAAGTGCCTATCCTGTTGAGTTAAGAATTTTGAGTAAATCTCCATTTGTTTCCAGTGTTTCTTTCACAGTAAGTCAACATTTTTCATCGCTGACCTGATATGGCGGCAAACTGCTTATCTCGATGAGTTGAGCAATTTTTGTCTTCCTCCATTAGTTTCCAATGTTTCTCTCAATGTCATGGAGACTTCTGTGCCAAGTTTTTGATATGGCGGCAAAGTCCTCATCTCGATGTGTTAATCATTTTCACTAAATCCCCAATAGTTTCCAAAGTACCATTCCATGCCATTCAAGATTTCTTTTGCCAAGCAAGGTGACATTGCCACCAAGTGCCCATACCATTGAGTTAAGCGTTTGGAGTAAGCCCACGTGGGCTTTCAATGTTTCTTACATAGTAAGTCAACATTTTTTGTCGCTGAATTGACATTGCGGCAAAGTACTTATCCCGATGAGTTGAGCAATTTGCGTAAACGTCCATTACAAAGAACAAAGAACAACACAGCACGGGAAACAGGCCCTTCGGCCCAACGAGCCCGCGCCGCCGTCCCACTGTCTCAGTGTCCTATTCGTGATTTTAGTCTACGCCTAATGTGCGAGGATCAGGGAGGTCCAATTTAGGGACAATTTAGTACCCAATCAATCAGCCTAAAAGCACATCTTTGGGGATGTGGGAGGAAACCGGAGCACCCGGAGGAAACCCACGCAACCACGGGGAGAACGTGCAAACTCCCACAGACACAGGCCCAAATCCATGTGTCCGCACAGCAACAGAGATAGTCTCTGAGCTGTCATGTTGCCCTCGAGATGGTCCAGTTTAAGCACACTAATGACATGAAGCAATAGGCAACTCCCGAAGCAACGTCCAAGAGCAGCCCACTACAACCTGCCGCATGCATGCCCCTTCCATTAGTTTCCAATGTCTCTCTCAATGCCATGGAGAGTTTTCTGCCAAGTTATTGATATTGCGGCAAGGGCCTCATCTCGATGTGTTAAGCATGTTCTTTAAATCCACAACATTTTCCAAAGTACCGCTCCATGCCATTCACGATATCTTTCGCCAAGCAATGTAATATTGCCGCCAAGTGCCCATCCCATTCAGTTAAGCATTTTGAGTAAGTCCATGTTAGCTTCTAATATTTCTTTCACAGTAAGTCAACGTTTTTCATCGCTGACTTGATATGGTGGCAAAGTGCTTATCTCGATGAGTTCAGCAATTTGTGTCAACCTCCATTAGTTTCCTTTGTCTCTCTCAAAGTCATGGAGAGTTTTCTGCCATGTTATTGATATTGCAGCAAAGACCTAATCTTGACGTGTTAAGCATTTTCTTTAAATCCACAACAGTTTCCAAACAACCACTCCATGCCATTCAAGATTTCTTTCGCCAAGTGATGTAATATGCCCGTCTATTGGCCATCCTGTTGAGTATAGCATTGTGAGTAAATCTACATTAGCTTTTAATGTTTCTTTCACAGTAATTGAACATTTTTCGTACTGGCCTGATATTGCGACAAAGTGCTTATGTCGATGAATTGATCAATTTGTGTCAACCTCCTTTAGTTTCCTTCTTTGAGAAGGTGACCAAAGAGGTGGATAGGGGTAAGGCAGTAGATGTGGTATATATGGATTTTAGTAAGGCGTTTGATAAGGTTCACCATGGTATGCTTCTGCAGAAAATGCAGATGTATGGGATTGGTGGTAATTTAGGTACTTGGATCAGGAATTGGTTAGCAGATAGGAGACAGAGGGTGGTGGTTGATGGTAATTATTCATCATGGAGTTCGGTTACGAGTGGTGTGCCTCAGGGATCTGTTTTGGGGCCACTGCTGTTTGTAATCTTTATTAATGATCTGGATGAGGGTATAGTTGGGTGGATTAGTAAGTTTGCTGATGACACCAAAGTCGGAGGTGTGGTAGATTGTGAGGAAGGGTGTCGAAGTTTGCAGGGTGACTTGGACAGGTTGCAGAGCTGGGCCGCGAGGTGGCGGATGGAGTTTAATGCGGAGAAGTGTGAGGTAATCCATTTCGGTAGGAATAACAGATGTGTTGAGTATAGGGCTAACGGGAGGACTTTGAATAGAGTGGAGGAGCAGAGGGATCTAGGTGAATGTGTACATAGATCCCTGAAAGTTGGGAATCAAGTAGATAAGGTTGTTAAGAAGGCGTACGGTGTCTTGGCGTTTATTGGTAGGGGGATTGAATTTAGGAGTCGCAGCGTCATGTTGCAACTGTACACAACTCTGGTGCGGCCGCACTTGGAGTACTGTGTGCAGTTCTGGTCCCCACATTACAGGAAGGATGTGGAGGCTTTGGAGAGGGTGCAGAGGAGGTTTACCAGGATGTTGCCTGGTATGCAGGGGAGGTCCTATGAGGAGAGACTGAGGGATTTGGGGTTGTTTTCACTGGAAAGAAGGCGGCTAAGAGGGGATCTTATAGAAACATATAAGATGATTAGAGGTTTAGATAGGGTGGATGGTGATAGCCTGTTTCCTCGGATGGAGAAATCTAGCACGAGGGGGCATGGCTTTAAATTAAGGGGGGGTAGTTATAGGACGGATGTCAGGGGCAGGTTCTTTACCCAGAGGGTGGTGAGGGACTGGAATGCCCTGCCTGCTGCAGTTGTAAATGCGCCTAGTTTGGGGGCGTTTAAGAGATTGGTGGATAGGTTTATGGACGAAAAGGGATTGGTTTAGATTAGTGGGTCAATGTTTTTTTTAAAAAATAAGACTGGTCGGCGCAACATTGTGGGCCGAAGGGCCTGTTCCGCGCTGTAATGTTCTATGTTCTATGTTCTATGTTCTATGTCTCACTCAATGTCATGGAGAGTTTTCTGCCAAGTTATTGATATTGTGGTGCAGTCCTCATCTCGATGTGTTAAACATTTTCACTTAGTCCACAGTAGTTTCCAAATTACCACTCCAGGCCATTCAAGATTTCTTTCGCCAAGCAATGTAATATTGCTGCCAAGTGCCCATCTCATTGAGTTAAGTATTTTGAGTAAATCCACATTAGTACCCAATGTTTCATTCATAGTAAGTCAACATTTTAGTAGCTGAACTGATGTTGCGGCAAAGTGCTTATCTCGATGAGTTGAGCAATTTGCATGAACCACCTTAAGTTTGCATTGATTCTCTCAATGTCATGGAGCGTTTTCTGCCAAGTTATTTACATTGCGGCAAAGGCCTTGTCTCGATGTATTAAGCATTTCCTTTCAATCCACAACAGTTTTCAAACTACCACTCCATGCCATTCAAGCTTTCTTTTGCCAAGCAAGGTAATATTGCCACCAAGTTTTTTGTATTATCAAGTTATTGATATTGTGGCAAACTCCCCATCTTGATGTGTTAAGCATTTTCACTAAATGCACAATAGTTTCCAGAGTAACACTCCATGCCATTCAAGATTTCTTTCACCAAGGAAGATAATATTTCTGCCAAGTGCCCATACCGTTGAGTTAAACATTTTGAGGAAGAATCCAAATTAGCTTCCAATGTTTCTTTCATAGAAATTCAACACTTTTCGTGCCTGAACTGATATTGTGGCAAAGTGCTTATCTCGATGAGTTGAGCTATTGCATGAACTCCCATTAGTTTCCAATGTCTCTCTCAATGCCATGGAGAGTTTTCTGCCAAGTTATTGATAATGTGGCAAAATCCTCATGCTGATGTGTTAACCATTTTCACTAAATCCACAATAATTTCCAAAGTACCACTCCATGCCATTGAAGATTTCTTTCGCCAAGCAAAGTAATATTGCCATCAATTGTCCATCCCATTGAGTTAAGTATTTTGAGTAAATCCACATTTTTTGTCGCTGAACTCATATTGCTGCAACGTGATTATCTCGCTCAGTTGAGCAATTTGCGTAAACCTTCATTATTTTCCATTGTCTCCCTCAATGTCATGGAGATAGTAAGGGGAGAAAGATGCTGGTGGGTGTGGTCTATAGGTCCCCAAATAATAACTTTGAGGTGGGGTGGGTGATAAACAAGCAAATAAATGATGCGTGCAGAAATGGAACGGCAATAATTATGGGGGATTTTAATCTGCATATTGATTGGGTGACCCAAGTCGGACACGGTGGGCTTGAAGGAGAGTTCTTGGAATGCTGTTCCAAGAGGGAGCGAGCTATCTTCGATCTGGTGTTGTGTAACGAGGCAGGTAGAATTAGGGATCTTCTTGTGAGGGATCCTCTTGGGACGAGTGATCATGGTATGGTTGAACTTTTGATGCAGATGGAGGATGAGAAAGTAGGGTCTCGAACCTGTGTGCTCTGTTTGAACAGAGGGGAGTATGATAGGATGGGAGTGGAATTGGCAAATGTAGATTGGTGGCGCAGATTGGTTGGTAGGACGGCTGAGGAACAGTGGAGGATTTTTAAGGAGATCTTTTCCGGTACTCAGCAGAAGTATATTCCAATGGTAAAGAAGGACTGTAGCAGAAGGGATAACCAGCCGTGGTTATCGAAGGAAATAAAGGAGAGTATTACATTAAAAGCTGATGCGTTCAGAGTGGCAAAAAATAGTAGGCAATTAGAAGATTGGGAAAGATTTAAAAATCAACAAAGAATGACTAAGAAGGTGATAAAGAAAGGAAAGATAGACTATGAAGCTAAACTAGCACTAAATATAAAAAAGATAGTAAAAGCTTTTACAAACATATAAAGAAGAGGAGGCTGGCTAGAGTGAATGTTGGACCCTTGTTGGATAAGAAGGGGGATTTAGCGGCAGGCGATGTGGAAATGGCTGAGGCTTTAAATAAGTTTTTTGCCTCGGTCTTCACGGAGGAGGACACGAATAGTTTGCGGGATATTAAAGATAGAAGGATGGTAGGAGTTGAGGGCCTAAATGCGATTACTGTCACTTGAGAGGTAGTGCTTGATAGACTAATGGGACTGAAAGTGGACAATTCCCCAGGACTGGATGGAATGCATCCCAGGGTTCTGAAAGAAATGGCAGAGGTGACAGCGGATGCCTTAGTAATTATTTATCAAAATTCACTGGACTCCGGGGAAGTGCCAGAAGATTGGAAAACAGCTAATGTTGTTTTTAAACAGCTAATGCTGTTTAAAAAAGGTAGCAGACAAAAGGCAGGGAATTATAGGCCGGTTAGTTTAATGGCTGTAGTTGGAAAAATGTTAGAATCCGTCATCAAAGAAGAAATAGTGAGGCACCTAGAAAAGAATGGTTTGATAGAGCAGACGCAGCACAGATTTGTTAAGGGGAAGCCGTGTTTGACGAATTTATTGGATTTTTATGAGGATGTGACTAGTGCGGTAGACAGAGGGGAACCGGTGGATGTGGTGTTTTTAGATTTCCAGAAGGCGTTTGATAAGGTGCCTCATAAAAGGTTGCTTCAGAAGGTTAGGGTGCACAGAGTTGGGGGTAAGGTGTTAACATAAGAACATAAGAACATAAGAAATAGGAGCAGGAGTAGGCCATCTGGCCCTTCGAGCCTGCCCCGCCATTCAATAAGATCATGGCTGATCTGTCGTGGCTCAGTTCTACATTCCCGCCCTCTCCCCATAACCCTTAATCCCCTCTCTTATCAAAAACCCATCAACCCACTTCTTAAAAATATTTAGCGAGGTAGCCTCCACCACTTCAACGGGCAGAGAATTCTAGAGATTCACCACCCTTTGAGTGAAGAAGTTCCTCCTCAACTCCGTTCTAAACCGCCCCCCCTTTATCTTGAGGCTGTGCCCCCTAGTCCTACTGTCCTTTCTGAGCGGGAAGAGTCTCACCACCTCTATCCTATCCATCCCATTCATCATCTTATACATCTCAATGAGATCTCCCCTCATTCTTCTAAACTCTAACGAGTACAAGCCTAGTTTATTCAGCCTCTCCTCATAGCTCAACCCCCTCAACTCCGGCATCAGCCTAGTAAACCTCCTCTGCACTCCCTCCAAGGCCAAAATATCCTTGCGTAAGTACGGCGCCCAAAACTGCGTGGATAGAGGATTGGTTGTCTAATAGGAAGCAGAGAGTTGGTATCAATGGGTTCTATTCTGGTTGGCGGTTGGTGACTAGTGGAGTGCCACAGGGATTGGTGCTGGGGCTTCAACTATTTACCATTCATATAGATGATCTGGAAGAGGGGGCTGAGTGTAGGGTGACGGAATTTGCTGATGACACAAAGATGAGTGGAAAAGCAAATTGTGTGGACGGTGTGGGAAGTCTGCAGAGAGATCTGGATAGGCTGAGTAAGTGGGCAAGGACCTGGCAGATGGAGTATAATGTTAGCAAGTGTGAGGTTATCCACTTTGGCAGAAATAATAGTAGGAGGGATTATTATTTAAAAGGCGAAAAGCAGCAGCATTCTATGGTGCAGAGGGACCTGGGGGTCCTTGTACATGAGTCACAAAAACCCAGTCTGCAGGTGCAGCAGGTGATCAAGAAGGCGAATGGAATGTTGGCCTTTATAGCAAGGGGGATAGAATATAAAAGTAGGGAGGTCTTGCTGCAACTGTGCAGGGTACGGGTGAGGCCGCAGCTGGAGTACTGTGTGCAGTTTTGGTCGCTGCACTTGCGGAAGGATATATTGGCCTTGGAGGGAGTGCAGAGGAGGTTCACTAAGCTGATCCCAGAGATGAGGGGGTTGGACTATGAAGAGAGACTGAATAGACTAGGTCTGTACTTGTTGGAGTTTAGAAGGATGAGGGGGGATCTTATAGAGACATGTAAGTAATGAAAGGGATGGATAGGGTCGAGGTAGAGAGATTCTTCCCGCTTAGAAAGGATAGCAGGACTAGAGGGCACAGCCTCAAGATAAGGGGGGGGGGGGCCAGTTTAGATCGGAGTTGAGGAGGAACTTCTTCACTCAAAGGATGGTGAATCTCTGGAATTCTCTGCCTGTTGAAGTGGTGGACGCTACCTCGCTAAATACATTTAAGTCACGGGTAGACAGGTTTTTGATAGACAAGGGAATTAAGGGTTATGGAGAGAAAGTGGGAAAGTGGAGCTGATCCACTTCAGATCAGCCATGATCTTATTGAATGGCGGGGCAGGCTCGAAGGGCTAGATGGCCTACTCCTGCTCCTATTTCTTATGTTCTTATGAGAGTTTTCTGCCAAGTCATTGATATTGCTACGAAGTCCTCATCTCGATGTGTTAATCATTTTCACTAAATCCACAATAGTTTCCAAAGTACGACACCATGTCATTCAAGATTTCTTTCACCAAGCAAGGTAATATTGCCGCCAAGTGCCCACGCCGTTGAGTTACGCATTTTGAGTAAATCCACATTACCTTCCAATGTTTCTTCAATACTAATTGAACATTTTTCATTGCTCACCTGATATGGCTTTTCTCGATGAGTTGAGCAAGTTATGTAAACCTCCATTAGTTTCCATTGTCTCTCTCAATGTCATGGGGAATTTTCTGCCAAGTTATTAATATTGCGGCAAAGTCCTCATTTCAAAGTGTTAAGCATTTTCACTAAATCAACAATAGTTTCCAGAGTATCACTGCATGCCATTCAAGATTTCTTTCGCCAAGCGAGGTAATATTGGCGCCAAATGCACATACCATTGAGTTAAGCATTTTGAGTAAATCCACATTCGCTTCCAATGTTTATTTCCGAGTAAGTCAACATTTTTCGTCATTGAACTGATATTGCGGCAATGTGCTTATCTCGATGAGTTGAGCAATTTGCATGAACCTCCATTAGTTTCCATTCTTTCTCTCAATGTTTAACCATAGAACCCTACAGTGCAGAAAGAGGCCCTTCGGCCCATCAAATCTGCACCAAACACAATCCCACCCAGGCCCTACCCCCATATCCCTACATATTATACCCATTAATCCCTCTAATCTACGCATCCCTGGACACTAAGGGGCAAATTTCTTAGCACCAATCAACCTAACCTGCATATCTTTGGACTGTGGGAGGAAACCGGAGTACTCGGAGGAATCCCACGCAGACCCAAGGAGAATGTGCAAACGCCACACAGGCATGGAGAGTTTTCTGTCAAGGTATTGATATTGCGGCAAAGGCCTCGTCTCAATGTATTAAGCATTTCCTTTATCCACAACAGTTTCCAAAGCACCACTCCATGCCATTCAAGAGTTCTTTCGCCAAGCAAGGTAATATTGCCGACAAGTGCCCATCTCCTTGCGTTAAGCATTTTGAGGAAAAATCCATATTAGGTTCCAATGTTTCTCTCATACTAAGTCAACGTTTTTCGTGGCTGAACTGATATTGCGGCCAAGTGCTTATCTCGATGGGTTGAGCAATTTGCGTAAACCCCCAAGAGTTTCCATTGTTTCTCTCGATGTCATGGAGAGTTTTCTGCCAATTTATTGATAATGCGGTGAACTCCCCATCTTGATGTGTTAAGCATTTTCACTAAATCCACAATAGTTTCCAGAGTAGCAGTCCATACCATTCAAGATTTTTTCCCCCAGGAAGGTAATATTGCCGACAAGTGCCCATCTCCTTGAGTTAAGCATTTTGAGGAAAAATCCACATTAGGTTGCAATGTTTCTCTCATAGTAGTAAGTCAACATTTTTCGTGGCTGAACTGATATTGCGGCGAAGTCCTCATCTCAATGTGTTAATCATTTTCACTAAATCAACAATAGTTTCCAAAGTGCTACACCATGCCATTCAAGATTTCTTTTGCCAGGCAAGGTAATATTGCCGCCAAGTGCCCATCTTGTTGAGTTAAGTATTTTGAGTAAATCCACAGTATCTTCCAATATTTCTTTTATAGAAGTTCAACATTTTTCGTGGCTGAACTGATGTTGCGGCAAAGTGCTTATTTCCATGAGTTGAGCAATTTGTGTGCACCTCCATTAGTTTCCATTGTCTCACTGTCATGGAGAGTTTTCTGCCAAGTTATGGATATTGCGGTGAAATCCTCATCTGATGTGGTAAGCATTTCACGGAATCCACAATAGTTTCCAAAGTACCACTCCATGACATTCAAGATTTCTTTTGCCAAGCAAGGTAACATTGCCACCAAGTGCCCATCCTGTGGAGTTAAGCATTTTGAGTAAATCCACATTAGCTTCTAATGTTTCTTTCATAGTAAGTCAACATTTTTGTCACTGACTTGATATGGCGGCAAAGTGTTTATCTCGATGAGTTGAGCAATTTGTGTCAATCTCCATTTGTTTCCATTGTCTCTCTCAATGTCATGGAGAGTTTCTGCCAAGTTATTGATATTGCGGTAAACTCCCCATCTTGAAGAGTCCTTCACTTCCGTTCTTTCTAGCTTTGCCAAAGCAATGATAATGTGGCAATGTTGAAATCAAGTTGAGGAAAGAGCATAGAGTACGTCCACATTTGTGTTCAAGTCTCACTCAAAGCCGTTGTGTCATTACTGCTGAGAAGCTGATATTGTGGCAAATCTAATATCTCAGTGAGGAAACCACTTGGAGTAAAACCACACTTGCTTTTAAGTTTTCACTCTGTGTCATTTGAAGACATTTTGACAAAAGCATGATATTGTAGTAAAGTGCTTATCGCAATGAGTAAAGCACATTGAGTAACTCCACCTTCGTTTTGAAAGCTTCCTTCACTGCAATTGTGTCTTAGCTTGAAAAGAGGTTGAGGAGACCTGCGGAGGAGTGTTTTTATTCTTGACGTAAACAGTTTGCCTAAATCTACCTTTGTCATCAAAGCTTCCTTCATTACAATGAGTCTTATTTTACCAAAGCAGTGATAATGTGGCAATGTTCTCGTCGCACTGAGGAAAGAGCCTTGAGGAAGTCTACATTTGTGTTCGAGCCTCACTCAAAGCCATTGAGTCATTTCCACCAAGAAACTGATATTGAAACTGATATCAACCTTTTGGCGAAATGTCTTCAAATGGCATTGAGATAAAACTTAGAAACAAATGTGGTTTTACTCCAAGTGGTTTACTCACTGAGATATTCGCATTGCCACAATATCAGCTTCTCGGGAGTAATGACTCAATGTCTTTGAGTGAAACCTAACACAAATGTTGACTAACTGAAAGCTGTTCCCTCTTCGAGATGAGAATGTTGCTGCATTATCACTGCTTTGGCACAATCAGACTCAATTGCAGTGAAGGAAACTTGGAGAACAATGGTAGATTTTAGGCACACTGCTTGCTTCATGAATAAAAACGCTCGTCTGTAGCTCTTCTCAATCTCTTTTCAACTCTTTTCAAACTAAGTCACAATTGCAGTGAAGGAAGCTTTCAAAACGAAGGTAGAGTTACTCAATGTGCTTTACTCATTGCGATAAGGACTTCGCTGCAATATCAACGTTTTGGTAAAATGTCTTCAAATGACACTGAGAGATACTTGGGAAAGAAATGTGGTTTTATTCCAAGTCGTTAATTCATTGTGATATTCGCTTTGCCCCAACATCAGCTTCTCAGAAGTAATGACACAACGGCTTTGAGTGAGACTTAAACACAAATATGGGCGTACTCTGCGCTCATTTCTCAATGGGATTTCAATGTTGCCGCATTATCACTGCTTTGGCAAAACTAGAAATAATGGAAGTGAAGGACGCTTTGAAAACAAAGTTAGTTTGAGGCAACCAGCTTGCCTCTTCAGTAAAAACACTTATCCGTAGTACGAAACTCTTTTCAAACTAATTCACCATTGCTGTGAAGGAAGCTTTCAAAACAAAGGTACTCGATGTTACTCTCAAAATTACTCTTCTCAACCTCCTACCAACTCTTTTCAAACTTAAGTCACAATTGCAGTGAAGGAAGCTTTCAAAACAAAGGTAAAGCTACTCAATGTGCTTTACTCATTGCAAAAAGCACTTTGCCGCAATAGCAAGCTTTTGGCGAAATGTCTTCAAGGGGCACTGAGCGAAAACTTCGAAACAAATGTGGCTTTAGTCCAAGTGGTTTACTCACTGAGATATTCACTTTCAGGCAGTATCAGCTTCTCAGCAGTAATGACTCAATGGCTTTCAGTGAAACTTGACACATAAGTGGACTTACTCAAATCTGTTTCCTCCACCAGATGACAACGTTGACGCATTATCACTGCTTTGGCACTATCAGGCTGAATGGCAGTGAAGGAAGCTTTGAAAACAATGGTATATTTAGGCAACTAGCTTGCCTCGTGAGTAAAAACTCACTTTTATTTGTTGCCAAAGTGTCACACAGTGCCATTTGAAGATATTTCGTCAAAAGGTTGATATTGCAGCAAAGTGCTTATCGCAATGAGTAAAGCACATTGAGTAACTCCTCCTTTGTTTTGAAAACCTCCTTCACAACAATGGTGAATTAGTTTGAAAAGAGTTTGATACTGTGGGCAAGTGTTTTCACTTAAAAGGCAAGCAGGTTGCCTAAATCTATCCTTTGTTTTCAAAGCGCCCTTCATTCCCATTCTTTCTAGTTTTTTCAAAGCAGTTATAATGCAGCAACATTGAAATCTTGTTGAGAAAAGAGTGTAAAGTAAGTCCACATTTATGTTCAAGTCTCACTGTGTCATTACTGCCGAGAGGCTAATATTGCGGCAAAGCAAATATCTCAATGAATTAACGACTTGCAGTAAAACCACATCTGTTTCCAAAGATTTTCTCAGTGCCAGTTGAAGACATTTTGCAAAAATGTTGATACTGCGCCAAAGTGCTTATCGCAATGAGTAAAGCACATTGAGTAACTCCACCTTCGCTTTGAAAGCTTCCTTCACAGCAATTGTGAATTAGTTTGAAAAGAGTTTGATACTGCGGATAAGTGTTTTTAACTGAAGAGACAAGCTGTTTGTTTAAATCTACCTTTGCTTTTAAAGCACCCTTCATTCCCATTCTTTCTAGTTTTGCCAAAGCAGTGATAATGCGGCAACATTAAAATCTCATTGAGGAAAGAGCATCCACATTTGTGTTCAAGTCTCACTCAAAGCTGTTGTGTCATTACTACCGAGAAGCTGATATTGCGGCAAAGTGAATATCTCAATGAATTAATGACTTGGAATCAAACCACATTTGTTTCCAAAGTTTCTCTCAGTGTCATTTGATGGAAAGTTTCATATTGTGGCAAAGTGCTTATCGCAATGAGTAAAGCACATTGAGTAACTCCAGCTTTGTTTTGAAAGCTCCTTCACTGCCATTATGACTTAGTTTGAAAGAGTTGAAAAGAGTTTGAGAAGAGCTGCGGAGGAGTGTTTTGATTTTTAAGGCAAGCAGGTTGCCTAAATCTACCTTTGTTTTCAAAATTCCTTCACTGCCATTCAGTCTGATTGTGCCAAAGCAGTCATAATGCGGCAACGTTCTCACATCATAGAGGAAACAGCTATGAATAAGTCCACATTTGTGTTCAAGTTTCAGTCAAAGCCATTGAGTCATTACTGCCAAGAAGCTGATATTGTGGCAAAGCGAATATCTCAGTGAGTAAACCATTTGGGGTGAAACGAACTTTATTTGTTGCCAAGGTTTCTCTCAATGCCTTTTGTCGACATTTCGCCAAAAGGTTGATACTGCGGCAAACAGCTTTCTGCAATGAGTAAAGTACATTGAGTAACTCCACCTGTGTTTTGAAAGCTTCCTTCAGAGCAATTGTGAATTTGTTTGAAATGGATTTGATACTGCGGACAAGTATTTTTACTGAAGAGGCAAGCAGTTTACCTAAATGTACCTTTGTTTTCAAAGTGTCCTTCATTCCCATTCTGTCCAGTTTTGCCAAAGCAGTGATAACGCAGCAACGTTGAAACCTCGTTATGGAAAGACCATAGAGTACATCCACATTTGTGTTCAAATCTCACTCAAAGTCAATGAGTCATTACTGCCGAGAAGCTGATATTGTGGCAAAGCGAATATATCAATGAATTAACAGCTTGGAATAAAACCATGTTTGTCTCCAAAGTTTCTCTGAGTGCCTTTTGAAGACATTTTGCCGAAACTTTGATGTTGTGGCAAAGTGCTTATCGCAATGAGTAAAGCACATTGAGTAACTCCACCTTCGTTTAATAAGCTTCCTTCACTGCAATTGTGACTTAGTTTGAAAAGTGTTGAAAAGAGGTTGAGAGAGCTGTGGAGGAGTGCTTTCACTCTTCAGGCAAACAGTTTGCCTGAATGTACCTTTGTCGTCAAAGCTTAATTCATTACCATTGAGTTTTATTTTGCCAAAGTGGTGATAATGCACCAACGCTCTCATCTCGTTGAGGAAAGAGCTTTCAGTACGGCCATATTTGTGTTCAAGTCTCACTCAAAGACATTGAGTCATTACCGCTGAGAAGCTGATGTTGCTGCAAATTGAATATCTCAAAGAGTAAACCACATGGAGTAAAACCAAGTTTTATTTGTTGCCAAGCTTTCTCTCAGAGCCATTTGAAGACATTTAACCAAAGGTTTGATGTTGTGGCAAAGTGCTTATCGCAATGAGTAAAGCTCATTGAGCAACTCACCTTTGTTTTGAAAGCTTCCTTCGCAGCAGTTGTGAATTTGTTTGAAAAGAGCTTGATACTGCGGAGAGGCAGGTAATTTGCCTAAATCTATCTTTGTTTTCAAAGCTTCCTTCACGGTCATTCAGTCTTATTTTGCCAAAGCGTTGTCATCTCATTGAGGATAGAGCTTTGGGTCAGTCCACATTCGTGTTTAAGTTTCACTCAAAGCCGTTGTGTCATTACAGCCGAGTAGCTGATATTGCGCAAGCGAATACCTCAATGAGTAAACCACTGAGAGTAAAACCAAGTTTTATTTGTTTCCAAGGTATCGCTCAGTGCCATTTGAAGACATTTCGCCAAAAGGTTGACATTGTGGCAAAGTGCTTACCGCAATGAGTAAAGCACATTGAGGAACTCCATCTTTGTTTTGAAATCTTCCTTCACGGCAATTGTGAATTAGCTTGCAAAGAATTTGATACTGCGGAGGAGTGTTTTTACCGATGAGGCAAGCAGTTTGCCTCAATCTACCATTGTTTTCAAAGCTTCCTTCCCTGCCATTCAGTCTTATTTTGCCAAAGCAGTGATAATGCGGCAACGTTGTCATCTCATTGAGGAAAGAGTTTTGAGTAAGTCCACACTTGTGTTCAAGTTTCACTCAAAGCCATTGACTCATTACTGCCAAGAAGCTGATATTGCGGCAAAGCGAATATCAGGAAAGAGGAAAGAGCTTTGAATAAGTCCACTTTTGTGCTGAAGTCTCACTCAAAGCCATCGAGTCATTACCGTGGAGAAGCTGATATTGTGGCAAAGTGAATATCTCAAAGAGTAAACCACTTGTAGTAAAATCAAGTTTTATTTGTTTCCAAGGTTTCTCTCAGTGCCATTTGAAGATATTTCGCCGAAAGGTTGATATTGCAGCAAAGTGGTTACCCTAATGTGTAAAGCACATTGAGTAACTTCACCTTTGTTTTGAAAGCTCCTGTCACAGGAATTCTGAATTAGTTTGAAAAGAGTTTGATACTGCGAAGTGTTTTTACTCATGAGGCAAGCAGTTTGCCAAAGTCTATCTTTGTTTTCAAAGCTTCCTCCACTGCCATTCAGTTGTATTTTGCCAAAGCTTTGTCATCTCGTCAAGGAAACAGCTTTGAGTAAGTCCACACTTGTGTTCAAGTCTCGCTCAAAGCCATTACCGCTGAGAAGCTGATATTATGGCAAAGCGAATATCTCAATGAGTAAACCACTTGGATTAAAACCACATTTGTTTCCAAGTTTTCTCTCAGTGCCATTTGAAGACGTTTTGCCAATAGCTTGATATTGTGTCAATGTACTTATTGCAATCAGTAAAGCACATTGAGAAACTCCACCTTTGTTTTGCAAGCATCCTTCACTGCAATTGTGACTTAGTTTGCAAAGAATTGAAAAGAGTTTCAGAAGAGCTGCAGAGTCGTGTTTTAACTGAAGAGGGAAACAGTTTGCTTACATCTACCTTTGTTTTCAAAGCTTCCTTCACTGCCATTCAGTCTTATTTTGCCAAAGCGGTGATAATGTTGTCATCTCGTTGAAGAAACAGCTTTGAGCAAGTCCACATTTGTGTTCAAGTTTCACTCAAAGCCATTGACTCATTACTGCCGAGAAGCTGATATTGCGGCAAAACGAATATCTCAGTGAGTAAACCACTTGGAGTAAAACCACATTTGTTTCTAAGTTTTTGCTCAGTGCCATTTGAAGACATTTCGCCAGACGCTTGATATTGTGGCAACGTGCTTATCGCAATAAGTAAAGCACATTGAATAGCTCCAACTTCATTTTGAAAGCTTTCTTCACTGCAATTGTGACTTAGTTTGAAAAGTGTTCGATGCTTCAGAGTATTTTACCTATGAAGTAAGTAGTTTGTTTGCAAAACTTCCTACACTGCCATTCAGTCTTATCTTACCAAGCCAGTGATAGTGTGGCAACGTTCTCATCTTGTTGAGGAAAGCACTTTGAGCAAGCCCCCCATTTGTGTTCAAGTTTCGCTCAAAGCCGTTGAGTCATTACCGCCGAGAAGCTGATATTGCGGTAAAGCAGATATCTCAATGAGTAAACCACTTGGAGTAAAACCAAGTTTTATTTGTTTCCAACACCGTTTGAAAACATTCCGCTAAAAGTTTGATATTGTGGCAAAGTTCTTCCCGCAATGGGTAAAGCACATTGAGTAAAACCAGCTGTGTTTTGAAAGCTTCATTCACTGCTATTGCTTCTTATTTTGTCAAGAGTTTGATACTGCGGTGGAGGACTTGTATCGATGAAGCAAGCAGTTTGAGTGAATCCACCTTTGTTTTCAAAGCTTCCTACGCTGCCATTGTCTTTTTTTGCCATGAAGTTGGCATTGCTGTGGAATGTTTATCCCAACGAGGCAAGCAGTTTGATTGAGTCCACCTTTGCTTTCAAAGCTTTACTCACTGCTGTTGATGGTTTTTTGCCAAGAATCTGACATTCCGACAAATTGATGTAATTGGAGGAGTTCAGAATTTTGACTAAATCCACATTTGATTCCCAGATTCCTCTCCCAAGTTCCTCTCAATATTGTTCAAAGATTCATTGGAAAATGGTATAATTGTGAGACCCAGCATATCTTGAAGCATTATGACAGTATCTGTGTTTGGTTCTGAAGTTCCTCTCAGCGCTTTTGGCCCTTTCTTTCAAAAAGTTGATATTGCAGTGAAGTGCTTATCTTGATGTGTCAAGCGCATTGATTAACCCCCACATTTTATTCCAAAGTTTCCTATATGCCATATCTGGAACAAAAGGTGATATTGCAGTGAAATGCTTACCTCAATGCGTTAGGTATTCTGAGTAACCCCCTTATTTGATTCCAATGGTTCCAATGTGCCATATCTGGCAAAACAATGATATTATGGCAACATTCTTTTCTCGGTGAGTAATGTGCTTTGAATAAATCCACATTTGTTTCCAAAGTTTCTCTCAAAGCTATTGAGTCATTTCCATTGAGAAACTGATATTGCGGCAAAGCAAATGTCACGATGGGTAAACCAGTCCGATATACTGGTGATATTGCGTCAAAGCGAATATCACGATGAGTAAACTACTTCCCTTAATGCCTATGTATATTTATAGTGTTGTAATTTTAAATCTCAGATACTTTCGAATAGTTTGCTTACTCCAATGTTTTACCCCAGTGCCCTTATTTGCAAGATGGACAAATGACAAACACAAGTAAAGGTTCAATAAGTTTATTAACAATAACACTACTAACCCTTAAATTACCCACATAAAACAAGAGGATACCCCAAAGTTAGATATACTACCCGCAAAGATGGTTTGGTTAAAACTGCAGGCTCGATTCTCTGAGTCCCTCTGGTCCGTTGTCACGAAGGTGAGTCTTGATGGCAGCTTCTTCTTTCCTTCCTTCTCTGGTCAGCCTTCTGAATGGTCAAGAGTCACCTCCTTCATCGAGCCTTTGCTGCTGATGCCTGAAAATGTATTCCTTTATCCCACTGCCTGTTTGCCTTTCCAGAAACTTCTCTGGCTTCCGGCCAATGAGGTCCCAGGAGGGCGTTCCAATACCCACTGGGTTTCTCGATGTCTGCCTGACAGGACACCGGGTCTGACCCCAGGTGTCCATCTCCATGTCGTTGCTTACATGTAACCTGTTATCAGATTAAGCCAACTGCAGGAACTTGTGGTGAGAGAAAGTCTGGCCCAATCTGGGCTTCTAACAATAGGCCAGTGCATTTCAATGGGGTGCAATGATCTCCTGCTAAGTATCATTAGGGTACAATGACCTTTGATGGGAGATTGATGAATCAGGCCCAGACAGGTTTGTGTATTGTACAGTTGGCCTGCCTGAGGTTTGACTGTTTGATTTTAATATGCTCAATTCTTTAATTTAGGATATCCAATTTTATCAGCTTTAAAACTAGGCCCTGTTTATGTTACATTCCCTCCTCTTGATCCAGTAAGCGTCTGCAAACCGGATCACACAATTCTCACCAAACCATCTCAGTAAGCAAGTACCCTGAACCTGGGGTTGATAGTATCATCCCTAACCCACAATAGTACCAACAAATTTAAATGGAGTAAAATAATAAAAAAAATAAGAAACAAGACATCAATTGGGTATACACAAGACAATGCAATAAACAGTACAAAATGACAAGTGACTGTACATATTAAATATAGATGGGAGAGTATCAAGGCTCTTGATTGTAGAGTCTCTCCCGATGTCAGATAGCCCTTGCCCAGTCCAAGTTTTGCAGAAATTCCTTCTTCCATCGAGCGAATTTAAATGTGAGGATGGTTAGATACACTACCATAAGTAGGATTCTTATTCTGGCCAGGTGTGACAGAATGTGGACCTATGGCTGAATTTAGACATTTGAACCCCAATCCCAGAGGTCTTCCCACCATGTAGTGACTCTAATTTCGCTAATGTTCTTTTCTATTTCCCCTGTTTGTTGCGCCACTTTGACAAAGGACATGTGTGCTGTGATCAATTGTGTCCGAATTTGTTGAAGTTTCTCAGGAAGAAGTGTTATCCCAGTATCAAATTTTTCAAATAGTTTCCCAAGCTTTGTCTCAATTTCTTGCTAGCTTTTATTAGTGTTTTCTCTCTTCTGTGTATGTCTACCATCTCAATTAATCCTATCCTAGCGGGAATCTATGGTTTAATGCAAAAGGTAGCATTGTAGATGTTACAAATGGCTGCCCCAGACTGGTAATTTTCTAGCGAGATTGTAATACAATATTCTCCCTCCCCCTGTAAGCCACCCGGGTGACATCTCTTTCCAAATTTTGAATTTCCAATGTACAATTTAGGTCAGTGGTTGGTCTGAATCCACACAGGGCATGTTCATTTTCGTACACCGGATAGGGACACACAACCATTTTGTCTGTGTGTTCACATTTCTCCAGACTGATGCCTACGAGTTTCCCTCCTTTCTCAACCACATACAGTAAAGTCCCCTGGTATCCCATCCACATCCCTCCTTTAATGATCCCTATATTTTCGGCTTCAAAAAGTCTCAACCCGACCTTATCTTTTAAAATTACTGGCATCCCCAACACCATTCCTAGTGCAGTTCCCGGGGTTCCTCTACAACTATCGTTAGATCAGACCTTGGTCAGTTGCCGTAATTGGCAGTTAGTGACATTGGGGTGTCTTTTTCCTCAGTACAGGTGTTCAATCTGCTCATCACTGATCCAGGATGGATCTTTCCCCTGGCTAACCTGGTCGAGATTCTCTCTGCTCAAACATCCATTACCCATAGATGTGACATAGGGTTTGGTTCTGATGCCTGGCATCATCTTCCACCGTCTCTTGGGTGATCTGATTAATAGTTTGGGCACGTCCTTCTAGTACAGTAACCATAAGGCCTGTTCTCAGCCAAATCTCCCTCGGCATCTTGCCAAACATTTTCATTTAAGCTGTCCAAGGTCTGTTTAACTTGTCGGGTTAGGACTCTGAGCTTATTACCCAAATCAGCCAGATCCAGTGCATTAATGATGGACACACCCACCCCGTATGCAGTCGCCCGATCATTCAGGATTTCCCTCCTCTTGCGCCCCTTTGATTTGGGCATCTCTTCCCCTGCTGGCGTTCCAGTTTTTCGGCTTAGCAGCCTCTGGGTCAAGTGGAGGTACAGTTTTCTAAGTGAGGAGGGACACCAGTCTGGTAATTGTGTTCTGGCTAAATCTACAACTACTGGTACCAATTCGTAGTGTGTGTTGTTAAATAATATTTTCCCTGTATGTTTTAGTATCAATCCATCTTGGGGCCCTGGGGTGGCTTCAGGACAAGTGGGGATGGGTGTGCTAACAGTTGGTCTTAACCCATTCTTAATTTCGTAGTAGATATACTCGTTCTGGATAACCTTACCAGGGCACTTCTTTCCTAATTCCAGCCCTTTTTCTGGACCGTAGGTTAGACAGGCTAGTTCCTTGCATCCAATGGGTAGTGTATGCCCACCAGTCACTAGTGAGGGTCGTCCTTAGGGAGCAGTAATCAGAGCTCCCATTATCTTTCCTATACACCACTCTTTGGTTATTTCATCCATAGGTGATACTCTTATTGGGGTGTACCCATAGGATGCCATCCTCACATTTGCCTACGTCTGGTGGGGTGAACCACATATATCCAGGGTATCGTAGACTGATCTCCTGGTCTTTGGTTGAGGTGGTGTCTGTGGTTCAGTCTGAGACGATGAGTCCCAGATAGCAGAGAAGTATGTCGCTCATTCTGGGGGAGATCAAGGTAGCATCTGTTAATTCTTATTAATATCTGATTCTCTTTTCAATTTCATTACAAGAATGTTGTATGACTCCCCAGTTTCTTTTAAAAAAATGAGCATAGAACATAGAACATAGAACACCACAGCACAAACAGGCCCTTCGGCCCACGAGTTGCGCCGAACACATCAACACCTATCTATAACCCCCAATCCCATAAAACCCCATATACTCATCCAGAGGTCTTTTAAAAGACCCCAGCGAGTTCGCCTCCACCACCACTGACGGCAGCTGATTCCATTCACTCACCACCCTCTGAGTGAAAAACTTACCCCTAACATCACTTCTGTACTTTCCTCCCCGCACCTTAAACCTGTGTCCTCTCGTAGCAACCATTTCAACCCGGGGAAATAGCCTCTGAGAATCCACCCTATCTATTCCTCTCAACATTTTATAAACCTCTATCAGGTCGCCTCTCAACCTACGTCTCTCCAGGGAAAAGAGACCCAGTTCCCTCAACCTAACTTCATAAGGCATGCCTCCCAGTCCAGGCAACATCCTTGTAAATCTCCTCTGTACCCTTTCAACAGCTTCTACGTCTTTCCTATAGTGAGGCGACCAGAACTGCGCACAGTACTCCAAATGAGGCCTGACAAGGGTCTTATAAAGTTGCAGCATTACCTCCCGACTCCTAAACTCAATCCCTCGATTTATGAAGGCCAGTACACCATACGCCTTCTTGACCACCTCTTCCACCTGCGAGGCCGATTTAAGAGTCCTGTGGACCCGGACCCCAAGATCCTTCTGCTCCTCAACACTACCAAGACTCCTGCCCTTGATAGTGTACTCGTTCATCCCGTTGGTTCTGCCAAAATGGACGACTACGCATTTATCTGCGTTGAAGTCCATCTGCCACTTCTCCGCCCAGTCCTGCATCCTATCTATGTCCTGCTGCAACTTTTGCCATCCTTCCAGGCCATCCACAACACCACCGACCTTCGTGTCATCAGCGAACTTACTTACCCATCCTTCCACTTCCTCATCCAGGTCATTTATGAAAATGACAAACAGCAAGGGTCCTAGAACAGATCCCTGGGGCACTCCACTGGTGACTGACCTCCATTCAGAAAAAGACCCATCCACAACCACTCTCTGCCTTCTGCAGGCAAGATGTGGGTATGCCGGCGTTGGACTGGCGTAAACACAGTAAAAAGTCTGACAACACCAGGTTTTAGTCCAACCTATTTATTTGATAATATACTCACAAGCTTTCGAGGGACACCCTCTTCGTCAGGTGAATGGAGAGTTCTGGCCTCAGACAGAGCATATAAAGCACAGACAGTTTAGAGATTACTGATTAGCTGGTTAGGTGTAAGGATTCGCATTCTAATCAGTAATCTCTAAACTGTCTGTGCTTTATATGCTCTGTCTGAGGCCAGAACTCTCCATTCACCTGACGAAGAGGGTGTCCCTCGAAAGCTTGTGAGTATATTATCAAATAAATAGGTTGGACTAAAACCTGGTGTTGTCAGACTTTTTACTGTGTTCTGCAGGCAAGCCAGTTCTTGATCCACAAGGCCAAAGGCCCTCGGATCCCATGCCCTCTCACCTTCTCAAGAAGTCTTGCATGGGGGACCTTATCAAACGCCTTGCTGAAGTCCATGTACACCACGTCCACGGCACTTCCTTCGTCAATGTGTTCAGTCACGTTATCGAAGAACTCAACTAGGCTCGTAAGGCACGACCTGCCCTTGACAAATCCATGCTGACTATTCCTGATCATGTCAAACCTCTCCAAATGGTCGTAAATCTTGTCCCTCAGAAGCCTTTCCATCAGCTTACCAACCACTGAGGTCAGACTCACCGTTCGGTAATTTCCCGGGCTATCTCTGTTCCCTTTCTTGAAAATAGGGACTACATCCGCAATCCTCCAATCTTCTGGAACCTCTCCCGTCTCCATTGACGACGCAAAGATCATCACCAGGGGCTCTGCAATCACTTCCCTCGCCTCCCACAGTATCCTGGGGTATATCCCATCTGGTCCCGGCGACTTATCAATCTTGATAGAATTCAAAAGTTCTAATACATCCTCCACCTTAATATCCACAAACTCAATCTTTTCCATCTGCTGCAAATCCGTGGCAAAATCTCCCAGATCAGCTTCCACCGTGAATACTGAGGCAAAGTACTCATTAAGCACCTCTGCCATTTCTTCTGGTTCCACACAGACCTTTCCCCCCTCACCTTTTATAGGTCCTATCCCTTCTCTTCTCATCCTTTTACCTTTCACATATTTATAAAAGGCCTTGGGATTCTCCTTAATCTTATCCGCCAAGGTCTTCTCATGACCCCTTCTGGCTCTCCTAATTTCCCTTTTAAGCTCCTTTCTATAGTCCTTATACTCCTCAAGATCCTTAACCTCTCCGAGTTCCCTGAACCTTTTGTACACCTTCCCTTTCCTCCTGACTAGGTTCAACACAGCCTTTGTGCACCACGGTTCCCTTGACCTACCAAAACCCCCTTGTCTCATCGGAACGTTGTCACGCATAGCTCCAGACAAACATTCCTTGAATATCCGCCACCTTCCTTCGGTACTTTTCCCTAAGAACGCCTCCTTCCAGTTTGTTTGTCCAAGTAACTTCCTGATTTCTTCGTATCTCCCCTTACTCCAGACAAACACCTTCCTAGCCTGCCTGATCCTATCTCGTTCCAATGCAATTGTGAAGGAGATAGAATTATGGTCACCATTCCCAAGATGCTCTCCTACCGAGAGATCCATCACCTGCCCTGGTTCATTCGCCAGTACCAGGTCAAGCACAGCCTCTCCCCTTGTAGGCTCATCCACATACTGTGTCAGGAAACCTTCCTGAACACACCTAACAAACTCCTCCCCATCCAAACCCCTTACCCTAGGGATATTCCAGTCGATGTTTGGGAAATTGAAGTCTCCCATCACGACAACTCTGTTATTAATACATTTCTCCAGAATCTGTTTCCCTATCTGCACTTCAACTTCCCTGTCACTATTGGGTGGCCTATAGAATACACCCAGCAAAGTTTTTGACCCTTTGCTGTTCGTAACTTCCACCCACAGAGACTCCGTAGACAGTCCCTCCACGGCATCCTCTTTCTCTGCAGCCATGACACTGTCCCTGATGAACAGTGCCACTCCACCACCTCTTCTGCCACCCTCCCTGTCCTTCCTGAAGCATCTGAAACCTGGCACCTGAAGTACCCAGTCCTGTCCCTGAGACATCCAAGTCTCCGTAATGGCCACCACATCACAATCCCAAACAGCAATCCATGCCCTAAGCTCATCTACCTTATTCACTACACTCCTTGCATTAAAATATATACACTTCACCCCCTCAGTCTGGGCATTTCCCTTCTCCAGCCCCTGTCTAACCTCCCCCCATACTGCCTGCGGTCCTCCCCTACCTGGGAGCTAACCTCCTACCCCTAAAGAGGTCCCAGTGATCTAGGAACCAAAATCCCTGCCCTCGACACCAGTCCCTCAGCCACGCATTCAGCCTCCACCTCGTTTCATTTCTTCCCTCATTCTCCCGTGGCACAGGCAGCAATCCTGAGATTACTACCTTCGCTTTTCTCTTCCTCAGCTGCCTACCCAGTTCCCTATAGTCCCTTTTCATGAGTGCCTCCCTCTTACCTACGTCAGTAGTACCTATATGTACTACAACCTCTGGTTCCTCACCCTCCCCTTTCAGGATGTCTGGGACACGCCC
Organism: Carcharhinus amblyrhynchos; assembly: GCF_965287045.1. Lineage (NCBI taxonomy): Eukaryota > Metazoa > Chordata > Chondrichthyes > Carcharhiniformes > Carcharhinidae > Carcharhinus > Carcharhinus amblyrhynchos. Next base: position 28,741,354 of record NC_137328.1, on the reverse strand, counting down.
AGAGACATCCCGGATCCCAGCCCCAGGGAGACAAACCACCATCCGCGACTCCTGTCTACGTCCACAAAAACGCCTGTCTGCGCCCCTCACTGTGGAGTCCCCTATTAATACTACCTTTCTGCTCTCTTTTTTGATTTTTCAACTCACTGGCTCAGTTCCAGAGACCTGGCCACCGCTTCCTCCCTCAGATGAGCTGTCCCCCGTAGTAGTACTCAGGCCAGAGTACTTACTTTGAAGGGGACATCCACCGGTGTGCTCTCCATCACCTGTGGTTTCCCCTTCCTAATAGTTACCCAAGTGCCCTCATCCCGTTGCCCTGGTGTGGCTACCTGCTGATAGCTCCTATCTATAACCTCCTCACTCTCCCGAATGAGCCGAAGGTCCTCGAGCTGCATTTGCAGCTCCTTAACCTGGTTTGGTTGACCTGGTCTGGATGGCTGACTACATATGCTATCACTGCCAGTTCTGCAGCTTGTGCACTCGTGTACTGGAAGTTTTAAGGCTTTCTCCCTCAGGGGCTTGCCTTCTTGGTCTTCCATGTATATCCTACATCCTGTCCTCCTGTTTCCCTCTTCCACAATGGATTTTTAAACTGTCCTGAGCCTGGGTTTGGCCGATTCCTCTGGCTCCTCCCCCCTTTTATTTTGGCAAAAATGGCCCCTTGGTTTTTATTGCCGGAACCTGGCATTCATGAGGCTCCCCACCATAGGATAGGTTGTCTGCCAGGAATGTGGGGACCCAGGTGTGTTTGACCGCAATGTCTTGACCCTGTAACATGAGTGTTCACCATGCAATACGGTTTTGACTAACCGTCCCACCTTTAATTTGGCCGTTCAGCAGTAGTTGTATGGGGATGTGTTCTGTAACTATAGTGAGAGGATTCAAGCCGACTATGTAGTTAAAGCAGTGCACTGTCCAGAAAACTGCTAATAAATGGGTTTCACACACCAAAAAACTTTGTTTAACCGGAGTTAGTAGGCGGGAAGCATAAGCAATTGGGCCGAGTCGTCCATGCCGTTCTTTGGAAGAGCACAGCAGCTAGTGTGGTGTCGGTGGCTGCTACTTCAAGGGCAAAGGGGAGTTCAGAGTTGGGTACCTGTAAGGCAGGGGCTTGTGCAAGGGATTGTTTGAGGTCTGAGACTGCTTGTATATGTTGTGCAGTCCAGATCCACGGGGTGGTTTTTCGTAAAAGTTCAGGCAGGGGAGCAGCTTTAGTGGCGAAACCGTCTATGTGGTTGCAGCAGTACATCACTAAGCCTAGAAAGGAGCACAGGGAGCTCAGGTCCTTTGGTAAGGGAAGGCGTGTGACAGGCAATAATACCTCTTTCACAATCATTCTCAATGCCGGTTCCCCATAAGGCTGTGTTCTCAGCCCACTACTATATTCCTCATACACCAATGACTGTGTAGCCAAATTCCCCTCCAACTTCAATTTTCAAGTTTGCTGATGACACCATTGTATTGGGTCAGATCTCAAACAATGATGAGACAGAGTACAGGAATGAGATAGAGAATCTGGTGAACTGGTGCGGCAATAATAACCTCTCCCTCAATGTCAACTAAATGAAGGAGATTGTCATCGACTTTAGGAAGTGTAGTGGAGAACCTGTCCCTGTCAACATCAACGGGGATGAATTACAAATGGTTGAAAGCTTCAAGTTGTTAGGTATCAGATCACCAACAAGTTGTCCTTGTCCCTCCCATGCTGACACATAATTAGGAAAGCCCACCAATGCCTCTACTTTCTCAGAAGAGTGATGAAATTTTGATGTTGTGTATAAGGATTTTAGAAAGGCATGTGACAGGTTCCACATAGAATCATAGAAGTTTACAGCATGGAAACAGGCCCAACTTGTCCATGCTGCACCCCCCAATTGCCCGCTTTTGGCCCATATCCCTCTATAGCCATCTTACCCAGGTTACCCAACTACCTAAACATTCTTTAAAAGACAAAATTGTACCTGTCTCTACTACTACCTCTGGCAGCTTGTTCCAGACACTCACTACCCTCTGTGTGAAAAAATTGCCCCTCTGGACACTTTTGTATTTCTCCCCTCTCATCTTAAACCTGTGCCCTCTAGTTTTAGACTCCCCTACCTTTGGGAAAAGATATTGACTATCTAACTGATACATGCCCCTCATTATTTTATGGGCCTCTAAAAGATCACCTCTCAGCCTCCTACACTCCAGAGAAAAATATCCCAATCTATCCAGCCTTGCCTTATAAATCAAACAATCAGTAACATCCAAGTAAATCTTTTCTGCATTCTTTCCAATTTAGTAATATCCTTTCTCTAATAGGGTGACCAGAACTATATATAGTATCCCATGTATGGCCTTAACCAATGTCTTTTACAACTTTAACGAGATGCCCCAACTCCTGTATTCAATGTTCTGACCAACGAAACCAAGCATACCAAATGCCTTCTTCATCATCCTGTCCACCTGTGGCTCCACTTTCAAGGAACTATATACCTAGAGGTCTTTGTTCTATAACTCTCCCCAAAGCCCAAGCATTAAGTGAGTAAGTCCTGCCCTGGTTCAATCTACCAAAATGCATCACTCACATTTATCTAAATTAAACTCTATCTGCCGTTTGTCAGCCCACTAGCCAAGTGACCAAGATCCTCGATAACCTTCTTCACTGTTCATTATCCCACCAATCTTGGTGTCATCTGCAAACTTACTAACCATGCCTCCTAAATTCTCATCGAAATTATTAATATAAATGACAAATAACAGTGGGCCCAGCACCGATCCCTGAGACACACCACTGGTCACAGGCCTCCAGTTTTAAAAACAACCTTGTACAACCACCCTTTGGATTCTGTTATCAAGATGTGGATATGCCGGCGTTGGACGGGGTAAACACAGTAAAAAGTCTGACAACACCAGGTTTAAGTCCAACCGATTTATTTGATAGTAAACTCACTAGCTTTCGGGTTTGTCCCTTTGTCAGGTGAAACTCTCCATTCACCTGATGAAGGGACAAACCCAAAAGCTGGTGAGTTTACTATCAAATAAATTGGTTGGACTTAAACCTGGTGTCATAGAACATAGAACATAGAACATAGAACATTACAGAGTAGTGTACAGTTGCAACATTACACTGCGACTCCTAAATTCAATCCCCCTACCAATAAACGCCAAGACACCGTACGCCTTCTTAACAACCTTATCTACTTGATTCCCAACTTTCAGGGATCTATGTACACACACACCTAGATCCCTCTGTTCATCCACACTATTCAAAGTCCTCCCGTTAGCCCTATACTCGACACATCTGTTGCTCCTACCAAAGTGAATTACCTCACACTTCTCCGCATTAAATTCCATCCGCCACCTCTCGGCCCAGCTCTGCAACCTATCTAAGTCTCCCTGCAGACTATGACACCCTTCCTCACAAAAAAAAAGTGTCGTCAGACTTTATTCTGTTATCAAGCCAATTTCGTATCTATTTGGCTAACTCACCCTGGATCCCCTGAGCTTTAACCTTATGCAACAACTTACCATGTGGTACCTTGTCAAAGGCCTTGCTAAAGTCCATGTAGACAACATCAACTTTCTTGGTTACTGCTTCAAAAAACGCAATCAAATTTGTGAGACATGATTTTCCACTCACGAAGCCATGCTGACTGTCCCAATCAGTCCTTGCATCTCTAAATGCCTGTATATCCTGTCTCTCAGAATACCTTCCAACAACTTACCCACTGCAGATGTTAGGCTCACCAGTCTATAATTCCCCTTCTTAAACAAAGGGCCTGTTCTGCGCTGTAATGTTCTATGTTCTATGTTCTATTTGCCACCCTCCAATCTTCAGGCACCTCACCTGTAGCTGTTGATGATTCAAATATCTCTTCTCGGGGACCTGCAATTTCCTCCTTAGCCTCCCACAACATCCTGGGACACACTTTATCAGATCCCGGAGATTTATCTACCTTGATACGCTTTAAGATTTCTAGCACCACCTCCTCTGTTATACGTGCACTCCTCAAGACATCACTGTTTTGTCCCCAAGTTCCCTAACATCCATGCCTTTCTCAACTGTAAATACTGATGAGAAATATTCATTTAGGATCTCACCCATTTCTTGCGGATCTGCACATAGATTGTGGTTGGGCGGCACAGTAGCACAGTGGTTAGCACTGCTGCTTCATAGCTCCAAGGACCTGGTTTGATTCCCAGCTCGGGTCACTGTCAGTGTGGAGTTTGCGCATTCTCCTCGTGTCTGCATGTGTTTCCTCTGGGTGCTCTGGTTTCTTCCCACAGTCCAAAGATGTGTGGGTTAGGTTGATTGGCCATGCTAAAATTGCCCCTTAGTGTCCTGAAGTGCGTAGGTTAGAGGGAATAGCAGGTAAAATATATGGGGGTGGGGCTTGGGTGGGATTGTGATCGGTACAGACTTGATGGGCTGAATGGCCTCTTTCTGCACTGTAGGGTTCTACGATTCACATACATGACCTTGTTGACCCTTAAGAGGCCCTACTCTCTTTTGTGCTTTATGCATTTGCTCTTTGGATTGTCCTCTGCCTTATCTGCCATGTCCCCTCTTTGTCCTCCTGATTTCTCTCTTAACTCTATTCCTGCACCTTCTATACTCTTCAAGGGATCCATTATATTCCCCCTCCCTCTACATCAACCCCTCGCTCCTGCCCGACCTCACCTCGCCTGTCGTCTTCTTTCCCCTCATCTGCCTGACCTCACCTCTCCTTTTCTCTCCTCTCTCCTCGCTCACCAGGCATTGCCATTGCTCTCCCCTTGCCTGCTCGACCCTACCTCTCCTCTCCTCACTCACCTGCCTCTCACCCCACCCACACAACCTCGCCTTTTCATTCGCCCGCACAACCCTGCCTCTCGTCTCCTTGCCTCTCCCCTCACCTGCCTGATCCAGCCTCTCCTCATCTTTCTGTCACCCACCCCCGCCTCTACTCTCTTCTCTTTGCCTCTCCCCTCACCCACCCAACCCCATCTCTTCTCATCCCTTGCCCATCCGACCCCACATCTCGTCCTCTCCTCTGCGCTCCCCACCCCTCCCCTGTAAGACCCTGCCTCTCTTCTTCTCTCCTCCCGCCCGCCCAATCCTGCCTTCCTCTCCTCGCCTGCCCGATGCCACCTCTCCTCTCATCTCCTCTCACCTGCCCGACCTGCTTCTCTTTGCTTCCCCTCTCCTCCCCTCTCTCCTTACCTTCCAACCCTGCCTCTTCTCTCCCCTTCCGTTGCCCACCCGACCCTGCCTCTCATCTTGTCTCCTCTCCTCTCCCCTCGCTCGCCCAACTCCGTTTCTCCTCTCCTCTCTCCTCATCCACCCAACCCCGCCTCATCTCTCCTCTCCTCTCACTTGCCCTCCCGACCCCGCTTCGCCTCTCCTCTCCCCTTGCTTGTCCAACACTGCCCCTCCTCTCCTCTCTTGCCACCTGCCTCCGCCTCTCCTCTCCCCTCAACTGCCTGACCCTACCTCTGCTCTCCCCTCAATTACCCAACCTCACCTTGCCTGTCCTCTTCCCTCACCCAGACTGGGGCTATACTGTTTGGAATTCAGAAGAATGAGGAGAGATCTTATAGAAACATATAAGATTATGAAGGGAATAAGTAAGATAGAAGCAGGCAAGTTGTTCCCACTGGAACAACTTGCCCCAGGGGGCATAGCTTCAAAATAAGGGGAAGCTGATTTGGGACTGAGTTGAGGAGGAACTTCTTCACACAAAGGGTTGTGAATCTGTGGCATTCCCTACTCAGTGGAGCAGTTGAGGCTACCTCATTGCCAGACAGCTAAGCAGACAGCTAAGTGGAACATAGAACATTACAGCGCAGTACAGGCCCTCGATGTTGCGCCAACCTGTGAAAACCAATCTAAAGCCCATCTAACCTACACTATTCCAATATCACCCATATGTTTACCCAATGACCATTTAAATGCCCTTAATGCTGTTAATGCTGGTGAATCCACTACTGTTGCAGACAGGGCATTCTACACCCTCACTATTCCCTGAGTAAAGAACTTACCTCTGACATCCGTCCTATAATTATCACCCCTCAATTTAAAGCTATGTCCCCTCGTGTTAGCCATCACTATCTGAGGAAAAAGACTCTCACTGTCCACCCTATCTAATCCTCTGATCATTTTGTATGCCTCTATTAAGTCACCTTCTTCTCTCTAATGAAAACAGCCTCAAGTCCCTCAGCCTTTCCTCATAAGACCTCCCCACCATACTAGGCAACATCCTGGTAAATTTCCTCTGCATCCTTTCCAATGCCTCCACATCTTTCCTATAATGCGGCGACCAGAACTATACACAATATTCCAAGTGCGGCCGCACCAGGGTTTTGTACAGCTGCAACATGATCTCATGGCTCCGAAACTCAGTCCGTCTGCCAGTAAAAGCTAACACACTGTACGCTTTCTGAACAACCCTATCAACCGGTGCCAACTTTCGGGGATCTGTGCACATGGACACAGATCTGTCTGCTCAACCTCACTACCAAGTATTTTACCATTAGCCCAGTACTCTGTATTCCTGTTACTCCTTCCAAAGTGAATCACTTCACACTTTTCCGCATTAAACTCCAGTTGCCACCTCTCAGCCCATGTCTGCAGCTTATCTTTGTCCCTCTGTAACCTGCAAAATCTTTCCAAACTGTCCACAACTCCACTGACTTTAGGGTCATCCACAAATTTCCTAACCCATCCTTCTACACTTTCATCCATGTCATTTATAAAAATGACAAACAGCAGTGGCCCCAAAACAAATCTTTGCAGAATACCAGTAGAAACTGAACTCCAGGATGAACATTTCCCATCAACCACCAACCTCTATCTTCTTAGCTGAGTCCACAAAAAGATCAGCCCTGATCTTATTGAATGGCAGAGCAGGTTTGACGTGCCAGGTGGCTACTCCTTCTCCTAGTTTTTATGTTCTTTTACTCTTATGTTCTTGCCATCCCACCCAACCCCGCCTCCCCTCTGCTGTCCCCCCGGCCGCCCGACCCCACCTATTCTCTCCCTCGGCCGCCCGACCCCACCTATTCTCTCCCTCGGCCGCCCGACCCCACCTATTCTCTCCCTCGGCCACCCGATCTCACCTATTCTCTCCCTCGGCCACCCGACCCCACCTATTCTCTCCCTCGGCCGCCCGACCCCACCTATTCTCTCCCTCGGCCACCCGACCCCACCTATTCTCTCCCTCGGCCACCCGACCCCACCTATTCTCTCCCTCGGCCACCCGACCCCACCTATTCTCTCCCTCGGCCGCCCGACCCCACCTATTCTCTCCCTCGGCCACCCGACCCCACCTATTCTCTCCCTCGGCAGCCCGACCCCACCTATTCTCTCCCTCGGCCGCCCGACCCCACCTATTCTCTCCCTCGGCCACCCGACCCCACCTATTCTCTCCCTCGGCAGCCCGACCCCACCTATTCTCTCCCTCGGCCACCCGACCCCACCTATTCTCTCCCTCGGCAGCCCGACCCCACCTATTCTCTCCCTCGGCCACCCGACCCCACCTATTCTCTCCCTCGGCAGCCCGACCCCACCTATTCTCTCCCTCGGCCACCCGACCCCACCTATTCTCTCCCTCGGCCACCCGACCCCACCTATTCTCTCCCTCGGCAGCCCGACCCCACCTATTCTCTCCCTCGGCAGCCCGACCCCACCTATTCTCTCCCTCGGCAGCCCGACCCCACCTATTCTCTCCCTCGGCCGCCCGACCCCACCTATTCTCTCCCTCGGCAGCCCGACCCCACCTATTCTCTCCCTCGGCAGCCCGACCCCACCTATTCTCTCCCTCGGCAGCCCGACCCCACCTATTCTCTCCCTCGGCCGCCCGATCTCACCTATTCTCTCCCTCGGCCGCCCGACCCCACCTATTCTCTCCCTCGGCCACCCGACCCCACCTATTCTCTCCCTTCCTCTCCTCTTGCCCGCCTGACCCTACCTCTCCTGTCCCCGTTCTTGCCCGCCCAAACCCGCTTCTCCTCCCCTCTCCCCTCGCCTGCCTGACACCACCCCTCCTCTCCTCTCCCCTTGCCTGCCTCTGCCTCTTGTCTCCTACCCCCTCGCTCGGCCAACTCCACCTCTTCTCTCTCCTCACCCCCCCCCGACACTGCCCCTCTTCTCCTCCCCCTTACTTGCCCGACCCCGCCTTGCCTCACCACTCCTCTTGCCTGCCCGAGCCTGCCTCGCCTCATCTCTCCTCTCTCCTCACCCACCCGACGCCCCCTCTCTTCTCCTCATGCCCACACTACTCCTCCTCTCCTCTCCTCTCCTCTCCTCTTGCCTGCCTGAGTCCGCCTTCCCTCTCATTTCTTCGCATTTCCCCTCGCCCACCTGATGCCACCTCTCCTCTCCTCAACTCTCCCCTGAACTGCCAAACCTCGCCTGTCCTCTTCTCATCTCTTCCCTTACTCGCCTGACCTTACCTCTTCGCGCCTCTCCCATACCCACTCGATTCCGCCACTCCACTCTTTTCTTCGCCTCTCTCCTTGCTCACCCAACCTCGCCTCTCCTCTGCCCTCCCCTTGCCCACCTGAACCCGCATCTCCTCTCACTCGCCCAATCTTGCCTCTTCTTGCCTCTCCCGTCGTCCGCCCAACCCTGCATCTCCTCACCCCTCCCTTCGCTTACCTGACCCCAACTTCCCTATCTTTGCCTCTCTCCGTGCCTACCCGACCCTGCCTCTCTTCACCTCTTCCTTGGCTTACCTGACCCCGCCTCTCCTCTCCCTTCACCCATGCGGCCCCCCTCCTCCTCTCCTCTACTCTCCCCTTGCTCGCCGCTCGACCCTCCTCTCATCTCCTCTACTCTCTCCTCACCCACCCAACCTCGCCTCCCCTTTCCTTTCCTGCCCAACCCTACCTCTCACCTCTTCTCTGATCTCCTCGCCTGTGCAACACACCTCTCCTCCCTCCCCGCCCCCTCTCCTCTCCCCACCTCCTCTCCCTTCCCCTGCCCCCTCTCCACTCATCCACCCCACCCCCCCGCCTCCCTCTCTCCGCCCCACCCCATCCCCTGCCCTGCTCTTCTCTCCCCTCCCCCCCGTCCCCCTCCGCCCCTGCCCTCCCCGTCCCCCTCTTACCTCCCTCCCTCTCCTCCACCCCCCTCTGCTCTCCCTCCCCCCAGCCCCTCTTGCCTCCATCCCCCCACTCCCTCGCCCCCTCTCACCTCCTCTCCTGCCCCCCACCCCTCCTCTCCCCTGCCCCCACCCCCACCCCCACCTCTCCCCCGCCCCCACCCCCGCCCCCACTCCCCCACCTCTTCCCCGTTCCTCCTCTCCCCTGCCCCCTGCACCCCCTCTCCCTCACCCCCTGCCCCTCCTCTCCCCTGCCCCCTGCACCCCCTCTCCCCCACCCCCTGCCCCTCCTCTCCCCTGCCCCCTGCCCCTCCTCTCTCCCACCCTCTGCCCCTCCTCTCTCCCACTCCCTACTCTCCCCTGCCCCGTCCCTCCTCTCCCCGCCCCCCCCTCCCCGGCCCCCCCCACCCCTCCTCTCCCCTGCCTCCCGCCCGTCTCTCCCCTGTCCCGTCCCTCATCCTCTCTGTCTTCCGCCCCTCCTCTCCCCACTGCCCCTCCTCTCCCCTGTCCCAGCCCCTCCTCTCCACAGCCCCCACCCCTTCTCTCCCCCACCCCTCCTCTCAAGTCCCACTCTTCGACACAAACAGAATAATCAAGCTCTGCTTGAGGTGCTGTCTTTCGCCTTGTGCATTAAACCTCATTAAACCACAGTCCTCTCAGCTGGGTCCCATGACCTCAGAGGAAGAACAGGGAAGTTATCCCTACTGTCCAGGTCAATATTTATCACTCAGCCAATTACTGCAATCAATTATTCCGACATTTATCACATTGCTGTTTGTGGAAGCTGATTTGGTGCAAATTAGCTGCCATATTTCCAACATTGCAATCGTGATTACACATTGAAAAAGTCCTTATTCGCTGTAAAGCACTTCTAAGTGTCTCTGATGGTTGTTAAATACAAGTTTTTTTAAAATTGGAAGGGAATGCACAATATTAAAACTGAACTGTCTGGAGAGCAGAACTTAGTCTCAGCATGCAAACCACACATCCAGCAAATTCTTTTACCAAAGCAGAGTGTGAGACATTGAGTGTACTGCAGCTGGCAATGTTCCTCAAGTTTGTGTCATATTTTGCAGCCTTGTGTCTGTAGTCTGATGATATTTTTATCAGCAATGAATTGGGATGGTCCAATACCTCAAGGTGCAGTAAGACTTGTCCAAATCCTAATAATGTAGAAGACAGGCTGCATCAAAGCCTAATGTTTTGCAGAACAGACTTCATCAAAGCTTAATTTCAAACATTACAATCTGGCCTGAAACCCAACACCCAACAGTACACAAGGCCAGATTCTAAAGTTCTGTTCATTAGTGACACAGAGATTGGAACTGCCAGGAACAGATGACACCAAGTTAAGGTCTAAATGACTGCTATAGGAGAGATTGATTACATGCAAAGAAGATTGGATGCACTCGAGAATAGAACATGAATTTTGGTGTGGTATAAGACATTCTATATTTATACAGGAAACATAAACTGACTGGAAGAAGTGATTGGTTATCAATTAACAAAGACTGGGATAGTAAAAGATTTGGTTATGTTCACACACTGTCGCTATCCAGTCAATATTTGCAATAAATCAAATCAAAGATTGGGATACATTTCCAGTTTATTGATCCTTACTTCAAACTGTCTTGTCAATCTTGTATGACATATTAAATGTTTACATTTTGAATATTACTTGCTATTTTCAAGACTTTGGGTAAACTCTTCTAATCCTGCCAGCAGAAAGATTGGTGGAACATAATTTGGCATGAGGCCGAAAATCAGTCTCCCAACATTGGGATGAACTGTAGAATTTTTCTGTGAGATTTTAAGGACAGGTTAAAATGGTGTTGTGCTTCATGGTGAACAGTGTCAGCAAGCCCCTTTGCCTGTATCAGGATGTCATGTACGCTAATTCTGGGGTGGTGGCCTTTTAATGAAGTTTCCCCCTTCAAATTAAACTCCCCGTTTTTCAGAAATGAAAGCATTCATTTTCACATTGGTACTGAGGGGTGGTAGGGGAGTATGATTTTGTGTTAGTAGGGGGAAAATAGTCTGGTGAAAGGTGGAGGAAACTACCCTAGGAAGATGGGGAGGCATTGATGCAATACAGGGGTACATGATGTTGAATGGAAAAAAGGGCCTTTCTTGTTATATCTGGGGGGTGTTCCTGTGGCTGGCTGGGGAAGAGGCTTTATGGGCAAGAATGGTTGGAGAGAGATGTCCTGAAGGTTACGATCAGTGCTGTCAATGTGGCATCCTGGGTGTTGAACAAAGGGTCCCAGGTAGAAGAGGAACAATTACAGGCAGTATGATAATAGTTACAATGTGATATTAATGTAAGTTAAGGTTTCATGATGGGGGTGCATGGGAATCGTAGTGGGTTTTGGCTCTGAGATGAGGGAAGGCAAGTGAAGGTGAATGGTAATAGGATCTAGTGTAATGGAGGGGGTAGATTTAACAGGAACAAAGACAAGAGGAATGTGAGGGTATGATTAGGAAATTTGCAAAGAATGCAGAGATTGATAAAATAGTGGGTAGCATCTCAAAAACGATATAGGTGGGTTGGTGGAGTGGGTTGTAAAGTGGCAGATGAATTTTAACACAGAGAAGTGTGAGTTAACGCATTTAGAGAGGTCAAACAGTTATAGGGAGTACACAATAAATGGAAATATGCTAAGTGTAGGTGAAGTGAGAAATCTTGACGTACAATACATAGGTTTCTGAAGGCAGAAGTTCAAATAGACAGGATTGTAAAGAAGGCATCTGGAATGGTCTCCTTCATTGGCCAATTTTGTATCCAATTGGCTACCTCACCCAGGACCCTGTGAGATTTAACCTTATGCAACAACCTACCATAACGTACCTTGCCAAAGGCCTTGTTAAAGTCTACACAGACAATGTCGACCACTCTACCCTCATCTAACATCTTGCTTATCCCTTCTATCAAATTTGTGAGGCATGATTTTCCACTCACAAAGCCATGTTGACTGTCCTAATTGCTCCTTGCCTCTCTAAGTCCCAGAGGATTGGAGAATATCCAATGTTGTTCCTTTGTTTAAGAAGGGTAGCAAAAATAATCCAGGTAATTACAGGCCGGTGAGCCTAACATCAGTGGTAGGAAAGTTATTGGAGAGGATTCTTTGAGACAGGATTTATTCCCACTTGGAAATAAATGGACGTATTAGCGAGAGGCATCATGGTTTTGTGAAGGGGAAGTCGTGTCTCACTAACTTGATTAGATTTTTCGAAGAAGTGATGAAGATGATTGATAAGGGTAGGGTAGTGGATGTTGTCTACATAGATTTCAGCAAGGCCTTTGACAAGATCCCTCAGAGCAGACTGATGCAGAAGGTGAAGTCGCATGAGATCAGAGATGAGCTGGCAAGGTGGATACTAAAGTGGCTCGGTCAAAGAAGTGGAGATGCCGGCGTTGAACTCAGGTAAACACAGTAAGAAGTCTCACAATACCAGGTTAAAGTCCAACAGGTTTATTTGGTAGTAAACACCACTCGCTTTCGGAACATTGTTCCTTCATCAGGTGAGTAGAGACGAAGGAACACCTGATGAAGGAACAGTGTTCCAAAAGCTGGTGGGTTTACTACCAAATAAACCTGTTGGACTTTAACCTGGTGTTGTGAGACTTCTTACTTGGTCAAAGAAGACAGAGGATAGCAGTGGAAGGGTATGGTTCTAATGGAGGACTGTGACAAGTGGCGTTCCTCAGAGATCAGTTGTAGAAATTTGGTTTCTTCTCAGTAGAACGATGGAGATTGAGGGGTGACCTGATAGAAGTCTACAAGATTATGAGAGGCATGGGCAGAGTGAATAGAATCTTTTTCCCAGGGTGGAAGAGTCAATTACTAGGGGGCATAGGTTTAAGGCGCAAGTGGCAAGGTTTAAAGGAGATGTACGAGGCAGATTTTTTACACAGAGGATGGTGGGTACCTGGAACTCTCTGCCGGGGGAGGCAGTGGAAGCAGATACGATAGTGACTGTTCAGAGGCATCTTGACAAATGCATGAATAGGATGGGAATGGAGGGATATGGTCCCTGAAAGAATAGGGGGTTTTAGTTAAGTCGGGCAGCATGATCGGTGCAGGCCTGGAGGGCCAAAGGACCTGTTCCTGTGCTGTAATGTTCTTTGTTCTTTAAATGCCTGTAGATCCAGTCTCTCAGAATATCTTCTCACAACTTGCCCACTACAGATGTGAGGGTCACCAGCCTATAGTTCCCAGGCTTTTCACCGCAGCCCTTCTTAAACAAAGGCACAATATTTGCCACTTTCGAATCCTCAGGCACCCCACCTGTGGCTGTCAATGATTCAAATATCTCTTCTCGGGGATCCGCAATTTCCTCCCTAGCCTCCCATAATGTCCAGGTATAGACTTCATCAGATCCCGGGGATTTATCTACCTTGATGTGCTTTAAGATTCCCAGCACCACCATCTCTGTAATATGTGCATTCCTCAAGACATCACTATTTATTTCCCTAAGTTCCCTAACACCCATGCCTTTCTCAATGGTAAATACTGATGAGAAATATTCAGTTCGGGTCTCATCCACCTCTTGTGGATCCACACGTAGATGACCTTGTTGATCCTGAAGAAGCCCTACTCTCTCCCTAGCTACTCATTTGCCCTTTATATATTTGTAGAAGCTCTTTGTACTCTCCCTTGCCTTATCTGCCATAGCAATCTCTTTTTCCCCTCCTGATTTCTCTCAACTCTACTCCAATACCTCTATATTCTTCAAGGGATCAATTTGATCCCATCTGCCTATGCATGTCATATGCCACCTCCTTCTTCTTGACCAGGGCCTCACTATCCCGAGTCAGTCAGGGTTCTCTACTTCTATCAGCCTTGACCTTCACTCTAAAAGGTCTATGCTTACGCTGAACCCAGGTTAACACACTTCTGAAAGATTCCCACTTACCAGACATCCCTTTGCCAGCCAACAGATTCCTCCAATCAACTTTTGAAAGTTCATGTCTAATACCATCAAAATTGGCATTACCCCAATTTAGAATTTTAACTTTTGGGCCAGACCAATCATTCTTCATAACTATCTTAAAACAGTGGAATTATGGTCAGTGGTCCCAAAATGATCCTTCACTAACACTTCTGTCATCCTCCTTTCCTTATTTCCCAAGAGGTGGTCAATTTTTGCCCTTTAGTGCTGCAACCCAAACTCCTGTGTTCCATCCCTGTCACTAAGACTGCCTGCTGCCTTTCTGTGTGTAGGTTTGCAGTGAGCAGACATCGTGCATTATTCACCTCTTCCTGTATCGCTGGTCATCTCTGCGCTGGGCCCCACACGTGCGACCTCCATCAAGGCTGCCATGTTCCAAAGAGAAAGCCTCCTGCTGCCACCCTGGGGAAACAGCACTTCCTGTCTCTCCTGGACAATCTGGAGATTCTCCAGGCAGGCTTCACTGAACAATGGGGCCCCACAATGTTTGTGTTTCCATGACATCTTGGATGATTGATTTGGAGCTCCAGGCCTGCAATGAGTGAATGGTTATGCAGGTGCCCCTTAAATATGGTGTCTGGCTCTTTAAACATGGTGCCTGGCCCTTCGATCCAAGGACATGTGAATAATGACTTCCTGCCCATCCCTACTGTGAGATTCAATGTGCTCTGCACAGATGCATATGTAATGAGCAGAACAACACAAGATCATGGTACCCCCTGCAGTGGGAATCACTCTGATGTCTGCTCCCACCACTAAACTTGGACTTCAGAGGTGATTCAGTCTTTCATCTTCAAAACAACATTGGAGGGACAATTTAGGGAAGATTAAAAAAGAAAACTCCAGCATTAATAATCATTAATTATGAGGAGAGGTGCAGAGGGTTCAATTTACATTAATTTGAGAGAAAAAGATGTGAGTGGTCATAATCTAAATGTCTGAACGCTTAACAACATAAATAATACAGATTAGAAAGGTTATTTAATTCAAACTGCGAAAATGCAACTGGAAGACATTAGCTGAAACTAACACACCTCAAGACAGATTTAAAAAAATATTTCTCTGACAGAGGGTTAGGCTGCTTTCAGAATCAGTATAACATTGATTTGTTGTTTTTAAAAGAGTTGCATAAACATTTAATTAAGGGCAGAATTGAATGTTGTATGGAAAAGCCATGGCATATTTGGTCAAATATCCAAAGCAATACAAAGATTTTTGTGCTGTTCAAACCATAGTAATTTAACCAATGGAATGGGACGAGTTGGGGTGAATAATGTGAATTGAAATATTAGATTGATGTGGAACATTGTGGATAAAATTGTACATGGCAGAATCACAAAAAGATTTCATTGCTTTAGTTTATTCCAAATTTACCTCCTTCAGGAAATTAAATCATGGATCATAAAATCCCTACAATGCAGGAGGCGGCAATTTGACCCATCGAGTCTGCACCGACTCTTCGTAAGAGCATCTGGCCTCAGCCCTATCCCCATAACCCCAGATATTTACCCCACTAATCCCTCTAACCTACATATTTTAAGACAATATAGGTCAACTTAGCCTGGCCAATCCACTCATTCTCACATCTTTGGACTTTGAAGGAATCCGGAGCACCCGGGGCAAACCCATGCAGACACGGGAAGAAAATGCAAACTCCACACAAGGAGTCACCGAAGACTGGAATTGAACCTGGAACACTGGTGCTATGAGGCAGCAGTGATAACTACTGTGTTGTCAGGCCGCCCTACAAATAAGTTGGATAGAGTCCATGAAGGAGCAAATTATTGATCAGTGGCACAGTGGTTAACATGAGCCATGCCAAATTGACCTTCTGTGTCAGGGGCATTAGCAGGGCAAGTATGTGGGGTTACAGGTATAGAGCCTGGATGGAATTGTTGTCAGTGGAGGCTCGTTGAACCAATGTCTTCCTTCTACACTGCAGTGATTCTATGATTCTGTTATTGGAAAGAATCAATAACAGTTATTAGAACAAAGAATAAAGAAAATTACAGCACAGGAACAGGCCTTTTGGCCATCTGAGCCTGCACTGACCATGCTGCCTGATTGAACTAGTTGGTGCAGGCTTGGATGGTTGAAGGGCTTTTTCCTGTGCTGCAATTTTCTTTATTCTCATAACTGTTACTGATTCTTTCCAATAACAAATCATTACAGTGCAGAAGGAAGCCATTTGGCCCATTGAGCCTGCACCAACAACAATTGAAAAGAACAAGTATTTGACCTAAGGTCAAAAAATGCAGAAGCATAGACAGTGTAAAAAATCTAATTTCGTAGGTTGAAGAAAGCTTAATATTGAGCCATACAAACAGAGCTGAAACCTAATATCAAATACTGCATATCTGGCCAAAACCAAATACGCAAGCATAGACTAGATCCCAGTTCAATGCTGAGCAGTATAAATTGAACTATAGGTGAATATGAACAATATGGCTTAGTTCAAAAAAAAACTCACATCTTCAAGAGGGAGGTCTGCCCAAGAGGTCCCCATGCCTAAGGAAAGGTGTGCTGGCCTTGGAGGGGGTCCAGAGGAGCCTCACAAGAATGATCCCAAGAATGAAGGGTTTGTCACATGAGGAGCAGTTGAGGATTCTAGGTCGATGCACAATGGAGTTTAGAAGGATGAAGGGGGATCTAATTGAAACTCCCAGAATTCTGAGAGGCCTAGGTAGAGTGGACAAGAGAGGATGTTTCCATGAGTGGGAGAGACTAGAATGAGGGCACAACCTCAGAGAGAAAGGGTGCTCCTTTAAAACTGAGATGAGGAGGAATTTCTTCAGTCGGAGGGTGGTGAATCTGTGGAACTCATTGCCACAGAAGGCTGTGGATACCAGGTCATTGAGTATCTTTAAGACAGAAATAGATGTGTTCTCAATCAATAAAGGGATCAAGAATTATGAGGAGAAGGCAAGAGAATGGGGATGGGAAACATATCAGCCATGATTGAATGGCAAAGCAGACTCGATAGGCCAAATGCCCTCATTCTGCTCCTATACCTTATGGTATCATTAGCCATGACCTCAATGGGTAGTCTTTGTCCCACAAGCCATCCTGGCGGCCTGGGACAGCCCTTGAAGACCACGGGAATGTCCGAGCTTCTAAGGATATAGCTATCTTGCATGCTCCCCAGGTGGTGGACATATACTTCATGTTCATCAGAAGGTGGTCACACACTATCTAAATCGGAACCCCTTCCGATTAATAAAGGGCATGCCTTGATGATATGAATCTGCATGGTGACCTGTACATGGGGCATTCCAGTGATAGTAGCAAAGCCTTCAACTTCGACATCCTGTTGGGTGAAGCTCACATCAAAGTGGATATAATTGCTGTCTGGGCATACAGAGCATTGGTCACCAAATGGATGTACTTTTGTGCAGAGGATTGGGAGATGCCACCGAGGTCACTGTTGAAGGCTGGAAGGACCCCATGGTGAAGAAGTTGAGGGCTGCTTTGACCTTCACTGCCATCACACCTGGTATTTTCCTGCTCAGAAGGTGCTACATTGTTTCTCTATTGAGCCTGAGTCTGCGGCAACACACGGCATCTGAAAGCCCATCAAAGGCTATAGAGCCTGGGTCTCCGTTCCTGCCACCCTCTAGCCCCCATTTCGGGCCAATGTCCTCTAGCTTCAGCTTGTAGCCTGGGTTACCCTTGCCAATGGCCTCCTTCATCAACCACAGCAGTCACAAGTATAAACATCAGTTCTACTGGCCCTAATGCGAAATCCATTGATGATCTTGAAGGGGGTTTGGGGGAGGAGAAGAAGAAGAGAGAGAGAAACAGACAGAGACAATCTGTAAGATTATTCATCATGGGCCCCTCGCTGTCTCCCTGTAACCTGTGTCCCCATTAGTCTGGACGCTGGCAATCTGACACCATCTTCAACATCAAGCGCCACCTCAATAGTGTGCTGACTGTTGAAAGATCATCGACACAGAGGGCAGAGAGAGCATAAGGATGGCTTTGAGAGGTCCCCAGTGGGAACTCTTGAAACATATTCATGAGTGCATCCACCTGGATACCTGATGCAGTGGCTTTCAGGAATGGCTAGCAATTCAGACGGACAGTGGAAAAACACCTTTCATGCAACAGATTTCTATCTGAGGCAGCACTGTGGAGTCCATGTAGTGTGAGGAGCTGTGTTAATACCTGCAGAGCTCCCCTGATTTGGGCAACAGCTGCCAGAGCTGCTGCTTGTGGTGGGGTCTGAGATGAAGTGTCTGCAGTCAGCTACAGAGCTTGTCCAGAGAGATCGCAGGGCAACCAAAGTGATATAATGGGGTCTCGGAGGTCGCTCAGCAGCTTAGAGGAATGCATGCAACACAAGGACCAACGTGGCAGTGATCCCCACCCTAAGGACCCCTTGACTGTCATGAGCACCCCCAAACCCTGCATCCATGCAAGTCCGTCACCCCGTCCCCTGGCAGTGACTGAGACACTCCTCTGCACCCCAGAGGTTGGTGCTCAGTGGTGCTCACCTCCTTGCTCGCCTTTGTCACTGCTGCACCCAAGTCATGCTTTTATAGAGCAATAATGATTCGTGTCATAAGAACATAAGAACATAAGAAATAGGAGCAGGAGTAGGCCATCTAGCCCTTCGAGCCTGCCCCGCCATTCAATAAGATCATGGCTGATCTGAAGTGGATCAATTCCATTTTCCTGCTTTCTCCCCATAACCCTTAATTCCCTTGTCTACCAAAAACCTATCTACCCGTGACTTAAATATATTTAGCGAGGTAGCCTCCACCACTTCAACGGGGAGAGAATTCCAGAGATTCACCACCCTTTGAGTGAAGAAGTTCCTCCTCAACTCCGATCTAAACCGCCCCCCCCCTTATCTTGAGGCTGTGCCCTCAAGTCCTGCTATCCTTTCTAAGCGGGAAGAATCTCTCTACCTCTACCCTATCCATCCCTTTCATTATCTTATACGTCTCTATAAGATCCCCCCTCATCCTTCTAAACTCCAACGAGTACAGACCTAGTCTATTTAGTCTCTCTTCATAGTCCAACCCCCTCATCTCCGGTATCAGCCTAGTGAACCTCCTCTGCACTCCCTCCAAGGCCAATATATCCTTCCGCAAGTGCGGCGACCAAAACTGCACACAGTACTCCAGCTGTGGCCTCACCAGTACCCTGCACAGTTGCAGCAAGACCTCCCTGCTTTTAGATTCTATCCCCCTCGCTATAAAGGCCAACATTCCATTCGCCTTCTTGATCACCTGCTGCACCTGCAGACTGGGTTTTTGTGACTCATGTACAAGGACCCCCAGGTCCCTCTGCACCGTAGCATGCTGCAGCTTTTCGCCTTTTAAATAATAATCCCTCCTACTATTATTTCTGCCAAAGTGGATAACCTCACACTTGTTAACATTATACTCCATCTGCCAGGTCCCTGCCCACTCGCTTAGCCTATCCAGATCTCTCTGCAGAATTTCCACACCCTCCGCACAATTTGCTTTTCCACTCGATTCGTGTCATCAGCAAATTTCATCACCCTACACTCAGCCCCCTCCTCCAGATCATCTATATAAATGGTAAATAGCTGAGGCCCCAGCACCGATCCCTGCGGCACTCCACTAGTCACCAACCGCCAACCAGAATAGCACCCATTGATACCAACTCTCTGCTTCCTATTAGACAGCCAACCCTCTATCCATGCTAACACCTTACCCCCAACTCCGTGCACCCTAACCTTCTGTAGCAACCTTTTATGAGGCACCTTATCAAATGCCTTTTGGAAATTTAAAAACACCACATCCACCGGTTCCCCTCTGCCTACCACACTAGTCACATCCTCATAGAAATCCAATAAATTCATTAAACACGACTTCCCCTTAACGAATTTGTGCTGCGTCTGCTCTATCAAACCATTCTTTTCTAGGTGCCTCACTATTTCTTCTTTGGTGACGGATTCTAGCATTTTTCCAACTACAGACGTTAAACTAACCGGCCTATAATTCCCTGCCTTTTGTCTGCTACCATTTTTAAACAGCGGCGTAACATTAGCCATTTTCCAATCTTCCGGCACTTCCCCAGAATCCAGAGAATTTTGGTAAATAATTACTAAGGCATCCACTATCACCTCTGCCATTTCTTTCAGAAGCCTGGGATGCATTCCATCTGGTCCTGGGGACTTGTCCACCATCAGTCCCATTAGTCTATCAAGCACTACCTGTCTCGTGGCAGTAATCGCATTCAGGCCCTCAACTCCTGCCATCCTTCTATCTTTAAGATCCGGCAAACTATTCGTGTCCTCTTCCGTGAAGACCGTGTCGGCATGATGTCTTGCCAGTGATGTGGGAAGCATTGAGGAGGAGGATAGCATGCGTGCTGATATTAAAATCCAGTCAATCTCATGCTGATAAGCTTTGTGCCCTTTCTGAGTGCAATGCAGTTCACACCACTAGGCCGGATTTTTGGCATCGCACACTTGTTTCCCCAATTTCAGAGGCAACCTGATTATATCAGAAATATCACTGAGCCTTTTGTGTACAATTGACCATTTCTTTCTCCCTCCATCTCTCCAGGCAAGCATTAGGGTGGCCTGAGCACCTTTCCCTCCACTGGCCACAGGGCACCTTCCCATAGACTCTGCTCTCACACCCCAAATGCAGGAATGATCATCCATGAGATTCCCCCAACATGAGGGAACATCCAGTGGGGCTACACAGAGGGCCCACTGCTGGCACTGCCAACCTGGCAGGTTGGAACTGCTAGGGTGCCAAAGTAAATGCCAAGGCACTGCCCTATCATGTTCCTCACCACCCGGGGTTATACTCACTTCTGTATCCCCGGCATGGTCATTCATTTTTGAAAATCATTCATGATTTCTGCCAGTATGCCATCATATTCACAGGGGGAGTATTCTATGCTCACAGAAGCAATGTTGTTAAGCCATATAATGGGATTTAAATTCATGGAAATCTTCACTTCCTTTTTGGGCATGAACCTGATTACATCACTGGTGAGGGAAGGACGTGAAGATCTCAAACTGAGATCTTGCTGCTGCAAATCCCATTATGATCCTCTCACAAGAGTTACAGTCATAATGAGATTTGCATCCAATGTAAACGGGCCTGAGAATCGCACCTATAATATCCACAAATTTATCTACATACCAGCAGTCACCATACTTTAAATACTTCATCATACTTTTTTATGTGGTGGCACGGCACAATGGTTAGCACTGCTTCTTCACAGTACCAGGGATCTGGGTTCAATTCCCGGCTTGGGTCACAATCTCTGTAGGGTTTGTATGTTCTCCCTGTGTCTGCGTGAGTTTGTTCCAGGTCCTCCGGTTTCCTCCCACATTCTGAAGGACGTGCTGATTAGGTGCATTGACCCAAATAGGCATTAGAGTGTGGTGACTAGGGGAATTTCACAGTAACTTAATTGTAGCGTTCATGTAAGCCTTACTTGTAACTAATAAATAAATTTTAACTTTAAATGATCAAATGTATACAAAAGACTCAGAGATATTTCTGATACAATCAGATCATCTACGTGTTCTATCCAGCTCATTCTTCAGTAGAAAGCTACAATTCATCTATCACAGCGTCCCTTGGGTGACTCAAGAATCTTTATCTCCATTTGCTGAACCAAAATGTCTTTCCCACTTTTGATCACTGTTTCCCAGCATCAGCCATTGCTTGCCTTTTACTATCTGATACCAAGGATTCCATTTCCCCCCTTTCTTGTTTAACTCAAAATCATGTCAGAATTTTTTTTCTATTCCATTTAGAGTTTTTTGTGTCATGGCCCATGTACTTTTCGGGGCAAACCTATCATTTATATTGGGGTGGTGGTCCTTTTAAGAACTAGATTTCTCTGGAAGATGATTTTTCGTAAGAGGCAACTTGCTTCCTCTAACAGATAATGTGACCAAGTTGCCCAAAGATAAACAATAATAAATCAAAGGGGAAACAAGAAGTATATGGCAGCAGGTGCTGAGGGGTGGAGGAGGGGGGTAGATTTCTGTTTGTCATTCGATTTTTAATTGATTTGGTTTGGTTCAGAACAAGCTGGCTCCAGGGAATATCCCTTCCAAGCAGATATCAGTAGAAATTTTGTGTACTAGCTCAGGCTAACAGTGTAAAAATCTCTCGATAATTGATGGACTCTATCAGTGAGCTGGACTTCTGGGACAGTCAAGCTGAAGAGAAAGAGAGAGAGAATTCCTGGATACCTCCAGAGTTAAAATACATCTGAACCAGTAGTTTTCAGATCCAAGGTGGCAGCATTCAAGACTCTAGTGACAGCTGTATTGAAAACAAAGTCTATAATTGTGAGATGGTTGGAGGAGATTTGAAGAACCATCTTTATGAGAAGGAAGTGGAAGATCTCCAAAAAACCTCAACCTTTACACAAATCCTTAAAATGCATTCTGACTCATTGGTAAACTTACCAATATCTGACTTGAGTTTTTTGGGAATAAGAATTTTTAAAATGTGTCCAGGAAGGTTCTTTGGAACAACATGCTGATAGTCCAACTAGAGAGGGGGGCTATACTGGACCTAGTACTGGGGAATGAGTCCGGTCAGGTCATCAAAGTTTCAGTGGGGGAACATGTGGCGAACAGTGACAACAATTCTGTAAACTTTCGGATAGTCATGGAAAAGGTTGAGTGTTGTCCTATGGGTGAGGTGCTGAATTGGGGGAAGGCTAACTACAGCCTGAATAGGCAGGATTTGGTGGCTGTTGATTGGGAGAGGCTGTTCAAGGGTAAATCCACATCTAGTATATGGGAGTTTTTAGGGAACAGTTGATAGGAATGCAGGACAGGCATGTGCCTGTAAAAATGAGGGACAGGAAATGTAGGGTTCCAGAGCTGTGGATAACCAGTGAAATTGTGGGTCTAATCAAAAATAAAAAAGAGGCATACATAATGTCCAGGCAGCCTAAAAACAGATGAAGCACTGGAGGAACACAGTGAGAGTAGAAAATAACTCAAACAGGGAGTTAGAAGGGCAAAAAGGGGTCATGAAATGTCTTTGGCAGACAGGATTAAGGAGAATCCCAAGGCATTTTATTGCAATGAACAAGAGGGTTACCAGAGAAAGAGTTGGACCTCTCAAGAAAAAGGAGGGAAATTAAGCTTAGAACTCAAGGAAGTAGGTGAGATCCTAAATGAATACTTTGCATCAGTATTCACCAGGACCAGATGGCATCTGTCATAGATTACTGAGAGAGACAAGAGATGAAATTGCTGGGTCTCTAACAGAAATCTTTGTTTCTTCATTAGACACAGGTGAGGTCCCAGAGGATTGGACGATCGCAAATGTGATTCCGTTATTTAAGAAAAGTAGCAAGGATAGCCTGGGTAATTATAGGCCAGTGAGCTTGACGTCTGTGGTAGGGAAAGTGTTGGAAAAGATTCTTAGAAATAGGATCTATACACATTTAGAACTGAATAGTCTCATTAGCGATAGACAGCATGGTTCTGTACGAGGGAAGTCATGCCTCACAATTTTGGTTGAGTTTTTTGAGGAGTGACAAAAATGTTTGCCGAGGAAAGGGCCGTGGATGTTGTCCACATGGATTTTAATAAAGCATTTGACAAGGTCCCTCACGGCAGGCTGATGCAAAAGGTTAAATCTCACAGGCTCAAAGGTGAACCAGCTAGATGGGTACAGAACTGGCTTGGCCATAGAAGTGATGTGGAGATGCCGGTGTTGGACTCGGGTAAACACAGTAAGAAATCTCACAACACCAGGTTAAAGTCTAACCAGTTTATTTGATAGTAAACCCACAAGCTTTCGGAAACGCTGTTCCTTCGTCAGGTGCGTGGAAAGTTCTGATCAGAGAAGGGCATATAAAGGCACACACAGTTTACAGAATCCTCATTAGATCGCATTCTAATGTGTATTCACCAGTATTTGGTGAGTGCTCCAAAAGCTCCTGATTCCAAATAAACCTTGTTGTACTTTAACCTGGTGTCGTGAGACTTCTTACTGTGCGTATCCCAGTCCAACACCAGCCTCTCCACATCAGTCTTACCTATGTAACTGTCTAAATGCATTTTAAAAGACAAAATTGTACCCGCCTCGACTACTCCCTCAGGATTAAATGAAGTTAAATTAGGACAAGTGATTTGCTATAGCAAGTGACTTTGTATCAAACAAAATCATTAAGAAACTGGCATCTCTACTGTCCGTTTTATATAAAGTTGCAGTAAACATCCACTAAGTGTGGGAATGAATAGAATTTATCCATGCTGTTCATACTTAAAAAAATGAATTACCATTGTTGATATTAATTTCCAAGCATTTGATTGAAACAAAATTCAACAAGGCCCAAAGATGGGAATGGGAATCATAATACATAATTATCTCAGATCTTTTGTTTCCGATACATGCAGTTCATAAACTCCAAGTGCCTTGCTTATTTACATGATTACAGAGCTGCTGCCAATACTAAGCACATTGCATGTCTGAGCAGGGGATGGAAAATCATACGAGGCTAGCATGAGTTCAAGCTAGTCTAAATGACTTAAAGCCAACTCTTAAAGGGAAGGTACATTTAGAACATAGAACATTACAGCACAGTACAGGCCCTTCGGCCCTCGATGTTGCGCCGACCAGTGGAACCAATCTAATGACCCTCTAACCTAAACTATTCCAATGCTATCCATATGCCTATCCACTGACCATTTGAACGCCCTTAAAGTTAGCGAGTCCACAACTGCTGCAGGCAGGGCATTCCACGCCCTTACTACCCTCTGAGTAAAGAACCTACCTCTGACATCTGTCCTAAAATTAAATTTAAAACTATGTCCCCTCGTGTTAGCCATCACCATCCGAGGAAAAAGGCTCTCACTGTCCACCCTATCTAACCCTCTGATCATCATGTATGCCTCAATTAGGTCACCTCTCAACCTTCTTCTTTCTAATGAAAACAACCACAAGTCCCTCAGCCTTTCCTCATAAGACCTTCCCACCATACCAGGCAACATCCTGGTAAACCTCCTCTGCACCCTTTCCAATGCCTCCACATCTTTCTTATAATGCGGCGACCAGAACTGTACACAATATTCCAAGTGCGGCTGCACCAGAGTTTTGTACAGTTGTAACATGACCTCATGGCTCCAAAATTCAATCCCTCTACCAATAAAAGCTAACACACCGTACGCCTTCTTAACAACCTTATCAACCTGGGTGCCTACTTTCAGGGATCTATGCGCATGTGCACCGAGATCTCTCTGCTCGTCGACACTACCAAGTGTCCTTCCATTAGCCCTATATTCTGTACTCCTTTTACTCTTACCAAAGTGTATCACCTCACACTTCTCCGTATTAATCTCCATTTGCCACCTCTCGGCCCAGCTCTGCAGCTTATCTATGTCCCTCTGCAAACTGTAACATTCATCCTCGCTGTCTACAACTCCTCCAACTTTGGTGTCGTCAGCAAATTTACTAATCCATCCTTCTACACCCTCATCTAGGTCATTTATAAAAATGACAAACAGCAGCGGCCCCAAAACAGATCCCTGAAGTACACCACTTGTAACTGAACTCCAGGTTGAATTTTTCCTATCAACCACCACCCTCTGTCTTCTATCAGCTAGCCAATTCCTGATCCAAACTGCTAAATCACCCTCAATCCCGTGCATCTGCATTTTCTGCAATAGCCCACCATGGGGAACCTTATCAAATGCTTTGCTAAAATCCATATACACCACGTCAACTGCCTTACCCTTATCCACCTCTTTGGTCACCTTTTCAAAAAACTCGATAAGGGTTGTGAGGCACGACCTATCCTTCACAAAACAGTGTTCACTATCCCTAATCAATTTATTTCTCTCTAGATGATTATAAATCCTATCCCTTATAATTCTTTCCAAAACTTTGCCGACAACAGAAGTAAGGCTCACCGGTCTATAATTCCCAGGATGGTCTCTACTCCCCTTCTTGAACAAGGGGACAACATTTGCTATCCTCCAGTCTTCCGGCACTATACCTGTAGCCAATGACGACATGAAGATCAAAGCCAAAGGCTCTGCAATCTCCTCCCTAGCCTCCCAGAGAATCCCATCCGGCCCAGGGAACTTAACTATTTTCATACTCTCGAGAATTGCTAACACCTCCTCCTTAAGTACCTCAATCCCGTCTAGTCTAAAAGCCTGTATCTCAGTATTCTCCTTGACTACATTGACTTTTTCCTGCGTGAATACTGACGAAAAATAGTCATTTAGTGCCTCTCCTATCTCTTCAGGCTCCAGGCACAACTTCCCACTACTGTCTCTGACTGGCCCTAATCTTGCCCGAACCAATCTTTTATTCTTGACATACCTATGGAAAGCTTTAGTGTTCTCCTTGATCCTATCCGCCAAAGTCTTCTCATGTCCACTTCTAGCTCTTCTTAACACTCTCTTTAGCTCCTTCCTGGCTAATTTATAACTCTCCAGTGCCCTAACTGAGCCTTCATGTCTCATTTTTACATAAGCCTCCTTCCTCCTCTTCACCAGAGATTCAACTTCCTTAGTACACCACAGTTCCCTCGCTCGACCACTTCCTCCCTGCCTGACAGGTACATATTTATCAAGGACTCGCAGTCGCTGCTCCTTCAATAAGCTCCACATTCCAGTTGTTCCCAGCCCCTGCAATTTCCTACTCCACCCTATGTATCCTAAATCTCACCTAATAGCCCCATAATTACCTTTCCCCCAGCTATAACTTCTGCCCTTCGGTATATGCCTATCCGTTTCCATCACTAAGGTAAACGTAACCGAATTGTGGTCACCATCACCAAAGTGCTCACCTATCTTCAAGTCTAACACCTGGTCTGGTTCATTACCCAGTACCAAATCCAATGTAGCTTCACCTCTTGTTGGCCTATCTATATACTGTGTCATGAAACCTTCCTGCACACATTGGACAAAAACTGACCCCTCTAACGTGCTTGAGCAATAGCTTTTCCAATTGATATTTGTAAAGTTAAAGTCCCCCATAACAACTACCCTGTTACTTTTGCACCTATCCAGGATCATCTTTGCAATCCTTTCCTCTACATCTCTGGAACTTTTTGGAGGCCTATAAAAAACTCCCAATAGTGTGATCTCTCCTTTCCTGTTTCTAATCTCAGCCCATACTACCTCAATAGACAGGTCCACATCAAACATCCTTTCTGCCACCGTAATACTGCCCTTGACTAACAATGCCATGCCTCCCCCTCTTCTACCACCTTCTCTGCTCTGACTGAAACATCTGAACCCCGGAACCTGCAACAACCATTCCTGTCCATGTCTGCAGTAAGTGCAGGTTGCTGGAGGAGCTCCAGCTCAAGGTGGATGAGCTGGCCTCTGAGCTACAGACACTGAGGCTCATCAGGGGGAGAGAGGGTGTCATTGTCAATGGGGTGCAAGTGACATCCACCCCCCCTAGACTGTCTAAATCTAAGGGTCAGGAACAAAAGGGGGCTGCTGGGAGGAGGAAGGGGGGTGAGGAGCGGAGGCCTCAGCCTCTTAATCTGCATAACAGGTTTGAGGTTCTTGCTTCCAGTCTGGAAGAGGACGAGGCAGGTGAGGTTGGTGAGCAAACTGCACACGGTACAGTGATGCAGCAGGACATAGGCAAAGAGAAGGGGAAAAGGAACGTAGTAGTGATTGGAGATAGTGGGGTGAAGGGTATTGACACTGTCCTTTGTCACAATGACAAAGTGCACAGAAGGGTGTGTTGTCTGCCTGGTGCTCGGGTACAGGATGTCGCAGCTGGGCTGCAGAGGAATCTGGAGTGGGAGGGTGAGAACCCAGTTGTGGTGGTACATGTGGGTGCCAGCGACGTAGGCAAAGTGCGGACTGAGGATCTGGGGAGGGAGTATGAGAAGCTGGGAATGGAATTAAAAAGTAGAACCGACAAGGTGGTCTTCTCTGGGCTACTGCCTGAACCGAGTGCAGACGGGTGTAGGGTTGACAGGATAAAGGAAGTGAATGGGTGGCTCAGAGATTGGTGTGGGAGGAATGGGATCGAATTAATGGGGCATTGGCACCAGTATTGGGGTAGGTGGGACTTGTTCGGGCGGGATGGGGTTGGTCTGAATCGTGCTGGGACCAGAGTGCTGGCGAATCGAGTAAAGAGGACTGTAGACAGGGCTTTAAACTAATTAGGGGGGGGGAGGGTGCGAGGGTAGGTGATGTTAGGAGGTCTACAGTTAAGGATAGGGTACAGGTAAGGGAGGAGGCTGAGGATGTCCCAAGTGGTGGCGTTACGGCA
Organism: Carcharhinus amblyrhynchos; assembly: GCF_965287045.1. Lineage (NCBI taxonomy): Eukaryota > Metazoa > Chordata > Chondrichthyes > Carcharhiniformes > Carcharhinidae > Carcharhinus > Carcharhinus amblyrhynchos. Next base: position 28,713,111 of record NC_137328.1, on the reverse strand, counting down.
AATAGGGTCCAGAAGAAGGCTGGGATGAAAGCGCTTTATCTGAATGCACGAAGCATTCGGAATAAAGTGGATGAGCTGGTGGCGCAGATCGACACAAATGGATACGATCTGGTGGCCATTACAGAGACGTGGCTGCAAGGTGACAGGGACTGGGAGATGAATGTACAGGGCTATCAAGTGTTTAGGAAGGATAGGCAGGAGGAAAGAGGGGGTGGCGTAGCTCTGCTGATTAAGGACAGCATCAAGGTGGTAGCAAGGGATGATATCGGAGCCAAAGAGCAGAAAGTGGAATCGTTGTGGGTGGAGATTAGGAACAGCAAAGGGAGGAAGACGCTGGTGGGTGTCGTCTATAGGCCCCCGAATAATGATCTGGAGGTGGGGCGGGCTGTCAACGCGCAAATAAGTGCGGCGTGCAGGAATGGGACGGCAGTAGTTATGGGGGATTTCAATCTGCATATTGATTGGTCGACCCATGTTGGACGAGGTGGGCTCGAGGAGGAGTTCTTGGAATGCTGCCGGGATAGTTTCCTGGAACAGTGTGTGTTGGAGCCGACGAGGGAGCGAGCTATCTTGGATCTGGTGCTATGTAATGAGGCGGGTAGAATTAGGGACCTTGAGGTGAAGGATCCTCTTGGAGAGAGTGATCATTGTATGGTGGAGTTTCTGTTGCAGATGGAGGAGGAGAAAGTGGGTTCCCGGACACGTGTCCTTTGTTTGAATAGAGGGGAGTATGGTAGGATGAGAGAAGAATTGGCGAATGTGGACTGGGGGAGCGCGTTGGAAGGTAGGTCTGCTGAGGAGCAGTGGAGGATCTTTAAGGAGATCTTTCTTGGTGCTCAGCAGAAATTTATTCCGATGGTTAAAAAGGACAGTAGGAAGAGAGGTAATAAGCCGTGGATAACGAAGGAGGTGAAGGAAAGTGTTAAATTAAAAGCGGAGGAATTTAGAGTAGCTAAGAGCAGTGGGCGAGAAGAGGATTGGGAAAGGTTTAAATGTCAACAAAGATTGACAAAAAAGTTGATAAAGGAGGGTAGAAGAAGCTATGAAGCTGGGCTAGCGCTTAATATAAAAAAGGATAGCAAGAGTTTTTATAAATATATAAAAAGGAAGAGGCTGGCTAGGGTGAACGTTGGTCCCTTAGCGGATGAGAAAGGGGACCTAGTGGTAGGGGATGGGGATATGGCTAAGGTCTTGAATAACTTTTTTGTTTCTGTCTTCACGGAGGAGGACGTGAATAATTTGCCGGGTGTTAGCGATGGAAAGGTGGTAGGACTGGAGGGTCTTAATGACATTACTGTTACTAGAGAGGTGGTGCGCGACAGACTGGAGGGGCTGATTGTGGACAAGTCCCCAGGACCGGATGGAATGCATCCGAGGGTTCTGAAAGAAATGGCGGAGGTGATAGTGGATGCCTTGGTGGTTATTTTCCAGACGTCGCTGGATTCCGGGGAAGTGCCGGAGGATTGGAAAACGGCTAATGTTACGCCGTTGTTTAAGAAGGGTGCCAGGCAAAAGGCGGGGAATTACAGGCCGGTTAGTTTAACGTCTGTGGTAGGTAAAATGTTAGAATCCGTCATTAAGGAGGAAATTGCGAGGCATCTTGAAGGGAATTGCTTGATAGGGCAGACGCAACACGGTTTCATTAAAGGGAAGTCGTGTCTGACAAATTTACTGGAGTTCTATGAGGATGTGTCTAGGGCGGTGGATAGAGGAGAGCCGGTGGATGTGGTCTTTCTGGATTTTCAGAAGGCGTTTGATAAGGTACCTCACAAGAGGTTACTGCAGAAGGTCAGAGGACATGGAGTTGGGGGTAGGGTGTTAGCGTGGATAGAGGATTGGTTGTCAAATAGGAGGCAGAGAGTGGGGGTCAATGGGTGCTATTCGGATTGGCGGTTGGTGACTAGTGGGGTGCCCCAGGGGTCGGTGCTGGGGCCTCAGCTATTTACCATTTATATAGATGATCTGGAGGAGGGAACCGAGTGTAGGGTGTCGAAATTTGCTGATGACACCAAGATTGGGGGAAAGGCAAATTGTGCGGAGGGTGTGGAGAGTCTGCAGAAGGATCTAGATAGGCTGGGCGAATGGGCCAGGAAATGGCAAATGGAATTTAATGTTGGCAAGTGTGAGGTGGTCCACTTTGGTAGGAAGAATGGTAGGAAGGACTATTACTTACGGGGCAAAAAACTGCAGCAGGCGACGGTGCAGAGGGACCTCGGGTTCCTTGTGCATGAGTCGCAAAAACCCAGCCTGCAGGTGCAGCAGGTGGTCAGGAAGGCGAATGGGATGCTGGCCTTCATAGCGAGGGGGATTGAATATAAAAGTAGGGAGGTCTTGCTGCAGCTGTATAGGGCATTGGTGAGGCCGCAGCTGGAGTACTGTGTGCAGTTTTGGGCGCCGCACCTGCGCAAGGATATTTTGGCCTTGGAGGGAGTGCAGAGGAGGTTTACTAGGCTGATACCGGAGTTGAGGGGGTTGAGCTATGAGGAGAGGCTGAATAAACTAGGCTTGTACTCGTTAGAGTTTAGAAGAATGAGGGGAGATCTCATTGAGACGTATAAGATGATGAATGGGATGGATAGGATAGAGGTGGAAAGACTCTTCCCGCTCAAAAAAGACAGTAGGACTAGGGGGCACAGCCTCAAGATAAAGGGGGGGCGGTTCAGAACGGAGTTGAGGAGGAACTTCTTCACTCAAAGGGTGGTGAATCTCTGGAATTCTCTGCCCGTTGAAGTGGTGGAGGCTGCCTCGCTAAATATTTTTAAGAAGCGGGTTGATGGGTTTTTGATAAGAGAGGGGATTAAGGGTTATGGGGAGAGGGCGGGAAAGTGGAACTGAGCCACGACAGATCAGCCATGATCTTATTGAATGGCGGGGCAGGCTCGAAGGGCCAGATGGCCTACTCCTGCTCCTATTTCTTATGTTCTTATGTTCTTATGTCCCTGCTCTATCCATGTCTCTGAAATGGCCACAACATCAAAGTTCCAGGCACCAATCCAGGCTGCAAGTTCGTCCACCTTATTGCGTATGCTCCTCGCATTAAAGTATACACACTTCAAACCACCCTCCCGCCTGCCAATACACTGCTGTGACCTAGAAACCTTATCCATGACCTCCCTATTCTCATCCTCCTGTACATTGGAGCTACAGTTCAGCTTCCCATCCCCCCTCTGAATCAGTTTAAACTTGAATTTAGCCTGAAGCAAGTGCTTGAAGTCATTTAATCAATTAATTGCTTCTGAATAAAATTCAGGAATGATATAAGTGAAAGCCTCTAAGGTTCTGTCTTAGCACACAGCCTTAGTACAGGAGGTGGAAAGGAAGAGGGATATTCTCGAGCCAGAGGGACCTGGAGTCCATCCAGTAGACATAATGAAGATAGAACATAGAACATCGAAGAACATAGAACAGTACAGCAGAGTACAGGCCCTTTGGCGCTCGATGTTGTGCCCAGCTGTGTCCAAATCCAAGACCAAGCTATCCCACTCGCTATAATTCTGGTGTGCTTCATGGGCCTATCAGTAACCACTTGAAAGTTCCTAAAGTGTCCGACTCCACTATCACAATCGGCAGTGCGTTCCACAGCCCAACCACTCTCTGAGTAAAGAATGTACCTCGACCATCCCTCCTATAACTTCCACCATGTACCCCTAGTAACAGCTACATCCACCCGAGAAAATTATCTCTGCATATCCACTCCATCTATCCCCCTCATCATCTTATAAACCTCTATTAAGTTGCCTCTCATCCTCCTCTGCTTTAAAGAGAAAACACAGTAAAAAGTCTGACAACACCAGGTTTTAGTCCAACCGATTTATTTGATAGTAAACTCACAAGCTTTCAAGGTTTCCCTCTTCGTCAGGTGAATGGAGCGTTCTGGCCTCGGACAGAGCATATAAAGCACAGACAGTTTAGAGATTACTGATTAGTTTAGAGAAACTGTCTGTGCTTTATATGTTCTGTCCGAGGCCAGAGCTCTCCATTCACCTGACGAAGAGGGAAACCTCGAAAGCTTGTGAGTTTACTATCAAATAAATCGGTTGGACTAAAACCTGGTGTTGTCAGAATTTTTACTGTGTTTACCCCAGTCCAACGCCGGCACATCCACTTAAAGAGAAAAGCCCTAGCTCCCTTAACCTTTCCTCATAAGACCTACCATCCAAACCAGGCAGCATCCACAGCCCTTCCCTCGTCAATCATTTTTATCACCTCCTCAAAAAACTCAACCAAGTTTGTGAGGCATGACCTCCCTCTTACAAAACCACACTGTCTATCGCTAATGAGATTATTCAGTTCTAAATGTGCATATATCCTATCTCTAAGAATCCTCTCCAATAATTTCCCTACCATAGACATCAAGCTCATATAATTACCCAGGTTATCCTTGCTATCTTTCTTAAATAACAGGACCACATTTACTATCCTCAAATCCTCTGGGACCTCACCTGTGTCCAGCGAAGAGACAAAGATTTCTGTTAGAGGCCCAGCAATTTCATCCCTTGTCTCCCTGAGCAGTCTAGGATAGAAGCCATCAGGCCCTGGGGCTTTGTCTGCCTTAATGTTTCCGAAAAACCGAACACTTTCTCCCTTGTAATTGAGATTTTTTCTAACAGGTCAACACATTCCTCTGAGAGACTCCCAGTCAACACGTCCCTCTCCTTTGTGAATATTGATGCAAAGTATTCATTTAGGATGTCACCTACTTCCTTGAGTTCTAAGCATAATTCCCCTCCTTTGTACCTGACAGGTCCGATTCTTTCCCTGACAACTCTCTTGTTCCTAATGTATGTATAAAATGCCTTAGGATTCTCTTTAATCCTGTCTGCCAAGGACATTTCATGACCCCTTTTTGCCCTTCTAACTCCCTGTTTGAGTTCTTTTCTACTTTCTCTGTATTCCTCCAGAGCTCCATCTATTTTTAGCTGCCTGGACCTTATGTATGCCTTTTTTTCCTTTTTGATTAGACCCACACCCTGACAGCTCCACCTGCCTCTGATGAGGAACAACTACTTTGCATTGTAATGAGCAAATAGTCACGTATTAAATGATCCAAAAAACTGACCGAACATCCAAAACTAATGGAGGCCAACAAAGGTGCAGCTACATCCATGGTAGGGGAAACAGTGTTCAACAAAATTTGCACTGGACTGCAAGCCTATACCAAACCAAGACTTCGGCAAGACTGATGACTTAAACAATGGAATAAAGAAAAGTACAGCACAGGAACAGACACATTCATGATGCTTGTCTAAAGTAAAACCATATGCACTTACACTTTCCATATCCTTGCATTCCCATCCTATTCATGTAATTGTCCAGTTGCCCCTTAAATGTCACAAACGTATCTGCTCCTACAATCTCCCTGGGCAGCGCGTTCCAGGCATTCACCACCCTCTGTGTAAAAAAACACTTGCCTTGCACATCTCCTCGAAACTTTGCCCCACACGCTTTAAACCCATATCCCGTAGTACTTGACTTTTCTACCCAAGGAAAGAGCATCTGACTATCCACTCTAACCGTGACACTCATAATCTTGTACAAAGAACAAAGAACAAAAACAGCCCGGGAAACAGGCCCTTCGGCCCAACGAGCCCGCGCCGCCATTTTAACATTACCAGTCCCCCCCTCCACCCATGACCCTTATCTATGCTTATGGCATTCCACATTGAGGGAAACTAATTTAGGGACAATTTATTACCTCCAATCAGCCTAATAGCACATCTTTGGGGTGTGGGAGGAAACCAGAGCACCCAGAGAAAACCCATGCAAGCACGGGGAGAATGCGCAAACTCGCACAGACACTGGCCCAAATCCATGTGTCTGCACAGCAAACAGTGATAGTCACTGAGCTGTCATCTTGCCCAGTATCTGGTCCAGTTCAAGCACACACTAACGACATGAAGCACTAGGCTATTCTCGAACATCCAAGAGCAGCCCCAGTACGACCCATCGCGTGTATGCCCCTCGTTGGACAACAAGGCGGACCGACTTAAAACCTGTGAATTAAAAGAGAAAAACATTAGTATCATTCCACATCCTTTTACATTACCAGGGACGTCCCAATGCAAATGAACCTTATTTAAAACAATCTCCTATATCCTCCCATCTCCAACCCACTCATGTGCCTGTCTAAGTAACTCTTAAACAACTCCAGCGTGCCTGCTTCCACCACCTTGCTTGGCAGAGCATTCCATACCCCCACTACCCTCTGTGTGAGAAACCTCCCTCTAATATCCGTGTTATACCTGTCCCCCCTCACCCTAAGCCCATGGCCCCTCGTACTGTGTGTCTCTAACATAGGAAATAGCTTACCTCTGTTTACTCTATCTATACCCTTCATAATCTTATATACCTCTATTAGATCCCCCCTCAGTCGCCGTCTTTCAAGGGAAAACAGCCCCAATTTGCTCAATCTTTCCTCATAACCCAGTCCTTCCATACCAGGCAACTTCCTGGTAAACTTCCTCTGCACTCTACATAGAACATAGAACATAGAACATTACAGCGCAGAACAGGCCCTTCGGCCCACGATGTTGCGCCGACCAGTTAAAAAACAATGACCCTCTAACCTAAACCAAACCCTTTCCATCCATAAACCTATCCACGGATCTCTTAAATGCCCCCAAACAGGCTCATTTACAACTGCAGCAGGCAGGGCATTCCAATCCCTCACCACCCTCTGGGTGAAGAACCTACCCCTGACATCCGTCCTATAACTACCACCCCTTAATTTAAAGCTATGCCCCCTCGTGCTAGCTTTCTCCATCCGAGGAAAAAGGCTATCACTGTCCACCCTATCCAAACCTCTGATCATCTTATATGTTTCAATAAGGTCCCCTCACAGCCGCCTTCTTTCTAATGAAAACAACCTCAAATCCCTCAGTCTCTCCTCATAGGACCTCCCCTCCATACCAGGCAACATCCTGGTAAACCTCCTCTGCACCCTCTCCAAAGCCTCCACATCCTTCCTCTAATGTGGGGACCAGAACTGCACACAATACTCCAAGTGCGGACGCACCAGAGTTTTGTACCGTTGCAACATGACGCTGCGGCTCTTAAATTCAATCCCCCTACCAATAAACGCCAATAGACTCTCTCCAGAGTCTACACGTCCTTCCGGTAGTAAGGCGACCAGGACTGGACGCAGTACTCCAAATGCGGCCTAACCAAAGTTCTACACAAATGCAACATTAGACTCCAGCTTTTATACTCTATACCCCTTCCTATAAAGGCAAACATACCATAGGCTTTCTTCACAACCTTCTCCATTTGTACTGCCACCTTCAAAGACTTGTGCACTTGCACCCCCAGGTCCCGATGCATTTCTATACTCTTTATAGGATTACCCTTTATCATATAACTCCCCCCTATATTATTCCGGCCAAAATGCATCACCTCACATTTATCAGGATTAAACTCTATTTGCCATATATCTGCCCAATGTACCAGCCTATCAATGTCCCGTTGTATTGCCAGACACTGCTCCTCACTGCCCGCCAATCCAGCCATCTTAGTGTCATCTGCAAATTTGCTGATCACACCATTTACTCCCTCTTCCAAGTCATTTATATATACTACAAAGAGAAGAGGTCCCAGTTCTGAGCCCTGCAGCACACCACTAGTGACAGACTTCCAGCTAGAAAAGGACCCACTACTACTCTCTGTCTCCTCTTAGCAAGCCAGTTCTCAACCTATCTAGATACCTGGCCTTGTATCCCATGAGCCTTAATCTTTTCTACCAACCTACTAAGAGCTGGGTCGAGAGGTGGCAGATGGAGTTTAATACGGAAAAGTGTGAGGTGATTCACTTTGGTAAGAATAACAGGAGGACAGAATATAGGGCTAATGGAAGGACCCTTAGTAGTGTTGTCGAGCAAAGAGATCTCAGGGTACATGTGCTTAGCTCCCTGAAAGTTGGCACCCAGGTTGATAAGGTTGTTAAGAAGGCTTACGGTGTGTTAGCTTTTATTGGTAGGGGGATTGAATTTCGGAGCCATGAGGTCATGTTACAACTGTACAAAACTCTGGTGCGGCTCCACTTGGAGTATTGCATACAGTTCTGGTCGCTGCATTATAAGAAAGATGTGGAGGCATTGGAAAGGGTGCAGAGGAGGTTTACCAGGATGTTGCCTGGTATGGTGGGAAGGTCTTATGAGGAAAGGCTGAGGAACTTGAGGTTATTTTCATTGGAGAGAAGAAGGTTACGAGGTGACCTGATTGAGGCTTACAAGATGATCAAAGGATTGGATAGGGTGGACAATGAGAGCCTTTTACCTCGGATGGTGATGGCTAACACAAGGGGACATAGCTTTAAATTAAGGGGTGGTAATTATAGGACTGATGTCAGAGGTAGGTTCTTTACTCAGAGGGTAGTAAGGGCATGGAATGCCCTGCCTGCAGCAGTTGTGGACTCGCCAACTTTAAGGGCGTTCAAATGGTCAGCGGATAGGCATATGGATAACATTGGAATAGTTTAGGTTAGAGGGTCATTAGATTGGTTCCACTGGTCGGCGCAACATCGAGGGCCGAAGGGCCTGTACTGTGCTGTAATGTTCTATGTTCTATGTTCTATGAGGGACTTTGTCAAACGCCTCACTGAAATCCATATAGACGACGTCAACGGCTCATCCTTCGTCGACTGTTTTTGTAACCTCCTCAAAAAATTCTACCAGATTCGTAAGGCAAGACTTCCCCTTTACTAAGCCATGCTGCGTATCCTTCATCAGATCGCAACGCTTTAGGTGTGCATACATCCTATCCCTAAGAATCCCCTCCATCAACTTGCCGACCACTGACGTTAAACTCACTGGCCTACAGTTACCGGGCTATCCCTCCTACCCTTTTTAAACAACGGTACCACATTCGCTATCCTCCATCTTCTGGGACCTCATCTGTGTCCAAAGAAGAGACAAAGATTTGCGTCAGAGGCCCAGCAATTTCATCTCTTGCCTCCCTAAGCAGCCTGGGATAAATGCAATCAGGGCCCGGAGATTTATCAGTTTTAATGCTACCTAAAAGCCCTAACACTTCTTCCCTCGTAATTGATAGATCCTTCAATTGGTCTAAAGCTCCCTTGAAGACTGTACCAGACATCAAGCCCCTCTCCTTCGTGAATACCGACACAATGTATTCATTCAGGATCCCCCCCATTCCCTCGGACTCTAAGCACAATTCCCCTCCTCCGTCCCTGAGGGGACCGATTTTACCCCTAGCCACCCTTATGTTCCTAACATAGGAGTAAAACGCCTTTGGATTTTCCATAATCCTACCTGCCAAAGTCATTTCATGCCCCCTTTTTGCCCTCCTAACTCCCTTTTTGAGATCCCTCCTACTCTCTCTGGACTCCTCCAACGCTCTCTCCGTTCCCAGTTGCTTAGACCTAATATACGCCTCTCGATTCTTCCTGACCAAGTCCTCAATATCTCTATTATTCCACAGCTCTCTAATCCTACCTTTCCCATCCTTCCTCCTAACCGGCACATGCCTTTCCTGCACCCATTTCAGTTTTCCCTTGAAAGACTCCCACATGCGTAACGTGGTCTTGCCTTCCAACAGCCTATCCCAGTCTGTATCCCTAAGCTCCTGCCAAATCCGGCTGAATCTAGCCTTCCCCCAATTTAGCACCCTCCCCTTAGGACAGCACTCATGTTTTTCCATTAGTATCCTAAAGTAGACAGAGTTGTGGTCACTATTAGCCACATGTTCACCTACTGCAACCTCAACAACCTGACCCGGCTCATTGCCCAGAACTAAAACCAGTATAGCCACCTCTCTAGTCGGGTTATACGATTTCCTCCCCGCCCGAACCCCCAGCTCTAGGCACCTTCCAAGCCACCCCAGGGAGATTAAAATCTTCCACTACAATCTTCCCCTGTTCTTCCTACACTTATCCAAAATGTCTCTACATATACCCTCTTCCAGTGCCCGCGGGCTGTAGTACACCCCTAGCATAGCAATCGCTCCCTTCCTATTCCTCAACTCCACCCACAGAGACTCAATTCCTAACCCCTCTATATTATCCTCCCTCTGCACCGCTGTGATCTGCTCCCTAACTAACAGCGCCACTCCCCCTCCTCTTTTCGACCCTCCCCTGTCATGCCTAGAACACTTATACCCAGGAATATTTAGCTGCCAGTCCTGCCCTTCCTTTAACCACGTCTCCGTCACTGCCACCACATCTAAATTCCTCGCGAACATTAAGGCCCTAAGTTCATCCGTCTTACCTGTCACACTCCTCGCATTAAAAGAGATGCACTGAAGACCCTCAGGCCCACTCGGATCCTCCTTCTCCTGGGAGATTTTCCTCTCATCCAGACTCATCCTGTCACCCAACTCGTTCCCAATCCCAGTGCCTGCTGAGCTATCTGTCTCCTCCCCGCCCCCCCCTCCATATTTGTTTAAACCCTGCCGAAACACTCCAGCTAACCTCCCAGCTAAAATATGTGTGCCCTTCCCATTTAAATGTTCCCCATCCCACTTGTACAGGTGCCCTTCCCTCACAAAGACTTCCCAATGGTCTACAAAAGTAAAACCCTCTGTCCTGCACCAATCCTTCAGCCACGCATTCAGCTGTAGGATCTCATTATTTTTATCCCTGCTATTTCTGGGCACTGGCAGCAGCCCAGAGAACGCCACCCTGGAGGCCCTGCACTTCAGCCTGGCCCCCAACTCCCTGAACTGCCTCCGTATATCCCCCCTACTCTTCCTTCCTACTTCCTTCTCTCCTATGTGTATAATTACATCAGCCTGGGTCCCTTGGCCCTTCAAAATTCCCTCTACCCTCTCCGACACATCCTGTACCCCTGCTCCAGGGAGGCAGACTACCGTCCTGGAGTCCCGCTTTTGCCCACAGAACCGCCTATCAATTCCTTTAACCCTCCCATCCCCCATGATGTAGACATCTATCAGGTCACCCTTCAATCTCTGTCATTCTCGTGAGAACAAAACGAGTTTATCCAACCTCTCCTCATAGCTAATGCCTTCCATTCTAGGCAAAATCCTGGTAAACCTCTTCTGTATCCTCTCCAAAGCACTCACATCCTTCTGGTAGTGTGGCGAACAAAATTCTACACAATATTCTAAATGAGGCCTAACTAAGGTTCTGTACAACTGCAGCATTACCTGCAAATTTTTATACTCAATGCCCTGACCGATGACCAAGGCATGTCATATGCTTCTTGACTACCATGCGTTGACTACCTTCTTGACTACCATCCACCTGCGTTGCCACTTTCAGTGATCGGTGGACATGTATGCCTAGATCTCTCTGCCTGCCAATACTCCTAAGGTTCTATCATTTATAATTCCTACATGTATTGGACCTTCCAAAATGTATTATCTCACACTTGTCCAGATTAAACTCCATCTGCCACTTCTCTGCCCAAGTTTCCAACTGGTCTATATCTTGCTGTATCCAATGACAATCCTCTTCACCATCTGCAACTCCACCAATTTTTGTGTCATCTGCGAACTTACTGATCAGACAGTTACATTTTCTTTCAAATTTTTTGTATATACTATGAACGACAAAGATCCCAGAACTGTTCCCTGTGGAACAGCCTTGCAGTCAGAAAAGCAGCCCTCTACTGCTACTCTTCTCTGGCCAAGACTCGCATTCTAACCATTATTTTGTAAATTGAGTTTGTGTCTTTATATGCCCTTTTTGTGAACAGAACTCCCACTTACCTGATGAAGGAGCAGCGTGCTAAAAGCTAGTGGCTTGTGCTACCAAATAAACCTGTTGGATTTTAACCTGGTATTGTGAGACTTCTTTCTATGGCCAAGCCAATTCTTTATCCATTTTGCCAGCTCTCCTCTGATCCAGTGTGACTTTACCTTTCGTACCAATCTACCATGAAGTACCTTGTCAAAGGCTTTACTGATGTCCATGCGTATAACATCCATGGCCTTTCCCTCATCTTTCATCTTCGTCACTTCCTCAAAAGACTTGATCAAGTACGTGAGGCATGACCTCTCCTTCACAAAACCGTGTTATCACTAATAAGTCCATTTGTTTCTAAATGTGAGTAAATCCTGTCTCTAAAATCTTTTCCAATAATTTCCCTACCACTGGCAACAGGCTCAATGACCTATAGTTTCCTGGATTCTCCCTGCCACCCTTCTTAAACAATGGAATAACTTTAGCTATCCTCCAGTCCTCTGGAACTTCACCTGTGGCCAATGAGGTTACAAAACTTTCTGTCAAGGCCCCAACAATTTCTGCCCTTGCCTCCCTCAGTATTCTGGGGTAGATCCCATCAGGTCTTGGGGGCTTATTTATTTTAATGCTTTTAAATTGGGCGTCATAGCCTAATATCTCTTCCTTTTTGATATCGACATGACTTAGAATACCTACATACCCTACTCTAGGCCCTTCATCCATCAAGTCCCTCTCTTTGGTGAATACTGAGGAAAAGTATTCATTTAGTGTCTTGCCCATTTCCTCTGGTTCTATGCATAGATTCCCTCCACTATCCTTGAGTGGACCAACCCTTTCCCTGGCTGCCCTCTTGCTCTTTACATGTATATGAAACACCTTAGAATTTTCCTCAATCCTGTTTGCCAAGGACTTTTCATGACCCCCTTTAGCCCTCCTAACTCCTTCCTTGAGCTCCTTCCTACATTCTTTATATTCAAGAGTTTCATCTGTCCTAAGCCTTTTAGACCTTATGAATGCTTTCTTTTTCTTTTTGACAAGACTCATAACGTTCCCTGTTATCTAGAGTTCCCGATACTTACCACACTTATCCTTCATCCTACAGGTACATGCCAGTTCTGAATTCTAATCAACTAACATTTGGAAGACTCCCACCTGTTGGATGTTGATTTACTCACAGCTCCCCCCTGTCTACACTTTCCAGATCCTGCCTAATAAAGAACAAAGAGCAAAGAAAAAATAAAATCACAGCATAGGAACAGGCCCTATGGCCTTGCAAGCCCACACTGACCATGCTGCCTAACTTAACTAAAACCCTCTATGCTTCTGGGAACCATATCCCTCTATTCCCATCTTATTTGTGTACTTGTCAAGACGCCCCTTAAAAGTCTGGACAAGTCCCCAGGACCGGATGGAATGCATCCGAGGGTTCTGAAAGAAATGGCGGAGGTGATAGTGGATGCCTTGGTGGTTATTTTCCAAACGTTGCTGGATTCCGGGGAAGTGCCGGAAGATTGGAAAACGGCTAATGTTACGCCGTTGTTTAAGAAGGGTGCCAGGCAAAAGGCGGGGAATTATAGGCCGGTTAGTTTAACGTCTGTTGTAGGTAAAATGTTAGAATCCGTCATCAAGGAGGAAATAGCAAGGCATCTTGAGGGGAATTTCTTGATAGAGCAGACGCAGCATGGTTTCATTAAGGGGAAGTCGTGTCTGACAAATTTACTGGAGTTCTATGAGGATGTGTCTAGGGCGGTGGATAGAGGAGAGCCGGTGGATGTGGTCTTTCTTGATTTTCAGAAGGCGTTTGACAAGGTACCTCACAAGAGGTTATTGCAGAAGGTCAGGGGACATGGAGTTGGGGGTAGGGTGTTAGCGTGGATAGACGATTGGTTGTCAAATAGGAGGCAGAGAGTGGGGGTCAATGGGTGCTATTCGGATTGGCGGTTGGTGACTAGTGGAGTGCCCCAGGGGTCGGTGCTGGGGCCTCAGCTATTTACCATTTATATAGATGATCTGGAGGAGGGAACCGAGTGTATGGTGTCGAAATTTGCTGATGACACCAAGATTGGTGGAACGGCAAATTGCGCGGAGGGTGTAGAGAGTCTGCAGAAGGATCTAGATAGGCTGGGCGAATGGGCCAGGAACTGGCAAATGGAATTTAATGTTGGCAAGTGTGAGGTGGTCCACTTTGGTAGGAATAATGGTAGGAAGGATTATTACTTACGTGGAGAAAAACTGCAGCAGGTGACGGTGCAGAGGGACCTCAGGGTCCTTGTGCATGAGTCGCAAAAACCCAGCCTGCAGGTGCAGCAGGTGGTCAGGAAGGCAAATGGGATGCTGGCCTTCATAGCGAGGGGGATTGAATATAAAAGTAGGGAGGTCTTGCTGCAGCTGTATAGGGCATTGGTGAGGCCGCAGCTGGAGTACTGTGTGCAGTTTTGGTCGCCGTACTTACGCAAGGATATTTTGGCCTTGGAAGGAGTGCAGAGGAGGTTTACTAGGCTGATGCCGGAGTTGAAGGGGTTGAGCTATGAGGAGAGGCTGAATAAACTAGGCTTGTACTTGTTAGAGTTTAGAAGAATGAGGGGAGATCTCATTGCGACGTATAAGATGATGAATGGGATGGATAGGATAGAGGTGGAGAGACTCTTCCCGCTCAGAAAGGACAGTAGGACTAGGGGGCACAGCCTCAAGATAAAGGGGGCGGGGCAGGCTCGAGGGGCTAGATGGCCTACTCCTACTCCTATTTCTTATGTTCTTATATCTGCTTCCACTACCTCCCCCAGCAACGAGTTCCAGGCACACACCACTTTCTGTGTAAAAGATTTGCCTCGTACATCTCTTTTAAAGCTCGCCTCTCACCTTAAACCTGTGACTTTTCCACCCCGGGAAAAAGCTTTTGACTATCCACTCTGTCCATGCCTCTCATAATCTTGTAGACTTCTATCACATCTCCCCTCAACTTCCGTCGCTCCAGTGAGAACAAACTAAGTTTCTCTAACCTCTCCTCATAGCTAATGCCCTCCATACCAGGCAACATCCCAGTAAATCTTTTCTGTACCCTCTCCACAGCCTCCACATCCTTCTGGTAGTGTGGCGACCACAATTGAACACTAATTGTGGCCTCACTAAGGTTCTATAAAGCTTCAACATGACTTGCCAATTTTTAAACTCAATACCCCGGCCAATGAAGGCAAGCATGCTGTATGCCTTCTTGACTACCTTCTCCACCTGTATTGCCACTTTCAGTGACATGTGTACCTGTACACCCAGATCCCTTTGCCTATCAATACTCCTAAGGGTTCTGTCATTTACTGTATATTTCCTATCTGTATTATACCTTCCAAAATGCATTACCTTACATGGATTAAACTCCATCTGCTATCTCTCCGCCCAAGTCTCCAACTGATCTATATCCTGCTGCATCCTCTGATGGTCCTCATCGCTATCCGCAAATCCACCAACCTTTGTGTTGTCCGCAACCTTACTAATCAATCCAGTTACATTTTCCTCCAAATCATTTATGTATATTACAAACAGCAGAAGTCCCAGCACTGATCCCTGAGGATCACCACTTGTTACAGCTCTCCATTCAGAAACGCACCCTTCCACTGCTACCCTCTGTCTTCTTTAACTGAGCCAGATTTGTATCCACCTTGCCAGCTCACCTCTGATCTCGTGCAACTTCACCTTCTGCACTAATCTACCATGAGGGATCTTGTCAAAGGCCTTACTGAAGTCCACATAGACAACATCCAATGCCCTACCATCATCAATCATCTTCATCACTTTCTCGAAAAACTCAATCAAGTTCAAGAAACGTGACTTCCTCTTCACAAAACCATGTTGCCTCTAATACGTCCACTTATTTCCAAGTGGGAATAAATCCTGTCTCGAAGAATCCGCTCCAATAATTTCCCTACCACTGATATAAGTCTCACCGGCCTGTAATTACCTGGATTATTCTTGTACTCTTCTTAAACAAAGGAACATATTGTTGCAGTTCATCTTTCCTCAATTTAACACCTTAGCCCAAGGACCACTCTTGTCCTTATCCAGAAGTACCTTAAAACTTGTGGAATTATGACACTGTTCTGTCCTGAAACCCTTCTGGATGCTCCTTACAAATTCTGTCCCATCCAAGTTGAATTTTCTGGATACCCTCCTGGTGGCTGCACACAACATAGGCCTGTGGACACAAAAGGACCCAATACTAACAAAACTAAACCACCTGATACAAACAGGGGGAATGGAAAGACCAGAATAACTGCAATTTCACCCAATTGGAGCAGAAAAGAGCAGATCACCAAAGAAGATGGGATACTGCTATGGGGGAGACACACATCATAGTTCCAAACAAGGTCATACTGGCTGAATTACATCATGGGCTTCCAGGAGTGTCCAAGCCATTAAGATGCTAGCCCAGAACTATGTCTGGTGGCCAGGTTCAGATGCAGATATAGTGGCATTGGTGGGTTGGTGCCAGGAATGTCAACAAGGGCAGGAGGTGCCACAGGCAACCGCACTGCACACTCGGGAATGGCCTTGGCTCGACTGCATGTCGATTTTGCAGGCCTGTTTATGGATTCCACGCTTTTGATAACAGTGGACGCTCACTCAAAATGGTTTGACATTATAGAATCATAGAACCCTACAGTGCACAAAGAGGCCCTTCGGCCCATCCAGTCTGTACCGAACACAATCCCACCCAGGCCCTACCCCTATATCCCTATATATTATACCTCTAACCTCCGTTACCCTGGACACTAAGGGGCAATTTCTTAGCATGGCCAATCAACCTAACCCGCACATCTTTTGACTGTGGGAGGAAACCGGAGTACCTGGAGGAAACCCATGCAGACACAAGGAGAATGTGCAAACTCCACACAGACAGTGACCCGAGCCGGGAATTGAACCCACGACCCTGGAGCTGTGAAACAGCAGTGCTAACCACTGTGCTACCGTGCTGACATCTAGAAGGTGAATTCAGCAAACACAACAACAATCATCAAGAAGCTGTACGCTGCTTTTGCTACACACAGAATTCCAGAGGTGTTAGTCTTGGACAACGGATTGGCTTCCACCAGCCAAGAATTCACCAGATTCATTCAGTCGAATGGGATTTGACAATCAGGGCAGCACTATATCCAGCGTTGAATGGGCCTGTGGAGAGAGCCATCTAGACTTTAAAAGCCGGGTTAAAGAAATAGACACCAACTCTCACTGGTTGCTTGATTACAGGACACCCCCCATGCCACCAGCAGAATGACTCACGGGCACCAGGCTGAGCCTACTATTCCCAAATCTGGGGGGGGAAATGGTGGAAAAGCACCAAGAGGCCAATTGCAGGGGCTATGGCAACTGTCGCGGGGAAAGACACTTCAATGCTGGATGAGGAGCTTCACAAATGGCTCTGCGTGGATAGTGAGAATGGTCAGGAACAGAAGCTATATCCTACTGGATACATGTGGGAGAGGCCATCTTAAGAAAGCACCTAGATCATGTGTGGGCCTCAAATTCGTCACTTGTCCCAGAGTTGACTCAACCCAGTAGGCCAAGACCTGAAGACAGTCTTACCCAATGGGCCAGGCCTGCCTTTCCAGCACCCCTGGTGAGAACCTCAGGTTCCGAGATGGATACAACGGATGAAGCCGTGACTGTTCTCTGACTACCAGTGAGAGAAGGCAAAAGGGTCCTCCGGGTGCAGAAGAGACAGGTGCTTAGTAGATACACCCGTTGGATATATGTTGGATGCAAATTGGAGGATCTGGACCCGACACTGAAAGGGAGCAAGGGACCTGTGAGATGTTCAGACCACAGGGATACCTTGGACTTTGAGAGGGAGAAGTGTAATGAATTCAATCAGGCTATTGAGGTTGGCCTATTGGAGTAAGAATGCCTTGATTAAGGATCCAATTGATGGGCCAATGAGGGAGTCTTTGCATTGTAATTAATCCAGAGTGTCAGTTCCTCTGACCACCCCTGGAGGTAGACTCTGTGTACTACTGTTAGATTTGTAAATAAAGGGATTTTGGTGAAGAGACTTCTGCTTCTGCAGACGTATTACACTAACTTTCTGCAACCCTCGTATGACCACACCCAAGTCTCTTTGAACATTAGCATTTACAAGTTGCATTCTTGGAACCAAATTGATATTGAAACTGTGCATACTATAGAGGGTAGCTTAAAGGCAGAATCTGCATGCGCATGAAAACAGGCACAGTGGTATTATCGCTAGACTATTAATCCAGAAACTCAGCTAATGTTCTGGGAACGTAGCTTCACACCAGATGGTGGAATTCGAATTCAATACAAAATATCTGGAATTAAGACCCTACTGATGACTTTGAAACCACTATCAATTGCTGGAAAAACCCACCAGGTTCGCTAATGTCCTTTAGGGAAGGAAATCTGTCGTCCTTACCTGGTCTGGCTACAAGTGGCTCCAGAGCTACAGCAATGTGGCTGACTCTCAACTGCCGTCAGGCAACTAGGGATGGGCAATAAATGACACCCCTGTCCCACAAATGAATAAACAAAAAGTGTTGAAGCTGCAATCATTTTTAGAACTAATATATTATTATGGAAAATTCATTAAAATCTTGCAACACGACCAAAATCACCTTACTGTGTGCTAGCCAACAACAGGATTGGATAAGAGAGAGTGAAAATCTGTACAAAGGAGATTAAGACATGCTAAAGAAATCTGAAGTATTGGTCCATTTTAACCCAAAGTTGAAAATTTAACTAACACGTGATGCACTGGGTTGGTGCAGTTGTCTTGTAAATCATGCCAACAGGGAAAGAACGACCAACAGCATTTCCATCTCAAATTTTATCAACCGTTGAACAGAATTGTGCTCAAATTGAGAAGAAAGCCCTGAGTATAAATTTTGGAATCAAACAATTTCATCAGCACCTATATAGGAGACATTTCACTTTGTAAACAGACTACAGGCCATTGACAACAATTTTTGGTCCATACTTGGGAATTTCATCATTAGTTGCAAGTCATCTACATAGATGGTCTTCAATTCTATCAGTGCATGATTATGATATCCAATGTAGAAGATCAGAGCAGCACGCCAATGCCTCATCGAGAATACTACTTCAGAGGAAAACTGACAAGATAACTACATCAACATGTTATATTTTTTCCAAGTAGAGTGTACCAATTACATAGTTATTGTTATTGGAGTGATGTTGGCACATGGGTCTGCAAATCAAACCAGTTACATTTCCTCCAAATCATTTATATATATTACAAACAGCAAAGATCTCAATGCTGATCCCTGAGGAACACCACTTGTCACAGCCCTCCATTCAGAAACGCACCCTCTGTCTTCTATGACCGAGCCAGTTCTGTATCCACCTTGCCAGCTCACCTTTGATCCCATACGACTTCACCTTCTGTACCAGTCTGCCATGAGGGACCATGTCAAAGGCCTTACCGAAGTCCATGTAGACAACATCAACTGCCCTATTCTCATCAACTTTGTTTGCCACTTCCTCGAAAAACTCAATCAAGTTAGTGCGACACGGTGTCCAAGTTAGCTGATATTGACTGATAACAGTCATGACTTGCCTTCTGACTGCTTTAGCTATCCTCTACCCTCCCCAGTAAATTTAAAAACGGGAGTTTTCAGTCTCATTCTGAGGCGACAGTTCATGAGCAATACTGCTGGCAGGATTTCCAGTGTTGTATGTGGAGTCATCTCCAG
This sequence comes from Carcharhinus amblyrhynchos, assembly GCF_965287045.1. Lineage (NCBI taxonomy): Eukaryota > Metazoa > Chordata > Chondrichthyes > Carcharhiniformes > Carcharhinidae > Carcharhinus > Carcharhinus amblyrhynchos. The sequence continues at coordinate 28,693,737 of NC_137328.1, read as the reverse complement.
ACTGGCAAGAGCCCCTCCAAACCCCTGCGCCCATGCAAGCCCCCCACCCACTTTGCAATGTTACAATGGCTGAGATCAAGCCCTCCACTCATCCCCCCACCTCCACCTCTCCTCACCTCCCTGGGCACTCGGGAGCTAGGTACTCAGTGGTACTCACCTCCTCACTCTTCTTTGCTATTTTCTACGCCTAAACCATACTTTCATAGAGCAGTAGCGATTTATGACAGCCTGACATCACGACGGTGAAGGGAGATTCTGGAGGATGAACAATAGCATGTCAACCTCACAAATGAGATTGAAATTAAAATTTCAGTGGGGGAACATGTGGTGAACAGTGACCACAATTCTGTAAACTTTCAGATAGTTATGGAAAAAGATGAGTGTTGTCCTATGGATGAGGTGCTGAATTGGGGAAAGGCTAACTACAGCTGAATTAGGCAGGATTTGGTGGCTGTTGACTGGGAGAGGCTGTTCAAGGGTAAATCCACATCTGGCATGTGGGAGTCTTTTAAGGAGCAGTTGACGGGAGTGCATATGCCTGTAAAAGGGAAGGACAGGAAAGGTAGGATTTGAGAGCCGTGAATAACCAGAGAAATTGTGGGTCTAATCAAAAAGAAAAAAGAGGCATACATCAGACCTAGGCAGCTAAAAACAGATGAAGCACCGGAGGAATACAGAGGGAGTAGAAAAGAACTCAACAGAGTTAGAAGGGCAAAAAGTGGTTACGAAATGTCCTTGGCAGGCAGGATTAAGGAGAATCCGAAGGCATTTTATACATACATTAGGAACAAGAGGGTTGTCAGAGAAAGAGTCAGACCTCTCAAGAACAAAGGAGGGGAATTATGCTTAGAACCCAAGGAAGTAGGTAAGATCCTAAATGAATACTTTGCATCAGTATTCACAAAGGAAAGGGGTACATTGATTGATTGGTAGTGTCTCAGAGGCATGTGTAGACCTGTTAGAACAAATCACAATTACAAGGGAGGAAGTGTTAGGTATTTTAGGAAGCATTAAGGTAGACAAATCCCCAGGGCAGATGGCATCTGTCCTAGGAGAGAAGGGATGAAATTGCAGGGCCTATAACAGAAATCTTTGTCTCTTCGTTGGACACAGGTGAGGTCCCAGAGGGTTGGAGGATAGCAAATGTGGTCCTGCTATTTAAGAAGGATAGCAAGGATAATCCGAGTAATTATAGGCCAGTGAGCTTGATGTCTGAGGTAGGGAAATTGTTGGAGAAAATTTTTAGAGATAGGATCTACACACATTTCGAAAAGAGTAGTCTCATTAGCGATAGACAACATGGTTTTGTACGAGGGAAGTCATGCCTCACAAATTGGGTTGAGTCTTTTGAGGACGTGACAAAAATGATTGCCGAGGGAAGAGCCATGGATGTCATCTACCTGGATTTTAGTAAAGCATTTGATAAGGTCCCTCGTGGCAGGCTGGTGCAAAAGGTTAAATCTCAGGGGATCAAAGGTGAACTAGCTAGATTTGTACAGAACTGGCTTGGCCATAGAAGTCATGATGTGGGTATGCCGGCGTTGGACTGGCGTAAACACAGTAAAAAGTCTGACAACACCAGGTTTTAGTCCAACCTATTTATTTGATAATATACTCACAAGCTTTCGAGGGACACCCTCTTCGTCAGGTGAATGGAGAGTTCTGGCCTCAGACAGAGCATATAAAGCACAGACAGTTTAGAGATTACTGATTAGAATGCGAATCTTTACACCTAACCTGCTGTTCAAGACCTGAAGTGGCTGATAATGTGAGTGGAAGGAGCACTGATCACAGTTTAAAGAGATGTGTATTGTCTCCAGACAGTACAGTAAGTGAGGTTTTGCAAACCCAGGCAAGTCACGGGGGTTACAGATAGTGCGACATGAACCCAAGATCCCTGTTGAGACCGTCCTCATGTGTGCGGAACTTGGCTATCGGAACTTGGAACTTGACTGATAGCCAAGTTCCGCACACATGAGGACGGTCTCAACAGGGATCTTGGGTTCATGTCGCACTATCTGTAACCCCCGTGACTTGCCTGGGTTTGCAAAACCTCACTTACTGTACTGTCTGGAGACAATACACATCTCTTTAAACTGTGATCAGTGCTCCTTCCACTCACATTATCAGCCACTTCAGGTCTTGAACAGCAGGTTAGGTGTAAAGACTCGCATTCTAATCAGTAATCTCTAAACTGTCTGTGCTTTATATGCTCTGTCTGAGGCCAGAACTCTCCATTCACCTGACGAAGAGGGTGTCCCTCGAAAGCTTGTGAGTATATTATCAAATAAATAGGTTGGACTAAAACCTGGTGTTGTCAGACTTTTTATTGGCCATAGAAGACAGAGGGTAGCCGTGATTGGAGGTCGGTGACTACTGGTGTTCCGTTGGGCTCTGCACTGGGACCTCTGCTGTTTGTGATATATATAAATGATTTGGAAGAAGATGTAGCTGGTTTGACTAGTAAGCTTGCGGATGACACAAAGATTGCTGGAGTTGCGGATAGTGATGAACATTGTCAGAGAATACGGCAGGATGCAGAAAGGTTGGAAAATTGGGCAGAGAAATGGCAGATGGAACTTAATCCGGACAAATGCGAAGTGATGCATTTTGGTAGATCTATGCAGGGGGAGAGCTATACAACAAATGGCAGAACCATCAGGAGTATAGACACACAGAGGGATCTGGATGTGCAAGTCCACAGATCCTTAAAGGTGGCAACACAGGTGGAAAAGGTAGTGAAGAAGGCATATGGCATGATTGTCTTTATTGGACAGGGCATAGAGTATAAAAGTTGGCATATGATGTTACAGCTGTATAGAACGTTGGTTAGGCCACATTTGGAATACTGCATCCAGTTCTGGTCGCCGCACTACCAGAAGGACGTGGAGGCTATGGAGAGAATGCAGAAAAGGTTTACCGGGATGTTGCCTGGTATGGCGAGTCTTTGCTATGAGGTGAGATTGAGTAAACTAGGGTTGTTCTCCCTGGAAAGACAGAGGTTGAGGGGCAACCAAATAGAAGTTTATAAACTTATGAAGGGCATAGATAGGGTGAACAGTTGGAAGCTTTTTCCCAGGTCAGAAATGACAAACACAAGGGGTCACAAGTTCAAGGTAAGGGGGGCAAGGTTCAATGGAGATATCCGGGGGATGTATTTTACACAGAGGGTGGTGGCTGCCTGGAAGGCACTACCAAACAAGGTGGTTGAGGCAGACACAGTAGGATCATTTAAGACTTATTTAGATAGCCACATGAACAGACTGGGAATAGAGGGATACAAACGGATGGTCTAGTTAGGAACATATGATCCGTGCAGGCGTGCAAGGCCAAAGGACCTGTTTCTTTGCTGTATTGTTCTTTGCTCTTTTGTTCTTTGAAATCCATTCAAATTCAGAATATGTTTTCCTATATTCCACTGTCTTCCTTTCTCTTCAAATAACTTGTCCTCCTCTGTGTTGTCCCGCTTTGATCTTCTGGAGTACAATGGAAACTGAAGAATTGCGAAAATGTATTGTGAGTAAAACTAAGTCAAAACTAAGATGTTCATCTTGTGCGACACTGCTCCCTGCAGACTTTAGCACCTTGTCGCAGCAATACAAACCACCAAAAATGTAGGCAATTTAGTCTTTCAGCTTTTGGATTTACTCAGTAGGTGAATGTTGAAAGGAAAAAATAGGTTAGCAGAGCGAACTGTACAGACGTTGAAGGAAGGTTTGAAGGGAATATCGGGTGAAACGTTAGGAACCAAGCTCTCAATGTTCTTGTCCCAGTATTGCATCATGTCAGGAGCAACAACAGGCATCTCTTCAGTTGAGTTACTAATAGGCAGGAAGCCAAAGTCTCACTTAGATCTGCTGTATCCAGATGTCAAAACAAGAGTAGGTAAAAGGTAGGAAAAGCAGGAGCAGTATGATTATCATGCTAAGGAGTGATATTTCCTTCTGACTGACTGTGAGGAATTTTGGCAGTAATCAACCTTGTCTAGCTGGAATTATTCTAAACCAAAGTGGTTTGGTGTCGTTATTATTGAAACTACTTAATAGAAGAATCATTCACAGACAGCAAGGTCACATTCATCTACACCACAACTCAGAGTCAACAAAGTTTTCAAATCACTTGATGAATGGGTATGCTGCTGTCGAAATTCAACAAGAAATGGTTTGTGCTGTGCCAGAATTTTCAGTGGACTGTACTTCAGGAGAGTCATAGAGTCACAGAATCATACAGTGCAGAAAAGGCCCTTTCACCCATCGAGTCTGCACTGACAATATCTACCACTAAGGGAGCACTAATCCCATTTACCTGCACTTGTCTCATATCCTAGAATTTTACGATATTTCAAATACTCATCCAAATATTTTTTAAAGGTTATTCTTTAAAGGTTTTTAAAGATTCTGGGCCTCCATTACCTTTCCAGGCAGTGCATTCCAGATTCCTACAACCTTCTGAGTGAAAAGGTTTTTTCCCAAATCCCCTCTGAATCTTCTGCCCCTTACCCTAAAACCGTGCTCCCTCGTGATTGACCCCCTAACCAAGAGGGACAGCTGCTCCCTCCTCATCCTATCCATACCCTTCATAATCTTATACACCACAATCACGTTCCCCCCCATAGCATTAGGAACAAGAGAGTTGTCGGGAAAAAAATTGGACCGCTCAGGGACAAAGGAGGGGAATTATGCTTCCCCTACCCCAGGAAGTAGGTGAGATCCCAAATGAATACTTTGCATCAATATTCACAAAGGAGAGGGACATGTTGACTGGGAGTGTGTCAGAGGAATGTGTTGACCCATTAGAAAAAATCTCAATTACAAGGAAGAAAGTGTTAGGTTTTATAGAATCATAGAACCATAAAGTGCAGAAAGAGGCCCTTCAGCCCATTGAGTCTGCACCGAACACAATCCCACCCAGCCCTACCTCCATTTCCGTACATATTATACCCACTAATCCCTCTAACCTATGCATCCCTGGACACTAAGGGGCAATTTCTTAACATGGCCAATCAACCTAACCCGCACATCTTTGGACTGTGGGAGGAAACCGGAGTACCTGGAGGAAACCGACGCAGAAACGAGGAGAATGTGCAAACTCCACACAGACAGTGACCCGAGCCGGGAATCGAACCCAGGACCCTGGAGCATGTGAAGCAGCAGTGCTAACCACTGTGCTGCCGTGCCGCCCCAAGGAATCGTTTAGGAAACATTAAGGCAGACAAATCCCCAGGGCCTGATGGCATCTATCCTAGACTGCTCAGGGAGACAAGAGATGAAATTGCTGGGCCTCTAACATAAATCTTTGTCTCTTCGCTGGACACAGGTGAGGTCCCAGAGGATTGGAGGATAGCAAATGTGGTCCTGATATTTAAGAAGGGTAGCAAGGATAACCCGGGTAATTTTGGCTGGTGAGCTTGATGTCCGTGGTAGGGAAATTGTTGGAGAGGATTCTTAGAGATAGGATGTATGCACATTTAGAACGGAATAATCCCATTAGTGATAGATAGCATGGTTTTGTAAGAGGGAGGTCATGCCTCACAAATTTGATTGAGTTTTTTAAGGCGGTGACAAAAACAATTGACGAAGGAAGGGCTGTGGATGTCATCTATATGGATTTTAGTAAAGCGTTTGACAAAGCCCCTCATGGCAGGTTGGTGCAAAAGGTTAAATCTCACGGGATAAAAGGAGAGCTAGCTAGATGGGTGGAGAACTGGCTTGGCCATAGAAGACAGCGGGTAGCAGTGGAAGGGTCTTTTTCTGCTGGAGGCCTGTGACTAGTGGTGTTCCATAGCGCTCTGTATTGGGACCTCTGCTGTTTGTGATATAGTGTGGGTATGCCGGCGTTGGACTGGCGTAAACACAGTAAAAAGTCTGACAACACCAGGTTGGACTAAAACCTGGTGTTGTCAGACTTTTTACTGTGTTTGTGATACATACAAATGATTTGGAAGGTGTAACTGGTGTGATCAGTAAGTTTGTGGACGACACAAAGATGGCTGGACTTGTGGATAGCGATGAACATTGTCAGAGAATACAGCAGAATATAGATAGGCTGGAAAATTGGGCGGAGAAATGGCAGATGGAATTTAATCCGGATAAATGCAAAGTGATGCATTTTGGTGGAACTAATGTAGGGGCGAGCTATACAATAAATAGCAGAATCATCAGTAGTATAGATGCACAGAGGGACCTGGGTGTGCAGGTCCACAGATCCTCAAAGGTGGCAATGCAGGTGGAGGAGGTGGTGAAGGAGGCTTATGGCATGCTTGCCTTTATAGGACAGGGCATAGTGTATAAAAGTTGGCGTATGATGTTGCAGCTATATAGAACGTTGGTTAGGCCACATTTGGAATACTGCATCCAGTTCTGGTCGCCTTACTACCAGAAGGACATGGAGGCTTTGGAGAGAGTGCAGAGAAGGTTTACCAGGATGATGCCTGGTATGGAGGGTCTTAGCCATGAGGAGAGATTGGGTAGACTTGGGTTGTTCTCCCTGGAAAGACAGAGGATGAGGGGCGACCTAATAGAGGTGTATAAAATGATGAAGGGCATAGACAGGGTGAACAGTGGGAAACTTTTTTGCAGGCCGGAGGTGACAAACACAAGGTTCAAGGTGAGGGGGCAAGGTTTAACACAGATGTCAGGGGGATGTATTTTACACAGAGGGTGGTGGGGGCCTGGAATGCACTGCCAAGCAACATGGTAGAGGTGGACACACTGGGATCATTTAAGACTTATCTGAATAGCCACATGAACAGACTGGGAATAGAGGGATACAAGCGAATAGTCTAGCTGGAGGCATGAGCGGCGCAGGCTTGGGGGGCTGAAGGGCCTGTTTTCTGTGCTGTATTGTTCTCTGTTCTTTGAATTTCCTCTGTACCCCCTCTGGTGTTATCACATCCTTCCTATAGTGAGGACTGCACACAGTACTCCAACTGTGGCCTAACCAATGCTCTGTACAACTCCAACATTACCTCCTTGTTCTTGTACTCTATATCATGGCTGATAAAAGCAAGTATACAGTGTCCCATATGCCTTCTGAATTATCCTATTCATATGCACTGTGCTCAGTGATCTGTAAATAATTATGTCAAGATCCCTCTATTCTTCTGAGCTTTCCAGTGTCCTGCCATTCATTATATACTCCCTCGTCTTGTTTCTTAAAGTGCATCAGAAATGCACTTACCAGAGTTAAATATCATTTGCCACTGCTCTGCCCATCTGACCAACCCATCTTCCTGTAACCTACAACCTTCTTTTTCACTGTTAACCATCCTACCAATCTTGGTGACACCTGTAAATTTGCTTATCATTCGCCCCACACTTTCACTTACGATGTTTATCTATACAACAAACAATAAGAATCCCAGTTCTGAATCTTGTTATATACTGCTGGATACCGGCATCCAGTCACTCAAACCATTACTTTGAGTCCTATTACTAAGTCATTTTCTGATCCACCTCACTAAGTTTCCCTGAATTTCATGTGCTTTAACCTCCTCAATCAGTCTCCCAGGTAGATGGGACCTTATCAAAAGTTTTGCTAAAATCCATACAAACTACATCAACTGAACTTCCCTCATTCACATACTTAATCACATTTTCAAAGAATTCTAACAAATTTGTTAGGTATGACCTCCCTTTGACAAGTCCATACAGACTATCCCTAATTAACCCATGCTTTTTCAAGTGAATATTAATCCTCCCCTTCAGAATTTTCTCCAACAGTTTCCCTTCCATTGATGTGAAGAGGCTCACCTGTCTGTAATTTCCTGGTTCATCTCTACCACTCTTCTTGAAAAGTGCAACTGCAATTTCTGTCTTCCTGTCCTCTGACACTTCCCCCATGGATAGAGAGGAATTAAACATTTCTGTCAGAGCCCCTGAAATTTCCTATCTCACCTCCCACATCAGCCTGGGATGCAATTCATCTGGATCAGGAAGTTTGTCAATTTTTAAGCCCATCAGAACTTCCCATTTCTCATGTCAAACTATGCAAGTTCTTCATAGTCCCCCTTCCTGAATTCCAAACCTACATTCTCATGCATTGGACACTCATGCATTAATACTCTACCCACTCCTGCAGCCACAGTTCATCTGAGCTAGATTGAGCATCATCAGAGTTGACAGAGTCACCAGTGGTACTGCGCAGATCACAGCATAGTTGCAAAGTTCCTGAAAGACTGATGTATAGTTAAAACATTAGTTTCATTGTATTTTTGTAATGAAAGAGGGGAGAAGTGTTATATGAGTTATTACATGTATTGTCTTTTTAAACACATTTGCTGATGTCTGTGTGCATGCACAGAGTGATGCCATAGGTAGCACGGGTTTAGTTTTCCATTAGGGACCTGGGTACTAGCTGTTGCCCCAGTTGAATTCTTGCTGTATTATATTTTGATATTTCTTTGTATATAAAGCAGTTCAAATTGATTAACATGTTTGATTATCTTTTGTGGCTAAAGTTACCATAGAGAAAAACCCACCTTTGTTCCCACACTACTTTGGGGTGAAATGCTTCTCTGATTGCCATAAATTGACACATCTTCAGACCATTAGGGACGAACTCCCATGAGGGCATTTTCTGAGTTCGCTTTGTGGGGGTATTTATTTCTTTGTAGGAAGTTGACAGTTCATTGCCAGGGTGAGGAAAAGAGGAAATGACTGGATTCTTTCTCTTTAAAAGATTATTTTGCATCTGCAACAAAATGTGATATATATGCATGAGTTCTAAGAATTTTTTGAGAGATGATGGAAGTTAAATTTGTAGCTCCAAGAGTTGAAAATGCAACATTCAAACTTTGAAAGGCCTCCCTATTAAAACAAAATCCTCTAAAATCTTTAGTAATCGTATTTTATTTATAGCAACAGCTTAAATTACACTACATTTAAATCACAGAATCATACAGAGAAGAAGAGGCCCTTCAACCCATCCAGTCTGTCCCAACACGTGAGAAACACCTACCTAATTCCATTGACCAGCACTTGGCCCATAGCCTTGAATGTCATGACCTGCTAAGTGCTGATCCAAATACTTTTAACGATGCGAGTCAACCTACCTCCACCATCTTCCCAGATCGTGCATTCCAGATCATCACCATCCTCCAGGTAAAGAGGTTTTTCCTCACAACTACCCCCCCCCCCGCCCCCAACCTCCTGCCCCTCTTGTTGAATTTGTGTCCCCTCCTTATCCCTCAAGTTCCTTGAAATTGATTAAATCTATTGGCACATGTCAATATGTTGCACCCAAAAATGCAGCTTATTGCATGTTTTATGTAAGAATGTATTGTTGCAGTTTTGATTGAAGTGGGGAAACTAAAATCATTTTGAATGGCTTGTGAAATTTTATTATGAAACGTCAAATTGCGCCAAAACATATTAACGCTGAAATCCGTTGAAGTAAAAGCCATAAGGTGCACGGTCCCTTTAAAAGTGCAGCATGCTTTCTGTTGCGGAAGAGATGGTTTTCCAGTAGAGGGCACATAGAGTCCCATAGATGGACAGGAATCCCGACAGGTGAAAAATATTCAGGAATATTTTTACTCTGCGATCTGAACAGACAGGAAACTGACGAACGTGTATATTTTACCTCTTTTTATTGTTGCTTTTAATTAATCATGCCACAGATGATTCTTAATGCCTGCAGGCTTCAATGCGGCAGTGCCAGTTAGTGACATAATCGCAAAGCAATCCTTCTCCTCCGAGGAATCCCCCATTGATCATTAGTTTAACAATCTGATGAGAGTTTAATTAAACCAAGGCTGGAGCTGAAGCGAGCGGTATTGATATCAAAGACAAGTACAGGTGACACTTTAAAGATTTGCTACATGTTCCTCCCCACGCGGCGATCCACAGGGACATGGCCCAAACAGCTCTCCCAATTCGGCTCCATACACTAACACACAATGAGCCCTCTCTTTTTATAATAGGGGCAAAAGAAAGCTTCAGAGCTCCTGATTCATTTTATATGCCTTTTCCCTTCTCCCTATTGTCGCCGAGTCTGAGTACAGGATAGTATTTCATAAAAATGCATTTGCTGACTTAACCACTGAATGGGAACACGCGACCACCCGGCACCGGATGTAGCAGGCCCCTGGAATGGAGCAAGCAGCTACAATATTTGTGTCTGTTTTATCTGCAATTGAAATATTTTCTGTGGAGCACTTTGGATGCCGATCTAATCTTTTGCAAACAAAAAATGTGAATTCTGGTATTTCTGCCAACTTTGAGGAGACTTTGAATTTCTAATAAAGTTCTGGGAACTTGGTGTCTTGACTTCATCTTCCCTTCCCCCAAAAACTAAATGAGTGGAATTCAGAATTAGATCATCATGTAGAGGGGTTGCATTTCCATGGCAACGGTGGACTGAACTGTCGACCTGGAATGGATGTTTGCAATCTTTTCATGATTAATACAAAAATTGCTAAGTCAATCGCCGCTACAGATTCATGTGCACCAAATGTAAGGAAAACAATGTGTTCATATTTACCCAAAGTGACATGATCTCCATGGTAACTAAAATGGAGCTGTCTGCTTTGGTTTAAAACATAGTTTCTCAAATGTATTTATAATTTGCATGTTTATAAAGGAAGAGCAAAGGGATATAGATGCAATGAGTCAGAAGGACTACTTGGAAAGATGAACAGAATGATAGATTGTATCAATGCTTGGCTCTTTGTAATCGTTCCGAAATGCAACCTGCTAGCCTGATCCACTGCCAGGATTTGCACTCTCTCCTCATTTTTTGAAAGCAGCACCAGAGCAAGGTTTAAATTGGTTTGTCATTTTGCGGAGCTCTGTTTATAAGGAAACATTTTGCTTGTTCTTCGCGTGCTTATAAACATATACTTGGAGATAGAACAGGAAAGAGGGGGGAAAAGCGAGACAGAGCATCTGTGAGCCAGGATATAGGGGAAAAAAAGCTGGGAGAGCTTTGTGTAACAAGGACATTTTTCCTCATTTTTTTGTGTAGCTGTCGAATTGCGTTTAGAGACGCCGAGTTTCTGCAGCAGGAAGATAAATAAGGGCGGACAAAACAAAAAACAAGAGGGAGAAATAACTGGATGCAAAAGAAAGAACACGGGTGAGACTGAATTGCGGCGCGGATTGCTCGGTGAAATGTGCGTGTGAGACAGTGAAAAGAGTGTGAGTGAGAATACTACCAGCCGCAAAGTCTTCTCTATCCGCCTAACCTTCCGAAGGGAAAGTGCTCGGGACTGAAAGGGAGAACTAGGTGGAGCTGCACCCTTCCACCCCAGGCATGGAGTGCGGGAATGAGGACATGAAAAGACTGGAGTAAAGCAGCTTCCATCCCAATGGTAGCTCCTTAAGGACATCCCGCTGCACCTTCCACTATTGAAGGAGACTTGCTGCAGACAATAAGCCACCGCCTTTTCTCAACTTGTACAATTCTGCTCGCCAAGGGCAGAGAAATCGAGAGAGGAAATGAAGCCGAGCTGTTACTTGGGGTTGATTTGATGTTCGGCGAATGCATGAGAGAGATTACGCTGCTGCCACCTTTTGACTGCTTCTGAATCCAGGTCCCTGAACCAGCAGGACTCGCTTCCGACAAGAACTCAGCCTGGCTGTGTGGTAAGGAGAAAGAATTCGGATTTTCCACACTCTCACGCACTACATATTATGGAGCATCGCCATGCTTCCCATAAGCATACGGTTCCTACATGCACTTACTCTTTTCCTTTCGCAAAGGCTCGTTTCAGATTTCTATGCCGCGATAACCGTTGTTTTTTTTGGTAATGTCAGTTGTTTATTTTTGCTTTGTACGTTCATTGACAAAATAAATGTGGACATTGTTTTCCTAATTTACACGACGTTCCAATGTAAATCGCTTGTATTTCTTTTCCGATTGATTTCTCCCCTGGATCGTGCTGGATGTGTGATCTTCGTGTCGAAGCTGCAGAAATCACGTCCCTTTACGATGTTAGGAATACTAATGCAAAAAAAGCATATGTTCGGTGTGCGAAAGTAGTTATCCTTGTTTACAGTATATTTTATTTCAAAATATTGTTTTGGATGGCTGATGCCGTGCAGACACCTAGTTTTAAATGCTGTTTGTTTTAAAGGAGTGATTCTCACTAATAATGATAAAGGATTTAGTTCACAGCCCTGGGATAGTGGAAATTTATTCAATTGGATTGTGGCACTGTGAGGAAAGGGATGCTTTTTGCTGGAATCGACCACACAGTACGTGTGAGCCTGTGTGTTTTCCTGAGTCCCATTTTATTCACGTAAACTGTTATTATCGTGATTGTGTTGAGTTGATTCTTGTGGAAGAATGCCACAACAGAGTATCCCCAGTACTGCGATCTAGATCATTATTTACTCGTGTTGGTTAAAATCTCATTTTATGTTGTTTTTCGGATTGACACCGGATTAAACTCCGGTACAGTGTGTGCATTCTAGATTTCCCAGCTGTTGAATCGGCACACGATACATCAAGATGAAATATACGGTATTTTCGTCATGAATGAAGCATGAGACGTATGTATGTTAAAATGTGTGGGAGACTGTGTGGGAGTCAAATTGAGACACTTATATTTATTACTTTCTTTGACAACATTGTTTGCCCATGACAATGTAATATGTTTTTTAATAAGTAGAACTAGGGGAGGCGGTTTGGGTAAGGTGTTTACTTGCTCAGCGATTTTAGTGTGTGTTATTCAGTAGAGGAACTGTATTGTTTTAGTAACTCTGCATTAACTTAAGCCTTTGAGAATAGCGAAGAGCTAGAGTTTTTTGATGTTCTGCTTGGCTGGCTAACCTGAATACTAAAAAGCATTCCATCAGCAGCTGACCCTGTTAGCAGTTTTTCAATGGCACCCTGTTTTCTAAAGCTATTGCAAGGGTCTAAGGAAGAAAAAAAGATCCTTGTGACTCGATCTGAATAGCTTTCACTGCCAGCAGGTTTTGAGTGGGGAGAGAAGGTGTTCCCCCTTTGTAAAGGAAACTATCCACCATTACTGCAGCAGTAGCTGTCATTGTATTGATTGTAACCAGGGGCAAATTCCACTCGTCTAAATTGAACTGTGTAAAGGGATAGTTTATTTTGTTCTACAGGGCGATCAGCTGCGTGTGAGGAATCGGGTGTTGTACCATTTCTAACAAATCGCGTACTTGCATTAACATGAATTTCTCCTTTTTGGACTGAACTGCATCCATTTGGTCATAACAACACTGTAATTCCACCTATCCTTTAGGTGATTTGAAGAAGGTGGAATGTCTGCATTGAGGTTTTTAAGATCGTTTCAGGACAAACATAACTTAAACAAGGCCTGGTGTACAATTTAGAAAATTAGTCTGCAGTTGTGTGGTGTGCCTGACAAATTGCTATAATTGCAATTGAAAATCAATGGCTAAGTACTGAGGAACTCTTATTGTAGAAAAATAAACATTTTCATGCGCTACCATTTCACATCGAATGTCAAGTTGTGTTGCTTATAGGTCTGCTCTCAGTCAGATGGTAGAAATGTGCAGTATTAATAGTGGCAGCTATTTCCTCTGTCCAAAAGATTCTTGTATTAGAAATCATGTCTTGTCTTTCCTCTTCCAGGAACAGATGCAGACAATTTCTTCCCTTGAGCCTAGGATGCATTCTAGGAATAATCCATGCAGTTAGCGTGATTGAGGTTGTATTCTAAACTTCAATATACACCAACGCAAATTCTAGATTTTGTTTAGAAATAATATACAACAAAGCTGCCATTAACATGCTCAAGCTAAACACAATTATGTTGGACTAAATGAGTTGATCTTACAGAGCTGGTGTGGACTTGAGAGATTGAATGGCCTCCTTCTCTCAGTAACTGTTCAATGATTCCAAGATAACAGCAATATGATTAACAATCTCAACGTATAGCATTTTTTAATTTGGCAAAACGAATATTTTGTTTTTGTACATATTTGAATGTGGTCGAAGATGATTTTTTTTCAGAACATGAGTGGATGTTGATTCAAAGGAGTTGGGCCAGAGAGCTGTGTAGATTTTTTTTAGGGGATTAAAAGACACTATTGAAGCTATGTTTAAGTGTATGGCCTTGTTCTCTTGTTCTGCAGATGGTCTTTAATGACTAGTTTGGGAGTTTTTGTTTCAACGTCGCACTAAAATTGAGCTGAACTGATACCTAAACTTTTGAAAGTAGAATCCGTATGTGATTTCTTACTTTAATATTTGTCATAATGCCTATAGGAAGTTCTAATATCTTGGGCAATCTGCTTCTGCACCTCACTCACTGTTGTTTTAGTGGCTTTATGACATTAATTGTTTGGCCACTCTGGTGTTTTTAATGTTTTTTTTGTAGTAAGTACTAAGGATTATAATGTCTCCAGTTAGAGACAAGCCTAAAATTCGATTGGACCATTCCCACCCATTTTTCAAATTCTACTTCTAATCAGTTTTGGTATATTTGTGTTTAGCTGCACGTGTGAAATGCTAGTAACCTGTAATGCTGTTTTTCTTCCTCTTGTTCCCCACTCAATTTATGAGCCAATTTGATGCTGGGGTGAGTTTGACCTTGTTTTTTTTTTCATCCTAATACATCTATTGGTGTGATCTCTTCCTAATCTATAACTCAGCAACACATTTTCAGACGATTAGTTTACCAATTAGTTATTAAGTAAGAATATTGTAAAACTGGAATCGAACTACAGTATGTTATTTAAAACTGGACTGTGTCTCTATGGGATTTGTTTTTTCTTCGCAACTTGAGCACGTTAATTTTAAATACTAAACTGTTAGTAGGCAGAGGTGGTTCTTAAATCTTTTCCCAAAAATAAAAAAAAGTGATGTTTGGAAATTTTCACTTTTCAGCCATTCGGGGATTAAATACTTTACAAATCTGAGGAGCTGAAATAGAAACCAATCATCAGTTTGTTTTAATCTCAAATGTGTTTGCCCTTCTAGCTTCAATTCTTTCTCCTTAGCTTTCTGAGTTTCTTTTGCAGAGCTGGTCCATTCCTAATCTGAATCAATTTTTTTTTCCTCTTTTATTTAGCATTTATTTACTTAGCTTCAAATCATGATGAGTGAAAAGCTAATAAGTGAATTCCAAATGGTGACATCTTACTCACCCTCCTGGTTTGCATGTGATTTTCCTCTGCACCACTCCCACCTGCCCCCGCCCAACTCTCTCACCGCTAATGATCCTCTTCTGAAATATTTAAAATGTAGCTTGATCTAACTCAAAATGCCTTCCAGCAATTACTGAGGCAGGACTTCAATGTCTGACAGATCAGTTAATTCAAGTCTTTAGTTGCAGTGCTACAGCATTGGACAATGGTTGCAGAAATTAACATTATAAGTTCACTGTGTTCATATTTTTACAATAAGAATTAGTTACCACCTGCTGTAGTGTTGCAATCAGGTACAGCCAGAGAGAGTGTCGATTCTTTTGACTAGACATTCCAAAAAGTTGTATGCTATCTATTTTAAACCAAAAGGGGCACAAAAATCAGCTGACTAAAATTTCAAAATCCTAGTCTGTCAGAGAAGTAGGCATTCTGCTAGATGAGTTCAATAAAATTCAGTTGAGATCGTTGCCAAATATCTAATAACTTATCTGTACATGCAGTGCTTGTGATTTATGGATTTCTTGTTTTTATACAGTATTTGTGATGTTACATAAGAACATTAAATCATTGTTTGTGCAGTTTTGATAGAACAATGTTAATTGCTAATAATGGCTGAATCATTATCATAGTGGGTGAGGTTAGAGGTATAAAGAAATTACTGGATTTGTTTCTCTGCCCCTTGTCTATTGAAATATTTGTAGTGCTGTGCTGCTGTAATTCCTTCTGTTTATTTGTCATGCCAACTTGGATCGGAAGAGTTAGGGTGTAACATTGTGTCCCACGTTAGTTTGGCCATTTGTCTTTTCGTTGTGATTCCCTAGTAATAGCTGAGGAATATGTCCACTCAAGGTCTTTTGCTCAGAGATAAACTGCAGATTTGGTTCTGGTGAAATGATTTTGTTTGCGTATAAACAGTTGAGGAAAGTGAAATGGACCATATTTAGTCGACAAGTTGACTTGGGCCAAAGGCTTAACCAATGAGGAAAGCAACCAGCCCACGCCTGCAAAACACAAAATGAAATGTCCTTTAGTAGACCTAATTCCTTGATTGGACAGCACTTTCTGAACAGTCTTGAATGTGTTAATAGGTACGTAAACAGCCAATTTCAGATAATCGGTCAAGCTCATAATGTGATTCATTTACACTTGCTCAAAGTGATGCACATTCATTCACAGGAACTTGTTCTCTGGAAATAAAAGGAATATGTTCAAGCCTTGTGCCTTTATTGTATTACTGAAACATGGGGAGCATATAGTTCCCTATTACTTTCTCCATGGCAATGCATTGGCCAATCAGAATCAAATTGCCTACTAAACAGCACCTCTCCTCTGCGGCATAAATTGTCATTTGTATTCCTGCATCTATTCAGATGCATGACTCCAAAGATGTGCAAGTTAGGTTGATTGGCCATGATAAATTGCCTCTTATTGTCAGGGGAAACGAGGAGGATAAATATGTGGGGTTACAGGGATAGGATCTGGGTGGGATTGTTGTCATTGCATGCTTGATGGGCCAAAAGACCTCTTTCTGCACTGTAGAAATATAGTAAAACTATAGCACAGTACAGGCCCTTTGGCCCACAAAGTTGTGCTGAACATGTCCCTACCTTAGAGATTACTAGGCTATAGAATATAGAAATGTAGATTCTATATTCTGTAAGTGCAAGACAAGAGAGTTTGGGAATGTGTCTCTCTTTTGGTCAATATTCAGCTTCTTTACCCACCATATTCCATATTCCTTCATTCCTTTTTGCTCATCTACCTTTGTTAGCCTTGGTTCAATTAGTAGCAAGCCTGCATGAGTCAGAAGGTTGAGCATTCAAGCACTGCATCAGAGACTTCAGCACAAAATCTCAGTTGATATTTCACTGCGATAGCAAGGAAATTCTATGCTGTTGAGGGAACCATCTTTTGGATTAGATATTAAATTGAGGCCCCTCTGCCCTCAAAGTTAGATGGAAAAGATCTTGTACCATGATTTGAAGAAGAGTAGTGAAGTTCTCTCTTTGGCCTGACCCTTGTTTATGCCTCAACAAACATTTAAAAAAAAACAGATTATTTGCTCATTTCAATTACTGTTTGTTTGACCTGTTGTGTGCAAATTGACTGCTGTGGTTCCTATATTGATATAGTTATTACACTTTAAAAATACTTATTTGGCTTGATGTTTTTGAAAGTTCTAAGTTTGTTTAAAGAACAGAGAGACAGAGCTTGCTAAAGAGAACATTTTGAAGAACTCCTTAATTAAGACTGTGTTCAACTTGAATATCCTGAACTTAATTTCTCATGCTGACCCTCAGCATCTCTCTGGTCCAAAGCGAGATTGGAAAAAAAAATCAGTCAACCATTGAGAAACAACAAGGCCTTTGAAAATAAAAGCAAAATACCGCGGATGCTGGAATCTAAAACAAAAACAGAAAATACTGGAAAATCTCAGGTATGACAGCATCTGTGGAGAGTAGAGCCAACGTTTCAAGTCTGGATGATCCTTTGTTAGAGCAAAGAGCAACGAAAATTAGAAAAGATTTATACTTGGGGTGGGTGGGTGGTGGCTGTCCTATTACAGCAGCCCCCACCACCACCGCCCTCAGTATAAGTCTTTTCTGATTTTCCTTGCTCTTAGCTCTGACGAAGGATCATCCAGACTTGACACGTTGGCTGTATTTCCTCTCCACAGATGCAGTGTTGAAAACCCTGCTGAAAGCCTGAAACATGAGGGAGATGCACTCCTGGTATGGCTAAACAACTCCATACTCCTCATCTAGGAAGAAGAGCACATGCTTAGGAAGCTGTGATGGGGACAATATTCAAGAAGACCATTGGGAGACCAGGAATGTTTCCATTTCCCAGGACCAGCATGTGTGGAGCAGTTGTTTCCAGGTGCAGTTCCTGGAAGCCTGGAGCAGTATTTTGGATAGCATGTATAGAGAGATGTTCACATGGCAGGCTCAGACTCCACAGCCAGGGAGGGAATGGGTGACCATCAGGCAGAGCAAGATGATGATGGAAGCAGGGTAGTAATCTTCTGTGGTCATTCCCCTGCAAACCAGATATACTGTTTTGGACACAGTTGAACCCGGACAGGTGATTGATTGTCTCAGTGGGGACCATTTTGGGAATAGGGATCACGATTCTATATGTTTTAAGATACTTGTAGAAGTAGTCCCAGGGTGAAATTACTAATCTGGCAAAGGCTAACTGCAACAGTATTCAGCAGGAGCTAGGTAATGTAGACTGGAGGTAGCTGTTTGAGGGTAAATCCACATCCGATACATGGGGGTCTTTTACAAGTCGGTTGTTAACAAATCAGAATAAGTATGTTCCTGTAAAAATGAAGGATAAAGATGGCAAGATTCAGGAACCCTACGTGGTAAGAGAGATTGTGAGCTTAGTAAAAAAGAAGGAAGCATACATAAATTTCAAGAAATTGAAAATGGATGAGGATCTTGGGGAATATAAAGATAGCAGGAAAAGGGCCACAAAATGTCCTGAGTAGGCAGGATTAAGAAAAATCTTTTTATATGCTTTTTATGCATATGTGAGGTGGAAGAGGGAGTTAAGGAAAGGGTAGGTCCACTCAAGGACAGTGGAGGGAATTTGTGTGTGGGGCCAGATGAGTTTGCATCAGTAGTCACAAAAGAGAAGCAAGTGGTGGATGGTGAGTGCAGAAAGGAGAATATTGACATTCTAAGACATGTTGAGGTGAAAAGGGATGAGGTATTGGAGGTTTTGAAAAATTTTAAGGTGGACAAGTCCCCAAGGCCAGATAGGGCCTATCCCAGAATACTGAGAGGTGAGGCAAGAAATTGCTGAGGCCTTGGTCAAAATCTTTGTATCTTCTTTAGCCACGGATGAGGTACCAGAGGATTGGAGAGTAGCTAACATTGTTCCTTTGTTTAAGAAGGACAGAAGAGATAATCCAGGAAATTACAGGCCTGTGAGCATTACATCAGTATTAGGGAAATTATTAGAGAAGATTCTTGGGGACAGGATATACTCGCATCTGGAAGGCTTGTTAGCGATAGGCAGCATGGTTTTGTGGAGAGGAGGTCATGTCTGTCAAACTTGATTGAATTCTTTGAGGAAGTGACAAAAAAATTGATTGGGGTAGTGGATGTTGTACACATGGACTTTAGCAAAGCCTTCAGTAAGGTTCCTTGTGACATGCTGATACAGAAGGTGAAGTCATATTGGATCTAAGGTGAGCTGGTAAGATGAGTACAAGACTAGCTTGGGCAGAGAGTAACTGGAAATTTATGACAAGGGTTCCACAAGGATCAGTGCTGGGGCCTCTGTGTGTAATATATATAAATGATTTAGAGCAAAATGTGGGTGGTCTGATTCGTAAATTTAGAGATGAAACAAACATTGGGGGAGTAACGGATAGTGAGGAAAATTGTCAGAGGAACAGCAGGATGTAAATCATCAGCTGGGGACCTGGGCCGAAAGATGGCAGATGGAATTTAACCCAGATAAATGTAAGGTGATGTGATTTGGAAGGTCTACTGTAAAAGGAATGTATACAGTAAATAGTAGAACCCTTAGAAATATTAGCATACAGAGGAAGCTTGGCATGTAGATTCATAGTTCTCTGAAGATGGCAACTCAGGTGGACAAGGTGGTCAAGAAGGCATATGGCATGTTGGTCTTCATCGTTTGGGACATTGATGTAGGAATTCGAAAATCATATTGCTACTTATAAGACTTTGGTTTGGCTGCATTTGTAGTATCGTGTACAATTCTAGTCGCCACACTACTGGAAGGATGTTGATGGAAAGGGTGCGGAAGAGGTTTACCAAGATGTTTCCTAGTTTGGAGGATATGACGATGAAGAAATGTTGAACAAACTTGGATTGTTCTCATGGGTGTGTCGGAGGATGAGGGAGTCCTGATAGAGATTTCCAAGATTATAACAGAGTTGGATAGAGTGGATAATTTGAATCTTTTTCCTACGGTTGAAGGGTCAATTGCTCAGTGGCAGAGGTTGAAAGTGAAAGGGGGAAAGTTTAAAAAGGATGTAAGGAGAAAGTTTTTCAGAGAATGGTGGAAGCAGATTCTATAACCACGTTCAAGAGGCATCTGGATAGATACATGAGTAGGCAGGAAATAGAGGCAAAAAAAAATTAGAGAGGCATCTGTGTCAGCATGGACTTGGTGGGCTGTAGGGCCTGTTCCTGTGCCGTTCTGTTCAATTGAAATAGCCTCTCAGTAAAGCAGCAACAGCCAAATTCATAGATCTATTCTTGACTCTGCTGCACAGGGGAGGAGTAAAAGTTGTAGAAATGCAATTGTAAGGGGAATAGATAGATAGATGATTTTGTGGCCATAAAAGAGACTCCAGATACCATGTTGCCTCCCTAGTGCCAGGGTCAAAGATGTTTGAGTGGTTGCAGGACATTCTGAAGGGTAAATAGCCAATTGCTGTGCTGTATATTGGTACAGATGACACTTGTTAAAAAAAGGAATGAGGTCCTAAATGCAAAATATTGGGAACTAGGAAACAAGTTGAAAAGTAGGACCTCAAGATTATCTCAAGATTGCTACCAGTGTCACGTGTTAGTCAGAGTAGAAACAGCAGGATATGTTGAAAAGATGGTGTGAGGGGAAGCGTTTCAGATTCCTGGGAGACACAACATGCTTTTTCTTCAGATTGAATACGATCTCTAATTTCCTTTGTAAACCATGGTTTGACCACAGTTACTTTACCACTCTTACGCCAAATGAGAATAAACAACTTCTGGAGTTGACTTATCCACTCCTTAAATGCATACCATTGTGTGTCCACAGTCCAATGTTTCCCAGTCCATCATTGCCAACTCATTCCTCATACCATCATAGTTACCTTATATTGAGAGTCAGGACCTAGGTCTGAGTCAACTTCCTCACTATCCACATTGATAAATTATCATATTCTGGTCACTCATCTCCAAGGGTTCTCTCACAACTAGATTTGCCAACTAGCCATTTCTCATTGCACGATATCCAGTCCAAGATGGCCCTTTCCCTTGTTGGTGCCTCAACATATTGCTCCATCTTGCATACATTCCAGGAATTCCTCCTCTATTGTACTGTGACTAATTTGACCCTCCCTTTCTATATGCAGACTGAAGTCATCCATAATCACCGATGTCCCTTTTATCAATGATCAATTAATCCAAACACCTGGTAGAATAAGATGGCTATTACTTCACCTAGATCATCATGAAGCCAGTCTGATGATTAAAACATACATGTTACAGCGCTAACTTCCTCACCAGCCTTGTTTGCACCCAATATTTTAGTTTTTAATGTTCAGAGATGGTTCAAACCAAGTGAATGTAAAATGTCTAGGTATTTGATCTTAAAGGTGTGTAGTGTATGATCAAACTAGTCCACGACTACTTAAAAGATACAGAATGGGACTATAAAGTCTACAAAGACGACTGTGTGAGTTAGTAATGAGCTCCAATTTGAAATTGATTTTTCAAGAATCCACTCGGGCCAAATCAGAGCATAGGATTTAGAAACAGGAGTAGATTATTTGGCTCTTTGAGCCTGCTCTGCTATTTGATAAAAGTAATGGCTGACTTGATTGTGGTTTTGACTCCCTTGTCTATCAAAAATCTATTTGAACTTAGTTTTGAATAAGTTCAATCAGCCTTTGCTGATTTCTGGGGAAGAGAACAAAATTCTCCCCATCTCTATCATAAAAAGGAGACTTCTTATTCTGAAACCATCCCCCCTAGTGGAACTTCCCCCAAAATATAATGGTGTGAAAAACAGTGATCAGCACCAGTTTCCTAGCACGGACCGAACCACAATTATTCCAGTCATTTTTGGGAGAGTGGTGAGTTGCATGCTGATTCTGGGAGGGAGGGCCGGAGGCTAAACATGCTGGTGAGCTAACTGTAAAATGATCGGAGGGAATTTGAAAGGGCACCCTGATCACCAAGTACACTGGAAGACCCCTTCCTCTCACGGACATCGAGATCGCTTTCCCCACTCATCAGCATGTTTTCCCCACCGCCTTTCCGATACATCACTGGCATCAAGACATTGGGCTGCTCAATGGATTCCACTTCATGACCCCTGACATAGCACTGCACCGGCACACTGGCAGTGCTTAGGTGGCACCACCAGATGGACACTACTCATCCATGTGTCCAACCACATGGGGGCTTCAGTGGCTTCCAAGCCCTCCAGCATAGCCATCATGCCTGGTCTTTGCTAATGGACGCCAGTAGTGATTCTCACCAAATTTACGCTGCGCTTGAGGGTCATGAAGATCCTGGGAGCTGGGGAATCCGGTTTTAAATGGGCTAAGCACATTTAAATTCCTTGTGACTGGTTTCTGCCAGTAGCAAGGGACTGGGTTGATTCGGTTTTGCACCAGATGTCAAACAGTTTCCATTTTTAAGCCTGCATGTGATCCGCATCTGGTGCGGTGAGGCTGGAAAATTGCCCCCTTGTCTCTGCCATCCTATCAAGTCTCCCCATATTGACATGTTTTAGTAAGTAGGCACATGGAGCACTCCAGAATTATAGGGAGGGGATAGCTTGATTTTGGGATTGGACACAGCTCGGCACAACATTGAGGACTGAAGGGCCTGTACTGTGCTGTTATGTTCTATGTAAGCTCACCTGCAGTTCTTCTGTTTTGGGGCCACTGCTGTTTGTCATTTTTATAAATGACCTAAATGAGGGTGTAGAAGGATGGATTAGTAAATTTGCTGACGACACCAAAGTTGGAGGAGTTGTAGACAGTGAGGATGGATGTTACAGTTTGCAGAGGGACATAGATAAGCTGCAGAGCTGGGCCGAGAGGTGGCAAATGGAGATTAATACGGAAAAGTGTGAGGTGATTCACTTTGGTAAGAATAACAGAAGTACAGAATATAGGGCTAATGGAGGGACTCTTAGTAGTGTTGACGAGCAGAGAGATCTCGGTGTACATGTGCATAGCTCCCTGAAAGTTGGCACCCAGGTTGATAAGGTTGTTAAGAAGGCGTACAGTGTGTTAGCTTTTATTGGTAGAGGGATTGAATTTTGGAACCGTGAGGTCATGTTACAACTGTACAAAACTCTGGTGCGGCCGCACTTGGAATATTGCGTACAGTTCTGGTCGCCGCATTATAAGAAAGATGTGGAGGCATTGGAAAGGGTGCAGAGGAGGTTTACCAGGATGTTGCCTGGTATGTTGGGAAGGTCTTATGAGGAAAGGCTGAGGGACTTGAGGTTATTCTCATTGGAGAGAAGAAGGTTACAAGGTGACCTAATTGAGGCATACAAGATGATCAAAGGATTGGATAGGGTGGATAGTGAGAACCTTTCCCTCGGATGGTGATGGCTAACACGAGGGGACATAGCTTTAAATTAGGGAGTGGTAATTATAGGACGGATGTCTGAGGTACGTTCTTTACTCAGAGGGTAGTAAGGTTGTGGGAATGCCCTGCCTGCAGCAGTTGTGGACTCGCCAACTTTAAGGGCGTTCAAATGGTCAGTGGATAGGCATATGGATAACATTGGAATAGTTTAGGTTAGAGGGTCATTAGATTGGTTCCACTGGTTGGTGCAACATCGAGGGCCGAAGGGCCTGTACTGTGCTGTAATGGCTATAGGCCCAAAAAACAGCCTTTCTTCATTAGATGAGCCCTTCATCCCATAAGTGAGTCAAGTGAACCTTCTCTGAACTACTTCTCATATATCTTTTTCAAATAAGGAGACCAAAACAGTGTGGTCTCATCAAAGTCCTGGGCAACTGCAGTAGAAGTTCGCTACTTTAATATTCCTCCTTGCAATAAATGTAGAAACATTGTATTTGCCTTCTTAATAACTTGTACCTGCATAACAACTTCTATGATTCATATACAAGGGCTGCCAGATCACTCTCTACCACTGAGTTCTGCAATCTTTCTATTTAAATAGTACATTGCGCCTCTACTTTTCCTGCCAACGTGGATAAGTTCATATTTTCCCACAAACCAAGCTATCAAGTTTTGTCCATTTATTTAATCTATGTATATTACAGTGGCACAGTAGTTAGCACTGCTAACTCAGTGCCAGGCACTTGGGTTCGATTCCAGGGTGGGTGGTGGGTGTCTGTGTGAAGTTTGCACGTTCTTCCTGTGTCTGCGTCAGTTTTCCCTTGGTGCTCCGGGTTCCTCCCACAGTCCAAAGATATACTAGTTAGGTGGATTAAATGTGTGGAATTATGGGGTAAGGCAAGGGTTGGCCGGAGTGAGGTATGTTGTTGGAGAGTAGGTGCAGACTTGATGGGCTGAATGGCTTCCCTTTGCACTGTAGGGATTCTGATTACAAATAGTTGCACTGATCCCTATGTTAGTTACAGCTTGCTAACCCAAAAATTATCCATTTATCAATACTCTTCCCTTGTTAGCTATTCAATCCTTTATCCATGTTACCCCTATAACCATGTGGGTATGCATATGTAGTTTAGCCTTATGAATGTATAAAATAGAAGCAGAAATGCGTACAAGTTACTGTTCAATGAGACAAGGTTGTGAAGAAGGCATATGGAATGGTCTCCTTCCTGGGCAAAGGTATAAGATATAATGTTGAATTGTATAAAATACTGGTGAGGCCACAGCTGGAGAATTGTCTGCAGTTCTGGTCATTACCATATTACAGGAAGGATGTAATTGCTCTGGAGAGAGTGCAGAGGACACTTACAAGAATGTTGCCAGGGCTAGAAAAGTGTAGCTATGAAGAGAGATTGGGTAGGCTGGAGTTACTTTTCTTGGAGCAAAGAAAACTGAGGAGTGACTTGATAGAGGTGTACAAAATTATGAGAAGGGATAAAATGGACAGGATAAAATTGTTTCCTTTGGTGGAGAATTCTAGAACTAGGGAACATAGGATCGGATTTTCAGGCCACACCTCGCCCCCAAACTGTAAAATCGTGCCCGACGTCACGGACATTTCCATGGTCTCGCCTACTATGATTCCCATCAGGCAGAACAGAAAAAATGCCAATAGATTCAAAATAAGTGGCAGTAGTTGGTAGAAGGGACGTAAGGAAGAACTTGTAAGCAAAGGGTGGTGGATGTCTGGAATTCACAGCCCAAGTTGGTGGTGGAGCAGAGACCGTAAAATCTTTGAGAAAGTACCTGGACCTGCACCTTAAGTGTTGTAAGCTATAGGATTATGGAATGTGTGCAGGAAGGTGGGATTAGAGAGGGCACCTGGGTGTCCTGGGGCTGGCATGGACATGATGGACTGAATGGCCTCCTTCTGTGGAGTGGGCTGTTCAGCACAAATGTCAGAGGGATGAGATTTGGCACAACGTCAAACATAATTTCAAAAGAAATGAAGGTATGAAGAAATGAGATGACTTGCTGAGCAAAAAACAAGTCAAAGCAAACCAGTGAAAGTATCTGACTCACTCCCAGTCTCTGGGAGCTTCCTCATTTATCCTCGCTGTTTGTGTGCATGCGTGCAGGGGCTAGAGCGAGTGGGAACCCTGAGACTGGGATCTCGCGCTCTGTCTCTCACAGACACTCTCACCAGGTCCATGTGGATTGTAGATTAAAATGCTGAATAGAGGTTGGGCAGTGAAAGTACCAAGACATTTTTCTCCCTGCCTTGTCTAACACCAGTGTCCAGGTCCCACTGTTGCTGCAACTACAACTGCACCATCTTGATGCCCTTTTAGACCTTTTGGGGGCCTTGTCACCACCCCCCCACCCCCCCCACTCCTCCCCCCACCCCAACCCGAACCCCAGTCAGCAGTGTCTCTTTCCGATCCCCTCCCCAGCAGGCAGTCCTTCCTTCACTCCTCCCACCCAGGCTGAATGAAGCTGTTCACTTCACACTGTTCCTCCAATCAGATTGTTTCTAGCAATCAGCAGCAAATGCAGGTGAGACACAACCTCTGATTTTAGGAGCAATTCCTTGCATAATCTTTCATTTGCACTTACCTGCATTTTGAACACCTGCTGTATAGATTGGATACAGAAGCGTGGCATTTGTCCATACCTTACTGGCAACGATTATCAGCTCAGTACAAAGAGAAGAGGAGGCAGCCCTGTCTCTAGTAGTAATGCACTTTATTATCGTTGTTAGACAGTATAGATGTTAGATATAAATCACACGTCTGGTTAGAACATAAGCACGGAGTTTGTATCAAAACTATGCACTCCCCTTGGTTTTCAGGACAATTCCTGGAATATGAGTGATATTACCGAAGAAAAGAGCTAATGTGGCCAGGCATTTGTCTTCCCTCTGGATGCCTCCACGTGTTCTGACGCAGGGTCATCTTGTCCTGCATGGTTAATCTCTGGAGTTTCGCTGCTACAGCTAGTTCTAAATCTTTCATTTTTATCCTGTTCTTTATCTCTTCCAAGGCCTGCCTCTTTATTGTTGGTTCAAATTTCCTCGCTTATTTTGTATTCTCCCCTCGTTGGCCCCAGCCCAAGGTCCTAGTTAGGATTACCTCCTTGCTCTTAAGCTAATTAAGAGCTTATGCCTTACAACATTTTCTTTGTCTTTTTTACAGAACTGAGTAAGTTTAAGCAGGGTGTTGGGTGTCTGGGTTTTCCCAGGGTGGAAGAGTCAGTTACTAGGCGGCGTAGGTTTAAGGGGCAAGGTTTAAAGGAGATGTATGAGGCAGATTTTTTAGAGAGAATAGTGGGTGCCTGGAACTCATTGCCGGAGGAGGTAGTACTGACTTTTTTAAGGGGCGTCTTGACAATTACATGAATAGGATGGGAATAGAGGGATATGGTCCCCGGAAGGGTAGGGGGTTTTTAGTTAAGTCGGGCAGCATGGTCGGTGCAGGCTTGGAAGGCCGAAGGGCCTGTTCCTGTGCTGTAATTTTCTTTGTTCTTTGTTCCAGCTAGTTTCAAGTTGCAGGTACAAATAGACTTTGCACACTTTAGCTGTCCTTTTTTTCAGCCCCAGGCCAACACATTGGAGAATCCTGATTTTAAATAATGTATTTATTCTTCCTGCCAAAGTGGATAAGTTCACATTTTCCATACTACCATGTAAAATTTTTGCCCACTCACTTAACCTATCCATAACCCTTTTGCAGACACCTTATGTTCCCTTCACAACTTACTCTTCTACCTATTTTTGTGTTACAGCAAATTTGGCAACTAAACATTTGATCTTTTCATCCAAATCATTGAAAAAGATTGGGATAGACATCATATTAAGGGGTTGAATGGAGTGGAATTCTTGAAATGTCTACAGGTGAATTTTTTTAAGTCAACAGGTAGCAGGCCTAACTAGGGAAGGAGCTGTGCTGGACATAATTCTGGAGAATGAAGCCAGACAGGTGGTTGAGGTGGTGGAGGAGCATTTTAGCGATCACAGCATGGTACAATTTAAACTTGTTATGGATAAAGAAATCGACAAGTTGCAGAAAACAAAAAGTTTTGGATTGTGGGAGAGTGGATTTTAATAAAATAAGGCAGCTTCTGCCCAAGGTTGACTGGGAACAGCTACCAATGGGGAAATCTAGAGAAGAGCAGTGGTCAGCATTCAAACAGGAAAGGGGAAGATACAAGCCGAGCATGTTCCCTCTTGGGTGATAGGAAGGAGTAACGTGACCAGAGATATTTCAGGATATGATGAGAAGGAAAAGAGATGCATTTAACAAGTACAAGGTGAGTAAATCAGTGGACACATTACTGAAGTACAGAAACTGCAAAGTAACCACCTTATGTGGTTAAGGAAGCAAGGAGGGGATATTAGAATGCTCTGACTGGTAAAAGTGGGGAAAATCCCAAGATATTCTGTGAGTATATCAATGGGAAGAGGGTAACCTAGGGAAAGATTAGGGGGCAATATGGGCTGGAACTAGAAGTCATTGGTAGAGTATTGGACAAATATTTCACATCTGTCTTCACCCAAGAGACTGAGGAACAAGGTATGGAATTCAGGAAGAGAGACTGTGGTTCTTGAGCAAATTGGCATATAGAAGGACAAGTTATTAGAAGGCTTAAAAGTGGTCAAGTATCCAGGTTCAGACGAATTGTCTTTCAGCAGCCTGGGATACATGGCAGGAGATTGCAGGGTTCTGACCCGAATTTTTAATTCCTCCCTTGGCTGTCAGGGAGGTGCCAGAGGATTGCTAATGTGGTTCCACGATTTAAGAAGGGTTGCAGTGATAAGCCAGTGAGCCTCACATCAATGGTAGGGAAGCTATTGGAGAAAACTCTGAAGGAGAGCATCTATTTCCATTTGAAGAAGCAAGACTTTGTCAGAGGGAGGTCATGCTTAACAAATCTGATATTTTTTGAGGAGATGACCAGGTGTGTAGATGAGGGACAAAGTCCCACATGGGATACAGGGTAATTTGAGAAAATTGACTCAAAATTGACTCAGTTGTAGGAGAAGATGATGACAGAGACTGTTTGAAGAGAGTGGTGTACCACAGGAATCTGTGTCGGGTCCCCTAGTATTTGTCATGTATATAAACAACATAGGGGATAGGATTAGTAAGTTTGTAGATGACACAAAGATTGGCCATGTGGTTAACAGTGAGGCTGAGTGTCTTGGGGTATAAGAAGATATAAACAGAATGCTCAAATCGGCAGAAAAGTGGCTGATGCAATTTAACCCTGAAAAGTGTGAGGTGATACACTTTGGAAGGAGTAATTTGATAAGAGAATATTCAATGAATGGCATGACATTTAAAAGTTTTATAGAACCAAGGGTTCTTGGCGTGTTTGTCCATAGATTTCTGAAGATGGAAGGGCATAGTCAGTGCTGAAAAATACATCTGGGCACTTGCCTTTATCAATGGATTCATAGATTACAAAAGCAGGGAAATCATGTTAGAGTTGTGTAGAACTTTGAGGACAAAGCTACACTACTGTGTGCTGTTCTGGTTGCCACATTATCAGAAAGATGTGATTGCACTGGGAGTTATGGTCTGGAATGCATTACCTGGGAGAATGGTAGAGGCAAGTTGCGTCACATACTTTAAAAAGTACTGAAATGAGCACTTGGCATATTGTAACATTCACGGCTTTGTGCCAAGTGCTGGTAAATGGAATTAGATGGGAGATCAGGTGTTTCTCGCATGTCAGTGCAGAAGTGATGGGCTGAAGGGCCTCTTCTGATTCTATGTTTGGACCGTAACTACTTACATTCAATGTGCCTGTGACGCTCTACTCAATTACGTCATGCCAACCCAAAAATTACCCATTTATGTGTCGTCTGGTTAGCTAACATGAAACAATTTTCTGTCCATGCACATCTCTTACTCCTGCACTGTGTGCTCTTATTTTGTGTAATAACCTTTCACATGGCGCCTTACCAAACCTTCTGCATTTAAAGTATTTGGTAAGTTCACTACTTCCACAGGTTCCCCTTTATCCAGATTGCTTGTTACCTTCTCAAATTATGCTTGTTTGACTCATTTATTTGAGTAAAATGATGTCATCTCTGCCTGATTGCATTAAAATATTCTCATTACTCTGCTATAATATCCTTCATAATTTTTTTTTTATATTTTTACTTTTCTGCTGGTAATTGATTCAGGGATGGCAGTTCAGGCTGTAAGCTGCATCTCCTGTGGGATGTATGTAGTGAGGGACTCCCACAGTGTTTCAGGTGATTTTACTTGTGGGAAGTGTGTTAGATTGCAGTTTCTGGAGGAGCGTGTAAAGGAGCTGGAAGGGGAATTAGAGGAGCTCCGTATAATTCGGGAAGTGGAGGCGGACATAGAAAGGAGTTATAAGGAGATAGTCACTCCTAGGAATAAGTCTTGGGTCACTGCCAGGAAGAGGGGCAAAAAGCAGTTGGGGGGGACAATCCCCTGGGGCTGTTCCCCTCCAAAATAGGTTCTCGGTCCTGGAGGCTACAGTTGAGGAGAAATCAACTGGGGATAGCCAAAGGGAGCAGGTCTCTGGGGGTGAGCCTATTGGCAAGCCTCAGGTGGTTAGGGGTAAGAGATTGGGCCTCGTGATTGGGGACTCCACAGTTATGGGGACGGATAGGAGAGTTGGAGGTAAGGGTAGGGACTCTGGGCTGGTGTGTTGCCTACCAGGGGCTGGGGTCCAGGATGTATCGGACAGAGTATTCAGGACTCTTAGGGGAGAGGGAGATCAACCCCAAGTTATAGTTCATGTGGGGACACATGACATAGGGAGATTAAGGGAAGGGGATATTAAGCAAAGATTTATGGAGTTGGGGTGGAAACTAAAGGCGAAGTCAGAAAGAGTAGTTATATCTGGACTCTTGCCTGTGCCACGGGATAGTTTAGAGAGGAATAGGGAGAGGGAAAGTTTGAACTCGTGGCTGAGGGGATGGTGCAGGAGGGAGGGGTTCAGGTACTTGAGCAATTGGGGCTCATTCTGGGGAAGGTGGGACCTCTATAAGAGGGATGGTCTACACCTGAACCAGAGGGGAATCAATATCCTGGGGGGAGGGATAGTGAGGAAAGGGGGTGAAAGTGAGGGGGGCATAGTTGGGGAATGCAAGGCACGGCATAGTGGGGGTGGGGCGGAGCAGGGTTTGAAATGCGTGTACTTTAATGCGAGGAGTATTCGCAATAAAGTGGATGAACTTGCAGCGTGGATCAGTACCTGGGACTTTGATGTTGTGGCCATTTCTGAGACATGGATAGAGCAGGGTCAGGAATGGATGTTGCAGGTTCCGGGGTACAAATGCTTTAGTCGGAGTAGAGAAGAAGGTAGAAGGGGGGGTGGGGTAGCATTGCTAGTCAAGGACTGTATCACAGTGTCGGAGAGAAAGTTTGATGAGGACTTGTCAGTTGAGGTAGTATGGGCGGAGATTAGAAATAGGAGAGGAGAGGTCACCCTGTTGGGAGTCTTTTATAGACCTCCTAAAAGTTCTAGAGAGGTTGAGGAAAGGATTGCGGAGACAATCCTGGTTAGGAGTGAAAGTAATAGGGTAATTGTTATGGGGGACTTTAACTTTACGAATATTGATTGGAGTTGCTATAGTTCTAGCTCGCTAGAGGGGTCAGTGTTTGTACAAAGCGTGCAGGAAGGTTTTTTGTCTCAGTATGTAGACAGGCCAACTAGAGGTGAGGCTATATTGGATTTGGTGCTGGGAAATGAGCCAGACCAGGTGCTAGACTTGGAAGTTGGTGTGCATTTTGGTGATAGTGACCACAATTCGGTTACGTTCACCTTAGTGATGGGAAGAGATAGGCATGAACCTCGGGTCAGCAATTTTAGCTGGGGTAAGGGCGATTATGAGGCTATCAGGAGTGAATTAGGAAGCATAGATTGGATTAGGGGATTACAGGGACTGGGAACGTCTGAAATGTGGAGTTTTTTCAAGGAGCAGCTACTGCGAGTCCTTGATAGGTATGTCCCTGTCAGGCATGGTGGATTTGGTAGATCTAGGGAACCGTGGTGCACTAAAAGAGTTGAGTCGATGGTTAAAAAGAAAAAGGAGGCTTATGTTCGGATGAGATTGGAGGGCTCAGATAGTGCACTAGAAAGCTTTAGATTGGCTAGGAGGGAGTTGAAGAGTGAGTTGAGAAGGGCTAAAAGAGGACATGAGAAGACTTTGGCTGATAGGATTAAGGAGAATCCTAAGGCGTTCTATAGGTATGTCAAGAACAGAAGGTTGGTCAGGGCAAGATTAGGGCCAGTTACAGACAGCAGGGGGAAGTTGTGTGTGGAACCGGAGGAGATTGGAGAAGTATTGAACCAATATTTCTCTTCGGTGTTCACGCAAGGGGACATGAATATAGCTGAGGAGGACATTGGGTTGCAGGGGTGTAAAATAGACAGTATTACGGTTGATAAAGAGGATGTGCTGGAAATTCTTGAGGGGCTGAAAATAGATAAGTCCCCTGGTCCGGATGGGATCTACCCTAGGATTCTCTGGGAGGCTAGAGAGGTGATTGCAGAGCCTCTGGCTCAGATCTTCAGGTCGTCATTGGTCTCTGGTGTAGTCCCGGAGGATTGGAGGATAACGAATGTTGTCCCATTGTTTAAGAAGGGGAACAGAGACTTTGCCGGGAATTATAGACCGGTGAGTCTTACTTCTGTTGTGGGCAAGGTTTTAGAAAAAATTATTAGGGATAGGATTTATAGTTATTTGGAGTGTAATGAATTGATTAGAAATAGTCAGCATGGTTTTGTAGCAGGTAGGTCGTGCCTTACTAACCTTATTGAGTTTTTTGAGAAGGTGACCAAAGAGGTGGATGGGGGTAAGGCAGTTGACGTGGTATACATGGATTTTAGTAAGGCGTTCGATAAGGTTCACCATGGTAGGCTTCTGCAGAAAATGCAGATGTATGGGATTGTGGGTAATCTAGGAAGTTGGATCAGGAATTGGCTATCAGATAGGAGACAGAGGGTGGTGGTGGATGGTAAATATTCATCATGGAGTGCAGTTACGAGTGGTGTGCCTCAGGGATCTGTTTTGGGGCCACTGTTGTTTGTAATTTTTATTAATGATCTGGATGAGGGTATAGTTGGATGGATTAGTAAATTTGCTGATGACACCAAAGTTGGAGGTGTGGTAGATTGTGAGGAAGGGTGTCATAGTCTGCAGGGAGACTTAGATAGGTTGCAGAGCTGGGCCGAGAGGTGGCGGATGGAATTTAATGCGGAGAAGTGTGAGGTAATTCACTTTGGTAGGAGCAACAGATGTGTCGAGTATAGGGCTAACGGGAGGACTTTGAATAGTGTGGATGAACAGAGGGATCTAGGTGTGTGTGTACATAGATCCCTGAAAGTTGGGAATCAAGTAGATAAGGTTGTCAAGAAGGCGTACGGTGTCTTGGCGTTTATTGGTAGGGGGATTGAATTTAGGAGTCGCAGTGTAATGTTGCAACTGTACACTACTCTAGTGCGGCCGCACTTGGAGTACTGTGTGCAGTTCTGGTCCCCGCATTACAAGAAGGATGTGGAGGCGTTGGAGAGGGTGCAGAGGAGGTTTACTAGGATGTTGCCTGGTATGGTGGGGAGGTCCTATGAGGAGAGACTGAGGGATCTAGGGTTGTTTTCGTTGGAAAGAAGGCGGCTAAGAGGGGATCTTATTGAAACATATAAGATGATTAGAGGTTTAGATAGGGTGGATAGTGATAGCCTTTTTCCTCGGATGGAGAAAGCTAGCACGAGGGGGCATGGCTTTAAATTAAGGGGGGGTAGCTACAGGACGGATGTCAGGGGTAGGTTCTTTACCCAGCGGGTGGTGAGGGATTGGAATGCCCTGCCTGCTGCAGTTGTAAATGCGTCTAGTTTGGGGGCGTTTAAGAGATCTCTGGATAGGTTTATGGACGAAAAGGGATTGGTATAGGCTAGTGGGTCATTGTTTTTGTAACTGGTCGGCGCAACATCGTGGGCCGAAGGGCCTGTTCTGCGCTGTAATGTTCTATGTTCTATGTTCTATGTTCTATGTTCTATAATGGATCCTCGCGATTTTCCGACAACAGTTGTGCTAAGTGCGCTGTAGTTTCCTGCTTTGTGTCCCTCCTTCCTTGAATAGAAGAGTTAGATTCACTATTTTCCAATCTG
This sequence comes from Carcharhinus amblyrhynchos, assembly GCF_965287045.1. NCBI lineage: Eukaryota > Metazoa > Chordata > Chondrichthyes > Carcharhiniformes > Carcharhinidae > Carcharhinus > Carcharhinus amblyrhynchos. The sequence continues at coordinate 28,660,205 of NC_137328.1, read as the reverse complement.
ATGGGATCTTTCCAGAATCTAGGGAATTTTGGAAAATTAAAACCAATACATCTATTCTGTCAGCAGTAACTTTTTTTAAGAATCAGGACCTGGGGATTCAGTCAACAGTTTTCAACATTTTTTTGCACAGGATGATGTGCTGAGGCTTTTTGTTTAATTGTTGAAAATATATATAGCTCAAAAGCTTGTTGTCATAGATGCTAAAGGGCTACTATTATAATATTTAGTTCCTTTGATCTAGCACACTGAGCTGAGTCTGAAAACTGTACAAATGAACAGACTGAAAATGACCCATTCATTGTATGGCATCTCCTTGTGATACAAAGCTTTATTAGCAACAGAGGGAGCTATTATGACAAATCTTGGGGAAATCCTATCATTCTGTCAACAGCTATAGAAGCTTCACTATGGACTGCAGCTGAACTAGTTTACATATGCTGGGGTTGTGTTGTTTGTTTACTGGTTTTGGGAATATAGTCCCTTTTTATTGTGGTGACTGAGCTGCATGATTTGCTGCGACAGGAGGTCATTGTTGAACTTCATGTGTATGAACTAGTTGTTGAAGCATTTCAAAAAGTTCAAGTGGACCAGCAGACTTTTATAAATTAAAGCAGACCACAGACTTCCCAGTGTTATTTTGCTTCTCTCTGACTCATCAGTATATCTGAATAATGAAAATTAGAAATCAGCATGCAGTTTGAATAGGATTTATTGATGTTCAGTGTCGAGGTGTACAACAGAGGAGCATGCTTTTGGGAATCAGTATGCAAAACGTCGACACAGTCATTAAGATATGTATACTTGATCAACAAATAACTTCTCTTGCTATCTTAATTATTACTTGCAGATATGTTACTTTTAAAAGAGATGCGCATGGACAGAAGATTGTTTCCTGTTAGCTAACCAGAGGACACATAAATTTTTGGGTTGGCATGATGTAATGAGTGTCACAGGCACATTGTTTGGACCTTAACTACTTACATTCATAGAATCAGAGTGCAGAAGAGGCCCTTCAGCCCATCACATCTGCACTGACATGCAGAAACACCTGATCTCCCACCTAATTCCATTTACCAGCACTTGGCACATAGCCGCAAATGTTACAATATGCCAAGTATATTACTTGTTAAAAGTATTTTTATAATATTAATTTTATTAGAAGTTTCCTTTTAATAACTTGGTTACAGCCGCAGCATTTTGTCCCTGGATGCAAGGCCAGTGTAACATGGAGATGAGATTTGTGAAGGAAAATACCCATAGAACGCCTTTGTAGTTTCAGGTTGAACTATCAAAGATATCCCTGAAAATCAATCTGTCTGCAGCCATTTGAGAGACAGAAAACAGGAGTTAAAGGCAGCAAGTTTTTTTTTTCCTGAAGCAATGCACCCTGGTTCCAGTTTCACCCGCCATTGGAAACAACTTTCCTGCTTCTATGTTATCTATTCCCTTCATAATCTTATGTTTCTATAAGGCTTATCCTCCACAGATGTTAGGCTTACCAGTCTATAATTCCCAGGCTTTTCTTTGCAGCTCTTCTTAAGTATATACTACCCTCCAGTCTTCTGGTACCTCACCCATGGCTAACAATGATGCACATATCCCAGCCTGGGTTCCTGCAATTTCTTCTCATGCCTCATGTAGTGTTCTTGATATATATCTGGTCAGGGCCAGGAGATTTATTCACCTTCATACATTTTAATACGTCTGTCACCTCAACTTTAATGTGAATTTCACAGTGAGTGCTGCCTGACTGAGAGTTGGGTGAAAATAGGGAGTTATAAAGAGCTAAGTATTCATTAAACTTTCAGGGTGAGCTAAATTAGCTCTTACTTGGGAAGTTAAAAGTTGCACTTTTAGTGCAACAGGAATCAGCAGAGTCAGCTGTCAACTGAATTTGGCTGGTTGCTTGTACAATTAGTTAAAACCATTCCATGGTTTTGTAAGTTATGCCCCTATAAAACTGGAGGCCCCAGACTGCATGGTGAGTGCTACCATGGTGAGCCTATAGTTTGAAAATATTTGGTAGTAAAAAAGAGCAGGAAAGAAGGGCTCTAGAAAATTGAATATAATCTGAAACAAAACCTCTTAAAAAAGTTTAATTTAAATGGGTAAGACATGACAGGAGAGTTCCAAGTTGTGGTTTGCTCCTGTTGCTCCATATGGCAGGCCGGGCACAGTTCCAGTCCCCTGGGTCAGCATGTGGGCGGGAAATGTCTCCAGCTTCAGCTCCTGGAAGCTCAAGTTTCAGAGCTGGAGCGGGCGGCTGGAGACACTATGGAGCGTCCACGAGTCAGAGTATCGTGGATAGCACGTGTAGAGAGAGGTCACACCGCAGACTCAGACTCCGCAGGCAGGAAGAGAATGGGTGACCACCAGACAGAGCAAGAGAGATAGGCAGGTAGCGCAGGAATCTCCTGTGACCATTCCCCTGCAAAACAGATATACGGCTTTGGATACTGTTGAGGGGAATGACCTCTAGGGAAAGCAGCAGGAGCCAAACTCATTGCACCAAGGTTGGCTCTGCTGCAGAGGGGAGGGATTAAAAAGTGTGCCAGTGCAATAGTTATAGGGGATTCAATTCTAAGGGGAATAGACAGGTGTTTCTGTGGCTGCAAATGAAACTCCGGGATGGTATGTTGTCCCCCTGGTGCTAGGGTCAAGGATATCTTGGAGCAGCTGCAGGATATTCTGAAGGAGGAAGGCAAACAGCCAGTGGTCCTAGTACACGTTGGTACAAACGAAATAGGACTTCATCCCTTTTTTACCTAGAAGCATAACATAGGGAGCTAGGAAGAAAGTTAAGAAATCGGACATCAAAGGTAGTGATCTCAGCATTACGACTGGTGCCATGTGTTAGTCAGAGTAGAAATGCGAGGTTGTATCAGATAAATATGTAGCTGAAGAGAGGGTGTCTTGGGGAGGGAGGGTTTCAGATTCCTGGGGCATTGGGACTGGTTCTGGGGGAGATGGGACCTGTACAAATTGGATGGGTTACACCTGGGCAGGACTGGGACCGATGTCCAAGGGGGAGTGTTTGCTAGAGCAGTTGGGGAGGGTTTAAACTGATATGTCAGGTGGATGGGAACCTATGTAAGGAGTCCGAGAAGGAGGGAGCAAGGACAGAATTTGGGGAGAGGGCTCCAACTACATCAAAAATCAGGGAAAAGTTATAAGGAAGGAGAACTCGGGAGATGTTGTTAACGGAAGTGTTAGAATTCAAAAAGCAAGTACAAAAACCAGCATAAGGGCACTTTATCTGAATGCTCATAGCATTTGAAACAAGGTAAATGAGTTGACGGCACAAATCATTGTGAACTATATGATTTGGTGGTCATTACAGAGACGTGGTTGTAGGATGGTCACGACTGGGAGTTAAATATCCAGGCATATCAGACTATTCGGAGGGAGTGACAGGAAGGTGATATAGCTCTGATATTTAAGGATAACATCAGGACGGTAGTGAGAGATGATATAGGTTCTATGGAAAAAAGGTTGAATCCATCTGGGAGGAAATTAGAAATAGTAAAGAGGAAAAAGTCACTGATAGGTGCAGTCTATAGGCCACCAAGTAATAATATTATGGTGGGTTGAGAAATAAACAAAGAAATAACTGATGCATGTAAAAATGGTACAGCAATTATCATGGGGGATTTTAATCTACATATCAATTGGTCAAACCAGGCTGGTCAAGGCAGCCTTGAGGAGGAGTTCATACAATGTATCCACAATAGGTTCCATTACATACTGTTCTAGGAAGCTATGAGGGAGCAAGCTATCTTAGATCTGGGGTCCTGTGAAATGAGACAGGAATAATTAATGACGTTACAGTTAGGAATCTTCTTGGAAGAAGCGACCACAGTATGGTTGAATTTAAAGTACAGATGGAGTGTGAGGAGGTAAAATCCAATACCAGTGTCTTGTGCCTAAACAAAGGAGACTAGAGTGGGATGAAGGAGGCGTTGGCTAAGGTAGACTGGGAGCAAAAACTTTATAGTGGGACAATTGAGGAACAGTGGAGGACTTTCAAAGCGATCTTTCACAGTGCTCAGCAAAAGTATATACCAGTGATAAGGAAGGATTAGAAAAAGAGATAATCAGCCATGTATATCTGAGGAAATAAAGTCCGGTATCAAATTGAGAGAAAATGCATACAAAGTGGCAAAGATTAGTGGGAAACTAGAGGACTGGGAACTCTTTAAAGGCCAACAGAAAGTTATAAAGAAAAGTAAGATAGATTGAGAGTAAATAATCAGAGCAATTAAGAATATAAAAACCAGATAGCAAACGTTTCTACAAATATATAAAATTAAGGAGTGGCTAAAGTAAACATTGGTCCTTTAGAGGGTAAGAAGGGGGCTGTAATAACTGGAAATGAGAAAATGGCTGAGGCATTGAACAGGTATTTTGTGTCGGTCTTCACTGTGGAAGGCACAAATAATATGCCAAAAATTGATGACAGAAGGGCTACGGCAGGTGAAGACCTAGAAACTATCATTATCACGAAAGAGGTAGTGTTGGGCAAGCTAATGGGGCTAAAGGTAGACAAGTCTCCTGGCCCTGATAGTATGCATCCCAGGGTACTAAAAGAGATGGTGGGGGAAATAGCAAATGTGCTAATGATAATTTACCAAAATTCACTAGACTCTGGGGTGGTTTCTGCAGATTGGAAAACTGCAAATGTGATGCCACTGTTTAAAATGGAGGTAGACAAAAGGTGGGTAACTATAGGCTGGTTAACTTAACTTCTGTAGTAGGTAAAATGTTTGAATCTATCAAAGAAAAAATGGTGAGACATCTGGGCATAAATTGTCCCATTGGTAAGATGCAGCATGGGTTCATGAAGGGCAGGTCATGTTTGACTAATTTAGTGGAATTCTTTGAGAACGTTGCATGTGCAGTGGAGAGTGGGGAACCTGTGGATGTGGTTATCTGGATTTCCAGAAGACAGTTGACAAGGTGGCACACCAAAGACTGCTACATAAGATCAAGGTGCACAGTGTTACAGGTAATGCATTAGCATGGGTAGAGGATTGGTTAACTAACAGGAAGCAAAGAGTGGGAGTAAATGGGTAGTTTTTCTAGTTGGCGATCAGTGACTAGTGGTGTGCCTCAGTGCTCAGTGTTGAGACCACAGTTGTTTATGATTTACATAAATGATTTGGGGTTGAGGACCAAGTGTAGTGTGTCAAAATTCACAGATGACACTCAGATGAGTGGCAGAGCAAAGTGTGGAGAGGACGCTGAAAGTCTGCAAAGGAATATAGATAATCCAAGTGAGTGTGGGAGGGTCTGGCAGATGGAGTACAATGTTGATAAATGTGAGATCATCTATTTTGGTAGGAATAACAGCAAAGTGTGCTATTATTTAAATGGTTAAAAAATTGCAGCATGTTGCTGTGCAGAGAGACCTGGGTGTCCTTGTGCAAGAATCACAAGGAGTTGGTTTGCTGGTGCAGCACGTAATTAAGAAGCCAAATGGAATTTTTCCTTCATTGCTAGCTGGATGGGGTTTAAAAACAGTGAGGTTGCAGCTGTATAAGACCACACCTGGAGTACTATGTACAGTTTTGGTCTCCTTACTTGAGAAAGGATATACTGGCACTGGAGGGAGTGCCAGTGCCGCTACGTTGATTCCAAAGTTGAGAGGGTTGGCTTAGGAGGACAGACTGCGTAGACTGGGGCTATACTCGTTGGAATTCAGAAGAATGAGGTGAGATCTTAGACAAACATATGAGATTATGAAGGGAAAAGATAAAATAGAAGCAGGGAAGTTTTTTCCACTGGCGAATGAAACTAAAATTAAGGGGGAGCAGATTTAGGACTGACTTGAGGAGAAACTTCTTCACACAGAGGGTTCCGAATCTGTGAAATTCCCTGTCCAGTGAAACAGTTGAGGCTACCTCATTCAATGTTTTTAAGGCAAGAATAGATAAATTTTTGAACAGTAAAGGACTTCAGGATTATGAAGTGGAGCTGAGTCCACAAGAAGATCAGCCATGATGTTATTGAATGGTGGAGCAGGCTTGAGGGGCCATATGGCCTACTTCTGCCCCTAGTTTTTGTGTTCTTATGAATCTGTCATCACTAACTTTTCCAGGTTCCCAAATCTCCATGTCTTTGTCCATGGTAAATGCAGAGGAGAAATATTCATCGAGAACCTTGCCAATCTCCTGCAGCTCCACATGAGTCCGCTTTGGTCCTTGAGGTGTCTTACTCTGTTTCGAGTTATTCTTTCTCCTTTAATATGCTTAAAGAATCCCTTTGGATTCACCTTAATCCTCTCAGCCAAAGTTATGTCATCCTAAAGCACCTATGCCCTGGAACATTAAGCCGCCAGTCCTTTGCTATGTTTCAGTTATGGCTACAATATCCCAGTCCAATGTGCCTATTTATGCCCTGAGTTCATCAGCCTTATCTGTCAGCCCTCTTACATTGAAATAGATGCAATTTAATCCAACAGATTTTCCCTGCTCTCTGCTGTGCTGCTGCCTATCATCTCTATTCAGCTTGACACTGCTGAGTACTGCACCTCCTTTCAGCCCCTCATTTGTTCCCTGCTGCTGAGGATGCCATGCTCCTGCCAATCTAGTTTAAACCCATCCTGGCAGAGCTAGCAAATCTGCCCTCCAGGATATTGGTCTCCTCCAGTTCAGATGCATCATGAGCCACTTAAACAGGTCACTTCTGCCCCAGAAATGATCCCAATAATTTAAGAATCTGAATCTGATTGTTCAGCATTCAAAATCTGGAGGGCTCATGCACAAATTGAAGAGTCTGAATTCGTGAGGGCTTACAATGAAGTATAAAATAGCGTGAGTTATAGGGAAGCAATCTGAAGTATAATCCTAACCCTCACAGTGAAAGTCAGTTCTGGGTTGGAATTTGCCAGGAAAGGATGAAGGAAGCATTGGAGGCAGCACAGTGGCTAGGCATGGCTGCCTCACAATGCCAAGGACCCAGGTTTCATTCTGGCCTGGGTGACTGACTGTGAAGTTTTCACATTCTCCCTGTGTTTAGGTGCTCCATATTTCTCCCAGTCCAAAGTTGTGCAGGTTAGGTGGATTAGCCATGGCAAATGTGCGAGGTTACAGGCATAGAGTGGGGGTGGGCCTGGGTAAAATGCTCTTTCAGAGAGTCAATGCAGACTCTATGTAATGACCTCATTCTGCATTGTAGGAATCCTATGGAGTGGAGCATATCTTTGGACAGCTTCTGGGAGAGTGAACTTTAGGCATGGTATAAAATATAATGTGGTGGAGGATTTTTGGTTGTTTTTGGGTAATTTCTATTCTGTACTGAATACAGACAGTGCTGGAAATACTCATATATCTGGCAGTGTCTATGGAGAGAGAAACAAATAATTTTCTGAGTCAAGTATGACTTCTTCAGCAGTAATGATATTGGTGATTGCATGTTAGCGTGGCATGTCAGACAAATGTACATGCCACTGTCTGCGTGGTGGAGATCATGGGTTGATGATGACTTGTGCATTTTGCAGATGGTACACTGGTTGAATGGATGTTTGAGAAGAACAGGGATGAGTTAACAAACTTTTCCTCCAATAATATTAATGCCCTCAAAGCAAGTGTATTAACCATTGTTGCAAAAGGAAATTTTAGATTTGTGATAGTCAAGTGTATTGAAGAATACTCAGCCAAGATGTGAAGATAGAACTACAATAGAAGATCAGCAAGTTACTATTTGTAGGATCAGATTCGGGGAGCTGAGTTACCTACTGCTGTTATGTTTTGGCTGATTACTGTCTGTCATCTTTTATCACAGAATTTCAAATAAAACTTTGTATATTGTGGATAACGAAGAGAGGCCAACTTTTTATAATTGAATTGTTCTGATTAGCTTCAAGATATTTTGTTATACACACACAATATAAATTGACAGAATTACATTTTCAGTCATTGATGCTGCAGGCATTGAATCCATGTATAATTATAGTAATAAACTCAAAGGTGTGTTTAAGTGGGACACAAATACACTGCGAGGTTAGATTAACTGCTCACCATAGCCTGCTTCCCAAATTAATCTTAGTGTGTATTAATCACGTATAATGAACATCTTTATGAGAACTCAATTAAACACTTAGTGTAAAGCAAAGAGCTGTGGGCAACTTGGCTGATTTGGAAGATTATCGTTTCTCTGCACTGAAATATAATTTTTTGCCAGTTTTCAAAATCTCAACCTGTTCAAAACCACCCTGTGAGCTGTGCTTCTGGGAAAACATTTCTTCTCATTTTAAAGTATTTTATTCCATGCCTTAATATAAATTCAAGAAAAGACTGTTTCATTTTCAATCTTTTTTGAATTTCGGCAAGTTGTATTATCATAGAATCCTACAGAAGGAGGCCATTTGGCCCATTGAATCCGCACAGACCTCAATCCCATCAGGCCCTATCCCCATAACCCCATGCATTTACCTGAGCTAGTTCCCCTGACACTAAGGGGCAATTTAGTATAACCAATCTACATTACCCATCTTTGGATTGTGGAAGGAAACCCACGCAAACTCCACACAGACAGTGACCCAAGCTGGGAATTGAACTCAGGTCCCTGGTGCTGTGAGGCAGCAGCGCTAACCACTGTGCCACCCAAATTGTGTATGGAATTTTGTTTCTAGAAACATTAAGTTCCATATGCAGACTTAGGTTTCTGGATGGAAAAACGTGAGAGAGTTTACAGGTCTGTGTCTTTTTATATAATTAAAATGACTTCCATGCTTTTTAGTTTCTGATGCTCAAAACGTTCATAGAAATCATAGAAACCTGACAGTACACAAAGAGGCCATTTGGCCCATCAAGTCTGCGCCAACCACAATCCCACCCAGGCCCCACCCTCAAATCCCCACACATTTTACCCACTAATCCCTCTAACCTACACATCTCAAGACACTAAGGGGCAACCTTAGCATGACCAGTCAACCTAATCTGCACATCTTTGGACTGTGGGAGGAAACCAGAGCACCTGGAGAAAACCCACGCAGACATGGGAGAATGTGCAAACTCCACACAGACAGTGTGGAGTTGATTGGTTACAGTGAAGAATCCTCATAAGCAAATGTTCTCTAACTGGCAGCGTCACTAGATCCCTGGTTTACACAGTGTTACAGTGCCATTTGGTCTGCAGCAATAGAATTTAGAATATTGCAAATCTAACGTGTGACTTTGTGCCATACTGATGTCAATTTTGCATGCTATGCTTTGTGCTATTGAAATAAACAGAAACTGAGATTGATGGTGATAAATAGAATACTTGTAGAGAGGATAATGTATGAACCTTTGTTTGAAACCCAGTGAATGTTTTATTTTTTACTGTAGATTATTAATTAAGAAATGTCTGGATATCCTATGTGTGAGATTGGTAGGAGGATTCTTCCTACAGAGGAGGGATGCATTAACTCAGCCGTTCATTTATTATACAGTGATTTTTTTCCTTTGAAAATCCAGAATTTTCTCTGTAATGGCATCGCAGAGAACATTGAGTGGAATGGAATATATATCTTAATCCAGAACTGGACGTGAAGAATGAGTATAATAATTGTTCTTAAATTGGATTCAAAGTTGTATTTGTTACCAGCTGGGCTGTGTCCCATCCAAAAAGTACCAAAGTAGTACATGATTCGAATTCATGATACCAGACACTCTGTGTACTTTGGTGAGGGCCGATGAGCTATAATTGAGACATTTGTACAGGGAAGTACTCTGAGAAACTTGAGCACCTCGTTGCTAAATGATTCCAAGGTTTTTGCCTTCACAACTTTTCCAAGAAGTTTCTCCTTTTTGTATAAATTCCTGACGTCAGTCCTAAATTTGCTTTCGATTAGTTTGAGCCAATGTTCCTTGTCCTGCTCTTGCTATCCAATTTTAATCAAATTCCTTTCACCATCTTGCATATTTTTGTACTATCTACTCTTGAACCTTGCTTTCTATTTGTGAACATCATTGGGTTGGGGTGGATGTCGGTAGTTTCAGTTTGCCTTGTGCTATAGTAATTGGGTAAGTTTGCTCTTGTGCTAATCATAGCACAGTATGATTTCCACTAAATTGTATTCTATTTTGGCTAGGTATGTATAATCTGGCATTTTTATTGACTTTACTGGTGCACAATAAGGCATGCTAAGTAGTGGAAGGAACATGCTATAAACAGAGCTAAGAGATCCCACAGACAATGAACTGTATGAAAACTCTCCACTCCTGCTACATTCATAGAACCATAGAATCATAGAACACTACAGCACAGAAACAGGCCTTTTGGCCCTTCTTGGCTGTGCTGAACCATTTTTTTTTGCCTAGTCCCATTGACCTGCACCTGGACCATATCACTCCACACCCCTCTCATCCATGGACCTGTCCAAGTTTTTCTTAAATGTTAAAAGTGAGCCCACATTTACCACTTTATCCGGCAGCTCATTCCACATTCCCACCGCTCTCTGTGTGAAGAACCTCCCCCAATATTCCCTTTAAACTTTTCCCCCTTCACCCTTAACCCATGCCCTCTGGTTTTTTTCTTTCCTAGCCTCTGTGGAAAAAGCCTGCTTGCATTCACTCTATCTATACCCATCATAATTTTATACACCTCTATCAAGTCTCCCCTCATTCTTCTACGCTCCTGGGAATAAAGTCCTAAACTATTCAACCTTTCTCTGTAACTCAGTTTCTCAAGTCCCGGCAACATCCTTGTAAACCTTCTTTGTACTCTTTCAACCTTAGTAATATCCTTCCTGTAATTAGTTGACCAATTGTAAGTGGTGACAGAGTTAAGTTTGAACTGCCTTTTATTGTCTTGTGCACTGATTTCAGAGCTTTATCTGGTTTTTTTATGTTTGAGTCTAAGTCATGTTTGACTTCGTATTGGATTTGATGTCATTTCTGAGCTGTGATGCAACCCAGTCAGTATTCTATATTCACTTCTCACCTTGCCTCAATTAATGCCTATAATGAGAACTAATTGTTTTCTACACTTCAGCTAACTTCTTATACCTTCTAAAATTTACCATGAATGATTACAGCTTTGAATTTAACTAATAGGCTTTTGTGGAGAATGAAATGGTCTTGGAAGCTGAAGGCCAAGATAAAGGTCAAGTTTGCACCTCAATTCCATTTTACAGACATGTTATTTGTCATTTATATTGATGATTTGGATGAGAATTTAGGAGCATGGTTAGTACATTTGCAGATGACACCAAGATTGGTGGCATAATGGACAGTGAAGAAGGTTATCTAGGATTGCAATGGGATCTTGATCATTTGGGCCAGTGGGCTGATGAATGACAGATGGAAGTTAATTTAGGTAGATGCGAGGTGATGCATTTTGGTAGATCAAACCAGGACAGGACTTGCTCAGTTAATGGTCGGGCATTGGGGACGTTATAGAACAAAGAGATCTAAGGGTACAGGGTCTTAGCTCCTTGAAAGTGGAGTCACAGGTGGACAGAATGCTGAAGGAGGCATTCTTCATGCTTGGTTTCATTGATGTTATCTACATGGACTTCAGCAAGGCCTTTGACAAGGTACCGCATGATAGGTTGTTGCATAAGGTTAATTCTCACGGGATCCAGGGTGAGGTATCTAAATGGATACAAAATTGGTTTCTTGACAGTGAAGTTGTACGAATGAAGTAGTGGCATGATGGGAAAATTGGTCAAGTATTTGGTACAAAATAAGGAAAGCTGATCAAGCTATTGTAAAATGTCAGACCCCTGTAAGACTTAATAAGACAGTGCACAAGAGGACACAGGTTTAGGGTGCTGGGGAGTAGGTACAGAGGAGATGTCAGGGGTCAGTTTTTCACTCAGAGGGTGGTGGGTGCATGGAATCGGCTGCTGGCAGTGGCGGTGGAGGCGGATTCAATAGGGTCTTTTTAAGAGACTTTTGGATAAGTACATGGGACTTGGATGGTTATAGGTAAGCCCAGCAGGTAGGGATATGTTCGACGCAACTTGTGGGCTGAAGGGCCTGTTTGTGCTGTAGTTTTTTCTATGAAAAGACTGACTCCGCATAACTTAAGACATGAATAAGACTAGAGAAGGTCAAGCTGTGCCTAATCTCTAAGACCTGATAAGGCTGACTCCACATGACTTAGGGCTGTATGAATGAGACAAGATAAGGTCAGATGACAAAGTTGTCAGCCTTCTTCTGTTCTATCAAAAGGTCAAGGTAAAGGTATGAATGATGAGGCAAAGAGTTTTAGGTGGTCAGCAGGTTGTACCATTATTTATGACATTACTTATATTGCTACTATTGATCAAATTCCTGAATAAGCTCTGGTCATGCAAACTGATAATGATTATGTATAAATATTGAACTGATTCTTTATGTTGTTGTTGTTGTTTGTCCGTCGTCATCGATGAGGACCTCAACACCCTTTAGTCATTTTGAGGCTAGATGCGGAATGTCCGAAGGTGACTGATCAGGCCAATTCGGGCACGGAACGTCCCGGCACATATTGGACAGACTTGTGTAGACACTGTAGTTGTTGCACTGGTGGCTCTAGACTTGTGCAGCTTGCGCTTAAGTTGTGGTTCAGCAATACACCTTGCTTCATGAGCTTGACAGCTTTTGTGGATGAGGCTGTGCCAGGTAGGGCAGTTTTGTGCCAGCGTTTTCCAGGTGGTCGTGTCTATGTCAGGTGACTTCAGTGAGACCTTGAGCGTGTCTTTGAAATGTTTCTTCTGCTCTCCATGTGAGCGTCTTCCAGCAGAGAGTTCCCCAAAAAAGGAGCTGCTCGTCTGCCATGCAGATGACATGACCTGCCCACCGGGTCTGCGGTCTTGTGTGTGGATTGATGGTAGACTTGCTCTATAGAGAACTTCAACGTCTGGTACTTTGTCTTGCCATCTGATGCGTAATATTCTGCAAAGATAAGTCATGTAGAAATGATTGAGCTGTCGTGCATGCCTTCGATACACAGTCCACGTTTCACGGGCATACAGGAGGGTAGTGAGAACCATGGCGCTGTAGGCCTTCAGTTTTGTTGCTGGGCTGATTCCTCGACGTTCCCATACAGTGGAGCGCAGTCTATCAAAAGCAGAGCTTGCCTTTGCCGTTCTGCAGTTAATTTCTATATCAATAGTCACTGCTTGGGAGAGGGTGCTGCCAAGGTAAGTGAACTGGTCCACTGCCTGTAGTTTCTGCCCTTTGATTGTGATCATGGGTTCTGTGTACGGTGCATGAGGAGCAGGCTGGTGCATGACTTTGGTCTTTTTAATGTTGATGGTGAGTCCAAAGTTGTCACAAGCCATGGAAAATTTGTCCAAACTGACTTGCATCTCTGGCTCTGAGCCAGCGTACAGGGAGCAGTCATCGGCAAAGAGGAAATCTCTCAATCTCTTTAGAATAGTCTCTTTCACTTTGGTAATAGTTTGAAGCCTCCTCAGGTTGAAGAGCTTCCCATCCACTCTGTGTACTTGAGGCTGATTCCAGCAACACTGTCCTGGAAGGCATCATTCAGCATGGCAGTAACCATCATGCTGAACAGTGTGGGTGCGAGCACACAGCCCTGTTTGACGCCATTGGTGACTGGGAATGCCTCAGAGGATTCTCTGCCGTCCAGTACTCTGGCCATCATGGAACTGGCGTACCATCTGAATGAATTTGGGGGGGCAGCCAAACTTTAACATGATCCTCCACAGGCCTGGTCAGCTTACAGTGTCAAAGACTTTTGTGAGGTCAACAAAGGTTGTGTAAAGCACAACCTCTACACAAGTTTGATTCTTTATGTAAGCGCAGACTTGAGAAGGAATTAACAAGTTGTAATGACGGCTCTCCAAATTCAAGATTTTGCCAAATACTGCATGCAGTCTTTCGGAAATAAGGACAAGTTATTTTGTTGGAACGAACTTTGAGTCTTTCTACCACAGTCAAGAAGCAGGAAAATTTCCACTTCAAAAGACAGAAGCCACAGAGGGTGGTAGAGGATCATTTTTCAAACTGGAGGCCTGTGACAAGAGGTGTGCCTCTGGGATCAGTGCTGGGCCCACTGTTATTTGTCATTCTATGTTAATGATTTGGATGACAATGTAGGAGGCATGGTTAGAAAGTTTGCAGATGACACCGAGGTTAGTGGCATAGTGGACAGTGAAGAAAGTTATCTCCAATTGCAATGGGATCTTGATCAATTGGGCCAGTGGGCTGATGAATGGCAGATGGAGTTTAATTTGACAAATGCAAGGTGATGCATTTTGGTAGATTGAACCAGGGCAGGACTAACTCAGTTAGTGGTAGGGCGTTGGGGAGAGTTATAGAACAAAGAAATCTAGGGGTGCAGGTTCATACCTTCTTGAAAGTGGAGTTACAGGTGGACAGAGTGGTGAAGAAGGCATTTGACATGCTTGGTTTCATTGGTCAGGACATTGGATACAGGAATTGGGACATCTTGTTGAAGTTGAAAAAGACATTGGTAAGGCAACGCTTGGAATACTGTGTACAGTTCTGGTCACCCAATTATAGAAAGGATATTATTAAACTAGAAAGAGTGCAGAAAAGATTTACTAGAATACTACCAGGACTTGATGGTTTGAGTTATAAGGAGAGGCTGGATAGACTGGGACTTTCTTTTCTGGAGCATAGGAGACTTAGGGCTGATCTCATGGAGGTCTACGAAATAATAAGGGGCACAGATCAGCTAAATAATATCTTTTCCCGAAGGTAAAGGAGTCGAAAACTGGACAGCATAGGTTTAAGGTGAGAAGGGAGTGAAACAAAAGTGTCCAGCGGGGCAATTTTTTCACACAGAGGGTGATGAGTATCTGGAACAAGCTGCCAGAGGTAGTAGATGCGGGTACAGTTTTGTCTTTTAAAAAGCATTTAGACAGCTATAAGTAAGATGGGTATAGAGGGAAAATTATTTATCAAAATTCGCTGGACTCTGGGGAAGTGCCGGAGGATTGGAAAACAACTAATGTTATGCCGCTGTTTAAAAAAGGTAGCAGACAAAAGGCAGGGAATTATAGGCCGGTTAGCTTAATGTCTGTAGCTGGAAAAATGCTAGAATCCATCATCAAAGAAGAAATAGCGAGGCACCTAGAAAAGAATGGTTTGATCGAGCAGACGCAGCACGGATTCGTGAAGGGGAAGTCGTGTTTAACGAATTTATTGGATTTCTATGAAGATGTGACTAGTGCGGTAGACAGAGGGGAACCGGTGGATGTGGTGTTTTTAGATTTCCAGAAGGCGTTTGATAAGGTGCATCACAAAAGGTTGCTGCAGAAGGTTAGGGTGCATGGAGTTGGGGGTAAAGTGTTAGCGTGGATTGAGGATTGGTTATCTAACAGGAAGCAGAGAGTTGGAATCAATGGGTGCTTTTCTGGTTGGCGGTTGGTGACTAGTGGAGTGCCACAGGGATTGGCGCTGGGGCCTCAACTGTTTACCATTTACATAGATGATCTGGAGGAGGGGGCTGAGTATAGGGTAACAAAACTTGCTGATGACACAAAGATGAGTGGAAAAGTGAATTGCGTGGAGGGCAGAGAGATCTGGATAGGCTGAGTGAGTGGGCGAGGACCTGGCAGATGGAGTATAACATTTTGGGAGAAATAATGTAGGGGGGAGTTATATGATAAACGTTGGTTAGGCCACATTTGGAGTACTGCGTCCAGTTCTGGTCGCCTTACTACTGGAAAGACGTGGAGATCCTGGAGAGAGTGCAGAGAAGGTTTACCAGGACATTGCCTGGTATGGAAGGACTGGGTTATGAGGAAAGATTGGGCAAATTGGGGCTGTTTTCCCTTGAAAGATGGCGACTGAGGGGAGATCTAATAGAGGTATGTAAGAATATGAACGGTATAGATAGAGTAAACAGTGGTAAGCTTAGTCCTAGATTGGAAACACACATTACGAGGGGCCACGGGCTTAGGGTGAGGGGGGCGAGGTATAATTCGGATGTTAGAGGGAGGCTTTTCACACAGAGGGCAGTGGGGGTATGGAATGCTCTGCCAGGCAAGGTGGTGGAGGCAGGCACACTGGAGTTGTTTAAGAGTTACTTAGGCACATGAGCAGGATGGAGATGGAGGGATATAGGAGACTTTTTTAAATAAGGTTCAGGAGCCTTGGGACGTCCCTGGGAATCAATTGATTCCTATGGACCTTCCAACATATTTTCTGGCTCACTTGTTTTACTTTTGAGCTTCTGGGGGTTCCCTTGAATGTTTGTATAAGGATGTGCATGGTATTTCTCTTTTAATCCACAGGTGCTTTGATCCGCCTTGTTGTCCAACGAGGGGCATACACGTGATGGGTCGTACGAGGGCTGCTCTTGGATGTTTCGAGAGTAGCCCAGTACTTCACGTTGTTAGTGTGTGCTTAAACTGGACCAGATGCTGGGCAACATGACAGCTCAGTGACTATCACTGTTTGCTGTGCAGACACATGGATTTGGGCCAGTGTCTGTGGGAGTTTGCGCATTCTCCCCGTGCTTGCATGGGTTTTCTCCGGGTGCTCTGGTTTCCTCCCACACCCCAAAGATGTGCTGTTAAGCTGATTGGTGTAACAAATTGTCCCTAGTCTTCCCTCAGTGTGGAATGCCATAAGCATAGACAAGGGTCATGGGTGGAGGGGGACTCGTAATGTTAAAATGGCGGGATGGGCTTGTTGGGCTGAAGGGCCTGTTTCCCGTGCTGTGTTGTTCTTTGTTCTTTGTTAGCAAATGTGAGGTTATCCACTTTGGTAGAAATAATAGTGAGCGGGATTATTATTTAAAGGGTGAAAAGCTGCAGCATGCTACGGTGCAGAGGGACCTGGGGGTCCTTGTGCACGAATCACAAAAACCCAGTCTGCAGGTGCAGCAGGTGATCAAGAAGGCGAATGGAATGTTGGCCTTCATAGCGAGGGGGATAGAATATAAAAGCAGGGAGGTCTTGCTGCAACTGTACAAGGCACTGGTGAGGCCGCAATTGGAGTACTGTGTGCAGTTTTGGTCCCCTTATTTGCGAAAGGATATATTGGCCTTGGAGGGAGTACAGAGAAGGTTCACCAGGCAATGAGCCGGGTCAGGTGATTGAGGTTGCAGTAGGCGAACATGTGGCTAATAGTGACCACAACTTCGTCTACTTTAGGATACGAATGGAAAAGATGAGCTGTCCTAAGGGGAGGGTGCTAAATTGGGGGAAGGCTAGATACAGCCGGATTAGGCAGGAGCTTAGGGATACAGACTGGGATAGGCTGTTGGAAGGCAAGACCACATTAGGCATGTGGGAGTCTTTCAAGGGAAAACTGCAATGGGTGCAGGAAAGGCATGTGCCAGTTAGGAGAAAGGATGGGAAAGGTAGGATTAGAGAGCCGTGGATTACTAGAGAAGACCTGGTTAGGAAGAAACGAGAGGCGTATGTCAGGTCTAAGCAGCTGGGAACGGAGAGAGAGTTGGAGGAATACAGAGAGAGTAGGAGGGATCTGAAAAGGGGAGTTAGGAGAGCAAAGAGGGGGCATGAGATGGCTTTGGCAGGTAGGGTTAAGGAGAATCCAAAGGCATTTTACTCCTATCTTAAGAGCAAAAGGGTGGCTAGGGGTAAAATCGGTCCTCTCAGGGACAGACGAGGGGAATTGTGCTTAGAGGCAGAGGGAATGGGGGAGATCCTGAATGAATACTTTGCGTCAGTATTCACGAAAGAGAGGGGCTTGATGTCTGGTACGGCCATCGAGGGAGCGGTAGACCAATTGAAAGATCTATCGATTACGAGGGAAGAAGTGTTAGGGCTTTTAGGTAGCATTAAAACTGATAAATCTCCGGGGCCCGATGGCATTTATCCTAGGCTGCTTATGGAGGCAAGGGATGAGATTGCTGGGCCTCTGACGCAAATCTTTGTCTCTTCTGGGACACAGGTCAGGTCCCAGAGGACTGGAGGATAGCGAACGTGGTACTGTTGTTTAAAAAGAGTAGGAGGGATAGCCCGGGTAACTATAGGCCGGTGAGTTTAACGTCAGTGGTAGGCAAGTTGATGGAGAGCATTCTTAGGGATAGGATGTATGCGCACTTAGAGTGTTGTGATCTGATTAAGGATACACAGCATGGCTTTATAAAGGGGAAGTCTTGCCTTACGAATCTGGTAGAATTCTTTGAGGAGGTGACAAAAACGGTTGACGAAGGATGAGCCGTTGATGTTGTCTATATGGATTTCAGTAAGGCGTTTGACAAAGTCCCTCATGGTAGGTTGGTAGAGAAGATTAAAGCTCATGGGATACATGGCCAGGTATCTAGATGGGTTGAGAACTGGCTTGCAAAGAGGAGTCAGAGAGTAGTAGTGGAAGGGTCCTTTTCTAGGTGGAGGTCTGTCACTAGTGGTGTGCCGCAGGGCTCAGTACTGGGACCTCTTCTCTTTGTCGTGTATATAAATGATTTGGAAGAGGGAGTAGGTGGTGTGATCAGCAAATTTGCTGATGACACCAAGATGGCTGGATTGGTGGGCAGTGAGGAGCACTGTCTGGCAATACAACGGGATTTAGATAGGCTGGTATATTGGGCCGATACATGGCAAATGGAGTTTAATCTGGATAAATGTGAGGTGATGCATTTTGGCCAGAATAATGTAGGGGGGAGTTATATGGTAAAGGGTACGCCCATAAGAAGTATAGAATCACAGCGAGACCGGGGGGTGCAAGTCCACAAGTCTTTGAAGGTGGCAGTGCAAGTGGAGAGTGTGGTGAAGAAAGCCTGTGGTATGTTAGCCTTTATAGGAAGGGGTATAGAATATAAGAGCTGGAGTCTAATGTTGTAGTTTTACAGAACGTTGGTTAGGCCGCATTTAGAGTACTGCGTCCAGTTCTGGTCACCTTACTACCGGAAGGACGTGGAGACTCTGGAGAGAGTCCCAAGGACCGGTTGGAATGCTTCCAAGGGTTCTGAAGGAAATGGCAGAGGTGACAGTGGATGCCTTGGTGATTATTTTCCAAACTTCGCTGGATTCCGGGGAAGTGCCGGAAGATTGGAAAACGGCTAATGTTATGCCGCTGTTTAAGAAGGGTAGCAGGCAAAAGGCAGGGAATTATAGGCCGGTTAGTTTAATGTCTGTTGTAGGAAAAATGCTTGAATCTGTAATCAAAGAGAAAATAGCGAGGCATCTTGAGAAGAATTGTTTGATAGAGCAGACGCAGCATGGATTCGTTAAGGGGAAGTCGTGTCTGACAAATTTATTGGAATTCTATGAGGATGTGTCTAGTGCGGTGGATAGAGGGGAACAGGTGGATGTGGTGTTTCTCAATTTTCAGAAGGCGTTTGATAAGGTGCCGCACAAAAGGTTGTTACAGAAGGTTAGGGGGCATGGAGTTGGGGGTAAGGTGTTAGCGTGGATAGGGGATTGGCTGTCAAATAGGAGGCAGAGAGTGGGTGTCAATGGGTGCTATTCGGATTGGCGGTTGGTGACTAGTGGAGTGCCCCAGGGATCGGTGCTGGGGCCTCAGCTATTTACCATTTATATAGATGATTTGGAGGAGGGAGCCGAGTGTATGGTGTCGAAATTTGCTGATGACACAAAGATAAGTGCAACAGCAAATTGTGCGGAGGGTGTGGAAAGTCTGCAGAGGGATCTAGATAGGCTGAGCGAGTGGGCGAGGACCTGGCAGATGGAATACAATGTTGGCAAGTGTGAGGTTTTCCACTTTGGTAGGAATAATAGTAGGAAGGACTACTACTTACAGGGTGAAAAGCTGCAGCATGTTACGGTGCAGAGGGATCTGGGGGTCCTTGTGCATGAGTCGCAAGAACCCAGCCTACAGGTGCAGCAGGTGGTCAGGAAGGCAAATGGGATGCTGGCCTTCATAGCGAGGGGGATTGAATATAAAAGTAGGGAGGTCTTGCTGCAGTTGTACAGGGTACTGGTGAGGCCGCAGCTGGAGTACTGTGTGCAGTTTTGGTCGCCGCACTTGCCCAAGGATATTTTGGCGTTGGAGGGAGTGCAGAGGAGGTTCACTAGGCTGATACTGGAGTTGAGGGGGTTGAGCTATGAGGAGAGGCTGAATAGACTGGGCTTGTACTCGTTGGAGTTTAGAAGGATGAGGGGGGATCTCATTGAGACGTATAAGATGATGAAAGGGATGGGTAGGGTAGAGGTGGAGAGGTTCTTCCTGCTCAGAAAGGACAGCAGGACTAGAGGGCACAGCCTCAAGGTAAGGGGGGGTGCAGTTTAGAACAGAGTTGAGGAGGAACTTCTTCACGCAAAGGATGGTGAATCTCTGGAATCCTCTGCCCGTTGAAGTGGTGGAGTGGATTTCGCTAAATATATTTAAGACGCAGGTAGATAGGTTTTTGGTAGGCAAGGGGATTAAGGGTTATGGGGAGAAAGCGGGAAAGTGGAACTGAACCACTTCAGATCAGCCATGATCTTATTGAATGGCGGGGCAGGCTTGAAGGGCTAGATGGCCTACTCCTGCTCCTGTTTCTTATGTTCTTATGAGAGTGCAGATGAGGTTTACCAGGATGTTGCCTGGTATGGAAGGACTGGGGTATGAGGAAAGATTGAACAAATTGGGGCTCTTTTCCCTTGAAAGACGGCGACTGAGGGGGGATCTAATAGAGGTATATAAGATTATGAAGGGTATAGATAGAGTAAACAGAGGTAAGCTATTTTCTATGATAGAGACACATAGGACAAGGGGCCATGGACTTAAGTTGAGGGGGGAGAGGTATAACACAGAGATTAGAGGGAGGTTTTTCACACAGAGGGTAGTGGGGGTATGGAATGCTCTGCCAAGTAAGGTGGTGGAGGCAAACACGCTAGAGTCATTTAAGAGTTACTTAGACAGGCACATGAGTGGGTTGGAGATGGGTGGATATAGGAGATTGTTTTAAATAAGGGTCATTAGCATTGAGGCGTCCCTGGTAAGGTAAATGGATATGGTACAATAATAATGTTTTTTTTTTCTTTTCATAGGTTTTAAGTCGGTCCGCCTTGTGTCCAACGAGGGGCATACACGCGATGGGTCGTACTTGGGCTGCTCTTGGTTGTTCGAGATTGGCCTAGTGCTTCACGTCGTTAGTGTGTGCCTAAACTGGACAAGATACTGGGCAAGACGACAGCTCAGTGACTATCGCTGATTGCTGTGCAGACACATGGATTTGGGCCAGTGTCTGTGGGAGTTTGCACATTCTCCCCGTGCTTGCGTGGGTTTTCTCCGGGTGCTCCGGTTTCCTCCCACACCCCAAAGATGTGCAGTTAGGCTGATTGGCCCTAAATTAGTTTCCCTCAATGTGGATGGCCATAAAATATTAGACAAGGTACCACATGGTTGGTTGTTGCCTAAAGTTAGACCTCATTGGATCCAGGATGAGGGGTGGAGAGGGGGACAGGTGGTGTTGAGATGGTGGCGTGGGCTCGTTGGGCCGAAGGGCCTGTTTCCCAGGCTGTTTTTGTTGTTTGTTCTTTGATACCGAAGTTGAGGGGGTTAGCTTATGAAGAGTGATTGAATAGACTGGGCCTGTACTCCTTAGCGTTTAGAAGGCTGAGGGAGATCTTATAGAGATTTACAAGATAATGAGGGGGCGAGGTGGGGTAGAGGTAGAGAGATTCTTTCTGCTTAGAAAGGAAAACAGAACTAGAGGGCACAGCCTCAAAATAAGGTTGGGGGGGCAGTTTAGAATGGAGTCGAGGAGGAACTTCTTCACTGAAAGGGTGGTGAATCTCTGGAATTCTCTGCCCATTGAAGTGGTGGAGGCTACCTCGTTGAATATGTTTAAGTCACGGGTAGATAATTCCCTTGTCTGTCAGAAATCTAAGCGTTATGGAGAAAAAGCGGGAAAGTGGAACTGATCCACTTCAGATCAGCCATGATCTTATTGAATGGTAGGGCAGGCTCGAAGGGCAAGATGGCCTACTCCTGCTCCTATTTCTTATGTTCTTATGAAAAGGGCTGAACTCAGGCAATTGGGACTAGCTTCAGGGTTTAAAAAAAAAGGGAGGCATAGACAAGTTGGGCTGGAGGGCCTGTTTCAATTCTGTAAACCTCTATGACTCTGAGGCAATGGAATGGAGATCAATGTGCTTGCGGTTGCATGTATTTGCCTTGTCCCTTAGGTTAATTTTCAGCCCAAGATTGGCTTATTTCTAATCTAATTTTCAGTAACTCCCTTTATAATGATGTCTATTACCCAAATCTTCTCCCAAGTCTCCCCCAGTGCTCTTTTTAAAGAAAAACTGCTATCTATACATCAGATTGAATTTAATTTGAGCTCTCTTAGCCTTTAGCCATAGAGTCATAGATGTTTACAGCATGGAAGCAGGCCCTAAGGCCCAACTTGTCCATGCCCTTTATAATAACTAAGCTCGTCCCAATTGCCCGCATTTGGCCCATATCCCCCGACAGCCATCTGACTCATGTAGCTGTCTGAATGCTTTCTATAGGACAAAATTATACCTGCTTCTACTACTACCTCTGGCAGCTTGTTCCAGACACTCACCACTCTCTTGTATCTCCATCCAAATCATGAATATAAATGATAAATAACAGTGGGCCCAGCACCGATCCCTGAGGCACACCGTTGGTCACAGCCCTCCAGTTTGAAAAACAGCCCTCTACAATCATCCTCTGTCTTCTGCCATCAAGCCAATTTTGTATCCATTTGGCTACCTCATCCAGGATCCAATGAGGTCTAACTTTAGGCAACAACCAACCATGTGGTACCTTGTCAAAGGCCTTGCTAAAGTCCATGTAAGCAACATCAACTGCACTGCCCTCATCGACCTTCTTGGTTACCCCTTCACAAAACTCAAAAAATTTGTGAGACATGATTTTCCACTCAAAGCCATGTTGACTGTTTCGAATTAGTCTTTGCCTCTCAAAATGCCTGTAGAACCTGTCTCTCAGAATAGCTTTTAACAACTTAATCACTACAGATGTGAGGCTCACCGACCTCACCTTCTAATCTTCAGGCACCTCACCGTTCAGGAACATTGAACTCAATGTATCAAAATAATTTATTTTACTTCGGTTTTCTTTGTCTGAGGGGCATTCTTAATAGCCAATAAAATTTAATTGCACTGTTGCTGTTTCCATTTAAAGGATTTTTTTTTACTGGTACTAGTCTAGTGTCTGCCTTAGCATCAGTTCTACAAAAGTCCTCTAGATCCAAGAAATGTGAAAAATTTTCAATAATTCCAATTAATTAAACAGAAACTTAAAGTGACTTTCGGAAAAGTCTTTGAAACTGCAAATATTCCTTCCTCCTTCTGGTCTCAGATTGCACTCCAGCTCTTTCATTTCTACCAGGGCCTGGCACTATTCCTTTCTTTTACACACAGGGGAAAATGAGAGAATTTGTGTGTGGATCAAAGGTTTGAAGCTCAATGCATCACCCTTGGTCCCTGTGGGAGGGCGGAGAAAATGGGGATGTGCAGTGAAAAGGAAAATGACTGCAAAAAATGTTCGTGCGTGTGTGTATGTGCAAAAGACAAGGAGCTTGAGGTCATGAAAAAAGTGACGTCCAGAGAACTGAAGGGAGGGGAGGCATGTAACTGATTGCAGAAAAGTGTATAAAATAGATGGAGAGGCAGAAAAAAATGAGTGGAAAATGTCGATTTCATGTTCAGCCATGTGCAATTGTTGGGCAGTCAGTTCTTCACCCACAGGGTTGTGAATTTATGGAATTCCCTGCCCAGTGAAACAGTTGTGGCTACCTCATTGAATGTTTTTAAGGCAAAGACAGACACATTTTTGAACGGCAAAAGAATTAAGAGTTATGGTGAAGCTGAGCCCACTAAAAGATCAGCCTGATCTTATTGAGCAAGCTCAAGGGGCTAGATGCCCCTAATTCTTATGTTCTTATTGTACGAAAATATTCTTAGGCAGTAGAGAAGACAAAGCTTTCTTAATTTGAAACCGATGGATGGGATCCCCCCCTCCCCCCCCCAACCCCCAGTCCTGCTGTCCATGGTGTCTTTTGCAGGGGCAGCCCACCACTGGCAGGTGGGAAGATTTTCTGATCCCACTGCTGTCATCGAGGCTTCCCATTCTTTGCACTCCCTCGTCACTGGGAAACCCACGGTGGATGTTTGCAAGATCCTGCCAGCGAGAATGGCTGCAAAATTCTACTCTAAATATCAGGCTAAGAGTAACCTGAATATTTAGATTCAGAAGTACAATTGTAATAGCAGATTTATAAAGAAGAGAAAAAATTGCTATAAAGATTTGTACAATTGTAATAGCAGATTTATAAAGAAGAGAAAAAACATGTTTAATTATCAGTCTTGGATAGTTTTCTTTTAAGCACTGAACATCTGACATGGGCGGAACTCTCTGGTCTTGCACGCCCATCCCCCGACCTGTGAGTACAGAGAATTTGGTGCAGGTAAGGTCAGAGACTTCCACCCCAAATTCCTAACTCTATTTTCTTTTCCTCCACCTGAGTATCAACCTTTCCAGACCAGATAATCTAATTCTGTTCTGTATTTTGAGAAATATTTTGTGAAAATTGGGCATTGGGAGTACTGGCTTATTTATAAGCAAGTGAGAAAATTAATTAGTGCAAAGTGCCCTTCAAATCTGAATTTCGCTTATTGCAGAAGCTCTCTTCATCGATAATATACATGTCTTGTACATTATTGATTGATTGGTAAACAACATACTTGCAACGTCAGGACTTGGTTGCTTTGCGAGGGCAAGATGTCTTTCAGCATGGAAAATCTGTCAATTCTATAAGCTTTGGCCATCTGAAGCAGAGCAGGCTCTGAACGTCTTTAGGCATTTTCTTTTCAGAATGCCGATCTTGTGTAGTTTTGAGTATACTTAATTTGTTTATTTGCTGAGCCAATTTTGTGATGTTAACAGTCATTGAAAGCACACTAACAGCTACCTTGCTTTAGTTTACATCAATTTTTTCCAACTGAAATTAATACTCAGTGCTTTAGAATTTTCTTCTTCAAAAGAAAACAAATGTAACCTCCTCATCTTCCTATAACTTGCATTTAAGAGATTTTTTTAAAAAGAAGGTTGCAGTACAATTGAATGGTCAACCTGAAAAAATACTCACTGGCAGTGAATGAGCGAAGTGGGCCAGAATGTCAACTGAGGCAACCATTAGTACCATGCTCCATTAACTGGGCATCATATCTGCAATGTATTAGTCAAAGCTTGTTTTAATCTTGACACAATTTTCCAGTGGAGACTGAGTTTCTTCTGTTTTCCATGACCTTTCTGTGCAAGATAAAAGCAATTTATTTCTTTCACAGTTAAATGACAAGTAGCTAGTGTTCATCCATTGTTTAAACCTATCTCCCTCGGAAAGTGTTTTATTGTCCCTTCAATGGCATTTTCTAATCATTTAGTCCGCATTCCGCATAATCTTGGAACTAGAAAAATTCCAATTGGTTTCCTTCTTTCTCCTATCATGCCAAGTTGTTTTTAAACTTATTTTTAGGTAAAATAATGTCACTGTTTAGGAATGGGAATTGATCATATTCCTGTCCCCTGACTCCAGACTTTCCTGATGAAGTGGGTGATTGAGGTAATCTTTATCACAGCAACAGTACCTTCTCTTTTGCAAATGTATTAAACTGCAGTAATATGCGCTTTTGCAGTGGCTGTTTTTGCTGGATATCTTCTATTTAGTATTTGTGATGGAAAATTTCCAGAGATGTCATCACTCTCCTTTTAGAAAAGGAGAAATATATAACCATTTAAATAACTCCTTAAAAATTATTACAATTGTTGTGGACTAATATCAATTTAGGTGTTTCCCTCTTGGCTTTTTTACAGGAATATATACATCTTTGAAAGTGAGTGATCTTTTTTGAAAACTTACTGTCAGTTAAATACATTTTGGCAAGATCATGATCTTGATGTAAATTATCTCCAGACTTTTGTCCTGTAGCAGCTCATATATATTGCTTGCTATTTGTGGATGAAACTGTTTAGCATGTTATGAAAGCTCTCTTGTGTGGTTGCTGTTGTTGACCATTTGAAATTTCAGGAGATATGGTGAAATAGGATATGGTGAAATAGAAATTGTGGAAAGAACATGAGAACATTAAAAAATAGGAACAGGAGCTGATCATTGTCCTCTCCAAACTTTCAATAAGATCATGGCTAATCTGAATGTAGCCATAACTCTACTTTCCTACCTGTCCCCAATAACCTTGATTCCCTTGTTGATTAAAAAATCTTCCCAACTGAGCCTTAAATATATTTGACTGAGTTGCCATTGCTTGCTGTGGAAGTGAATTTCAAGCACTAACAACCCTCCGAGAAGAAATTTTTCCTCCACTCCATCTTAAATGGGAGACCATCTATTTTTAAATTGTGCCCCAAGTTCTAGACCCCCAATTCTCTCACAATCTCAGCTTTCAAATCGCTTCAGAATCCCTTCTCATTCTTCTAGACTCCAGTGGTTATATGCCCAGTCGGTTCATCCCAGGAATCGCCCTGGTGAACTTCTGTAAATGCTTCCAATGCAAGTATATCCCACAAGCGGCATAGTGGACAATGAAGAAGGTTATTTTGGATAGTAACGGGATCTTGATCAATTGGGCCAGTGAGTGGGCTGATGAATGGCAGATGGAGTTTAATTTAGACAAATGTGAGATGATGCATTTTGGTCGATTGAACTGCTGGACTTACTGAGTTAATGGTAGAGCACTGGGGAGAGTTACAGAGCAGAAAGTTCTAGGAGTGCATGTTCTTTGAAAGTGGAGCCACAGGTGGACAGAGTGGTGAAGAAGGCATTTGGCAGGCTTGGTTTCATCAGTCAGAACATTGAATACGGGAGTTGGGACATCTTGTTGAAGTTGTACAAGAAATTGTATGGCCACACTTGGAATACTGTGTGCAATTCTGATCACCCTATTATAGAAAGGATATTATTAAACTAGAAAGAGTGCAGAAAAGATTTCCTAGGATGCTACTGGGACTTGATGGATTGAGTTCCAAGGAGAGGCTGGATTTCTCTGGACTTCTTTCTCTGGAATGTAGGAGGCTGAGGTCTGACCTTATGGAGGTCTATAAAATAATGAAGGGCATATTGACTATCAGTTAGATAGTCAATATCTTTTCCCAAAGATAGGGGAGCCTAAAACTAGGGAACGTAGGTTTAAGGTGAGAGGGGAGAAATACAGAAGTGTCTAGAGGGGCAATTTTTTCACACAGAGGGTGATGAGTGTCTAGAACAAGTTGCCGGAGGTAGTAGTAGAGGCAGGTATAATTTTGTAATTTGGATAGTTACATGGATAAGATGGCATAGAGAGATATGGGCCAAATGTGGGCAATTGGGATTAACTTAAGGGCTTTAATAAAAAAGGTGGCATGGTCAAGTTGGGCTGAAGGATTTGTTTCCATGCTGTAAACCTGTATGACTCTAAGTATGGAGAACAAAACTGTACACAGTTATGGTGTCAACAATGCCCTGTGCAGTTGTAGCAAGACTTTGCTAAATTTGTAATGTATTTCAATTAAGGTCAATATTCCATTTGTGTTCCTAATTACTTGCTAATAAAGTAACAAATTTGGAAATAGAAAAGTAGCAAAAACAATTGAGTACATTGTAACAGTGGAATTTATCATTACAACTTGGGAACATTCTTAGATTGTGTGCATAATGAAACTGATCTGTATGTGCGCTAATTTGGAATTACAAAACACAATTTTAGATTTGAGCTAATGTGGAAGATTGCTTTTACCATGAAAATGTTATCAAAGATTGCTCAGGAATGTTGCCCGATGAAGGTGATGAGTGCAGCTTCTGTCTCCACTCAGAAAACTTCTGTCAAGCCTAAAAAAGCACTGCCAAGTCAGAAGAGCAGTTTTGACAGTGGTTTAGTGACATTTTATCACTATAACCCTTACTAGCATACACATCCCAGTACAGAAATGCCAAAAGCTTTAAGGTCATATTACTGCAACTGCTTGCCAAGAGAAGGTCAAAAGTACAAAGAGAATTAATTCTAATGTGATGGAAAGCAGTGATGTGACAAGGGTGGAGTTCACAAGCTTGACGACAACCCTGAGTGCTTAAGCAAAGAGGAGATAGGGCTGAACAGAATTAATGCCACTAGCAATCACTGAACCTAAGGACTCTTTTGTATTAAGGTGTTGGTAATTGAACAATACTGTTAGCACGTGCGTTATCCAGGATGTGGATTGGTAATGAATAGGGGCACATATCAGAGCAAATTTTTATGAGCTCTCTCTAACTGAGATCATATTTCAATTCAAAACCCACTCTGATGAAGTAGTAGAAAGATGTGAACAAGTGGAGTGCACTGTCCAGTATAAGCACTGAAGAATTCACGTAGACTTGGAACACTAATTCCATTTTCTGTCTCTGTATGTTGCCAGACCTATTGTATTTTGCTTTTTGTTTTAGTTCAATATGAGACAGACTCATCAAGTTCCTCTTGTTGTAGTAAGATTTGCCAGCAGGCCAATGTTAATGGACAAAGCATGGTTTAATCAGCTAAAGTTAGACTGGAAGAATGACTTTGAACCGGGAGGACTGAATAACTACAGCAACCTTTTTGTGGATCAGTTATGAAGCAATTGTATCTGAATTATACCTGACATAAGACCAAATGGATTGCATCAATTCAAGAAGGTAGCTCACCACTATCTTCTCGACGACAATTAGGGCTGTGGTAGAAACACTGAACTTGCCAGTGACACCCACATTTCGAGAATAAATTAAAAAAACCAAGACATTGCAAGGCTAAAGAGAAATGGTTTGCTAATGAAAACTGACTACAGTGACTACGCAACTCCAATTGACATCATGCCCAAGTTGGACAAAACTGAGACTCTACATGGATTACAAGTTAACCATTTGTGCATTAATCGTATTTTTAGTGATTCCTTACCAGCAGCCTTGCAGCTGAATGGGGGCACTTTTAAGTGAAGGCTTGTGTGATGCTATTGGCTCTTTGCACGGGTATCAGGACAGTGTAACATCGTAGCCTGTAGTGTTAAACATAGGTGCAGGAGTAGGCTGTTCGGGCCTTAGAGTATGCACCACTACTCAACATTATCATGGCTGATCATGCACTTTCAGTATCCCACTCCCACTTTCTCTCCATACCTCTTGATCCGTTTAGCCACAAGGGTCACATCCTACCCATTCTTGAACATATCTAACAAATTGGTCCCAACAGCTTTCCGTGTTAGAGAATTCCACAGGCTCACAACTTTGAGTGAAGAAGTTCTTCTTCATCTCAGTCCTGAATGACTTAGCCTTATTCTCAGACTGTGACACCTCATTCTGGACTTCCCCAACATCAGGGACATTGTTCCCGCATCTCGCCTGTCCAATCCCATCAGGATTTTATATATTCCTGTGAGATCTCCTTTCGCTCTTCTAAATTCCAGAGAGTACAAGCCCAGTCAATTCAGTCTTTCTTCATGTGTCAGTCCTATCATTCTGGGAATCAGTCTGGTGAACATCTCTTGAATAAAGCTTTTAATTTTTATTGAAATTCCACAGACTCCTCAAGTCAATCCTGCAAATACCATTGTAACAATCAACCAGGCAGTGGATGATGAGCTGTATCAAGACTTCTAAGCAGTTAGTAGAATCAAAGATGATCACCAAGTTAGATTTGTCGTGTATTCATGCACTGCTGAATGTGGATCATGAGAGTCAATAAGTATCTCATGATAAATGCAGACATGGGGGTTACACTCCTACAAAAAGTTGTCTTATGGTGTAAAATGCTGCAAGTTTTAATAAGATTTTCCAAAATGAGCTCTATTGCTTTTGCAATCAGGATGATGTGTTGATGGTGGAGGAGAATTTTCACATATTGGAGGAAGTGTTAAAAAGACTCAATACTCAAAATTTGAAATTGGAAAAGAGCAGTTGAGCTTTCAGCAATTAGAGATAGTGTACCATAACTTGAAATCCATGCACAGGGGCAACAACAAGTAAAAGAGAAGATAGAGACTACAGTCAATGTCCATAAGCCGTGTCTGGGCTTTAATGTTTTCTAGGTATGCTTCAATACCACTTGGAATTTCTGCCTAAGTTTGCAATGTTAGCTCCACAACATGAATTGTTGAAGAAAAATGGGAATGGTCTTCAGCACAAGATGTTTATGATACATGATTCATTTACTTACGATATTCAGCATGATAGCACTGCTGCCTCAGAGTGCCAGGGACCTGATGTTTAATTCTGGCCTTGGGTTACTGAGTGGATTTTCTCCACTGTACCCCCTGAAGTGCTATCCTTCCTATGGTGAGGTGACCAGAACTGCAAATAGTACCCGAACTATAGCATAATGAATGTTCTGTACAGCTCCAATATTACCTCCTTTTGGATGCTCAAAGCTGTGCAGGTGAGGTGGATTGGCCATGCTAAATTGCCCCTTTGTGTCCAAAGATGTGTAGGTTAGGGGGATTAGCTATGGTAAATGTAGGGGTGGTTGGCTTGGGTAAGATACTCTTTCAGAGAATTGGTGCAGACTTGATGACCTGAATGGCCTCCTTCTGCAGTGCATGGATTCTGTGGCATTGCAATACAAATCAATGCTGAAGCTATCATGCAATGCTTTAGATTGTGTATTTGGAGGAGTGATCAGTCATGGATGATGATTAGAAAATCACAGAGCATTCATGTTGTATACTCTTAGTGAATACAACTGTGCAGGTAGAAAATAAAATGCTTGGAATAATTTTTAAGTTTTCTACCTAACTTAGTTGGGTAGAAACTTTATGCTTATAATATAAACCTCCAGTTAACTACTGGAGGTTTCTAGGAATTTCTAGGAATTGTATTTCTAGGAATACAATTTTGTAACAATGACAATGGCAGCATCGAGGATGAAATGGTAAACTGTACTTCTACCACAGTATAGTCACAAGGTCAGATATCAAGGTGGCACAGTGATTAGCATTGCTGCCTCACAGTGCCAGGGACCTGGTTCAAATCAGGCCTTGGGTGCCTCTCTGTCTGAGCAGAGTTCGTACATTCTCTGTGTGGGTTTCCTCCCACAGTCCAAAGATGTGCAGGTTAATGGGATTGGCTGTGGTTTAAAAAAATGCCTGCTGATGTCCCACAATATGTAGGCTAAAGTTTGTTTTAAAATTTAAAAGTTTATTTATTTATTCATCACAAGTAGTCTTACCTTAACACTAACGCTGCAATGAAGTTACTGTGAAAATCCCTGAGTTGCCACACTCTGGCACCTGTTCAGGTACACTGAGGGAGAATTTGGTATGGCCAATTCACCCAACCTGTACATCTTTAGTCTGTGAGAGAAAATTGGAGCACCCGGAGGAAACTCACGGGGAGAATATGCAGACAGTGACCCAAGTCGGGAATCGAACCCGGGTCCCTGGTGCTGTGAGGAAGCAGTATTAACCACTGCGCCACCGTGCTAGATGGATTAGCTATGGTAAATGTGTGGGATTACAGGGATAGGGCAAGAGAGAGGGCATGGGTAAGATGCTGTGTCAGAGAGTCCGTGCAGACATGATGGGCTGAATAGCTTCCTGCGCTGTAGGGATTTTATTATCACAGTTCAAAAGAAAACACTATCACTGAAGCCTAATAGAGCACTATTACTGAAGCATTGTCGTGTTTGCTGCATGGGCCCTCAGATGGACGCTGTGAAGGTGCAATCTTCACAATAGGAATTGTGGTTGATAATTTACTGATCACAGTGCTGAAATTGCAGCTGAAATTTGGAAAGAGTGTTTAAAGAGTTGAAGAACAGACATTGAATGGATGGACAGAGTTTGCTGTACAGATGAGCAGCTGCCACCATTCCATTATCATTGCAGTGAGTTCTCATATGAACAGAGTTGTAATCAAGGAGGATCACAGAATGATCTAGTCCTTCAAATGATAGGATCTGGCAAAACTGAACACACAAGAAAAATCAGTATGAAATCCATAGCATTATTGGTCTGATCCGGACAATGTTCTAGAATCAATGGTAAACAAATGTGCTATTTGCCAGAAACTCCTGTACTATATGGACACGGTCAAGTGATGAATTTCAGAAAGTTCATTTGGACTTATGTGAAAGGAAAAACAAGATTGTAACTGGAATTCGACCAGGCTGGGGAGAAAGTTTAAACATGAAAGGTAATTAACCAGGAATTTCCACTGAAAACGCAGGCTGTTCAACCTGCTGATATTATGAACTGCAATGATCTCAGTGGATTGAAAATTCGACTGAGAGTCTTAAACTTAATCAGATTGTCCACACCAAAACCTTTAAGGAGATCAAGGCAGCTTTGTAAGCCAGTTACTAAACTAGACTTATAAAACTTTAGAAAAGTTATCATGTCCACTGATCATATTCATGAAGATTTGTTTATTTGTTTTTTTCACGGTTGAAGTTGTATAGTTAATGAATAAGGAAGGAAAAAACTTAGTTTTTGTAAAAAATTAAGTATTGCAGTGAATTGATATGTTATAAGCATGGACAATGTGCTATTATGCCATTAATGTGAACTTGTCAGCTTGGTGTCTCTCTTGAGAAGCACCTGTCAGCATGTAGTAATTAATTAATGGATATTTGTGGAGAAGAAATGTCTGAATTCCAGTAAAAGTGTTTTATAGGAAAAGCGGAATTATTTTATTGCAAAGGATTGTATCCACAATTTTTATTGGACTAAGCAAATGGGAATTTTTAAGGCTACTTTTGTTGGTACAGCTTCATCTCCAATATCTGTAGTGAGCTGAACTGAAACATTTAATGTTAACTTGGTCTTGGTTTAGTCTGTCTTTCTTTGGCTTTGACTTTCAGGTTATCTTGTTGACTGTTAACAGTGAATCGTCTGTGAGCTGAAATGTGTTTCCGTGAGAAAATGTATTTTCAGTTCAAGGACTTTGCTTCTGTCAACTTAAAACAATGTCTCTGAGAGTTTGAGATATTTGAGGGAGAAGTTTATCATAGTGAGAACTTGTGGGTAAAGAAACATAATCATTTCATGTTGGCCACAATGTTTGTTATCTACCGAATTTGATTATTGCTAAGTATGTCACTGCTGGTTAGGCTGGGCAAATGAGTCATTTCCTGTAGAAGTGCAGAGATGAAAGAGAGGAATGTTGGATGCCAAATGCATTTGTAAGATATCAGGTGCTGAATGATGAAACACCTGAGTTATGTTAGCAAAGTCATGATGTGGAGATACCGGTGTTGGACTAGGGTAAACACCGTCAGGTCCCACTTGATGAAGGGACAGCCAGTTCCAAAAGCTAGTGGCGTTTGCTACAAATAAACCTGTTGGACTTTAACCTGGTATTGTGAGACTTGTTACTATGTTTGCAAAGCCATAAAGATTTGCAACTAGTCAATCTTTCTGAATGTTGTCGCAACTCATTATGGGGCTATGCTCAAAACGCCTTCTAATGTTGATGTTATCGCTTAGTTTTTATTTTGAGAGCCTCCATTCCCCAAGATAAAAGCAAACTTGAATGCAAGTCTTTGATGAAGAGCTGAAGTGAGAATACAACAGGGAATGAATTTGATGTAACTTCAGCTATAAGTAACGGCCAACATTAAATTTTTTTTATTGTGGGGAGGGAAAGTGAATAGAGTGTAAATTTCATGGATGTACTATTTGAAAGAAGGTGCTGAATACATAATTTATTTTTGGGAATGTTATGGAGGCACACACCACTAAACACTGAAAATATTGAACATTTTCATACTTGTAGGAATTCACTCAAATCTCACTTCAAGCCAAAAGTGATTTTTTTCTATAAAACTTCAAACTATTCTTATTTAAAATGTTCGTATTTAATAAGATAACAATTCTTGTTGGAAATTAAAAATCTGATTAATCATGTTCGTACACACTCAAGGCAAATGCTACAACGGTCACAACTTTTGCTATCCTGGAACAAAAGAACAGGCCAAAGCCAGTTTGGAGATTGCTTGTGACAAGGAAGTGTTTCAAAACAGGTTTCAAGAGGGGTAAAAACTAAAAAGTTAAAAGCTAAGATTTAATGCATCATTATATGAAGTTTTAACCAATTTACTTTGGATTTAAAACATATCAGTTTTTAAAATTGTGAAAAGCATGGGCTCTGATCCAGATAGTGGAAGAATGGACAGACTGTGGAAGATGCACCGGGGGAATCCCTCAGATTCAAACACAAGGCTTTCAAATTCTCCAGGACCCTCTGAATACATCTCCAACTCTGCGTTAGCCTTGGAGACTTTGGACAGTTCTGACTTACTTATCTGGATAGGTACCAGGAAGCATTAGCCTGAAAAAAAAACCATAAGCATGATTATCTAGCCCCACCTTGACAGGTATTCCCAAGGTGGATGCATTGTGTCAGCTACAAGTCCACTAACTTGGCGGGTCTGAAAGAGGACAGGGCACGTCTAACTGCTGGGTAACTATGCAACCGCTCCATCTCTTACTGCCCCTCCCCCACCACCTCCATCCTCTAATTCTCTGATGACCCTCTGAGTCCCTTGATATTCCCGATTTGGGGCTATCACTTCCACACACCTCACCTCACCATCCTACCCACCCTGTGCAGCTGGCACCTGACCCCCACCATTTCCCCCACCCTCTCCCCTGGCCCCCCACACCTCTGTCAATCATTCACAAACACAATGAAAAGCTATTCAAATATCCAAAGCTTTTCAGTGTGTTAATGAATGAAGACTTACCCGAAGACGACGGCAGGTGCTGTAAAAAGGAGACATGGCTTGGCTTCTCTGATCTTACAACACAAAGGAGACTCCCAGAACAATATACACCACATATCTGAAGAATGTCAGTTTGGAAGTCTGGGCTAGAAATGCGGAGCTCTGGTGTTGGGTACGTTAATAGGAGCAATGATTGCCAATTCTCGGGAGATTCGGTCCTTGATGTTTGCTGTGGACAATAATAGCTAATTGGTGCTTCCTGATTTCATGGTCTTCCTGTTTCTGTATTTAACAAATGTGTTGATGGTTGAACTTGCTCCTTTAAAACAACTGGCAGCAATGTGTCATACATGTGGAGCATTTGCCTGCTGTCACTAGCAATTGAGCCTACAAGCTTATTTTCTGGTGCTGCAAATAAAAAAAAATCTCCATGCATAGCATAATTTAACAAAAAAAAGGGGGTAAATTTTAGTTTGGAAATTTGGGCCTGCTGCCCAAAGCGTTTTCATAAATCCAGCATGATGATGGGCCGCCAATATGACATCATCACGCCAGTGTTTAATGACATGCAAGTCAGGTGGCTACTGAAATCTGCATGGTTTTTACAGTGCCTGCTTAATTTTTGGGCATCAGATACAATAAAATTTGAGTCTTTTATCAAAAACATGCATGCTGGTTATCTTAGTAAACAAATAGAAAAATAACATGGGAATTGGGCTAATGAAATAAGATTTTCAACAAAAGAAGAAAGTAACAAGTAACCTACTGTAATGTGGGGTGAGATGTAATTTCTCTGCGTATGCTGAGAATCTTGTAAAATTTTGTAGTAGAGTCATGTTATTTTTTCCAACGAAATGTAATGCATCTTCAGTCGAGTGGGATGGAGGAGCACCCGACTTCCATCCAGGTAAAATTGGGGTGAATTAAATGGGGAAGTTGCAAGCGTATTATCAAAGATTTCATAACTTGGCATTTGGAAGGCAGCGGTCTCATCAGACAAAGTCATCATGGATTTATAAAAGAGAAATCATACTTGATGAATCTATTGGAATTTTTGAGTTGACCCAGGAGAACTAGTGGATTTGATTTATTTCAGAAGGCTTTCAACAAGGTCTCACACATAACAGACTACTCTAAAAAATTAAAGCCTACGGGACTGCAAGAAATGTCTTCCGATGGATTGAAAGCTGGTTAGCAGATAGGAAGCAAAGAGTTGGAATAAATGGGTCTTTTCCTGATTGGCAGTCAGTCCTGCAAGAATCTGTGCTAGGACCACAACTGTTCTCATTATATTAATGATTTGAAAGAGGGAACTGAATGCATTATCTCCAAATTTGCAGCTGGTACAAAGTTGGGTGAGCTGTGAGGAGGATGCAGATGTGATTGGCCAGGCTGAGTGTGGGGGCTGATGCATGGCAGATGCAGTATAATGTGGACAAATATGTGGCTATCCACTTTGGTAGCAATAATAGGAAGACATATTATTGCTTGAATGGGTGTAAATTGTGAGAGGTGGATACTGAACAAGATCTTTCTCCTCGTGCATCAGTTGCTGAAATAAGCACACAGGTGTAGCAGCAGTAAAGAAAGCAAATGGTACATTGGCCTTCATAGTGAGAGGATTTGAGTATAGGGAGAGGGGATGTTTTGCTGCAATTATATATAGTATTGGTGAGGCCACACCTGGAATATTGTGTGCAGTTTTGGTGTTCCTCAAAAGGACAGTGTCCTTGCCATAGAGAGAGCACAGTGAAGGTTTACCAGCCTGATATGAAGAGAGATTAAGTCAGTAAGGATTGTATTCACTGGTGTTTAGAAAATTGAGAGGGGACCTGATCGAAAACTTAACATTCTAACAGAGTAGGTTCAGAAAGAATGTTCCCAATGGCGGGGGAGCCCATAACTAAGGATCATTAGTTCTCAGGTGAGGAGAAATTTCTTCACCCAGAGGGTGGTGAATGTGTGGAATTCACTACCATGAAGTAGTTGAGGCCAAAATGTTGTCTGATTCCAAGAAGAAATTAGATATAGCTTTTGGATCTAAAGGGATATGGAAGCAAAGGGGGGATCAGGATATTGAATTTGATGATTAACCATGATCAAAATAAATGGCAGAGCAGTCTCAAAGGGCTGAATAGCCCACTCCTGCTTTTAGTTTCTATGCCGAGCAGGTGGCAGTGTGTGTGTGGGATGACTTCAACCAGGCAAATGAGGTTGGCTATGAGATATGTGATGAATCCTAACTGATGGTTAAATCAGGGAACCTCATGCTTCCTATTTCAAGCAGGTGTGACAGACTCCCAGCCTGCATTCAGCGGGAAGCAACAGGAGAGTTGGCTATGTACAGATGTATGTTGTAAATAAAGTAACTTGGTGACAGGACTTCTGCTTCCGTGGAGTTTTTACAGTGCAGATGAGGAAAAAGGAGTGACCTGAAGGAACTTGCTGAACCACTGCACATATTGAGGGTTAACCATTGTTGAGAAAACATGCTGCTGTTTGGGAAATTGGACTCTTTTGATCCTGCAGTGGAGGACTGGGCTCAATTGGTAAGGGTACAGTATTTCTTCAGGGCAAACATTACCTTAGATGAGAAGCAAATGGTTATCCTGCTGACGGCATGTGGACCAGCAGCTTTTGTGATTATGCGCAGTTTAACTTTCCCAAAGGCACTGGACACCAACTCTTCCTAAGAGTTGTCAAACTTTGTTCAAGAATATTATAACTCTGAGCTACCCCTGATCCTGGAAGTACTGTTTTTACTCCACATTTTAAAAGCGGGGAGTCAATCACCTGTTTCCTAATAAGGCTGAGATATGTGGCGGAGGCTTGCAAATTTGGAGGGGGCACTATAGATGAGATGCTCCGAGTGTGTTTGATGTGCGGAATATACAATGTGACTACACAGAAAAGCTTGTTGGCAGAGGCCCAGCTGGATTGTAAACAGGCATTGTAGCTGGCTTTTTCATTCAAAAAAGCAGAAAGTGGAGCGCATGAACTCCGAGGTATCCTGACAGGGGTAGAGCCCAACACCAGGGAGACTGGATTAGGGGACTACCAGTAAGGGACAGGCCACTACATAGTGGCCCTCTGGAAGGATTTGGATACAAGGGAGTTCAAAACTGCCTATAGAACTGTACCTAGACAAGGTCAGTATAAGCCCAGAGTGACAGCAGTTTCTGTAGAACCCCGCCCGACACGACATTGATATGATTTCACAGAGGAAAAACAAGTCTCCTAAACCAACATGGCCGAAAAGAACACGTAGGCCAAGGGACAGGAGAGGGCACAATTTAGAAGCACCCCCAAACTCTGACAAGGAACAGCTACTGTGCGTAGTGATGACAAAATCAGAACCCATCAAATTGTCAGTGAGACTGAATGAATGTCCAGTTTTAATGGAGGTCAACACAGGTGCAGCCATATTGGTCATGGGGGAGACAGTATTTAACAAAATACACACTGGACTCCAACCCTGAGCCCTGACCAAAACTCTGACAAGGCTGAGGACCTATATGGAGGAACCACTGAAAGTGATAGGTGCAACCCATGTGCCAGTTGCTTGCAGGAAACAATTAGTGAGGCTCCCGTTAATGGTAGTGCAAGGTTCAGGACTGAGCCTATCAGGGTGAGATTGGCCAGAAGAGGTCCAGCTAGATTGGACAAGTATCTTCCAGCTGGAAAATGGTCGCTTGAGTGAGGCCCTGAACAAATATCCGGAGGTTTATAGGGAAGGCCTAGGGACAATTAAGAGTCAAGGTAAAATTGCACGTCAACCTCTAGGCTGTCCCAAAGTTTTGCAAAGCTCAACCGGTACCATTTGTGTTAAGGGAAAAGGTCAATGCGGAAATCAAAAGCACGAAGGAAAAATAAAACTGGTCCATTTTGCGGAATGTGCGGTGCCTGTGGTTCCGATCTTAAAGCCTGATGGCTCGGTGCGCCTTTGTGGTGATTTCAAATAGACAATAAATTATTACTCTCAAATACCCAATTCCCAGGATTGGGGACTTGTACGCAAAGTTGGCAGGAGGACTTCTATTCACAAAACTGGACGTGAGCCACGCACATCTGCAACAATGGATGGACGAGGATTTGCAAAAATTCACCACAATAAATATGCTGAAAAGCCTCTTCCAGTATGTAAGATTGCCCTTCGGGGTTTCATCAGCTTGTGCCATATTCCAAAGGACCATGGAGAGCATCCTACAGGAGTTACCACAGGTTGTCATTTACCTAGACAATGTCCTCATTATGGGCAAAACAAGGGCAGAACATCTGCAGAACCTGGAGAAAGTTCCCAGGAGATTTGCAGTAGTGGGGGTGCTTCTGAAAAGGAAGAAATTTGTCTTTTTAGCACCACAAGTAACCTACCTCGGGTACAAAGTGGACAGGTCAGGCCATCACACTCTGGAGGATTGGGTGCGAGCAATAAAAGATGGTCCCACAACTGTCCAGGAGCTATGGTCATTTTTAGGACTGTTAACATACTACGAGGAATTCATATAGAATAGGGCCTCCATTCTGGATCCCCTCCACCAGTTGATAAAAAAGCGACAAACTTGAGAATGGTTGGCTCACCAGGACAGGGCTTCAACAAAATTAAACACAAACTCTCATCTGAAAATGTATTGGTACATTATGACCCCAAAAAGAAACTGGTACTCACCTGTGATGTGTCCCCATATGGAGTGGGCGCAGTGCTGGCAAACCACATGGACAAAAGCAGCCAATAGCGTATGCCTCCAGGACCCTGGCAATGGCAGAGTGAAGATATGCCTGGATTGAAAAAGAGGGACTGGCGGTAATCTTCGCAATCAAAAAATTTCACCAGTATTTATAGGGGCGAAAATTTACGATCCTAACAGACCATAAGCTGGGCTTACTGAAGGAAGACAAAACAGTGCTTCTGATAGCATCAGCCCGGATCCAGCGATGGGCATTATTTCTGGCAGCATATCAGTATTGATTTGGAGCACGACCAGGGACTAGTGGTAAATGCCGATGCCTTAAGCTGGCTACCATTACGGGACACCCCACCATTAGTACCCAGAATGGAGGAGACCGTGATGCCGTTAAACTTCGTGTGCATCCAATGGGACGGTATCCATAATATACGCCAGTGGATACACAAAGCATTTGGTGTTAACAGGACAGCTGGAAGGACCAGTCCATTCACAGTTCCACCCATACTGGAGCAGGAGGGAGCAGATGACGGTGGAAGATGGGATATTTCTGTGGAGAGCATGGGTCATCGTCCCAAGGCAGGGCATTGGGGCATACACCAGGGTGCCCATGTTCACTCTGTATCAAAAATGAAGATGCTGGCCAGGAGCTACGTCTAGTGGCCAGGTCTGGATGCAGACATAGGTGAAACAGGTAGGACAGTGCCAGCAGGGATAGAAGGCACCACCAGCAGCCCCGCTGCACCAGTGGGAATGGCAAGGCAGACCATAGTCCCGACTCCATGTCAATTTTGCAGACCCATTTCTGGAGTCCATGTTTCTGGTGATAATGATCCCCATTCCAAGTGGCTAGACGTCTATAAACTAAACTTGGCAAACATGATGGCAACCGTTGAGAAACTGCGCGCCTCATTTGCAATGAATAGGATCCCAGAGTATTAGTTTCCATGATGTTCACCAGTCTTCACAAAATTTATAAAATCAAATGGGATCCCACACATCAAGACCGTATTACTCGGCATCAAATGGGCTAGTGGAGAGAGCAGTCCAGACTTTAAAGGCCGGGTTGAAAAAACAGCCAATGGCCTCATTAGAGACAGTACTGTCAAGGTGGTTGATTGACTATAGGACCACACCCCGTGCCACCATGGGAACTGTGCCAGCAGAGTTACTGATGGGCAGATGGCCCTGCACCAAACTGAGCCTGTTGTTGCCAAACCTGGGAGTACAAATGTGAGGTAATGCATTTTGGAAGGTCTAATACAGATAGGAAATATGCAGTAAATAGCAGAACCCTTAAGAGCATTGATAGGCAAAGGGATCTGGGTGTACAGGTACACAGGTCACTGAATGAGACAATGCAGGTGGAGAAGATAGCGAAGAATGCATACAGCATACTTGCCTTCATCGGCCAGGGCATTGAGTTTAAAAGTTGTCAAGTCATGTTGCAGCTTTTATAGAACGTTAGTTAGGCCGCACTTGGAGTATAGTGTTCAATTCTGGTCACCACACTATCAGAAGGATGTGCAGGCTTTGGTGAGAGTACAGCAAAGATTTACCAGGATGTTGCCTGGTATGGAGGGCATTAGTTCTGAGAAGAGGTTGGGGAAACTTGGTTTGTTCTGACTGGAGTGACGGAGGTTGAAGGGCAACCAGATAGAAGCCTACAAGATTATGAGAGGCATGGACAGAGCAGATAGTCAGAAGCTTTTTCCCAGGGTGGAACAGTCAAATACTAGGGGCCACAGGTTTAATGTGTGAGGGGCAAAGTTTAGAGGAGATGTAGGAGGCAGATTTTTTTACACAGAGGGTGGTGGGCACCTGGAACTTGCTGCCAGGGGAGATAGTGGAAGCAGATATGCTAGTGACTTTTAAGGGACGTCTTGACAAATACATGAGTAGGATTGGAATAGTGGGATATGGTCCCCAGAAGGGTACGGGGTTTTAGTTAAATCAGGCAGCATTGTGGGTGCAGGCTTGGAGGGCTGAAGGGCCTGTTCCTGTGCTGTAATTTTCTTTGTTCTTTGAAAGGTGGAGAGACATCAGGAAGCCTAATGCATGGGCCATAACATTCATTGAGAGAGGCACTTTGAAGCGGGGGAGAGAGTTCAGGACCAGATCGATATCCTACCGAGTACACATAGGTGAGGCAGTGATAAGGAAACACCTGGACCAGGTCCGGGTCTCAAGGTCTGCACCCGCTCCGGAGCTGAATCTGCCTTGCAGCCATAAGGGTGAGCAGACTCCCCCTCAACAAGCCAATACTGCCTCCCCTGCACCCTTGATGAGGACCTCAGGGTCCAAAATGGACATGGGATGAAGCTGCAGCGATTTTTTTTTTTCCCTACCACCTGAAGAGGATGAGGAACCAGACTTCTGGCATTTGCAGTGGAAGTGATGGGCGCCCAGCCATTAATCACCCCTGACATCAGAGGGCAAAGTGGAGAATCTTGACCCGGTGCTCAAACAAAGGAAAAGACCCCTGAGAGAAGCAAACTGAGGAGATTCCTTGAACTTTGGCAGGGGGATAGGGAGGAATATGAAGACTTCAGTCAGGCTAATGAGGTTGGCTTGCTAGAGCATGAACCACCTGATAAGTCCTTACGATGTGCAAAGAAGGATGGGTTGGGATGGTGACCTTGTGAACCTGCTCCTGTGCCTGTCAAGATGAGCCATCAATAGACGGCGGGAGATCGATGGGGTCATCCATCCTGACTGCCCTTCTACCGTGGTTACATTTGTGGCCTGGTGACTCTGGAGAGCGAGCATGCAGCGTCCACGGGCGCAGTTGACACCTTCCGTGCCCACAGGGCACTGCAGATGCTGGGGTATTATCGACCCTGATAATCACCTTTTTGATTTGATGTTTTAAGTTTCCTTTCGTCTTGTCTTTGGTTCAGGCTATTCCCCTTCCTTTCAGGGACAAATTGAAAGGGGCAGCTCCCCAATTTAGTTTGAGTTTGTTTATTTGGTTGGTATGCAAAAGAGCTACCTGATGAATCCTAATTGATGGTTAAATCAGGGAGTATCATGCTCCCTTATTTAAAGCTGTTGTGTCAATCTCCCAGCCTGCATTTAGCAGGGAGGAACTGGAGAGCTGGCTGCGTATAGATGTATGGTGTAAATAAAGTAACTTAGTGACGGGACTTTCGCCTCCGTGAAATTATTACAATGTGTTTGATTTTTAATGTCAATTTGCATCTTCAGAACGATGAATAAAAACTGAGAGCAGGGGAACTTTACAATTCTAACCAAGACCCTGGCTGCATGAAGTATTGGTCTGCAGTGCAATCCTCAAAGCAAGCTCCTGTGGTAGAGGAAAAAAATCATAAAGGTGGATACCTGGCATAAAATAGCTGTCCGGCACATGAAGGGTTAAAAGACATTAAGCAGGTACTGACTTTTAATGCAGACA
Organism: Carcharhinus amblyrhynchos; assembly: GCF_965287045.1. Lineage (NCBI taxonomy): Eukaryota > Metazoa > Chordata > Chondrichthyes > Carcharhiniformes > Carcharhinidae > Carcharhinus > Carcharhinus amblyrhynchos. The sequence goes on along the minus strand of NC_137328.1, from coordinate 28,617,577 downwards.
ACTACTTGAAATTTAAACATACAGGACAGACAGTTATTTGAATTAAACATACAGGGAACAAATACTGCAGGAAGCCTGGCATCTTAAAGATAAAGACAGTCCTGGGACAATGGGGTCTGATAGAGAGTGAGATTAGCCACGAGTGGGAATGGGAATACATAAATGCAGGAAAACCAATTACTGTATAAATAGACTGAAACTAAGTCACTGATAAAGAGGAAATGTATCCATTCATGGAACAATGCGATATTAAAATGCTCATGTCTGTATCTGTCCAAAACGATGTATTAAACGGTCATTCACCTACTTGCTTACAACGGTGTAAATGATATCTGGTCCATCTATTGTGTAAAAGGTATAAAGATGGACCGTTCCTATTGTATCATTGAGAGAAGGTCGCTGCCCAGGACTGCGGAGTGCCAGTGCCTTTTCTCCACAAAGCCTCGTTAAATAAAACTGAGGACTGGAGAGTGGTGATTGTTGTTCCTCCCTTCAAGAATGGAAATAGGAATGCCCCTGCTAACTATAGGCCAGTTAGTCTTACTTCAGCAGTCGGTAAGTTAATGGAAAGGGTCCTGCAGGAGAGGATTTATGACCATTTGGAAAGATGCAGCTTAATCCAGGATAGTCAGCACAGTTTCGTGAGGGGTAAGTTCTGCCTCACAAATTGGATTGAATTCTTTGAGGAGGTAACCAAGTGTGCTGATGAAGCTGGAGCAGTGTCATATACATGGATTTTAGTAAGGTGTTTGATAAGGTTCCCCATGGTAGGCTCATGAAGAAAGGAAGGAGGTGTGGGATAGAAGGATATTTGGCCAATTGGATAAGTAACTGGCTGTCTCATGGAAGATAGAGGGTGGTGGTGGAGGGAAAATTTTCAGACTGGAGGCCAGTTACCAGTGGTGTACCACAGGGATCAGTGCTGGGTCCTCTGCTATTTGTGATTTTTATCAATGACTTGGAAGAGGGGGCTGAAGGGTGAGTTAATATATTTGCTGATGACACTAAGATTAGTGGAGTAATGGATGAGGTGGAGGGCTCTTGTAGGCTGCAAAGAGAAATTGATAGGATGCAGAACTGGGCAGAGAAGTGGCAGATGGAGTTTAACCCTGACAATTTAAGGTTCCCCATGGTAGGCTGCTGCAGAAAATGCAGATGCATGGGATTGAGGGTGATTTAGCAGTTTGGATCAGTAATTGGCTAGCTGGTAGAAGACAGAGGGTGGTGGTTGACGGGAAATATTCAACCTGAAGTTCAGTTACAAGTGGTGTACCTCAAGGATCTGTTTTGGGGCCACTGCTGTTTGTCATTTTTATAAATGACCTAGATGAGGGTGTAGAAGGATGGGTTAGTAAATTTGCTGACAACAGCAAAATTGGAGGAGTTGTAGACAGTGAGGATGGATGTTACAGTTTGCAGAGGGACATAGATGAGCTGCGGAGCTGGGCTGAGAGGTAGCAGATGGCATTTAATACGGAAAAGTGTGAGGTGATTCACTTTGGTAAGAATAACAGGAGTACAGAATATAAGGCTAATGGAAGGGCTCTTAGTAGTGTTGACGAGCAGAGAGATCTCACGGTACATGTGCATAGCTGCCTGAAAGTTGGCACCTAGGTTGATAAGGTTGTTAAGGAGGCTTACGGTGTGTTAGCTTTTATTGGTAGAGGGATTGAATTTTGGAGCCAAGAGGTCATGTTATAACTGTACAAAACTCTGGTGCGGCCACACTTGGAGTATTGCGTACAGTTCTGGTCGCCGCATTATAAGAAAGATGTGGAGGCATTGGAAAGGGTGCAGAGGAGGTTTACCAGGATGTTGCCTGGTATGTTGGGAAGGTCTTATGAGGGAAGGCTGAGGGACTTGAGGTTATTTTCATTAGAGAGAAGAAGGTTACGAAGTGACCTGATTGAGGCATACAAGATGATCAAAGGATTGGATAGGGTGGACAGTGAGAGCCTTTTACTTCGGATGGTGATGGCTAACACGAGGGGACATAGCTTTAAATTAAGGGGTGGTAATTATGGGATGGATGTCTGAGGTAGGTTCTTTACTCAGAGGGTAGTAAGGGCGTGGAATGCCCTGCCTGCAGCAGTTGTGGACTCGCCAACTTTGAGAGCATTCAAATGGTTAGTGGATAAGTATATGGATAACATTGGAATAGTTTAGGTTAGAGGGTCATTAGATTGGTTCCACTGGTCGGCGCAACATCGAAGGCTGAGGGCCTGTACTGCGCTGTAATGTTCTATGTTCTAAGTGTGAGGTGATTCATTTTAGTAGGACAAACTTGAATGCAGATTACAGAGTCAATGGCAGCGTTCTGAGGAATGTGAGGAGCAGAGAGATCTTGTGGTTCATATCCACAGATCTCTGAAGGTTGCCATTCAAGTGGATAGAGCTGTGAAGAAGGCTTATAGTGTGTTAGTGTTTATTAACAGGAGGTTTGAGTTTAAAGTCGTGGGGCTATGCTGCAATTAAACAGGACCTTGGTGAGACCACATTTGGAATTTGTGTGCAATTCTGGTCACCTCACAATAAGAAGGATGTGGAAGCATTGGAGAGAGTGCAGAGGAGATTTACGAGGATGCTGCCTGGTTTGGAGAGTGGATCTTATGAGGAAAGATTGAGGGAGCTGGGGCTTTTCTCTTTAAAGCGGAGGAGGATGAGAGATGACTTAATAGAGGTTTATAAGATGATGAGGGGGATAAATAGAGTGGACGTGCAGAGAATATTTCCTCGGGTGGATGTGGCTGTTACTAGGGGTGATAACTTTAAGGTTTGTGGTGGGAGATATAGGAGGGATGTTGAGGTAGGTTCGTCACTCAGAGTGGTTGGGGTGTGGAATGCACTGCCTGCTGTGATTGTGGAGTCGGACACTTAAGGAACTTTCAAGCGGTTATTGGATAGGCACATGGAGCACACCAGAATGATAGGGAGTGGGATAGCTTGATCTTGATTTCAGACATAGCTCAGCACAACATTGAGGGCCATAGGGCCTGTACTGTGCTTGTAGTGTTCTATGTTCAGGATCTGCTTCTGTACTCTGCCAAAAAAAACACAAGATTTATTCCATGGTTCGGAGAAATGGGCACACAAATATTGTGCTTTTGGGTGGATCTGAAGATTCCAGTTTGTGCTATGGAAGTTAGCCTCATTTTGTTTGGCTTTCATCTGATTTTTTTGTAGGCGGTGCCTGCTCTAATATGGATAGGTGCTCTTCCTAATTACTGCAAAGCAGCAGCAGTATCATTATAAGTGAATAAACACATTCAGAAGTTCTCAAAATTACACAACATAACTAATCACTAAGTTAGAAGGATGACTGCATCCCTTTTGTTTAGAATCAGTGCCAAGTTCTAGCACTCTTGTGTGCCCGACTAACTTTTTTGACTTGCGCAAGTGCCTACATTCTGAACCACCTCATCACCAGTCATACAGCTTTACATCACAGAAAGAGGTCATTTGTTATGTCCGCCTCCAACTGATGCAGTTGATATTGACTTCAAATGGTTAATTTTCTGACTGGTACATTTATGGCTTCATTTTGTGAATCAAGATGTTGCAGAGAGAATGTTCTAGCATTTTCTGTGTGTAGATTTCTCGCCTTGTGTGACTCACAATATTCATTTTGCTGAGCTGTATACTTAATAGAATTTATAGAATCTCTGAAGTGAAAGTGATAGCTTTTTGCACTAGTATTTAAGTTCTGGCACAATTGTATGGCATGCACTTTTTAGGAAAGTAGTTTGTTCATGCTTTGTCACTGATGTCATTTCTGATCTCCAGCTATCTGCTCAGGCTGAACAAAAGCATATACAATATGCAGTGGCATATTTTAATATTGTATTTAATCCTGGACTGACTTTTATAAAATCTTGTTTTTGGCATGAGGAACAAAGCCGCATCATTCACATGCCTGTGTTTTAAAAGCGTGGCCTTGAGCTGTGAACACCACTGGCAAGGTCAGCACTTATTGCCCATCTTTAGTTGTTCAGGACAAAGTGAAGATGAACTACCTACAGCTGAGTGGCTTGCTATTTCAAGGATATTGGTGTGGATCTAGTGTCACATGTAGACTATATGCTGTGTAAGGATGTCGATTTCCTTCCATAAAGGACCTTGGTGACCCAGTTGAATTTTTATATCACTTTGTTATTGCTGATGGCACAATGACACATTGGTTACCACTGCTGCCTCACAGTGCAGTGGACCCAGATTTGATTATAGTCTTGGATGACTGGGTGGAATTTGCACATTTTTCCCTTGTCTTTGTGGGTTCCCTCTGGGTGCATTGGTTTTCTCCCACCTTCCAAAGATGTGTGGGGTCCCAAGATGTGTAGGTTAGAGTGATTAGTGGGGTAAATATATGGGGTTATAGGGATTGAGCCTGGGTAAGATGCTTTGTTGAAGAGTCGGTGCAGAATGACCCGAATGGCTGCCTTCTGCACTGTAGGGATCCTATGATCATTGTTGTTGTTAATCAGACTAGAAATAATGAGTTGAACTTAAATTCGTCCAGCTGCCATGCTGACATTTGAATTCATGCCTCTGCAGCATGAGTCTCAGTCTCTAGATTACTAGTTTGGAAATTTGTCACTAAGTTACTGTTAGCCTTTAAACTGAAAAGATAATGATAGGCCTTCCCTTTGATCCACATGGTTGTGGTGGTGCTGAAATGATGTTGGGTAGGAAATTTCTAGGATATTAATACAACTGCTATGAAAGAGCAATGATATGTGTTCATCAAAGTGAAGCATAAAATATGAATGCATTGAATTGGCCCACCTGATTGGTACCAGTTCTGTACTCAGTGTCAATCTCCTGCTTTTTTTCCATTGCTTTAATTTTTTTCTTTTCCAAATATTTGATCACTTTCCATTTAGAAAAGTTATTGTGGATTACGATTCCATTCAAATCTTAAGATTCGGAATGCACTCTGAAATGCTGGTGAAATCCAAAAGGGAATTGAAAAACTTGCTTTGGGGAAAATGCAGGGAGAAAAACGAATATCCTGAATGTTTTTTTTCCCCACAGAGGTTGGAATTGAAGGGAAACTTTAATTCCTAGATGGATTGCTCCACTACCTTTACTCCTAGAATATGTTGAGTTTGCTTTTATCTGCACTGCCTGATGTTTTCAGCATCTCCAAGTTGAAAATTATACTTGTCACATTATGTTAAATCCTTATTATCCCCACAACTCAAATACTTCTGACCTACTTCAGGCTAATTCCTCCTTTCTTATCATGGCTTTTAAAATCTGATCTTAGAATCACACAAACATTGCTTGTCGATTGGGGAGATATTCCATTCCCATTTTTGTTGGGTGGGATTAACAACAGGAGCGGAAAATCACATTTCTCACTGATGTAAAGGTGTGACATGATTGTCCCTGTCCCTATCAGTGACATAATGGGAATACTGGCATTCAACATCAGTGTCCACATTCCAACAAATTTACATCTAATTATCAGAGCTCTATGCTCAATTGCCTAATCTGTTCACTAATGTGAATTATAACAGCTCTCCCATGGCATAGAAATGATGAGTAGAAGCTCAGTAGGAAGTCTCACAGCACCAGGTTAAAGTCCAACAGGTTTGTAGCAAACGCCACTAGCTTTCAGAGCTGGCTGTTCTTGACGAAAGATAGTGGCATTTGCTACAAATAAACCTGTTGGACTTTAACCTGGTGTTGTGAGACTTCTTACTGTGTTTACCCCAGTCCGATGCCGACATCTCCACATCATGAGCAGGAACCTGCCAGAGGAGTTCAGTTGAGTACGTTTCTCTGGGGCGAGGGTCACACCTTGGCACTGGAAAATTCAGCCCATTGTCTTCCTCCCTGACAAGTGATTCACACCTTGACCTTTCACCTGTGATTTTGTCTTTGTTTGCTCCATCCCCGGTATCCAAAACAAAGAAATTAAATTCGAAACTAGTTTCCATGTTTCGGGCTGCTCCCACAACATACTCAGATACTACCCTGAACAGCCTTGTGCTACCTAAGTGCTGGTGCTTATTGAAAAATTGTGTGGAACTGCAATTGTTTTTATCATTGACGCTCAAGACCTTTCAGTCTGTTTTTGTGCGCTGTTCCAATGAAAGCTGTTTAAATAATTACAGTAGTGAGAGACTGAGTGTACTTGAGTGTGAGTATTTTAATTAAACCCCTGCTATTTTGCAGCTGTGTTTCAGTGGTTCCCTTCCCCCCTCGCTGCAGTAAAGTTAGGACAAATGTGTGGTGGGGAAGATCAAAGTATTGAAAGTTAAATAACACAATTTTGCCATCTAGAATTGAGAGGAAAATATTAATGGAGTAATTCGTGAATATCCCTTTTTGTTTTGCCGGACCATTTCTTTGCATTCAGCTTTACTTCTTGTAATTTGATTTCACTTTCTTGAGTAACTTTTACGAAGCCACCAAGTCTGCTCGAAAACCTATTGTATATAGTTAATTTTGCAATGCAATCAAACCAACTGGTAAGCTGATATGAATCAAGTTTGCTTTGCACAATATTGCCGTTGTGTCCAAAGGAAGAATGGAGGGGAAAAGAACAGGCCCCGTAGAGAAATTCAGTCAAGGCTTAACAGTCAATTTACACTTTCATATTTAGTATCCGTGCAAAGCAGTTGTGGTAAATATTGGTTGTGACAAGTACAAGAACTTGAAAATTCTTCTCGCGTGCACTGTGTACCGTGTGAAATTCTGCAAATGCCATTACTGAGTTTTCTTTCTTTTCCTGAAGGTGCCACAATGCTGTGGGTGACAGCAATTTTCCTGTGCCACACCAAATGGCCACTTTCTTGTATCACTCTAAATATGGACTGTCAGCATGACATTACTGACTGTTCGAACAGCTTACTTTCCTGCCTTGACCTATTTTCTCTCCCTTTGCCCAGTCTCTTCCTATCTGTACCTGTAATTCTTATGCCTTCTCTGTCTTTAAAAGTTTACAACTTTAGAATCATAGCATGATACAGTGCAGAAGAGGCCCTTCGGCCCATTAAATCTGCACCGATGTGTGAGAAGCAACTGAAATCCCATCGAGCAGAACTTGGCACAGGAACAGGCCTCCAAGCCTGCACCGACCATGCTGCCTGACTGAACTAAAGCCCCCTACTTTTCAGGGTACCATATCCCTCTGTTCCCATCCTATTCATATGTTTGTCAAGAGGCGCCTTAAATGTCACTATCTTATCTGCTTCCACTACCTCCCCTGGCAGCAAGTTCCAGGCACCCACCACCATCTGTGTAAAAAAAAAAAATTGCCTCCTAAACTTCTCACTTTTGTCAGCCAGAGCTTTCTCATATCACCTCTTTGCTTTCCTAATTGCTTTCTTAAGCTCCATCCTGTACTTTCTATATTTCACTAATGCCTCTGCTGACTTGCTCCCCTTGTGCTTGTTAAGAGCCTCTTTTATCATCGTATGCTGAATACCTCTGGTCATCTGTGGCTCTCTGGTCTTGTTACTCCTTCCTATCACCCTAGAGGGAAAATGTTGGGCTTGTACCCTCTCCATTTCCTTCTGCAGGTTTTTCCATTAGTAGCTGTTCCTAGTCTAACTTGGCCAGATTTTGTCTGTCTTAACGAAAATCCACTCTCCCCCTAATTGATTTTTTTTTGCAAGTTGTCTATTTCCTTGTCCATAACAAGTTTAAATTGTACCAAATTGTGATCACTATCATTTAAATATCGCCCGCCACCACTACCTCAACCACCTGTCTGGCTTAATTCCCCAGAATTAGGTTCAGCATAGTTCCTTCCCTTGTTGTACCCTTTACGTATTGATCTAAAATGTTCTGTATACATTCAAGAAATCTACTCCATCCAAACCCTTGAGACTATTTAAATCCCAGGTAATGTTGGAAATCACCAAATATATTTACCCTATTATTGTTTTTAAATACCTCTGTGAATTGTGCAAATATTTGCTCTTCAATATCTCACTGACTATCTGGGAATCTATAATAAACAGGGGCAATGTAGCTGCCCCTTTTTTATTCCTAAGCTTTACCCACAAAATTTCATTTGATGGCCCCTCCAAGATATCACCTCTCCTTACTGTAACTGACTCCTTAACTAATAATGCTCTCCTCTTTTACTCCCTCCTCTGTGTCACCTGAAGATTCTATACTCCAGAAAGCTGAGTTGCCCATCCTGATTCTCCTTCAACCAGGTTTCTGTAATGGCCACTATTTCACACTTCCATGTGTCAATCATCACCCTTAACTCATCTGTTTTAGCTGCAATACTCCTGGCATTAAAGAGGCCATCCAGCCTGGCCTTGATCCTTTGACACAATAAGAAGTCTCTCAACACCAGGTTAAAGTCCAACCAATCTATTTGATAGTAAACCCACAAGCTTTCAGGGTTTGCCCCTTTGTCAGGTGAATGGAGAGTTCTGGCCTCAGACAGAGCATATAACAGCACACACGGTTTACAGATTACTGATTAGAATGTGAGATTTTACAACTAACCTGCTATTCAAGTCTTAAAGATGCAGACAATGTGAGTGGAAAGAGCATTAGGCATAGGTTAAAGAGATGTGTATTGTCTCCAGATAGTACAATAAGTGACGTTTTGCAAACCCAGGCAAGTTGTAGGGGTTACAGATAGTGCGACATGAACCCAAGATCCTGGTTGAGACCGTCCTCATGTGTGTGGAACTTGGCTATCAGTCTCTGCTCAGCGACTCTGCACTGTCGTACATCTTCTTACAGTGTTTACCCCAGTCCAATGCCGGCGTTTCCACATCAGGCCTTACTCCTTTGAAACATAGTACAGCTGCACTCCCTCTGACTTGTTTGTTTTTACTGTATGATTCTGTGTCCCCTTTTCCATGCTGTATTAGTTTAAACTCTTTCAAACAGCACTTGCAAAATATCCCACAAGGATATTCTTCCCGCTCTGGTTCAGATATAGATCGTCCTGCATCTTCAAGTCCTGTCTTACCCAGAAATTGTCCTAGTGATCCAGGGATCTAAAACCCTACCTCCTCTACCAACTCTTAAACCATGCATTCAGATACATTATTTTCCTATTTCCACATTTGCGAGCCTGTGGCACAGGGAGTAATTGAGAGATTACAACCCGAGAGGTCCTGCTTTTTAGTCTACTGTCTAACTCCCTGAATTCTTGATGTAAGACCTCTTTTCTCTTTCTATCTATGTCATTGGTACCAACATTTTCCATGACCTTATCACCCTCCCTCTTCAGGATGCCCGGCAGCCGTTCAGTGACATCCTGAACCCTAGCACCACGTAGGCAACAAACCATCTTGGAGTCACATTGACACCACAGTAGCATCTCCCTGACTACAGAATCCCCTATCACGATTGCCCTGCCTCTCTTCCACCCAACCCTTCTTCTTGTACAGACAGGCTACTTGTGGTGCCTGAAGCTCTGTCTCATGTCACTTTCTGACCTGTAATTTCCAACTCCTGTCCCCACTGGACCTGTGGAGGTAGCAAAGGGCACAAGATAGAGCAATACCTCCCTTCCCAGCTTCCCTAAGCTCCCACCTTTACTCAACTCCCAATGTCTGACTTTGCAGCTTGCATTGTTGGCCTTATTTATAAACCTTAGGCCTGGCCTGCTTCAGGAACTAGATTTTAATTGGTTTACTTGATTAGCTGGCCCCTATGAGCTTGTTCTGTTTTTTACTTCCTGGCTGTAATTGTCTCTGCTTTACTATTGTAATCAAATCTTGTTCCACCTTCATTCCCCACAAGGATGGTCTCGCAGCTCTTCTTCCTCGAATGGAGACCCAACCAGTCCCCATCCACCACCCTCCTCCTGACTGAGCTTGTTCTTCCTCTGAACAATTTCAATCCCATTCACTTCCTTCAAATAAAAACGGTTGCCACGTGTTCCCGCATGAGTCCTAGCTATGCATGACTTTTTATGGGGTATGTTGAATATTTCCCATTCTAGTCCTACTGCAGTTCACTCCCTCAACTTTTCCAATATATTGACAACTATCAGTACTGTTCCTACTCTTACCCCGGATTTGAAAGTTTTATCAAATTGCTTTCAATTTCCACACTTCCCTCCATTTTTCTTCCCTTCTTTCTGTGTCTCCATTTCTGGTAATAGACAAACAATTAATCTACACTTTAAGTCCACTGATTCCCACAGCTACATCGACTATACTTTCTTGCACCCTGTTCTCTGTAAGGACACCATTACTTTCTCCTATGCCCTCCAGTGTTGTTGATCTGTTCCAATGCAACGACCTTTCATCAGTGCTTCACAAGGCCCTTGGCCATTATTTGCCACATTCCCCACACTTCTATTCTCACCCCTTCTACTCTCCCCCAGAACTTATGTTAAGGTGTCCCTTGTTCTCACTTTCCATTCCATCTGCCTCTGAATTCAATGGATCATTTTCTGCTATTTCTGTCATCTTCAGTGTGATGCCATCTTCCCTTTCAGCATTCCGAATGGTCTGTTCCCTACTTGCTACCTTCATCTCCTTTATCACTCCATTCCTTTCCCAAGGCACCTTCCCATGTAAAAGCAGGAAATGTAACACCTAACCTCTTAGCTCCTCTCCTCACTGCCCAAAGTCCCCAACTATTTCTGGACAAAGCAGCGATTTATGTGAAATTCTTTCAACCTGGTTGACTGTATTCACTGCGGACAATGTGGTCTCTTCTACATAGGGGAGAGCAAATGCAGATTGACTGCCTTGCAGAACATTTCCCTACTGTCTACATGCATGAACCTGATTTTCCAAATGCCTGTTATTTTAATTCTCCACCTTGTTGTCATGCTGATGTTTCTCTCTTTTGTTTTTTTTTGTCTCTTTTTTTTCCCCCACCTTTATTCCCTTTGGCCTTGGAAGACTAACTTTTCTGTCATTCAATCTCTCCTGTCTTCCATCTTATCATTAGATCTTTGTCCCATCAATCCCTGCTCAAAAGCTATTGTATCTCTAACTTTTCCCAGTTCTGACAAAAGGTCTCAGACCTGAAATGTTTCTCTCTCTGCAAATATTTATGTGGGGGAATGATCTTAGCAAAAAAATTCGAAGTGCCAAATGAGTGTGAAAACACAAGAAATTTGTGCCGATTTTTGGCGAGTTAAAAATCAAATGCTAACTTCTCACTATCAAAAAAATGAAGCGAAAACTGTTTCTTGCCAGTAGGGAGAGGGACCTATGCTTGCTGAAAGCTGGCAGAGAGCAGCAGTTCTGTAAACACAGAGATCTGTCGGTGACTGCTTCCCCACCTACTGCTGGCATTCATGACCGATTTCCCTCTGAAGCCCCCCTCCAGCTATTGCGGGGCTCCACGGCCAATATTTGATGGGGACCATGTGTGATCTTCAGCAGTGTGGATCTTCATCAAATGATTCTGTTCCAGGCTCACTTGTAATATTTAAATTCTATTTCACAGAAATCCAACGAGAAAGGTGCAAGGATCTTGCTGGATATCTTGTGCTGGTAAGATTGTGAAAGTTGAGAAATTTGGCGCGAAATTGATTTTTTTTTGGCGCTCTCACAATCTTACTGGCTTGCCTCATCTATCGGTTGGCAGGTAAGAAGGTTAGATTGTGGCAGATGCCTTGGTCCAGTTTTCTCCAAATGGACAAAATGGGCACGATATTTCCAAACAAATTCTAAATGTTGAGCGAGTGAGAAAAATGGAAGTTATTTGTGTCGGTTTATTCACTGAGCCACGGGTTACAGTTTTTCGACACTTCATGCAATCAAAGAGCCAACCTGGTGATTCTCACTGACATGAACCCTCCGGGTGTGTGATTCACCCAAAGTGCTGCGATGTGGCCCTGCCTTGGCGCCCTGCCTTTCCGGACTCTTGCCAATGCTACCTGTGGCTCCTCCTTGGCCTCATCCTCCACATCCTCCTGGACCCACTCCTCCTTGTTCTCCTCCTCCAGGATGTCTCCCCACTGCTGCACCAAGTTGTGAGCACACAACAGACCATGATGGTGTGAGAGACTGTCAGGGGGCTGTACTGTAGAACATCACTACAGCTGTTCGGGCTTCAGAACCACAGTATCACCTGGTCCATCATCAAGCAATGCAGCGTGAGTCTCATTATGATGGATCTCTGCAGTGGTCTCTCTGTTCTGCACTGGGATTATCACACAAGCTCTTGGTGGGTAGCCCTAGTTCCCCAGGTTCTCCCAGGAACCATCCTGGCGGGCTTGTCCTCGAAGAGGTCAGGGATGTCAACTCCGAAGGATGCAGCTATTGTGTTGCTCCTTTGGGTGGCATGCACACACGTGTGTGCCTTTCATCCTGTGGTTGCAGACTATCTACATGTCAGTGAGTGGAACCCTTTCTGTTGATGAAATGTACTCCCTGATCATGCGGGACCGCAGGGTGACATGCATACCATTTACAGTCCCCTGCATATGGAACTGGTGATGGTCGCGAAGCCTACAGCCTGAGCTTCCTATTGGGCCTTGGTCACGTCAAAGTATGTGCGATTACCAGGCCAGGTAAACAGGGCACCTTATGGACGCACTTGTGCATTGATGACTGCGAGACACGATAGATGTCACCATTGGAGGCCTGGAAGGACCCTCTGGTGCAGAGGTTTAGGGCCACTGTGACATACACTGCCACTGCGAGTGGTCTATGTGGACCTGACACAGGAGCCTCACCATTTCCTTACTTAGATGGAGTTTGTGGCAGTACGTGGCTTCCATCACTTCAACAAGGGATCTGTGGGTCCTGTAGATCCTGGGTGTCCACCTTCTCTGCCCCCGATGCTCAGTCCTTCCTTCCCGCACACTGGGGAGATGCACAGCCACGTCCTGGCCCTGACTGGCAGTTGCCTACCCTCCCGCTGAGGGGAAGTGGGATGGGGTGGGGGCGGGGCGGGGGGTGGTGGTGGTACAGGGAGTAAGAGAAAATGCTTCAGTATTTGGCAACCCTGCTCATGAAATCACAGTTGCTAAAAATGATTGCAATTGAACAAAAAAACTACTAAGGTTCTTCAGAATAGGTTAAGTTTTGAATTCTAGACTTCTTGAGTCAATACTTTAATGTTGGAAAAGTTAGTACTGCTGGGGCTGCTTTTATACTCCTGAGGTATCTCAAAATTATGAATTGTGTTAATGGTATGCTTCAAATAACTATGCGAGCATCTCCACCAATCCATTAGATGATACATTGCAGTCCTTATGTGCTGTATACCATTGCTGTAAGGTAATCTGTAAATTCCTTAGAGTCATAGGGCTATACAGCACAGAAACAGGGCCTTCAGCCCAACTCGTACATGCCAGCCGAGCTTCTTAAGCTGAACTAGTCCCATTTGCCTGTGTTTGGCCCATATCCCTCTTCACCTTTCCCACCCATGTACCTGTCCAAAGCCTGTATTTTAAATGTTGCAATTGTATCCGCTTCTAGAACCGCCTCCTCTCATTAGATTTAAATTCTGTTCCGCTTTCCAAATCTCGCAAATAACTCACCTAACTTGTCATTGCAGTAGATTTCATCATCGTGACTTCAGACTATTTTGAATGCATGTCAGCTAGGACAAGAAACATGTATCCTTCAATCGCTCCTGCAAAGTGCATGTGATTCTCTGCCTTTGGTGTTTTAGCCATTCCCATTGATGAAATGACAAATCAGTGGTAGATGGAATTTAATGCTGAGGTGATGGAATAACAAGAAGAGGGAGTACTCAATAAATGGCAGGCCACTAGGAAGCTTAGAGGAACAGAGGAATCTTAGTGTGCTTGTCCACCGACCCCTGCAGGCAGCAGAACAAGTTAGTAGGATAGTTAAGGAGGTATATGAACACTTACCTTTATCAGTCATGGCATAGGAACCCACGGAAAGTGACTAGCCTGGATGGGGTACCCGGATGTGCATTCAGATCCTGCATGGATCTGCTGGTGGAGGTGTTCGCAAAAATCTTCAATCTCGCTTTACAACAACCTGAGGTCCCTATCTGCTTCAAGAAGACAACCATCATCCTGGAACCTAAAAACAATCAAGCAGTGTGCCTTAATGACAGTCGGCTGATGGCTCTGACATCCATCATTTATGAAATGTTTCGAAAGGTTAGTCATGGCACGAATCAATTCCAGCCTCCCGGATTACCGTTTGCCTACCACTGCAACAGGTCCACAGCAAATGCCATTTCCCTGGCCCTGCACTCAACACTGGAACACCTAGATAACAAAGGCATATTGGACACTTACCTTTATCAATTGAGGCATAGATTACAAAAGCAGGCAAGTCATGTTGGAGTTGTATAGAACTTTGGTGAGTCCATAAAACATTAGACAGAGGTCGTGGGTAGAGAGGTGGACTGGTGGTGTTGAGATGGCGGCGCAGGCTCGTTGGGCCGAAGGGCCTGTTTCCCGGGCTGATTTTGTTCTTTGTTCTGTTCTTTGTTCACAGCTAGAGTACTGTGTGCAGATCTGGCCACCACGTTATTGGGAGGGCATGAACACATTTGGAGGGGGGACATAGGAGATTTACCAGGATGCTGCCTGGGATGGAAACTTAAGTTATGAAGAGAGGTTGGATAGGCTTCGGTTGTTTTTGTTGGAGCAGAGAAGACTGAGGAGCAACCTGATCGATGTGTACAAGATTAAGAGTCATGAACGGGGTGGATAAGGAGTAGTTGTCCCTTTTAGTTGAAGGGTCAGTTATGAGGGGACACAAGTTCAAGATGAGGTGCAAGAGGTTTAGGGGGAATGTGAGGAAAAGTCTTTTTACACTGAGGGTGGTGACAGTCTGGTGCTGCCTGGGAGGGTGGAAGAGGCAGGTTGCCTCATATCCTTCCAAAAGTACTTGGATGAGCACCAGCACGGCATAATATTCAAGGCTATGGGCCAAGTGCTGGTAAATGGGGTTAGGCGGGAGATCAGGTGTTTCTCGATGCAGTCCCGATGGGCCAAAGGGCCTCTTCTGCCCTGTATGATTCTGTGATTCTCTGTGTTATGTGGTCTGAATCCAGGATCCTTTTGTTTGGTGATGTTCCTGTTAAGACCAACTCTTAAAACCTTCCCCATCACCGATCGTTCCTTGCGTTTTTTGCACCTAGGCAATCATAGAATCCCTATAGTGCAGAAGGAGGTCATTCGGCCCATCAAATCTGCGCCAATCACAATCCCACCCAGGGCCTCTCCCTGTAACCCCACAAATGTACCCTGCAAAACCCCCTAACACTAGGGATGATTTGATATGGCCAATCAACCTAACCTGCACATCTTTGGACAGTGGGAGAAAACTGGACCACCCAGAGGGAACTCATGCAGACACAGGGAGAATGTACACATCTTTGCACCCTCACTGGCTACAGGGGAAGTCCCAGAGGATTAGAGGATAGCCAATGTTGTTCCTTTGTTAGAAATTAGTAATTACCTGGATCATTCTTTGTTAGAATGATCCAGGTAATTACAGGCCAGTGAGCCTTACGTCAATGGTAGGGAAAGTATTGGAGAGGATTCTTCAAGACGGGAATTACTTACACTTGGAAATAAGTGGACGTATTAGCAAGAGGCAACATGGTTTTGTCAAGGGGAGTCATGTCTCTCAAACTTGATTGAATTTTTCGAGAAAGTGACGAAGATGATTGATGAGGGTAGGGCAGTGGATGTTGTCTACATGGACTTCAGTAAGGACTTTGCAAGGTCCCTCATGGCAGACTAGTACAGAAGGTGAAGTTGCACAGGATCAGAGATGAGCTGGAAAGATGGATATATAACTGGCTCGGTCATAGAAGACAGATGGCAGCAGTGGAAGGGTGCATTTCTGAATGGAGGGCTGTGATAAGTGGCATTCCTTAGGGATCAGTGCTGGGACCTTTTGCTGTTTGTAATATATTTAAATGATTTGGAGGAAGATGTAACTGATTTGATTAGTAAGTTTGCACACAAAGGTTGGTGGATTTGCGGATACTGATGAAGACCATCAGAGGATACAGCAGGATATAGATCGATTGGAGACTTCGGTGGAGAGATGGTAAATAGAGTTTAATCCAAACAAATGTGAGGTAATGCATTTTGGAAGATCTAATACAGATGGGAAATATACAGTAAATGACAGAGCCTGTAAGAGTATTAATAGGCAGAGGGATCTGGGTATACAGGAAGTGGCAACAGAGATGGACAAGGTAGTCAAGAAGGTTTAAGGTATGCTTGCCTTCATTGGCCAGGGCATTGAATTTAAAAATTGGCAAGTCATGTTGCAGCTTTATTAGATCCTTAGTTAGGCTGCACTTAGAAAATAGTATTCAATTCTGGACACCTCACTACCGGAAGGATGTGGAGGCTTTGGCAAGGATACAGAAAAGATTTATCAGAATGTTGTCCGGCATCAGCTAAGAGGAGAGATTGGAGAAACTTGGTTTCTCCAACCGACGAAGGTTGAGGGGCGAACTGATGGAAGTCTACATGATTATGAGGGGCATGGAAAAGTGAATAGTCAGAAGCTATTTCTCAGGGCGGAAGAGTCAATTACAAGGGGAGTATTTTTAAGGTGCGAGGCATAAGGTTTAAAGGAGATGCACAAGGCAAGTTTTTTATGCAGAGGATGGTAGGTGCTTGGAACTCACTGCCGGGGGAAGTTGTGGAAGCAGAAATGATAGTGACTTTTAAAGGGGGTCTTGACAAATACATGAATAGGAGGGCTGCACGGCCTGTAATTTTCTTTGTTTTTTGTTCCACAGAGGCAGTGATCCAAGCTGAGAATCAAATCCTGGTTACTGGCACTGTGAGGCAGCAGTACTAATCATTGTGCCAACGTGCTGACCCAATAACAATAACAATGTAATTGGTACGCTCCACTTGGAAAAAGTATAATATGTTGATGTAGTTATCCTGTCGGTTTTCCTCTGAATTAGCAATCTAAATGAGGCTTTGGCGTGTGGCTCTGATCTTTTGTATTTGATATCATAATCATGCGCTGATAGTATTGAAGATCAGCTACGAAGATGACTTACAACTAATGATGAAATTCCCAAGGATGGACCAAAAATTGCTGTCAATGGCCTTTGATCTGTTTATAAAAATCATACTCAGGGCTTTCTTCTCAAATTGAGCATAATTCTCTTCAGTGGTTGATGGAAGTTTGAGATGGAAATGCTTTTGGCTATTCTTCCCCTGTTGGCATGATTTACAAGACAACTGCACCCACCCCATAGGGCAGTGCATCACATGTTGATTGAATTTTCAACTTTGGGTTAAAATGGACCAACACATCAGATTTCTTTAGCATTCTTAATTTCCTTTGTACAGACTTTCACGCTGTCTTATCCAATCCCATTGGCGAGCACATAATAAGATGGTTTTTGTAATGTTGCAAGGTTTGAAGTGAATAACAATTTATTAGTCCTAAAAATGATTGCAGCTTTGATTTTTTTTTAAAATTCAATTGTGGGACAGGGGTGTCGTTGGCTGTCCAGCATTTATTGCCAATCCTTAGTTGCCTGAGGGCAGTTGAGAGTCAACCACATTTCTCTGGTTCTGGAACCATATGAAAGCTGGACCAGATAAAAATGGCAGATTTCCTTCCCTAAAGGACATTAGTGAACCTGATGGATTTTTCTGGCAATTGACAGTGGTTCCAAGGTCATCAGTAGATTTGTAATTCCAGATATCTTATATTGAATTCAAATCCCACCATCTGGCATGATGGGATTCGAACCAGAACATTAGCTGAGTTTCTGGATTAATAATCTAGTGATTAATATCACTAGGCCATTGCCTCCCCCTTAATATTCCAAGCTTTGGTCCCTCTAGAATCGCTGTCATTTTCTTTTGTTCTTCATGGAGACTATCCATATCTATTATGTGACCGAGATAACTGGTGATTTGAAAAATCACCTTTTCCTTTTGTCATAAGAAGATCATGCTTACAAGTTTCTTACAAGTTTTGTAAATGTTCCTGTTAATATGTGCCTGTGATTGGAATAACAGTCAGTTAACATTGGACACCAATGCGACCACTTAGGATTTGATTCATGGATTTTGGAATAAGGCCAGTGCCAATGTTGTTCCAAATAGTCGGTGTTTATACCAGAACAACCCTTTTGTGAGTAGCAGTCACTAGCAGTGGGTATGACACAGTTACCACCTTCATTTGGAGGTATTCTTGGGTAATATCTATCTTACCGAACTGTTGATTCCCAGACAATCCAACGAATTGAATGAATGAAACCTCAATGAATGGTAAGGGTCAACAGATAGCACTGGATTTATCATTTTGAAGTCATCACAAATTCCCATAGAGCCATCTGGTTTAATGATCGATGAATGGAGCACCCAATCGCTCAAGTTACAAAAACAGAAAATGCTGGAAAATCTCAGCGGGTCTGGCAGCACCTGTGAAAGAGTAGAGCCAAAGTTTCAAGTCTAGATGGAGTTGTAGTCACATGCTCAATCACACCATTCTTTACTAGTTTTTCTTGTTCCACTTACTTTCAGTTTAATTGTGTTTGGCACAGTTCTTATTTTAAGCATTTGGAGGTGTTATCCAATTTGATCTTGAGTCTTACTTTGACTCCAGTCGTGGACCTTTAAGTATTCTCGAATACGTTCCTAGTAAGTGTATTCTTATCTTTGTCCAGTTGGTCACCTGATTTGATTTTAGTACTGTCACATGTATTGGGATATCATGTAAAGTATTGTTTCTTGCATATTGTGCAGTCAAAATGTACCGTTCATAGAGTACACAGGGGAGGAGGAAAGAATAGGGTGCTGGATGTAGTGTTGTAGTTCTAGGTATCAGTTCTAGGTAGGGTGAAGAGAAAGATCAGCTTCAGACAAAGTGGCAGCATTGGTAAGCTTTCTTAACCCTAGTGTTGGCATGGAGGGACCAAGACAGATTGTTGGTGATCTGGATACCTAGAAACTTGAAGCTCTCGACCATTTCCACTTCAATACTATTGGTGTGGTCAGGGACATGTCCTCCACTATGTTGCCTGCAGTTGATGACTAGCTTCCTCAAAGTCAGTAAAATGAAGAAGGGATTATTGTCATCGCACCATTCCCCCAGTTTTGTTTAGATTTGTCTTAAAGCTTGAGTTTGTTTAACCATGCTCTTCTAAAGAATGCAGGAAAATTTCCTTTTACTATGTACAGTGGCAATTCTGCTGATTGATCATTAGTTTCTGCTTGAACCATATTAACCAAATCCCTTCAGTGGAATAACCTCCTCTGCATAAATTCACAGGATTGTGTTTGATGGTTTTAGTGGTAGATGCTTGAGTTTCTGATTATATGTATTTTGAGATGAGTGATACGGCTGCTCCCATGTCTACTTCCATCTTCTGTATAACCTTGGATAAATCCAGAACTTTTGCGTATTGGATAGAATGGCGATTTTCAGTCCTTGGATCTTCCCTTGCAAAGTATAGTCTTTTCGGAACTTTCGTCTCCATCAGACATTTAGTTGACCTTTTTGTAGATCTTGGTGTATTCTTGTGTTTGTATACCTTCAGGGATTGAGAAGTCTGTTGTGTCCATAATAAAGGCCTTTGTTATGTGGCCTTTCTTGCCATAGCTTCTATATTATTTTTTTCTGCTCCAGAATTCATGTAGAGAGTGCCCTCCATCTGACCACACCTATGGCATGTTCTAAGAGATTTCTTTCTATCAGTCCCCATTTTGTATTTTGGCTCCAGCTTTAATTTGGGAAACTTCTTTTGTAGCCAATTCCATGGACACGATGATCTCAACAGCAGGTTTTAGTGTTAAAGAACTTTTGGTAAGCGGTCGTCTTTGAATTATTTCATTTCGAAGTCCACAAACAAGTCTGTCTCACGGGCTGTCTTCGAAGATCAAGCCAACTCGCAGTTCTTCGCTAGCCTTTTTAATGTTGCTGTGAATTGTGATATATTTTCACCCTCTTCCTGGTTCTGTCGTGAAATCTGAATCTGTCAGTAATTATTAGTGGTTTAGCTGAAAAGTGATTTTCTAGAATCTTGCTCAGCTCCTTGTATGTTTTTCCATCAGGCTTCTCAGATTGGACAAGACTGTATAGAGTGCAAAGGTTTTATGAGCAAACTGACTACTTTAAGTTCTTCTGCTATCCTGTTTGCAGCAAAATGAATTTGAAATTTCTCTTCTTTAGTATTTCATGTTTTCATCGAATGCTTCTATGATACTGCCTTTGTCTGCCAGTGTCCTGGTTCTTAGATCATAGTACTTCATTAACTCCCTCCCCTCTTATTTCTTTTCTGAACCTTTTTCAACTTGTGTTCTTTTTGCTGTTTAAATTTGTTCTTCTTTAAACTGTGGCTTTTTTAAAATATGCAATTAGCACTTCCATGCAAAATAAAAAGATTAAGAACTAATTCTTGCTTGGTTTTGCTAGTACAACTTTAGTTCTGAATTAATAGCATTCCCTTTTTAAAAGAATACCGGCTCTTTCTCTTTGAGTGTGATCCAAATGCAAGGACTCGCAGTTGGGAAAAGGCTCCCCAGGTTTACCAGTAAATAAATTTAATTTTTGCTTAAAAATTGCCTACTCTCTAATTTGAGTAGTTTCCTTGATTTCTGGAAGGGTTTTTCTTTTTGTTGCGTTTACTGGTTTACTTTGAATTCTTTTGCAATTCATTGACTTATTTTTTCTTGTTTCTTGACTCCGACTCTATGTTCTCTCCAAGTCCCAACCAAGAACAGTACAGCACAGTACAGGCCCTTCGGCCCTCGATGTTGTGCCGAGCTAGGTCCAAACCCAAGATCAAGCCCTAAAGAGAAAGGAAAAAGTTAGGATTGGTCCGGAATATTTTCTTTTAATGTTAAAATGTAATCGCTGCTCTTAACCAATACTGATACCCAATTTACCACAGCCAGCTTTACCGTAATGCAGTCAATGGTCGAGTAGTCTTCTGGAAATTCTTCCTTGACACCAGATCCGGGTTTGAACTGGAATTTTGTTTGACTATTTTGCCAAAAACTCTTGTTTCAGACAAAACTGGCAACCGGTCTTTGTCGATGATTTTGCTGGAAAACACATCTCATTGCTAGTTTTTATCTTTTACTATCCTATGTTAAAGTGGTCAGTTCACGTGTATAGCAAGATAAAAGGGTGAAAAGGTTGTCACATAGTGTATTACTCAAATGGGTTAGTGGGTTAGTCAAGCTTTATTAGATAGGTGTTGCTTGCTTATGGTCCGGGATGAAAGAGAGAGAAAAACCTGCAAATGTCTCTTGATGACATCATGTGACTAATCAAACAGAGTTGATTTATAATACATAACAGTTTATTAATTTAGAATCTAGTTCCTCAAACTCCCTTCCTCAAAGCCTCACTGGTATTATATTGGTGGTTTGTGCATGTGCTTGTTCAATGACTTCCATAATTTGAATCTGTTATCTGTTAGTTTGTATAAATGGTATTATACCAATTAACATTAGCAAATGAACAAGACTTGCTGCAGGTGTATTGTGTGAAAATTTCTACCTTTATGGATATGGAGGTAAAGTATAACATATTAAGTGCTACATTTGGCAGCTTTAGTGGCTAACGTGGTGCATCCTGTGATGATTCGGTGCTTTAAGAAATGTATGTGCATTGTGTTTCTTGTGAGGGGTATGTTTTAAATTCAACTGTTTTACATGGTGCCCATTTGTCTGGACGCCAGGCAGTTCACATGCTGAGAATGCTGGCCAATGATTGATTTTAGCTAAGCATGTGTTGTTTTAATCTGAGTTAATACGTTTTCCTTGGTATTTCTCCTGAGGCTTTGGAATTGGGTTTTTATTTGGTTGATTGAGAGTCATGTGCTGAAGAGGAAGAGCTAAGCTTCAGGGAAGGTGGTATTAGAAAGGGCATGTGGGTGTCCTCAGGCTGGCAGGGACAAACAAGCGAGTTCTCGCGCGCTCTCTCTTAAAATTGGCCTCTCTCTCTCTCCAGAGGTGTTTTGGTAGCCTAAGTAAAAGCACCAAGACTTGTGTTCCTAACTGATTTTGAAGAAGTGTTTAAGTCTACAAATGAAATTTGTACAAGTCTACAAATGCTTGAATTGGAACAAATAAAGATAGGTTAGCAGTTAAGAATTGTATCTTGGCAGATTTAAGTATTTCAGTTGGTAAAAGTTAACCTAATTCCTTTATGGTTTTTATCAAGACAAACAGTTGAACAAACAGTCTTGATAAAAGCTTCCTAATATATAAATAGAAACACACCTGAAGTCAAACACTAGTGCCAAAATAGAAAAGCTGTTAGAGTCTAATTGGGCTTTCTAGCATCCTTTGGGGTTTCTGATCTGTACCCGTAACAGTACATCAATCAGTATTACTTCTGCATCTGATTGTTGGATGATCAGTTAAGGCTAGCTGGTAATGGCTGGCATTTTAAAGTATCTGTTTGGGTTTCTAAATTAAGAATGATACTCGATAGTGCCACATCCAATGTCCCATCAGGACAAGGTAAAACAAGATGGGTGAAACACTAATTTGTAGGTCATTATATTCTCATACAGGTTGAGTATCCTTCATCTGTAAATCCAAAGCCTGAACACATTCATAAACCACATTTTTCTTTAAACCACATCAATCTTTAACCCAAGAAATCAATTATCTGCACTGTTTATCTTGTAATTTTTGTGGTGAACACGGCAAAAATGAATTTATTACAGGTACTGTATATTTATTATCCAGTGATATGTTTTACTTTTCTCTCCATTTTATTCACTACAGAATAGATTGTAGCTAGACGAGGCTATAGGTTGTAATGTAGGTTTATATGCAAGATCTGAAAACTGAAATTCCAAATACAATCAGCCCTCAGGGACTTGGATATTCGATCTGTAATAGTAGCCTTCACACTCTTGAAGGACTTCTTGAGCTACTTGGCTATCAGTGCCAATTGCTTTTTGTTTTAGAAACTGGAAATCTACTTTTTTTATTCAAGCAAATAACTTGTTGGCACAGGCAAGGAAAGGTCGAGGCAAGTTTGATGTAGAACAGCTACTAAAATCAACTGTGAAGCAAACATGATTAACAGGGTTAGTTAAACTGGAGCATCTGATTGTATAAGCATGTTCGTATTGCCATCTTCATAGTATGGCGTGGTACATCATCAGTAGATTGTAGCAAGAGTTAGCTAACAGTGCCAAGGTAAAGTTATGCTCAAACTCCCATGAAAATTCATTTAACATGAGCACAAGTGTTAACATCTCCTCCTATAAATCGTGTAGTGGAACATAGTTGTGTTGGACTGGAACAGGGCCAGCGGGAACTCAGAATTCTTAGTGGGGTATGACAAAAGCTGGAAACTACCAGGAAAGCAGCACTTTCCTCAATACTGATTTTGGCATCAGCAGAGTAGACTTATAGAATTTGTACAGGGCAGAAGAGGCAATTTGGCCCATCGGGTATGCAATGGCACTCTGAGAGAACATCCTAACCAGGCCCTCTTTCCCTGCGTTATTCCTGCAACCTCAACCATTCACCATGGCTCATCCATTTAACCTATACATCTTGGGATGCTATTTAGCATGGTCAAAGACCTGCATGTCTTTGGACTGTGGGAAGAAACTGGAGCACCTGGAGGAAACCCACGCAGACACGGGAAGAGTGTGCAAACATGACACAGTCACCCAAAGCTGGAATTGAACCTGGGTTCCAGGTGCTAAGGCAGCAGTGCTAACCACTGAGCCACCGTTCAATTTGATTGATAATTGATACTTGTGCAGCAGCAAAGCAATCCAGTTTATTCAGCCTCTCCTCATAGCTCAACCCCCTCAACTCCGGTATCAGCCTAGTAAACCTCCTCTGCACTCCCTCCAAGGCCAAAATATCTTTGCGCAGGTGCGGCGCTCAAAACTGCACACAGTACTCCAGCTGCGGCCTCACCAATGCCCTATACAGCTGCAGCAAGACCTCCCTACTTTTATATTCAATCCCCCTCGCTATGAAGGCCAGCATCCCATTTGCCTTCCTGACCACCTGCTGCACCTGCAAGCTGGGTTTTTGCGACTCATGCACAAGGAACCCGAGGTCCCTCTGCACCGTCGTCTGCTGCAGTTTTTTGCCCCGTAAGTAATAGTCCTTCCTACCATTCTTCCTACCAAAGTGGACCACCTCACACTTGCCAACATTAAATTCCATTTGCCATTTCCTGGCCCATTCGCCCAGCCTATCTAGATCCTTCTGCAGACTCTCCACACCCTCCGCACAATTTGCCGTTCCCCCAGTCTTGGTGTCATCAGCAAATTTCGACACCCTACACTCGGTTCCCTCCTCCAGATCATCTATATAAATGGTAAAAAGCTGAGGCCCCAGCACCGACCCCTGGGGCACTCCACTAGTCACCATCCGCCAATCCGAATAGCACCCGTTGACCCCCACTCTCTGCCTCCTATTTGACAACCAATCCTCTATCCACGCTAACACCCTACCCCCAACTCCATGTCCCTCTACCTTCTGCAATAACCTCTTGTGAGGTACTTTGTCAAACGCCTTCTGAAAATCTAGAAAGACCACATCCACCGGCTCTCCTCTATCCACCGCCCTAGACACATCCTCATAGAACTCCAGTAAATTTGTCAGACACGACTTCCCTTTAATGAAACCGTGCTGCGTCTGCTCTATCAAGCAATTCCCTTCAAGATGCCTTGCAATTTCCTTCTTAATGACAGATTCTAACATTTTTCCTACCACAGACGTTAAACTAACCGGCCTATAATTCCCCGCCTTTTGACTGGCACCCTTCTTAAACAACGGCGTAACATTAGCCGTTTTCCAATCATCCGGCAGTGCAGAGGAGGTTTACTAGGCTGATACCGGAGTTGAGGGGGTTGAGCTATGAGGAGAGGCTGAATAAACTGGGCTTGTACTCGTTAGAGTTTAGAAGAATGAGGGGAGATCTCATTGAGACGTATAAGATGATGAATGGGATGGATAGGGTAGAGGTGGAGAGACTCTTCCCGCTCAAAAAAGACAGTAGGACTAGGGGGCACAGCCTCAAGATAAAAGGGGGGCGGTTTAGAACGGAGTTGAGGAGGAACTTCTTCACTCAAAGGGTGGTGAATCTCTGGAATTCTCTGCCCGTTGAAGTGGTGGAGGCTGCCTCGCTAAATATTTTTAAGACACGGGTTGATGGGTTTTTGATAAGAGAGATTAAGGGTTATGGGGAGAAAGCGGGAAAGTGGAACTGAGCAGCGACAGATCAGCCATGATCTTATTGAATGGCGGGGCAGGCTCGAAGGGCTAGATGGCCTACTCCTGCTCCTATTTCTTATGTTCTTATGTTAATACTGTGCCTGCAATTGACTGCGCAGGTGATTAATGCAAGATTACTGTGACCAGATGCCTGGATTGGGGCATAATGTAATCATCCCTCCCTCAAATTACCTTTGGTGTGGGCGAGGACTGATTTGGGCAAAGGATTTTGAACTGGCGTAGTAAAAGATCACTGTTAAAGTCACAATCTACATGAGCCTAAAATCAGTAATCTTTTGAGCTGTTTGAATTAATACCACTCAGTGTAAGCCCAGTTTAAACTGTGAGCTGGGCCCAATTGCACAGGGGGTAAAGCTTCAGTGGAGATGTGTGGGGGAAGTTTTCAACACTGAGTGGTGGCAGCCTGGAATGTGCTGCTAGCTGAGGTGGTTGAGGTAGATATGTTAGCCACATTTAAGACTTATCTTGATAGGCATATGAACAAATGGATTGAGGGATTTAGTGATTGGCTTAGGTAGTTAAATGTAATCAGTGCAGGCTTGGAGGGCTGAAGGACCTGTTTCTGTGCTGTACTGTTGTTTATTCTACTTTGTTCTTTGCATGGGAATAGTTAGCACTGCTGCCTCACAATGCCAGGGACGTGGGTTCAATTCCAGCCTCAGGTCACTGTCTGTGTGGCATTTGCACATTCTCCCCACGTCTGCATGGGTTTTCTCTGGTTTCCTTCCACCTTCTAAAGATGTGAGGGTTAGGTGGATTGGCTGAGTGTCGGCAGGGTAAATATGTCAGGATAGAGCTGGATGGGATTGTTGTCAGTGTAGGCTCAATGGACCAAATGGCCTCCTTCTGCAGTGTAAGGATTCTGTGATTTTAACTCCAGGCCTATATTTTCAACATGCAAGCCATAGGTAGACTGAAAGGATGCCTCCATTGTCTTTGATGATTGAATGTCACAGGCTGTTTACTACCTATTACCATACTTTTCTGAATTTGTAAGCAAACATAGCAATAGGTTACTAAAACTGTTGAATGTCCAAAGCTACTTGGATTATTTGTAAGATGAGAACATATACTGAAGTACAGAGGGGTATATTGTGGGCACCAGGGAGATATGATAAATGCCTTTACAGGGAAGGCTGACTGTATTACTCATGGATGAAGTCTCCTGTGAGTTATATCCACTATCAAAAGTGGGGATATTCTATCTGTTTGCTGACAATGATGCATTGTGTTACTGGTGTTGGAATGCTTTTACTGTAGTTTTATTTTATTTTTGGTGTTTGTTTTCAGGTGCACAGATGAGGTTAGGGATTCTGTGCTTAATGATGTATACTGTCTAAGTTGCTGTTCACAAATCTCCATATGACTTCCAATTTAAAAATGTATTTAAATGGACAAGGAAGCTGACTGGTTCAAAAACTATGTTCAGTTTGTTGATAATATCCAGTTGTTCTTTGTAGTAAAAATATTGAATTATTCGGTAATTTGAATTAAACAGCATTAATAATACAGTCAAGTGGGGAATTTGGTAGTTAAAATAATGAATTATCAGATAATTTGAATCAAGTTAATTAAAAAGGATCAGACTGTAATGTGATCAGAGGCTAATTGAAATTTTAGCTCCAGCTTCCGATTCAAGCTGATTGGCTTGAAGTGTGTGAATACTCAACAGAGCAGCTGGAGGGCATGCAATTTTATAAAAAATAGGAGCATTGTAGCATGTAATATTCTGCTACCAGAATGCAATGGTATGTAACCTGACCTGTCCCTTCTAAAGCAATGTGATTTAAATGGGTGGCACAGTGGCTAGCACTGCTGCCCGACAGCGTCAGGGACCCAAGTTCAATTCTGGTCTTGGGGTCTGTCTGTGTGGAGTTTACACATTCTCCCCGTGTCTGCATGGATTTCTTGCAGGTGCTCCAGTTTCCTCCCACAGTCCAAAGGTGTGCAGGTTAGGTGGGTTGGCAATACTGAATTTCCTCTTGGTGTCCTGGGATGCATAGGTTAGCGGGATGAGCAGGGTAAATACATGGGGTTCTGGGAATAGTGCCAGGGTAAAATAAAGAGGTGGGTCGTTGCAGACTTGATGGGCTGAATGGACTCTCTCTGCACTATCGGAATTGTCTAATTCTAATTGCTGTCGGAAGATCAATCATAAGTGAAGAATAGCTGAGGTTAATTAAGTGGATATTTGTTTTTTCAGAGGCTAGCAAATTTCTTTGTCTTTGTGTCATTTTATATAAAAGTGTGACACTAAAATTTGCAAGTCTGGCAAAGCAAGATCCTTTAAATCTGAAAGAGTGTCCCAAGCAATGAACTTTATAAGTGACAGAGTAATGCATTACAATTAACTGATGATGCTATTTCTATTCAGCAGCCCGGGAGACCTGCCGTTAGCCAAGTGCATGCACAATTGTTGGTAAAAGTATAAATCATTGACACAATTGCTCCTGGCAAGTCAGTTACTGAAAGATTGTACTTGAGTGTGCATGTTTAAGTTTGGACTTCTGATTTTAGAGTCTATCTTTTTAACCAGGTTTTGGCTACCTGTCTAAATGATCTGGATCATTGCCAATTTCTGTTTGATGATGCTTCTGTGAAGCACCTGTGGAAAATGTTGTGTAGTATTGGCTTCAGTTCAAGAAGTTGATCTGCCATTTTGTTATGGAGAGCAACTAGAGACTGAACCTAACTGTAATCTGTTTTTTATTCATTTATGGGATGTTGGTATTGCTGGCTGGGCCAGTATTTATTGCCCATTTCTGAGGGCAGTTAAGAGTCAACCATATTGCTGTGGGTCTGGAGTCGCATGTAGGTCAGCCTGGATAAAGACGGCAGATTTCCTTCCCTGAAGTGAACCAGATGGGTTTTTATGACAATCGACAATAGTTTCATGTCCTCATTAGACTTTTCATTCCAGATTTTTATTGAATTCAGATTTCACCATCAGCCATGGTCAGATTTGATCCTGGGTTCTCAGAACATTCCTGTGGATCTCTGGATTACTAGTCCAGTGACAATATCACTATGCTGCCACATTCCCTAGAGGAAAGGTTGGATTGTGCTCTTCAAAATATTGGTCATGATCTCCTGTGTTGGAAATTGTGTATTTTTTTTTGAAAAAAGGTAATGAAAATGCTTTTCCTATCATTTTTGGGATTCTC
Source organism: Carcharhinus amblyrhynchos (assembly GCF_965287045.1). Taxonomy (NCBI): domain Eukaryota; kingdom Metazoa; phylum Chordata; class Chondrichthyes; order Carcharhiniformes; family Carcharhinidae; genus Carcharhinus; species Carcharhinus amblyrhynchos. Next base: position 28,589,293 of record NC_137328.1, on the reverse strand, counting down.
TTCCTCTACCTTTCCTATTCTCGGCAACAACTCCACCCAGCAGCTTGCACCCTTAATATAAAATGTGCCACAGGACTTCAATGAATTCTGAAGTTTGGGACTGAGTGTGCTGAAAGCAACGATGGTGTGATGGTATTATGTTTTCTCATTAAGTTGGAAATGATCACACTTTATCAAAACATCTTCTTCAACTGTATTTCTTGCTGTTCTCCATGTGACTGATAGACTGATAAATTGTTACTTGAGACATGACTGCTGTGTAGTTGTAAAACGTGGCACCCAGGATATATGTTCACATAACAATTAGACCCTAGTTCTTCATGAATAATATTGCAAGATAACATTCCACTTTCTTTAAAAATTATGTATAATGCCTCTTAAGTCAATATCACAGAATTGTTATGCCATAGAAGGAGACCATTTGGCCCATTGTGATGCTTTCCAAATGAGCATCATGGCTTAGTGCCATTCTCCTGTCTTTCCTGCGTACCTCTGCACATTATTTCTATTCAGATAATCATCTAATTCTCTCTTGAATGCCTGATTGAACCTGCCTCCACCATGCTTACAGGCAGTGCGTTCCAGATCCAAACCACTCATTGTGTGAAAAAGCTTTCTCTTTCATTACTTTTGTTTCTTTAGCAAATCACCTTTTGTCCTGTCATTCATGACCTTTTTTATGAGTAGGAACAGTTTCACCTTATCTACTCTGTCCAGGTTCCTGATAGTTTTGAATGTCTTGATCAAATCTCCTCTTAGCCTTCTCTCCAAGGAGAGCAGTCCCAACTTCCCCTTTTTTATTTTCATGACTGAAGTTTCTCATCCCTGGAACCATTCTTGTAAACATCTTCTGTACTCACTCCAATGCTTTCACTTCCTTCCTTTAGTGTGTTGCCCAGAACTGTACACAATTTCATACCTGAAGTCTAATAGTATCTTGTATAAGTTCAGCACAAGTCCTTGCTCTTGTACTCTATGCCCCTATTAATAAAGCCCAGAATGCTTTATTAACTGCTCTCCACAACTGTCCTGCCACCTTAAATTATATGATCTATGGACATATACACCCAGGTCCCACTGCTCCTGTACCCTTTAAAAATTTTAGCCTTTATTTTATAAGGGGTGGATTCTCTGGTTCCACTCGCCCCCAGTGGAAATCATGGTGGCCTGGAATTGGGCTTCAGGAGAAAAATGGGTTTTGTGCTGGATACCAAATCTGATGCGATTCTCTGGTCCACCATGTTAGCCCCAATCAGGTTCCCACTCAGAGTGGGCAAGAACTCAATAATTATTCAAAAAGCCAGTTTTAAATGTAATTAGTGGGCTTGAAGCCCGATTCAAATCCCTTCAGCCATCCAGCAGGATTTGCACTGGGAGGACTTTGGTGATGTTCCTGACAATCATAGACCTGGTATGTTGGACCCTAAAGAGGGAGGTCAATGAGGCAAGTGCATTCCCCATATGACCTTTGTTGCTGCTAGGCTGCAGAGGGAGAGTACTCGAGGGTCCTGGGTGTTGGGTGGACTTGGGCTGGAGGTAAAGGGTTGACCTCAGCACTCTCACCTGGAATGGGAGTCTAGAGGCTGGACAGCCCCATCCAGTCCTGGGAAACCTGAACATTCACTCCTGGTATGGTGATCAAATTCTTCCTTGATCACTTTGATGGGAGAACCTCACTTGGCAGATTCATCTTATATTTTGTTCCATTAAATTGTTGTCCAGGTGAGTTCATCTTTGGCGTAAAGGGTGTAGATCAGAGTGACCGAAAAATAATACTTGGATCTTCCTTTGTCTTTCAGTATTTAATGAAATTCTCTTGAACTTTCTATGAACTCCTGTCCCCTTGTGTACTGTGGTAATGAGGTGGTGACATTGGAACCATGCTGTTCAGAGAATTCCAAAAATTTTCTGGAGGTAAATTGTGTTGCATTGTCATACTTTATCCTTACGGTAATCCCTTGGTCAGAAAACAGGACTTGGAGAATACTGTAGAGATGATTGTTAGCTCTCGAATCTTTGCAGAATAAGGGAACTTTCAGTAGCAATCTGAAATAATGAGATGTGATTCTTGATGGCATGTGAGTAAATCAGCTCCCTACAATGCCTTGTTCTGGATGGTATTTCCGTTGCAATCACCTCTTTCTGCTGTATGTTTCTTTACTTACGGCATAGATGATGTGTAGATGATGCCTGTCCAGTACATAGCAAAACTGACTCCGTTTGGAGATATTCTTGCTGCATCATTTTGAGTATGAATATTCATACTCCAGCTAGCAGAACACCAACTTTATGTGACATGTCTCTGAGAGACCAATACTGTTGTATTGCTAGCTGTGCTTACTCTCTCTTCGGCTATATCCTTGGATCATTTTGTCATGGACAAAAGGGGGGTTAATTTAAAACACCCCTGATTTCCGCCCAAGCAGTTTTTTTTTGAATTCTCCTTTTATGAGTGGTGACTTATTTTCCCCAACCTTTCAAATTTTGGAGTAATCTAGTTCTCCATTAATAACCCCACAGCAAACTCGAGACAAGGTAAAATAAGAGGTTTTGGAGTGTTTCCCCCCTCCACCTTTATGAATTCATACAATAAAAGATAGCTAAGGGCAAGAAAGAGGTATGGGGAGAGTGCAAGATTAAAGTATTGAAATAGAGGATCAGTCATGATCATGTTGAATGGTGGAGCAGATTCGAGGGACTGAGTTGCCTTCGGCTGTGAGTTTTGATGTAAAGATCACAGACTAAACAAAAATTATTATTTCATAGAAAAATAGAAACTAGAAGCAGGAGTAGGCCCTTTGAGCCTGCTCACTGTTCATTTTGATCATGGTTGATCACCGAATTCAATATCCTGATTTCCCCCTCCTCCCATATCCTTTGATCAAGTTATCCCCAAAAGCGATATCCAATTTCCTCCTGAAATCAAACAACTTTTGAGCCTCAATTGCATTCTGTGGTGGTAAATTCCACACATTCACCACCCTCTGAGTGAGAAAATTTCTCCCCACCTCAGTTTTAAATGGTTTACCCCTTATCCTCCTACTGTGACCCCCTAGTTCTGGACACCCCCAACATTGTGAACATTCTTTCTGAATCTACCCTGTCTAACCCTACTAGAATTTTTATAAGTTTCTATGAGATCCTCTCTCACTCTTCTAAACTCCAGTGAGTATAATCCTAACCAACCTAGTCTCTCCTCATATGACAGACCTGCCATCCCAGGTGTCAGCCTGGCAAACCTTAGTTGTGATCTCTCTGTAGCAAGGGCATCCTTCCTAGATAAGGGCTCCAGGTGTGGCGTCACCAATGCCCTATACAATTGTAGCAAAACATCCCTATTCCTATACTCAAATCTTCTCTGTACGAAGGCCAACAAACCATTTGTCTTCTTTACTGCCTGCTGTACTTGTGTTTTACTGCTGTACTTTCAGTGACTGAGGCACAAGAGCATCAAGATCTCACTGAGTATCCACCTTTCTCAATTTATACCCATTCAAATAGTAATCTGAATTCCTATTATTGCTATCAAAGTGGATAACCTCACACTTATCCACATTATACTGCATCTGCCATGCAGATGCCCACACACTCAGCCTATCCAAATCACACTGAAGAATCTCCGCATTCTCCTCACAGCTCACCAGCCCCCCCAACTTTGTATCATCTGCAAATTTGGAGATAATATATTCAGTTCCCTCTTCCAAATTATTAATATAGAATGTGAACAGTTGGGGTCCGAGGACAGATCCGTGTGGAACCCCACTAGTCACTGATTGCCAATCAGCAAAGAACTCATTTATGCCTACTCATCGCTTCCTATACGCTAACCAGTTTTCTGTCCATCTCGAGACATTACCTGCAACCCCATGTGCTTTAACTTTACATAGTAGTCTGTTACATGAGACCTTGTCAAAATTCTTCTGAAAGTCTAAATAAACCACATTCACCTGTCCTTCTCCATTATGAGTTACATCCTCAAAAATTTCCAATGGATTTGTCAAACATTTTTTCCCTTTTTATAAATCCATGCTGACTTTGTCTGATTTATACCATTGCCTTCCAAATGCTGAATTATGAAATCCTTGATAATAGACTCTCGCAACTTCCCCAGTACTGACATCAGGCTCACTGCTCTACCCCCTTTTTTGATCCAATGGTGTATTGGAGATATTAGCAGGTTGAAGCTGACGTAGGGTAGTCCACTTTTCCGGCAGCATTCAAAGAACAGAAGAACAAAAAAACAGCCTGGGAAACAGGCCCTTCGGCCCAACGAACCCGTGCCACCATTTTAACATTACCAGTCCCCCCCTCCACCCATGACCCTTATCTATTGTTTTATGGCAATCCACATTGAGGGAAACTAATTTAGGGACAATTTATTACTTCCAGTCAGCCTAATAGCACATCTTTGAGGTGTGGGAGGAAACCGGAGCACCCGGAGAAGACCCACGCAAGCACGGGGAGAATGTGCAAACTCCCACAGACACTGGCCCAAATCCATGTGTCTGCACAGCAAACAGTGATAGTCACTGAGCTGTCGTGTTGCCCAGCATCTGGTCCAGTTTAAGCACACACTAATGACATGAAGTACTAGGCTATTCTCGAATAATCAAGAGCAGCCCAAGCACGACCCATCGCGTGTATGCCCCTCGTTGGACAACAAGGCGGACCGACTGAAAACCTGTGAATTAAAAGAGAAAAAACATTATTATCGTACCATATCCATTTACCTTACCAGGGACGCCCCAATGCTAATGAACCTTATTTAAAACAATCTCCTATATCCACCCATCTCCAACCCACTCATGTGCCTGTCTAAGTTACTCTTAAACAACTCTAGCGTGCTTGCCTCCACCACCTTACTTGGCAGAGCATTCCATACTCCCACTATCCTCTGTGTGAAAAACCTCCCTCTAATATCTGTGTTATACCTCTCCCCCCTCACCTTAAGCCCATGGCCCCTCGTACTGTGTGTCTCTAACATAGCTTACCTCTGTTTACTCTATCTATACCCTTCATAATCTTATATACCTCTATTAGATCCCCCCTCAGTCGCCGTCTTTCAAGGGAAAACAGCCCCAATTTGTTCAATCTTTCCTCATACCCCAGTCCTTCCATACCAGGCAACATCCTGGTAAACCTCCTCTTCACTCTCTCCAGAGTCTCCACGTCCTTCCGGTAGTAAGGCAACCAGAACAGGACGCAATACTCTAAATGCGGCCTAACCAACGTTCTGTGCAACTGCAACATTAGACTCCAGCTCTTATATTCTATACCCCTTCCTATAAAGGCTAACATACCATAGGCTTTCTTCACAACCTTCTCCACTTGTACTGCCACCTTCAAAGACTTGTGCACTTGCACTCCCAGGTCTCGCTGCGATTCTATACTCCTTATGGCTTACCCTTTATCATATAACTCCCCCCTACATTATTCCAGCCAAAATGCATCACCTCACACATTTATCCGGATTAAACTCCATTTGCCATATATCTGCCCAATATACCAGCCTATCAATATCCCGTTGTATTGCCAGACACTGCTCCTCACTGCCTGCCAATCCAGCTATCTTGGTGCCATCAGGAAATTTGCTGATCACACCGCTTACTCCCTCTTCCAAGTCATTTATATACACTACAAAGAGAAGAGGTCCCAGTACTGAGCCCTGCGGCACACTACTAGTGACAGACCTGCAGCTAGAAAAGGATGGTTCATGTTTCATCCAGTGGCAAGTTTACCAGAGGTTTCAGGATCCTTTGTCTTCATGTATGGATTGTCTAGCTGGCCAACGCTTTGCCTTAGAAATGTAAAAAAGCCTTTGTGTATTTCCTTGAAATTTGATTTCTGCAGGGGTGTTGGCGCATGTTTAGAGATAATTGCTGGATTTTTTGGCTCTTCCTGTCAACAGAATCTTCCACTCCTGCTGAAGGTGATTCCCCACCCCTTTTCAGGATAGGCAGGCCATGCAAAATGGTGTAGACTTTGGTGGGATTGGAAATTCCCATTGACAGCTAATGGCGAGCCACCTCCACCATGGGAATGCATATTGGAGTGTGTAAGTGGGTTGCAATGGTTGTCTGTAGGCTAGAAATTCCTTCTGTGTGAACCAAAGTTAGTCATGGCTTCACCCATTGATGCCTTTTTTCCATTATTTAAAAAAAAATTCTGTAAGTAGCCAGGATGATATAGCTAGATATATCCTTTCATGTTTCGGCATGACAATTAGCTGAGAGAGCATCCGTTTGGTGGTGTTACATTTAACCCCTTCTACAGGTAATCATTTGCTTTCAATTTTTCAAGATCATCTGGGATGGGATGATACTTTGAATGGGATGATACTTTGTCCTTGGGCGCAAGCTTCAGAGTTAAGGTTTTGGGTTTCTCAGCCTTTTGGCTGTGAATTTGTTTTCTCCTGGGAACTACCACATTTTGCTATTTCATATAGTTGCACAATTCCTATGCCTATTGTGTTCTCAAACTCATTGCCATCTTTCTGATAATGACTGGTTTCTTTTACTCCTAATTCATCTTGTTGTTTTGCCTCTGATAACTCATTTGCCATCTGCTTTCCTTGCTATACATATTTTTTTCCCAGTGATTGGGCTTTCCACAAGTTCTGCTGTTTAAGCCATATGCAAGGACATTCCTTCTGGCTGTGAACTCTGGTGATCATCCACATCCCTTGCATATCTTTCTTTCTGTCTGATAGAAACATAGAAAATAGAAGCAGGAGTCAGCCATTTGGCCTTTGAGCCTGCTCTGGCATTCATTTTGATCGTGGCTCTCTGCTTTTGTCAAAGAATACATGAGAACTAGAACAATCTTCTAGAATCATTTAATTCCGTGTCTTCATGGATTGATTGAAATAAATCTGTTGATTGGTTTAATAAGCGTGATCCCACTGTGCACTCATTGTGCAACAACTGTGAATATTCCCTTGTGGAGAACTACAGAGAGAAAACTTCCCAATTAACAAGCACTGGGAGAGGGGTCTACAGGGGAGATACCTGCACTGGGAGAGGGGTCTACAGGGGAGATACCCGCACTGGGAGAGGGGTCTACAGGGAAGATACCCGCACTGGGAGGGGGGTCTACAGGGGAGATACCTGCACTGGGAGAGGGGTCTACAGGGGAGATACCTGCACTGGGAGAGGGGTCTACAGGGGAGATACCTGCACTGGGAGAGGGGTCTACAGGGGAGATACCCGCACTGGGAGAGGGGTCTACAGGGAAGATACCTGCACTGGGAGAGGGGTCTACAGGGGAGATACCCGCACTGGGAGAGGGGTCTACAGAGAAGATACCTGCACTGGGAGAGGGGTCTACAGGGGAGATACCCGCACTGGGAGAGGGGTCTACAGGGGAGATATCTGTATCAATATCCTGATTCTCGCCTTCCTCCCATATCCCTTGATCACTAGCCCAAGAGTAATATTTAATTTCTTCTTGAAATTACACAACGTTTTGGCCTCTACTACTTTCTGTGGTAGTGAATTCCACAGATTCACCACCCTCTGGGTGAAGAAACTTCTGATGTGTGTTCTTTTTTTGCCGTTCACCACACCAATCTGCTGCGTTTCTCTCAGCTGAATGCTAGCCAGTTAGGAGTCAGAATCTTGGTTTCATGTTCTCTAAAAGTGTCCAACAGTGTGATGTAATGAGCTTGTTCTTTCCAAGCTATTGTATTCTATACTTTGGTGGGCAATGATTCAGCTAAGGAGATTTGTATATTTGGGAATGATTGATGATTTTTTCAAAATGTGTCTTCCTGCTGTTGTCTTCACTCAGCTTCCGACTTAATACAAACTTAATTCTTCCTCTCCTGCCCGCAAAAGGATGTAGCTGACCCTTTCCTCTTCACTAGCAGCTTTTTTAGAAAGATATTCTCAGTCCATATGTCTATTTAAACTTTTGAAACTTTTGACATCATCAGTTTTGTAATTTCTCATGTGGAGTTTTATATTTTCGTTGTAGAGGTAGTCATTTCACTTTTGTTTAATTCACTCAGGGTTTCTCTCTCTGTGATACTAATTCTGGTTGATTTTTCAACATATTTAAGCCCTAAATTAATTCAAAACGTTTGGGTTTTTACTTTGATACCCTGCTGTCGCCTTGTATTTCTTCTGCTCCGAAGTAAACTTGAAATACCGGAGTTTTATTAAATTTTTTTTGCTCTTCCCCATGTGTCTGGTGTCTCTCAGCACATGACTGCAGCGCAGCAGTAAAATGTAGCACCCTGTCGTATATATTTACATCACAAATGTAGCTCTTTACAAGTAACAGATGAAAGTTGAGTACATGCAGGGGGCCAGAATTAGAAGAGCACAGATCTTGGAAGTTATAACAGCTAAGAAAGTTACAATGATGGAGAGGACCACGGCCACCAAGGGAACTGATCATGAAGATAAACATTTTGCATGATGGGGAACCAGAGAGAACACAATTGGATATTTAGGACTTGGTAAGAACTAGCATATGAACAGATGAACTGAGGCTTATGGGAGTTGTGGGAGGCCAAGAAAGTGTGAAATATAAAGGTAAAGGAGGCATGAATGAGGGTCAGCAGCTGGTGAGCTGAGTTCAAGGGCAGGGACTGACCTGTATCTTAACTTCATTTGTTCATTGTGGTTATGTTTATTACCTAACAAAAGTCTGTTAATTTCAATTTAGAAATTTTCAGCTGACCTTGTCTCGATGGCTTTTTAAGCTATTCGAATTCCAGATCTCCACTTGTTTTGTGTGAAGAAATGCTTCATAGAACATAGTACATACAACAGTACAGCACAGTACAGGCCCATTGGCCCTAAATGTTGTGCCGAGTTATGTCTGAACCCAAGATCAAGCTATCCCACTCCCTATCATTCTCCTGTGTTCCTTGTGCCTATCCAATAACCACTTGAAAGTTCCTAAAGTGTCCAACCCTACTATCACAGCAGGCAGTGCATTCCACACCCCAACTAGTCTCTGAGTAAAGAATCTACCTCGGACATCCCTCCTATATCTCCCACCAGTTATGCCCCCTAGTAACAGCAACATCCACCTGAGGAAATAGTCTCTGCACGTCTACTCTATCTATCCCCCTCATCATCTTACAAACTTCGATTAAGTTGCCTCTCATCCTCCTCCACTTTAAAGAGAAAAGCCCCAGCTCCCTCAATCTTTCCTCATAAGACCTATCCTCCAAACCAGGCAGCATCCTGGTAAATCTCCTCTGCACCTTCTCCAATACTTCCACATCCTCCTTTATAGTGAGGTGACCAGAACTGCACACAATATTCCAAATGTGGTCTCACCATGGTCCTGTATAGTTGCAGCATAACCCCACGACTCTTAAACTCAAATCCCCTATTAATAAGTGCTAACACACTTCTTCTTCACGGCTGTATCCACTTGAGTCCAGAACTCTCCACTCACCTGACGAAGGGGCAAAGCCCGAAAGCTTGTGGGTTTACTATCAAATAAACTGGTTGGACTTTAACCTGGTGTTGTGAGACTTCTTACTGTGTTTACCCGAGTCCAACGCTGGCATCTCCACATCATGTCCACTTGAGTGGCAGCCTTCAGAGATATCTGCATATGAACCCCAAGATCTCTCTGTTCCTCCACACTCCCCAGAACCCTGCCGTTGACCCTGTAATCCGCATTCAAGTTTGTCCTACCAGAATGAAACACCTCACACTTATCAGGGTCAAACTCCGTCTGCCACTTTTCGGCCCAGTTCTGCATTTTATCAATGTTTCTTTGCAGTCTACAAGAGCCCTCCACCTCATCCACTACTCCACCAATCTTGGTGTCATCAGCAAATTTACTAACCAACCCTTCAGCCCCCTCTTCCAAGTCTTTGATAAAAATCACAAATAGCCAGCACTGATCACTGTGGTACAGTGCTGGTAACTGGCCTCCAGTCTGAAAATTTTCCCTCAACCATCACTCTCTGTCTTCTATGAGACAGCCAGTTACTTATCCAATCAGCCAAATTTCCTTCTATCTCACACTTCCTCCATGAGCCTACCAGGGGGAACCTTATCAAACGCCTTACTAAAATCCATGTATACGACATCAACTGCTCTGCCTTCATCTACACACTTAGTTACTGCCTCAAAGAATTCTGTCAGATTTGTGAGGCAGGACCTGCCCCTCACAAAACTGTGCTGACTATGCCGGATTAAGCTGCATCTTTCCAAATGGTCATAAATCCTATCCCTCAGGACCCTTTCCATTAACTTACTGACCACTGAAGTAAGACTAACTGGCCTATAATTGCCAGAGTCATTCCTATTTCCTTTCTTGAAGAGAGGAACAACATTCGCCACCCTCCAGTCCTCTGGCACAATCCCCGTGGACAGTGAGGACCCAAAGATCAAAATTAAAGGCTCTACAACCTCATCCCTTGCCTCCCAAAGTATCCTAGGATGTATCCCATCTAGCCCAGGGGACTTATCGACCCTCAGGTTTTTCAAAATTGCTAATACATCTCCCCTCAGAACATCTACCTCCTCCATCCTATCAGCTGGTATCACACATTCATCCTCAAAAACATGGCCCCTCTCCTTAGTGAACACTGAAGAAAAGTATTCATTCCACGCCTCACCTATCTCTTCTGTCTCCATTCACAAGTTCCCACTACTATCCTTGACTGGCCCTAACCTCACCCTGGTCATTCTTTTATTTCTCACATAAGAGTAAACAGCCTTGGGGTTTAGGGTGAGACAGGGTGGGTGGTGATGGCTAACACGAGGGGACATAGCTTTAAATTAAGGGGTGGTAATTATAGGATGGATGTCAGAGGTAGGTTCTTTACTCAGAGGGTAGTAAGGGAGTGGAGTGCCCTGCCTGCAGCAGTTGTGGACTCGTCAACTTTTCGGGCGTTCAAATGGTCAGTGGATAGGCATATGGATAACATCGGAATAGTTTAGGTTAGAGGGTCATTAGATTGGTTCCACTGGTCGGTGCAACGTTGAGGGCCGAAGGGCCTGTACTGCGCTGTAATGTTCTATGTTCTATGTTTTCCTTGATCCGACCCACCAAGGACTTCTCATGCCCCCTCCTAGCTCTCCTAAACCCTTTTTTTAACCCATTCCTAGCTACCTTGTAACCCTCAAGCGACCCAACTGAAGCTTGTTTTTTCATCCTTACATACGCTTCCTTTTTCCTCTTGACAAGACATTCAACATTTGTGAATTAGGGTTCCCTCACTCGGCCATTTCCTCCCTGCCTGAATGGGATATACCATTCGAGGACACGTAGTATTTGTTCCTTGAACAAGCTCCACTTTTCATTTATGCCCATATCTGACAGTTTCTGTTTCCATCTTATGCTCCCTAATTCTTGCCTAATCACATCATAATTACCCCTGCCCCAATTATAAACCTTGCCCTGCCATGTGACCCTATCCCTCTCCATTGCAATAATGAAGGACACCTAATAGTGGTGACTATCTCCAAAGTGTTCTCCCACAAACCAATCGAACACTTGGCTAGGTTCATTACCCGGTACCAAGTCCAATGTGGCCCCACCTCTTATCCGCATATTGTGTCAGGAAACCCTTATGCACACACTCTAGAAAAAGTGTCCCATCTGAACTATTCGATCTATAAAGGTTCCAGTCAATATTTGGAAAGTTAAAGTCACCATGAGGGCACCCTTGAACTGCCTAGCTGTAATATTAAGATTATGCCCTTTTGTTCTGCACTGCTGCACCAGAGCAAATGGTCTCTCTTTTATACCATCAAAGATCCTTTTAATCATCTTAAATGCTTTGATTATAACAGTTAACTTCTCCATCTGGGGGGACAAGCAGCTTCGATGCAACCTGCCCTCATAGCTTAACTTATTTATGATACTATCCAATTCCTTTTCTCATTTCTTCTGCTGTCCCTCTGCTCCTCTCATTTTGTTTTTAACGCCTTATAACCATTTTTAACGTCCATTTTTGGAGGGAAAAAACAACTCAAGGAGTTCGTAATATTCATTTAGAGGATATGGGTGTACCTGGCTAGGCCAGCATTATTGTCCATCTTCAATTGCCATTGAGAAGGTGGTGATGAGCTGCCTACTGAAATCATTGCAGTCCTGAAGCGTAGGTATACCCAGTGATGTCAGGGAGGAAATTTCAGGACTTTAACCCAGCGATGGTGAAGGAACAGCAATTTTAAAGTTCCAAGTCAGGAAGGGAAGTGACTTGGAGGGGAACTTCCAAGCAGTGGTGTTCCCAGGTATCTGTGATCCTTCTAGATGGTAGTGGTTGTTGGTTTGGAAGGTTCTGCCTAAGGAATCTTGAGTTCCTGCAGTACATCTTGTAGTTGGTTTACATTGCCGCTGTGAACATGTAAACTGTGGAGGGAGTTAATGCCTTTTAACTCTGTATTTTTGCAACTTGTTTGCGCACTTATTGTAGAAAATAATGATTTGTACCTTTCTTTTTTTGGGTTGTTTTCAATTTTCCTATAATAATCTGACAACTGTTCATTTTCAATTTTGTTGATGGTAAATATGAAATTTGAACAAATATGAAAGTTTGCATGCAGGAATGTGCAACCCATGCTGTGTGGCAAGCATCTCTTTTAAGTGTTTAGTGTTTAATTATTTAAGAATTCAGATTTAGTGGCTCAATATGTAGAGCTGGAGCAGAAAATGCTGCTTATTTATCATTTGATCAATCATTCTTGGGATGTGTATTTGATAGTAAGCCCGGTATGAATTGGCTTTCCGAGTTGTCTTTTCACAATTGACTTGCTTGGCCACTTCACAGTGCAATTCAGTGTCACCGTTTGGTGTGGAATTGTCACATGTAGGCCACACAGAGCAAGGATGATGGGTTTCCTTTGCAGCAGGGCAGAAGTGAAGCAGGTGGGTTTTTATAATAAATGTTTCATGGTACATTTTACTGCTCCTAGCTTTTTATTCCAGATAGATTTAGTTATTTAAAAAAAAGCAAAATTCTCAACGGCAGTGGTGGAATTTGATGTAATGTTTTCTGGATCATTGTTCCAGTCCTTTAGATTATTAGTCCAGTAATTGAGGCCAAGCTGCTTTATTCACTGGCTGTATTGACATTGCCATGCCAAAGGTGGATTAATGTCCCAGCCAAATCGTGATGTAAATATAGATGGGACTTTGTCTTCTGTCCCGACCTATGTAACTGTGTGTGCTGTCAAGTATGGTATGCTCCAGCAAGTTCAGGCTCCAATGATTCTGAGGACTTGTAGCTCTTAATTTGATCTTGTTTGAAAGGATATTTGTTCAGTTTTTATAACTGTACCAGAAATCTAATGTCTTGCCAACTTTTCAATATAAGTACATAACAATTAGGAGCAGGAGTAGGTCATCTGCCCCCCTGGGGCTGTTCCACATTCGATAAGATCATGGTTGCTCTAATTTAACTACAGCTTCACATTCTTGCCTACCTTTGATAATCTTTCATCCCCTTGCTTATCAAAATTTGGAGAATGAGAGTATTTTCATAAACCATTGCAAGAACTAAGTTCCTTATTTTGGAGAAAATGTTAAGTTTGTTGAAGGGCATCGTTGAGCCACAACAGGATTGAGTGCTCGGCTCAATCCTGTTGGTTGTCTGTTTTCGGTCGGATGGCTGACTTTAACTGGGATGGTAGTCGTTGTGCAACGATTTCTATCAGTTAGTGAGAATAACATTAGACTTCAGTTCTACCCCTTCCAAAATTTTGTAAGCAGATGTGTGACCAATGTTTACTGAGGGTGGGTTGGATTGTTTTTGGATGTACTCAGCAACCAGCTAGTGTGCCAGTGCTCACTTTTGGGGCTCTTGTATGATCCAAAGCTATTTGAAAATTTCTAGAGGGCAGCTGGCAAGGATTTTCTTTTCAGGAAAGGGTGGCGATCAGTTGGCTTGACTGTCTCAAAAGTAAATGCATATGTCCACGACTGCATTCCTAAACAAAAGAGTTATTTTGAGAGCTTTGCAATGTTCAGCCTAGTGTATAGAACTAACTGACTTTAGCAACTTATGTATAGTTATGCAGTTTTCCATTGTCCCCATTTCAGTTAGACGTGGCCACCCATGAAACTGATTTGATTGGCTGAAACACTTGTACAATGTGAGTGGTATTATGATTCTGGTTCTCCCTCTTAACCCCATTACTCTAGGTTTTTTGACATATGTGCCTTTAAATCACCTTAACCGCTTGGACCTCACTGGTCATATTGTTCACCTGAACAGTAATGTTCGTTATACTTAAGATAACAAACATTATTTGTAATTTGCAAACATTAGTCGTTATGCCCCTGAAATGTGTATCTGATCCTTCTTGAGCAATTAAATGTTGCATGGACGTTGTTTTACCATTAAGCAAACATCCTAAAAACTAGGGGTCACAACTTTTGCACCAAACTGTCCCATCATACAGGGCATTTCTATATGCAGCCTACACATTTGATATAAATTTATTTGTCTTTTCTGATTCTGATTTTCTGCCCAGCGCAGAAAGATGTGCGGAGTCTGCTTTTTTAAAATTCTCAACAGATCCCCTCTTGCTTTTAAAAACTTTCATGTTCATGTGTGAATGAGTCATAAACTCTTTGCATATCAATTAAATTCAAACTACTGACTTAAATGTGCAACACATGTGACGATAAGCTGGGGCAGCACAGATGGTAAACTGTTGTACAGTGCTGCTTGCAAAGAAATAGTAGCAGAGCAAAACAGGACAGCATTAATTGATTGTTATAAAGCCAACGCCTCAAACTAGACCCTAATTTGATTTGTGAAGTTTATGTTTGAATGCACTTTTATATTCATCATTCAGGAAATGAAAAGTGCATTTTTGAAATACCTTTGGAGGAGTAAGTGGGCACGGGAATTTGTTACATGAAATTTAACCTGAAAGTGGGACTTGGGCCCATTGAACTATGCCTTCAGCATGTTGCTGGAAATTGATTTTTCCACAGTTTAGCTCAATAACCTGATCATTGAGATAATCCAATATACAGAGTAGGTGACCTCTGCTCATTAGAATGGCAGCTGATTTTATTCATTTGTTTAAATTGTCATGATTGACTTCATTTTTATAGTTTGTGGGAAATTCTGAAGCAACATCAGCAAAGGCCTTAATTTGAGCTCCCTGATCAGGTGTGCAGAGTTGGGGAAAATTCATGACTGCACAGGCCTGACCCAGAAGCAAGTACTCGGATAATTTAATTTTCATGATTAAAGGAAGTTTAGAACACACTTGCCAGAAACAGTAAGAAGGCAGCCAAAGGGACTGCCGCTGCAGATGTGAGCTATGTGAAAGGCCCACCTTGGTGATCCGAAGCTGAGCTGCAAAAAAAACAAAAACCCAGCCTTAATCTCTCTCAGCACTTTACACTTTCCTTGCAACGTGATATCCCATTGCTCTTCATAACTTCCATGTAAACCTATACCACCCCCCCCCCCATCCATCCTCCACGGTCCTTTATAGCCTCTATGCCAACCTGTGCCCCTCAACCGTGGCCTCTTTTACTCTCCGTGTTAACATATGCCTCCTCATCACCCCCATGGCCTTAATGGCCCATCTGTCAGCCTTTCCCCCTCCACTCACCCTATGGCCAACTCATCTCAATCCATGTGCCCCCCACCCCCCAACCACCACCACCACCACACCCTTACACCCACCATAGACAGATGTCAGGATTTATGCCAAGATAAAATAAAAATAAAATAAAGTCTTGTGAATATAATTTTTATTAAAAAAGCTCAAATTCATATAAACCTATTGATTGTATTTGCATTCCTTTAACACAATCATTTGTAAATACTGGAATGTAATTTAAGTTCTTAATCCCTTATAAGCACAAGCATTTATGTTCATAGCATCACAACAATGACTTTCATAACCACTTGAAGCTGTTAATCAAGTGATGAACTCAGAAGCACCACACTATGATAATAGGATGCGGAATCAGTATTGCAGCACACATCCTATGTCTGATATGCCCCGGCTGATATCAACAGACAGAACTAAACAGCAGGCACCAATTTTTCTTACACTGGAGGCATCAGCCCGAGAGTTTATCACAGATTTTCCAAGTACAATCTGCTCCAATTCCCCTCCACCAACCCTGCCCCAAAAATGGTACATTTATGGGTTGAGGGGCATGGCTTCTGTATTCCAGTCTCTTGCACTGTTCAGACTAAATAGGAGACCTTTACTGTCTTTACAATGAATGAGACCATCCAGAATGTCAAAATTGTCACATATATCATAAAGCCTGGCTAATTTAACTTTCAATCCATCATAACCCCTCCGAGGTCGGTGTCCCTTCCCCAAATGTAGATTTGATTACATAATAAACAACACTCAGGTACTTCCTACACCTCTTGTCCCAGGACAGCACAGCAGAGATGGTGCTCTTGTTCCTCTTTTACCCCTTCATTCTGGACCTTCCCTCACGGTCACAGGGGGGATGTTTACTGATGATTACACAACACTCATTACCATTTGCAACTCCTGAGATAGTGAAGCAGCTTGTGCACGTGCATGCAACAAGTCCAGGACAACCTTCACGTAATATTTGTACCGCACAAATGCCAAGCAATCATCATCTTGAACATGGGATTCGAACCACCTCTCCATGGTATTCAATGGCATGAACATTGCTAAATCCCTCACCATCAAAACCTTGGGAGTTAGTATTGACCAGAAACTGGACGGGATAAGTCCTATAAATACTTTGGCTACAAAATCAGGGCAAATGATTGGAATTCTGTTGCAAATAAGTCACTTACTGTGCTGGGATCTCTGTAGAAATTGATAACCTTTAAAAAGAAATTCAAACTTCAGTTAATAGCTTAAAGAATGACATGCCAGGATTTCATAGTTTTAAAATGTTTGCTAAAAAGACAAAAAGCGCTATTGACTAAACATTACCATTTGTAGTTAACATACTTTAAGCCACAGAATGGAATAGTCTATTCTTATTTTTAATTGAAAAAAACACACTCACGGATATACTTTACACTTCCTCATTCATTCAATTATTCCATAATCAGTCCAGAATGATTCTTGGCTCCTGAAGGTCTCCTGTTCTTTGCCTTTTCCAGCCTGGCAACTTCTAAATTCAGAAGTGTGGTTTACAGCAAGAATATTATTCAATTATAATGCCACATGAATTTGATTGTTTCAGTCTGAGCCCAAGCTTCCACCTGTATTCTGGCACTGTGAATGACAGACACTTTATAGACACTTTTCTCCTAAAACCAGCCTCTCTCCCTCCCAAGTTTTGGCAGACTAATCTGCCTGTGATATTTTAAGAAAGCCTAAACTTGATATTACAAAGGATTCCTCTGTACCCTTCCCACCTCAAACCTAACAACATGGCAATGTAAATCTCATGGGCTTTGTATCCAGATAGAGATGTTAATTAGCTATCTTTGTGATCCAAACTATTTTTTATCTTTGAAGTAAATGGACAGTTTAACAGACAGTGGTTTATAACCCAATGTTCTTAACACCTTTTTGGGACTTTGGAGACTCGCAATTTATCCGCTGTTAGCGCACAAGCTGCAATCATTGTCTCCAATTATAAATAACTTGTACCACATTTACGGTAAAGCGGTCTGGACCTCCTTTAATCTCCAACAGTCAAACCATCCAGGAGATCATATGACCCCCCCTCCATTTATACAGAGTCCCAAAACAACTTATAAATTTTGTTAATGTAACTATTGATACCTCATTGAATTCTCAAAGGTACTCCATCAGCTGCGAGCAGAACTCTCCCACAAGTCTGGGTGAGTGCAGCTCTAACAACTTTCAAAAACTCAGAACCCCAGGGGGTTGATGCTGTCATATGTTTGTTCCATCTGAATCGCTGCCTAAACTCTTTCATTTTTAGACCCTCATCCATGTTTTTTTTACCTGTAGATTTAACTATTCCAATGTAATCCTGATCAGTTTTCCATATGCTGCTGAATTGGTGCAACAACAATAATCTCTCACTCAATGTCAGTAAAATGAAGAAGATAGTCATCAACTTCAGGAAGCGTGGTGGAGGACTTGCCCCTGTCTACATTGGGGATGAAGTGGAAATGATTGAGAACTTCAAGTATCTAGGTGTCTAGATCACCAACAACCTGTCGTGGTTTCTCCATGCTGATGCTATAGTTAATAAAGCCCACCAATGCCACTACTTTCTCAGGAGGCTAAAGAAATTCAGCATGTCCGCTACAACTTTCACCAACTTTTACAGTTGGACCAGAGAATCATAGAATCCCTACAATGCAGAAGAGTCCATTTGGTCCTTTGAGTCTGCACTGACTTTCTGACAGAGCATCTTACCCAGGCATATCCCCCCTACCTATCCCCGTAACCTCATGTATTTACCAGAGAAGACATCCATTTCTGGATAAAGCTTGGTAAAGCTCTTGCTCAAGACCACAAGAAACTCCAAATGATTGTGAAAGAAGCCAGTCCATCATGCAAACCATCTTCCTGCCCATTGACTGTGTATATGTCCTATTGCCCCGGAAAACAACCAGCATACTCTCTTCCACTTTCTTCTGTTGGGAAAAAGATACAAAATTCTGAGGTCATGTGTCAACTGGCTCAAGAATAGCTTCTTTCCTGCAGTCATCAGGCTTTGGAATGGACCTACCTTGTACTAAGTTGATCTTTCTCTACAACCTAGCTATGATTGTAACACTACATTCTGCAGTCTCTCATTTCCTTCTCTGTGAATGGCATGCTTTGTCTGCATAGTGCACAAGGAACAAAACTTTTCATTGTATACTGGTATCTCTTAAATTTGATAGCATTTTTTTGAAGGGGTAACCAAGAAGGTAGATGAGGGCAGTGCAGTCAACTTTGTCTAGGTGGACTTTAGCCAGGCCTTTGACAAGGCACTACGTGCTATGTTGTTGCATAAGGTTAAATCTTTCAGGATCCAGGGTGAGGAAGCCAATTGGATACAAAATTGGTTTGATGACAGAAGACAAAGCATGAGTGCTGGAGGCCTGTGACTAGTAGTGTGCCTCGGGAATCAGTGCTAAATCTCCTGTTATTTGTTTATTAAGGATCTGAATGAGAATTTAGGAGGCATGATGAGTAAGTTGCAGGTGGCACCAAGATTGGTGGCACAGTGGGCAATGAAGAAGGTTATCAAGGATTGCGATAAGATCTTGATCAATTGGGCTAGTGGGCTGATGAATGGTAGATGAAATATAATTTAGATAAATGTGAGGTGATGCATTTTGGTAGATTGAATCAGGGCAGGACTTAATTAAGACATTTGGCATGCTAAGTTTCATTGGTCAGAATATTGAATACTGATCATCAACCATGCAACATCCAACAAATTAATAGAAAAGATTCCCAGATCCTCCACGTTGATTTGATTTCAATTAGATTTTCAGTATGATCCTACAAAAGGCATATTGGCCTAGTGCATCACTTCTCAATATCTGCATTGATAATGGAGTCAGTAAATTTCATCAACTGCATTTTTCCATTAATAGCAAGTGTGTGGATTGGTAGATATATTGAACTTGGAGAATTGGTTGTTGCTTGTGCTGGTTTGATTGTGCTGGAATTACATTGTCATGGTAGAAGTTGGAAGTATTTAATTATCACTTGCCATGCACACTAAGAGCCATTTTCATAACTTAGTCTGTGCATAGGTCATTTTATATGTGTGAAGAACATTGCCTGTTAAATCAAATTCACTTGCAAGGGTGATATTTAAATGGATAAAAAGAATTCTTCGATTTTGTTGCCTGCTGGTTACGTTCAGGTTTAACTTGCTCTACTCCCTGTATTTGGCAACTTGAATAAATGATTTATTTTCTGGTCTATTCATTTTCAAATAAGGACCGTCCATTTTGTCTTCAAATTCAAAAGAAGTATGTTTGCAAGCTGAATTAGTTTCAGCTCTTTCCCACTGACTGAGATTAATGTGATTAAGGAGAAGTGTTTGATCTGCTGTCTGCACTGTAGAGGGACTGTGGCAGTGATGCTCCCTTGGAATCCTTATTGCAAGTATCACAAGGCTGGACAGCTTCCTCATGACATCGTGCAGCTGCTGCAGTTTTTCCTCTGATGCATTTCATTTTTTCAAGCTCTTCAGAAATAAGAGATGAAGACCTGACATTTCTCAGGGGTCCTGCTGATCTCCTGCCATCAGATCGACACAACTCTGCAGAAAACACCATCAACCTGTTGGACTTCATAGAATCATAGAAACCCTACAGTGCAGACGGAGGCCATTCATAAGAACATAAGAACATAAGAAATAGGAGCAGGAGTAGGCCATCCAGCCCTTCGAGCCTGCCCCGCCATTCAATAAGATCATGGCTGATCTGTCGCTGCTCAGTTCCACTTTCCCGATCAAGTCTGCACTGACAACAATCCACCCAGTTTTTTCCCTATTATCCTGCATATTTACCCTGCTAATCCCTCTAACCTACGCATCCCGGGACACTAAGGGGCAATTTAGCATGGCCAGTCAACCAAACTCGCACATCTTTGGGCTGTGGGAGGAAACCAGAGCATCCGGAGGAGACAACGGGGAGAATGTGAAACTCAGCACAGATAGTGACCCAAGCTAGGAATTGAACCCAGGTTCCTGGAGCTGTGAGGTAGCAGTGCTAACCACTGTGCACATGTCTCTGCTGTTCCCGGAGTTTCTTATTGAATTTGTTGAGGGAAGAATCTTTTGTTGGCTTTCAGGGCAGAACTTCCAGTTGCCAGTCAGAGGCTAGATTTGGACAGTTAAAAAAAAAGGCCAATTTTGAGTGCTTAAATTGGAGTTTGATGACTGAAGGAGTTTGCTGAGGAGGGAACAAAATGCTCCTTTCCTTTTCTACCTATCCTCAGAAAAGTGAGTTGTGGCTTTGCAGCAGGAACCATCTGGACCACAAACAGCAGCTTTGAAGTGACGGCACAGTTCAGAAAGTGACACAGTCCCAACAGAAACAGCTGATTCATGAGTGATACCTGTATAGAATGTTTTCTTACAGTTTTTAAAGTGCAACATATCAGCTTAAATAAAGGTAGAGACGTTCAATTATTATAGTCTTTGAAACAAAGGAAGGAAGGTCCCTAGCTCAATTAAATTCTCTTAAAAGGAATAACTAGCTTAATCTAGAGATAATTAGAGGACCTCTGACTCATGGCATGCTCTTGTTGTGCAATGTGGTGGAAAAAGGGATGCTTCCAGTGTGCAAGGAGTGTGTCCAGCTGCAGCTGCTGGTTAATCACATTTTTGGAGCTAGAGCTGCAGGTGGATTCACTGTGGAGAATCCATGATGCTGAGAATGTTGTGGATAGCATACTTAGCAAGGTGGTCACACTGCACGTGAGGATTGCACAGGCAGAAAGAGAATGGGTGGCCACCAGACAAAGTGAAAGGTTCAGGGGAGCAAAGGTCATCCCCTCTCAAGCAGATAAACACTTTGGACACTTTGGGGTACAGCTTCTCAGGGGAAAGCAGCAACAGTCAGGTTTATGGCACCATGGTACCTCTGCTGCACAAAGGGGAGGAAAATGAGCTGCAGGGTGAAAGTGATAGGGGATTCAACAGTACAGGGCACAGACAGGCACTTCAGTGGCTGCTGATGTGAATCCAGGCTGGTATGTAGCCTCCCTGGTACCAGGGTCGGGGATGTCACCCGGCGGCAGCATGACATTCTGGAGTGGGAGGATGACCAGCTAATGGTTGTGGTACACATAAGTAACAATAACATAGATAAACAAAGGGATGATGTTCAGAAAGCTGGATATAAGAAGTTAAGACATGAACTAAAATGCAAACCTCAAATATAGTACTCTCAGGATTACTCCCAGTGCCATGTGTTAGCGAGAGCAGGAATGAGGATAGACAACAAGAATGTGGCTGTAGAAATGGTGTGTCAGGGAAGGGTTTAGATTTTTGAGGCAGTGGGACTGGTTCTGGGGCAGGTGGGACCTGTACAAGGGTTACACCTGGGCAGAGCTGGGACCAATATCCTCGCAGGGGGTTTTGCTAGTTCTGTTGGGAAGTTCCATGGGTATGGCAGAGAGGTGGGAACCTAAAGGTAGGTTTGAATGGGTTAGACTCAGATAGGAAATAGGAGGCAGAACGTTACTTAGTGATGTATTCAGTAAAATGAGGGTTAAAAAACATCCAGCAAAGGAAATAGACTGGGTTGTGATACTTCAATGCAAGGACTATTGCAAACGAAACAGATGAGCTAAGGCCACAGATAGATGACAGCATGATGTTGTTGTTTTTATGGAAACCTGGCTAAAGGAGGGGCAAAATTCTATGCTCAACACCCCTGGATATAGCGTTTTCAGGCTGGATAGTGCGGGTGACAAAAAAAGAGTTGGTGGTAGGGACAGGGGTAGCAACATTACTGGTTAAATAATTAATTATAGTCGTGAGAAGAGGTGATCTACTAAATGGGTTACAAATGAGGCATTGTGGGTTGAGTTTAGAAATAAAGAAGGGGCAGTCACATTTCCAGGAGGATACTACAGACCCCCAAATAGTGAGAGGTTGATAGAGTAGAGTGATACATGTAGACAAATTTCTGGCTGTAGGAATAAGAGGGCAATAATTGTAGGGGACTTTAACTATCCCAGTATCAACTGTGTTTCAAACAATATAAGGGGCATTGAGGGTGAAGAATTCATGTACCGTGTCCAAGAAATGTTTTTTGAACAATATGTGACAAGCCCAACCAGAGGAGATGCAGTTCCGGATTTAGTCTTGGGAAATAAAGATGGGCAAGTGGGTGAAATGACAGTGGGTAACTGCATTGGGATAGTGATAACAATTCAATTAGATTTGGTATTGTTATGGAAAAAGACAGAGATAAATCGGGAATAAAAGCTTTAAACTGGGGAAAGACAAATTTTACAAAACTGAGAAGTGATTTAGCTGAGATGGACTGGACAAGATTGCTGAAGGACAAATCAGTGGTAAACCAGTGGGAAGCACTAACAGGCAAGATCTTTTGGGCACAAAGAAGACATGCCTTCTCCTAAAATGAGAATAGTACCGCCAAATCTAGACCCCTGTGATTGTCTAGAAAAATACATCAGAAGATTCAACAGAAAAAGAAAGTTGATAGTCACAAAACTCCAGGAGATTGCCTGGAGGAGTATAGAAAGTACTGGGATCAAGTAAAAAAAAAACAAAATCAAGGAGAGAGAGCATGAAAAAATATTTGCAAGCAAGGATAAGGAAAACCTAAAGATGTTTTATCGGTATATAAAGAGCAAAAGGATAGTTAAAGAAAAAGTGGGATCAGAGATGAAGATGGCAAGAGTTTTAAATGATTTATTGTATTCACAAGGGGTATTCAGAGGAACTTTAATGAGGACTTGTCTGTTGAGGTAGTATGGGCGGAGATTAGAAATAGGAGAGGAGAGGTCACCCTGTTGGGAGTCTTTTATAGACCTCCAAAAAGTTCTAGAGAGGTTGAGGAAAGGATTGCGGAGACGATCCTTGTTAGGAGTGAAAGTAATAGGGTAATTGTTATGGGGGACTTTAACTTTACTCATGTTGATTGGAATTGCTATAGCTCTAGCTCGTTAGAGGGATCAGTTTTTGTTCAAAGTGTGCAGGAAGGTTTTTTGACTCAGTATATAGATAGGCCAACTAGAGGTGAGGCTATATTGGATTTGGTGCTGGGTAATGAGCCAGACCAGGTGCTAGACTTGGAAGTTGGTGTGCATTTTGGGGATAGTGACCACAATTCGATTACGTTCACCTTAGTGATGGAAAGGGATAGGCATGAACCTCGGGTCAGTAGTTTCAGCTGGGGGAAGGGTAATTATGAGGCTATTAGGAGAGAATTAGGAAGCATTGGTTGGACTAGGAGATTACAGGGACTGGGAACGTCCGAGATGTGGAGATTTTTCAAGGAGCAGCTACTGCGGGTCTGTGATAGGTATATCCCTGTCAGGCAAGGAGGATTTGGTAGGCCCAGGGAACCGTGGTGCACTAAAAAAGTTGATTCGTTGGTTAGGAAGAAAAAGGAGGCTTATGTTCGGATGAGGCTTGAGGGCTCAGGTAGTGCATTAGAAAGTTTTAGATTGGCTAGGAGGGAGTTGAAGAGGGAGTTAAGAAGGGCTAAAAGAGGACATGAGATGACTTTGGCTGATAGGATTAAGGAGAACCCTAAGGCGTTTTACAGGTATGTCAAGAACAGAAGGTTGGTTAGGGCAAGATTAGGGCCAGTTACAGACAGTAGAGGGAAGTTGTGTGTGGAACCGAAGGAGATTGGAGAGGCGTTGAACCAATATTTCTCTTCGGTGTTCACGCAAGGGGACATGAATGTAGCTGAGGAGGACACTGGGGTGCAGGGGTGTAAAATAGATAGTATTGCAGTTGATACGGGGGATGTGCTGGATATTTTAGAGGGTTTGAAAATAGATAAGTCCCCTGGTCCGGATGGGATTTACCCTAGGATTCTCTGGGAGGCAAGAGAGGTGATTGCGGAGCCTCTGGCTCTGATCTTCAGGTCGTCGTTGGTCTCTGGTATAGTACCGGAAGATTGGAGGACAGCAAATGTTGTCCCATTGTTTAAGAAGGGGAGCAGAGACTTCCCTGGGAATTATAGACCGGTGAGTCTTACTTCTGTGGTGGGTAAGGTTTTGGAAAGGATTATTAGAGACAGGATTTATAGTTATTTGGAGAGTAATGAATTGATTAGAGACAGTCAGCATGGTTTTGTAGCGGGTAGGTCGTGCCTTACTAACCTTATTGAGTTCTTTGAGAAAGTGACCAAAGAGGTGGATAGGGGTAAGGCAGTTGATGTGGTGTATATGGATTTTAATAAGGCGTTTGATAAGGTTCACCATGGTAGGCTTCTGCAGAAAATGCAGATGTATGGGATTGGGGGTGATCTAGGTAATTGGATCAGGAATTGGCTAGCAGATAGGAGACAGAGGGTGGTGGTTGATGGTAAATATTCGTCATGGAGTTCGGTTACGAGTGGTGTGCCTCAGGGATCTGTTTTGGGGCCACTGCTGTTTGTAATTTTTATTAATGATCTGGATGAGGGTATAGTTGGGTGGATTAGTAAGTTTGCTGATGACACCAAAGTCGGAGGTGTGGTAGATTGTGAGGAAGGGTGTCATAGTTTGCAGGGTGACTTAGACAGGTTGCAGAGCTGGGCCGCGAGGTGGCGGATGGAGTTTAATGTGGAGAAGTGTGAGGTAATTCATTTCGGTAGGAATAACAGATGTGTTGAGTATAGGGCTAACGGGAGGACTTTGAATAGTGTGGAGGAGCAGAGGGATCTAGGTGTATGTGTACATAGATCCCTGAAAGTTGGGAATCAAGTAGATAAGGTTGTTAAGAAGGCATACGGTGTCTTGGCGTTTATTGGTAGGGGGATTGAATTTAGGAGTCGCAGCGTCATGATGCAACTGTACACAACTCTGGTGCGGCTGCACTTGGAGTATTGTGTGCAGTTCTGGTCCCCACATTACAGGAAGGATGTAGAGGCTTTGGAGAGGGTGCAGAGGAGGTTTACCAGGATGTTGCCTGGTATGGAAGGGAGATCCTATGAGGAGAGACTGAGAGATTTGGGGTTGTTTTCGCTGGAAAGAAGGCGGCTAAGAGGGGACCTTATTGAAACATATAAGATGATTAGAGGTTTAGACAGGGTGGATAGTGATAGCCTTTTTCCTAGGATGGAGAAAGCTAGCACGAGGGGGCACGGCTTTAAATTAAGGGGGGGTAGTTATAGGACTGATGTCAGGGGTAGGTTCTTTACCCAGAGGGTGGTGAGGGACTGGAATGCCCTGCCAGCTGCAGTTGTAAATGCGCCTAGTTTGGGGGCGTTTAAGAGATCTGTGGATAGGTTTATGGACGAAATGGGATTGGTTTAGATTAGTGGGTTAGTGTTTTTTTTTAAAAGCTGGTCGGCGCAACATTGTGGGCCGAAGGGCCTGTTCTGCGCTGTAATGTTCTATGTTCTATGTTCTATGAAAGATATGAATATAATAATCCAAGAGGAATAGTGTAAAATATTGGTTAATCTAATCATAGGGAGGAAGAATTAGAGGAGTTGAAATCCTTGAAAGTAGCCAGCGCTGCATGGATTCTTCCCTAGGATGCTGAAGGTCAGGGAGGAAATAGTATGTGCTCTAAGGATTATTTTCCAATCTTCACTAGACACAGCCAGAGAACTGGAGGAATGCAAATGTGGTTCCGTTGTTCAAAAAGGGTATGAAGGAATTACCGATCAATTATAGTCCAGTTAATCTGATTTTGGTGGTAGGCAAATTGTTCGAATCAATCCTGAGAGATTGGATAAACATCCACTTAGAAAGACATGGACTAGTCAGGGATAGGCAGCATGACTTTAAGGGAAGGTCATGCCATACAAATTTGATTGAATTCTTTCAGGAAGTGACAAGGAGTACCAATGATGTTAGTGCAATGGATCTGGTAGAGGCTGAGGGACTTCACTGGTACATTCTGGGAGAAGTCCACCTGGCAACATCTACTTAGAAGTGGGAAGCAGAAGATCTGGTGTCAAAGAGCGGTAAGCCTGAAACACTACATTAGTGTATCGACATGCTACACTTGGTTGAAGTCATTAGGATTTTTATGAATAAAGTATATTTTTGGAAAAAAAGTGGTTCGCCCAGGACAAAAGGCCACACTATAAGGCCTTTTAATGGAGGCAGACCGAGGGCCTGGGAACTGCAGAATACCCTCGACCTGCGTAACTGTGTGCCAATCTGAGAAATAACGGCACACAGTAAATTTTGAGGCATGTATATAGTTTTAAGGTTTGAAATGTTATGACTGTGTAATTTATATAGAACTGTAAAAAGTTTTAATTCAGCACTGTTTTGCAATTCAAAGACATAGATTTGCAATGGTTTATTTGAGATTTTTCTGAATAAAGTATATTTTTGGGGGAAAAAGGTCATTGGGTTACATTTCAGCTTAATTTGAAGCAATTTTTTCAAGCGGTATCTCGGCCTTTTGGCTAAGATGCAAATGAGATCAAGCCTTGGAGGAGGAGCTACACTGACTCCAATCAGCTTGGACCATGTAGATCAAGCCCAAGACAGGAGGTGAGAGCCCTGTCTTATCAGCTTGGATCGGGAATGTCTCAACTTGTTGGGACTCTGAATTGGCTTTAATGTGACTTGATTGGATTGGAATAAAGTAAACAAAATAAAAGTCACTGTGAGAAGGTAAAAGTGAAGGTAAGAGTTTATAAATTTTCTTAAATAATTTAATTGGTGCTCGAAACATCAGTCAATAGGGTTAAGTGCTGCACTTGTGACGTATGAGAGATCCATGACGCTTCCAGTGTCTGGGATGACTGCGTCTGCAGGAAGTGCACCCAATTGCATCCCCTTAAAGACCACATGGATAGGTTGGAGCAGCAGTTGGATGCACATTAGGAGCATGAAGGAGGTGGAAAGAGTCACAGAGACATGGTCACACCCAAGATGCAGGCAGATAGATGCGTGATGGCTAAAAGGGACAGCAGTCAGTGCAGGAACCCTCTGTGGTCATCCCGTCTCTAACAAGTGTACCGTTTTGGTTACTGTTGGGGGGATAACAGCAGCAGCAGCCAAAGCAGTGGCATCACAGCTGGCTCTGTTAAGCAGGGAGGGACAATGAAGACTAGAGCAATAGTTATAGGGGACTCTGTAGTTAGGGGTGCAGATAGGTGCATCTGTGGACTTGAAAGAGACTCCGGGATGGTATGTTGCTTCCCTAATGCCAGGGTCCAGGATGTCTCTGAACGGGTAGAAAGCATTCTGAAGAGACAGGGTGACCAACCAGAGGTTGTGGTATATATTGGTAGTAATGACGTAGGCATGAAGAGTGATGAGGTCTTACAGCAGCAGTTTAGGGAGTTAGGTAGAAAGTTAAAAAGCAGCGCCTCTAGGGTTGTAATCTCAGGAATACTCCCTGTGCCACATGCTACTGTGGCTAGGAAGAGGAAGATAGTGCAGCTCAACATGTGGATAAACTGGTGTAGGAAGGAGGGTTTCAGATATCTGTACCATTGAGGTCTCTTCCAGGGCAGCTGGGACCCGTACAAGAAGGATGGGTTGCATCTAAATTGGAAAGGCATAAATATTCTGGACTGGGAGGTTTGCTGGTGTCACACTGGAGGATTTAAAGTAGTTTGGGACGGGGAAGTTGTGTGTGTGTGTGTGTGTGTGTGTGTGTGTGTGTGTGTGTGTGTGGTGACAGGAACCAAAGCAAAGGTGAATTAGCTGAAGGGGAACCAGAGAGTAGGGCCAGTAAGACTCCGAGAAACAGCAGGCAGGATGAGGTTGTTAATCGAAGAGTCTGGCAGATTCAAGTGCATTTGTTTCAACATGAAGTGTAACAGGTAAGGCAGATGAACTTAGAGCTTGGATTAGTACTTGGAACTATGATGATGTTGCCATTACAGAGATTTGGTTAAGGGAAGGACAGGATTGGCAGCTTAACATTCCAGGAGACAGATGTTTCAGGTGGAATAGAGGGGGATGTAAAAGGGGTGGGGGAGTTGCACTACTGGTTAAGGGGAATATCACAGCTGCACTGCGGAAGAATTTTGCCTCTCTGTACGAGATCTCCAATGTGGGTAGAGCTCAGGAATAGGAAGGGTGTAGTCGCAATGTTGGCGGTGTACTATAGGCTACCCAACTGCTAGCAGGAGATAGAGAAACAGGTATGTAGGCAGATTTTGGCAAGGTAACAGGGTTGTTGTGTTGGGAGATTTTAACTTCCCCTATATTAACTGGGACTCGCTTAGTGCTAGGGGCATGAATGGGGCAGAGTTTGTAAGGAGCATCCAGGAGGGCTTCTTGAAACAGTGTGTAGATAGTCCAACTAGAGAAGGGGTCATACTGGACCTAGTATTGGGGAATGAGCCTGGCCAAGCGGTTTCAGTAGGGGAGCAGTTCAGGAACAGGAACAATTCAGCAAGCTTTAAGATACTGATGGAAACTGTAAGGAGAGGCTTCACGTGAAGGTGCTAAATTGGGGGAAGGCTAATTACAACAATATTAGGCAGGAAAGAATGTAGGTTGGAGGCAGATTTTGAGGGCAAATCAACATCTGGCATGTGTGAGGCTTTCAAGTGTAAGTTGAAAGGGATTCAAGACCAGCACATTCCTGTAAGGGTGAAGGATAAGTATGGCACGTTTTGGGAACGTTGGATAATGAGAGATATTGTGAGGCTAATCAAAGAGAAAAAGGAAACATTTATCAAAGCTAGGAGGCTGGGAGCACACGAAGCAAGTGTGGAATACAAGGAAAGTAGAAAGAAACCTAAGCAAGGAGTGAAGAGGGCTAAAAGGAGTCAGGAAAAAAGCATTGATCAGCAGGATTAAGGAAACTCAAAAGGCTTTTTATACATGTATAAAGAGCAAGAGGGTTGGCCCACTCAAGGACAAGGGAGAGAACTATATATGGAGCCAGAGGAAATGGATGCGGTATTAAATGAGCACTTTGCATCAATATTCACCAGAGGACTTGGTGGATGATAAATCTGGAAAAGGATGTGTTGGTAGTTTGAGCCATGTTGAGATCAAAAAGGAGGAAGTATTGGGGTTCTTGAGAAACATTTAAGGTAGACAAGTCCCCAGGGCCTGATGGGATATACCCCAGAATACTGAGAGAGGCAAGGGAGAAAATTGCTGGGGCCTTGAGAGAAATCTTTGTATCCTCATTGGCTACAGGAGAGATCCTAGAGGATTGGAGGATAGCCAATGTTGTTCCTTTATTCTTGCTACTTTCTTAAACAATCCATGTAATTAAGGTGAACCTTACATCTGTGGTAGGGAAATTATTGGAGAGGATTCTTCATGGAATCATAGCATCCCTACAGTCCAGAAGGACCCAGCAAGTCTGCACAAACAACAGTCCCACCCTATCCTCATAACCCCACACATTTACCCTGCTAATTGCCCTGAAACTAGTGTCAAATATAGCATGGCCAATCCACCTAACCCACACATCTTTAGACTGTGGGAGGTAACCGGAACACCCAGAGAAAACCCAGCAAACACGGTGCAAACTCCACACAGACAGTGACACAAGCCGGGAATTGAACCTTGGACTCTGGCACTGTAAGGCAGCAACACTAACCACTGTGCCATTGTGCCACCCATATTGTCTACATGGACTTCAGTAAGGCCTTTGACAAGGTCCGTCATGGCAGACTGGTACAGAAGTTGAAGTCGCGTGGGCTCAGAGGTGAGCTGGCAAGGTGGATAGAAAACTGGCTCGGTCAAAGAACAGCAAGAAGTCTCACAACAACAGGTTAAAGTCCAACAGGTTTATTTTTAGCAAATGCCACTAGATTTTGGAACTGGCTGTTCCTTTGTCAGGTGGGTGGGAGTTCTCATCAGGTGGTCGGAGAAGACAGAGGGTAGCAGTGGAAGGGTGCATTTCTGAATGGAGGACTGTGACAAGTGGTGTTCCTCAGGGATCAATGCTGGGACCTTTGCTGTTTGTAATATATGTATATAAATAATTTGGAGGAAAATGTAACAAGTTTGATTAGTAAGTCTGGGACGTCGCAAAGGTTGGTGGATTTGCAGATAGCGATGAGGACCTTCAAAAGATACAGCAGGATATAGATCGGTTAGAGACTTGGGTGGAGAAATAGCAGATGGAATTTAATCCGGACAAATGTGAGGTAATGCATTTTGGAAGGTCTAATACAATGGGAAATATCCAGTAAATGGCAGAACCCTTAAGAGTATTAATAGGCAAAGGGATCTGGGTGTACAGGTACACAGCCCACTGAGAGTGGGAGTGCAGGTGGAGAAGGTAGTCAAGAAGGCATATGGCATGCTTGTCTTCATCAGCATTGAGTTTTAAAAATTGGCAAGTCATGTTGCAGCTTTAAAGAACCTTAGTGAGGCCGCTTTTGGAATATAGTGGTCAATTCTGGTCGCCACACTATCAGAAGGATGTGGAGGCTTTGGAGAGGGTACAGAAAAAATTTACCAGGATGTTGCCTGTTATGGAGGGCATTAGCTACGAGGAGAGATTGGAGAAACTTGGTTTGTTCTCACTGGAATGCCGGAGATTGAGGGACAAACTGATAGAAATCTACAGGAT
Source organism: Carcharhinus amblyrhynchos (assembly GCF_965287045.1). Lineage (NCBI taxonomy): Eukaryota > Metazoa > Chordata > Chondrichthyes > Carcharhiniformes > Carcharhinidae > Carcharhinus > Carcharhinus amblyrhynchos. The sequence continues at coordinate 28,558,246 of NC_137328.1, read as the reverse complement.
TATGAGAGGCATAGACAGAGTGGATAGTCAGAAGCTTTTATCCAGGGTGGAAGAATCAATTACTCGGGTCACAGGTTTAAGGTTGGAGGGGCAAAGCTTAAAGGAGATGTACACAGAGGGTGGTGGGTGCCTGGAACTCATTGCTGGGGGAGGTAGTGGAAGTTGATATGGTAGTGACTTTTAAAAGGCGCCTTGACAAATAGGATGGGAATAGATGGATAATATACCCAGAAGGGCAGGAGAATTTAGTCAAGTCAGGCAGCATGGTCGGTGCAGGCTTGGAGGGCTGAAGTATCTGTTCCTGTGCTGTAATTTTCTTTGTTCTTTAGTAGGGCATTTGATAAGATCCCACACGACAGAACATAGGAGTTAGAACAATATGGCACAGGAGCAAGCTCTTTGGCCTTAGATGTTGTGCCTAACATGATGCCAAATTAAATTAATACCTTCTCCCTGCACTTGGTCCATATACCTCTATTCTTTGCTCATCTAAAAGCAGACTTGTCAAAAGAGTAAAAGCCCCTAGGATACAGGGCAATGTCGCAAATTGGATCCAAAGTTGGCTTTGTAACAGGAAACAAAGAGTAAAGATCAATGGCTGCTCTTGCGAATAGAAAGCTGTTTCGGGTGGTGTTCCATGGGGCTCAGTTTTGGGACTCCTGCTGCTTATTTTACATATTAACAATTTTGATTTAAACATGGGGGCACGTTTGGGAAATTTGCAGACGACACAAAAATTGGCTGTGTAACGGGTAGTGTCGAGGATATCTGTAAGCTCTACAATGATATCACATGATCACAGATTACCACCATGCAGAAAAGACCCTTCGGCCTATCGAGTCTGCATCGACGCATGAAATGCCCTGACCTGCCCACCTAATCCCACTTGCCAGCACTTGGGATCATAGCCTTGAATGTTAGGGCATGCCAAGTATCCATCCAGGTACTTTTTAAAAGGTGTGAGGCATCCCACCTCCACCACCCTCCCAGGCAGTGCATTCCAGACCGTCACTACCCTTGGAGTAAAAAGGTTTTTCCTCAAATCCCCCCCCCTAAACCTCCCACCCCTCACTTTTAACTTGTATCCCCTCATAACTGACCCTTGAACTAAGGGGAACAGCTGCTCCCTATCCACCTGTCCATGCCCCTCATAATCTTGAACACCTCAATCAGGTCACCCCTCAGTCTTCTCTGCTCCAAGAAAACAACCCAAGCCTACCCAACCTCATTCATATCGATAGGTTGCTGGAATGGGCTGGAAAGTGGCAGATACAGTTCAACTCTGAAAAGTGGGAGCTAAAGCATTTAGGGAAGTCAACTAGTAAAAGCAAACAGACAATAAAGTGGAATATACCGAGAGGGATAGATGAAGTCAGAGATCTTGGCATACAAGTGCAAGTCCCTGAAGATTGCAGTACCGGTCGATAAGGTTGTAAAGGAATGTTCTCCATCATTGGTAGAGGTATAGAATACAAAAGTAGGAATATAATGATGAAACTGTATAAGACTCTGAGGCCACAATTGCAGTATTATGTACAATTCTGATCATTACGTTACTGGAAAAATGCAATGCTGTCAAGAGAGTGTAGAGAAGATTTACTAGAATGTTGGCAGGGCTGGACAATTGGAACTATCAGGGGAGATTGGAGAGGTTGGGATTGTTTTTATTGGAACAGAGAAGGCTGATTGGTGACTTGATTAAGTTATACAAAACTGTGAGGGGAAGGGAAAGAGTAGACAGAAGGAACCTGTTTCTGTTGGCAGTGTTCAAAAACCAGGAATCATAAATTCAAACTAAAGTAGCAGAAGGATTAGTGGGGACATGAGGAAAAACCTTTTTATGCATAGTGTAGTGGGTGTCTGAAATTCAGTGCCTGAGTTGATGGTGGAGGCAGAGACCCTAAATTCAAGTAAAAAGTACATGGACCTGCACCTTAAATGTTGTAAGTTGCAGGGATCTGGGCCATGTGCAGAAAGATGGAATTAGAAAGGGCATTTGGGTATAGAACATAGGCCCTTTGGCCCTCGATGTTGCGCCGACCAGTGGAACCAATCTAATGACCCTCTAACCTAAACTATTCCAATGTTATCCATATGCCTATCTACTGACCATCTGAACGCCCTTAAAGTTGACGAGTCCACAACTGCTGCAGGCAGGGCATTCCACGCCCTTACTACCCTCTGAGTAAAGAACCTACCTCTGACATCCATCCTATAATTACCATCCCTTAATTTAAAGCTATGTCCCCTCGTGTTAGCCATCACCATCCAAGGAAAAAGGCTCTCACTGTCCACCCTATCTAACCCTCTGATCATCTTGTATGCCTCAATTAGGTCACCTCTTAACCTTCTTTCTGACGAAAATAACCTCACGTCCCTCAGCCTTTCCTCGTAAGACCTTCCCAACATACCAGGCAACATCCTGGTAAACCTCCTCTGCACCCTTTCCAATGCCTCCACATCCTTCTTATAATGTGGCGACCAGAACTGTACGCAATACTCCAAGTGCGGCCGCACAGTTGCAACGTGACCTCACGGCTCCAAAATTCAATCCCTCTACCAATAAAAGCTAACACACCGTACGCCTTCTTAACAACCTTATCAACCTGGGTGCCAACTTTCAGGGATCTATGCACACGTACACCGAGATCTCTCTGCTCGTCGACACTACTCCCCTTCTTGAACAAGGGGACAACATTTGCTATCCTCCAGTCTTCCGGCACTGCACCTGTAGCCAATGACGACGTGAAGATCAAAGCCAAAGGCTCTGCAATCTCCTCCCTAGCCTCCCAGAGAATCCTAGGGTAAATCCCATCCAGCCCAGGGGACTTATCTATTTTCACACTCCTCAAGAATTGCTAACACCTTCTCCTTAAGTACCTCAATCCTGTCTAGTCTAAAAGCCTGTATCTCAGTATTCTCCTCGACGACATTGACCTTTTCCTGCATGGATACTGACGAAAAATAGTCATTTAGTGCCTCTCCTATCTCTTTGAGTTGGAATGGACAAGATGGGCTGAATGACCTCCTTTTATGTAATTTCATTTCCCTGGTTCTGTACTGTCCAATTCTATTCATGAATGAAGCCATGTATCGATACTTAAATAATTAAATGGTGTGCTTTACTTAGATTGCTTTAAGTATAATAAAACTAACCATTTTCTTTGTCAAATTCAAAAGCCTGTCCTGTTGGTTCTTCTATGATCAGCGAATAGTTAATAACTCAGTAAATTCACAAGTATATTCTTTTCAAGTAAGGATTGATGTTATGGCCTCACCTGGCCATAACAAGATTTTATTGAAGAAATATTGGGTGGAACTTGTATCGACTCCTGTTCCTCCCCAGCCACAAGTCCTGCATCTGTAGGTGTGGAATTCACTCCAACACAGAAATAGTTGTTTTGATTTATTATTGCCACATTATTGGTATACGGTGAAAAGTATTGTTTCATGTGTGCTACACAGACAAAACATACCATTCATAGAGTACATAGGGGAGAAGGAAAGGAAAAGGTGCAGAATATAGTATTACAGTCATAAGTGTAAAGAAAAATTAGCTTAATATACCGTAGGTCCATTCAAAGGTCTGATCAGGTTAAAGTCCAACAGGTTTATTTGGAATTGCGATCTTTCAGAGTGCTGCTCCTTCCTCAGGTGAGTCTCACCTTCCTCACCTGAGGAAGGAGCAGTGCTCTGAAAGCTCGTAATTCCAAATAAACCTGTTGGACTTTAACCTGGTGTTATGCGACGTCTTACTGTGTTTACCCCAGTTCAATGCCAGCGTCTCCACACCAAAGGTCCGATGACAGCAGGGAGGAAGCTTTTCTTGAGTTGATTGGTATGTGATGTCAGACTTTTGTATCTTTTTCCTGATGGAAGAATGTGCAAGAATGTCCGGGTATCCTTGATTCTGCTGGCTGTTTTTCCGAGGCAGCAGGAAGTATAGACGGAGTCAGTGGATGGGAGGCTGATTTGTGTGAATGGACTGGGCTACATTTACACTCCTTTGCAGTTTCTTGCTGTCTCGGCCAGAGCAGGAGCCAAACCAATCTGTGATACATCTGGAAAGGATGCTTTCTATGGTGCACCTGTAAACATTGGACTTGCTGAATTTCCTTCGCCTCCTGAAAAAATAAAGGCATTGGTGAACTTTCTTAACTATAGCCTCAGCTTGGAGAGACTGAGGACAGGTTGTTGGTGATTCACCAGGATGCTGCTTGGATGAAACATTTAAGTTATGAAGAGAGGTTGCTTAGGCTTGGGTTATTTTCGTTGCAGCAGAGAAGTCTGAGGGACAATGATCAAGGTGTACAAGATTTTGAGAGACGTGGACAGAGTGGAACAACAGCAGCTGTTCCTCCTGGTTAAAGGGTCAGTCATGAGGGGCGGCACGGTAGCACAGTGGTTAGCACTGCTGCTTCACAATTCCAGGGACCTGGGTTCGATTCCCGGCTTGGGTCGCTGTCTGTGTGGAGTTTGCACATTCTCCTCGTGTCTGTGTGGGTTTCCTCCGGTTTCCTCCCACAGTCCAAAGATGTGTGGGTTATGTTGATTGGCCATGCTAAAATTGCCCCTCAGTGTCCTGGAATGTATAGGTTAGCGGGATTAGTGGGTAAATGTGTAGGATATGGGGAGAGGGCCTGGGTGGGATTGTGGCCGGTGCAGACTCGATGGGCCGAAGGGCCTGTTTCTGCACTGTTGGGTTCTATGGGATATAGGTTCAAGGTAAGGGGCAGAAGATTTAGGGGAGATGTGAAGAAAAACCTTTTTTTTAATCCAGAAGGTCTGGAATGTGTTGCCTGGGATGATGATAGAGGCAGGTTGCTTTACATCCTTCATTCTTTAAAAAGTACCTAGATGAGCACTTGGCACATCATAACATTCAGGGCTATGAGCCAAGTGCTGGCAGAAGGGATTAATGGGCGTTCAGATTTTAATGTGTCTGTGTGGACTCAATGGGCCAAGTGGCCTCTGCTGCACTGTATGATTCTATGGTGATCTGAGAACACTGAGAAACATGAAGATCTCAGCCATTTCACTTCATCATTGTTGATGTAGACAGGGGCATGTCCTTCCACTACAGTTCTTAAAGCCGATGACTATCTCCTTTGTTTTACTAACATTGGGCAATATCGCACCAATTCAACAGATTCTCTACCTCTTTCCTGTACTCCGTCTTGCCATTGTTTGAGATCTAACTCACAGTGGCGTCATCAGCAGTCTTGAAAATGGAGTTGGAGGGGAATTTGGCCACACAGTCATAGGTGTATGAGGAGTATGATAAGGGGCTGATGACATAGCCTCACGGGGCACCAGTGTTGAGGATTATCATGAAGGCAGTGTTGTTACCTATCTTTACTGATTGTGTGGGTTAGAACATCTGTGATCTAATTGCAAAGGGAGAGGAGCTGAGCCTTAGGTCAAAGAGTTTAGAAGTGAGTTTTGTTGGGATAATGGTAGGCTGGGCTGAAATCAGTAAGAAGGAGTCTAACGTAGGTATCTTTGTTATCTGGGTGTTCCAGGATTGAGTGTAGGGTCAGAGAGATGGTACAGGGATGATGGTTGTCTTCTTGAAGCAGGTAGCGACTTTTGATCGGTGTGAAGATGTCTGCGAATTCCTGTTATCTGGATTGAAGATTGAAAAATGTGCATGGCTGTTTTCTGTTTTGCATTGTCTAGTCAGTGCACATATATTCTCCCAGTTGATCTCACTTGAAAGGTTTGTTGTGGTAAGGCAGCGTAAATTCTGAGATAAATAACCTTATTATTTTGTTCTATTGTAAACTTTAAGTTACTTGTGGAGTGAATCTTCTAGAGCCTAAATTAACACTTTATCTGGTGTTTGTGCTTTTTACACTGAACAGAAGATTGCAGGTATGAGGGAGTTGAGTTAGTCTGTTTTCTGTTCTCCAATGATAGGGACATATCAAACATTTTGGTTTAAAGGTCAAGTAATAAATATCTTGCACCTGGGAATGAAGATCCCTGATAGTTTATCTGAATTGCTGTTTGCAGGGGTTTTTAAAAAAGAGCATGCTTCTGTTCTCATTAATATGCTAATTTTGAACTCAGTACTCAGTGCTTCCTCTGTCAGGATCAAGGTAATTGCACTGTTTAATGAAACCTATTGGGAACCTGAATGGAAGCTTTTGTAAAAATTTGTTGCCAGGATGCGAGTGTCACTGGCTAGGCCAGCATTTGGTGCCAATCCCAAAATACTCTTGAAAAAGCATTGGTGAGCTGACGCCTTGAGTAATAGTGAAAGAACAGGGAAGTCAGGATGCTGTGTAATTTGGAAGGAAAATTGAAAGTGGTGGTGTTCCCATGCATCTGCTGCTCTTGTCCTTCTAGATGGTAGAGGTGGTGGGTTTAAATGGTGTTGTCAAAGGAACATTTATTTATTTTGAAGGAGTTAATTTAAAAGAACACTTACTTTTGACACTGCAGTCGTACTATAAAAGCAGCCTAAATTAAAATATTGAGTGTGGAATCTTGTCCCATTTAGTCAGTTTGTGTCTTAAGATCTGATTTGAATTGTGCAGAAATCTTTGTAGTAATGCTAAACTTGGAACACAGTTAACTCTCTGTATGACTTTGGTACATATTGGTTAGTGCGTGGATAATCATTTTAGTCTGAAATAAATCCTGGTAATGCCAGTTACAATCACATCAGCACATATATCCATCAGAATTCTATTAGTCTTGTGACCCAAGCTGTAGCATCCACATCCACAACATTCAGAGCAGAGCCATTCTGAGGTGAACTCAGCTTGCAACCTGCCTGCATCTAACATTACCTAAGAGATTTTCTGGTGAATGGTTGGAAGAGAATGGTCAGGCATAAAAATTCAAGACAAGTAGTTGTGAATCAGATCATATTTAAATTATCTGGGACTGATTTTAAATTGCTTGTCTGCTGTTGCCGGACTGAATTGAGGAAGAACCTCTTCACCCAAAGGGTTGTGAATCTGTGCTTTTCCCTGCCCAGTGAAGCAGTTGAGGCTACCATGTTGAATGCTTTTAAGGCAAAGATAGATTTTTGAACAAGAAAGGAATTAAAGGTTACGTTGAGTGGGTGGGTAAGTGGAAGTTAGTCCACAAAAAGGTCAACCATGATGTATGAAGCAAGTTTTTTAGACAGAGGGTAGTGAGCGCCTGGAACTGGCTGCCAGGGGCGGTAGTAGAATCAGGTGACTTTTAAGGAGTCTCTTGACAAATGCATGAATGGATGGGTATAGAGGGATATTGTCCCCAGAACGGTAGGGGGTTTTAATTCAATCGAGCAGCATGGTCGGAACAAGCTTGGAGGGCTGAAGAGCCTGTTCCTGCGCTGTAATTTTCTCTGTTCTTTGACCTTCTTGAATGGCACAACAGGCTCGAGGGGCCAGATGGCCTAAGAACATAAGAACATAAGAAATAGGAGCAGGAGTAGGCCATCCAGCCCTTCGAGCCTGCCCCGCCATTCAGTAAGATCATGGCTGATCTGTCGCTGCTCAGTTCCACTTTCCCGCCCTCTCCCCATAACCCTTAATCCTCTCTCCTATCAAAAACCCATCAACCGGCGTCTTAAAAATATTTAGCGAGGCAGCCTCCACCACTTCAACGGGCAGAGAATTCCAGAGATTCACCACCCTTTGAGTGAAGAAGTTCCTCCTCAACTCCGTTCTAAACCGCCCCCCCTTTTATCTTGAGGCTGTGCCCCCTAGTCCTACTGTCTTTTTTGAGCGGGAAGAGTCTTCCCACCTCTATCCTATCCATCCCATTCATCATCTTATACGTCTCAATGAGATCTCCCCTCATTCTTCTAAACTCTAACGAGTACAAGCCCAGTTTATTCAGCCTCTCCTCATAGCTCAACCCCCTCAAGAAGGGGAACAGAGACTTTGCCGGGAATTATAGACCGGTGAGTCTTACTTCTGTTGTGGGCAAGGTTTTAGAAAAAATTATTAGGGATAGGATTTATAGTTATTTGGAGTGTAATGAATTGATTAGAAATAGTCAGCATGGTTTTGTAGCGGGTAGGTCGTGCCTTACTAACCTTATTGAGTTTTTTGAGAAGGTGACCAAAGAGGTGGATGGGGGTAAGGCAGTTGACGTGGTATACATGGATTTTAGTAAGGCGTTCGATAAGGTTCACCATGGTAGGCTTCTGCAGAAAATGCAGATGTATGGGATTGTGGGTAATCTAGGAAGTTGGATCAGGAATTGGCTATCAGATAGGAGACAGAGGGTGGTGGTGGATGGTAAATATTCATCATGGAGTGCAGTTACGAGTGGTGTGCCTCAGGGATCTGTTTTGGGGCCACTGTTGTTTGTAATTTTTATTAATGATCTGGATGAGGGTATAGTTGGGTGGATTAGTAAATTTGCTGATGACACCAAAGTTGGAGGTGTGGTAGATTGTGAGGAAGGGTGTCATAGTCTGCAGGGAGACTTAGATAGGTTGCAGAGCTGGGCCGAGAGGTGGCGGATGGAATTTAATGCGGAGAAGTGTGAGGTAATTCACTTTGGTAGGAGCAACAGATGTGTCGAGTATAGGGCTAATGGGAGGACTTTGAATAGTGTGGATGAACAGAGGGATCTAGGTGTGTGTGTACATAGATCCCTGAAAGTTGGGAATCAAGTAGATAAGGTTGTCAAGAAGGCGTACGGTGTCTTGGCGTTTATTGGTAGGGGGATTGAATTTAGGAGTCGCAGTGTAATGTTGCAACTGTACACTACTCTAGTGCGGCCGCACTTGGAGTACTGTGTGCAGTTCTGGTCCCCGCATTACAAGAAGGATGTGGAGGCGTTGGAGAGGGTGCAGAGGAGGTTTACTAGGATGTTGCCTGGTATGGTGGGGAGGTCCTATGAGGAGAGACTGAGGGATCTAGGGTTGTTTTCGTTGGAAAGAAGGCGGCTAAGAGGGGATCTTATTGAAACATATAAGATAATTAGAGGTTTAGATAGGGTGGATAGTGATAGCCTTTTTCCTCGGATGGAGAAAGCTAGCACGAGGGGGCATGGCTTTAAATTAAGGGGGGGTAGCTACAGGACGGATGTCAGGGGTAGGTTCTTTACCCAGCGGGTGGTGAGGGATTGGAATGCCCTGCCTGCTGCAGTTGTAAATGCGTCTAGTTTGGGGGCGTTTAAGAGATCTCTGGATAGGTTTATGGACGAAAAGGGATTGGTATAGGCTAGTGGGTCATTGTTTTTGTAACTGGTCGGCGCAACATCGTGGGCCGAAGGGCCTGTTCTGCGCTGTAATGTTCTATGTTCTATGTTCTATGTTCAACTCTGGTATCAGCCTAGTAAACCTCCTCTGCACTCCCTCCAAGGCCAAAATATCTTTGCGCAGGTGCGGCGCCCAAAACTGCACACAGTACTCCAGCTGCGGCCTCACCAATGCCCTACACAGCTGCAGCAAGACCTCCCTACTTTTATATTCAATCCCCCTCACTATGAAGGCCAGCATCCCATTCGCCTTCCTGACCACCTGCTGCACCTGCAAGCTGGGTTTTTGCGACTCATGCACAAGGACCCCGAGGTCCCTCTGCACCATCGCCTGCTGCAGTTTTTCGCCCCGTAAGTAATAGTCCTTCCTACCATTCTTCCTACCAAAGTGGACCACCTCACACTTGCCAACATTAAATTCCATTTGCCATTTCCTGGCCCATTCGCCCAGCCTATCTAGATCCTTCTGCAGACTCTCCACACCCTCCGCACAATTTGCCGTTCCCCCAATCTTGGTGTCATCAGCAAATTTCGACACCCTACACTCGGTTCCCTCCTCCAGATCATCTGTATAAATGGTAAAAAGCTGAGGCCCCAGCACCGACCCCTGAGGCACTCCACTAGTCACCATCCGCCAATCCGAATAGCACCTGTTGACCCCCACTCTCTGCCTCCTATTTGACAACCAATCCTCTATCCATGCTAACACCCTACCCCCAACTCCATGTCCCTCGACCTTCTGCAATAACCTCTTGTGAGGCACTTTGTCAAACGCCTTCTGAAAATCTAGAAAGACCACATCCACCGGCTCTCCTCTATCCACCGCCCTAGACACATCCTCATAGAACTCCAGTAAATTTGTTAGACACGACTTCCCTTTAATGAAACCGTGCTGCGTCTGCTCTATCAAGCAATTCCCTTCAAGATGCCTCGCAATTTCCTCCTTAATGACAGATTCTAACATTTTACCTACCACAGACGTTAAACTAACCGGCCTATAATTCCCCGCCTTTTGCCTGGCACCCTTCTTAAACAACGGCATAACATTAGCCGTTTTCCAATCATCCGGCACTTCCCCGGAATCCAGCGACGTTTGGAAAATAACCACCAAGGCATCCACTATCACCTCCGCCATTTCTTTCAGAACCCTCGGATGCATTCCATCCGGTCCTGGGGACTTGTCCACAATCAGTCCCTCCAGTCTGTCGAGCACCGCCTTTCTAGTAACAGTAATGTCATTAAGACCCTCCAGTCCTACCACCTTTCCATTGCTAACACCCGGCAAATTATTCACGTCCTCCTCCGTGAAGACAGAAACAAAAAAGTTATTCAATACCTTAGCCATATCCCCATCCCCTACCACTAGCTCCCCTTTCTCATCCTCTAAAGGACCAACATTCACCCTAGCCAGCTTCTTCCTTTTTATATATTTATAAAAACTCTTGCTATCCTTTTTAATATTAAGCGCTAGCCCAGCTTCATAGTTTCTCCTACCCTTCTTTATCAACTTCTTTGTCAATCTTTGTTGACATTTAAACCTCTCCCAATCCTCTTCTCGCCCACTACTCTTAGCTACTCTAACTTCCTCCGCTTTTAGTTTAACACTTTCTTTCACCTCCTTCGTTATCCACGGCTTATTACCTCTCCTCCTACTATCCTTTTTGACCATCGGAATAAATTTCCGCTGAGCACCAAGAAAGATCTCCTTAAAGATCCTCCACTGCTCCTCAACAGACCCTCCCTCCAACGCGCTCCCCCAGTCCACATTCGCCAATTCTTCTCTCATCCTACCATACTCCCCTCTATTCAAACAAAGTATGCGTGTCCGGGAACCCACTTTCTCCTCCTCCATCTGCACCAGAAACTCCACCATACAATGATCACTCTCCCCAAGAGGATCCTTCACCACAAGGTCCCTAATTCTACCCGCTTCATTACATAGCACCAGATCCAAGATAGCTCGCTCCCTCGTCGGCTCCAACACACACTGTTCGAGGAAACTATTCCGGCAGCATTCCAAGAACTCTTCCTCGAGCCCCCCACGTCCAACATGGGTCGACCAATCAATATGCAGATTGAAATCCCCCATAACTACGGCCGTCCCATTCCTGCACGCCGCACTTATTTGCACGTTAACAGCCCGCCCCACCTCCAGATCATTATTCGGAGGCCTATAGACGACACCCACCAGCGTCTTCCTCCCTTTGCTGTTCCTAATCTCCACCCACAACAATTCCACCCTCTGCTCCTTGGCTCCAATATCATCCCTTGCTACCACCGTGATGCTATCCTTAATCAGCAGAGCTACACCCCCCCCCTTTTCCCTCCTGCCTATCCTTCCTAAACACTTGATAGCCCTGTACATTCAGCTCCCAGTCCCTGTCACCCTGCAGCCACGTCTCTGTAATGGCCACCAGATCGTATCCATTTGTGTCGATCTGCGCCACCAGCTCATCCACTTTATTCCGAATGCTTTGTGCATTCAGATAAAGTGCTTTCATCTCAGCATTCACCTGGACCCTATTTGCTGCAACGCCACCAACTATACTCACGCCCCCTACTCCCTCTATTATTGGGACATCCTCGGCCTCTTCCCTTACATGTACACTCTCCTTAACTTTAGACCTCGTAAGGTCACCTACCCTCGCACCCTCCCCCCCCCCTAATTAGTTTAAAGCCCTGTCTACAGTCCTCTTTACTCGATTCGCCAGCACTCTGGTCCCAGCACGGTTCAGACCAACCCCATCCTGCCCGAACAGGTCCCACCTACCCCAATACTGGTGCCAATGCCCCATAAATTCAAACCCATTCCTCCCACACCAATCCCTGAGCCACCCATTCACTTCCTTAATCCTATCAACTCTACGCCCATCTGCACACGGTTCAGGCAGTAGCCCAGAGATAACCACCTTGTCGGTTCTACTTATTAATTCCATTCCCAGCTTTTCATACTCCCTCCCCAGATCCTCAGTCTGCATTTTGCTTACGTCGCTGGCACCCACATGAACCACAACGACCGGATTCTCACCCTCCCACTCCAGGTTCCTCTGCAGCCCAGCTGCGATATCCTGTACCCGAGCACCAGGCAGACAACACACCCTTCTGTGCACTTTGTCATTGTGACAAAGGACAGTGTCATTACCCTTCACCCCACTATCCCCAATCACTACTACGTTCCTTTTCCCTTTCTCTTTGCCTATGTCCTGCTGCAGCACTGTACCGTGTGCAGTTTGCTCACCAACCTCACCTGCCTCATTCTCGTCCAGCCTGGAAGCAAGAACCTCAAACCTGTTATGCAGATTAAGAGGCTGAGGCCTCCGCTCCTCACCCCCCTTCCTCCTCCCAGCAGCCCTCTCTTGTCCCTGACCCTTAGAGTTAGCCAGTCTAGGGGGGGTGGATGTCACTTGCACCCCATTGACAATGGCACCCTCTCTCCCCCTGATGAGCCTCAGCGTCTGCAGCTCAGAGGCCAGCTCATTTACCCTGAGCTGGAGCTCCTCCAGCAACCTGCACTTACTGCAGACATGGTCACTGGGATGAACCCTAGGGTCCACCAGTTCCCACATCATACAGAAACCACACATCACATGCCCCTCCATTATTCACTGTAGTAGTTTTGAAAAAAATTTTTTGTTTTTTTTGTTTTTCAAACGAACTCACCTGGCCTTTTATCCTTCAAGCCCTTTTTGATATTAAGCCCTAGTAGCTCACTCTGCTTCCCTCTCACTCTGCTGCCCGCTGTCTACACCAGGCCTCCTTTTAAACCTGGCGCTGATTTAAAGCTGATGTCCCACAACTGCCTGCTAACCACTCCCTCAGAATTCTTAAAGCAGTGAATACAATAAATAAATGCTTTAAACAGTTCTACAAAGAACAAAGTGCTTTAAACTTATTTTAAACAGGTTTTTAACAGGTAAAATCTTAACAGGTAAAATCTCTGCTCCTTCACTCGTCTGCTCCAGCAAACAATGGAAGGCTTCACCGTGCTACTCCTGCTCTTCGTTCTTACATTCTTCTTACATAATCAGAATGGGAACAGCTTGAGGATGGTATCCGTAATCCACTAATTCACCTAACCCACCCATCCTGGAACACGAAGGGGAAATATAGCACGTCCAATCACCTAACCTGCACATCTATGGACTGAGAAAGGAACCTGGAGGAAGCACATGGGGAGAACGTGCAAACTCCACACAGGCTGGAATCGAACCCAATTCCCTAGTGCTCTGAGGAAGCAGTACTAACCAGTGTGCTGCGTAACTGCCACAGTGCAAGTCCCACTGTACTACTTTGCCACCCATTGTTTTTTGCGGGGCCAATAAGAGCCTTCTGGCCCCACATAAATATTGCAATTTGCAGGCCACCATTCACCCCCACTCTCTGGTAAGTACTGACTGGCTGCATGGAAAACTTGGTTGATTCTAACCATTCCCAGGTGCTGTTATGAAATTGAGACTTAGAAAATAGAACAGTACAGCTCAAGAACAGACCCTTCAGCCCACAATATTATGCAGGACATGACTGCAAATTAAACTAATCCCATCTGTCTGCCCTTGGTCCAGATGCTTCTATTCCTTGCATATTCATGTGCTTATCGAACAGCTCATTAAATGCCCCTGTCTCCATCACCACCCCTGAGAGTGTGTTCCAAAACACCTCCGTGTTTTAAAAAAACTTGCCCCTCACATCTCCTTTGAACTTGTCTTCCACTACCTTAAGTGCATCCCTGTAGGATTGCTCATTTTAACTCTGGGAGAAAATGTGATCTGGGCTTGAACCTCACAGAGACACCCATTGACTGCTTATACTGCACCTAAACTTAACATTGGTCCTTTTGTAAGACAGAAATTTATTTGAAGTGTTGAAAAAGAGGTGCTTTATGTGGGGTAAGTGGGACTCCAAAGCAACTACTTGCAAACTGTCTGCCAGTTTGGATTGACACAAGATAACCCTCACTTCAGGGGTTATTTAGAAAGTATATTGTTCTAAGTTTAAAATCAACTTTTAATTTTGAGGTTGAGCTACAGGGGGCTGTGGGAAATTGCCATTTGTGGCTGCCTATCAGTTACTTCCATTCAATCTAGTAGGATTAAGTTGGCAAGGAATGAAAGTGAAGAGACAAATGAATAATCACAGCGGGGGCCGGGGGAGCTATTTGTAATGGGAAAGAACTGCTGCTAATGGTTCACTGCCCAAACTTTCTTGGTAGCTTGCATGTACATCATAGCCTTCATGACCATGATCCCATAACTCGTTATAGTCATTGATATAACTTTTAAAATTGCAATCACTGTTGGAACTCATAGAATGATTTTTGCCAAACGCAAGAATGCCAGCTCTCTGCAAGAGCAACTCTTCTCTGCCTTCTCCCTGGAGTCCTGCAAATCTTTCCTTATCACACACAAATTCCATTCTCTTTTCAAAGCCACAATTGAACCTCACTTAACCACATTCTAAGAAGTCTATAAAATAATGAGGGGCATAGATCAGTGAGGTAGTCAACATCTTTCCAATGATAGGATAGTCTAAAACTAGAGGGCATAGGTTTAAGATGAGAGGGGAGAGAGTCAAAATTGTCCCGAGGCAAAATTTTTTTACAAAGGGTGGTAAGTGTCTGGAACAAGCTGCCAGACGCATTAGTAAAGAGGGGTACAATTTGTTTTTTCAAAAGCATTTAAGCAGTCGCATGGATAAGACAGGTGTGGAGGGATGTGGACCGAATGTGGGCAATTGAGACAAGCTTTATGGTTAAAAACTGGGCGGCATGGACAAGTTGGGCCAAAGGGCCTGTTTGCATGCTGTAAACTTACTCTGTAACTCCCTGGACCTTTAAAAATGCTCGGCAAAAACAGGATGCAGCCCATATCTATTTCCGACAGATGCAATTTTTGTATGCAGGGAAAGGGGATGCGGGTTGATTCATATAAATGGGAAACCAATATCATTTGGGCCATATATGGGGGGTGGAGGGGGATTCTCCCGGCCTGTTGTGGTGTTTTTCTGGCACTGTTAGCTCCACACCAGAAATTGGCACAGAGCTGAATAGTCTATGCTAATGCCCATTGACATCTACTTTACTTCTGATCGGTGGGCTTGGGACTGAAATCCCCAGGCCACTTGTGTCTCTCCTGTCAGGAATGGTACACTTCAGGGGGATTTACTATAGCTCCCCACTTGCATGGAGGTGGCAGCCCAACCCTGTTGCAATGAAAGGGGACAATCGAGGCCCCCCCCCCCACGCCAGTGGGTTGGGCTCCAGGCTGTGCCACTCTGGGCATTGCTAGCACTGTCCAAGAGATAAAGTTGCAATGCGCATGGGCATCTTGGCACTGCCCACTGGGCATTTGGGAATGCCAAGGCAGTGGGACCTAATGAGGCAGGACCACTTGGTTGCGGGGGGGGGTGGTTTGGGGGTGGGAGATGGGTTGGGGGGGGGCAGGTCCTGCTGCTGCTGCTACCACCCTGCACTTGGGCTGAGTCATCACGTGGAGATGCCAGCGTTGGACTGGGGTAAACACAGTAATAAGTCTCATAACACCAGGTTAAAGTCCAACAAGTTTATTTGGTAGTAAACGTCACTAGCTTTTGGAACGCTGTTCCTTTGTCAGGTGAGTGCCCAAAAGCTAGTGGCGTTTACTACCAAATAAACCTGTTGGACTTTAACCTGGTGTTATGAGACTTCTTACTCGGGCCGAGTGATAGAGGGAGGGAGGCCAATGATCGGGGTTGGCTATAAGGGTGATGGTGTGGGGGGAGAGGGGAGATTGAAGCGGGGGTGGAGGGGGGGCAGGAGAGATCAAGGTGGGAAGGAAAGAGAACTGTGTATGTGCCATCGTCTACACTGACAGATTGGCACATCTGCAGTGGCCTACTCAGCACTATGCTGCCAACCCTCTCGAGCTGGAATAGATTTTCAATAGGACCCATGCTAGTGCACCCTGCAGTGCACAGTGTGTGTGGAGATTCATTTTGAAGCACTTGCTGAAAAAAGCCAGTGTGATTTTGTCCTGTTTTTAATGCTAATTCAACACTTTTAATTTTTTTGAGAGCATTAACCCAATGAATTGGTGCTGGGCTCAATCAGGCCCCGTTTTGCTTGTTCTAAGAGCAGATAAGATCTATTTAAGTGTTACAATCAAAAGTTTGTTCAATTCCCATTCTTGAAACATGAGCAAAAGGCAAAACTGTCAGTGAGAGTTTGAGAAAAAAACTCTGCTGGACTGCTTTGATTGCTTTGATGCAAATGGGGAAAAAGTACCATTTGGCTGTTGAGTTTCAATAGATATCTTTGTTGACCTTACCTCCAGGGCTATTATTTTGTCATTATGAATACTATGCCTTGCTTGAATTTGAAAAACTGAAATTATCTCAGCAGTCCTAAGTTTACAATTTGATAGCTTAGTAAGGCTATTAAAGGATTAGATATTTTTTGTTGAGGTCTAAATAGAAGTTTGCTTTTATAAGAGTCTAATCACTTGAGATTTAAAACCTTTGAATACTATTCTTAAATTGTAGTTGTTTTTCACTAACAAGCTTATATTAGTGAGACTTATATTATAATGAGACTATGATATAAGCTGAACTTTTTCTCCCACCTCCACAGATTTCCTGAGGTCTACTTATGGAGGTAACCTTTTGGGATGGGACTGGTGGTATAAGAGGCTAAGGATGTGTGTGAGAGAGATGAGGACTAGATGGCCTAACTGCATCTAAACCAACTGAGACAAAGTACCAAGGAGCCAGTTCTTCTAACCAGCCTGACTTCACACTTACTTGCATAATATCTACTTCAGCCACCAGTGGGCATGTCTCAATCTTGCCCCACCTCCCTGGAGCAAAAATTAGATCTAACAAGGCCCTTTAAACTGAGGCAGGTCTGCAAAGTTGGGTAATTTCCCATTTCAAATTACCTGGTTTGGTACTGAAAATCCAACCATCAGAAAGTGAACTTTTATGTAGTTTTGAATTGGATTTGGATCCCGACTATACTATTTGGATCCTGACGATTTCTGACTATAACCTGAGTTAGTCTTTCCATTTTAGCAACCTTTTGTAAACTGTAAATGGGGATATTCCCAGGCCCCTGTTTGAAGTGCATCTGTGCAGATTGAACTTTTCACATGCCCTAGAGGCCTCTACTCAGCAAATAATCATAAATGCCTTTAATCCACTATCTCCTGAGATTGGAATGCTGGAGAAAATGTGGGAAAAATCTTCACATAGGAAAGGTGTATCTTCTGGAGATTCATCAAGCAAGAGAAATGTCATTTTTATCTATTTTTATCTTCCATTAATGACCCCTGGACTGATATCTCATATCACAATAGAAAATAAGACAACACCTTGGATAAGAAGTCATGTTAGCAATCTGCTGTCTGCCAGTATTGCTTGCACAATTTCCAGACCACTGATGAAATCGCTTTAGAAGTGATTTCAGTGAACTCTGTCTTAGTTCAATACTCGTGCCATGAGTTGTTTCCTCAGAGCATCCGAGTAGTGTGAATCTTCATGCTCTATCACAAATAGTTTTGTCATTCAAAAATCAATAGAAGGAAAAAGAAATGCTTTCAGCCCAGGAAGAAATGTCATTCTAGTATTTGCTTGCTTTTTATCCCATAAAAAGAAGCATGTGTTTCTGTGCAACAACACATGCTGTTAATGGCTGATTTTAAAAATAAATTCTGGCGCACCCTGGGTTGATGGATGTTAATTAACAACTTGGGTAACCAACTATGTCATTTATATTGCGGCATGCTGAGTAAGAACTTTGCTTTGCATTATGATCTGTAGCACTACAGGATCAGGAGGAGGCTATTTAGTCTCTTGAGCCGGTTCCACCATTCGCTAGAACCATCGTGAAACAATGATTTCACAGTAGCAAAATACAAGTGTAAGTTTACAATCCTACTCCCTATTGAAGATGAGAATTATTCTTGGAGGGAGAATGGATTCTGAGTGGCTTCACTCTCAAGTGTGTTTCAGAGACATTTTGAAATGATTGAGTGGAGTTGGATATGTGAGACCTAAGTGTGTGTGTTTGTACCTACCCTGCTTTATATACTTTTTCAACTTGGCCATAATATGGTTCTCACCCCTCTTTACCATCACTCTATTTGACAACTTCAAACCAAGCATGCACCCTCCTTCCCCAACATGAAATGATTTACTTCACATTTCTCAAATGAATTCTGAAAGCATGTTTTGAACAAAATACATTGTTGTGGTTTCGTAGAAAACAGACAGGGGGTGAAATTTTTCCACTTGGGACTAAGGGGCGGGTGTGGGGAATGTTTCCCACTGAGGCAGCTGCCCACTCTGCCCCTATTCAACCCTCTTGCAATGTGCCATCATACATCCTAAATGTAAAGTAGCATCAGGAAACCTATTGTATAAAATACCAATTGTTTCTGACACCACTATATTGGCTAAAACCCATTGTGACATCTTTAATTGTGAAGAAACATCTGCTTTTATAACTCCTGGTTCTCCAGTTTGAATTGAGTGTGCAGTTTTTCTAGGTAGTTTTCATCTGATGTAAATTTCAATAAAACATTTTTTGTTCTGGCAGATTTTAATAAAAAAGGTGATATACAGCTAGCTAGAATGAAGTCTAACCATGCAGAAAATTACAGAGCCATCTCTAGGTACCAGCATAAATCTGAAGCTGTATACAGGAATTCTCCAGAGTACTTTGCTGATGCAATATCGGCGATTAAATTGTGCTTGAATAAGTATGTGATGAGATGGAAAAGCTTCATCTAAAACACAGATTTAACCGAGGATAAAACCATCCAATAGTATATTGGTGATCGGCATCAACTTGCATTGAAGCATTGATGAACAGTGAGTTGCTGACAATCTCCCTTCTTCACTGCACTCACTCTGTCCCAACATTGTGATTGTTCAGTCAGCATTGTGTGCTTCATGTAATTCATCACAAATTTTATTATATTTTTATATTCATTTCTATCTTTTTGAAATGTAAAACTTTGAATTTTAACTGTGATTTCTGTTACTCCATATATGCAAAATGCAGTTGAAATCTCCATCAGGAGTGAAAAGCGTTTAGCATCAGAAAATTAGGTTTTTGGGGTGCACAGTGTATTTTGTCCAGACTTTCATTTTACCAAGGATTAATTTATTTACTTCATACCTCTATTATGTTTTCTTCAAACTGCAAAAATGTACCTCTAGGGTATAGTGTCTCCACTAATTTGACCAAACTTTGTTATTGCAGTTAGTATTGCTGAGGTTCAATGGTTTCACAATCCAAGTATTAAGCTCAGTCAGCAGCAAGTTCAAACAAATGGAAATTGGTGCAACCATTCATACCCATCCTGATATCCCAATAACCTTCCCAAGCACATATTAACTTCAGCTGCTTCAAAAAAGGGATCAGATCCATCATGTTTCGGCCAGTGGCTCACGAAACTGATGTGTGAGAAATAAGTGCAGTCATTAGCAATATGTTGATAGGCAGTGAGTTAAACTGTTATTGCTGTGACTGTCCTTCATCCCCATGAATTGTTTCTCACTGGCAATCATAACAACACTCCTTCAGCTAATTTATAGACCGAGATGATCCTTGTTCAATTGTTGCATGATATGCCATATATGAACCAATAAAGGAAAGCATTCCAGTCATTCGCAGCCAACTTGGCCATGGTCATGCGCTGTTTCCTGTGAGAATGAGTGGGGCTGGCATTGAATAAAGTAAAAGACTGGATTATGGTAGATCTTAGGAAAATATCTTTTTCATTATCGAGCATCTGAACTTTATCTGTCCTAGGTCTTCGGACTAGTCTGGAGTGGTATCACATGCTATGAGTTTATTTGCTTGAAGTCTTGTATCTGGGGGCTGACAGAGTATTTGAAATGACCTTGGGCTTCAATTCAAATTAGCTGTTCATGAATAGAATGCATTCCTTGGATTGGTTCATTTATTAGACATCATGCAGCAATTGAATGAGGGTCACGTTAGTCAGGGCAGCACAGTGGTTAACACTGCTGACTCGCAACGCCAGGACACAGGTTCCATTCTGGCCGTGGGTCACTGCCTGTGTGGCGTTTACACATTCTCCCTGTGTGCTCCGATTTCCTCCCACATTCCAAAAATATGCCAATTAGATTGATTGGCTAAGCTAAATTGTCTCTTAGTGTCAGGGGGCTAGCAGAGTAAATACATGGGGTTACAGGGATAGGGCCCGGGGGGGGGATTGTTGTTGGTGCAGGCTTGATGAGCCAAATGGCCTCCTCCAATACACTATAGGAATTCTTTGATTGTATAATTAGCTTCAGCTGTAGCCGTGGGTCGAGTTAAGTCTAGTGATGGAGTTAGAAATAACCAAAAAACAAAGTTTGAGGACAGTTGACTACAAGACATCAGAATGTAAAGATAAATTGAAAGATGTTTGAATGTAAAAAGAGCAATACAGTCATAAGTATTCCAGAAAAATTCCTGAAGGTCGGCCTCCATAGCATTTTGGAATTGTTAGAAGCAAGAAAGCCCATATTGGAAAATGATTGTTTTTTTCCCTGCTGCTGTACAAATGGGCAAAGTGATGGTGAGTGAAGATGCAACAAAAAAGTCAAAGGTTCTACCTTTTATTAATGGTTCAATTAGCAGAAAAATCAAGCAAAGAGATGTGAAATGTCAATTGAAAGGCTTCATAAATGTGAGCAATTTGCAATTCAGCTGGGTGGGAACATCTGATGTTGTTAGTGTAGCACAATTATTGATGGTTAATTTACTACATTTGCCTGGGGAGCATTTTAGAAGAACTTTTATCTGTCAGGGATTAACAAAAAGAACAGCTATGTAAGGAAATATTCAAGTTAAATGGAAGAACTATCTTTTTGTTTGCTCAGATGGTGGTGCTGTTGCTATGACAAGCATTAGGGGTGTTGTTGCAAGAATAACCCATAGGTAAACATTGTATGTTTCATTTAAACCCTTGCTTCAAAAATTCCGTGCTAAATGCAACAGTGAATTTTGTGAAGCACAGACTTGTGAATTTGTATATGTTTGCAAACTTAGATTCAGAGGTAGGTGCAGGACATGAAAAATTGTTTTATGCTGAATGACATTGGCTATGTTGCAATAGTTTTAGAAAGATTTTCTGACCTTTGATGTGCTGTTGGATTTTCTTTCTTTGCACAATGAGGCCATAAGACATCGGAGCAGAATTAGGCCCCTCGGCCCATCAAGTCTGCTTCGCCATTCAATCATGGTTGATATTTTTCTCATCCCCATTCTCCTCCCTTTTCCCCATAACCCTGATCCCCTTGTCAGAGCCAGTTTAGCGTGGGCCCTGACAACGGGTTATCCAGACTCAAAATGTTGGCTCTATTCTCTCTCCACAGGTGCTGTCAGACCTGCTGAGATTTCCAGCATTTTCTGCTTTTGTTTTCAGATTCCAGCATCCGCAGTATTTTGCTTTTAGCTGGGGCGTATATGGCTTCTCAAGCTGTGATGTTTACACCTAGGCCAATGTGTAACGCTGCAGTTCAGATCAATACCTTGCACCCAATCTCATGCTTCAGATATACCTGCTGCCCAGCAACAGTTCATGGAGTCTGATTAACGTTGCAGTGAAGTTACTGTGAAATTTTCTGAGTTGCCACACTCCGGCACCTGTTTGGGTCAATCCACCTAACCAGCACATCTTTCAGACTGTGGGAGGAAACTGGAGCACGCAGACACGAGGAGAATGTGCAAACTCCACACAGTGACCTGAGCCAGGGATTGAACTCAAGTCCCTGATGCTGTGAAGCAGCAGTGCTAACCACTGTGCCACCATGCTGCCCCTGATCATTGAGCCTCCTTTAAAATCAAGCTTGGATGGATATTGAAAGATCCATGGAGTATCTCAGAGCTTGATTTTGAACACGGCAATTATATTTGCATTAGCAGAGAAGGAAGAAGCCCTCACATTCATTACAAAGCAGGAGACAACCTTGCTCCTGATGATGTCACATTGAGATTGGCCTCAGCATACTGTCCTTGTTGTTACAGGTAAGGATCTCTTCCTAATTTTGCCATTCTTTCGAGAGTTGCGCAGTGTAGAAACACCACCGAGCTATGTACAGTATAAGTAAAACTATTTTCAAGACATGCTCAAACATGATCCATGCAGTGTGTAAAGCATAATCACGATGAATGCATTAGTGCTGTAGGTGAGAAGGTGCCTGAGCTTGCACTACAACACTCTTGGCACTTTCACTCTCCTCAGTGTGGTACACAACACCTCATGTAGTCTGTGGATGCCAGCATTTACACTTTGAACAAACTGATCCAGATTACTGAAGGAGGCTTATACTCTTTCTCCTGGCTGTAAAGCTGTGTGTTACTGCATGTGTCTCTCTGAGACTGGCCAATCTCTCATGGTCACAACGTGAAGATCATAATGGTTATGGCCTCCGCCCCCATTCAGTCCGAGAGCTCCCACGCCTCAGAGAACTCTGCCATATCTGCTGCTAATTAGACAAGTACTGTTTTCCAAAAGGTACTCCCAGGCTGTATGTTCCTGCCCACTGGAGCATCAACATGATTTTCTTCTCTTCTTTGAGGGAGCTGGGCATAGACATCTCTGACATTAATACCTCTTCCTGCCCTCTGGTGTTGTGCCCTTTCCTTTGTGCTACCTACTCTACATGTAGGGGTATTCTGCATACTCCTGATGTGCTGGTGGAGCATGGATTAATAAGAAGCAATGCTGTTTTTGGACACTTCTTCCTCCTCCTGATACCTGCAGCATGATGTGGGGAGGGGTGGTGCAGTTGGTGGTGGTGAATAAGCACAGCTAGGACCTGTGTATGATACAGAATTAGATATTTAGGTACAGCCTTTAACATTCTGAAAGCATGAATGACACATGCCTGTGCCTTTAGCCATGCTCACAGTGCCCTCATGATGCTATCATTTATAGGGATGGAGTGGAGAGATGAGACTGGGTAAGATCCTGTGTTGGAGAGCCAGTGTAGACTTGATGGGCCGAATGGCCTCTTTCTGCAATGGGGGAATTCTATGAAAGGGATTCTACGAAACACCCCTTCTTGCACTCCAACTCATGCAGACATCCCTATGTGACCTCTGACCATTACCCACCCAGTGTGCCAAGGTGATTTCAACATGATCTTTTGCACCTGCTACAGGTAAATCGCCATCACCAACAAACAGCCATTCAGACATCCTAGTAATCTCCATGATCATCTGTTCAACCAAGGGAATTGTTCTTAGTCTGACCACCCCCAGTCCAGGCTGTCGCTGTGGCAGTCTTTGATACCTCACGCATATGGGAATATTGCTGTTCACTGTGTCAGTGCATCACAGTGTCGTTCACATGTGTTCTGTGTGCACCTACATGAGTTGCATATACATACCAGCCTTGATACTGAAGTAGTGGTATGTGTTAGGTCCTGCACCTTAGCTGCAGTATGCAATATGGCCCTTCCCATGTACCTCTATGTGGGTGAGCCAAGCTCTTTACCTTACCAGAACGCAACAGATCATTGAATCTTTTCTGGCAATGCATCAGGAATGCTTGTGTTCTTTTGCTGCATTCATTGCAGCCACAATTTGTATATAACAGTTCTTGGCTGTGACAGGCATATTTTGATAGCCAGCAGGGTACAGACAGATTTCCTGCTCTGGGCCTCTTCCACTAATACTTGAAGTTGCTAATCAGCATAGGATGAGTAGCTGGACACATCCCTTTCCCCACAGCTCCTCTATGCGACATTCCATCAATAAAATCATGGGTCTTTTGGATTTCAGTGCTAATTTTCACCTTTTGTGCTTGGATGCAGAAACTATTTTCATTATAACACCAGTGATTACTAGTAAGGTATGGTGGAGAAAATGGCTCTGCATAGATGTTTGGTACCATGTATGTAGCAGCACATTGAATCATAGAATCCCTACAGTGCAGAAGGAGGCCATTTGGTCCATTGAGCCTGCACCAATGATGGCCCCATCCAGGCCCTATACCCATAATCCCCTGTATTTACTCCTCTAGTCCCCCTAACACTGAGTGACCATGCTAAATTGCCCCAATCAACCTAACCTGGGCCTCGCGGTAGTCATGATGTGGATATGCTGGCGTTGGACTGGGGTAAACACAGTAAAAAGTCTGACAACACCAGGTTTAACTCTCACTAGTGAGTGTACTATCAGATAAATCGGTTGGACTTAAACCTGGTGTTGTCAGACTTTTTACTGTCCTCACGGTAGCACAGTGGTTAGCGCTGCTGCTTCACAGCTCCAGGGACCTGGGTTTGATTCCCAGCTTGGGTCATGTCTGTGTGGAATTTGCACATTCTCCTCGTGTCTGTGTGGATTTCCTCTGGGTGCTCCAGTTTCTTCCCACAGTCCAAAGGTCATGCTAAAATTGGCCCTCAGTGTCCTGAGATGTATGTTAGAGGGATTAGTGGGTACGTATGTAGGGGTAGGGCTTGGGTGGGATTGTGGTCAGTGCAGACTTGATGGGCCAAATAGCCTCTTTCTGCACTGTGGGGTTTCTATGATTCTATGAACCTGCACATCTTTGGAGTGTGGGAGGAAATCGGAGCACCTGGAGGAAATCCATGCGTACATGGGGAGAATGTGCAAACTTTGCACAGATCAGCTGTATCACTGCAGAATATCTGTGCCAAGTAGTGGTGACAGGATGATGCCTTCTACATGGCTGTAATTTGAGAGCTTTTATCCCATACTTTTATTGTTTTAGTAGAGTACACTTTTGGATAGGTAGCAACAATGACAGATCTCCCATAGAAAGTCCCATGAGGGGCCACCTGTTCCAGAGTCAGCTAATAGTTTGCCAACATTTACATTGCCTTGTCAGGCAAATATGAACAATAATAAGATATAGGGAATTAACTTTTGACAACCAACCTCTCAAATGGACCTTTTTGAAGGTTCTCCTTTTACATGTGCTGGAGTTGCCAAGCCTGCGCCGTGCCTGCCTCTAAACACTTCCAAACATGCCTGCCCAACGGTATACTATTAGTCCCCCCTCTGACCGAACCACCGACTGAAAATTTGATATGCTGATGTGTGGGCAGATATTTTCAAAAGTTAGGCATATGGAGCCTGAAATTCTTCCAATTTGCGAATGGAAATCCAGGCCACAGTTTTCTGCTGTGGTAGCAATGAACATTAACAAGATTGACTGCATTTAAGAACAGATCCCGTCTAGAAATTGAGAATGATTATTTTACGACTGTCATTATCAAACATTGCACCAAGTACATAGACAGTCTCTGCCGTGAGAAGCAGCCACACCTTTCTCTCTCATGCCTGTCTACAAGTATAACTCTGAGCATTATTAATATACTCTGCATGCAACACTTTGGTATTATAGATATTATACAATTTAGATGGAATATGGGGATCTGCAATTACTAATAACTTTCAAAAAGGATCCCTCATTCAAAATAATGAGATTACTGATTTAAAAGTTCACTATTCTCATAGTGATTCTTTGAAAAGTTTGCTGCTATTTCTGTAGTGTCCATTCTTTTGAATATTCTTCAATTGGCCAAAGTTTGAACATAGAACACTACAGCACAAACAGGCCCTTCGGCCCACAAGTTGCGCCGATCACATCTATACTTACCAAGCCATAGAACTATCTGTAACTTCCAATGCCATTAGATCCCACATACTCATCCAGAAGTCTTTTAAAAGACCCCAGTGAGTTCGCCTCTACCACCACCACCGATGGCATCTGATTCCACTCACTCACCACCCTCTGAGTGAAAAACTTTCCCCTAACATCTGCTCTGTACTTGCTTCCCAGCACCTTAAACCTGTGTTCTCTCGTAGCGACCATTTCAGCCCTGGGAAATAGCCTCCGAGAATCCACCCTATCTATCCCTCTCAACATTTTATAAACCTGGTCATTTTATGCTAATTAATTTTTCCCTGAATCCAACTATCAGGTTATTTATCTGATGAATATGATTTGCATGTCTTGCAGTTGCTGCACACTTAACCCATTAAGCTTTGACCGCGCTATTTTTTGAAAAGGTTTGTAGCACATTCCAGCTGATTGCAATATGTTTTCAGCCAAAGTCATAAATCTCAATTGGGCAGGAAGGGAAAATACCAACTTGAAGAAAATGGATAGTCTTCGAATGGAAAACTCATAAATACATCTGAAATTTAGTAAATGGTACCAATTAAAACAATAAAATATGGAAGTTGTTTGTGTCAATGGCCTGCAGCACTTTGCCTTCCAAGTGCCACAGGTCACAGTAACATGCAGTAACATGACACTGATGCTGCAGTATTGCCTGAGCAGCATATTTTGCACAAGTGGGATTTGTTTCATTTCAGATTGGCCCATACACACAGTGGCACGTGGTACAGTGGTTAGCATTACTACCTCACAATGCCAGGGACTCAGGTTCGATTCCAGTCTTGGGGACTGGTTGTGCAAACTCCACACAATGCCCCTGTTTTTGTATGGGTTTCCTCTGGATGCTCCAGTTTCCTTCCACAGTCCAAAGATGTGCGGATTAGTTGAATTAGCAGGGTGAACACATGGAGCTATGGGGAAAGGGCTTAGTAAGACGCTGTGTCGGAGTGTCAGTGCAGACTAGATGGGTTGAATGGCCTCCTTCTGCACTATAGGGACTCAATCACAATACCAGCAATTTTAATGAGAAAATGTAAAACTTAATGCAGGCCCCAGAACAATGAAATCAAACAAAGACATCTATGTCCCATTTGGGAACCCCAGCTTCTCAGCCACAGAGTATTCAAACCCACAGCATGGTGAAGATATGTCAGTACCTCACTCAGCCTGGAATCTTTTGATGATAAGATTTTCTTGGACCTGCTACATCGCACCATTGCCCTGGCTTCTGCTGCTGCTGTATGAGCAACATCCATTCCCTCATCAGTAGCATTGTCTTCCCTGCCCTAGCTGTCACAGGAAAGATTTGGCTCTTCCTTCTCATCCTTTTGCAAATCTTTGTTTAGTGAGGTTGTGCAGCAGACCACAGTGATCCAAGAAACTTTCTGCCAAATGCTCAAGTGCCCTGCCTGGGTGGCACAGTGGTTAGCACTGCTGCATCACAATGCCAGGGACCTGGGTTCAATTCCTGGCTTGGGTGACTGTCTGTGTAGAGTTTGCATGTTCTCCCCATGTTTGCGTGGGTTTCCTCCAGATGCTCCAGTTTCCTGCCACAGTCCAAAGACAGGTTAGGTTGATGGCCTTGCTAAATTGCCCCTTAATGGCAGGAGGACAAGCTAGGGTAAATGCATGGGGTTGTGGGGGTAAGGTCTATGAACTGTACAAGCAGTTGAACTTAATTTTAAGCAGTCTAAACATCTCTCTTTTCTTGCCCTTGTTGAGCACCTTGTGGATCTTGCACTGGCTTCATCTGTCAGGTTCTCTGGGTATCCCTTGTCACCAATGAGCCAGTCCTGCAGCCAATGAGGAGGAGCAAAAATTCGTGCATTTCTTGAGTTGCTCAGGATGTGGACATTGTGAGAGCTTCCTGGATAATGCACATAGGGAACGCGATGGCCTTGTGGTATTATCACTGGATTCTTAATCCAGAAGGTCAGATAATGTTCTGAGGGTCTGGGTTCGAAACCCACCATGGCCTTTGGGCAACTAAGGATGCGTAATAAATGCTGGCCAGTGGCGAAGCCCATGTCCCACAAATGAATGAAAAAAACATTCCTGAAGGATTTATGTTCTGTGATCACATAGTCATGGAAGTTTACAGCATGGAAACAGGTCCTTGTCCCAACTTGTCCATGCCACTTTTTTTTAAACCCGTAAGCTAATCTCAATTGCCCGCATTTGGCCCATATCCCTCTATACCCATCTTATTCATGTAACTGTCTAAACACTTTTTAAAAGACAAAATTGTGCCCGCTCAACTACTACCTCTGGCAGCTTGTTCCTGACACCACCTGCTGCATGAAAAATTTGCCCCTCTGGACACTGTTGTATCTCCCCCCTCTCACCTTAAATTTATGCCCCCTTTTTTAGACTCCCCTACCTTTGGGAAAAGATATTGACTATCTAGCTGATCTGTGCCCCTCTTTATTTTATAGACCTCTAAAAGATCACCCCTCAGCCGTCTACGCTCCAGAGTAAAAAGTCCCAGTCATCCAGCCTCTCCTTATAACTCAATCCATCAAGTCCTGGTAGCATCCTAGTAAATCTTTTCTGCACTCTTTCAAGTTTAATAGTAACCTTTCTATAATAGGGTGACCGGAATTGCACACAGTATTCCAAGTGTGGCCTTATCAATGTCTTGTATAACTTCAAGACATCCCAACTCCTGTATTTAATGTTCAGACCAATGAAACCAATCATGCTGAGTGCCTTCTTCACCACTCTCCACTTTCAAGGAACTATGAACATGTACCCTTAAATCTCTTTGTTCTGTAACTCTCCCCAACACCCTACCGTTAACTAAGCCCTGCCCTGGTTCAATCTGCCAAAATGCATCACCTTGCATTTGTTTAAATTAAATTCCATCAGCCATTCGTCAGCCCACTGGCTCAACTGATCAAAATCCTGTTGCAGTTGGAGATAACTTTCTTCACTGTCCATTATGCCACTAACCTTGGTGTCATCTGCAAACTTACTAACCATGCCTCCTATATTCTCATCCAAATCATTAATATAAATGACAAATAACAATGGACCCAGAACTTATCCCATCCAGTGGCACATCACTGGTCACAGCCTCCAGTTTGAAAAACAACCCTCTACAACCACCCTCTGACTTCTGTCAAAAGCCAATTTTGTATCCATTTAGATATCTCACCATGGATCCCGTGAAATTTAACTTTATGCAACAACCTACCATGTGCTATCTTGTCAAAGGCCTTGCTAAAGTCCATCAACTGCATTGCCCCCATCTAACTTCTTGGTTACCTCTTCAAAAATCTCAATCAAATTTGTGAGACATGATTTTTCCACTCAGAAAGCCATGCTGACTGTCCCTAATCAGTACTTGACTCTCTAAATACCTGTAGATCCTATCTCTCACAATATCTTCCAACAGCTTATCTATCACAGATATGAGGCTCATTGGCCTGCAGTTCCCAAGCTTTTCCCTATAGCCCTTTTTAAACAAAGGCACAACATTTGCCACCCTCCAATCTTCAGGCACCTCACCCGTGTCTATCAGTTATTCAAATATCTCTGCTAGTGGACCTGCAATTTCCTCCCTAGCCTCCCACAATGTCCTGGGATACACTTCATCAGGTCCCAGGGATTTATCTCCCTTGATGCGCTTTAACTTCCAGCACCACCTCCTCCATAATATGAACACTTCTCAAGACGTCACTATTTATTTCCCCAAGTTCCCTAACATCCATGCTTTTCTCAACAGTAAATACTGATGATATTTGTACATATTGTGCATTCATAAAGTGAAAGCCCTTTTGCTGATGAATGCAGTGAGGTGATCGCAGGGAGCTCTGTGTGACATGTGTGCAATCAATTATCCCTTGCACTTGTGGGAATTCTGTCATTGCAGCGAATCCCAATGTTCTGGCTGCCTGTCTCCTGGGGTATGTAACAAATTTAACAAAATCATTTTCTCTTCTGAAGAGGGCATCTGTTGCCTTCCAAAAACATTTGTGCATCCAGACTGCAATGTTCTGCAAATATGCCCAATGGTGGCCTGGAAAGAGCCTCTGGCAAACAGGTTTAATGCTCCTGTCACTGTTACTGCTTTCAGCTTTGGATTGCCATCCAGTACTTGTAGACAGATCTTCATGGTGTAATTGGCTTATGTGAATTACCAGAATATCATAAGCTGCCTATCAATGACAAACTACTTAACTTCTCTCCTTTCTGAACCTGCACCCGCTACCATGCACTTCCCTAGTCTGACCCCGCCCATTATCTGCATCATCTGTTTTGTCTTTCATTGTTAACCCACCTCTCCCCATGAGACTATGATCTTAGACCAGCAACCCTATCACACTCCACTCCCTCCTCTCTCAGGTAATCGTTCTATCCACTGCCCAGTACTAATTCCAACCACAGGACAGAGCCGATCCTGCCCTTTAAGGCCATCTTTCTCCCACCATCCAAGCCTCGAATATCCCTGCATACTCATCTTGCCTCCCCAGCTGTGTCCCTAACCTGTAGAGTTGCCTCATTCAGCTTATCGAATCGGCACATACCACAGTTCCACCTAGGCCCTAACCCCACATATTTACCTTGCTAATATCCCTGATACTAGGTTCAATTTAGCATGGCGAATCAACCTAACCCGCACATCTTTGGAACTTCGGAGAAACACTTAATGCTCTTTGTTTGACAAACTCATACCCTAAAAAGCAACGGTGAAGAGCTGATCCTCTGTGTTCTCTGAATGGATTGATTTATGCTTCCCTTGTCAGTCTGATCTCACACTTTTTTATTTATCCCCGGGTAAGAAAATCAGTTTTTACCAGAAGCCAATCAAATTGCACTACCCCTAAATGGTTTGCTCAGAAACTGGAAACTTCTTTCAGCGAAGATGACCCTGTTGATTTCTTACTTCACACAATTTACAAAACAATTACCTCCTGTTCAGAAAGATGCAATTATTGTATCCTTAAAGAGGTGCATCAGGTTACATTACGCTGGATAATCAATAGCACAATGATACAAGATTCGCTAAATGGTTTAGCACTCCTGTTCTTGTACATTGAAAAATATCAAGGGTGACCAGCTACATCCATTAAATTTCTGTCAGCCTGGTCATCAGGATTGCTATTACATGAAATCATCACAAATAATTTGGATTTTTTTCCAGCCAACTTGTCGATGACCTCATCAAGGGAAACTAATGAGCATGACTCAGAAGAGAGCTGAATTAATATTGGTAGAGGATCACTAACCCAGAATGATTGGGATTCAAGTGTATATTCATCAGCCTCACGCTACCAGACAGGGATGCTACTTTCAATCAATTCCTCTCATCATTAGTGTTCAGCTTTGGACAAAAATAATCAGGAACGTGCAAACGGATGTTGGAGTTAATCACGGTTCTTTGGAACAGTTTTGATTTTCAAAAAAGACCGCTTTGCTTGAGAAACTGCGTCCAAGTAGATTGTATCGTATCAAACTCAGGATTGTTTGGATGATTGTGTGCTCTTGTTTTATTCCATCACATTTACTGCAAGTCTGCTGTTTATTTAATTCATCACTATCTATGACCTGGGATCAAATTTAATGGCATCCCGCAACCATTCTGTCTTCAAGCTCCACTATTCCTGAAGTACTTTCTGGGTCCTGAATATTCAGGATGAGAAGTAATCAAATGACTTTCCTCAATGAACCAAATAGTGTTGGCTCACCTGTGCTTTGAAAAAAATATAAAGATTATTAATTAACCTTGAGATTAAACACCCACATGTAATTAATCCTTTCTACCCTGATTTGTCCAGAATGTAATAATCCGTGCACATCAAGAAGGCCTAGATTTCTGCTTATTTAGAAGCGCAGTAAAAAGTCTGACAACACCAGGTTTTAGTCCAACCGATTTATTTGATAATACTCACAAGCTTTCGAGGGGACTGCCTCTTCGTCAGGTGAATGGAGAGTTCTGGCCTCAGACAGAGCATATAAAGCACAGTTTAGAGATTACTGATTAGAATGTGAATCCTTACACCTAACCTGCTGTTCAAGACCTGAAGTGGCTGACAATGTGAGTGGAAGGAGCACTGATCACAGTTTAAAGAGATGTGTATTGTCTCCAGACAGTACAGTAAGTGAGGTTTTGCAAACCCAGGCAAGTCACGGGGGTTACAGATAGTGCGACATGAACCCAAGATCCCTGTTGAGACCGTCCTCATGTGTGTGGAACTTGGCTATCAGTCTCTGTTCAGCGACTCTGCGCTGCCGTGTGTCGTGAAGGCCGCCTTGGAGAATGCTTACCCGAAGGTCAGAGGCTGAATGCCCGTGACCACTGAAGTGTTCGCCAACTGGAAGGGAACAGTCTTGCCTGGTGATTGTCGAGCGATGTTCATTCATCCGTTGTCGTAGCGTCTGCATGGTCTCCCCAGTGTACCATGCTTCGGGACATCCTTTCTTGCAATGTATCAGGTAGACAATGTTGGCCGAGTTGCAAGAGTATTTACCATGTACCTGGTGGATGGTATTCTCACGTGTGATGATGGTATCCATGTCGATGATCCGGCATGTCTTGCAGAGGTTGCTGTGGCAGGGTTCCTTTGGATGTGTGACTTTGTCTTTTAAGTACAGAAAATCCTCACTTTTATGGAATGCTTGTATTTGCATTCTGTAAAACCGCAACTATAAATTAAAAAACTCTATATGAATGGTAGGAATCAGTGTTAAAATCAATGTTATAGCTACAATTACAGGGCTCTAAAATTAAAATCAGCTTGCAGATTTAGAAAATTGGTCTTTTCTCCACAGCAGCTCAGGCTTCTACTTCTTCCTTTCAAATAAAAACTGTTATTTTGGATATTCTTCTTGGAGAATTTGTAATATAACATAGTTTTGACATGTGCGAATGACCATCTCTGGTTGCATTTGTTTCAGAATGGTACTGATTGGGTCATGAGACCTGACATCATATCAACAAGAAACATGACACAGTGGTTAACACAGCTGCCTCCCAGCGCCAGTGGCTTCTATTCTAGGGACACGAAACAGTGATGTGCAATGACGCACAATAGTTCAAAAGACAAAAAGTGCTGTGACATCAAAATTATAAGTGCAAATTATAATACTGACTCTTAAAGCAATATGCCATTGAAATGGAACAACATATAATCCATAGAATTTCAACAGTGCAGAAGGAGGCCATTTGGCCCCTATGCACGTACTCTCTGAAAGAGCATCCCACTTGGGCCCAGCCACCCGCCCCTTTCCCTCATTCTATTCATTTGCCATAGCCAATCCACTTAACCTGCAATATCTTAGAACATAAAACAGGGTTTACTGTAAATCTATAATCAACTCCTCTGCATTTGGGTGAAAAATGTATGACAATATTTCGTATTACCATATCATGGAGTTCTTTTTAGCATGGAACTCCACTTTTTTATTTACATGTTTCAATTGTAGAACCACTTTGTGTCTGATGTGCATATATTTTACTTTTGTCATAGGGTCATAGAGGTTTACAGCATGGAAACAGGCCCTTTGTCCCAACTTGTCCATGCTGCCTTTTTTTTTGAAACCCCGAAGCTAATCCCAATTGCCTGCATTTGGCCCATATCCCTGTATACCCATCATACCCATGTAACTATCTAATGCTTTTTAAAAAATAAAATTGTACCCATTCTACTACTACTTCTGGCAGCTTGTTCCAGACACTCACCATATTCTGTGTGAAAAAATTGCCCCTCTGGACACTTTTGTATCTCTCCCCTCTCACCTTAAACCTATGCCCTCCAATTTTAGACTCCCCTACCTTTGGGAAAAGATATTGATTATCTACCTTGTCTATGCCACTCATTATTTTATAGACCTCTATAAGGTCACCCCTCAGCCTTCTATGTTCCAGAGAAAATTGCACACAGTATTCCGAGAGTGGCCTTACCAATGTCTTGTACAACTTCAACAAGATATCCCAACTCCTGTATTCAATGTTCTAACTGATGAAACCAAGAATGCCGAATGCCTTCTTCACCACTATCCACCTGTGACTTCACTTTCAAGGAGCTATGAACATGTACACTAGATCCCTTTGTTCTGTAACTCTCCCCAGTGCCCTACCATTAAGTGAGTAAGTCCTGCCCTGGTTCAATCTACTAAAATGCATCACCTCGCATTTGTCTAAATTAAACTCCATCTGCCATTCTTTACCCCACTGGCCCAATTGATCAAGATCCCGTTGCAATCAGAGATAACTTTCTTCACTATCCACTATGCCACCAATCTTAGTGTCATCTGCAAACTTACTAACCATGCCTCCTATATTCTCATCCAAATAATTAATATAAATGACAAATAACAGTGGGCCCAGCACTGATCCCTGAGGCACACTGCTGGTCACAGGACTCCAGTTTGAATAACAACTCTTTACAACCACCCTCTAGCTTCTGTCAAGAAGCCAATTTTGTATCCATTTAGATACCTCACCCTGGAGCCTGTGAGATTTAACTTTATGCAACAATCTGCCATGCAGTACTTGTTAAAGGTCTTGCTAAAGTCCATGTAGACAACATCAGCTGCACTGCCTTCATCTACCTTCTTGGTGACCCCTTCAAAAAATTCAGTTATATTTGTGAGACATGATTTTCCACTCACA
Organism: Carcharhinus amblyrhynchos; assembly: GCF_965287045.1. NCBI lineage: Eukaryota > Metazoa > Chordata > Chondrichthyes > Carcharhiniformes > Carcharhinidae > Carcharhinus > Carcharhinus amblyrhynchos. The sequence continues at coordinate 28,523,773 of NC_137328.1, read as the reverse complement.
AAGCCATGCTGACTGCCCCTAATTAGTCTTTGCATCTCTAAATACCTGTAAATAGTTCTTCCTCTCTCCCTGTTTCACTGTATCAGTGCACAGAAGCTTTTGTGTGGTACTTTGTTGTAATGCAACAATACTCCATTTAAAATCCATCATTTGCTGTGAGACATGGATTATACTGCTTTGATATGATCAGTTGAGAATGCAAAAAAAAGCTCTCAGATTAATTGATTAATCCGTCATTAATGAGACTTCCAGATGAACTGGAGTGGGGGAAGGAATGGGAATGGAGCTGAAACTCATGGAAATGTATTAAACTGCATAAGATTGTTAATTAGTTTAACTTATGACTACATAGAGCTCTCTAGATAGTAGTTTGTACATAGTTTTGTAATACTGATATGTTACAAACGGGAGGGATGGGCGGGGGTTGGTTAAACAGTCCTGATGTATTCTCACATCTTTCATTTGTAAACAGAAAAGTGTTGATTTGCTTCCCCGTTTACAAGTTGTGGCATATTTCCCAATCCATCCATTTTGTCATGATCCAATTTCTATTAATAACCCCACAGCAAACTTGGGATGTGTTGAGCTCAAAAGATTTTGTTTATATGCACATGCTCAAAATGAGCGAGGTTGCTATGTAGTCCCCTGTGCACTGATGCAGTGAAGTAGGGAGAGAGGAAGAACAATTTATAGGGCAAAGACCATAGACAAAAGAATGATTATTTCACATGTGTTCAGTGTCCAGAATCAAACCCTAGTGAGGTATTCCTTCACAGAGGTCAGCAGGTTGAAAACTAATGCTGAATTATTTACTTTCCCAGTAGAGTTGACTTCCACAATGGGAAAGGCACATGGAGATGTATCAGTTTTACAGGCAATTGTACAGATGTTCCAGTAGAAAGTATATGTAGGACCAGGTATTTACACTGTACAGAGCCTCTTTGCTGTGTTGCTACTTGAAGATCGTAAAACTGGCAGATGGGTTTTTTTGCGGAGCAGCAAGGTAATATTATGTATCACACAAGCTAGAGGACTCCATGTCACATGACTCCCGGCTCTTCACAAAGACAAAGGATGTGTATCCCTTCTCTGGGTTCCCAGGATGCCATTAAGACCTGAAAGGAAGGTTGTGAGGTCTTTCGTCAAAGTAGATAAATTGGTTTTTGTTGGCTAGGCTTGTCTTATGAAATGTAGTTGGCCTATTTGTAGGTCCCTTTTGAATTTGGTCTCTGTAGCCCATGGGGAAGGGGCAGTCATTAGTGTCTTTCTCAGATAACGAGGCGCAGGTTTCTGCGTTACTGCCTTGGTCGCTCCTTTTGTTCAGAGTCACAGACAGGAATGGCTTCAGCCATTTTAAAAGTTCTTTTATGTCAATTTTATAAAAATATAGAGTGAAAGTTCTTATCCTGCAGACAGATATCAAAGCAAAGCTATTTTATTTCTTGTGCTTTAATTTCCAAATCTCCTAATTTCATCTCGTCACTATTGTCTTTCATTCCTATTGCCATCTTCCCTGTTCCATACTTTTACAATTCGTAGTACTTTTATTATATCACCCCATAATCTGCATTGCCCTTACAAACAAAAGATCCAATTTTTCCATTCCTTTATATCAGCCAGCAAAATGGTAATATGTGTAACCTATCGAATCTCTTAATATCTTTCTGATAATGCAGAGTCCAATACTTCACACAATACTCCAACTGAGGTTTTATTAAGCTTTAATATTGGTGCAATATTATTTGGCTTCTATATTCTTTGCCTCTTGTAAAAAAAAGCATTCCAATAGTTGGTTTTTGGACAGTATTATGAACCTAGGACTATTCAACCCCTTAAGTCTCTATCTCAAATCAATTAAGTTTCCCTGGATCCATTTCTTTTGATACATTTCACTAACAAAATATATCAATCTCAGTCTTGAAAGTTTTGATTTACCCAACTTTTAGAGGTGGTGGAGTTGGGGATGATGGTGAGACAAACCAGAATTCCATCTCCTTTGTATAAGAATGATTCCTGATAAGGCCTTGTTGCAGAATTGAGTCTCCCCCATCCCCCTTATGGATTTGCCTACCAGATGAAAGAGTTTCTATGTAATTATTCTGAAGATCCCTTTAACATTTTGACAGTTCAATTTGAACACCCTGCAAAAACAACAGCTTATTTAATATGGCACCATACTGCTTTACAGGAACATTGTTTTGCATGGCATTGAGCCAATAAGATATTAGGTCAGATTTTCAAAAGCTGGAGCAAAAAGATAGATTTTAAGGAAAGTTTTAATGGAGGAAAATGAGGTAGAAATTTGGCAAAGTGTAGGCAGGGAATTCCAGAGATTGAGACCCTGGCAATTGAAACCACGTCAGTCTCCTTGATTTGAGGGAAGTTTATGCATGATTTCTTCATAATTCCCATCAACTTTTAAGTCATTGGGTGGAATTTTCCTGTCCAAACTGTCAGGGGAATCATAAAGGGTGGGGAGTGGACCATGCAAAGGTCTGCCGATCTCGGGCAGGATTTTCTGGTTTTGGGCGAGCATGGGTGGAAAATCCAGTCCAGTGTTTCATTTGGGTGAATCTATGTTGCGCCCCTACCAATATATTCTTCCCCCTGAGATGCAGACCACAAAGCTGAATACAAAACTCGAATAAGTGGCATCAGGCCAAGCTCCATATCTGAAACATAGCTTTGGTTTTCAAAATGCTAACCACCTTAAGTTTTAGGTTATCATAAGTCAATTTGAATAATCTTATTACATTCCAATAGTTTTTTGGTGATCTTTGCACCCTTGCTTCTCATAATTCCTACTTTAACCTTTTAGAAAAATGGATGACCTCGTGCTTCCTCACAATGGACCCCAGTTTTAACCACTCTCCTAAGTTGTATCCTTTTACAACTTTCTGTATCCCGCTGCAATTTACTGTGCATTTTCACTTGGTATTGTCTGTGAAAATTAAAGTTGAACTCTTATTTCAATATCCATAGCTGTGATTTTATTTACTTTATTTGTGTGCACGTGTATCAGCTTCTCTAACTCCTACTTTATTTTCAGTCTTCTAATGCGAAGCACAATTGGTGCTTATTGCCCTTTCTCTTTTGCTATTTATTTCATTATGTGAAAATTTCACAGGGGAATTTCACAGTAACTTCATTGCAGTGTTAATGTAAGGCTCGCTTGTGACAAATAAATACACTTTACCTTTTATCTTCAAAGATGCCTCTTTAAATTTTAATTTGAATCAAAATATTCTGAGTTAAACAGCCTCCAATTAAGAGAAAAACGAAGAGCCAGAATGAATTGGAGCAGTTTTTGCTTTTCTGTACACTATTTATGAACTAAGTTTGCTAGTTGCCTGATGAACCCAAAACTAGGATCATTAGCATTTGCATACAGATTTACACATATTTACCTATGTGTAAATAGACAACCATAACTTGATGATTTGAAGAGATGGATGGCAAGCGAAACTATGTTGGCAATTGCTAAATTTTATGTTGTAGTAACTTTGAGGCATCAAGTAGGTGCAGTAATCTTATTAATATCTTAGTAACTAATATTTGTTTATGTTTATCATGTTAAAGCTTTATTCTCTAAACAGAATAATTATATTAGTAAGCAATGCCTTAGATTACAGGCGCTAGCTAATGCCATATAAACCAAGTACAGTTAAAATTAACAGTTGCACATTTTGACCATGTGTACACCTCACAAATGAACTCCCATAATTTCTTATTGTCATTTTATCTGTTGAAGATGAAAGTTAAAGTTTATTTATTAGTCACAAGTAAACTTACGTTAACACTGCAGTGAAGTTACTGTGAAAATCCCCTAGTCATTAAATCTCTGATGTCAGAGTTTTTGTTGAAGTATGAGACTAATCAGGAAGGTATCTGGTTGGGGTTAACAGCTGTTGTTCACTGCTCTGACTTAGGTACCAGAATTGGTCCTGTTATTCCTCAGTAGCTTCATAAGAAGGGAGAAAGGTGATGGAGATTAGTAAATGTGCATGCCAACTCAAGAGGTCAAAATATAGTGCAAATTTCTTTAATTTTACCAAAGTAGGAAGACTGAGGAAATAAGAACAGATAAAGTAGTGGGCGGAGGGGGCAAACTGACTGCAATCTATATAGGTCAGGTTGAGAAACTAGCATAGCCACTTGGGGAGAAGAATTGATGCATTTCTCTGATGGCAGAGTGAGATTTATTTCAGGAAAACTGACTTGCATAGCTGAACTGTTCAAATGAATACAGCTTTTTTTTTGTACAGTTGAAAGCACAAAGACTTCCGTTTATCACAATGAATAGTGACTGTCTTGAGAAATTAAGTGAAACATGATGGGTCTCTTATGTCATTACATAGACTTCTAAGCAATACCAAAGTCAGGCTCTTGCGTTCGTTTTGTTGTAAATGGCAGTTTATTTAAAGAGCAGCAAAACAGGATTGACTGGCAGATTAATGAATAAAGGACCTATCAAAGTTGTGGGACTGCTCATCCCTTGAGCACTCATTCAGAGTTTATATAGATGCAGTCCTCTGGAACAACTCCACGTGACCATTTAGTTGAGGAAATTTTGAAAATTACATTTTTTGCAAGTCTTCGGGAAGTTTCCCTGGTTCCCTGGCCAGTTCTGGCAAAGCTTGTACTGACCAGAGCTGGCCATATGCCATTTTGTTTTTGTTTCCCCTCCATTCTTAGTTGTTACTGCTCAATGGGTTTGACCGCCTTGCATTCAAACGAGAGGTTTTAAAATGTCCAACATCTGAATGAGGAGCAAATGAGCAGAATGTAATGTAACCTAATTTCCCCAGCTAATTCAGCAACTAAATGTCAACGTTTCCTCATAGGTTTATCTGGAACAGGTGGAATTAACGTTGGAAAGACATTCAATTCAGAGTCTTTACTGAAGTAGTTGACATCTGCCAGGGTCATGGCATGTGTACAACTGTCAGTGACCTTGGTGTAAGAAATGTTGGTGTAAGAAATGGGTGAATGTTGTTCCTGTCTTCAAGAAAGGAAATAGGAATGACCCTGGTAATTATAGGCCAGTTAGTCTTTCTTCAGTGGTTGGTAAGTTAATGGAAAGGGTCCTGAGAGATAGGATTTATGACCATTTGGAAAGATGCAGCTTAATAAGTAACTGGGTGTCTCATAGAAGACAGAGAGTGGTGGAGGGAAAATTTTCAGACTGGAGGCCAGTTACCAGTGGTGTACCACAGGGATCAGTGCTGGGTCCTCTGCTATTTGTGATTTTTATCAATGACTTGGAAGAGGGGGCTGAAGGGTGGATCAGAAAATTTGCTGATGACACCAAGATTGGCGGAATAGTGGATGAGGTGGCGGGCTCTTGTAGGCTGCAAAGAGACATTGATAGGATGCAGAGTTGGGCCGAAAAGTGGCAGATGGAGTTTAACTCTAAGTGTGAGGTGATTCATTTTGGTAGGACAAACTTGAATGCGGATTACAGGGTCAATGGCAGGGTTCTGAGGAATGTGGAGGAACAGAGAGATCTTGGGGTTCATATCCACAGACCTCTGAAGGTTGCCACTCAAATGGATAGAGCCAGAAGAAGCCTTATAGCGTGTTAGTGTTTATTACCAGGGGGTTTGAGATTAAGAGCTGTGGGGTTATGCTGCAACTATACCGGACCTTGGTGAGACCACATTTGTGTGCAATTCTGGTCACCTCACTATAAGAAGGATGTGGAAGCATTGGAGAGAGTGCAGAGGAGATTTACCAGGATGCTGCCCTGGTCTGGAGGGTAGGTCTTATGAGGAAAGGTTGAGGTAGTTGGGCCTTTTACCTCTGGAGTGGAGGAGGATGAGAGGCGACTTAGTAGAGGTTTATAAGATGATGAGGGGGATAGATAGAGTGGACATTCAGAGACTATTTCCTCGGGTGGATGTCGCTGTTACTAGGGGGCACAACTATAAGGTTTATGGTGGGAGATATAGGAGGGATGTCTGAGGTAGAGTCTTTACTCAGAGAGTGGTTGGGGTGTGGAATGCACTGCCTGCTGTGATAGTGGGGTCGGACACTTCAGGAACTTTCAAGTGGTTATTGGATAGGCACATGGAGCACTCCAGAATGATAAGGAATGGGATAGGTTGATCTTGGGTTTGGACATAGCTTGGCACAACATCAAGGGTCGACAGACCTGTACTGTTCTATGTAAATATAAAATTAGCTAGTGCCCCTGGTCTTTATCCAGCAAGCCTTATTCAAAACTGTATGTGTTAATGTGAGAGGTTTTTTTTCAATTCTAATAATTGCAATTTATTTACAGACGTTTCACTCAAACTTGTACAGAAAACAGCTTTTTTAGGTCCACATTAAAATTGACATTTGGCAAGACGTTCCCAAAAGATTCATTTAGTCTCAGGTTTTTTCTCTCTTTCTTCAAGTTTGGGAACTTCAATTGGCTTGAGGCGCGCTGGGAAAGTTTCCCAAGATCTAAAGTTAATTTTGCAGAATTCCTGGACAGGTTCAGCTGCAACACATTTGACCTGATCCTAATGTACGTCCACATGGCCAGAGATTTTGTGAAAAGGATGGCTTTCAAACCCATCTGTAAGTATTTGTCTTAGATTTGAATGGTCAGCAAAGAATACACCATACATATCCCAAATCTCGCTCTCTTTCATACCAGTTTACAATCTTGAATACATGTACTGAGGAATCTAGTGGTGTCAACTCATCAGTGTTGGTTGTAATATCTGATGTGGTGAAGTAGATTGTTGTCCATTCTGATGTCAGGAATGGTGAGGTAATTAGAGGTTCTAATGATATACTCCTGGAATTGTAGATTTTCATCAATTGCCAATTTCAGAATAGATAGGAAAGAATCAAATTAAAACTCAACTAAACTCTGGAAAGTAGTTTTTATTTGCCATCCCAAGAATTGGCTGTGGTTAAACTTTAGGACAAATCATTTATGCACAACTGAAAATCATGAGATTTTTTTTTCTTCAAAAACTTAAATCAAAATCATACAGTAAGTGGCCTTGTACATTGTTTTCGTAAAATTTTTGAGATAGCTCGTCTTCCAATCTCTGCACAATTATCTCTCATTCTTGAAATAAAGGCTGCCTCTTTTCCTCATCTACTTATTGCCTTTTTGCAATATCTTCTGCAGACATGGGTGGAATCCTGCAGCTGCCAGCTGGAGGGCTGGCGAGAGCCCCATTTCTCTTCTTTTAGGGAGGGCAGCAGATTTTGTGCCACTCAAGTATTTGACAAGTCAGCAGCAGGCCTTCATCAAGGATACCAGGAGCAGAAGTCACAGGTCAGCAGCTCCCCAGTATTCAATATTGTCGCCACTGAGGTGGTGGGTGCTACTGCTATGGTGTCCGCCTTCGGCCTCAGATTGAGGAGGGAAACAGACATGGTTGAGTGATGGTAGGAAGGGGGATCTCCATGTGGGGTTTGTGGAAAGGTAGGTAGGAGAATTGATAGCAAGAGCATGGGGGTGACTATCAGTGGTTTCCTCCCCCCACTTCCTTATGCCTGTTTCCTCAGTCAGGGTTTGTTCCATTCTCCCTGGAAGGGTTCATACCTGTGGTGGTAGGATGAAGATCTTAAATGGATATTGTTTGCCCATTAAGGGCCACAATTGCTGACAGGATGGGAAGATCATCCACCAGCCTTTCTGCCACACACTTAATTAGGGGGCACCACCTTCAGGTGGTGAGATCTTTACACTCTAGTTTCCCACTCGATTAAATCATCAAATTCACCCTGGGTATGGCACGTGATTCCACCTTTTGTAAAAACTTTTTAGCTCTGCCTTTTTAAGCCTGGCGTTGTCAGGCTCGTTGGATGATGTCCAGTCTTGGATGAGCCATAATTTCCCCAAGCTGAAGTTTGGAAAGAAATATCACCTTTGGGCCCCACCAATTACATTTCCTGCTCTAGCGACAGACTCAAACTTATTTACAACCTCCATGCGCTTTTGATTTTGAAATAATCTGATCTCACATTTTCTCCATGACCTGTTTTCATATTTACAGCATTGCCCATAGCATGTCGACTTCAGTGCATCCCATGTGAAAACTTTCATCCAGGATTTTGTCACTCCTGACGACGAATGCATTGATCCTACTCTTTGGCTGGAATTTTACCACCTGCTTGCACTAGAATCGGGGTGGGCGAGGCTCACAGAATGGCATCCTCCGTTGGCTTCGGGCGGGATCTTACGAACCTCAGGCAGGCGGGGTGGTAAAATTCCAGCATTTGTGTTATTCTGCTTTCCCATATCCCTTTGCCATGATGATCTACTGCTGCTACCCAACATCTTTAGTCAGCATCCTTTTGATTAAATGATTAAACCTTTTAATGGTTTTGATTTGATTTACTGTCGCATGTATTAGTGTACGGGAAAAGTTTTGTTTCTTGCATGCTATGCAGACAAAGTATACCATTCATAGAAAAGGAAGGGAGTGGAGAATGTAGTGTTACAGACATAGCTAAGGGGTGGAGGAAGATCAACTTAGTGCAAGATAGGTTCATTCAAAAGCCTGATTGCAGCAGGGAAGAAACTGTTCTTGAGTCGATTGGCATGTGACCTCAAAATTTTGTATCTTTCTCCTGATGGAAGAAGGTGGAAGAGAGAAGTCCGGGGTGCGTGGGGTCCTTGATTATGCTGGCTGCTTTGCCGATGCAATGGTAAGTGTAGACACAGTCAATGGACGGGAGGCTGGTTTGTGTGATGGACTGGGTTTCATTCATGACCCTTTGTAGTTTCTTGTGGTCTTGGGCAGAGCAGGAGCCATACCAAGCTGTGATACAACCAGAAAGAATGCTTTCTATGCTGCATCTGTAAAAGTTGGTGAGAGTCATAGCTGACATGCCAAAGTTCCTTAGTATTCTGAGAAAGTAGAGGCGTTGGTGGGCTTTCTTAACTATAGTGTCAGCTTGGGGGACCAGGACAGGATGTTGATGATCTGGACGCTAAACTTGAAGCTTTATGGTTCTGTTCCTCCACATATCACGTCTGCACTGACCACAATCCCACCCAAGCCCTACTACCATTACTCCATGCAGTTACCTAGCTAGTCACCCTGACACTAAGAGGCAATTTTAGCATTGCCAATCCACCTAACCTGCACATTTTTGGAGTGTGGGGGTAAACTCACGCAGACACGGGGAGAATGTGCAAACTGCACACAGATAGTCACCCAAGCCAGGAATTGAACCCCCGACCCTGGTGCTGTGCTAACCACTGTGTCACCATGCTGCTCCTCTGTTGCCCAGTTATTAGGGAAGGCATGATAGTCAAAGTGGCAAATAGTGGCAAGAGATGCAAACTTGTTATAAACTTGTTTTATGTTGCATTTGCTAAATTACCAGAGGCATTTTTAGCTGCTATACTCTCTTCTACCTTCCGTCGGGAAAAAGATACAAAAGTCTGATGACTCGAGAACAGTTTCTTCCCTGTTGCCATCAGACTTTTGAATGGACCTACAACATATTAAGCTGGTCTTCGTCTATACCTAGCTACATGACACTATATTCTGCACCCTCTCCTTTCCTTCTCCTCTATGTATTGTATAAACAGTATGTTTTGTTTGTACAGTGTGCAAGAAACATTACTTTTCACTGTATCCCAATGCATGTGACAATAATGAATCAAATGAAAAATAATCAAAGTTGCTGTGTTGGTAACAGAACAGTTCAGAGAACGGAAGGATAAAATTTGGTAATACATGCTGTTGCTTGGGGGTAATAGTATAATGGGTTTTATTGTGTTTTTTTTGTCAACATGTTACACTGTCAATTTACTCTTGTGTGATCTGGGCAGAGAGGAAGTTTTGAACATTTCTTTTGAACCTTCTTTAAATGCGTTTTGTATTGACTTCTGTGTCTTTTAATTCCTCAGATTATTTTACTCAAAGGCCTTGGTCTCTCCCAAAAGCCTGGACTTGAAGTTGATAATTTTGAAAGTGAAGAAATCTCTCCAGGAAATGGATAGGAGTGTGAAAGGAGCAGGGAATTACATTGAGGATGAGGGGAAACTGATGGAAACTTGATTGACCATGGAGTAAGGGCAGGGATAAAAGCTCAATGCACAATTCAGTGGGACATGTGGAAGGAAATGAATAATGGGAATGTCAGGCGATGGGACAATGCTCATAATGGGGTGGGAAGGAGTTAAATATTTGAGGAGGTTTTCGACAAGTATTTATTGAGCCACATTTTCTCAGCAAACCCCAGACTAAATTCAGTTTTTTAGGATAATTGGACCAAGGCAGCATTTCAATCTCTGTTTTAAAGCAGCAGTTGCTTAACTGAATGCACCACCTAGCTGCCCCAGTTCTGGCAAGGCCATTTTCTGGTGCTCTTTTCCCTGCTGCACAATGTCATGCCACCCATGATCTCCACCTCAAAATGTTACATAAAAAGCTAGAAGAAGCTAAAGGTGACACAGAGCCAGAGGAGGTGAATAATCTCCTCACTGCAACAGGTGAGTTCTAAGTCAGACATGCAAAATTTCCAAAGAAAATGACGGTGGTATTACTGGGGATGGAACAGTAAATTATGTCAAAACATTGATTATTGCAGGATGGATGAATGAATTTGATGTTCTAGGTAGTTAGTCCCTCAAAACAAATTTTGCAGAATAAGTCAGTCCCCATGCCCTTCCTTGGAAAACACTTGCTTGTGCAGATAGGGAAGATAAACCGAATATAAATTTCTGTTTCCCCTTGGCCTAAAAATGGATAATGATTTAGGATAGGATCCACACCAGCACATGAGCATTACTTCGGTTACTTTTCAGTGGTTTGAAAAACTTATTTGCAGACATAGTGGAATTGTGAAAGGCTTGAGGTATCCTGTTGACCTACAGCTTTAACAGTGATCTTTGTGTCGTACACCACACTGTACTGGTTTGTGTTTTCTACCCATAGTAATTTTATCTTTTGCATTCCTTGCAAAATTGTTTTGTCACCTACTTTGTTCAGCATCTGTCTTAGTGTTATCATGTGGCTAACTGCTGTCTGTTTCAAGAGTACTGCCATTGTGCGAATTGAATATGGTGTATGCACGGCAGGTATTCCCATGCATTCGGGCTGTGTTGGGTGTTTGTTTTCTTTCTGGTTACTGAGACCCCAGTTGCTTGGCAAAGTGTAACACTGGCACAAATCCATATGTTTGAATCATCTTACAATGCATGAAAGGTCTACATCAATTAAACGAACAACTAGAAATTAGATTCTAAGTGGAACCGAGGAAAGCTGGGAAGGAGAGGTCTTGTTTCTCAATGTTTTTGCATTGATAGGTTGTTGCTGGTTGCGGTTTTAGATTTGAAAAGAGAGCCTGATTTGCTTTTACATAGATAGCTCAAGGCTTCCTAAAGCTATTGCTCCACTTACTCTCCAGTGAAGGAGTGTTGTCCCAACAGGTGATGATGCATACAAGGTGCTCGTTCTCACTGAGTGAAAGTTTGCTATCGTAGAATATGGTTTCAGTGTGTATTTAACCCTTTTGGTTTGTCTTCCCTTGGAGACATGTGTTTTGTTTGGTACTGGCAGGCAGAACGAATGGCAAAGTACTCAAACCTGTTCTCTTACATAGACCAGCAGAACATTTACTGGGATTTTTCATTCTGTGGTGGCTTGGGGAAGCGGGAGTATTTCCCTCTGCAAATCCCAGTGAGAAATCACATGCTCTGCTATAATATCCCGGTGCTGTATTTAAAAGGTGTCTGGACAGTTGCAGCGTTATCTCACACTGAATGCTGGTTCAGAAAATGGCCCAGCAATGTCAAGTAGCACTGGCACTCAGATTCAGTGGTGTGTCCCTGGAAATAATGATGAATGCAGTGGATGACGAGAGGGATGTCCTGTAGCCCAGGATGGAAGGGCGAGGCCCACCTAACTTAACAACTCTGCAGAAGAGGCAGTTGCCAGGATGGTGAGTGTGAACTCTTTAGAGGTTATGGAGGCATTTATAGAGTGGTGCCAGCACTGATGACCCCTGTGGCAAATTAAGCCTAGATTAACACGTGTTGTCTGTTTGCAGTTCAGCTATTTGACATCCTTCTGCACGTTATTTCACAGAAGAAAGCACAACGTCAGGGAAGGTTTCAATCGTTCACTCTAGAGGAGTTCATCAGAGTTTTCTCTGCAGAGAAAAGATGAATGACCTCATCAGCACCAGCAGTGTAAGTGAAACCTCGCCCGATCAAACTCAGCACAGAGTGGGAACTGGGGGACATGGGCTCAGTGGCTAGGACACTATCTGTACTGTCCATACATAAAAGACTTCTCAACGTAATGTTATGAGGCGTCATGGTCACGCTACAGTCCATGTAGTCTGCAGGTAGAGTGGTAACTATGGGTCCTCTGCCACACACAGTTCATATTGAGGGAGCTAGGTCTTTTCTCCCTGGAGAGATGAAGGTTGAAAGGAGACCTGATCGAGGGTTATAAGATGTTTAGAGGAATAGATAGGGTGGATTCTCGGAGGCTATTTCCCAGGGCTGAAATGGTCGCTGCGAAGGGACATAGGTTTAAGGTGCTGGGGAGCAGGTACAGAGGAGATGTCCAGGGGTAAGTTTTAATCTCAGAAGGTGGTGAGTGAGTGGAATCGGCTGCCATCGGTGGTGGTAGAGGCGAACTCGTTGGGGTCTTTTAAGAGACTTCTGGATGAGTACATGGGATTTAATGGGATTGAGGGTTATAAATAGGCCTGGTGGGTAGGGATATGATCGGTGCAACTTGTGGGCCGAAGGGCTTGTTTGTGCTGTAGTGTTCTATGTTCTGTGTTCATATTGTAGAAGGGAAGAGAGAGTATCTGGTGTAGAGGGCACCAGCAAATATAGTGAATGTCATGCCTCATCCTTTGATCTACATGAGTTCACCACTCTGGAAGGTTCTGACAAAGAATCGTAGAGCATCCTAGCTGTGGTGCATTTTTCACATAGAATACAGTAGCCAGTGGGTTGTTGCTGTCGGCTGGCAGCATTGATTGGTGCCTGCATTCTGCGTGGTCTCTAACTGTCTTCCCTTCTTGTTTGCGACAAGTTGATGCACAAAAAGCAAATGAAAGGATGGGTATGGCTCAACTCAGACAGCTTTCACCATATGAAGAGCAGAGGTGGCAAGTTAGGTGCCGGCCTCCAGTAAGGAACAGTGCTTAATATCTTTATCTAGAAACCAAAAGATCATGCTATGTTGGAGGCAACGCATGCAGTCACTGACTATCTCCTCTTTTGATTACAGGTGCCAGCAAGGAGAGGGTGAGGCTAGACCTCAAACCCCACTCCACTACCAGCTCCAGATGAGTGAGGATGGTTAGGGCAATGATGAGATTGTACCTGTTGCTGTTTTCCATTCATACCTTCCTCCATGCCAAAGTTGCATGCTGCAGTTTCCCTTCAGTTGTTGAGCTGAGCTGACCTACAGTTCCATCTACCCAATGACCCAACTCCCATTCAACATCTTGATACCTTCCTCACAAGGCACTGTTTAGTTATGAATGGCTATGGTGTGAGTCAATTTTGAGGTGCAATCCAATACCTTTTGACGCCACCCTCCACTCCCATAACCATTGACTCTCCGAGTGTTAGTTTTGATGTCTCCTCAATGATCTGAGAAACTCCCCCAACCCCCTTCATCTCATGAAGTTTAAAATTGCCTTTCTTCTCAGTGAGTCCATCCCAGTAACTGTAAAGATGCCTCCCACATCCTGCCAACGCCCACAATCCATAGCTATTTCTATCTGCTTTTCAACAACTCTCAGTACCCTTCATCCACCATCACCGGAGGCTTACACTCCCACTCTGCCAGGCCCCATTGCTCCCTTCAATCAGCCCTTCATTTCACCAATTCTTGCAGTTTGTCCCAAACTGCCAGTATTCCACAATGGCCCTTTCAACACTTCCACTCCATAAATCGCTCACCCATCACAGACCCCTGCAGCATTTCAATTTTTCCTCCACATACTACCCCCAACATCTACCCACCCCTCTAGGCCTTTGTACCTTCCCCACCTCACCTCACAACCTTATTGCCCCTAAAACATGAAGACATTTGCTTTACCATGCAACCTCATGCTGGTGCTCCCCTTGTGGAGTATGTGCTGAGTGATCCAACTGCTGCTGGAGGGCCCATCTGAACAATGTTCCACCTGAATGATGGAGCATATGGTGTTCAGGAAGCAACCAGCTTCAAAGTCCTCCATCTTTTCCTTCTATCCCAGGCTTCCATCACAGGTTTGTCCTGATAAGTGTTGTTCTGGACCAGTGTGATTTCAGGTGGTTTTACCCATTTGTGCTTGTTATCTGCGAGACTTTACCACAATTGTTAAATGGTGAGATCCTGGTCAACAGGAGATGCTTTGTCACTTTAAAGTGACTGGGCATGTGAACTTCACACTGCCACACATCACAGTATGAATGGAACTGTTTTGTTTCGGAATGTAAACCATTGGGTATCGAAGAGCTTTTCCAGTATAGACCCAGTGGAGTTTGAGAATATATTTTGAATGGAGTATAAAATAGATAGATGCTACTAACTAACATGAGAAGTGATGAGGATCCTTCAATTCTCTTCAAAGAGAATCATGTTGATGTAGTAAGTGATATCAGTGGACTGATAAATTCATTGCTGTTTGTCAACATCTGAGATTTTATGTTTGGCAATTGAACAAGTAAGCTGCTGGAAAATAGACGCAGCTGACACAAAGTAAATAACTCCTTTCACTTTGACATGTTTAATTTCATTGGGTGTTTTAAAAGAAGTAGCTTGATACAAGTAACTGAAATATGGTGCTGTAATGAAAAGAGCTGAAAATGCTGCTGCAAGGTAGCAGGCTTTCATTACAAACCATCAGCATTTATAGAGTGGTGCCAGCATTGATGACCCCTGTGGCAAATTAAGCCTAGATTAACATGTGTTGTCTGTTTGCAGTTCAGCTATTTGACATCCTTCTGCACGTTGTTTCACAGAAGAAAGCACAACATCAGGGAAGGTTTCAATTTTACTGGTCAGTCTTTTCACCAGATTCGAACTTGGCAGCAATAAATGCTATGTTTTGTATGTGCCAATGTATCAAAGATGATGAAATCCAAGACTCAAAACTGAGAAATATTACAGAAATAGAAAAAGTAACTTTTGATAGCTGCCACGTAATTTTAGTTGCAGAAGATTAATGATGCTGAAGAGGGTACTAGAACACTTATTGTCAGGAATTTTAAAAGTTGCTCAGGCAGGCTGGTGCTGGAGTGAAAGCAAGTGCTGTCTCTTGAATTGGAGCTCAGTTTTGTAAAACTGAGGCTTTCAGTTCAATTTAATGATTCAAAGAAATGATTGAGGGTTCTTTGTTGGGTCAGTCTTTCATGTAAATACCAACACTCGATGACTGGACTTCGTATTCATTCACTGTTGTTATTTCACTTGTTTCAGCCTTCAGATGTTATGACTTTGTGTTGGCTTGTGTAATGCCATACCTTGAACTTTAACATTTACTGTGATCTGAATTTCTGCCATGATGATCATGACATCAGTCTTGATCCTTGATCAGTTTCCTTCCCCAACATGGCAGTTCCCATTTTCATGGAGAAGGGGCGTGCATACGTGTTTTACAGAGGAAGGTAGCCATTTAAGTCATCAACTAGCTCCACTTAAATCTGATTTTGGTAAACTTGGAGTGTGTAATCCAAACTTTGCAGAGTGGACTTGGTAAGAGCAGGTCTGAACTTTATATGTTTGGACAGACAGGAGTCCCTTTGGAGAGATAAGGAATTAGGAGCTCTGACAAAAGTTATCAAAACTCTAATCATTTGCTGTATTCTTTCCCCATAAATGCTGTCAGACCTGCTGAGATCTTCCGGTATTTTGTGTTTTTGTTTCAGATTCAAGCAACCACAGAATTTTGCTTTTAAGGAATTGGCTTTAACCCTTTTCTTACAAAGTGGCGCAAAATCAATTCCAACTGTCCTGCTGTATCCCAACTGAGTAGGAGGGTGGGATGGCTGCTTTCACAGGGCATCCTTGCACATAGAGGCCATAGAAATCCATCACCATGAGCAGGCAGAGGCCAGAGGGAAGAATGTCAAGAGGGAGAAGTGACTACCTGCACACCAGAAAGAATAGAGGCAAGGCAAGCAGGTGGGAAGGGTTTCATAGATTCATAGATGTTTACAGTACACAAGGAGGCCATTTGGCCCATCATGTCCATGCCAGTCAATGAAGACCTGACCAAGTGTGTCCCATTTTCCAAGTGCATATCTAAATCCATCTGTAAGGTTATGAGAGTTTCTGAACATGGTGGCACAGTGGTTAGCACTGCTGCCTCACGTTGCCAGGGATCTGGTTTCAATTCTTGGCTTGGGAAGCTCTGCACATATTAGCGAGTGGCAACATGGTTTTCTGAAGGGGAGGTCGTGCCTCACTAATTTGATCGAGTGTTTTGAGGAAGTGACGAAGATGATTGATGAGGGTAGGGCAATGGATGTTGTCTACATGGACTTACAGTAAGGCCTTTGACAAGGTCCCTCATGGCAGACTGGTACAGAAGATGAAGTCACATGGGATCAGAGGTGAGCTAGCAAGGTGGATACGGAAGGGTGTGTTTCTGAATGGAGGGTTGCAACTAGTAGCGTTCCTCAGGGATTAGCTCAGGGACCTTTGCTGTTTGTAGTATATATAAATGATTTGGAGGAAAATTTAATTATGATTAGCAAGATTGCAGATGACACAAATGTTGGTGGAATTGTGGATAGCGATGAGGACCGACAGAGGATACTGCAGGATATATATTGGTTGACAACTTGGGCAGAGAGATGGCAGATGGATTTTAATCCGGACAAATGTAAGGTAATGCATTTTGAACGGTCAGATACAGATGGGAAATGTACAGTAAGTGGCAAAACCCTTGATAGTATTGATAGACAGAGGGATCTGGGTGTACAGGTACACAGGTCACTGAAAGTGGCAACACAGGTGGAGAAGATAGTCAAGAAGGTATACAACATGCTTGCCTTCATTGGCCAGAGCATTGAGTTTAAAAATTGGCAAGTCATGTTGCAGTTTCATAGAACCTTAGGCCAAACTTAAAATATAGTGTTCAATTCTGGTTGCCACACTGTCAGAAGGATGTAGAGGCTTTGGAGAAGATACAGAAATGATTTACCAGGATGTTGCTTGGTATGGAGGACATTGGCTATGAGGAGAGGTTGGAGAAACTTGGTTTGTTCTACTGGAACAACGAAGGTTGAGGGATGACCTGATTGAAGTCTACAAGATTATGAGAGCCATGGACAGAGTGGATAGTCAGAAGCTTTTTCTCAGGGTGCAAGAGTCAATTACTAGCGGGCGTAGGTTTAAGGTGCGAGGGACAACGTTTAAAGAGGATCTACAAGGCAAGAGGTTAGTGGGTGTTGGAATCTGCTGCTGGAGAAGGTGGTGGAAGCAGACAGTGACATTTAAGAGGCATCTGGACAAAGACATGAATAGGATGGCAATAGAGAGATATGGTCCCTGGAAGGGTCAGGGGTTTTAGTTCAGTCGGGCAGCTTGGTCAGTGCAGGCTTGGAGGGCCAAAAGGCGTGTTCCTGTGCTGTAATTTTCTTTGTTCCTTATTCTTGTACAGTTCAAGCATGTCCTCCCTGTTCTTTTATTCTTGCCTCCTCAAAGATATCATCTCTTCTTACTGCAGTAACTGACTCCTTCACTAATAATGTAATGCCTCCTTCTCTTTTGGATTACACCTGAATCTTCTAAATTCAAAGGAATACAAGTTTAATCTGTGCAATTTGTCACAAATCATTTTCACTGGTAAGAACTGCCTTTATCATGCATTTTGAGCTCTCTAGTGAACACTCACTAAGTTAGATACAAGTACAAATAAAATATATTAAAGAATTGCTCGAATGTGACACATATAATATGAAAGGTCTAACTATGGTGAATCCATTAGTACTCTAGGTGAGACAGCATGCTTTGATTTTGCACACTTCTACTAAGTGCCCTGTCCTCTTGGAAGAATAGACATAGTCTGTTCATTCTCTGTCTAAGCAGCAGTGAGGTGTGTGGTGGCCTGCCTTGTTGGGGACCTCCTTCAGTCTGAAGCCTCTGTATTTCTGCATGGGCAGTGGCATCTGCAGTAGCGATGGCTTTGGCAGAGAGGCTGGAGAGGTGGAGGAAGTTGTGGGTGCTGAGAAGCTCTCCTCACACCTTCACCCATTTAAGTGATTTGCACCACCTGGACTAGCCTTCATGTGGTGTTGCAGAGACTGGTTGTTAGTGTGTAGCAGTTGTCTATTTCAGCAACTGCTGTGCCAATAATGCAAGTATCCTGTTAAAGGTACATCAATCCTCATGTATTCCTGTGAGGAATCGGGAAAGTGTCATCAGTATGGTGCATCCTGATGGATAGGTGGCAAGAGGGCAATTGGATGGGTTAATGAGTATGACAATGTTCATCGTTCAACTACCAGATGAATCTTGGCAGCCAACTCTGCAGCAGGTCCTGGCGGCAAGGTAACACCATCTCCATGATTGGGTCTTGAGAATCCACTTAAGTGTTTCAGTAGAGTACGCTTTGAATAGACAATGTCAATTCTCCTCCTATCAGGAAAGGTCATAATGGGCCACCCATTCCAGGGTCAGCTAACAATTGGACAGCGCTTACAGCTTTGATACTTACCTGACAAGGCAGTGACACTTCATCTGTCTCTTGGAAGATTACCATTGACAATCAACATCTCAAATTGGCCTTTTGAAGGGTCCACTTTTTATTAGTGTCTGAGTTTTCCAATCCATCCTGACTTCTAATCTTACCCTCCCCCATAGCAGAAATTGGAAGTTTGGGCAGCCATTTTTTTAAAAGTCTGGTTTATGGAGATGGCAATTCTCACAATTCTGTGCGGTTGAACCTGGAGGAGAAAACTGGGTCCAAGTTTGGCCACATAAAATTGCTTGAAACTGTGATGGTATTTTTGGAAGTTTACTTTGCTTCAAGTTACTTATCAGAACAAAAATAGAGCACTCAAGGTCTTTAAACAATAGATCATGTCTGCTTGGTATTTTACCTCCTCTACCCATTTTGGTTCCCTACTCTTATCTAAAAAATATATTCATTTCAATTTTGAAATCTGCTATTGACTGAGCCTAGACAACTTTTACAGGCAGGTGAGTTCTGGCTGTGCACTAACGCTCATGTCAAGAAGTTATTTCTGACTTCGCCCCTGAAAAGTCTAACTCTAGGGGTGACACAGTGGTTAGCACTGCTACCTCACAGTGTCAGGGACCCAAGTTCAATACCAGCCTCAGGTGACGGTGTGGAGTTTGCATGTTCTCTGTGTGGGTTTCCTCCTGTTGCTCCCGTTTCCTCCCAAAGTTCAAAGATCTACCGGTTATGATTGGCCATACTTAATTGTCCCTTTGCATCATGGAGATGAACAGGATAATTACAGGGATAGAGCCTTGTTGGGATTGTTGTTGGTGTAGACTGGATGGGCCGATTGGCCTTTGTCTGCACTGTAGGGATTCTATAATTCTAATTTTAAGGCTTTTCGCTTTGTTCTGGACTTTTCTCACCAGAAGGAATAGTTTCTGTCTTTCTATCTACAGGCCATTTTAATCATCTTAAAACAAATCAATTGGATTAAACCTGAATCTTCTATATTCAAGGGAATACAGGTTTAATCTGTGCAATCTGTCACAATTAAATCATTTTCGTTTCTCTGTAATTCTGCATCATGCTGTGTCAGAGGATAAATGAACCGGCAAGTGTCATATTGAGCTGCACTGACCAGTAAAGTCCCAGATTTGGTCCCGAGTTTGTGTTGTTGGATGGTACAATGAGCTTTAATAGTTGGAGAGGAAAGTCAGTTAGTATGCCCGCAATCATTCAGGTACCTCTGCTGCAAAATATTAACATTGGATACTGAGTGAGGATACTTTCATGCTCACCTGTCTTGGCCTGAAAGATTGAATAGCTTGCCTACAGGTCTGCTGTTCACATGAGACATAGCGCCAACAAAAGTTAGTGCCTCTGAAGAACAGTAGGAGGAAATTGGGGGGGTGAAACAAAATAAACACCTGTGGACAAAAACCAATTATGTTATGTTTATCTAGTTATGAGAATTTGTTCAACTTCTAAAGCATTTTACCTGTAACTGTCCTTGGTTTTTCTAAAGATAGTTTTTGTGCAGTTTCCTATTTGTTATTTTGTTGATAAGAACCAATTCATCCACACTTTGTCTGCCCTCTCCTTAGGTTTGTCTTCCCTTTATCATGCCTTTCATAATGAAGGCCTGATCGTAGACCCATTTAAAATTCTGATGTTGAGGTAGAGGAGCTGGTTTTAACCAAGATAAACATTGCCAAGCTACATAGACAACTAATATAAAAGTGCTTTTCATGTGGTGTCACTTCAGATTAATTTTATTACCTCAAAAGAATGTGTTGTGACTTTACATTGATGCCAAGATTTCTTCCTGTCTGAATACATGAAGCCCATTTCGTGTGCATTGTCCTCTCTGCCAATGTCACCCTTCAGTAGACACGTTATTGTCAAATATAAGTAACTGATTTCTGAGTTGATATAAGCTAGATGCAAATATTCTGTTTATAATTTATATGAATGTAGCTTCTATTAAATAAAGATTGCAAAGTTAGTATTTCATTATCTAAACGGAGTCTATCAGTAATTGTCCCACATTTTGTCCTTGTTTATGTTGAGGTAGCTGGTCTCAGTTGGGAATACAATTGACTTCAGTAATTGAAGAGCAAACCTCTACAGTCTCACTGGGAGCCCTGCTACAACATCCCATGTTGGATACTGAGTGAGGACACGTTCATACTGGTATGTCTTGAATAGCTTGCTGGTATGGTTTAGTCTGGTATAGTCTCACACGAGGTATCTGCTCTGTTGGTAGTGTAGAATTGCAAAATGTTACCAAACTATTAAAACTCCAAGGTCAGCAAAGTCAGACAAATCTTTTTGTTGGATATGACTTTTAGGCTTGTTTATTAATCTTGCATGAATAAATTAATTTTTAGGAGTTTGAAACAAGCTCAAAAACACAATGCATAGTGTATAGTGAAATGGATAGGAACAATTAGCAGTACCTCTGTTTTGCTGCCCTTTTTGGATGAGCAGCTTGGGAAGTTTCTCTGCTGAAGTTCTAAAGATTTGAGTGAAATATTGATGGAAACTCACCACTTGTAGCACTCTGTTCACAACTTCAAGAATGGGGCCAAGTGAATTGGAGGGAGGAAATTAAAATATGAAGTAAAATGGATTATTGTAGACCAAAGTAGTTGAAAATGTGGCTGTGTATTGCATATCCTGAAGCAGCCAGTTCATACATTGAACTAAGATAGTCAAAGAAATGATTGGTATAATTTGGATATGATGTGGATATGCCGGCGTTGGACTGGGGTAAACACAGTAAAAAGTCTGACAACACCAGGTTTTAGTCCAACCGATTTATTTGATAGTGAGAAATAGTGTCACAAATTAAAGCTAGTGAGTTTACTATCAAATAAATCGGTTGGACTAAAACCTGGTGTTGTCAGACTTTTTACTGTACATAATTTGGATAGTCAGTGACTTATTTGTGTTATGCTTTAATTGACTCATTGTTTAGGTCATGTGAAATTCTACCTTCAGAAATTAAGCAGAAAGCACTGGCTGGCAAAACAAAATAGAAGACATGATACGAAAGGAAATAAATTCATGAGGCATTTGTGGAAGTGAAAAAAATTGCAGGGCAGCTCAGAAGCATGAATACAAAGAAGGAAATTTTAACGTAATTGCAAAGTGAATTGAGAACTGTGGATTGACCAATGTAGTTGAGAGATTTGCAGTGGTTGATGGTATATAGGCATAGCCCAGGAGACAGGTAGAAAAAAACTTCTTAAATGCAGTTGCAAGCGAGAGTGAGCTATTGGAGTGGAAGGGAAGATCTGTAGGAATCCCCTATTTTTATAAATCTTTTGTTTTCTTTTGTGCTGTAGGGCTCATTATCTTTTTGTTTGTTGCATGGTAATCTCTGGAAGTGATCTGCAAGAACCAGATTTGTTAACCTGCACATTGTGTTGATATTTCCCTTTATTTGATTTGTTCTTTGAGATTTGGCTTTGGTGGATAGCGCAATGTGGCTGATATTAATACAAGGCACTTGAAAAATGGGAGAGATGTATGACAAATGCCTTACTTGATATGACCCATTTCACAGCATCACCTAGAATCAAAATAATCCCATTGTGTGATATTTCATTGCACTTTTTATAGGAGTAGACCCAAATAAACAATACTTCTTCAGTCTCCAAATCCCATTTCATGGCATTGTATTTTCTCTCTATAGCCTCCTAATGCTGAGGAATCTAGCATTTTAGGCCATACAAAATTGCACTGCAGATAGATATCTGGAAATGTGTATGGAAGCAGTTGTTCTAGTCACAATTCTTGACTTTGTGTGTGATCATTGAGTTTATACAGTAGGAAGTCTCACAACACCGGGTTAAAGTCCAACAGGTTTATTTGGCAGCACAAGCTTTTGGAGTGCTGCTCCTTCATCAGATGAGTGGGGACTTGTGGGTTTTTGAGTTTTTCCTCAGTGGCCATGGAAGATTTGTATTTGGATAGGAACAACAAAATGATACTTGTGAAATGATACAAAATGATAATGGTAGTAGATTGTGGAAGAAGAGGAGGCCTGTGATTATTAGACGCATTACACCCAAGCCTGCAAAAGCACTAAAGAAACCTATCCCCAAAATGCTCTCCCACAGAGAGATCTGACACCTGTCCAGGTTCATTACCCCAATACCAGATCGAATACAGCCTCTCCTCTTGTAGGCTTAACCACATACTGTGTCAGGAAACCCTCCTGAACACACCTAACAAACTCCTCCCCATCCAAACCCCTTACCCTAGGGATATTCCAATCGATATTTGGGAAATTAAAGTCTCCTATAACTCTTATTATTGCATCTCTCCAGGATCTGTTTCCCTATCTGCTCCTCAACAATCCTGTTACTATTGGGCGGCCTATAGAAAATGCGTGTTGTCTGTAATCAGAATACACTCTTCCAGATCCGTCTTTTCAAGTTCACGACAATTCCTCGCTAAAATCGCCTTTGCAGGTAGAGGATGTGGTTAAGAAGGCCTATGGTGTACTGGCCTTCATCAATTGAGGAATTAAGTTTAGGAGTCGGGAGGTAATGCTGCAGCTGTATACGACCCTGGTCTGACCCCACTTGGTGTACTGTGATCAGTTCTGGTTGCCTCATTACAGGAAGGATGTGGAAACCATTGAAAGGGTGCAGAGAGGATTTACAAGGATGTTAACTGGATTGGGTGGCATGCCTTATGAGGATAGGTTGAGAGAGTTCGATCTTTTCTCCTTGGAGAGACAAAGGATGAGAGGGGACCTGATAGAGGTATATAAGGTGATGAGAGGTATTGGTCAGGTGGACTCTCAGAGGCTTTTCCCCAGGGCTGAAATGGCTGCCACAAGAGGACACAGGTTTAAGGTGCTGGGGAGTAGGTACAGAGGAGATGTCAAGGATAGGTTTTTCACTCAGAGGGTGGTGGGTGAGTGGAATCAGCTGCACTCGGTGGTGGTGAACGCAAATTCGTTAGGGTCTTTTAAGAGACTTCTGGATGAGCACGTGCGACTTAGTAGGATTGAGGGTTATAGGTAACCCTAGTAAGTAGAGATAAGATCAGCGCAACTTGTGGGCCAAAGGGCCTGTTTGTGCTGTAGTGTTCTATGATTCCATGATCCTATCTCTTTAATCCTTCAGACAAATTTCAGTGACTATATAAAGCAGACATCTGATATTAAAGCTGAATGCCAGTGACAACAAGCATACATAGGTGTCACAAATTACATGCGATCTGTCTTGACTGACGATCAGTTTAAGTTTGGATACCTGTCTCAATTCTAGTAGATCAGAGGTATTTTAAGTCCTCCATAATTTGTTGGCTAACATTGCAGTTTCTCAGCAGCTACCTGACAAATGAGTAGTCCACATTATGCTTTGCATTTATATTTGCTGTTCACTAGTTATTTGCAAAGGTTCATCTTTTGCTGTTTGTGATTTCACTTTGAAAGTGTCCTTAGTATTCTTTGAAGTGTTTGTCGTAGAAGGAATAATTCAGAGGCTGATGTGCTGAGTTACAGAGAAACATGGAATATAGGAGCAGGAGGAAGCGATTCAGCCCTTGGAACCTGCTCTGCCATTCGTTATGATTATGGCTGATCATCCAGCCTGATGTGCAGGTCAGGTGGATTGACCATGCTTCCCCTCAGAGCCTTCGATCTCCTTCGTCACTGGTGCTTTATCTGACTACTTGAAAATTTATGATGTATTGGTCTCAACTGCTTTCTCTGGTAACTAATTTCATAGGCTCACCACTCTCTGCTGAAGACATTTCTCTTCCTCTTAGTCTTAAAAGGTTCACTCCAGACTACAGCCCCCGTCATTGGGAACATTCTTCCTGCATCTAACCTGTCTAATTCTGTTAGAATTTTGTAGGTTTGTATGAGATTCCCCCCTCATTCTTCAGAACTCCAGCAAATATAATCCTGAATGACTCCATCTTCCTTCAGAGTGATGTGGAATTGAAACAGTTAGTCGTCTCACAACCAGAGGTTGAAGTCCAACAGGTTTATTTGGTAGCACGAGCTACACTGGTGAGATCACGCAGATGCTGCGATAACAGATGAATGGGCACTGTTCGACAATCACCAGACAGGAGTGTTCCCTTCCTGTCGAGGGACACTTCAGCAGTCATGGGCATTCAGCCTCTGATCTTCAGATAAGTGTCCTCCAAGGCAGCCTTCATGACACACGACAATGCAGAATCGCTGAGCAGAAACTGATGGCCAAGTTCTGCACATGTGAAGACGGCCTCAACTGGGTTCTTGGGTTCATGTAACCCCCGCAACTCGCCTGGGCTTGCAAAATCTCACTAACTGTCCTGGCTGGAAACAATTTACACATCTTTAACCTGTGATTATTCCTCTCTCCACTCACGTTGTCTGCACCTGTAAAGACTCGCATTCCAACCATTATCTTGTAATTTAGTGTGTGTCTATATATGCCCTGTTTGTGAATCGAACTTTCACTCATCTGACAAAGGGGCAATGCTCCAAAAGCTTGTGCTATCAAATAAACCTGTTGGACTTTAATCTGGTGCTGTGAGACTACTTACTGTTTCTTCAGAGTGGCACACTAGTTTGCACTGCTGTCTCAGTTCCAGGGACCCAAGTTTAACTGCAGCCTTGAGTGACTGTGTGAACTCCAGATATTCTTCCCGTGTCTGTGTGGGTTTCCTTCCGGTGCTCGAGTTTCCGCCCACAGTACAAAGATGTGCAGGTCAAGTGGATTGACCATGCTAAATTGCCCCATAGTGTCCTAAGATGTATAGGTCAGATAGATTAGCTATGGGAAATGTATGGGGTTACAGGGGTAGGTTGGGGAGAGGGCCTAAATAAAACACTTTATCGGAGTGTCAGTGCAGACTCGATGGGTCAAATGACCTCCTCTGCACTGTAGGGATTCAATGATTCATGCATCAATCCCATCACCCCAGGGATCAGTCTAGTAAACCTTCACTGCTCTCGGTCCATTGCAAAGACATCTGTCCTCAGGTAAAGAGACCAAAACTGCACATAATATTCCAGGTGTGTCGTCTTAGCAAGACCCTGTATAATTGCAGCAGAATATCTGTGTTCCTGTATGTGAATCCTCTCAATGCAGGTAGCATACCATTTGCCTTCTTTGCCACCTGCTGCTCCTTCAGTGACTGGTGAACAAGAACATCCAGGTCTTATTGCACATTCATAGAATCATAGAATCCCTATAGTACAGAAGGAGGCTATTTGGCCCATTGAGTCCACACCGACTTTCCGACAGAGCATCTTACTCCAGGCCCTATCCTCGTAATGCCATAAAAAACTTCACTAATTCCCCGAACCTACAGAGCTCCGGGCACCAAGGGGCAATTTAGCATGACAAATCCACCTAACCTGCACACCTTTGGACTGTGGGAGGAAACAGGAGCATCTGGAAGAAACCCACGCAGGGGCAGCACGGTAGCACAGTGGTTAGCGCTGCTGCTTCACAGCTCCAGGATCCTGGGTTCAATTCCAGCTTGGGTCACTGTCTGTGTGGAGTTTGCACATTCTCTTCGTGTCTGCATGGGTTTCCTCCAGGTGCTCCAGTTTCCTCCCACAATCCAAAGAGGTGCGGGTTAGGTTGATTGGCCATGCTAAGAAATTGCCCCTTAGTATCCAGGGATACGTAGGTTAGAGGGATTAGCGAGTATAATATGTAGAGATATTGGGGGTAGGGCCTGGGTGGGATTGTGTTCGGTGCAGACTCGATGGACTGAAGGGCTTCTTCCTGCACTGTAGGGCTCTATGATCTATGAGACACAGGAAGAACATGTAAACTCTACACAGGTAATCACTCAAGGACGCAATCGAACCCAGGCCCCTGGCACTGTAGTCTGCAGATATGGAGTAAATCATTTGGGACTAAGATGAGGAGAAATTCCTTCTTCCAGAGACTGGTGAGCCTGTGGAATTGGATTCTGTGGAGGCAGCAATGCTAACCAGTATGCCACTGTGTTTTTTGACTTGATTTAATTATTTTTGCCACATGTATTGGTGTACAGTGAAAAGAATTGTCGTTTGCACAGTATATAGACAAAGCATACTGTTCATAGAGAATGATGTGGAGATGCCAGCGTTCAACTGGGGTGGGCACAGCCAGAGCTCTCACAACATCAATTTAAAGTCCAACAGGTTTATTTGGTATCACGATCTTTCAGAGCATTGCTGCTTTATCAGGTGAGTGGAGAGTTGGGTTCACAAACACATACAGACTCAATTGCAAGATAATGGTTGAAATATGACTCTTTACAGGTAATCAAGTCTTTACAGACAATGCGAGTGGGTTGGATAAAGAAGTGTGAATTGCCTCAAGCCAGGACAGTTAGTAGGATTTTACAAGCCCGGGCCGAATTGTGGGGGTTACACGTAGTGTGACATGAACCCAAGATCCCGGTTGAGGTCATTCTCATGCATTTGGAACTTGGCTATCAGTTTCTGCTTGGCAATTCTTGGCAAATTGTCATGTGTCTTGAAGGCTACCTTGGAGAATGCGTACCCGAAGATCGGAGGCTGAATGCCCTTGACTGCTGAAGTGTTCCCCGACAGGAAGGAAACACTCCTGCCTGGTGATTGTCGCGCAGTGTCCGTTCATCCATTCCCGTAGTGTCTGCATGGTCTCGCCAATGTACCATGCCTTGGGAAATCCTTTCCTGCAGCATATGAGGTAGACAACATTGGTCAAGTTGCATGAGTATGTACTATGTAGTGGGTGGGTGGTGTTCTCACGTGTGATGGTGGCATCCTGTTTGATGATCTGACACGTGTTGCAGAGGTTGCTGTGGCAGAGTTGTGTGATGTCATGGTAACTGTTCTCCTGAAGGCTGATTAGATTGCTGTGAACAATTGCCTGTTTGAGGTTGCACGGTTGGTTTTAAGGCAAATAGTCGGGGTGTGGAGATGGCCTTGGCGAGATGTTCATCTTCATTGATGACGTGTTGAAGGCTCAGAAGAAGACATTGTAGTTTCTCCGCTCTGGGGAAGGACTGGACGATGAAGGGTACTCTGTTGGCCGTGTCCCATATTCGTTCATAGAAAACGAAAGGAATTCAGAATGTAGTGTTAGTCATAGCTAGGGTGCAGAGAAAGATCAACTTGATGCGAGGTAGCTCATAGCTCACCCTCCCAGCTGGCTTTGTGTCATGTGATTTAAAGTATGATTACACAATGGCATCTTGCGTGAATGCTTTGTGAGGTCCAGCACTTTCATTCCCAACATGCTGCTGCACATTGTTTTTCCAAATGTTTTCTGACTGTGCTTGAATTATATTGACGGTGCTTTCATTCTCATGAATGGAGTTGTTTGTGCCAGTACCTTCCCTCCATTTTCCCCAGTTTCTCTTAATTATTGAGAAATTGTGGGTTTGCTACACTGAAGGGGAAGGCCCCAGGTCCTGTCTATTTGTATAAAGCTGAAATTACTGCTGTTTTATCAGTGTAGTCAGTTGGAATCTTCCTCTCATGTGATACAAATATTTCATAAAGACATCTGTTTTGATTATTTCAACACTAATCACATGCTCGGAGGTTTGGTTGGAGAGAATGTTTATAAAGCATAATTTTCAAATATTTATGCGTTATGAAACCCACGTGATAGATCTTCTTTTAAACAAACTGTTACAATTTAGTTCCAAGAAGAGACATGCAGGTAGAGAACAGTATATGTATTTCTGGAGATTTGTGACTTCAGTCGCTCAGAGTCATATATTCCTCAGTAATACAAAATTGTTTTGTATGAGTGGATTTATTAAATCACAACGTATGGTGCAATTAGATACATATTTATATCAACAAGATCCAATAAAATGCTGGTTGGCCGAGTTCTGTACATGTGATGTACTATCATGTTTCTATATAGTAGTACTGTGAGGACCTGCCATTGCTGGTTGCATTGAGGGTTGCATGGGCCAGAGGACTTTGTTCCTTGGGCTGACCAATCTATTTGAGTCACGTGGAATATAATCCTCGTGTTGAAAAAAGCTCAGTGAAAAAGTGGCACTGATCTAGGGTCGGCATAGTGGTTAGCACTGCTCCCTCAC
The DNA here is from genome assembly GCF_965287045.1 of Carcharhinus amblyrhynchos. Lineage (NCBI taxonomy): Eukaryota > Metazoa > Chordata > Chondrichthyes > Carcharhiniformes > Carcharhinidae > Carcharhinus > Carcharhinus amblyrhynchos. The sequence continues at coordinate 28,495,096 of NC_137328.1, read as the reverse complement.
AGCATCAGGAATCCGTGTTCAATTCTGGCCTTGGTTGATTGTGTGGAGTTTGCATGTTCTCCACCTGAGTGGGTTTCCTCCAGGTGCTCCAGTTTCCTCCCACAGTCCACAAGATGTGCAGATTAGGTGGTTTGGCCATGTTCAATTGCCCTTCAGTGTTCACAGGTGTGTATTTTAGGGGGATTAATGAGGTAAATATGTGTTGTTAGAGGGATAGGGCCTGGGTAAGACATGCTGTTGAAAAGGTGGTATAGACTTGATGGGCTGAATGGCCTCCTTTTGCAATGTAGGGAATCTATTGTCTGTCTTTGCTTTGGGACTAGTTATAGGAAATTGAATTGTTTAACTTGTGAAAATTTGCTTCGCTTTGGACTTGCTGTTCACGACATGTGTTTGTTCTCAATTTTGCTTGCCTTTGCAAAACACGATGGGGGCAAAAATGCATTTTACAGTGTAGTGATTTGTTTAACAGTTCAATTTTTCAGATAGTACCTTTATTACAATCCTGAACACTCTGACTCAGAGGCTAAATGCAATATCTGGGACAGGATGTTCCTGATTGATTCCTATCTGTGCTGAGTTAGCTATGTCTGTCTGATTGCAGTGCTTCATGTTAGAAAATCCATTCATCTCTTAGAAATGTTTTCTGAAAAAGCATGTCTTAATGTTATCCAAGTCCAAACCTCTTCTCATTTGTTATTTTATTCATATCAAACAACCTGTCGACTCTCTGTTAAAAATGGACAAAGAATTGGAAGATTGCTGGACGTTGCACCAGCAAAAACAGGTGGAACTATGTGTAATGGATAAATTAGCTGCAATTCCTCCAGCCTTGCTTAGTTTTTGATTCTTTCACTTGGAAACTTTGCATATCTGTCCCCCGCCAACACTGGCTCAGTATTCTTTGATGGAACACTCTTGCTAACTTTATTCGCCTCTCCCCCACCTGCTTTGCGCTACACCCTTTTGAAATGTTTTTCAAATATCACATTTTGACTTATTTCAGTGACCCCCTCCATGACTCTGTCTACTTCTTTATCTCATAGAGGTTTACAGCATGGAAACAGGCCCTTCAGCCCGATTTGCCCATACCACCTTTTTTTTTAACCACTAAGCTAGTCCCAGTTGCTCATGTTTGGCCCATATCCCTTCATACCAATCTTATCCATGTAACTGTTTAAATGCTTTTTAAAAGGCAAAATTGTACCTGCTTCTACTACTACCTACACTCACTACCTTCCAGTCACTCACCACCCACTGTGTGAAAAGATTGCCCCTCTGGACCCTTTTGGATCTTTCCCTCCTCACCTGAAACCTATGCCGTCTAGTTTTAGACTCCCCTACCTTTGGGAAAAGATATTGACTATCTTGCTGATCTGTCCCCCTCATTATTCTGTCCCCCTCATTATTTTATAGACCTCTATAAGGTCACCCCTGAGCCTCCTATGCTCAAGAGAAAAAAGGTCCCAGTCTATCCAGCCTCTCCTTATAACTCAATCCATCAAGTTCCTGCAGCATCCCAGTAAATCTTTTCTGCGCTCTTTCTAGTTTAATAATACCCTTTCTATAATAGAATGACCAGAATTGCACACAGTATTCCAAATATGGCCTTACCAATGCCTTGTATAATTTCAACAAGACGTCCCAACTCCTGTATTCAATGTTCTGACCGATGAGACCAAACATGCTGGATGCGTTCTTCAACACTCTGTCCACCTGTGACTCCACTTTCAAGGAGCTATGAACCTGTACCCCTAGATCTCTTTGTTCTGCAACTCTCCCCAGTGCCCTACCATTAACTGAGGAAGTCCTGCCTGGTTCAAGCTGCCAAAATGTATCACCGTGCATTTATTGAAATTAAATTCCATCTGCCATTCGTCAGCCCACCGGCCCAATTGATCAAGATCCCGTTTCAATTGGAGATAACTTTCTTTACCGTCCACTATGCCACCAATCTTAGTGTCATCTGCAAACTTGGAAACCATGCCTCCTACATTCTCATCCAAATCATTAATATAAATGACAAATAACAGTGGACCCAGGGCTCATCCTGGAGGCTGGTCACAGGCCTCCAGTTTGAAAAGCAACTCTCTACAACCACCCTCTGGCTTCTGTCAAGAAGCCAATTTTGTATCCATTTAGATACCTCACCCTGGATCCTGTAAGATTTAACCTTGTGGAACAACCTACTATGCGGTACCTTGTCAAAGGCCTTGCTAAAGTCCATGTAGACAACATCACCTGCACTGCCCTCATCTAGCTCCTTGGTTATCCCTTCAAAAAACTCAATCAAATTTGTGAGACATGATTTTCCACTCACAAAGCCATGCTGACTGTCCCTAATCAGTCCTCGTGTCTCTAAATGCCTGTAGATCCTGTTTCTCAAAATACCTTCCAACAATTTACCCACCACAGATGTGGGGATTCTTGACTACCTTACCCACCTGTGTTGCCACTTTCAGAGACTGTTTTGCAACTTTCATCCTCAAAGTCCTGCCCTTTAACTTTCTGCCTAACACCCTTTATTCACGCCACAGGACCTCATCCCTTTTCCTACTTGTGCCATTGGTAACAATGTGTACAATGACCTCTGGCTGCTCACCCTCTCCCTTAAGAATGTCCTGAAACTGCTCAGAGACATCCTTGACTGTGGCACCAGGGAGGCAATACACTATCCTGGAGCCTCAATCACTGCCACAGAAATGCCTGCCTCTACCTCTAACTAGTAAGCCCCCTATTACTGCTTGCTTGTTCTTTCCCGACCCTGCTCTGCTCTACTGTACAGCAGAACCAGGTGTGGTGCCATAGGCCTGGCTGCTGCTGGTATTTTGACCTGAGAGGCTATCCCTCTCAACAGTATCTAAAATGGTATACGTTATCCATCCAAAGCAAATGAAGTGAATAACATTCAAGAAGCAATTTGAAGTCTGCACAGCGGAAAGGAAAATGGAAAGTTGAAGTCAGATGAGATGGGTTGGGAGGATGAATCTTTTTTAAGTTCATTCATGGGATGTCACAGTCATAAGAATGCGATAGCGCCCATCAAATCTGCACAGCCACATATGCTAATCTCATTTTCCAGCACTTGTCCCATATCCTTGAAAGTTATGTTTTAAATGCTCATCCAGATACTTTTAATTAAGCATTGCCCATCCCTGATTGCCCTTGAATGGCTCAGTAGGTCATTTCAGAGGGCACTTTTGAGATTGAACCACATTGCTGTAGTCTGGAGTCATATGTAGGCCAGACCAGGTAAGAATGGCAGATTACTTTCCCTAAAGGACGTGAGGGTTTTTACAACAATTGACAATGGTTTCATGGTTTTCATTAGACTTTTAATTTCAGTGGGCTGGAGATGGGAGGATATAGGAGATTGTTTTAAATAAGGTTCATTAGCAATGGGATGTCCCTGGTAATGTAAAAGGATGTGGAATGATACTAATGTTTTTCTCTTTTAATTCACAGGTTTTAAGTCGGTCCGCCTTGTTGTCCAACGAGGGGCATACACACGATGGGTCGTACTAGGGCTACTCTTGGATGTATCAAGAATAGCCTAGTACTTCATGTTGTTAGTGTACGCTTAAACTGGACCAGGTGCTGGGCAACACAACAACTCAGTGACTATCACTGTTTGCTGTGCAGACACATGGATTTCAGTGTCAGTGTCTGTGGGAGTTTGCGCATTCTCCCTGTGTTTGCGTGGGTTTTCTCTGGGTGCTGCGGTTTCCTCCCACACCCCAAAGATGTGCTATTAGGCTGATTGGAGGTAATAAATTGTCCCTAAATTAGTTTCCCTCAATGTGGAATGCCATAAATATAGATAAGGGTCATGGGTGGAGGGGGGACTGGTAATGTTAAAATGGCGGCGTGGGCTCGTTGGGCCGAAGGGCCTGTTTCCCAGGCTGTTTTTGTTCTTTGTTCTTTGAATACAAATGTTACCATCTACCATGGATCCCCAGAGTATTACCCTTGGTCTGGGGAGTATTGGTCCAATGACAAAAGCACTATGCTACTACCCTCCCTTAAATCTTAGCATTGTGGGGAGCTAAATGCCAGCCCAGATGAGTAAGCCCTGTTTTGCAAAGTTCTATGCAACTGTGAAGCACCTTGTAATTTGATTCTAAAACTGTTCTATAATTTGTGTGGGATGGAGTAGCAGATTAAAATCATGAATTGTTGCATTTCCAGCTTTTGCAGACATGCACTTTTGTGCTTTGTTTTACTGAATTGATCATGAAAATGAAATTGGGCTAGTTTATGCCTAATATAAATTCAGTATTTGTACAGTGGAATTATTAGGGTAAAACAGAATTGGTGAGAAGTTCAAGTGAATAAGAAGGCAATGAATGAATATTGAGCGGAGTTGTGGAACTTGACTTTGAACTGTTCTCGGAGCTACAGTATTTGTGTAATGCCACTGAATGTCAAGGGATATTGGGTAGATTCTCCTTTGCTGGAATGATCATTGCCTGACACTTCATGTGCACATGTTACTTTTGCTTGTCAGCCCAAGCTTGGATGTTTTCCAGGTCTTGCTGCTTAGACTGCTTCACTACCTGAGGTGCTGAATACTATGCATTCATCAGCGAATATCTCCACTTCTGATCTTAATGATGGAAGGAAGATCATAGATGAAGCAGCTGAAGATGGTTGGGCCTCGGACTCTGAATAACTCCTGCAGAGATATCTGGAGTTGAGGTGATTGACCTCCATCAACCCCAGTCACCTTCCTTTGTGCCAGGCATGACTCTAACCAGCAGAGAGGTTTCTTTCTGATTTGCCTGGACTCCAGTTTTGCAGGACTCCTTGATGCCATATTCTGCTAAATGCTGTCATGATGTCGAGGGCAGTCATTCTCACCTTCCCTCTTGTTCAGCTCTTTTGTCCACTTTTGAACCAAGGCTATAATTTTTAATGTTTATTTATTAAACGTTTAAAGTTTATTTATTAGTATCACAAATAGGCTTACATTAACTTTGCAATGAAGTTAGTGTGAAAATCCTTTGCCACACTCTGGCACCTGTTCGGGTACACTGAGGGAGACTTTAGCATGGCCAATGCACCTAACCACGTTTTTCAGACCTATATCTCAGTGGCAAGGCACAACAAAACACCTGTTGAAGAGGTAGAAACATTTAGATTGATGACAAAGCTATAAACATACTAAATGAAATCGGATATGCACAGACATCTAATGAAGGAGGTGCTCAGACACTGTGTCAAAGGATGGCCAGCACGTGTGCTGCACAGATCTCATTTTCAGACAATACCGTAGAATACGCAAAACAGACAGTCAACCAAGGCTGGAGTAGAACCTCCTTGCTGTGCTGTGAACAAGTGTGGCTGATGATTTACACATTCATGAAGAGAACGTAATCATTCGGAGAGTTTGGAGACTCATCATACAACAATGCTGCATCACAAAATGTTGACCAGATCTTGAAGTTGCTAGAAGAGATATTACTTGTGCCATTCATTGTTAAGAGCCAAAGAACTGTTGAATCATCTTCCTTCCCATCATAACTGTATATGAATGATGTGAAGTATAAAGCAGTAAATAACATGTTTGATGTTGTAAACCACAAGGACAAATTTAAGACTCATATCAACATTATCGAAAGGAATCGATGGAATTACAATCTTCAACTCACCTGCCAAACACATTTTGTTCTTTACATATTCTAGTACACAAGAAAAATCCCTTGAGCCGTTTTGTTTGTTTATTATTATCTACAGGGATTTACAACACCCCAAAGGCCAGTTCTTTATATACACAGGTCTCTTGGATTCCACACAATAAGCCATGACCTTGTGCAAAGTATATATATTTTTAAATCAATGAAAGCATTGAAGAAACTCTTTGCTCCAGTACTCAGTTACCATGTTTAATGTGTGGACACAATACTGAGATGCGCTCTTTGGGTCGGATCATACATTCAGGGTGTGTCTGTAAATCACTATTTGAATATTGGGGAGAAGACCAACTCTGGTCCTTTCGGCCTGCCCTGCCTTAGATTTTTTGCCCGACAGATTTTAATTATTATAAGACATGATTTCCACTCTTGTTCAAGAGAACACCATCTCATAGAACTGCCAGAAAATCAGTGGCTAGTAGCTCTGCAGTATTGGCAGCACCACGGGGAGCCATTCGAAGCCTTCCCCTTGCTTGTAAAATTGAGGCATTGGCATGGATGGGCAGGTGGCAATACCGGTGATAGCAAAGTGCTGTATTTTATGGGGCCACTCCTGCTTTCTTACCCAATGGTGGCTTATATAAAATTCAGCCACTAATCATACTTTTGGAGATTCAGATGACATTGCCACAATGTATTCATTAGGGGTTTCCTTTCCATGCATTTAGAAGAAGGACAATTGTTGGATGATCAGGAAGACCAACTGCTCATCAGAGGAGGAAAAGAAAGGAAGGGTGGGAAGATCCTGCTGGCAGCCAATGATGAGCTACCTCTGTCACCAATAAACATGCCCCAATGGGACAGGAAAATCCCACTTCATGAGTTTCTTTTGTTTTGATGCTGTCTGGGGTTAGTGCATCATTGTTTGGTGATGTTTTACATTTTGGGTAGATAGCCCATGCAGCCTCCCAAAGTCAATTCAAGGCTCCCTCTTATGATCATCTTCGCATTACTTAGCTTGCTATCTATCTCTGAAATATTGTCTAATCCCTGCCCCAGACAATCTGCTGCTGGAACACCACATTTCATTTCATCATAAGCCGATTTCGGTGTTCTTCTGGCTGTCTTCCCATATTTCACACTTAATAAAAGTAAATTTATTGCATCTTCCACTGTCCATATCTTAATACATATTCCTCAGCACCTAAATTTAAAATGTTGCCGTTGCAGTACACAGGCTATTAGATAATGGACACTGGCTGGGTATAGCGGCATGGCCTTTCAAGTGTAAGAAAAATATTTTAATGTTTATAATTGTTGCATTTGATTTGTAAGTAATATTTGTGCTGCACAAGTGCCAGGCAATGAATGTCTCCAATAAGAGAAAACCTAATCATTGCTCCATGACATTTAAGAAGCATTTAGATAAGTACATGGATGTGAAAGGATTTGAAGGATATGGGTCAAATGCAGGCAATTACAACCGTCGTTGGCATAACTGGTTGGCTAGAGGGCCTATTTCCATGCTGTACTGCTCTATGACTATGACATTATCATGGCTGAATCCCAATTATCAACATCCTTTTGGGTTACCATTGATCAGAAGCTGAACTGCACATGTCATCTAAGTAAGTGGTTACAAGAGCAGGTCAGAGGCTAGGATTTCTGTTGTGAGTATCTTACCTCTTAATTCCCCAAAGCTTTTTAAAAATTCTTCAATGGAGTGTGGTGTTTTTGGCTGGACCACCTTGAATTGCCCTTGAAAAGATGATGGTGAATAGCCTTTTTGAACTGCTGCAGGCCATGTGGTGTAGGTATAACTTTAGGGCTAATAGGAAGGACATTTCAGGATCTGGACCCAATAACAGTGAAATAATCATAATATAGTTCCAAGTCAGGATGGTGAATGACTTGAAATGGAACTTGAATGGAATGCTAATCAAATGGAACTGTCACACCATGTAGATCAGGCTAAGTATTGATGACAGATTCCTTTCTATAGGGCATCAGTAAACCAACTGGGTCTCTACAACAGAGGTTTATTTGTCGCCATTACTGAGATTAGTACTTTATATTTCCAGAATTTTTTTTTATTAAATGATCTCAAATTCTACCAAATACAGGGAGGAAACTGGAACACCTGGAGGAAACCCATGCAGACATGGGGAGAACATGAAAATGCCACACAATCACCCAAGCAGGGAATCGAACCAAGTCCCGGTGCTGTGAGGCAGCAGTGCCAACCACTGTGCCACATGCTGCCATCCAGGACTAAGTAGCCCACTTGATTGGCACCCCATCAACCTTGAACATTCACTCCTTTCAACACCAACACACAGCAGCACCAGTGTACGCCATCTGCAAGATGCACTGCAGCAACTCATTAGATTGCACCTTTAAACCCAGGACCTCTATTATCTAGAAAGCAAAGGGTAGCAGATGCATGGGAACATGACCTCCTGCAAATTCCTCTACAAGCCACACACTATCCCATCTTGGAACTATATCGCTGTCCATGATCACCCGGTCAAAATCTTGGACCTCTCTTTCTAATGTCACCATGGGTGTTCCTTCAACACATGGATTGCAGAGGTTCAAGAAAGCTCATTGCCCTCTTGTTGAGGGCAATTAGGGATGGACAATAAATGCTGATCTAGCCAGCAATATCTATACCTTCTTAAAAAAAATGTGTAGATGGCCGAAACAGGGAAATGAAGCTTGGTGGAAAACGTTGTGTAATCTCTGTTTTTGAGATGGGAATGGTATATTTAACTCCTATTTTGATCCTTTTAACGTGAAAACGTGATCACCATTTAGTCATTTTCTAAGAGTTACTACAAAACTGAATTTCATGCACTGCTTCATTCATTGCTGAAAGCTAGTTTTTGAAGGATCACAGTTTGGACTTCCCTTGTGATTAGCTTTCAGATGAGATGAGGGTAACCAGTTTTCTTTCAACCATAGCTACAAAGTTAACTGATCAGGAGTGTGATAATACTGTAATGCCTGGGAAATCTGGAAAATTATTCTCTGACCCCATAATTTAGGCCAACCAGAGCTAGATCTGTGAACCATGATTGATGCATGAGTTAGTATGCTGTTCAACTTAGATGCTTGTCATTCTATCTAGAGACTTCATGTTCATAACTGGCACTATATTCATTCGGTAGAATCATTCCAGCCACTTCATGTAGACTGTGTGTAATTTAGCAGCATGAAGGAATGCAATGTGTACAGCTGCGTCCTACACCCTGTGGCAGTGTGATCCATCTAATGTATAAATAGTAAACCCATAAAACAGCACACGTGTTGGCATGTATGGTTTGAACTGAGCAGGCTAGCTGTGAAGCAGCAAGAGCCAGCAATGAAACCGCTCTACTCGAGTAAGAATTCTGTGTGAACATGGAGCTAAGTTTTACATTTGGGTTCCCAAGCATTCACTTTTTTGAAAATTCAATCTAATTGGGAAATTGGATGCCTCAGTTACTAGAGATTTAGATTTCATATTTTCCTATCTATTTGCGTTAGTCAGCAAAAATATGGCAGACCTTCTTTCTGTAAGTATACTCATAGCTGCAATCTTTTCTGAACAATAATTCCTACACAAAACATTGATGTCTCATGAAGAATAATTGTTATTATTTACTTACTGATCATTTTGGTGATGTTGGGATTTGGAGTGTATGGCTGCGTAGTTTGCTTCTTATTCTCTCATGACAGTAGATTGAAGGAGAACAAAACTGTCAGTGCCATTTTTGGAGACCAAACTGCATCCTTTTTGAGAAGTAAATTGTTCAACCTGACTTTTGAGTGATTAAGCAAAGGTGTTGATTTTCCAATGGAACAATTTCCACAATGATTTTGAACTGATGAATTGTATCCCAGAACATTGTGGGAGGCTAGGGAGGAAATTGCGGGTCCCCTAGCAGAGATATTTGAATCATTGATAGTCACAGGTGAGGTGCCTGAAGATTGGAGAGTGGCAAATGTTGTGCCTTTGTTTTAAAAGGGCTGCAGGGAAAAGCCTGGGAACTACAGGCCAGAGAGCCTCACATCTGTGGTGGGTAAGTTGTTGGAAGAGACATGATCTACAGGCATCTACAAGCAAGGACTGATTAGGGACATCATGTCTCACAAATTTGATTGAGTTTTTTGAAGGGGTAGAAGACAGATAAGGGCAGTGCAGTTGATGTTGTCTAAATGGACCTTAGCAAGGCCTTTGACGAGGTACTGCATGGTAGGTTGTTGCATAACGTTAAATCTCACGGGATCCAGGGTGAGGGAGCTAAATGGATACAAAATTGGCTTGATGATAGAAGCCAGAGGGTGGTTGTAGAGGGTTGTTTTTCAAACTGAAGGCTTGTGACCAGCAGTGTGCCTGAGGGATCAGTGCTGGATCTATTTCTCATTTATGTTAATGATTTGGATGAAAAGTTTGCAGATGATATCAAGATTGGCATAGTGGACACTGAGGAAGGTTATCTCGGATTGCAATGGGATCTTGATCAATTGGGCCAGTGGGTTGACGAATGGCAGATGGAATTTAATTTAGACAAATGTGAGGTGATGCATTTTGGCAGATTGAACGAGGACAGGACTTACTCTGTTAATAGTAGGGCGTTTTGGGGAGAGTTACAGAACAAAGAGATCAAGGAGTACAGGTTCATAGCTCCTTGAAAGTGGAGTCACAGGTGGACAGAGTGGTGAAGAAGGCATTCAGCATGCTCGATCAGAACATTGAGTACAGGAGTTGGGACATCAGTTGAAGTTGTAGAAATATTGTGGATATGCCGGCGTTGGACTGGGGTAAACACAGTAAAAAGTCTGACAACACCAGGTTTTAGCCCAACCGATTTATTTGATAGTAAACTCACTAGCTTTCGAGGGGTTTCCCTCTTCTTCAGGTGACTCTCCACTCACCTGAAGAAGAGGGAAACCCCTCAAAAGCTAGTGAGTTTACTATCAAATAAATCGGTTGGACTAAAACCTGGTGTTGTCAGACTTTTTACGAAGTTGTAGAAGACATTGGTAAGGCCACACTTAGAATACTGTGCGCAGTTCTGGTCAGCCTATTATAGAAAGGATATTATTAAACTAGAAGGTGCGCAGAAAAGATTTACTAGGATGCTATAGACTTGATGGTTTGCATTGTAAGGAGAGACTGGATAGACTGGGACTGTTTTCTCTGGACCGAAGCTCGCTGAGGGGTGATCTTGTAGAGTTCTATTAAATAATGAGGGACATAGATCAGCTAGATAGTCGATATCATTTCCAAAAGGTAGGGGAGTCTAAAACTAGAGGGCATAGGTTTGAGATGAGAGGGGAGAGATACAAAAGGGTCCAGAGGAGAATTTTTTTCAGAGAGGGTGGTGAGTGTCTGGAACAAGCTGCCAGATGTAGTAGTAGAGGCAGGCACCATTTTGGCTTTTAAAAAGCATTTAAACAGTTACTTGGGCCAATTTCGGGCAATTAGGATTAGCTTAGGGTGCTTTAAAAGTAAAAGGGGCGACATGGACAAGTTGGGCTGAAGAGCCTGTTTCCATGCTGTAAACCTCTATGACTCTAACTAATTGATATTGGTTTTTCTTGCCTGCCTCCAGAATCTGTATGGGGACGATCTTACCAAAAATATTTTAAGTTGGTGGGTGCATGGAATTGGCTGCCAGCGGTGGTTGTGGAGACGGATTCAATATGGTCTTTTAAGAGACTTTTGGAGAAGTACATGGGACTTAGTAAGATGGAGGGTTATAGGTATGCCTAGTAGGTAGAGACATGTTTGGCGCAACTTGTCCGAAGGGCCTGTTTGTGCTGTAGTTTTTCTGTCTTTCTATGTTTCTAAGTTCGGAATGAGCCAATGGATTAGCCGTGCTAAATTGCCCCTTTAGAGCAATTAGGGGGGCTAGCTAAAGTAAATATGTGGGAATGTTGTCAGTGCAGGCTCGATGGGCCGAATGGCCTCCTTCTTGCACTGTAGGCATTCTGTGTGTGTGAAAATGGGAGAGTTTCAGATCCATTTTTTGGGCGAGTTAGAAATCCAATCTTACCACACATTGTCTTCGATCTGTTTTCTGCCACCAGGGGGAGGGGAAGGAAGGGATGGGGTCTAAAGTAGCCAGAAGGCAGCAGATTAAACCAGAGTGAGCCAATGAACATGCACAGATCTTTCTCTGTTCTGTGCAACAATAAGAAATCTCTCAACGCCAGGTTAAAGCCCAGCAGGTTTATTTGGTAGCACAAACCATAAGCTTTCGGAGCACTGCCCCTTCATGGGGTGAGTGGGAGTTCTGTTCACAAACAGGGCATATATAGACACAAGCTCAATTTACAAAATAATGGTTGGACTGCGAGTCTTTAAAGGCAATCAAGTCTCAATGTGAGTGGAGAGAGCGTTAAGCAGAGGTTAAATACATGTGCATTGTCTCCAGCCAGGACAGTTAGTGACATTTTGCAAGCCCAGGCAAGTCGTGGGGGTTACAGATAGTGTGACATGAACCCAAGATCCCAATTGAGGCCGTCCTCATGTGTGTGGAACTTGGCTAACAGTTTCTGCTCAGCGATTCTGCGTTGTCGTGGGTCGTTAAAGCTGCCTTGGAGAACGCTTACCCGAAGATCAGAGGCTAAATGGCTAACTGCTAAAGTGTTCCCCAACAGGAAGAGAACGGTCCTGCCTGGTGATTGTCAAGCTGTGTTCATTCATCCATTGTCGTAGTGTCTGCATGGTCTCCCCAATGTGCAATGCTTTGGGACATCTTTTTCTTCAGCATATCAGGTAGACAACATTGGCCGAGTTGCAAGAGTATCTACTGTGTACCTGATGGATGGTGCTCTCATGGTGAGGTGATGCCATCCGTATCGATGATCCGGCATGTCTTGCAGAGGTTGCTATGGCAGGGTTGTGTGGTGTCGTCGTCACTGTTCTCCTGAAGGTTGGGTAGTTTGCTGCGGATAATAGTCTGTTTTGAGGTTGTGCAGTTGTTTGAAGGTTGTTTGGGCGACATGGTAGCACAGTGGTTAGCACTGCTGCTTCACAGCTCCAGGGACCTGGGTTTGATTCCCTACTCGGGTCACTGTCTGTGTGGAGTTTGCACATTCTCCTCGTGTCTGCATGGGTTTCCTCTGGGTACTCCGGTTTCCTCCCACAGTCCAAAGATGTGCGGGTTAGGTTGATTGGCCATGCAAAGGAATTGCCCCTTAGTGTCCTGGAATGCATAGGTTAGAGGGATTAGTGGGTAAAATGTGTAGGGATATGAGAATAGGGCTTGGGTGGGCTTGTGTTTGGTGCAGACTCGATGGGCCGAAGGGCCTCTTTCTGCACTGTAGGATTCTATGATTCTAAGAAGTGGGGTGTGGGGATGGCCTTGATGAGGTATTTGTCCTCATCAATGACATGTTGAAGGCTCTGGAGAAGATGAAGACGCAACAGGACAGAGAGGATCTGTCAGGCACTCACCCGCTATCACTGGCCTCCCCCAAACGCTCACTTGCTGAGCCCTGGCACAGAATGCGCAGCTTCCCCCCCCCCCCCCCCCCACCCCCCCAAAAACAGTCCCCTTCCTTCTCTCTTGACAGTTTGGCACTGCCAGGGTGCCAGGCTAACACTGCTCAAGAGGTCCCCCACCCCCGCACCTCCACTGCCCCCGATCCCCTAAGAAGGACTTCAATGGCCTGCTGGTGAGGCCATCACAATAGGTCCCTGTTGGTGGGCCATACGTGATCTCTGCAGGTGAGAACCTCCACTGGCAGGGCTGCTATGGCAAGTAAGCTGAGGCGATTGCATCTTGGACTCGCTTGTAATATTTAAATTTCAATTTAAATAGATTTAAATAATGAGATCAGCCTTGTGTCCTTTTTCGGGTGTGAGGCTGATCTCACTGGATATCCAGGCCTGATAAGATTGTGATAGGCGAGAACTTGGGTGTGAACACAATTTTTTGGCTTTCTTGCGACCTTACTGGTTTGTCGCACCTATTGTCTGGCGGGGTGGGAATGTAAGATCACCCCAATGTGTATTTCATTTGGCCCAGGCAATGTAAACAGGATTACAGGTTGCATTACATGCATGTATACACTTTGCATAGTACATCATATAGTACAGAAATTGAATATAGCTCTAATCAAGTTGTTAAACTGTCCTGTGATTGAAAATGAATGGTTCTGGTGAAATGCTGCATTAATCTTGTGGCTGGATTTCACATTCTTTGTTGCAGGGCTGCTTTTTTAATGTAGTCAAGTTGGCTGCAAATGTCTGGTGTTTGAGTCACTAATGCAAAGATGCCCGTGACAACTAATTTCACGACTGTTAACCTCAGTTTTTAATTCAGTTATGATATGCAAATCTGAAAACTAACTGCTTTCTTTTGAACTTTATCTACCTAAATCCATTTGAATTTTGCAAAGCCTTTTTTTCAGTTCTCTCCAAACCATTGATTTGAGGATAGGAATCAAACCTCATAATACAAATAAATACATAATTTGATTGGTGTGACAGCTTTGCTGGAATTGACTGATACTCTAATTCACAAACACCAGTTTTTGGAGTTTTCATCAGAACTGGAGGAAGTTTCAGTGTAACTTTTTAAGCAAGCGTGGGGGTGGGGGGAGAACCACAAAGGACAAGAGTGATTAAATGTAGTGTTCCTTTCCCAATTACCTTTTGCCTTGCACCATTATCTCTTAACTACAAATGCCCTCCACCTTATCACCGATTTCTCACTTTTATTCTCTGCTCTAACCTCTCCCAACCATCCCGTCCCTAGCCCTTTGCTTCCTTACATGTATTTAAATCTCTGATCAAAAGTTTTTGAAAATTGTTGGCCTGAAGCATTAACTCAGTTTCTGTCTCTACAGACACTGTCTGATCTGATTGATGTTTCATGCGTTTTCTACTATGATTTAAGGGAAAGCTCCCACGCTGTAACCAAATCCTTGTTTTTCAACCTGCTGCAAGATTTCCCATTTTACAATTAAAAATAAGGCAGAATGGGGAGTGAAGTATTGTTGTTAATTATCCTCCACCTTTTATCCTGCCAGCTATGAAGACTTCATCTTGCCTCCTCTTGCACTTTGGGAGATCGGTACTTTGTTATTTGAAACACAGTTAATGTTTGCTGTCTACAATATAATTTAACCCTGAAAAGTGTGTGGTGATACACTTTGGAAGAAGTAATTTGACAAGGAAGTATTCAATGAATGGTTGGACGCTAGGAAGTTCTGTGGAACAAAGTGACCTTGGTGTGTTTGCCCACAGATCCCTGAAAGCAGAAGGGCATGTTAATAGGGTGGTGAGGGGCAGTCAAGGCATAGATTACAAAAGCAGGGATATCATGTTGGAGTTTTATAGAACTTTGGTGACGCCACAGCGAGAGAACTGTGTGCTGGTCTGGTCGCCACATGATCAAAAGAAGGTGATTGCTCTGGAGAGGGTGCAGAGGAGATTCACCAGTAAGCTGCCTGGGATGGAACATTTAAGTTATGAAGAGAAGTTGTGCAGGCTTGATTCATTTTCGCTGGAGCAGAGAAGACTGAGGGCAACCTGAATGAAGCTTACAAAATTATGAGAGACATGGACAGAGTGGATAAGGAGCAGCTGTTCTCCTTTGTGGAAGGGTCAGTCAAGCAGGGACATAGGCTCAAGATAAAAGGCAGAGGATTTAGAGGGCATGTGAGGAAAAACGCTTTTACCCAGAGGGTGATGATGGTCTGGAATGTGTTACCTGGAAGGGTGATAGAGGCAGGTTGCCTTGCATCCTTTTAAAAAGTACCTGGATGAGCACATGACACATCATAACATTTCAGGGCTAAGGACCAAGTGCTGGCAAATGAGTTCTAATGGGTTGATGCAGACTCGATGGGCTAATGGGCCTCTGTATGATTCTATGCTTCTACAGATCTTACTTCATATTGTCACAGATTTTTATAATACCCTACTCAAATTTATCATCATGAATTATTACATCAACATGTCCCATTTACATTTTCTATCCCAACTACTAAAATATAGTTCTAAGCCAGTGCTTCCTAAATTATTTTCCAATCTTGATTTATCAAGCACTGGAATCTTTATTGCTGAACAGTGGGAGCTGTACTATTATTACAGGATTCACCTGAACTCTGCTGGGAGCAGTATTCTGGAAGATCATATAACTGAGGTGGACTGGGTTTAAAATTAAGTAATGGGGGCAAGGGGATAAGTGTGGGAAGTTGAGATAAAGTGAAGAGAATAAATCCAAGAGAGCAAAGTTGTAATATGGGAAATGATGATGGCAGAAAGAGACCAACTGTACAAACTGAAATTAATGATGGAAGAGAAGTTGATGGTGGATGAACTAAACAGATATTTTGCACCTGCATTTTAGTTTGTACTCTATTGATCTGGAAGTTATTTAAAGGATAAAGTTACTGGCACGTACACAAAGATGAATCGCAATTCCCCGCTGCTGTCAGACTTTTGAATGGTTACCATATATGAAGCTGATGTTTCTCTATACCATAGCTATGACTGTAAAACTACATTCTGCACTCTCCTTTCCTCTTCTAGGTATGGTATGCTTTGTCTGTATAGTGCGCAAGAAACAATACGTTTCACTGTATACTAACACATGACAATAATAAATGAAATCAAATGAAGATAAAACCAATAGTTATAAATGTATATCAAAATGATTCCATATTCAGTGCATGTCTGATGCATTTGGAAGTTAATAGTTTGATGTTTCTAAAGTGAATGTCTTGAGGTTGTAGAGTTGTCTCTGCAGCTGCAATGGCTTCCATTGTCAATTTGTCAGAGATTACGTAAAAGGTGAGCTTAATCCATGGAATCAGGGTTTACTAGGAGGAGAGAATGTTATTTTCTTCTGGTTCTGTAGATATGACACTTTCAAAATGCCTAGTTGTTTACAGCAGGAATCAGGCTGTTCCTAAGTGCCTTTCTTTATCTGTTTCTGGGCTGAAGCTTCTTTAAGACGGTTCTCTGTGAACCTTGCAGCTTCTTGCCCTTTTCAATACTTTTTGAAATAGGCTAACTTGGCCACTGATATTATGTCATCTATGCAACATGCCAAGTCATTTCCCAAATAAGGCAATGTCCCTTCAGACAGTCCTTTTCCACCTGTGGTTCTTGGCTTTAGTCCTGGCCAAGGCACATTTCACATTCTTACAATGAGGCATCAACAAAACGTTTCTTACGTCCTGGACAAGCATGTGGTGAACCATAGCGAAACTGTCTTTTGCTGTCTTGGAGAAGGAGCCTCAGTCTGAGTTGCACAATTTTATCTGGTAGCTTGAAACTATTTTGAAACAGTTCTTTGGTCATTTGGTCCATTTTTTAAAAAATGTAACCTTTTAAAACAGTTTTTCCAAAAACTTGTATTATCATAACAGCGCATTGTAACATTCCTCCTCCCTTCAGGGAAAAAAACTGAAATTCCATTTTCAACTTTTTAACCATTGTTTTCTTATTAAACAAATATAAAAGAAATATATTCAGGGAAATGTTTTCTTCCCATGCACACAATTGGCTGATGCAATAATTTCCTTCTGCATTCTTTCTCATAGAATCCCTACAGTATAGGAGGAGGCCATTTGGCCCATCGAGTCTGTGCTGACTGCAATCCCACCCAGACCCTCGTCCCGTAATCCCATTTACCCTCCTACTCCCCATGACACTAGGGTCAATTTAGCATGGCCAATCAACCTAATCCACACATTTTTGGACTGTAGGAAGAAACCGGAGCATCCAGAGGAAACCCACGCAGACACAGGGAGGATGTGCAAACTCCACACAGACAGTGACCGAGGCCGGAATTGAACCTAGGTCCCTGGCTCTGTGAGGCAGCAGTGCCCATCGTTGTCCCCTAATATTTCCCAATTACATTTCATCCGATGGAGTGTTGTGGCTGACAGTGTATGAGAATTGGTGACATTTTTGGTCATACAACTCTTAAAGCAGTTGGCATTGGGGAAGGGTTCGAATCGTGCTGACTCGAGAGAGGTCAAGTTTCATTGGGTTGTCTTGGATACAAAGGCTTTTAATATGCAAATTAGGTTGTCTGCCTCGTGAAAGGTATTGGAAAGTTAACCCATATTTGGTTGTGTCTGCAGTCAGAGAGCTTGTTATCTCAGGTGTCAGCTCCCAGAGTTTGAATTTCTGGGCTGATGGAGTGGGATATATTTAGTTTGGACCCCTCGGAGGTGTCAGCAGCACTTGAAATTCCTTTTGGGCAGTTACAAGTTTGGGTATGCTTAAAGGATAATGATTTCCTCAGTTTGGTCACTCTGGAGTTGAGTTGGTCTTCAGTCTGCCATATGTCCTTTGGGAAACCTGTGCCTCTGCTGCTTGCCTCACTGCTCTTTTAACATGGTGAAGCATTTCCCTCACTCTCTGTCTGTCTGTTTGGCAATACCTTTTAACACTGAGAAAAATGTGTGCCATCCCAATTTCTGGATCACTCCTTTCATCTTTTTAAAATTCAGTGGGGCTCTTCCTTGACTTTGTTTGAATTCTGCTGGCTTGATTTTGCCTCTTGACTCGAATGACTTCTGAATCAGTTAAGACCTCATCACCCCCACAACACTGTACCTCCCCCCCCCCCCCCACCCCCCCGGCCCCATTCAATGCCCCAGGAATCCCCAATTGTACAGTGTGCAGCTCCCCACGTGCTGCCTCTCCTTAGGCCATGCCTCTTGGCACTGCCCTCAGGTCAACCACTTGCCTGAGTAAGTTTGAGATTGGACCCACACACGAGGATGGCCTCAACCGGGATCTTGGGTTCATGTCACACTATCTCTAACCCCCATGACTTGCCTGGGCTTGCAACATCTCACTTACTGTGCTGTCTGGAGACAATACACATCTCATTAACCTTTCCTTAATGCTATCTCCACTCACATTGTCTGCACCTTTTAAGAATTGATTAGTTGTAAAGACTTGCATTCTAATCAGTATTCTGTAAACTGTGTGTGCCTTTATATGCTCTGTTTGAGACCAGAACTCTCCACTCACCTGACAAAGGGGCAAACCCCGAAAGCTTGTGGGTTTACTATCAAATAAACTTATTGGACTTTAACCTGGTGTTGTGAGACTTCTTACTGTGTTTACCTCAGTCCAACGCCGGCATCTTCACATCATTTCTTGGGTAGGTCAGGGTCGCCTGACTTGAATGCCTCAGACCTGGAATTGAACGAGCAGTTGATATCCCTGTTCATCCATGGTTTCTGGTTGGGGAACATGCAGATTTGCTTTTTTGGCACACAGTCTTCTAACACTTACTAATGAAGTCAGTTACCACAGTGGCGTACTCGTTCAGGCTGATCGCAGAGTTTTTAAATACTGATCAGTCAGTTGACTCCAGGCAGTCCCGTAGGAGATTATCTGATTCCCCAGACCAACACTGCATGACTTTCTTCGATGGATTCTCCCTCTTCAGTTTCTGCTTGTAAACCGGGAGCAGGAATACAGCTTTCTGTACCCAGACGAGCACTCGGATCCTGTGTGGATCAGCTGGCGGGGGTATTCGCAGACATCATAAAACTCTGTTTACAATAATGTGAGGTCCCAATCTGTTTTAAGAAGACGACTATCATCCCAGTACCTAAGAAAAACCAAGCAGTGTGCCCCAATGACTATTGCCCTGTGGCTCTGATTTCCAGCATTTATGAAGTGCTTCAAAAGGTTAGTCATGGCACGAATCAATTCCAGCCTCCCAGACTACCTGGATTCACTACAGTTTGCCTACTGCCACAACAGGTCCACAGCAGATACCATCTTGTGGCCTCATTTGCCAAAGTGTGGGTGGGTGATAGAGTGGTAGGCATGTTTGCTATTAGTGTAGCAGTGGTTAGGATGTTTGGGCCTTTGGTGGAACAGGAGATGTGTTGGTAGTAACTTGGTAGTACGCTCTTGAGCTTGGTTTGATTGAAGTCCCCGGCCACGATGAACAAGGCCTCGGGATGTTTCGTCTCAAGGCTATTTTGTAGATGTGTATATTTCACCCAATGCGATCTTCACATCCACATGGGGTGGGATGTAAACTGCCATCAGGATAATGGAGGTGAACTCCCACAGAAGGTAGTAGGGGCAGCATTTTAGCGTCAGGTATTCTAGTTCTGGGGAGCAGAAACTTGCCAGTGTTGCTATGTCTAGGCACCATGAGGTATTGATTAGGAAGCAGACCCACCTTCCCTCGCCTTGCCAGAGGCTGCATTTTGAGAGGACTAGAATACAAAAGCAGGGATGTGCTGCTGAGACTTCATAGGGCTCTGGTCAGATCACATTTGGAATATTGTGAGCAACTTTGGACGCCGTATCTAAGGAAGGATGTGCTGGCCTTGGAGAGGATCCAGAAGAGCTTCACGAGAATGATCCCAGGAATTAAAAGTTGACATATGAAGAGTTCTCGAGGATTCTGGGTCTGTACTTGTAGGAACGTTTTTCAGAGACTAAGTATTAAGCTGGCTTTCACACGAGGGATTTCCCTTCTTAACTACGGCTCAGCTAACGCACATGCTCACAGAGACCAGTATTCTCATTAAAGATGTATCTTTATTTCCCAAGCGTGGTTCAATGTACAAGGAAAAGAGATTTAGGACAGTTGTAAATCATGCTGAAATTACATCACTCTCAGTATTACAATAAAACAACTTTCAAAAGCCATTTGCCCACCTCTTGCTCACTCCAGTCCGATATGAGCCAATCGTTATTAGTGTAGATTATTTACCTTGGCCAATAACATTTGCTCCTGGGCAGCATGGGACTGTGTGATCAACTTGTGAGCTTCAAGGTCTTTCTCTGATGCTTACTGGGAAACTCTTATCTGGTATAATATATATCCTATTGCACCATTATTAGGACTGTCTGGGACCTCTGTGTATCCTTGGTTAGTGAATATTCTATTCATTAGGACAGCCTAGAGATATTGATAAGAGTTGCTCTTCACTTTGCTTAGTAGCTGCATTGTTCTGAGGAATGTGGTTATTTTTACTTGACTACATCCCATCATGCCTTTGAGCATTGTGCCATTGACCAAGGTATCTACTTTTAATATGAAATATAAATTTAAAAAAATACATTTCTAAATTCTCCAACAGTGATTATATGTGCCCGTATCCAAATAGTATTATTTTCAGGTGCTTTGTAGCTTCTCTATACTCTGATCTAATCCACCCTGATCTATTAGTCTTTTAATACCAGGTGTTATCGGACAACAAATTTTATGAAATTGGGCGCACAAAATGGAAGCAGACTAAAGTTACCCTCAGAGTCTCTCCACTAAAAATCACAAAGTAACAGACACTGATTAGTCGGCAAGAGCATGCTTTTAGAATGCAAATGAGGGCTAGCACATAAGGGAAGCTGGACAGGATGGCACCTACAGGAACTAAATCTCCACCCCATCAAAATCAGCACTTTTAAAACAGTCAAACAACCCACGGAGACATCTAAAATTAGCATAGTTAAGGAAACATTCCTGGCCCCTCAAAACCTTTTTTGAGATCAATGACACACCTATGGTTCAAACCCATCAGACAAAACAATTAACACACACCTAAAACAATTTCCTCAACACTTGAAAACATCGAGACAGGATGGCTAAGGTCGAATACTGTAAATAAAGTATTAGCATGTGAATCGCATACTGCACCGAAGTTCAGGTATAACTATAGCCCGCTGCGAGGGACGGGCAGAGTGCTTTCGGGACAGTCTGATTGTATGTCCTGACTGCGCTTCTCCATCGACGTAAAAGAAAATAAAGCTGTGCCGTTATTGAACTTCACCCTGAGTCCGTAGTGGTCACTCACGCTAACACCAGGTAATTCTAAATTCCCTCTTAAGAGTACTCGATGGAGTTTAGAAGGATGAGGGGGGATCTCATTGAAACTTACAGAATACTGAAAGGCCTGCATTGAGTGGACATGGGGAAGATGTTTCCATTAGTAGGAGAGACTCGGATCTGAGGGCACAATCTCCGAGTAAAGGGGCGATCCTTTAGAACCAGGACGAGGAAGAGTTTCTTCACGTAGAGGATGCTGAATCTATGGAATTCTTTGCCTCAGAAGGCTGTGGAGGCCAGGTCATTGAGTGTATTTAAGACAGAAATAGATAGTTTCTTGATTGGTAATGGGATCAAAGGTTCCTGGGAAAAGGCGGGAGAATGGGATTCAGAAATTTAACAGCCATGATTGAATGGCAGAGTGGATTCGATGGGCCAAATGGCCTAATTCTGTGCCCCATTTTCAGAGTTTGCGCCATACGACATGGAGACCAAGCTCCTTGAAAAAGAACAAAGTTGAAAACCTCAGCCAAAGCCAAGAATCACCTACTGGTCATTTTAAAATATCCTAAAATGTTTTAAAGGCTCAAGCCTGTGACTTATTGCTGCAGATCCCAATCCCTTTGATCGTAGGCTCCTGCGATAATCACGGATCCAAACAAAACCCAACAAGCATTGGAAAATGTGAAAAAACAGTTACTGCAGTGCGATCTTTAAAAATGGAAAAACATTCAAAGGTGTGCACTTCTGAGCTGAAAAATAACATAGAACACTACAGTTCAAACAGCCCCTTCGGCGCACAAGTTGCGCCGATCATATCCATACCCACCAGGCCATAGAACTATCTGTAATTCCCAATCCCATTAAATCCCATGTACTCATCCAGAAGTCTTTTAAAAGATCCCAGCGAGTTCGCCTCTACCACCACCGACGGCAGCCGATTCCACTCACTCACCACCCTCTGAGTGAAAAACTTACCCCTAACATCTCCTCTGTACTTGCTCCCCAGCACCTTAAACCTGTGTCCTCTCCTAGCGACCATTTCAGCCCTGGGAAATAGCCTCCAAGAATCCACCCTCTCTATTCCTCTCAACATTTTATAAACCTCTATCAGGTCACCGCTCAACCTTCGCCTCTCCAGGGAGAAGAGTCCCAGCTCCCTCAACCTATCTTCCTAAGGCATGCCTCCCAATCCAGGCAACATCCTTGTAAATGTCCTCTGCATCCTCTCAATAGCTTTCACATCCTAACCATGGATAAATCTACCCCACCAGATTATTTTGCGCTGATACAAGGGCCACACCAAATGCAAAATTGTGCATAATCGAGATAAAGTTACTAGAGTCAATTCTTGTACTTATTTGGTGAAATGGCTGACAATGTCATCATTAGACAAGGTATAGATGAATCTTAACCACATCTGGTGAACTATTAAAAACCTTTGACAAGTGTAAGTTACCAGAATATTTGATTTATTATTGTCACATGTATTAGCATACAGTGAAAAGTATTGTTTTTTGCATGCGATATAGACAAAGCATACCGTTCATAGAGAAGGAAACGAGAGTGCAAAATGTAGCATTACAGTTATCGCTAGGGTGTAGAGAAAATCAACTTAATGCATGTTAGATCCATTCAAAAGTCTGATGACAGCAGGGAAGAAGCTGTTCTTGAATTGGTTGGTACGTGACCTCAGACTTTTGTATTTTTTTTCCCGATGGAACAAGGTGGAAGAGAGAATGTCCGGGGTGCTTGGCGTCCATGTTTATGTTGGCCGCTTTGCCTAGAGAGTGGGAAGTGTAGACTGAGTCAATGGATGGCTTGCGTGATGAATTGGGCTACATTCACAACTTTTTTGTAGTTTCTTGTGGTGTTGGGCAAAGCAGCAGCCATACCAAGCTTTGATATGCTTTCTATGGTGCAATTTGTAAAAGTGAGAGTTGTAGCTGACATGCCAAATTTCCTTAGTCTTCTGAGAAAGTAGAGGTTTTGATGGGCTTTCTTAACTATAGTTAAGAACTACTGGGGAGCCAGGACAGGCTGTTGGTGATCTGGACACCTTGAAGCTCTCGACCCTTTTTCTACCTGAAGATGTAGACATGGGCATGTTCTCCTTTATGCTTCCTGAAGTCGATGACCATCTCTGTCATTTTGTTGACATTGAGGGAGAGATTATTGTCGCAGAACCAGTTGACCAGATTGTATTGCAAACGTGTTTGGATAAAGACTTGGAAGATGTGTAGTCTAAGGATGTCCTCTCTTAAAGGTTAATGTGGGACTGGAGAGTAGTACTGCCCATGTTATGATGTCATAAATCACATGATTGTGGATCAAGATATTGAATTCAATGATCAGCCATGATCAAAATGAACAGGCTCAAAAGGGCCAAATGGCCGACTCCTGCTTTCAGTTTCAGTGTTTCTATGATAATGGCCTGAATGCAGTACTAGTCCAGCAGAAACGAGGATGGAATTAGTGCCTAGTCAGGGCTGTCCCTTGGAGATGTATATAGTTTTGTTACCAAGACTTGATATTCATCTCTGAACCTCTTAGTGAAACACTGAACAAACCCTTACAACAGAAGTGTTTGTAAGAGACAACAGGGCAGCGATTATTTTGAAGAAACACTACTGGGAATCTAATTACAAAATACTGAACAGCTTTTAAGAGCAGGAAAATTTGCATTCCTTAATCTATTTCTTTTAATCAACATGTTAGTTTAATTTTCTATTGATGTCTAAAACCCACTGGCTCTCCTCATGTCCATGCCCTCTAGGTTACTTGTCCTGAAACATAAATGTCACGCGTCATACCTGCAGTTTGTTTTTACCATATTGCCTGAAGAATTTCAGTTTGGTCCTCAGTGTTCAGGATACTGTATTCCAGAAATTTGTTTTTTTATCTTTGCCGAGTGATGTTTTGCAGTTCTGTAATAAAGTCTAGCAGTGCTGCTGTATTGATTGATTGATTCTGTGATGTGGTTCTTAGAACTGAGGGTAATCCTCTACTGCGAGAGACTTCAAGTACGGGAGCAGGAATGTATTGTTGCTATTATACAGGATTTTGGTGAGACCACACCTAGAATATTGTGTGTAGTTTTGGTCTCCTTTTCTGAGGAAGAATGTTCTTGCTCTGAAGGGAGTGCAGCGAAGATTTATCAGGCTGATTCCAGGGATGGCGGGACTCATGTAGGAGGAGAGATTGATTTGGTTAGGAGAAAACGCTGGAAATCTCAGCAGGTCTGGCAGAGAAAAGAGCCAATGTTTCGGGTCCAGATGACCCTTTGTCAAAGCTAATAGGCCAGGTTAAGAAGCATTTCACTTGCAGCTCTTTCAGTTTGGTTTATTGCATTCGCTGTTTCCAATGTGGCCTCTGCTACATCAGAGAGACCAAGCGTAGACTGGGTGATCGCTTTGCTGAACGCCTTTTGATCTGTGCGCAATCAGGACCTTGACCTTCCGGTTACTTGCCATTTTAACACATGATCCTGCTCCCATGCCCACGTGTCTGTCCTTGGCCTGCTACAATGTTCCAATGAAGTTCAATGCAAACTGGAGGAACAGCATCTCGTCTTCCGGCTAGGTAACTTACAGCCTTCCAGTCTCGTATCGAATTCAACAACTTCAGATGATTAGCCTGTCCCATCTTTATTTTCTTTCTATTTTACTTCATTTTTTACTATTCTGTACCATTTATTCCTTTATTGTCTTCCTTATTTTTCTTATCCCCAATCTTTCCCCCTACTTCATTCCCTCTTCCCCTCTCCCACGCACCGGTATATTTTCATCTGCCACAGTTTACATCTTCTCCGCCGTTTGGCCATTCACAGCCTTTATTCTCTCTGTGGACAGCTATTAGCTATCAGCTTTTCCCCTGGTTTCTATGGCTACGTTTCATCTTTCACTCCCTCCCCCTGCTGTATAAACATCTCCCACTTTCTATGCCTTTTAGCTTTGACAAAGATCATCTGGAGTCGAAACATCAACTGTTTTCTCTCCTTACAGACGCTGCCAGACCTGCTGAGATTTTCCAGCATTTTCTCTTTTGGTTTCAGATTCCAGCAACCCGCAGCAATTTGCTTTCATTTGACTACGTTAGGATTATTTTCACTGGAGTTCAAACAAATAAGGGAGCAGCCCAGAGACTTACAAAATTCTTACAGGGCGAGACAGAGCAGATGCAGGGAGGATGTTCCCGATGGTGGGGGAGTCCAGAACTAGGGATCACAGTCTGAGGATTCGGGGTAGACCGTTTAAGATGGAGATGGGGAGACACTTCTTCGCCTGAAGAGTGGCGAGTCTGTGGAATTCATTACCACAGGAAATAGTTGATGCATAAACATTGAATGTATTCAAGAGGTGGCCAGATGTAGCACTTGGGGTGAATGGGATCAAAGGTTGTGGGGAGAAGGCAAGATTAGGCTATTGAGTTGGATGATCAGCTGTGATGGTGATGAATGGTGGAGCAGGCTCGAAGGCCCGAATGGCCTCTTTCTGCTCTTATCTTTTACCTTTCTATATTTCCACAGGGTTCTCTCAATTTTATGTAATTTCGTGGGCAGTTGGACATCTTGGAAAATGCTGTTTCAACCATGTATCAGATTCTTTGGACTGTCGCCCACCTCAGCTGGACAAGCTTGGTGAATAGGTTTAACTATTTAACCAATAGCAGTAACCTCTAACAGTAAGAAACTAGGCCAGTGATTGCAATAACAGTTTTCTGGCCTTGTAAGCAGCATGTGTGATTGATCAGTTGAAGCAATGTGCCTTCAGCAAGGGGTTTTCTGCTTGGGTTGCTGTCTTGAGAGGAGCAGCTTCCAATTGTGGGCAGCAGCTGTGGAAAGCCCACCTCAAAATATGCACATCTTCGGAAAATGAAGTGACAAGACCATATGATGAACATTAAAACCCTTTAAAGACTCATTGCGATGAGGCACAGTGCTTTAGACAGATTAGGTGAGGCATACATGTGTGTGTGTCAAATGAATTGCTTCGTAAAACTAAACTTTACAAGCAGCTGCCAAACACTGGAGTGTTAGTGTTCAAAGAAAATTTTCAAGATTCAATAAAATGTAATATTCTAACTGGAGACTGGAATTTTTTTCTGTCAACTTTGAAGCAAACAAGTATGAGGACGATGAACAAAACATGTTTGCAGGACAATCCCTAGCAGTGATTTGCTAACACTTGTAAGAAAACAGAAGTGATTCCTCTCTTCCTTCTCCAAGGAGATGGGTTCATCACCCAAAGGTTAAAGTGGACTCCATACTTCAGTTTTGATGTTGTGGTATATTTCAAAAATATTTTAAGATGGACAATAATTGAGATTTAAAATAAAGATTCAAGTTCTATGGAGTGATTCTTCGTCCTCTTGTTTTCTATCTCCTCCACCCTTTGCCATACCTGGCCAGGCGCACAGTACTGTTTGTCACTTGCCCCACATGTCATATTTGATTGACTTAGTGGACTATCTGCTTTCCTCATACCGTAATGATGCAGGGAAATGAGCAACTTGGTCAGTGGGGAAAATTGCACTAATTTCACTAAACTTTAACTATGGTGCTTGGTGATTGGTTCGATGAGCCGTAGAGCCTTTTTTGCTCTGTGTGACTCTAGGAATCTAAGATCCATAGCCCACCACACCACTATCATTTTAAAAGGAAATAAGTTGTACAATTATTTACCCAAGTGTGCACTGTCATTTCTGAAGTTCAGTTGCCTTTTGGAGTTATTCAATGAAAGGAGCGTTAAACTTACTTAGGGATTCTGTTCTTGACAATGATCCAATTAAGAGCCACTGCAAAGCGTGTTTATGTTGCTTTTGTGTGAAGGCAGGGTGGTAATTAGCTGTCATGTTAGCCAGTGAACTGAAATAAAGATATTATCTTGAAATAAAGATTATTTCGGATGTTTGGCTGTTAAGATTCCCCAACTGTGAGTGGAGCGTGTCCGGCAGGGTTGAACCAAACTGTGTCCTGTGACACGTACCCCACCACAGTTTGCGCAGAGAGGGGGAGGGCACTTTTGTAGCATGTGTCATTGTCACTAACATTCACTTGGTGGACTGCTCTCTAAAAAAAAATGTCTAAACCCAATTAGTGTTTACATTGGGATCGAGCAAGGCTGCGTCATTGCACATTTGATCTTCTCAATCTTCCTCACTGCAATGCTCCATCTCTTCCTGTGCCAACTCCCTGCTGGAGTAGAGCTAATACACAGAACAAATGGAGGCTGTTCAACCTCTGCTGCCTGCAGGCCAGATCAAAGGTTGTCCCATTCTCTGTCTTTGAACTGCAATATGCAGCCTTCCACCCCCTCTGGGTATCAAAGCCTAGGTGGATCACTTGGCAGCCTACTTTAACCAAGGGCAGACACCGATGATGAGGTTCAACACTGTCCCTCAGTGTGCTAGTGCAGTCGCTCTTGGTCACCTGAGGAAGAGTGTGTTTGAAACCCATGACCCCTGACCTGACAACAAACTCATGGTATACAGTGCACTAGCGATACCCACCCTCCTACATGGCTTAACAACGTGGACTATGTACAGCAAATACCTCAAAACCTGAAGAAGTACCATCAGTGCTGTTTTCACAAGATCCTGCAGATCTATTGGCATAATAGACACACTGATGTCAATGTTCTTGCTTAGGCCAACATCCCCAGCATTGAAGAATTGACCAGCTACACTTGATCAGCTATACTGAGCTGTTCACATGGTCCGCATGCCTGACCCCAGACTCCTGAAACAAGTGCTCTACTTGGAGCTTTGACACAGCAAGCAGGCCTCAGGAGGCAGAGGAAATGTTCAAGGACACTCTTAAAGCCTTCTTGAAAAAGTACAATATCCCCATTGACACTTGGGAATCTCTAGGCCAACACCACTCTAAGTGCGGAAAATTATTGGGAAGGAGCTGAATACCTTGAGACTCATTGCCAAGAGTAAGCTGAGACCAAGCATCAACAATGTGGCAAACTGGGCACCCCACCCACCTATTTCTTCAACCACCAACTGCCCCTCCTGTGACAGACAGACAGTACATGATGCACTGTACTCCTCAGTCACCTGAGAATTCACTTTTAATGTGGAAGCAAGTCATTATCTACTCTGAGGGACTGCCTAAAAATGACTGCCCTCCATATAAATGTTATAACTGATTGGGAAGTGCAAGCAGCAGCTTCTGGCCAGGGTATGGGGGATGGGGTGGTGGCGATGGTCCCTAATCCTTAACCCTGCTCTGACCCCTGTCCAGCATTGTGAATTGAAAAACACCTGTTTCTGCCATTTTTCTTTGGTGTCCCCCTGCAGTCTCATAAAACGTACAGTGTGAAACTGGCAGAACTGCCACAGAATTCCAGTCCCTTTCTGTTCACTTGCAGAATGATCACTTGGGCAAGGTACTGCATAGCTGCTGGTGCCACTGATTGAGGAGTCTCAGCTTCCAGGAAAAGAGAGGAAATGGAAGAGGTGAATTTCAATTGCTGCCTGTATCAAAAGTGACAGGTTAAAATGATGGAATTGTGGTCAATGTATTATTGACTTCCTGGTACCTTGCAGCACTGCATGTTTGTTTTTGAGAGTGGAGTTGTTGACCTTGTAAATGTATGCACGAAACCTTTCTTTCTGCGGTCAAATAATATTTGCTTATTGTAAAAAGTGTTGGCATTCCATTTGTTTCATGTTATTTACTGTATTTATATTGCTTAAGTGTACAAGTTGGTAAATCTAATTGAATAGTGTTACTGAATCATGGCTAAGGGAGGAATAGGACTGGCAGTTCAATGTTCCAGGGTGCAGATGCTATAGGAAAGATAAGAGAAGAGAAGATGAGAGAACGTAAGAGAAGAGGAGGAGTTGCATTTTTGATCAGGGAAAACATCATGGCAGTACTGAGAGGGGATATATCCGAGGGTTCAGCCACTGAGTCTATATGGGTAGAACTGAGAAAAAGAAGGGGGGAGTCAATTTGATAGGGTTGGACTGGAGGCCCTAAATAGTCAGTGGGAAATCAAGAAGCAAATATGTAAAGAGATAACAGATAGCTCCAAGAAAAATGGGGTGGTAATAGTAGGGAATTTTAACTTTCCCAACATTGACTGAGACAGTCATAGCATTAGAGGGTCGAATGGAGCAAAATTTTTAGAGTGTAATCAGGAGAAAATTTTCATTCAGTATGTGGATGGCCCGATTAGAGAGGAGGCAAAACTTGAACTTGTTTTGGGAAATAAGGAAAGGCAGGTGACATAGGTGTTAGTGAGGGATCACTTTGGGACCAGTGACCATAATTCTACTAGTTTTAAGATAACTATGGAGAATGATAGGTCTGTCCCAAAAGTTAAAATTCTAACTTGGGGCAAGGGCCAATTTTGGTGGTATCAGGCAGGAACTTTCAAAAGTTAATTGGGGGAGTCTGTGGGAAGGCAGAGGGACATCTGGTAAGTGGGAGGCTTTCAAAAGTGTATTAACCAGGGTTCAGGGTAAACACCTTCCCCTTAGAGTGAAGAGCAAGGGTGGCAGAAGTAGGGAACCCTGGACGAATTGGGTATTGAGGCCCTGGTCAAGAAGAAGAAGGAGGCATATGACATGCATAGGCAGTTGGGATCAAGTGGATCCCTTGAAGAGTATAGAGGGTGTAGGAGTAGAGTTAAGAGAGAAATCAGGAGGGCAAAAAGGGGACATGAGATTGCTTTGGCAGATAAGGGAAAGGAGAATCCAAAGAGCTTCTACAAATACATAAAGGCCAAAAGAGTAACTAGAGAGACAGTAGGGCCCCCTAAGTATCGACAAGGTCATCTATGTGCGGATTCACAAGAGATGGGTGAGATCCTAAATGAATATTTCTCATCAGTATTTACTGTTGAGAAAAGCATGGATGTTAAGGAACTTGGAAAAGTAAATACTGATGTCTTGAGGAGTGTACATATTACAGAGAAGGAGGTGCTGGAAGTCTTAAAGTGCAGCAAGATAGCTAAAACCCTGAGCCTGATGAAATGTATCCCAGGATTCGTGGGAGGCGAAGGAGAAAATAGTGGATCTCCCAGCAGAGATATTTGAATCATTGATAGTCACAGGTGAGGTGCCTGAAGATTGGAGGGTGGCAAATGTTGTGCCTTTGTTTAAGGAGGGCTGCAGGGAAAAGTCTGGTGAGTCTCACATCTCTAGTGGTTAAGTTGTTAGAAGGTATTTTAAGAGACAGGATCTACAGGCATTTAGAGATGCAAGGACTGATTAGGGACAGCCAACATGGCTTTGAGGATGGAAAATCATGTCTCACAAATTTGATTGAGTTTACTAATGGGGTAACCAAGAAGGTAACTGAAGGCAGTGCAGTTGATGTTGTCTACTTGGACTTTAGCAAGGCCTTTGACAACGTACCACATGGTAGGTTGCTGCATAAAGTTAAATCTCATGGGATGCAGGGTGAGGTAGCCAGGTGGATACAAAATTGGCTTGATGACAGAAGCCAGATGTTGGTTGTAGAGGGTTGTTTTTCAAACTGGAGGCCTGTGACCAGCTTCTATCTCTTCCCTTCATAATCTTATGTTTATATAAGACCTCCCCTCATTCTTCTGAATTCCAATGAGGATAGCCCCAGTCTACTCAGTCTCTTCTCATAATCCAACCCTCTCAACTCCGGCATCAAACTAGTGAATCTCCTCTGCACCCCCTCCAGTGCCAGTTTATCCTTTCTCAAGTGAGGAGACCAAAACTGTACACATTACTCCAGATGTGGCCTCAGCAGCACCAAAGGTAGAGGAGCCTAAAACTAGAGGGCATAGATTTAAGGTGAGTGGTGAAAGATACAAAAGTGTCCAGAGAGGCAATATTTTCCCACAGAGGGTGGTGAGTGTCTGGAACAAGCTGCCAGAGATAATAGCAGAGGCTAGAACAATTTTGTCTTTTAAAAAGCATTTAGATAGTTACATGGATATGATGGGTGTAGAGGGATATGGGCCAAATGTGGGATTAGCTTAGGGGTTTTAAAAAGAAAGGGCGGCATGAACAAGTTGGGCCGAGGGGCCTGTTTCCATGCTGTAAACCTCTGACTCTATACCGCTGCAACGTAACCTTGCTGTTTTTTAACTCCATCCCTCTAATAATAAAGGACAAAATTCCATTTGCCACCTTAATTACCTGCTGCACCTGCAAACCAACTTCTTGTGATTCTTGCACAAGGACACCCAAGTCCTTCTGCACAGCAGCATGCTGCAATATTTTAACATTTAAATAATTGCCCATTTTGCTGTTATTCCTACCAAAATGGATGATCTCACATTTACCAACATTATACTCCATCTTCCAGACCCTCGCCTTCACTTAGATTAGACAGTCAGTAAGACATTCACCTAGATTATCTATATCCCTTTGCAGACTTTCAGCGTCCTCTCCACACTTTGCTCTGCAACTCAACTTAGTGTCATCTGTGAATTTTGACACAGTGCACTTGGTCCCCAACTCCAAATCACCGATGTAAATCATAAACAGTTGTGTTCCCAACACCGACCCCTGAGGCACACTACTAGTCACTGATTGCCAACCAGTAAAACACCCATTTACCCCCACTCTTATTGTTCATTAACCAATCCTCTATCCATGCCACTACATTACCCGTAACAGTCTACACCTTTATCTTATGCAACAGTCTTTGGTGCAATACCTTGTCAAATGCCTTCTGAAAATCCAAATACACCACATCCACAGATCCCCCATTGTCCACTGCACATGTAATGTCCTCAAAGAATTCCACCAAATTAGTCAAACATGACCTGCCCTTCATGACCCCATGCTGCGTCTTACCAATGGGACAATTTATGTCCCGATGTCTCACTATTTCTTCCTTGATGATAGATTCAGGCATTTTCCCTACTATAGAAGTTAAGCTAACTAGCCCATAGTTACCCACCTTTTGTCTACCTCCTTTTTTAAACAGTGGCATCACATTTGCTGTTTTCCA
Organism: Carcharhinus amblyrhynchos; assembly: GCF_965287045.1. Classification (NCBI taxonomy): domain Eukaryota; kingdom Metazoa; phylum Chordata; class Chondrichthyes; order Carcharhiniformes; family Carcharhinidae; genus Carcharhinus; species Carcharhinus amblyrhynchos. The sequence goes on along the minus strand of NC_137328.1, from coordinate 28,462,745 downwards.
ATCTGTGGGAACCACTTCAGAGTCCAGTACATTTTGGTAAATTGCCACTAATGCATTTCCTATTTCTCCTGTCATCTCTTTTGGTACCCTGGGATGCATTCCATTAGGGCCAGGAGACTTGTCTACCTTTAGCCCCATTAACTTGCCCAACACTATCTCTTTCATAGATTTTAGTCCTCACCTGCCATGGCCTTCCTGTTATCAATTTTTGGCATGTTATTTGTGTCTTCTACTGTGAAGACCAACACAAAACACCTGTTCAGTGCCTCAGCCATTTTCTCATTTCAAGTTATTACATTCCCCATCTCATCCTCTAAAGGACCAATGTTTACTTTAGCTACTCTTTTACATTTTCTATAGTTGTAGAAACGTTTGCTATCTGTTTTTATATTCTGAGCTAGTTTACTCTCGTAATCCATCTTGCTTTTTTTAATAGTTTTTTTGAGGCTTTCTGTTGACCTTTAAAGATTTCCCAATCCTCTAGTTTCCCACTAATCTTTGCCACTTCATATGCATTTTCTTTCAATTTGATCCCCTCCTTTATTTCCTTAGATATCCATGGCTGATTACCATTTTTTCTCCAGTCCTTCCTTATCACTAGTATATACTTTTGCTGAGCATGTGAAAGATAGCTTTGAAAGTCTTCCACTGCTCCTCAATTGTCCCATCATAAACTTTTTGCTCCCAGTCTACCTTAGCCAACTCCTCCACCATCTCTTTGTAGTCCCCTTTGTTTAAACACAAGACAGCGATATTGGATTTTACCTTCTCATGCTCCATCTGTATTTTAAATTCACCCATACTGTGGTCGCTTATACAGGACCAGATCTAGGATAGATTACTTCCTTGTAGGTTCCATTACATACTGTTCAAGGAAGCTATTGCGGATACAATCTATGAACTCCTCCTCAAGGCTGCCTTGACCGGCTTGGTTTGACCAATTGATATGTAGAATAAAATCCCCCATGATAATTGCTGTACCATTGTTACATGCATTAGTTATTTCTTTATTTTTTTGCCCCACCATAATGTTATTATTTGGTGGCCTACAAACCAAGTCTATCAGTGACTTTTTCTCCTTATTATTTCTAACTTCCACCCAAATGGATTCAACCTTTTTTTTCCATTGAACCTATATCATCTCTCACTACCGCCCTGATGTCATCTTTAATAGTCATGATGTGGAGATGCCAGCGTTGGACTGGGGTAAACACAGTAAGAAGTCTGACAACACCAGGTTTAAGTCCAAAACTTAAACCTGGTGTTGTCAGACTTCTTACTGTGTCATCTTTAAATATCACAGCTATGCCACCTCCCTTACCTTCCTGTCGGTCTCCCCAAATAGTATGATACCCCTGGATATGTAACTCCCAGTTGTGACCATCCTGCAACCTTGTCTCTGAAATGGCCACCACATCATACTCGTTCGCAATGATTTGTGCAGCCAACTCATTTACCTTATTTTGAATGCTACGAGCATTCAGATAAAGTGCCCTTATGGAGGACTAATGGGAAAGTCACAAATAGTTATAAGCACTAATTTTTGAGTTTACCTTTGTATTGAGTTTCAACTTCAAGAAATCAACCTCTCCCAACAGGAGACTGGTCAACTCCAACATTGCCACAACAAAAGGTGTTCAAGTCCAAATCCAGCTATGAACAATAACTGCAGATATTATTTGCATGAATTACTTGTAGTTTTGACAAGTGGTGTCTCATTTAGCATTTAGCTGCTCCAGATGTAATGAACACCTAATTGCATTTTGCAAGATTGAAAACTGGCATGAAGTCTATTCCGTGATGGATCCAGACTTGGTGGGTGTTGTAAAAGGAATCTTCAACAATGTTAGGCTTTTTTGTGATAAATGGCTTTAAGACTTGTTGCAAAAAAGGTTCACCTCTATAGAGTGAACTATATTGCTTCTATTCACTCTGCTGTACCTGTTAATTCTCAGATACTTTTGGCCATTGCTTACTCCAATGTTTTACCCCGGGGCCCTTATTTGCAAGATGGACAATGGAGATACATAAATAAAGGTTCAACAAGTTTATTAATAATAACACTAATAACCCTTAAATTACCCACATAAAACAAGAGGATACCCCAGATTCAAGTATACTACCCGCAAAGATGGTTTGGTTAAAACTGCAGGCTCGATTTTGAGTCCCTCTGGTCCGTTGTCACGAAGGTGAGTCTCAATGGCAGCTTCTTCCTTCCTTCCTTCCTTTTCTGGTCAGCCTTCTGAATGCTTAAGGGTCACCTCCTTTGCTGCTGGTGCCTGAAAATCTGTCCCTTTATCCCACTGCCTGCTTGCCTTTCCAGAAGCTTCTCTAGCTTCTGGCCAATGAGGTCCCAGGAGGGGGTTCCAATACCCAGTGGGTTTCTTGATGTCTGCCTGACAGGACACCAGGGTCCGACCCCAGGTGTTCATCTCCATGCTGTTGCTTACATGTTATCAGATTAAGCCAACTGCAGGAACAATAGGCCGGTGCATTTCAATGCGGTGCAATGATCTCCTGCTACGTATCAGTAGGGTGCAATGACCTTTGATGGCAGATTGATGAATCAGGCCCAGACGTGTTTGTGTATTGTACAATTGGCCTGCCTGAGGTTTGACTGTGTTTGATTTTTAATATACCCAATTCTTGAATTTGGGATGTCCAATTTTATCAGCCTTAAAACTAGGCCTTGTTTATTATTACAACTCCTTCTCCTGTAGCGTATTACTTAATAGCAACTTAGTTCACTTTGAAACTTCTATCCGTAAGGATTTAGCAGACCATCAGCACGTTTCCCTTCAGAATAGTTGTAAAGGAGCAACTGGGCAGGGCAAAGTGGGGTGGAGGAGGCGTTGGGCAGAGGAGGGAAAGTGTCACTCATCCTGACCATGTTGCTGCTAATATTTTGCTTTTGTTAACAGCTATGTGAGTGAGGAATGATAAGTTCACATCCGTGGCCTATCCCCCTGTATGGCCTGTAATTCAATTGAACTACAGGCCATTCACATGACAAGTTCTTGTTTGAATAAGGGGTGTGCCATTACTCTTAAAGAACATACATGTGTCTAAAGATTGCAGGTCTGATTTTGCAAAGACAAGACATTTTGTACCTATTTGTGCCCAACTGCTGTGTCTATCTTGCAGTTCACAAGAGGATGTCCAGAGTTTCTTGATCAATTGTGATTGGTAGGCAAGGCTTACAACCTAAGCAGGGCCAACTTGAAAAATCATTCTGTATGTATGTGTAAATATGCATATGTATTTTCATTACCGTGAATGTTTAACAATCTGTTCAAAAAAATTCAAATGTTTGCCAAAAGCTTTCATGAAGACGGTGCTGATTTTAGTGCTGAGCTGGTAGTTAGGTTGCTGTATTTTCTATTGTTGATTTGGCATTCCTGAGCATGGTAAAAATCGTTTCTTTTGAGCACTCAGCTTATTAAAGTGGGTGTGTTTCAATCTCCCCATCAAAACAAATGGATCCTAGCTTGTAAAATGTATTTTTTTGCTGAACATTTCAGACCATTGTGATTAGATTTGATGTCCTTTGTGTAACACAATATTTGTTTCCAGAAATGACCAGTTTTTTTTTTCTATCACAAACTGATGGGTGATCTGCTGACCTTTGTGGATTTTTTTGCACTACTTGAAGTCTGTGTTTGCAGGTGGCTGTTAAAAATTTGGCTGCTGTCGAGACCTTTCTTTTAGGTTTAGTGCATCAGTATCTTTATCTTGTGTCTTTGCCTTGTGATTTATCCACATCAGATGTAGCATTTGCAGCTCTGATTAATGAACATAGAACATTACAGCGCACTACAGGCCCTTCGGCCCTCGATGTTGCGCTGACCAATGGAACCAATCTAATGACCCTCTAACCTAAACTATTCCAGTGTTATCCATATGCCTATCCACTGACCATTTGAACCCCCTTAAAGTTGGCGAGTCCACAACTGCTGTAGGCAAGGCATTCCATGCCTTTGCTACCCTCTGAGTAAAGAACCTACCTCTGACATCTGTCCTATAATTACCACCCCTTAATTTAAAGCTATGTCCCGTTGTGTTAGCCATCACCATCTGAGGAAAAAGCCTCAGTAATGGAACAGTAATAGGCTGGATTTTGCGGGTAGAAACGAAGCAAGTGCATTCCGTTATGACAGTGAAGAAAGCTGCCCATTCTGCAATCTCTGTGGTATGTTTTTTTTCCTTTACCGATGGTGGTTTAAATCCAGCACCAAATCAGGTGAGGTTGTCTTGGTGTGCAGCAGCAGTGATGTCAGCAAGCAGCTAAAGATCCATGAAGCATTCATAGAACAAAAGCTCAGGAGTTGAAAGCACTTGATATCTTTCCCCTTTTAACTTAAGTTTGCAGGAAGAAAAATAACTGATTATGAACGGATGAATATAGAAGTTAAAATAAAGGGGCGATCTTACCAAAAAAAAATTCTCAGTGCTGAATAAGCGACAAAACAGGAGAGTTTCAGACCTGTTTTCAGCAAGAGAGAAAAAACAATCTGATGGCACTTGGTGCAGAAAATAAGACAAAGTGTGATTCTCACTAGCAGGGAGTGGACGCACCCTATTCACATTAGAAATAGGCTTCTGACTGCTGGAGAGTGCTGTTATGCACTGACGTCCCAGTGCATGCTGATCCTTGCAATCTTCTATCAGCTTACCCTACTAATCAACTGGCATGACATGCTAGTAAGATCGCCCCCAAACCTTTAAAAAGGAAACCAAATAAAGTTGTAGATTTATAAAATTTGGGGAAAAATTTGACATTCCACAATTACAGAATTAGGTTTTCAAGACCAGTGACGTTGCATAGCAGTAATTATGAAGTTGTCCACCATTAACAACCCTGTTACACCTCATCCCCAAGGTGAAGCCTTTCCAGGGGTTTTTCCAGTGAGACTAAATGGTAAGTTCTGATCAATTCCATTGATTTCTATTGATTCAGGTATGAGGAGGTGGGAAGGGTTGGTATACCAAAGGCGCACCCTTTGGAAATTACACAAAATCTGGACAGAAACTGCTGGATATCTGTTATTCTATACATGCACGGACTCCAAAAGTTGCTTTATGTTTCAGTAAAGTAATGACAGCAAATGCTGACAGTATTGCCATAATTACCATAACAAAATCTGGGTCATTATTTTAGCTTTCATTGATAAAATCTAATTATCCTGTGGACTGTGCTGTTAGGATGAAATTGTTCTGTATAAACAGAGGAGATTTTTGAGCCAGAAACATTGTATCAGGGATCAAACTGAGGCATTCAAACCCTTCTGAGTTCACTAAATACTTTAACTTTGATTTGAACCCCTCATTAAAATTGAGCTGCTATTCACTTGGATGATATGCTCATCTGCATTACTTGTGCATATTTGGTGTCAATGAAAAAACAAAAGCACTCCTGTCCTTCAAATTATGTGCCTTGGATATCAAGGGATGCTAAATCTGCTGATGGTTGATAATTCTGCAGTAATAAATCTTGTCTCTGACGAAATGGTGGAATACTGTAATCTAAGATATTAGTGGCATAGTGGGCAGTCAAAAAGGTTATCTCGGATTGCAATGGGATCTTAATCAATTGAGGCAGTGGGCTGATGAACAGCAGATGGAGTTTAATTTAGATAAATGTGAGGTGATGCATTTTAGTAGATCGAACCGGGATAGGACTTACTCAGTTAAAGGTTAGGGAGTTGGGGAGAGTAATAGAACAAAGAGATCTAGGGGCACAGGTTCATAGTTCCTTGAAAGTGGAGTCACAAGTGGACAGAATGGTAAGGAAGGCATTCAGCATGCTTGGTTTCATTGGTCAGAACATTGAATACAAGAGTTGGGATGTCTTGTTGAAGTTGTACGAGATATGGTAAGGCCACACTTAATCAGTTCTGGTCACCCTATTATAGAAAGGATATTACTCAACTAGAAAGAATGCAGAAGAGATTTACTAGGATGTTACTGGGACTTGATGGTTTAAGTTGTAAGAGGAGGCTGGACTTTCTTCTCTGGAGTGTAGGACACTGAGGGGTGATCTTATAGTGGTCTATAAGATAATGAGGGACATCAATCAGCTAGATAGTCGACATCCTTTCCCAAAGATAAGTGTTGTGCCTGCCGCACAGTCTATTTTAACCCTTATACGATGGACAAAGAACTGCGAGTATACTTCTTGTTCGTATAATGAATATTTATTTAAAACACACAATCAATAATCACTCACCCAACCAACAATAAGTTATCTTACAGAAAATACTAAAGTTCAAGTCCAATACAAGACTTTGACTTAACTTTGCGTGACTGGCAAGTACCCAAGCAGATATTGGCCTTTATCTGTGCGCTGGTCTCGGTAGTCGTTTGCGTAGTCTGGTCCTTTGGTCTAGTCTGGCACTCTGGCTCTGGTCTTCCTTCCTTCTCGAGTGTGGTGGCTCTCCTCGTGCTGGTCGTTGCTGGCGATGATCACCGTTCTTGTAGCTTGTTCATAGGGTTAGAGAGAAGAGCTTCTGTCATGCAGAAGTTTTTATCCCTCCCTGGTTTCGTGTCCTTTTAGGGTGGGGGTCTCCTGATTCAGGCTTGATCACCCTGATCGATGAGTCCAATCAGGTGCTGCCACACTGATCTCTGGGTGTGGACCCAACAGCCATGCCTGTAGGTGCTGGAGGCACAAAGGTCACATACTTCTCTCCCAAGTAAGGTGTTAAGATAAAGAAGTATGTTTGACCAGAAAGTGTCCATTGTCTTTGGGATGGCCTATTTCCTGTGTATTCAGTCATCCGAGTTGCAGCCTGTTTATCTCTGTCTTTTAGGCTTCAGCCTGTCATTTTAGTTCTTGCCCAATTATCCCAGAGTGCTTTACAATCGCTATTTTAGGCAGCCACTTTGGCCACATGGGGGAATCTAAAACTAGAGGGCACAAGTTTAAGGTGAGAGGGGAGAGATAGAAAAGGGTCCAGAGGGGCAATTCTTTCACACACAGGGTAGTGAATATCTGCCAAAGGCAGTAGTAGAGGCAGGTACAATTTTGTCTTTTAAAAAGCATTTAGATAGTTACATGGGTAAGATGGGTATTGAGGGATAGGGGCCAAATGTGGGCAATTGAGATGAGCTTAGTGGTTTAAAAATAGGGCGACATGGAAAGTTGAGCCGAAGGGCCTATTTCTGTGCTGTAAATCACAATGACTCTATGAATGTTTGACTGTGCAAGAATGATCAATATATTGCATATTGATCTTAGATTGAGATCAATATATTACTCTCAGTCAATTTCACTGCTTTCATGAAGATATCTGAATTAACACTTCATCTTTCAATATTGGTAGTCATTAATGCAGGAAAAAACTCCCTTCAATGAATCTGTTGATTATACTTTTAAACAAATGGGAGACAAAGATTCAAAGTGAAAGTTGTCTAATATCATAGAATCTGGACAATGCAGAAGGAGGTCCATCTAGTCTGCGTCCACTCTCCAAAAGGGATTCTTACCAGGCCACTGCTCCCCCACCCTATTCTCATAACCCCACATATTTACCTTGCCAGTCTCCCTGACCTGCACACATGTAGGCCATGTGTGTGATGTCATGCTTTAGCTACTGAAAATATTTTGCCTCACCCCAAATCCTTGCCTCCATCCCTCAAACAAGATTTGAGGGGATGGTGGTGACATGGGGAGAGCGTGAAAACTCCACACACCCTCCACACAGTCACCCAAGTCTGGAATTGAACCTGGATCATTGGTGCTATGAGGCAGCAGTGCCACTGTGCTGTCCCACGGTGTCATCATGCCTGATGTGGCATCGTTCAAAATCCAGTAGAATAAATTATCTAGGAGAAGGTATCACAGTGGCTTGAAAGATGATTTGCCCCTTTATGAACAAGTTGGATTGTACAAACTGTAAAACGACTCCCCAAATGGCTCTTTGCCATCAAACCATGAAGGGCACCTGGTGGCACAGTTAGCATTGCTGCCTCACTGCGCCAGGGACCCAAGTTCAATTCTGGCCTTGGGTGACTGTGGAGTTTTCATGTTCTCTGTGTCAGCGTGGGTTTACTCTGGGTGCTCTAGTTTCCCACTACAGACCAGAGATGTTCAGGTTAGGTGGATTGGCCATGATAAATATGCTGGGTCTCAGGGGTTGGCCAGGGTAAGATATGCTGTCAGAGAGTCGACAGCATAGGCCAACTGGCCTCCTGCTGCATTGTAACGAGTCTGTGAAAGTCCAAGCTTCAGTTACTGGCCCAAGTCAGTAGACCTGTGAGAGAATGATGGTGAGGAAGTTGTAGTTGGCCTCTGTGCCCCAGGCTTGATGTTGGCTGAAAAACACATTTGGCGATGATTCATTCCAAAGCAGAAACTCTTCAGTCATGAGCGTAGAGCTTGTTGCAAGAATGAATTAGCCAAGATGCCAGAAAGGAAGAGCACCTGCCAATTTTAGTTGGGTTATATATTGGTGTTTTAGGAAAAATAGAAAATTTTGGTGAAGGAATTTTTATTGAGAAAACAGCAATGTGATATTGTAAGGTGTAACAGAAGGTGCTATTGGAATTCTACCATCTGTGACTAAGTCCCATTTTGGGGCTGGGGGGATGTAGACCAATGTGAAACCATGCCATATTTTCTGGCCTCCAATCCCATTATTTTTGCATCTGGGGTTTAGCACTGAATTGTGGAATGGGTGAGCTTGATTGTGCCACCCATCATCACATCTGGGCACCATCTTTAAAAGGTGCCCAACATCACTGTCCCACCATTGTAGAATAAAATTGGACCTGCTGAAGAAAGAAGATGGATCTCCAGGAATGCCAGGAGGTTGGAAGATGGACCTCCTTGATGACACTGACACTGAAGCTGGAAGTTTCATCTGAGATGCTCTTCCCACTCACTATTGTGGCTGCGGCTTTTATCCTGAACTCCAGAGGCATACCCAGGCATTCTTAAGGCAAATTCTGACTTCTACACATGACATTATTACAGATGTGTTACGCATTGGCGTGTGTTCCTGTGGAGAATCGGGTGGGGGAGGAAGATTCTGGTTGGTTCTTTAGTGGAATGCGAATTAGTTTCATACCAGCCACCAGTGGGTTTCCTGATCTGCTGTTGTGGGAAATTCACAGTAAAACTGATTTTTTAGTTTCCCACAAAATTCTATCCCCCACCTGCCATTGAATCCATCAGTGGAGACATGGGAGAATTCTGCCCAATGGTTTGAGTCCAACATGACTCTTTGAAACTCAGTATGGTATTATAAATAGTATTGTGAGGTCCTGCCTTTCATTCTGTTTGAACCTTGTTTGGGGGATGGTGGTGGAGGCAAGGATTTGGGGTGAGGCAAAATATTTTCAGTAGCTAAAGCATGACATCTATAATGTAGATCAACTGAACCAGAATGCTGAGAAGACAAAGGTGAATCATGAAGTAAAATGAAGAGAAATGCAGAGGTAGATAAAACTAAAATTTTGGCTGCATTTGATCCATGCCATGCCTCAAGTTGAGATGCTTCACCTTATTACAAATGCAAAGTGGATCTCATTTTACAAAAATAAGGGACATACATGCATGAGAAAAATATCAAAACAGGCTATGTGAAAATCTTGGATAAACAGTGATGGAGATGTTCAGTTAGTCCCTGCTTTAGAGTTACAGTATTCGTGACACATGTGTTATCTCTAAGCAGCAACCTCAGCCATGCCACCTGCAATGGTACCTGTTTAACCCTAGTTCAGCAATACTAAACAGTAGTTCTGTCAGAAAGTGTCTCCTGTTTGGTTACGTAGTTTTGATCAATGATTTTTTGATCTTTGAAATCTTAACTGTAAAGTCTGCAACAACTTGAAATCTAACTACGTTGTACCATGCCCTATTGTACCAACACCTGATTGGCCAAATCTTTCACCGTTGTTGTTGTACAATGAACTGATGAGCAGGATGCACATTGCAAAATCCAACTTTTGAGGCACTTGCTGAGGTCCTGGAATGAAGGCATTCTGTGAAGAGTAAGGAACTTCGTCAACCAGTATTCCCTGATGTACAATGCTAGTTAAAAGATTCTGAGGTGATGAAATGACTTGAATTTCTTCAGTTGGTAAAATTTCATTGGTCTTGAGTGACGATAGGAAGAATACTGGTTCCTGTTGGTTCCCCTCATTCCTCCAAATTCGTAGCCAGAAACAGATAAAAGATGACCAAGTCTCTGAGGAACGCTGGCTTCTTAGAACTTTATTACAGCCTCTGAAGTTTGTGGAGATTTTATTTTCAGCTCCAATCATATTTCCTTTGTGCAGTGGAGAGTGACCTGGTAACCCAGAAATGTGCTTCCAATGTGTCTATTCGGCTGTGAAAATGTTACCTAAAAGCCATTGCAACACATTTGTTCTTGTTCTGCAGCAGGAGCATTCTTTGACTTTTGCATTTCACCTGACAGTTGTTGCATCTTGAAGATTGCCAAAAGTATTTTATTCCACCAGCCTACTAAACAACTTCTTCAGTGCACTCATTTTTCACATAGTCCAGTTCTTTCACCATTTAGTGTTGAAGGCACACACAGAGGTCTGTCATGATTTGATGATTAATCATTCACAAAGTTGAAAATCATTCCAGTTGTACTACTTCTGTTTTTGAAGAAAATATATCTTTTTTTTCATCTGTTCAAATGAATATCTGCTTTTCTTCTGATGGATGTGGAGGTAATAAAATGTTCTCATAACCACCTGCTAGCCTTAATTGTGCATTGAGTGGGACTCCACATTGAGTCAGTTCTACTTATTTTAAACAAGGTGTTTCAATCTTGAATGCCAAAGAAATTCATTTTTTATACCATGCCATGTCAAGAAAAGAATAATTGTATTTAGATGCTACCAACATGAAATGATTTCTTACCATGCCACCAACCTTCCCATTTCTACATAGAGATATGCTTCCTTCCATTCTAATGGACTGCATTAGATTTTTTACCTTGCTTTATTGTGACAATTTTTTAAACTTTTTGTATTTGTAACAGTTTACCAACCAGATGATGCTTTCTAAATCAAAGATTTGAATCTCCAAAATTTTCTTATTGGATTAAAAAAATCACTATGTCCTCTTGTAGAAATATTTTAATTTTACTACCAGTAAAAGATAATTCTGTTACAAAAGTTTACAGTGTACAATGGCAGCTTCTTGACCTTGAAAATTAAATTTAAGATCAAAATGGGCCATTTTTAATATTTCAAGCACATCTCGTTACACACCAGAAATGTACTTTTGAGATAATTAAACTCTACTCCTCTATGTTTTTCAGGTGTTCTTCATTGATTCCCAGAACAATTTTGTTTCGGTTGCTCAGGAATTGATTTGATGACTTGGTGCTGATCTTTCTGCTTGGTCACTGCTTCAATCAATTCTGATTGAGGTCAGTATTTCCTCTTTACATAATACATGAGGATTTTTTTGAGGATGCAAAACAAACCACATGAGATTTACCTTGTAGAAATGAAAAGGTCAATTTGTTTTGTACTGAATTAGAAACATGAAAAATGTGATTGTAGAATTTTGCAGAGTTTAAATACCTCAGAGCTTTATCTCATTGACCTGTGTGTATAAATGAGCCAGGCAAAGCTAATTGCAGTTGCTCTTTTTTATGGTAGCAGAGCAGTTATGAGAAGCCATTCTGTATGGTCAGACTAATTCTCAGTCTAATACTTTTCCACACAGTGCTGGAATTCGGTCTTAAACTTTTAGTGGTTTTTCTTTGGTGTGTAAATATTTACCTATCCTTACTTTGTTTTCGTAAATTTAAATTTCTCACGCAAACGTTTTCTTTCAGTGTTCCATTTAGCTATGCACTCGCTGTTGAAGTGCTGCTATTTTTCCTAAATTATTCCACGGAATCTCTCATTCAAAGTTCACAGCTCTGATTCAACCTTGAACTTCAGGGAATTGTGCCAGAAAGAAGCAATACATAATAAATAAATACATAAGTGTACCGTACATTGGTCATTAAAATCACTGAACAAAGCTTCAATCTCTTCCAAGATATTGAAGAATTGATTTGAAAATTTGCTTTTCAAGAGAATGGAGAAAATATATTCAACTATCTTTCCTCAATGGTACTTTAGGTACTTAACTCCATTAAAATAATAAACACTTGAACTGAGTATACCTGTTAATGCTGGAACAGGATCAAAAATGTTCCAATATGCATAGTGGAGGTTCATATTTTATGCAATGAATGGATTTTAAATGTTCAATGAAGTCTTTGCATTATCGATTTTGTGCCATAGTATTCGAGAATTCCTTTATGTTACCCAAATATAATGTACATGACTTAAAGGAAGTGACAGTTCAAAACTTGATCTTTGTGCATGGCTTCCATAGCACCTATCTGATTTATTTATGATGACCTATATCTGTGTCTTAACAGTTCCTTTAACTACAGAATGTAATAGCAATCAAATAATTTGTTATTTTTAACTCTCTTTTTCCCAAGTTCATCCTTCGGCCTTGACAATTCTCAGCTTTCTTTAGGTTGGAGGGGGAGGGTGGGATTTAAAGCTTTCTGCTCCTTTCAGATTTTCAAATGGCAGAGCAATTGCTTCTATGCTATTGAATTCAAATTGTTCAGCATCATTTTTTCTGTTCAGCTCCCAGAATTTACTGGTTTCACCTTTTAAATGATAATGTTTGTGACCAAATTGAGAGAAATTCTTTCTGAAATCCAAATGCAAACAGCGACAATGAAAAAGCAAGGTTGGCTCATTCAGTATCTTGAACATGTATCTTGTAATTTGGTTTTTTTTGTCACTGAGGCATTATTGTCTTAGGTAATGTATTTGGCATACTCAATTTTCACAAAAGTAGTGGAAATCCTATCTCTTAATGTCCCCTTAGAATTAGTCTTCAAACTCCAATGATTAAAAATAGATTTAAAAATCTCTGCAGTTAATAAAAATGGAATTGACTGACCTTTTGGTAAATAAGAGTCTGAGAGGCAAAGGTTCTGGAGTAATGGCATTGCTTATTAATATTAACAATGTGAATATTTTATCCAAGAACGATATCTGTGGAAAGTTTATCAGTTACAAAGATATATAGAGGGACAGGTAGTATTGAGGAAGCAGGGAGCTGCAAAAGGACTTGGACATGTTAGAAGAGTGGACAGAGAAATGGCAGATGGAATACAATGTGGAAAAGTGTGAGGTTATGCACTTCGGAAGAAGGAATGGAGGCATAGACTGTTTTCTAAATGGACAAATGCTTAGGAAATGAGAAACACAATGGGACCTGGGAGTCCTTGTTCAAAATTCCCTTGAGGTCAGTGTGCAGGTTCAGTCAATAGCTAGGAAGGCAAATTCAATGTTCGCATTCATATCAAGAGAGCTAGAATACAAGAGCAGGGATTACTTCTGAGACTGAATAAGGCCCCATTTGGAGTATTGTGAGCAGTTTTGGGGCCTGTATTTGAGGAAGGATGTGCTGGTCTTGGAAAGGGTCCAGATGGAGTTCACAAGAATGATCGCTGGAATGAAGAGCTTGCTGTGTGAGGAATGGTTGAGGACTCTGGGTCTGTACGCATTGGAGTTTAGAAGGATGGAGGGATCTTATTGAAGCTTGCAGGGCACTGCGAAGCCTGGATAGAGTGGATGTGGAGAGGATGTTTCCACTAATAGGAAAAACTAGAACCAGAGGACACAGCCTCAGGCTGGAGGGACAATCCTTTAAAACAGAGATGAGGAAGAATTTCTTCAGCCAGAGAGTGGTGAATCTGTGGAAGTTTGTCACAGAAGGCTGTGGAGGCCAGGTCATTGAGTATCTTTAAGACAGAGATAGAGAAGTTCTTTATTAATAAGGGGATCATGGGTTATGGGGAAAAGGCAGGAAAATGGGGATGAGAAAAATATCGGCCATGATCGAATGGCAGAGCGGACTCAGTGGGCCGAGTGGCCTAATTCTGCTTCATTGTCTTATGGTCTTATTAGTCTTTCGTGTTGTAGGAAAGTGAGAGAGATATGAACCGGGTCTGTGCGCGTGAAAGGTGAATGCTATATCAAAAGGGAGGGAATTCCAGGATTTTGACCCAGCAGCTGCGAAGGTACAGTGATATATTTCCAAGACAGGGTGGTGAGTGGCTTGGAGGGGAACTTGCAGGTGGTGGTGTTCTCAGGTATGTGCTTTCCTTGTCCTTCTGGATAGAAGTGGTCATGTATTTGAAAGGTGCTGTCCAAGGATCTTTGGTGAATTGCTGCAATGCACCTTTTAGATAGTACACATTGCTGCTACTGAGCATGGTGGTGGAAGGGGTGGATGTTTGTAGATGTGGGGCCAATCAAGCAGGCTTCCCTGCTGTCAAGATTCTTGAGAGTTGTTGGAGCTTCAGCCATCTGGGCAAGTGGAGAGTATTTCATCACACTCTGGACTTGTGCCTTGTAGACAATAGGTTTTGGGGAGTTAGGAGGTGAGTTATTCGCTGCAGTATTCCTAACCACTGTGTTATATGACGAGTCCAATTGCATTTCCGGTCAATGGTAACCCCTAGATGTTGACAGTGGAGGGTTCTGTGATGGTAACATCATTGGATGTCAAGAGGCATTGCCTGGCATTTATGTGGCACGAATAATGCTCTGGGGACCTGGGTTCAAATCCCGCCACGGCAGATGATGGAATTTGAATTCAATAAAAAATATCTGGAATTAAGAGTTTACTGATCACCTTTAAACCATTGTCGATTGTCGGAAAAACCTATCTGGTTCACTAATGTCCTTTAGGGAAGGAAATCTGCCATCCTTACCTGGTCCAGCCTACATGTGACACCAGAGCCACAACAATGTGGTTGACTCTCAGCTGTCCTCTGAAATGGCCTAGCAAGCCACTCAGTTGTAACAATTGCTATAAAGCCTCAACAAAGAAATGAAACTGGACAGGCCACCTGGCATCAACCTAGGCACCAGAAAAGGCAATGGCAAAACAACAGCCCTGTCGATCCTGCAAAGTCCTCCTTACAAACATCTGGGGGCTAGTGCCAAAATTGAGAGAGCTATCTCACAGACTAGTCAAGCAACAGCTTAACGTAGTCATTTTCACGGAATCATACTTTATAGATAACACCCCACACGCCACCATTACCATCCCTGGATTTGTCTTGTCCCACCGGCAGGACAGACCCAGCAGAGGTGGCAGTACAGTGGTATACAGTTGGGAGGGAGTTGCCTTGGGAATCCTTAATATTGGCTGTGGACCCCATGAAGTCCCATGGCTTCAGGTTAAACATGGGCAAGGAAACTTCTTGTTGGTTACACGTACAGTCCTTCTTTCGGCTAATGAATTAGTAATCTTCCATACTGAACAACACTTGCAGGAAACACTGAGGGTGGCAAGGGCACAAAATATACTCTGGATGGGGGATTTCAATGTCCATCACCTCAGAGTGGCTCGGCAACAGCATTACTGATCGAGCTGGTCATGTCCTAAAGGATATAAGTAGACTGCTAGACTGGGTCTGCAGCAGGTGGTGAAGGAATCAATAAGAGGAAATAACATGCTTTACCTGACCCTTACCAGTCTGCTGGCTGCAGATGCATCTGTCCATGATAGTATTGATAAGCGTAACCTCTACACAATCCTTGTGCAGACAAAGTCCCTGCTTCACATTGAGAATAATCTCCATCATGTTGTTTGGCATCCTTGAGATACTGTGGGCCATCAGCAGCAGTGGAATTGTATTCCAGCACATCCTGCAACCTCATGGTCTGGCATATCCCTCACTTAACCATTAGCATCAAGCTGGCGGAATCAGCCCTGGTTCAATGGAGACGGCAGAAGGACATGCCAGGAGCAGCACCAGACATGCCTAAAAATGAAGTTTCAACCCGGTGAAGCTACAAAACAGGACTTCTTGCGTGCCAAACGGCAAAAACAGCAAGTGATAGACAGAGCTAAGCAATCCCACAACCAATGGATCGGCTCTAAGCTCTGCAGTCCTTCCAAATTCAGTCGTGAATGGCAGTGGACAATTAAACAACACACTGGAGGAGAAAGCTCTACAAATGTCCCCATCCTCAATGATGGAGGAACCCAGCGCTGAAGTATTCGCAACAATCTTCAGCTCGAAATGCCGAGTGGGTGATCCATCTCGGCCTCCTCCAGCAGTCCCCAGCATCTCAGGTGTCAGTTTCCAGCCAATTCTATTCACTCCACGTGATACCAAGAAACAGTTGGAGGTATTGGACACTGCAAAGACAATGGGCCCTGATAACATTCACCAAAGATCCTTAGACAGCACCTTCCAAACCCACAACCACTTCCATCCAGGGCAGCAGATAAATGGGAACACCATCACCTGCAAGCTCCCCTCCAAGCCATTCACCATCCTGACTTGGAAATATATTGCCATTTCTTCGCAGTCGCTAGGTCAAAATCCTGGAATTCCCTCCACAGTGGCATTGTGGGTCAACCCACAGAACATGGGCTGCAGTGATTCAAGAAAGCAGCTCACCAGACCTTCTCAAGGGCAATAAATCATCAGACCTGGCACATAGGAAGATGGTTGTGGTTGTGAAGGGTCAGTCATCTCAACTCTAAGATCTTTGCAGGAGTCTGAGATGGATCAATAAATGCTGGCCAGCCAGGGACGCCTATATCCCACGACTGAATATAAAAAACTTGCCACTTGTCAGCCCAAGCCTGGATATTGTCCAGACCTTGTTGCATTTGAATATGCATCGCTTAGACACCTGAAGAGCCGTGAATGGTGCTGAGCATTGTGCAATCATCGATGAACATCCCTGACCTTTTGATGGGGGAAAGGTCATTGTTAAAGTAGCTGAAGATGGTTGGGTCCAGGATACTATCCTGAGGGACTCCTGCAAAGATATCTTAGAGTTGAGATGACCGACCCTCCACAACCACAACCATCTTCCTATGTGCCAGGTATGATTCCAACCAGCAGAGAGTTTGCCCCCTGGTACCCATTGTTTACAGTTTTGCTAGGGCGCCTTGATGCCACACTCAGTCAAATGTGGCCTTGATGTCAAGGACTGTCACTCTTGCCTCACCTCTGGAATTCAGTTCTTTTGCTAATGTTTGAACCAAGGCTGTAATGTGTTCAAGAGCTGACTGACCCTAGCAAAACCCCAACTGGGCATTGCTGAGCAGGTGCTGCTTGATAGCACTGTTGATAACCCCTTCCATCACTTTACTGATGATCAAGAGTAGACTGATTGGGAGGGTGAGCTGTGAGGAGGATGCAGAGACATGCTGAGAGAGTGGGCATATGCATTGCAGATGCAGTATAATGTGAATAACTGTAAGGTTATCCATTTCAGTAGCAAAAGTAGGAAAGCAGATTACTATTTAAATGGGTGTAAATTGAGAGAGGTAGATACTCAACGAGATTAGTGTCCTCATGCATCAGTCACTGAAGTAAGCACACAGTTGGAGCAGATAGTAAAGAAGGCAAATAGTATGTTGCCCTTCGTAGGGAGTGGATTTGAGTGTAAGAATAAGAATATTTTATTGCAACTGTCTAGGGCGTTGGTGAGGTCACACCTGGAGTGTTGTGTGCAGTTTTGGTGTCCTTATCTGAGGAAGGATATTCTCGCTATACAGGGAGTTAATTCATAAAGATCCTTGGCTAGCACCTTTCAAACCTATTACCATTTCCATCTAGAAGGGTAAAGGTAGCAGACATGGGAACACCACCTGCAAATTCCCATCCAAGCCACTTACCATCATGACTTGGGAATATACAGCCAATTCTTCAGTCACTGAGTCAAAGTCCTGGAATTCCCTCTCTAACAGCATTGTGGGTCAATCCACAGCTTTTAGGATCTTTGCCAATAACAAGACTGAGCACTGTATCTGAGTGGAGGCGATGGGGAGAATTGCTTTGCCCTCTTTGAAGGGGCCCATGGCCAATTTGGAGAATGTCTTGCCACCTCTACATGCCAACTTTGCATACAAATCTTCGATCCGGTGCGTGGGGTACCCATTGAATACCTTTTTGAAACCCAGTTGACAGTCTGTAGTCCCCACAAAGATGAACTGCTTTGTCAGGCTTAAGAACAGGTTCTACAGGCGCAGTCCATTCTGTAAATTGCACAGACATTATTATACCCAAGTTTTCAGTAATCCTAATTCAATTTCCACCTTCTCCAGTTTTTGAGTTGGGGGCAGCGGATAGTCAGACTGCTTATCACACTGGAAGTTGGGGTTGTGCATGCTATTTGCAATATCACTTTTTTGCCTTTTGCCTCCTTCAGGTTTATTAGCACAGAAGCAGTTGCACATGCACTCAGTCTTCCCCAGTGGGTCACAGGGCTCGGGTTTCTCGTAAAGAGGCATAATGACTTTCTTGCTGGAACAGTTCTTGATATTCAGAGGTTGTCTGGAGGGAAAGATGAAGGAAAAAATAATTTTTTCCTTAATTGCCAATGTAATTCAGCCAAACACCACTGGTTTCCTGTCAGCAACACTCTTTCTTTTGAATTGATTTATTATTGTCACATGTCACAGATGTAATAGTATACTGTGACTAATGTTGACATTAAAAAGACCAAAGTCATGCACCAGCCTGCTCTTCATGCACCGTACACAGAACACATAATCACAATCAAAGGGCAGAAACTACAGGCAGTGGACCATTTCACTTATCTTGGCAGCACCCTCTCCCAAGCAGTGACTATTGATACAGAAGTTAACCGCAGAATAGCAAAGTTCTGCTTTCGGTAGACTGCGCTCCACTGTATGGGAACGCCCAGGAATCAGTCCAGCAACAAAACTGAAAGTCTACAGCGCCTCGGTACTCACTACCCTCCTGTATGCCTGAGAAACGTGGACTGTGTATCGAAGGCATGCAAGACAGCTCAATCATTGCCACATGACTTGTCTTGGCAGAATATTATGCATCCGATGGCAAGACAAAGTACCAGACACTGAACTTCTCTCTAAAGCAAGTCTACCATCAGTCCACACACTGCTGATGAGAGTGCAGACCTGGTGGGGGGCCGGTCATTTCATCTGTATGTCAGATGAGCGCATACCCAAGCAGCTCCTTTTTGGGGAA
Organism: Carcharhinus amblyrhynchos; assembly: GCF_965287045.1. Lineage (NCBI taxonomy): Eukaryota > Metazoa > Chordata > Chondrichthyes > Carcharhiniformes > Carcharhinidae > Carcharhinus > Carcharhinus amblyrhynchos. Next base: position 28,443,708 of record NC_137328.1, on the reverse strand, counting down.
CTCTCTGCTGGAAGACGCTCGCATGGAGGGCAGAACAAACATTACAAAGACACACTCAAGGCCTCCCTGAAGTCGCTTGACATAGCCAAAACCACCTGGGAAACACTGGCACAAAACCGTCCTACCCGGCGCTGCCTCATCCACAAAGGCTGTCAAGCTCACAAAGCAAGGTGTATTGCTGAAGCACAACTTAAGCGCGAGCTGCGCAAGTCTACAGCCACCAGTGCAACAACTACAGTGTCTACACAAGTCTGTCCAATATGTGCCAGGACATTCCATGCCCGAATTGGCCTGATCAGTCATCTTTGGACACACCGCAACCAGCCTCAAAATGACTAATGGGTGTCGAGGTCCTCATCGATGATGATGGATGAACAACAACAGTATACAGTGAAAAGTATTGTTTCTTGCACACTGTACAGACAAGGCATACTGTAGAGAAGGAAAGGAGAGACTGCAGAATTTAGCGTTACAGTCATAACTAAGATATAGTGAAAGATCAACTTAATGCAAAATAGGTCCATTCAAAGGTCTGATGGCAGCAAGGAAGAAAATGTTCTTGAGTTTGTTGGTACATGACTTCAGATTTTTGTATCTATTTCCTGACAGAAGAAGGTGGAAGAAAGAATGTCCAGGGTGTATGGAGTCCTTAATTATGCTGGCCAAGACAGTGGGAAGTGTAGGCAGAGTCAATGGATGGGAGGCTGGTTTGTGTGAAGGCTACATTCATGATCTTTTGTAGTTTCTTGTGGTCTTGGGCAGAGCAGGAGCCATACCAAGATGTGATACAATCAGAAAAAATGCTTTTTATGGTGCATCAGTAGAAGTGGTGAGAATCGTAACTGTCATGCCAAATTTCCTTAGGCTTCTGAGAAAGTAGAGCGTTGGTAGGTTTTCTTAACTATAGTGTCAGCAGGGGGAACCAGGACAGGTTGTTGGTGATCTGGACTCCTAAAAACTTGAATCTTTTGCACATTTCTACGTCATTCCCGTTGATGTAGACAGGGGAATGTTCTCCACTACGCTTTCTGAAGCCGATGACAATCTCCTTCATTTTGTTGACATTGAGGGAGAGATTATTGTCATCACACCAGTTCACCAGATTCTCTATCTCATTCCTGTACTCTGTCTTGTCATTGTTTGAGATGTGACCCACTGTGATGGTGTCGTCAGCAAACTTGAAATTCGAGTTGGAGGGGAATTTGGCCACACAGTTATAGGTGGAAAAGGAATATAGTAGTGGGCTGAGCACATAGCTTTGTGAGGGACTGGTGAGTAGGATGATCGTGGAGGAGGTGTTGTTGCCTCTCCTTACTAATTGTGGCTTGTGGGTTAGGAAGTTCAGGATCCTGATGCAGAGACAACAGGCATTGGCGCTTGGAGATGAGTTTCATAGGAAAAATGTAGTTGAAGGCTGAGCTGTAGTCAACAAATAGGAGTCTGACATCAGTATCTTTGTTATCTATATGTTCCAGGGGTTGAATGCAGAGCCAGAGCAATGGTGTCTGCTGTGGACCAGTTGTGATGGTAGGTAAACTGTAGTGGACCCAGGCAATCCGGGAGGCTTGAATTGATTCATACCATGACTAATCTTTTGAAGCACTTCATAATGATGGATGTCAGAGCCGCCGGATGATAGTCATTAAAGCATGCTGCTTGGCTTTTCTTTGGTACTGGAATGATGGTCTTCTTCTTGAAGCACCTTTATTGTTCACCAAAGCAAAAGGCTGCTCCTGCAGTTTATAGTCATGTGGTCTTCTCCTTGAGATCTCTAACACTGGTCCAAGTAACATTAAACACCCCTGCTGACAGCTTTCCATTGGGCGAGCTTCCGTTCACTCAATAAGGCAGCTTATCTTCAATGAAGCCCACAGATAGATTTATTGATAATTCCCTGTGGCCTTTGTGGTCATCACAACACTGGTACTAGCAATATGCAGGAGAATTAGCCACTTGGTTGAGTTGCAAGGGACTTAGCATCTATGTATCTTTGCGTCTTCAGAAAAGAAGGATGAGGAGAAAAAAATATTCTGGAGTTTTCCTTGAAAACAAGAGAACATTTGCACACAACTTTCCCTCCAGAGTATAGAGGTGGCATATCTAATGTGCAAGGCATGTGGAAGCGGTGAAACTTTCTTCTTGGTGTCTCCAGAAGCTTCTACCTTCATGCAATCTAAATTAAAACTAGTATGTAAAAAATAAAGAACAATATAAAACAGAAGATGCTGCAATAGGAGGTTGAATGTCTTGTCAAGAGGGAAAAGGAAGCGTATGTAAGGATGAAAAAACAAGCTTCAGTTGGGTCGCTTGAGTGTTATAAGGTAGCTAGGAATGGGTTAAAAAAAGGGCCGAGGAGAGCTACGAGGGGGCATGAGAAGTCCTTGGCAGGTTGCATAAAGGCTTTTTACTCTTATGTGAGAAATAAAAGAATGACCAGGGTGAGGTTAGGGCCAGTCAAGGATAGTAGTGGGAACTTGTGCATGGAGTCAGAAGAGATAGGTGAGGCAATGAATGAATACTTTTCTTCAGTGTTCACTAAGGAGAGGGGCCGTGTTTTTGAGGATGAAAGTGTGATACAGGCTGATAGGATGGAGGAGGTAGATGTTCTGAGGGGAGATGTATTAGCAATTTTGAAAAACCTGAGGGTCGATAAGTCCCCTGGGCCAGATGGGATACATCCTAGGATACTTTGGGAGGTAAGGGATGAGATTGCGGAGCCTTTAGCTTTGATCTTTGGGTCCTCACTGTCCACGGGGATTGTGCCAGAGGACTGGAGAGTGGCGAATGTTGTTCCTTTCTTCAAGAAAGGAAACAGAAATGATCCTGGTAATTATAGGCCGGTTAGTTTTATTTCGGTGGTCGGTAAGATAATGGAAGAGATCCTGAGAGATAGGATTTATGACCATTTGAAAAGATGCAGCTTAATCCAGGATAGTCAGCATGGTTTTGTGAGGAGTAAGTCCTGCCTCACAAATTGGATTGAATTTTTTGAGGGGGTAACTAAGTGTGTAGATGAAGGTAGAGCAGTTGATGTTCTATACATGGATTTTAGTAAGGCGTTGGATAAGTTTCCCCCTGGTAGGCTCACGAAGAAAGTAAGGAGGTGTGGGATAGAAGGAAATGTGGCCGCTTGGATCAGTAACTGGCTGTCTCATAGAAGACAGAGGGTGGTTGTGGAGGGAAAATTTTCAGACTGGAGGCCAGTTACCAGTGGTGTACCACAGGGGTCAGTGCTGGGTCCTCTGCTATTTGTGATTTTTATCAATGAGTTGGAAGAGGGGGCTGAAGGGTGGATCAGAAAATTTGCTGATGAGACCAAGATTAACGGAGTAGTGGATGAGGTGGAGGGCTCTTATAGGCTGCAAAGAGACATTGATAGGATGCAGAGTTGGGCCGAAAAGTGGCAGATGGAGTTTAACCCTGATAAGTGTGAGGTGCTTCATTTTGGTAGGACAAAATTGATTACGGATTACAGGTCAATTGCATTCTGAGGAATGTGGAGGAACAGAGAGATCTTGGGGTTCATGTCTGAAGGTTGCCACTCAAATGGATTGAGCCGTGAAGAAGGCTTATAGTGTGTTAGCGTTTATTAACAGGGGGTTTGCGTTTAAGAGCCGTGGGGTTATGCTGCAACGGTACCAGACCATGGTGAGACCACATTTGGAATATTGTGTGCAGTTCTGGTCACCTCACTATAAGAAGGATGTGGAAGCATTGTAGAGAGTGCAGAGGAGATTTACCAGAATGCTGCCTGGTTTGGAGGGTAAGTCTTATGAGGAAAGGTTGAGTGAGCTGGGGCTTTTCTCTTTCGAGCGGAGGAGGATGAGAGGCGACTTAATAGAGGTTTATAAGATGATGAGGGGGATAGATAGAGTGGATGTTCAGAGACTATTTCCTCGGGTGGATGTAGCTGTTACTAGGGGGCATAACTTTAAGGTTCATGGTGGGAGATATAGGAGGGATGTCCGAGGTAGATTCTTTACTCAGAGTGGTTGGGGTGTGGAATGCACTGCCTGCTGTGATAGTGGAATCGGACACATTAGGAACTTTCAAGTGGTTATTGGATAGGCACATGGAGCACATCAGAATGATAGGGAGTGGGATAGCTTGATCTTGGTTTCGGACAAAGCTCTGTATAACATTTAGGACGAAAGGCCTGTACCGTGCTGTACTGTTCTATGATCTAATATGCAACAAATCTGTTCACATCTAACAACCGAAAAGCTCAGTTCATTTTTGTTGATGTTATTTCCTATATCAGAATTTGGCACACAAACCAACTTCTTGAAGTAAGTGAAAAAAAATGATCTGAGGAGAAAAGAAAGAACAGCAGGTACACTTCTAGCCTGAAAATGCCTGATCTCATCTGATAAAGTTTTATTTTTATTAGTCACAACAAATTGTTGGAAACTAAGTGGCTTCAGGTCTGGTTAGTATATGGATGGGAACCTGCTTGCAAAAGGCTTACAAAAAGTGGGCAGCATGGTGGCAGAGTGGTTAGCATTGCTGCCTCACAGTGCCAGGGACCTGGGTTCAAGTCTGGCCATGGATGACTGCACGTTCTCCCAGTGTTTGCATTGGTTTTCTCCGGGTATTCCAGTTTCCTCCCACACTGCAAAGATGTGCAGGTTATGTGGATTGGCCATGCTAAATTGTCCTTAGTGTCCCAGGATGTGTGGGTTAGGGGATTAATGTGGTAAATACATAAGATTATGGGATAGGACCTGGTGGGATGCTCTGTCGAGTTGGTGCAGTCTCGATGAACTAAATGGCCACCTTGTGCACTGTTGGGTTTCTATGAAGATAAAGGGGGGGAGGTTTGGAACAGAGTTGAGGAGGAACTTCTTCACTCAAAGGGTGGTGAATCTCTGGAATTCTCTGCCCGTTGAAGTGGTGGAGGCTACCTCATTAAATATTTTAAGACACGGGTTGATGGGTTTTTGATAAGAGAGGGGATTAAAGGTTATGGGGAGAGGGTGGGAATGTGGAACTGAGCCACGACAGATCAGCCATGATCTTATTGAATGGCGGGGCAGGCTCTAAGGGCTAGTTGGCCTACTCCTGCTCCTATTTCTTATGTTCTTATGAGTGAAGGGCATGGATTTGTTTTTCCCACAAGTGGGACACGAGCATCACCCCATGGCTTTGATACATTTAGCCCCAAGAGATAATGTCATAGAGGTTTACAGCATGGAAACAGGCCCTTCAGCCCAACTTGTCCATGTCACCTTTTCTTTTTTAAAACCCTTAAGCTAATCCCAATTGCCCGCATTTGGCCTTATCCCTCTATACCCTTCGTATCCATGTAACTGTCTAAATGCTTTTTAAAAGACAAAATTTTACCCACCTCTACTATTAACTTTGGCAGCTTGTTCCAGGTACATAAGAACATAAGAAATAGGAGCAGGAGTAGGCCATCTAGCCCTTCGAGCCTGCCCCGCCATTCAATAAGATCATGGCTGATCTGTCGTGGCTCAGTTCCACTTTCCCGCCCTCTCCCCATAACCCTTAATCCCCTCTCTTATCAAAAACCCATCAACCGGCGTCTTAAAAATATTTAGCGAGGTAGCCTCCACCACTTCAACGGGCAGAGAATTCCAGAGATTCACCACCCTTTGAGTGAAGAAGTTCCTCCTCAACTCCGTTCTAAACCGCCCCCCCTTTATCTTGAGGCTGTGCCCCCTAGTCCTACTGTCTTTTTTGAGCGGGAAGAGTCTTTCCACCTCTATCCTATCCATCCCATTCATCATCTTATACGTCTCAATGAGATCTCCCCTCATTCTTCTACACTCCAACGAGTACAAGCCCAGTTTATTCAGCCTCTCCTCATAGCTCAACCCCCTCAACTCCGGTATCAGCCTAGTAAACCTCCTCTGCACTCCCTCCAAGGCCAAAATATCTTTGCGCAGGTGCGGCGCCCAAAACTGCACACAGTACTCCAGCTGCGGCCTCACCAATGCCCTATACAGCTGCAGCAAGACCTCCCTACTTTTATATTCAATCCCCCTCGCTATGAAGGCCAGCATCCCATTCGCCTTCCTGACCACATGCTGCACCTGCAAGCTGGGTTTTTGCGACTCATGCACAAGGACCCCGAGGTCCCTCTGCACCGTCGCCTGCTGCAGTTTTTCGCCACGTAAGTAGTAGTCCTTCCTACCATTATTCCTACCAAAGTGGACCACCTCACACTTGCCAACATTAAAGTCCATTTGCCAGTTCCTGGCCCATTCGCCCAGCCTATCTAGATCCTTCTGTAGACTCTCCACACCCTCCGTGCAATTTGCCGTTCCCCCAATCTTGGTGTCATCAGCAAATTTCGACACCCTACACTCAGTTCCCTCCTCCAGATCATCTATATAAATGGTAAAAAGCTGAGGCCCCAGCACCGACCCCTGGGGCACTCCACTAGTCACCACCCGCCAATCTGAATAGCACCCGTTGACCCCCACTCTCTGCCTCCTATTTGACAACCAATCCTCTATCCATGCTAACACCCTACCCCCAACTCCATGTCCCTCGACCTTCTGCAATAACCTCTTGTGAGGTACTTTGTCAAACGCCTTCTGAAAATCCAGAAAATCCAGAAAATCAAAAATTCTGAAAATTCAGAAAATCCAGAAACTCACCACCCTCTGTGTGAAAAAATTGCCCCCCTGGACACTTTTGTATCTCTCCCCTCTCACCTTAAACCTATGCCCTCTAGTTTTAGATTCCCCTACCTTTGAGAAAAGATATTGACTAATCTGTAGCCCTCGTTCCTTCTTGAAATAATACAATGTTTTGGCCTCAATTGCTCTCTGTAGTAGAGATTTCCAAAGGCTCACCACTGTCTGGGTGATGAAATTTCTCTTCATCTCAGTCCAAAAGGGTTTACCTTGTATCCTTGGACCGTGACACCTGGTTCTGAATTCCTCCGCCATGAGAAACATCCTTCCTGCATCTACCCTGTCCAATCGTGTTAGAGTTTTATAGCTCGTTATTAGATCCCCCCTCATTCTTCTAAAATGTCTGGTAAATCTGATTTGCACTCCCTCTATTAGCAAGAATATTATTTTTCAGATAAGGAGACCAAAACTGCACAAAACATTCCAGGTGTGGCCTCACCAAGACCTTGTATAATTGCAGCAAGATACCTTCTGCTGTACTCAAAAATCCTCTCAGCATAGAGGCCAACATACCATTTGCCTTCTTCATCCCCTACTGCACCTGCTTCCTTACCTTCAGCAATTGGAGAACAAAAATACCCAGGTCTTGTTGTGCATTCCCCTCTCTCAATCCACTGGCATTTAGATAACAGTCTGCTTTCTTATTTTTGTTAGCAAAGTGGATAACTTCACATTTATCCACATTTTATTGCATCTGCCATGCATTGGCCCACCTACTCAGTTTGTCCCAATCACACTGAAACACTTCTACATTCTCCTCACAGCTCAAAATGTTGTGTGTTGATTTATTAAGACCTGGCACATGAGAACAGCTTTAGAAAGGTAGAACGCCTGACTACACCAGCAGCAGCTCTGTGTGCTGTGTTTTGCTTACAAGTGAAAGTGATACTGAAATTGGGTCACATTATCACTTGTGGTGATATATTGCTATTCCTTAAAGTCATATTTCAACATCCCCCTTTCTTTCCAAAGATACTTTTCCTGCAAAAATAGAACTACTTACTTCCGTTTAGTTACTATTATATGAATATATGGAACTGACGAATCTTTGAGTTGCTAAAGCAGAAAGGTAATTTGCTGATATGTCCTGATTTAGTAATGGCAATCTTGTCAGAGGTTTCTTGATTGTTTGCAGATATCTGAGGAGTTGTTATTTTTGGATGGTGATCCTGATCACATTTGTGATCTTGTCCTTGATGCAGCCGGAATTTATGATGGTCGATGGGATGGATCGGATTTGTCCCCTGAATGTTTCAACATTGTGCCTTTATGTGTAATGACTTCATAGGATGTTTGTTCTGAACAAATCCTTGTCACCTCGGCTGGTTGCCAGATATCTTCTGTAGGATTCTGGATGCAAGCTTGCTGTCCCAGCCCTGAATTTGGCAATTCTGTATTTCTCTTGCCGTTTTAAAAGTTGCTGTCTTGTTTCTGAGAGAGTAGAATGGGTCAGACTAGGTAAATTGTTCTGCAATGTTCTGCCATACATGAGATCTGCTGGTGATGGAATTGTTATACTTCTAGGCATCGTTCTCAGGTGTGTGTAAATCATTCTTGGTCTGTCTACATTTGAGAATCGGGGATTTCACCAGGTCTTCAGCTAGAATAATGAGGAAAAGACAATATGATTAATATTTTCCTTCGCACACAAATCCTGAAATGGCTTTCCAATATGTCGTGGGCCGTGATCCATAGTGATCTCTCTAAGCACACCAAATAAATTGAAAATAGCACTTATAGTGTGCATGACAGTTGTGCTTAGCATATTTAGAATTATTAATGCTTCTGATAATGACTATTTCAGTGCTTCAAATTGGAACTGGCATTCTTCATGCCAAAGGAAAGGCACGTCCTTATCCAACAATTCCTTTAGTGAGGACAATTTTTGAATGAAATTGGTAGGAGAAAGAAATGAGAGAGATCTGGACATCTTTGAAAATCATCCTCATCTTTTGAGTTGGCATGGTTTTAATATCCTCTATATTACTTGGATCAGTGTATATGCCAGCACTGAAATAAATAAAATTAAATTCATCTTCTGCACACTGATGTAGCATTTGCTCATTACATGCTACTTGCATTAATAAGTGAAGGTTTTGCTTTGCTCTTTGCACAACAGCAATGTCATCAGTAATACAGTTGCAACTTGGCAATCTGTAGCAACCTGGCAACCTGTGGTCCATATGAGCTTGATAAAGAGATCCTGCCTAAAGGCTTGATAGGAAATCACTGAAACTAGTATCATCCAAATGGGATACCAAATGCACTAAACTCATGGTATTTCTCTGCAACTTATACTGACCAGTAGCCATGCTCAACATCAAGCTTTGAGAAGAATTTTTACATTTGCAAATCTTGGATTTAACTCTGTCGATGTTCGGAATGTTGGAAGGACAACATTTCGAAGCTCATTGTGGATTGAAGTATACTCTGAATGAACTGCCCTTCTTTATGGCACATAATTGACCTGCACCAGTCTCTTGTACCTTTTAATGATTCCATCTTTCTCCATTTTGACAAGCTCAACCTTCAGTTTGTCTTGTAGGTTATATCATTATAAAAACATGACTGTGACGAATGCCAAGCCAACATGACAGACATTTTCCTCTTTCCTGGTCTGTGCTGGATTTGCACAGTGGATCAGTTGATCATTCCCCTGTAAGCGTAATGTTGCAGCTCCCTTGAAACTGCCAATTTTGTCAAAAGATTCTGCATATTTGAATGTTGTGAACCGAAGAGATCAGAGTAGTTTGTACAGTTCCTCTGCCCGATGAAGTCTGACTGATTCCATGGATTGTGTGAGGTCATAGCATGCTTGTAGACCTACAGTTGCAAAGCTTTAGTCTTTAGTATTTAGTAATACCTGGACATTTATGACATCCAGGTATTTTGATGTACTTGCTCGCTCAGTCTATGAATCCTGTGCATGGAATAAGTGAACTGTTGTGTACTGAAAGTTGTAGAGTTGTAGGTTTTGGTATGACCTTCCATATTTGTGAATAGAAGACTTTTCAAATCTACAGCAGTATGTTGGCACCTGCCCTGTATCACTCTTGGGCCAGTAAGGAGTAGCTATCCACTTTATTAGTACAGATAAGATGGTATCTATATTTTCCAGGAGATTAATCGGCGTGGAACATATGTTTACTGCTCTTTGTCTCAGTGTGCACATCATCATCATTTTTTGGTTAGTCAGTTAGCTCATGTATATATTTCTGACGGGACATCATGTGGTCAGTCTTCTGCCATATATATCCATTGTGTATGGTCTGTTTGGATCAGTGCATGGCTCTTTGTAGCTATGTCAGTCTTTGGTCTAGTGCACTGCTGCTGCCAATGGCTCTTTCTGTCACAGGCCTTACAGAATTGCTGGAAAGCTAGACATTACTGCATGCAGAAGGCTACGCCTTCCACATGCCTTGATAGGTTTGGGTGTTCTAGTAAATAACTGGAGTAGTTCTTAGGGCCTGAGTGCTTTGTTGACATGAAAATCACTTCATATTTACATCATCCTTGAGTAGCGCTTTGATGCAATATGTTGTGAACTTGTCTGGCAGAACCTGTAAGAATGCTTCTATGGGAATAGATGCAATCACCAATTCAGCAGGTTATGTATCTCGCGTTGTGTTGGAAAATCAGTCTGTACACTTTTCTCTTCATTTGCTTATGAAGTGGTCTGTAGATTCTGTAGGTTGTTGTCAAAATGACATGAACTGGAGTTGAAGAATATGGAAGTTTAACCTGATTCTAAATTGGTCTCCCAGTGTAGTCCATACCTTTTGGTGAACTGTTAGCTTTTCTGTTAATCTTGATGTGTTCAGCCTGTTTGGACCTTCATTCCCAGTTGGTAAGTGAGTTCTTATAGTTTGCGTGTCTAGTTCAGACACTCCCGAATCAAGAAACTAAACCTCTATGTTGTTCCAACATTTTGAGTTTGAATAATAAGTCAATTCATCCCAGTTTGAAGAGGGGAATTTTGTGAACGTTTTGACAATATCCCTTTGACCTTCCTTCTCTGATGGTACCTAGGATGAGTGTTGCTTTCATAGCTTTTGCGTTCTTTTCTGAAGCTTCGCTTGTTATAATTGCAACCTCCTCTGGCCTGATTTTTATGAGGGGATTTTTTGGTTGACACCCTTCATTTGCTGTCGATTTGGCTCATACTGTGGTCACTCGTCTGTCCAACGACTGAGTTTATCCAGTGCTGGTCCTGTCACTGCATTGTCCCACCCACTGAACAGGCAGACTATGCACTGCAGTCACACCACAAGGAATGCTGCTTGTCGGTTCTTTACTTGAGAGTTATGCAGTTACCATGCTGTGATTTCAATACTTTTCAACACTGCAACTCCATTGCCATGTAGCATGAAAGCAGTTCACCATGTCACACTGCTATGCTGTTTGACCACCATGTCATTTTTCTATAAAATCCATCATTAGGAATTGGATTAACACATTGTGAATTTAGTCATTAAGACTAAGCTCATGAGAATATTTACACAAATGTAAAAATCTTAAAGGCATCAGGAGCAGAGCTGTGAGCTATGTTCTGTTCACAAGCTAAAGTGAAACTGAGACTGGGTCAGTTTCACTGTGATGATGGTGTGTTACTATCCCTTAAAGACATATTGCATTAGCTATGAGTTCCAGCAACTTTTTTGGGGTGCGTTGTCACCGAGGGTGGCTGTTGGGGTTGAGCTCTTTCTCCCAATATTGTTTAGCTCTCTGAGCAGACTGATTTCCTTTTCCTGAACAAAGTTTGACAAATACCATATTAATCTTATGTTTTCCCTTGCAAAACTGATTAATTACCGAGTCAGAGCAGAAAGATTTTGTTTAGTTTGGGCATCATTATTGGCATAGGTTTGGAGGGCCGAAGGGCCTGTTCCGTGCTGTTCTGTGTTCAAATATCTTGCACGGTTAGCATTTCCTGCTTTTGGCTTTGAACTAATGTCACTTCACATTTAGTTGTTTACTTTGCCTAGTGGTGTTACTAGTTACAGCTCCTGAAAATCTATGGTTACAGTCAGAATGCCAGCTGTCTTCCCTGGATCAGGAGGTACAATTGGAACTCTGCCTTCAGCAGTGAATGCGTTAATTTCAAAATGCTGCATGAGGTGCCTGCCAGACTGATTTTTCTGTGAAATTGCCACAATTTACGTGGATAAAAGGCACGTACTTTTTAAAAACTGTGGTATGATGTCGATCTATTAGCAAAGAATGGCTAATTTCAATTACTTAATTGTGCAGCTCCATCTGCTGCCTCCAGAGAATACACACGACATGTGACCGTAACCTGGCAGGCCATATTCATGCCTGAGTTTGTCGAGGGGCTCTCTAACAAAAGCTACTTTTACAGAAGGAAAACTGCAATGCAGATGTAATGTTGAAGAAAAACCACTTTCCCGATCATCAGTCATCGGTTTTGTGATTTGAGATGAGGAGGAGACTGACTGGAGCATGATTGTGCACTGGAAAGGTTTTGAGACCTCTCTATTTATTGTTATTCAGCATGAGAGTCGGTTGGCACATAAGTGATCTCCACTGTAAATTATGCACAATTTACATGGGGAGCTCATTAATTCCCTGACACCAGAGTTAGTTGGCTTAATTTGTAATAGTGTCATGTGTTTTAGACCATTTTGAATGCATTTATTTCCCCACCACTGAGTTTCATAGCAAAAGAAAAATGTACAGGTGTCACTGTTTGTTACAGATTAACTCTTGGAGAAGGTAAAAAGCAACTGTTGCTTTGTGCCTCAGATTCCTTTTGATCTAATTATGTTTATGGAATATTGCTTCAAGAAGTGCCTTTGAGATGGAACTTTCCCAAAGAGGGAATTAATCAAGAGCACAGTCTGTAGTTTGGAAAATTTATAGATCTTAACGTCAGCTGAACTGACTTCACCCCATCCTTTCTCCCCTCCTTTAGTGTGGTTTGTTTGCAGGCTGTGGATCTAAAATGAAGCCAATTCCTTCTGCACATCTGCACCAGGGAGAGAATAATTTGAAATAAGGCATGGTTATGGAGTGTTGGGAACTTAGTTTGTTCCTATCAGAGGTAATTTTCTCAATGATTTTTCTGGTTTGGAACTGAACTGATTTGTGTTGAATTTGAAGGTTTTTTTTAATATGCTTCCTTTCCAAAGTTGAATATTACATGTTGCACAAGCAGAAATGTAGTAATCAAAAGAGATGTGTATATTTCTGTCTGAATCTTTTACTGCCTTGATCTGCCATTAGTATTGCGAAACACTCACTTCTTGTCTGTATTGAACAGAGCAGAATACTAATCGGTATTCTGTAAGCTGTGTGTGCCTTTATATGCCCTGTTTGTGAGCAGAACTCTCTACTCACCTGACGAAGGAACAGCGTTCTGAAAGCTAGTGGTGTTTATTACCAAATAAACCTGTTGGACTTTAACCTGGTGTTGTGAGACTTCTTACTCCACATCTTGAACAGAGCTTCATAGAAATGTTTGACCACTATTTGGTGTTAATGGTTCAGAGCTGAGAGTGAATATTGAAAGGAGGAAAAGCTAGTTCATTGTAAGTATGTTGCAGGCTGCAACTTGGTTTGAGATATTATTTTTATGGGTTGACATTTAGATACCGGTGTCTCACTTGCCTGCCCCTCAAAGTCTCCAGGACAGACCATTCTCTATGATACATTCCACATTAAAGTTAATGCACTGTGTAACAATGAATCAAGGAAAGATTGCATTGTGCATGCAGACATACATAACTTTCTGAAATAAATACTACGGATGCTGGAAATCTGAAACAAAAGATTTCTAAATACTGGAAAAGCTCAGATCTAGCAGCATCTGTGGAGAGAGAAATGGAGTTAGTGTTTGAAGTCAGTATGACTCTGGAGCTAAGGAGTGGGACAAATGTGATGGATATTATATACTGAATAAGAGAAGGTGGAGCAAATTCCAGAGACCTTCTACATTGCAGCATCTGCTCTGCCCTTTTTCTGCAGTTTGTGTGTATAATCTAGGCATAAGAGACTCCCTGCACGAGTATGCAAACACATGTATCGAAATGCACACTCATATTTTGCCAACAAACGGTGGATTTCAAACAGCAAGTAGGATAGTTCCACCATGCATGCTCTATTCTTGGATCTTGTCGTTTTTGATTTGTTGTTGATTTCTGTCGCCACAGATGACTTTCAAACATGAGAAAAATGAGACAAACTCTGCTGATTATTTGTGCCCTTTGCATTATCTCCTCCCTTGTTTGCTGTGAAGCCTATGGAGTAGGGATAGAACACCCTGTAAATAATAACAATCAAAGATTATTGCACCTCACAGCTGTGACCTGTCTCCCACAGGGAGCTTCATACCAATCAGTAGAGGCACAGAATGTCGTATAGCACAGGAGTGGCCCTTCGGCCCACTGAGTCTGCACTGATGATAACTACCACTGAAGTCATATGAATCCCATCTCCCAGCACCTGTACCATATCCCTGGATGCCGTGATTCTCCGAGTGCTCAGCTGTCTACGTAGTAAGGGTCGTAAGGTTACTGATCCCCACAGCCGTCCCAGACAGTGCATTCCAGATCCCAGTCACCCACTGAATGCAGGTTGTCCCCACAGATCCCCTTGAGATCCATTTCCCACGCATGCAACTGTGCCCTCTTGTAATAGACCCTCCCCAACCCGGGAAACAGCACTTCCTACTCAATCTGCCCACACAAATCATGAACCCATTCACCTTGGCTGTGCCTCTCCCCCATCCCCAGCCTTCTCTGTGCTACAGAAAACGGTGCAAGCCCACCCTGTCTCCCCTGACAGCACTAAAGGCAACAGTCTGGAGACACCGTAGTGAGGGTACTAAAACTGGATGCAATACTCCAGCTGTGGTCAACATTAGTGAGTGCCTGCATGACCATATCAACCATATGATGCAAAAGAATGTCCCACATATCCCTGCAAACCCTTTCGCCCACCCGACTGCTTCACCGAAACCAGCTGTTGAAGTCATCAGGCGTGACTGTCCCCTGCCAAAGTTATGCTGCCCATCCTGGATCAACCCATGCCTCCCCAAGTGGGGCCTCATGCCCCCCCCCCCCCCGCCTTGAATCTTCACCAACAGTCCCCTGACTGCTGATGTGTAACTCACTGGTCTGCAGTCATCTGGTTCATTCCCCACTGGTTTCCCCCACAGTCCCCATCCATGGAGCACTGGGCCACACAGTGGTGCCTCTGACCCTCACTCGGACATGGGCTTGGGCATCTGTGCACACTAAGAGCACTGGCAAGAGCCAGATTTGTGCAGCACCAGGACAGCATCACAGCTTACCTCATCATCACCGTCCTGCCTGAGCAAGTCACTCGCTGACATGGCCAACCCAGGCCCATCACCCTGGGGCAATGTCAACGCAACATACTGGGTAGTGGGGGGGGCTAGTGGAAAGGAAGTGTGCTACATTGGGGAGTGTGGACAAGGGTTTTGGAAGAGGGAATGGAAGGCCTCCAGGAAGGGTGGGGGTGGGGGTGAGGGTGAGATTGAGCTACTGGACACCACGTCTCTTAATTAGTGAATCGTAGAGTGATCAAAGCCCTTTTGGTCTTCCTGGCCTGCCAGACCCTTGCTGTTGTCAGTGCCCCATCCTCCACCTCCTCCTGAGTCTTGTCTTCCACACACTCCTGGTCTGCTTCTACCCAGGGGCTTTCACCTGGTCTTCCTCCTCCAGGATGTTACCCTGCTGTGCCAGGTTGAGGACCCCACCCCTGACTTGAGGGCCCAGGCAGAGCCGCCCCCTGCCCTCCCAATCCCTGCATCCATAGGCCCCCCACTCCATTCCGTACCATAGCTGTAGCTGACCTACCCTCATGGTACACAATGGTACTCGCATCCTTGCTCTTCCTCGCAACCACACTTCAAAGGATCGGTATTGGTTTGTGCCGTGTGATGTCCCACCTGAGGGGGTGGGTCAGGAGGGAGTGGATCATGTGTGGAACTTGCTAATGGCATTGAAATACAACTAATTAGCCTCGTATCCTTCCTGGATGTGAACCATTAGAGAGGGGGTGGGAGAATCAATGCCACCCCAGCCCAAATAAGTTTCTGATACACTACCTGTGGAGCGACCATATGGTTAACATGGTCATGAAGGCACTGGTTAACGTTGAACAGTAAAAGTTTCTTGTTGCACTTTCACATTTGATGTAGTTAAAGACAATGTTTTCTCCTTTTAAAAGGACATCTGAGAACACTATAAAGTTGCAAAGTTTATATATGGACATGGTTTTAATGTAAGTAAAAGACTTAGCTATTTGTTTGGAGTGGTCTACTCTAAATGATTAACTCTTAAACCCTTCTATCAGTTGTAACATGAAGCTTTCACTCATAACCTGTGCAATGTCACTCAATATAGACTTTTTATTTCTGTAACCTCTTTCTGACGTGTTGTTAACTGACTGAAGGATGTATGCAAAGCATTGAAGTCAATGCACCCCCCCCCCCCCACCTCGCCCTTTCCTCAAGCAAAGAATGCACTTAAGGGGCAGCAGGATACTATATAGACATGTTTTTGTGAGCTGGGGGGAGTTGGTAAAGCAAACTAGTTTAAGGATTGAATCACAAAGAGAAAGGTGAGCACTGACTACTGACTAAATATTTGATCTATGATTAGAAAGCAGAAAGATTAAGGATTGAACAGTAATCCAACATGGTATGTATGGTCCACGTTGACAGATTGCTCAGACTGAATGGGAAAGCGCTATGGGGAATTGTAAAAATTGGTTTTGCTGTGGGAAATTGCATAAAAGTAACCAACTGGAAGTGTGGGCGAGTTAGTCTATATTCAGACTGTTTGTGCTTATCCTCCACATGAACACCATCCCATATCCCTTTAAACGTTAGTGCAATCACTAAGTCCAGAAACACATTCTATACTCCAGCAAAACAAAGAGAATTTCTCTTGTCATCTATCCTAAATCCATTGCATTTTAATCTTATAAATATGCCCCTTGTTCTACAGAAAATGCTGGAAAATCTCAGCTGATCTGACAGCATTTGTGGCGAGCGAGAACAGAGCCAATGTTTCGAGTCAGGATGTCCCTTCAGGATTGTGTCGTCTTAGAAGCCTTCTCTGGTGTCATCTCCTGAATTCCCAGAAGCTGCTGCTGTTTAGCGGGTGCTTCCCTCTCAGGCAGGTTTCTGTTGTCCATGACGTTGCCACTGACTCCTCCCTGGGTATGACTACCCCTGGCTTGCAGACACATGACTCGTTTGGTATCCCTGGTTCCATCTGAACCAATTTGGAATCTTGGGGAATTTCCCTCCATTGATAAGGTGCAGTAACCAGTGGTCTGTGTGTCTCCTCCAGACCAGCTCATCCCTGTTCTGCACCATATATAATAACAGTCCTCTTTGGGCCACCACTGTTGTTGGGCTCCATTTTTCCCCAGACATGCAACTCCTGGCCATGATGGTCCCATCCCTCTGGAATGTTCTCAACTTGGAGCCTCCTACTTTTCTAGCCATCGACTCTTCCTGATTCCTCTCCACCACTTCTCTGGTCTTGTCTGGCCATAGTAGGTCAAATGAGGTCCTCAACTGGTGTTAAACATTAAAGACACTGGTGATCACTGGGTTGTTGCATATGGCTTGTTACAGTACATGCATACAGTACATGGTGTGCCTCAGGGATCTGTTTTGGGGCCACTGCTGTTTGTAATTTTTATAAATGATCTGGATGAAGGTATAGTTGGGTGGATTAGTAAATTTGCTGATGACACCAAAGTCGGAGGTGTAGTAGATAGTGAGGAGGGGTGTCATAGTTTACAGAGAGACTTGGACAAGTTGCAGAGCTGGGCCGAGAGGTGGCAGATGGAGTTTAATGCAGAAAAGTGTGAGGTAATTCACTTTGGCAGGAATAACTGATGTGTAGAGTATAGGGCTAACGGGAGGACTCTGAATAGTGTTGATGAACAGAGGGATCTAGGTGTATGTGTACATAGATCCCTGAAAGTTGGGAATCAAGTAGATAAGGTTGTTAGGAAGGCATACGGTGTCTTGGCGTTTATTGGTAGGGGGATTGAATTTAGGAGCCGCAGCGTCATGTTGCAACTGTACAAAACTCTGGTGCGTCCGCACTTGGAGTATTGTGTGCAGTTCTGGTCCCCACATTATAGGAAGGATGTGGAGGCATTGGAGAGGGTGCAGAGGAGGTTTACCAGGATGTTGCCTGGTATGGAGGGGAGGTCCTATGAGGAGAGACTGAGGGATTTGGGGTTGTTTTCGTTAGAAAGAAGGCGGCTGCGAGGGGACCTTATTGAAACATATAAGATGATTAGAGGTTTAGATAGGGTGGACAGTGATAGCCTTTTTCCTCGGATGGAGAAAGCTAGCACGAGGGGGCATAGCTTTAAATTAAGGGGTGGTAGTTATAGGACGGATGTCAGAGGTAGGTTCTTTACCCAGAGGGTGGTGAGGGATTGGAATGCCCTGCCTGCTGCAGTTGTAAATGAGCCTGTTTGGGGGCGTTTAAGAGATCTGTGGATAGGTTTATGGATGGAAAGGGATTGGTTTAGGTTAGAGGGTCATTGCTTTTTAATTGGTCGGCGCAACATCATGGGCCGAAGGGCCTGTTCTGCGCTGTAATGTTCTATGTTCTATGCTGAGGGAACTGTTTATTTGCTAGTCTAGCGAACCTTCACCTTGTGAGGCTTTCAGCACCTGCTTCAAGATTTGTACGAATCTCTCTGCTTGGCCTTTTGTCACTGGATGGTATGGAGCTGATCTCACCTGTCTGGCTCCATGATGGTCAAGGTACTCCCCAAGTTCCTTCGCCACAAACTGTGGCGCATTGTTACTTACTGATACTGACTTCATGGTTGCCACCTTGGGCCATTTGGACTGGGCGTCAACTACTATCGATAACATATGTTCTACAACTAGAACTGCAAAATTGACATGGATCCACTGCCACAGAGATTGGGGCCGTTCCCCGGAATGAAGGGGCAACAGCGGTGGTGCCTTTCTTACTAATGCGCAGGACCCACATGATCCTGCCCACTCCTCAATCCAGGAGTCTCTATTCAGCCATCAAAGTAGCTCCTGGTTGTTATTTTCATTTGCACCACCCCCTTGGTGCTCTTGTTCCAGCACCTTTCCCCTTAACAGGGGAGGAATAACAACTTCCATTCCCCCACATGGAACATCTGTCTGATATGGACAACTCCCACCTCCTGGACAGGCAGGGATTTAAGTCTGACTGGTTTCTGTGACTAGCTGGATCTCCCTCTCAGGACTAGGTCCACCACTGGGTTGTTCTGGGTAGCGTTCCACACCTCGTTTATGGACAATGGTCTTCCAGTGAGAAATACATGTTTTTTAGGTTCCCGTCGGGAACGTCTTTATCTCCCAGCTTTGACAGAGTATCTGGTGCTTCTCCGATTGTCAGTATTTTACTTCATCAGAGTAGTTTGATAGTGTCAGTGCCCAGCTGTACAAGCCTACTGCCACCATTGATGGTATCCCTGTGCATAGGGACCAGAAATGGAGGTTAGTGGCCTGTGATTGGCCGCAGCATGAAGTATCTGCAGTGAAGGATTGTGAACAATTTGATTGTGGACAAGTCCCCAGGACCGGATGGAATGCATCCGAGGGTTCTGAAAGAAATGGCGGAGGTGATAGTGGATGCCTTGGTGGTTATTTTCCAGACGTCGCTGGATTCCGGAGAAGTGCCGGATGATTGGAAAACGGCTAATGTTATGCCGTTGTTTAAGAAGGGTGCCAGGCAAAAGGCGGGGAATTATAGGCCGGTTAGTTTAACATCTGTGGTAGGTAAAATGTTAGAATCTGTCATTAAGGAGGAAATTGCGAGGCATCTTGAAGGGAATTGCTTGATAGAGCAGACGCAGCACGGTTTCATTAAAGGGAAGTCGTGTCTGACAAATTTACTGGAGTTCTATGAGGATGTGTCTAGGGCGGTGGATAGAGGAGAGCCGGTGGATGTGGTCTTTCTAGATTTTCAGAAGGCGTTTGACAAAGTACCTCACAAGAGGTTATTGCAGAAGGTCGAGGGACATGGAGTTGGGGGTAGGGTGTTAGCGTGGATAGAGGATTGGTTGTCAAATAGGAGGCAGAGAGTGGGGGTCAACGGGTGCTATTCGGATTGGCGGATGGTGACTAGCGGAGTGCCCCAGGGGTCGGTGCTGGGGCCTCAGCTTTTTACCATTTATATAGATGATCTGGAGGAGGGAACCGAGTGTAGGGTGTCGAAATTTGCTGATGACACCAAGATTGGTGGAACGGCAAATTGTGCGGAGGGTGTGGAGAGTCTACAGAAGGATCTAGATAGGCTGGGCGAATGGGCCAGGAAATGGCAAATGGAATTTAATGTTGGCAAGTGTGAGGTGGTCCACTTTGGTAGGAAGAATGGTAGGAAGGACTATTACTTACGTGGCGAAAAACTGCAGCAGGCGACGGTGCAGAGGGACCTCGGGGTCCTTGTGCATGAGTCGCAAAAACCCAGCTTGCAGGTGCAGCAGGTGGTCAGGAAGGCGAATGGGATGCTGGCCTTCATAGCGAGGGGGATTGAATATAAAAGTAGGGAGGTCTTGCTGCAGCTGTATAGGGCATTGGTGAGGCCGCAGCTGGAGTACTGTGTGCAGTTTTGGGCGCCGCACCTGCGCAAAGATATTTTGGCCTTGGAGGGAGTGCAGAGGAGGTTTACTAGGCTGATACCGGAGTTGAGGGGGTTGAGCTATGAGGAGAGGCTGAATAAACTGGGCTTGTACTCGTTAGAGTTTAGAAGAATGAGGGGAGATCTCATTGAGACGTATAAGATGATGAATGGGATGGATAGGATAGAGGTGGAAAGACTCTTCCCGCTCAAAAAAGACAGTAGGACTAGGGGGCACAGCCTCAAGATAAAAGGGGGGCGGTTTAGAACGGAGTTGAGGAGGAACTTCTTCACTCAAAGGGTGTTGAATCTCTGGAATTCTCTGCCCGTTGAAGTGGTGGAGGCTGCCTCGCTAAATATTTTTAAGACGCGGGTTGATGGGTTTTTGATAAGAGAAGAGATTAAGGGTTATGGGGAGAGGGCGGGAAAGTGGAACTGAGCAGCGACAGATCAGCCATGATCTTATTGAATGGCGGGGCAGGCTCGAAGGGCTAGATGGCCTACTCCTGCTCCTATTTCTTATGTTCTTAAGGAAATGTGTAAACTTCACACCAAAACAATACCCGATTCCTCTTTTGCGACTTGGGCATATTGTCTTTCCTCTCCAGCCAATCCCATAAGGCACAGGTTAATTGTAATGGCAATATTGGGTAAAAATGGGTTTGCATTTCTCACCTCCTTAAGGCTTGTTTCACCTCCCAGTAAGCCTCTTCATATATGTTGGTCCATTTCCAACTTTTTCCCACCAAATGGTTTGCCAGATTTGGCACAAACTTGCCATAGTAGTTCACCAACCCCAAGAATGATTGCAATTGAGACAATTCTTTGGTCTCAAGGCCTTCATGATGGCCTCCATCTTCTTGGATCTTTTGTGTATTCCCTTGCCATTGATTATATGACCAGGGTGGCTCCATTGCGTCCTTAAACAAGTGGAATTCTTCCCTCTTGTGCTCCTGCAACCTTTTGAAGGTTCCCCCTTGATTGCTTAAATGCTCCTCTTCAGTAGAGTCGGTGACCAAAATATCATTCAGGTCGTACTGGATTCCTGGCAACCCACTTAAAATTTGATCCAAAGCTCTCTGGAAGGGAAATTGCTTGTATCGGAGAAGACCCCGGTATGTCATTAGCACAGCTGAGACTCCTTTACAATCTCCATCTGTAAATATCTCTGACAGATCCATTTTTGAAAATTTCTTTCTCCCAGCCAGTCCACTGAACAGGTCCTCAGTGAGGTGATACGGATATTGATCTGGGCTCGGTTGACTGTGACTTTGAAGTCATCGCGGATCTTCACTGCACCATTTGTTTTTAAGACGGAATGATTTGGTGGTCCAACGATCCCAGATTCATCAGCCCATCCAGTTCCATCTCCACTTTAGGCCAGATGGTGTATGTCACCAGATACACTTTCAGAGTCCTGAGACGAGCCTCTGGC
Organism: Carcharhinus amblyrhynchos; assembly: GCF_965287045.1. NCBI lineage: Eukaryota > Metazoa > Chordata > Chondrichthyes > Carcharhiniformes > Carcharhinidae > Carcharhinus > Carcharhinus amblyrhynchos. The sequence goes on along the minus strand of NC_137328.1, from coordinate 28,421,962 downwards.
TTCAGACATATTTTAATTTTTTTTACCAGGAGCGTCCAAATAATGCAGAGCAGTTGCTTTTTACTACATATGGCGGCAACTCTGCACACTGATCTCTCAATTGTACTTTTGCCAGTACATATCCTGGAGGGACCCACCAAATTCACAATATTCTGCCAACTGCTTTAAACATCCGCCTGATACAGACAACTTCCACCTCCTGGACAGGGAGGGATGTAAGTCTGGTTGCTTTCTATGACTAGCTGGTTCTCCTCAGGACTAAGTCCATCACCAGGTTGTTCAGGTAGTGTTCCTGGCTTGTGGACACTGGTACCTTGTGTTCCTCGGAGAAATACATGATTTTTGGATTCAAGTCAGGAACATCTTTATCTCCCAGTAGTGGCAGCCTTGTCAGAACTTTGTGGTGCTTGTCAGATTGTCAGTACTTTATTTCAGAGTAGGTTGATAATGCCAGTGACCATCTCTACAAGCCCAGTGGCACCATTGATGGTATCCCTGTATACGGGCCAAAGATGGAGGTTAGTGGCTTCTGATTGGTCAGCAACACGAAATACCTGCTGTAAAGGAACTGTGTCAAATTCTTTACACCAAAAACAATGCCCAATCCCTCTTTTTTGACTCGGGCATTTAGGTCTTTCCACTCAGTGTCAACCCCATAAAGCCACAGATTTGACAATGGATTCTCCGTCCTGTTGTATCTGTTTATAAAACCAGATTGTTTCACAATCATCATTAGTTTGCATGCAAATTGATTTTCCAATGCCTCATACAGTTCTCAATAGGTCTGCTCTGTGGGTTTTTCTGGTTGTACCAGAACGGTTGCAAAGGTCTTGCTTCCAATGATGCCCAAAAAAAAAATCACCATCACTAGGTCTTTATCTGCTTTGTTTGTTTTCAAATGGAAATTAAAATGTTCCGCGTACAGGATCCAACTTTCTGTTTCATTGTTGAATGGTCCATCGGTCCAAATTGGCCCGCTTATTTTCCTGCAGGTGGGAGTTTTTTCTGCCACTCATGTATCAGTAGCCGCTTACAGCCCGAGTCCCCTAATATCGTGCTCTTTGCACCAGCCACACCCTCATTAATTGTCCTTGTGATTCTCTCACGATTATTCTGTTAGCTACAGCCCAAGTCCCCTCGTTACTACTCTCCACCATGATTTCATTGCTCCTTTACGAGTGCTCCCTATTTTCTTTTTTAGCTGTTCACTGTAACCTGAGCACCCTCCTGACAGCAGCTTTTGGCCCATTCCCAGCGAGTACCCTTCTTCACTGGCATCGGCTGCAGCCTGAGTTCCCTCACTACTGCTTTCCTGGATATTAGGCCTTCTCGTTGCAAGTCTACCACGCTACCTCCTCAATCTCTGCCATTTTCGAAGTCCAGGCTTCGTCCGATCTTCTACTCTGAAAAACAGCAGTAGCACACAGTTTGGGGGCTGTGATTCGGTCTTGTTGCTGGTTATTATGTTTGCATCTAATTATAAACTACGGAAAGACCATGAGGTAGGTCATACAACTAAAACAAGGAGCAGTTTATTTAACATCTTAACAATTGCACAATCAGTTCAGGACTGAGGTACTCTAGGAGGCTGGCTGCAGAGTACTCAGGTGCCATTGCACTTGGCACCCCAATCTATTTGTGCGCTGGGAGACTGCCTCCCAATCCCCTACATGGACTTCAGGGCCTTCCCGATGAGTCTCCTGGCAGACCCCTGAGATCTACCACCCCTCCCCCCACATTTATGACACCCCTTTTCAGAGTTTCTCCCCCACCATGAATGTGCATACCCACTCCTGTCAAAGCCCCACTCTTAGGCAACCACCCCCACTCAGGCCCCACCCTCTTGGCACTGCCCTTGGCACACTTGTGGTATCTAACTGGTCACTGCCAATGTGCCAGATGGGCACTCTCAAGATGCCCAATTGGCACTGCCTGGCAATGCCCCATACAGAGCAATAGTGATTCTTGGCAGTGTGACAGCTTACTAGCAAGGAGTGGGGAGCAGATAAGTCCTTTTAACTTCAGTTATTTTAATATAAATACGCTTCAAGCCTTTTCTGGGCTCAAAGCAGATCTGGTCAGAAAAACAGTGCCGAGGGAGACAAAATTTTGTCTTTTTATATATTACTTTGGACATTTGTCGGTATGTTTGTTTTCTCCAACTTTCCTTCCGTTTCGATTCTGTTTCTTGAATTGTTTACTTGTTTATTCTTGTCACATACATTTTATGTTTATCTGCCCAACCATTTTTTTTGGTTTGTTTCAGATCTTCCATAGTGATGTTCATGCTGAGTTGGAAGATAATTGTTTCATAGAAATAGAAATAAGTCTTGTCAAGAAAGTTTGTTGGAGATGTAATGCCAATAGCTTGATTTTGGACTTGAGGTGGCCACCAGTACTGTGATGTCACTATGCGCGTCAAGAAGCTAAGGCCCCTTGCACGTGCTTCCCGGTTCTGCCTTTTCCACTTGTGGGGGTGACTTTTCTATCATTTGCTTCTCTTATCATTAATTTTTTGGGAGCGTTTGAGGGCAAATTCACCTGCCAACCCAGCATAGTTTGAACCCTGCAAAGTGCACTTGTAGTCTTTTGCAAATAATTTCTGCCTTCTTGTGGAATGTTGAATTGTCGATTTAAGCTGTGACGATTTGATCATTCTGAAAGCTTAAAGGGATGCTGTGTTTTTCATTTGGAATATAAATGCTTCATTTTTTTTCCAGAAGCTATAAAATGCCTTATAGAAAGGTAACCAAAATAGATTACTTGAAAGAAGCCTCTGTTCCTGCATTGCCTATGGAATGCTGGAAAAGTCAAAATTCTAGTTTAAGAAATTTGCAACAGCCTTTGTTTTGCATATGCTAACTGTTCTGTGTTTTACATGGCTGTGCCAAAGGTTGTGAATTATGTTGCACTTGCAAAACAAAACTCATTTTAAATCTGCTGTCATTTTGTATTATTTAGCTAACAATTTCTGATGTTGTGAGAATTTAAACCATTGTAAAAAAAAAAGAAATGTGTGAAGGCATTAATACTTTGAACTGTGAGCAAAGAAATATTCTAAGAATGTGAAAGAGAACATAACATGTGAGTGGCAGGCTGAGTGAATTATAGCATAGAGTCATAAAGTTTACAGCATGGAAACAGGCCCTTTGGCCCAACTTGTCCACGCCACCTTTCTTTTAAACCCCTAAGCCAATCCCAATTGCCCGCATTTGGCTCATATCCCTCTATACCCATCTTACCCATGTAGTTGTCTAAATGCTTTTTAAAACACGAAATTGTACCTGTTTCTGGCAGCTTGTTCCAGACACTCACCACTCTGTATGAAAAAGTTGCCACTCTGGACACTCTTGTATTTCTCCCCTCTCACCTTAAACCTATACCCTCTAGTTTTAGACTCCCCTACCTTTGGGAAAAGATATTGACTATCTACTGATCTGTGCCCCTCATTATTTTATAGACCTCTATAAGCTCACCCATCAGCCTTCCATACTCCAGTCTCAGAGAAGTGAAATATCAGCAATATTTTCTCTCCTGTATGTTGACATTGTCTTTATTTCAGACTTTTTTAACCCCGTGGTCCCTTCCAGATTACATCATTCCCGACCCTCCCCACCCTGCGACCATCACCTCCACTGCCCCCTTCAACCCCCAGTGCAACATGAAGCTGCCAAATTTAGTGACTGTCCCAAAGCCTTTGAGGGTGGGAATCTTCTATCGCACAATAGTAGGTTTTCGGAACTCTTGTAGTATGACAACCAAAAGTCTGAAAGGGGAAACAGCAACCTAGATTTAGTCTCCCTAAAATTTTGATTATATATTAGGTATTTTGAACATCACCTCACAAAATGTACCAGTGGTCAACACCAAACTGTTGCCAACTCTGGTTATATCCCTGGAGGTTGTTTCATATAAGCTCCAACTCATTGCGAAGTCAGCCAGGCTTTTATCCAGCTTTTTTAAAGATTTAGCTAATAAACAAAATGTTCAAAGAAGATCAAAAGAAGTATTTTGCTTTTAATCCTTCCATGACTGGCGGCACGGTAGCACAGTGGTTAGCACTGCTGCTTCACAGCTCCAGTGACCTGGGTTTAATTCCCATCTTGGATCACTGTTTGTGTGGAGTTGGCACATTCTCCTTGTGTCTGCGTGGGTTTCCTCCGGGTGAACAAAGAACAACCCAGCACGGGGAACAGGCCCTTCGGCTCAACGAGCCCGCGCCGCCATTTTAACAAAGCATTTTCCTACACCTACCTTGACCCATGTGTAGATTCAGGGGAGAATGGTGTAACAAATTGACCCTACACTAATCAGCCTAAGATCACATCTTTGGGGTGTGGAAGGAAACCGGAGCACCTGGAGGAAACCCACGCAACCACAGGGAGAATGTGCAAACTCCCACAGACACTGGCCCAAATCCATGTATCTGCACAGCTAGCAGTGATAGTCACTGAGCTGTTGTGGTGCCCATCTGCTGGTCCAGGTTTAAGCACACACAACGACACGAAGTACTAGGCCACTCTTGAAACATCCAAGAGCAGCCCACGCATGACCCACCGTGTGCATGCCCCTCGTTAGACAACAAGGTGGACCGACACGCCTGTGAATTAAAAGAGACAAAACATTAACATGTAGTATCACATTTCCAGTATCGTCCGGAGGCTCTGACCCTTTTTAAAACTGTCTCCTGTAACCCTCCATCCCTGTTTCACTCATATGCCTATCTAAGTAAACCTTAAACAAGTCCAGCGTGCCTGCCTCCACCATCTTACTTGGTAGCGCATTCCATACCCCCACGACCCTCTGTGTGAAAAACCTTCCTCTGGTATCCAAATTATACTTCTCCCCCCTCACCCTTAGCTCGTGACCTGGGTGCTCCAGTTTCTTCCCACAGTCCAAAAATGTGCGGGTTAGGTTGATTGGCCATGGTAAAATTGCCCTTTAGTGACCTGAGATGCGTGGGTTAGAGGGATTAGTGGGTAAATATGTAGGGATATGGGTGTAGGGCCTGGGTGGGATTGTGGTCGGTGCAGACTTGATGGGCGAAATGGCCTATTTCTGCACTGTAGGGTTCCTATGATTCTATGACTTTTCTCCCTGTTCATTCAGAGCAGTATCCAAGAGATTAATTTTAATTCTTGGAAGCTGGAGGCAATATCGGAAGTTCACTGATTCGATCAGTTGCTAGTAATGAGGTTGGTTTAACCTTTGGTGCCAAATTAAGAATATAACTGGAACTTAAATGATTTTGGCACAAGTGGGTTCTTTTTCCTCTTCTCATTAAGTTATTGTGAAAATTTTGTTCTGATAAAATAAGCTGAATGCCATGCTACTCCACGACATTGGACAGGCCTTTGTGACTTGGTTTGGAGAGTTCATTTTTGTTATAGTTTTAAAATTGTTTTAAGAGGGAGGATTGCATGCTCCTGTTTTTGGTTGGGGGGGGTGGGTGTGGGGTGGAGGTGGCAGACACAGTGAGAGCAGAATATCCTGCGGTGGTCCCAAACATGGTTTAAACCGGTGGGATTTCCAGTTCCAATCATCCCTGCCATTGACATAGCAGGAATCCCTATATTGAATGCTGGTACCCCCATTTGAAAGAATTTAACTATCATCAGGCTTTGAAAGAATTTAAATATCATTCTTGGGCCTTTGCGCTTCCCCTTGGCATTGTCCCAGGCAGTGGCCTGGGAGCAATACCCAGACAGTGAAAAAATTAAAATTAAAAAAATTAAAACGATACCCCCCCCACCCCCTTCCCTGACACTGCCTGGGAGCAATTCCCAGACAGTGTCAGGGAAGGGGAGGGGGGGGGAATCATTTTAATTTTTTTTAAAATTAGGATGCCCTATCTTTTACAAATGCCAGCGTGAGATTTTGGGACCTGTCCCTCATGCTTTTTATTCCAATTACCCTGTAAATGCAGCAGAGGAAGTTTCCACACCGTTTTCCCTACCTCTGTCTCTCTGCCTAAAAATGAGATAATTCCTCCCTCATGTCCTTATCTGAACATGAAGATTTTTGGCAAGTAATTCCACAGCGCTGTGAGGTCTAAAATCTGAGTTTATTGAAAAAAAAACAATGGGTTATTGAAGTAGAAGCCAGCTAAATCTGAACAATAGAAGATTTGCACTACGAATAGGCTTATTATGTTTTCCCCCAGTGGAGAATTAGAGCTGAGTCGTGGTTTCACTCCTCCAGTGAACTAGAGGACAATAAAGTTATTTTAGTGTTCTGGATTTCAGGTTGCCTTAGTGGGAGGCCATTTGCTCATTCCTGTGTGAGTTATTGGTACCAGGAAAATGAGATTTTACAGCTCAATCTTAGGTCCACTTCATTTTAAAAATTGATGGCTGATTAGGAAACCAGCAGTCTAATTGAATATTTTAGGATCAGTAATCATTATGAAGTGACACAATTGTGAGAAAGCCTAATTTGAAAGGTGTGCTGAAGTCCGGTGGTTAAGCTATTAGATTATGTTGTTTTCTGTTCATTTTAATTGTCGTAAAGTGTTCATTGTCTGTTGTGTATCCTTCAAATAACATCATCCGCGGGTTTAATTTAAGAACCTTGTACTTGTAAATGCTATTCAGCACCTCCCTGCTGCATTTTGGCTCCATGTCTGAGTGTGCTGCAGGGCTGGTGGGCTTCACAGATGAATTTTGTAGCTCATTTAAAGCTCTGAGGGAGAAATGATCAGTCATTCTCAATGCCGGAAAAAAAAGACTGCTGGAAGACTTTGCAGCTGTTCAGAAAATGGATGGTTTGATGGACTTTGTGGAAAAAGAAATCCAGTTTAAGTTGTTGCTTCCAGTTGACAAGTTTAATGTAAAATTGTTTTTTCAGAAGAGCCTTATATTTAACTGCCAAAAATCATGCAGGAATTGATTTATGTTTTTAACTTAAAAATGCAGTCTTATTGCATAACCTCAGCTGTAATGGTGCATTGATATGGCACATAATGGGCAGTTTAATGGATATCACTGTTTCAGTAGATGGTGAGAGGGCACTTCAATTACCGGCCAGACTACAGTTCATGCACAACTATTTTATGGAAGACAAAGTCAGAGGCAGAGACCTCTGCTCCCATTCGTGGGAGTGAAACCTCTATCTCCTTGCTGTACATCACCAACAAACACACCAAAGCAAATCTACAACAATTTGATTCATGGTTCCATGTTTGGAAATTAAATTATGTATGTTTTTATGCATTTTGCATGATTTTTTTCTCTATATATGTGTGTGTATATGGAAAACACATACGTAATGTACACACATTACATCTAAATAAAATCTTTGTGCAAATGCAGTTGGCAGAAATTAGGGGTGTGATTCACCAGAACACACACTCACAGTCACATTTGGCCAACCCCACTTCTTGGAGGGGGTATTGGGGGCAGAGGAAGGAGAGAGAAGTGGAAGAGGCATGTTTACCGATGTGACTGTGCACCTTGTATACATACTGACCCCCATTAACCTGAAATTTCTGTGCTTGTGTAAAATCACAATATTTGAAATCAAATCACACCATTAAGTGAAAACCTAATAAATGGATAGAAGTTAAAATCACATTATTTTGCACCTAAATCTGTCAGATTTTATGGTTTTGTTTGAAAATGCTCCTGTGAAGAACTTGGGGTTAAGTTGATAATTAGGTAGATGGACCCTGGAGGTTTCTGTTGAGGGAATGTAGTTGAAGTGTATTTATTAATTGAGCTGGTGTAATGGAGATTGAATGGTGCGTTTATTATGCAAAACTAATGATGAATTGGTACAATGGGAATTGTCTGGCATCTAAGAATTTCACTTTTGACAATGTGTCCGCTGAAGTTGTGATGGTGGCTGCATTTAATGTTTTGAAAGTTTAGCTGTTTTGTCTCGTAGGTACTTAGATTTTGCTTGCACTGTCACTTCTGATTTCTTTTTCACAAACTCTGCTGATTCAGGTTCTGTGAAGCTGCATATAATTGATAGAAACATTATCCAGTAACCATTTGTCTGGGTATTCTAAGTTAATGGACTTTTCCAACCCCCTGTTACGAAGTTAATGTGCTAGGGTATAATGTTGCAGCCACCTTATCTGTGCAGCTTAACTGTACAGATGGCACAGTTTTCAATCTGTTGTATATTCCATGCTTGATTTAAGGACCCACTTGAAAACTACTTGCTTTTTAAATAATGAGATTATTATGTTTAATGTGAGTGGTGATGCTTGTCTATAAACTGATCAATTTGAAGATGCTATAGCTACTTATTTATGAGATACAATTGTGCACTTGCCCTCAGTGCTTGAGATATCAAAACAACATTTAATATGCTTTTTAAAAATCCATTTTTCTATTTCTGTAATAATAGAGATGGTGTCACACAACTGCTCGGTTTAAATTCTGAGTTTTCTTTTGGCAAGTATAAGTTGCCCAACTCACTTTGGATAGACTGTAATGAGTTTCTCCAGATTGGTAGAAGTGCAAATGAAAAAGACTCTTGGAATTCTGAAAAGTAAGAATATAAAATATGGAAAATAGATCAAATATAAACTATGAAACAACATATTTTAAAATATACGATGTGTCAGAAATGTTGATATCCGAAAACTGATAAGGGAGGCTCTCCACTTGATTGCTGCTCTCCCCACCCAGCGGCTGCCGTCCTCCCCCCTCGCCCCGCCCGCTGCCGTCCTCCCCCCTCGCCCCGCCCGCTGCCGTCCTCCCCCCTCGCCCCGCCCGCTGCCGTCCTCCCCCCTCGCCCCGCCCGCTGCCGTCCTCCCCCCTCGCCCCGCCCGCTGCCGTCCTTCCCCCTCGCCCCGCCCGCTGCCGTCCTCCCCCCTCGCCCCGCCCGCTGCCGTCCTCCCCGCTTGCCCTGCCTGTTTTCTCCGCACCCCGCCTGCTGCCCCGCTCTCTCCGCGCCCCCCCCACCCACTCTCCCCATGCCCTGCCAGCTGCCCTGCTCTCCCCGCGTGCCAGCGATTGCGACACCATTTTATTATTTCTCTCTTGTTATCATAGACTTGATTTAATGTTCCCAACCAGTGGGGTTGAAAGTGAGGAGGGTCTTGTTAAATCCAGTGGGCAACCTGCACATTGCTACATCCACTGCAGTAAGAGCAGTGGTAGGGTGGCATTGAGTGGTCAATCCACTAGTGGGTCAGTTGAAGCTTTCAAGTGGGAAATGAATGACCACTTACAGATGTCATCCCACCACCACTTGAATTTAACCAGCAGTGGGAGAGGTCCACGCTAGCAGTCTTGCTCAACAGCTCTCTGCACAGACTGGTGGTAGGCAGGGTGGGGTTCCCTTCTTAAATGCCCCTCAGCATCTACCCATAAATTGTAAATCCCCTCCAGGTTGACCTTCCCCCTTGGTCTCCCAACTCCTGCCCCCTACAGATGTCTGATCTGTCCCACAGGTCCAACAAGTACATCAAATTTTGCTGCTAATAGGCTGGGAGCTCTGAGACAGAAATTCCACCTGTAGCCTATTCATGGCCAGCTGACCATTTAATGGCTTGTGAGGCAGTTGTTATTCCTCTTGGGTGGGCTCTGACCACCTCATTGCTTTGGCTGGTTGTCCGGGACAAGGTCCATGTGCGCAGCCCCATGTGGCCTTGCCCTGTTTTCACTTTGCCATATTCTGTCCCATTTATTTGGCATGTACTTCTTGTTAAATCTTTGTATCCAAGTCTGAGGATTAATACACAATGACAGTCTGGGACATAGTGCATTCCTGCTCCCCAATTCCAATCAAGGCATCCACATGTTAAATCTTTGCCCTACTTGGCAGTAATATTCTATGGGTGAGTTTTGTGTGGAGATGTATTGTGTACTCACCCCATTAGAAATGTCTATCTTAGCAAATAGGCTCATTTCCAAAAGGCTGCCCCACAGAGATGTTATGCTCTGGGTGTTAAGTGCAATGTGCAAGAATCCCGCAAAAAAGTTGGAATGAATCCTGGTTTCAGGTAGATATAGGAGTTTTGGAAGAATGGATCAGGAGCCCTAGGGAGGGGTGGAAAGTGGGTGGGCGGTCAGGTTTTGGAGAGCAAGAGTTAAGTGCAAAATGGAGATTCTCATCGGGGAGGGGGGGAAAGGGGTATCGGTGGGGTGGTGAGGATTGTTGTATGCACAGAGTACTGCCAGAAGAGAGATCCTCATCCCACCTTTCCACCAGAGTTGACCACCTTCCACTGCCATCTGCATTATGGTGTGGAAATGTAGTACTTGGATCAATAAGTTAATGACTTCAGTTACTTTTTCATGTGTTTTTAAAAAAGGTTGTAGGGCTGTCAATTTTGGCACCTGCCCAACTTCAGACTAATGGGAAACAGTTACGTTGACATGAGGTTCACAATCCAATGTCAACTCACTGGACTTTCCGCATGCGTAGGACAGCAACAGTCTTGATTTACCATGTGTGAAATCCACCCCCCAAGTGTTGGATCAATACTTATTGCCAATTCCTAATTTCCTTCGAGAAGGTACTGTGGAGTTGCTAGCTTAAACTAGTGCAGTCTTTGAAGTGTAAGCATATCTGTAGCACTCTGGAGGGAGAGGCTTCTAGGATATTGACCTAATTATGATGGAGGAATGATAATACATCCCCAAAGCTTGTGCCCTAGAGGGAAACTTGTAGATAGTAATGCTCCTGTATGCATGCTTTCCTTGTTCTAGGTAGAAGGGATTATGGATCTGGAATAGACTTTTGAAGAAGCCTTGGTGGGTTTCCAATGGGGGTATCATAAGCATAGATATGGGTCAAGGGTGGAGGAGGAAAAACATATTGTTAAAATGGCGGCACGGACTCGTTGGGCCGAAGGGCCTGTTTCCTGTGCTGTGTTGTTCTTTGTTCTTTGTTTTGCTGCATTGCATATTGTGGTCATGGACAGCCATGGTGCACTATTGATGGAGGGAGTGAATGTTTAACAGGTTGCTGGGTTACTGAGCAAGTGGACTGCTTTGAGCTGGGAAATGTTGAGTCATGTTGGGACTGCACTCATTTAAGCAAAAGGACAGAATTCTGTCACAGTCCTGACTTATGCCTTGGAGATGATGGACTTTGAAGAATCAGGGGATGAGTTACTCATGTTAGGCACCCAATTAGAAACTCCAAAGTATATTATGAAGTTAACCTAGACCCAAACTATTTTTGATTTTGGCATTAGTGTGAGCATAAGGTGTTCCTCTCTAGGTGTGAATCTATTGACCCATTAGGAAATTTTTATTAAAACAAATTTTATTTAACAAGAGTTAAAATTGAATAAAAATAATTTGCATAATTTTTATCAATTGAAATACTTAAATATGACAAGATATAATCTTTAACTTCGAGCTATTTGTTCCAGTTTCCCATTTAAGTAATATCCCCATAGACATAAACTCCTCATCTTAAGAATCTGTTAGCAAGATATGCACACTTGTGTTACCCAGTCCTCCAATCTTTTAAACCCCTTGTGACACTCAGACACAGCCTCTGGAGGCTTTACCCAACATAACTCCAGTGAGAGAGAAAGATGGAGAAAACACCTCTTGCCTTTTTGCAGACCTCTGGAGAGATTTAGTAAGTCCCAGAGTTTAATGCCCAGAAAGAGAGGGAAGAGCGGTGCCTCATTTTCAAATTCAAACTGCAACTGCCTGCTTTTCTTCCTCAAAGCCTAGCTCCACCCACACACATGATTTTCTTGTCAAGTAACCTGTTCAAACCCAACTCTAAAACCCCAGAGAACAACTGTAAGATTAACAAAAATGCATTAGCCCTGATTAAAACGAAGCACTCCGATACTTAAGAGCAATTAACCACCTGCATACTGAGCATGTGTGCTGCTGGTTACAGACAATTCGGCATCGTAATCAAAGCAGAAGTATAGAACAGTCCCTTCAGACGCACAAACACTTCTGAAAGGCACCGTATCTTCACAGTCACCGCAGAGTTGCCAATCTCTGGGCTGCTTTTGTAGCCACAGTATTTACATAGCTGGTTCAGTTAGGTTTCTGGTCAGTCCTGACTCCCAGGATGTTGATGGGGATGTGGCAATAGTGAGGCTTGAGTATTGCTGAAAATACACAAAATTTGGCTGGTACAGTCTTGATGGGCCAAATGACCTTCTTCTATTGTGTAGGCATTCTATAAAAAAAGACATTTTGTAAAAGATGTTCATCTTGCGCTCAACAAGACAATTGCAAGAATACCAATGTCAGGGGAAACAACAACTTTGTGGTATGAGAGAAAATGCTGATTCATTGTCAAATTAATTCCAATTGGTAGAGATATTACCATGGAAGATGCACTAGTTAATGGCGACTGACAGTTAACTGCCAAGCAGTTGATGACGTTAATCTCAAATTTGCCTTTACCAATCCCTGTAGTTTATTTTCAGGAATAGCATAGCATATCATTATTTACTGGAGACATACTTTGAGCGTGACACTTGATGATGAAGTATACAAAGAAATGCTGCCTTTATGCTGCACCTTTGACATCAGTATATTTCTGCTACTTTTAACCATGGTGCCCACAGAATTCCGTAACCTGGTTTACACTCAGTTACACCGTGTCAGTAAACTGTCACCGTGTCAGTGACAGCTGGTAAACTGCACTGAGCAGAAGCATTTTGACTGTGAATGTGTACACCTTGGCTGATGCCTCCAGTTGCACAAAACTGTGAATAGGCAAAGCCCTCCCAGTGGGACTACAGTATGGTGGAAAGTTTATTGACATTCCCATGCTAGACCCAGAGCGGGAACAAATTCTGTTTTCCTTAAATTTTTGTGAATAATTGAACATTGTTTTAATTGTGTCTAATAATTGTAGCATGTGTTGAGTTGTATTAAATGGGACTATTTGTAATTGGAACAGATTGGTAATTCAAATCCATTAATACATTTTACTTGGCACTTCCAGGTGCAGGTTTTTTGTTTGATTTTATTTAACTTAGACTCTCAAGTAACTTTGATCTTCAATTGTGCGGGCAGAATGGGGAGAAACAACAGTTAATTAATTTTATATGTGGAGCACTGGTGTTCTGAAATACTCGTACCATAATTGGATCTTTTGTTAAGGTCATTCACTTGATAGGAATTGACCCATTTCAAGTGATTACTCCACAGAATTGTGAATTGACACTAGTCTGCAGTGGTTACAATAGGAGTGGAAAATGATCATCGTAGCAGAGAATAATATTGAAAATTAACTTGCAATTCATATTACTTTGGTCCTTTACTGATAAATATTTGCAAAGTCACTGCTTTGATCAAGAGACACAGCAGGTAAGATGTTGAGCTGCATGGCTTGTATCCCAAAATAAAATGAGCTGGTACTTTGGGTGTGACGTAGAAATATGGACATCAAAACTCAATAACAGTTAATGATGATGGTAATTCATTTTTCTTGATTGGAAGCTATGGGGGGGGCGGGGAGTGATTCACCCATCCTGCTGCGCCAAAATAGTAGTGCAGCAGGTCTGGAGATTCAGGCATCGGACGGTTCACGGGATTCCCGCGAGTGTTTGCGCCACACGTGCGTCTCCCAGGTCCAGATTTTCGGCAGCGTCTGTCTGGTGCCAGAAATCGGTTGGGAGGTTAAATAGTATTTTGTTTACTATTTAAATGCTATTAGCGGGCCTGGGACAGAATTCTCCAGTCCCACTAGCATCTCCCACCCCACCACAGTGTTTCACTTCAATGGAGATTACAGTGGCTCCCCATTTTCAGGGAGATGGCGACCTGACTCCGCTGGAGTGAAGGGTGGGGGGCAATCGGGGGGCCCCCGAGGGAGTTGGGTGATGGAGGCCTGCCCCTGGGCATGGACACCCTTGCAGTGCCAGCCTGGGCTCCCTGGCACTCCCAGTAGGCATGGGGCAATGCCAAGGCGGGGGGGGTGATTGGGCGGGGACCTACTGTGGCAGGGGCCCAGGGCGAACATTAGGGGTGGGGGTGGGGGTGGGGGGAGGGGGAGTCCTGCAGCCACTCTGATGGGGGATTGATGGCAGCTGAAGGAGACTAGTGACCAAGGCAGGGGTTTTGACACTGGCCCATAAAGAGATTGGGGGCTGCGATCAGGCTGAGCGGCTGGGGGGGATGTGGTTCAGCAGTGCAGGGGTCCTGGGCTGGCCAGTGATCAAGCTGGCCACAAACCAGTGGCTGACACTTAGAGGCCATTGTACATGTGCAGAGGTCAGCTGGTTTCAGGCTGTCCAGCATGAGTAGACTCCGTCCCCAGAAACCTACTGACATTCACTCTGGTGATCTCTGCATTGCAGAAGATTCTAGTCTCCCACTAAACAAAAAGCTTGAATTACTCCAGTGTTCCCACAAATTCAAAACTTAGAATTTTTTTGGGAGAATTGCCCCCTATAAGTTATTTTTTTACCAATTGCTTAGGATCACCAGGTGGAACCGCACTACCTTGAAGATTGTAGAATAATGACAGTGTAGGAAAACCATTGTGCTCTCGAGTGGAAGTTTTTTTTTGGTTTTTGAGAGCTAACTTGTGTTTTACCAAATGTTCCACGGAACAGTTAAAGCTCTGTGCTCGAGGTGATGCTGCAGACGTGGTTAATTTTAGGCGGAACACATTGGGTCCTAATTTCATTTCGGCAAAGGTATCAAGAACGCTGTGGTGCTGGTGAATTATTCATCTGTGTTCATGGTCCACTTATGTGATGGCACATGTCCTACATCTTAGTGATGGTTGAAATGAGTTTGATTAATATAAACCATGGGAGTTCATGCTCGAGTGTGACAGTAACAGATTATTAACTGCTTGAGATACTGAAACAACACCTTAGTTGGCTGTTCTTTTGTAATCTGGCTTTCTGCCGAATAAGAATAAGGTTTTGTGTCCATTCTGTTGCTCTTTGGGGATGTGCTTTATCATAGAACCCTGACCGTGCAGAAGGCGGATGTTTGGCCCATCGAGTCTGCACCGACTACAATCCCACCTAGGCCCTTTTTTCACATATTTACCCTATTAATCCCCCTGATATTTGGGTCAGATTAACATGGCCAATCAACCTAACCTGCACATCTTTGGACTGTGGGAGGAAACTGGAGCACCCGGAGGAAAACCGTGCACACACAGGGACAGTGACCCACGGCCAGAACTGAATCCAGATACCTGGAGCTGTGAGGCAGCAGTGCTGACCACTGTGCCACCCCACAATCTGCTTTCTGCCGTAACATGTTTTTCATACTACAAATGATGAGAGAGGAGTGAATCTCATGCTGCAAGGGTGTTGTATACTTTTCATATCCATCAAAAGTTTCTCTCCAAGTTTGTTGTTTTCTTAAACGTAACATTCAATATGGGATAAATATACAAATTCCATGAACTGTAGACCTTGCTTTTGAAGGAAATGTAGACACATTGGAAGTTGGTTTCATCCAGGTTGGAGACAGGTCAGAAAGGAAGGCTACACCAACATTTATAATACACACTAATACATAATACACTTATTGAGAGGCCTTTGGGCCTCTCTGCCCCCAGGCCCCTCCGCCCCCGTCCATCCCGGGCCCGTCCGCCCCAGGCCCCTCCGCCCCCTGTGTCCCCGCTGGCCTCTTTGCCCCCATCTGCCCCGGGCCTCTTTGCCCCCGTCCGCCCCGGGCCCTTCTGCCCCCACCTGTCATAAGAACATAAGAACATAAGAAATAGGAGCAGGAGTAGGCCATCTGGCCCTTCGAGCCTGCCCCGCCATTCAATAAGATCATGGCTGATCTGTCGTGGCTCAGTTCCACTTTCCCGCCCTCTCCCCATAACCCTTAATCCCCTCTCTTATCAAAAACCCATCAACCCGCTTCTTAAAAATATTTAGCTCCCGGGACTCCTCCGCACCCACCTGCCCCTGGGCCTCTCTGCCCCCGGGCCCCTCCGCTCCCGCCCGCCCCTCCATCCCCCTGTCTGCCCACAGGCCCCTCTGCCCGTGCCCACCCTTGGGCCCCTCCGCACCCCCCCCTCCCCATGACCCCTCTCCGTCAGCCCCACCTACTCAAGCTCCTCTTCCTCCTCTCTTCCTTGTTGGAAGAAGACTGGGCGAAGAAGTGGCAGATGGACTTCAACCTGGATAAGTGTGTGGTGGTTCATTTTGGCTGGTCAAATGGGATGAAGGAATATAATATTAAGGGTATGACTCTTAGCAGTGTGGAAGATCAGAAGAATCTTGGGGTCTGGGTTCATAGGATTCTCAAATCGGCTTCACAGGTAGAAGATGTGGTTAAGAAGGCGTACGATGTACTGGCCTTCATCAATCGAGGCGTTGAGTTTAAGAGTCGGGAGATAATGCTGTAGAAGACCCTGGTCAGACCCCACTTGGAGTACTGTGCTCAGTTCTGGTCATCTCATTACAGGAAGGATGTGGAAGCCACCAAAAGGGTGCAAAGGAGATTTACAAGGATGTTGCCTGGATTGGGTGGCATGCCTTATGAGGATAGGTTGAGAGAGCTCGGTCTTTTCTCCTTGGAGAGAAGAAGGATGAGAGGTGACCTGATTGAGGTGTATAAGATGTTGAGAGGTATTGATCGGGTGGATTCTCAGAGGCTTTTTCCCAGAGCTGAAATGGCTGCCACAAGAGGACACATGTTTGGGGTGCTGGGGAGTAGGTACAGAGGAGATGTCAGGGGTAGGTTTTTCACTCAGAGAGTGGTGGGTGCATGGAATTGGCTGCCAGTGGTGGTGGTGGAGGCAGATTCGATAGGGTCTTTTAAGAGACTTCTGGATGAGTACATGGAACTTAGTAGGATTGAGGGTTATAGGTAAGCCTAGTCGGTAGAGATGTTCGGCGCAACTTGTGGGCCGAAGGGCCCGTTTGTGCTGTAGTTTTTTCTATGTTCTATGTTCTTGTCTACGTCCTGCGTTTACCCTGTTTCCCATCCCACTCTCCTCACATCCAACCCCTCATTCCCCCATATAAGTTAACTATCAGATTTCAGGTACCAGTCCAGTAAACCAATCTTGCACTCCCTCTAAGCCCAGTGTATAATTCCTAGGATATAATGCCAACCACACAATACTTCAGTGGCAGTCTATTCAGCAATTTATAATTCTGTAACATAAAAGCGTCTTTTTATTTTAGTTTTGATGAAATATTATTAATTGCATCCTTGAAAACTTTATGTACCTTCTTATGATATTTTCAAAATTTATGTACCAGGAAAATCAAGTCTCTTTCTAGTTTTTCATCATTTAGAAGTACTTTTATCCTCTCATGGCAAAATGGATGACCTTACATTTGCCTATACTAGGCAGATGGACTTCATTCTATTAATAGTTCACTTTATACTTTAACCCACAATGTTTGAAATATCACCTATCTTTTTCTCACTGGCTAGTTTGGATATGTGATTTATTAGCTAATCATGTAATTTATTAATAAAGATGGTGAATAATTGAGGTCCCAACAGATATCATTGGTTGCATCCCTTCACTTGCCCATTTATCCTCCTCTGTGTTGCCTGTTATTCATTCAAATTCCCAACTAGCTCAATAATTTGTCTTCAGTTCAATGAGTTCCAGCTTTAGCAGAAGCACTTTATTCTAGAAGTCCATATAAATCATCTGTATGGACGTTGCCAGGTCCACCTCTTCATTTGACTGACTTGGTTGAATTTTTTGAAGTCCAGCTTGATGTAACCTTATACCTAACTTGGGGAATTTAGTTGATTTGATTTGGTTCATTATTGTTACATGTATTGAGATGCAGTGAAATGTATTGTTTCTTGTGCACTGTTCAAACAAAGCATACTATTCACAGAGACGATTCATGGAGAAGGAAAAGAGAAAGTGCAGAATACAATGTTAGAATCAGAGTTATTGTGTAGAGGAAGATCAGTTTAAAATATGGTAGGTCCATTCAAAAGTCTGATGGCAGCAGGAAAGAAGTGGGTGAGGTACTTTAGAGTAGAGAGAGATGAGGGGCTGTTCTGATTTTGTACAGGAAAAGAAGTGGCCTGAGGGAGGGAGTGAGAAATAGCAAGACCTTGAGAGCTGAAGGGGGAGATGATTGGTTGGTGAATTTTTCTTTTTTCTCTCAATTGGGATTGTTGTTTAAACTAGTAGCGAGGAGATGCAGCTGCTGCATTTACCATTTAGGTAGTTAAACTGGTTAATAACAAAATACAGTTCATTGTATTTTGATATTTTTAAACTTAAAATCCTAATTACTGAATTAAAATTTAATGGAAATTACTGAACTAAGATTCAATGGAAGTGGCAGGATGGGTGATCTGTTGCAACTAGAGTGTGTGGGACTGGAGGACAGAAAGCACATCTGCAGCTTGAGAAACTTTGGCTGAGAGTTGATGAATTCAAACAAAGGGAGGCAATAAAAAGGAATGTAGTGGTAAAGAATGGCATTGTTAGGGAGATAGACGCTGTTTTCTGTGGCCAAGAGCATGAGTCAGTGTTGTCTGTGCAGTGCCAAGGGTAAGGACATCCTGTTGTGCTGATGACATAGATCTGGTACCTATGTTGCGAAGTTGAGTTTATAAAGGTATAAAGAACATCTAGAAGGACAAAATATTATGTAGTCCCTTGAAAAGCCAGTTTTGTTTCAGTACTTGGAGGTTTAAAATGCAAAGTACACACAAAATCCCAGATTGAAACATTTGTATCCAAAGCAAGGCAACGAGGTAACAGGCTTCAGGCATTTGAATGTTTTGAATTTTCCCCAATCAATTTAAAGCAAGCACTCAGCTACCAAGAACCTATAAGATTTGAATTTGACGATGTTGAGGAAAATCAGACCAGCTTCTTGTAAGAAAATTGATAGGTCATCACAGGTAGTATAAAAGAGAGTGCAAGAGAAAAATAGTTTGTTAGCAATTGCCATCTGTTAAGTCGAGAGGGAGAGAGCAGCATTCCACCTATTAGCTATATATATTCTTACCCATCCTACCCAGCGAAAGGCACCAAATCAAGAATAACTCTCAGAGAGAATCCACAGAAGAACTTAAAAAGTTTTCAAAAGCCACAAAACCTGGTTGTATTTTTTGAGAGTGACATAATTTTATTATTATATTCTTGGTTAATGAATGAGTATTGTATTTATTTGAACTGCATTCTAGTAGGATCATATTTTATGCAGTATGTTACTTGTTCAGTTAAAGTTCCCTGTTTGCTAAAATAAAGTGTTGAATGTTCATTTTAAACTGAGTGTCACGTATTTCTGTTAGTTAACTACTAAAGGTTACTGAAGGGCTGTTCACTTTCCCACACAATTTTAACAGATTACAAGGCGAGGTGCTCCTCTTTGGGGGATTCGGCGTTATGTCTTAAAGGGGAACAACCTTCGCGTCATAACAACTCAGTATGAACAACAAAGGATTAAATTAAAAAGCAGAAAAGCAAAGGTAACCCTGGCCACTGTCAAACTCGTACAGGGTAAATAAGATTGGAGCATTAAATGTGCGGCTCAAATATTGGAGTGAGAGAAATGAGATTCAATTCAAGGGTCATTGGCAGATACTGGGAAAAGATGGAGCTGTGCCACTGGGGCAACTTTCACTTAAACTCCACTATATTTTATACCTAAGGGAGGGCTTTAAACTAAATTATACAGAGGCAGGGAGGGTTCACGTGATGAAAGATTGACAAACTTAACGAGAAAGGACAAGACAATAGTTTGGGGTAGTGATACAGGGAATGATGATTAGAGTTTTACAGGGCGGGACAGAGAAACATTGAAACATGGAAAATAGGAGCAGGAACAGGCAATTTAGCCTCTCGAGCCTGCTGTACCTTTCATTATGATCATTGCTGATCTTCTATGTCAGCACCATATTCCTGCGCTCTCTACAAACCTTTTGACTCCTTTCAAGTCTAGAAATCTATCTATTTCCTTCCTACGTATATTCTGTGATTTGGCATCCACGGCCTTCTGTGGTAGAAAATTCCATAAGTTCACCACCACCTCAGAGAAAAACTTTCTCCTCATCTCAGTTCTATGTGGCCTATCCTGTATTTTGAGATTGTAACCCCTTGTTCTAGATGTCATCTCCCCATCAGAGGAAACCATATCTCTGCACCCAGTCTGTCCAGCCTTGTCAAAATTTTATACATTTCAATTAGGTATCCTCTCATTCTTCTTAATTCCAGTAAATTCAGGCCCAGTCAACCCAACCTCTCCTCATAAGACAATCCTGTCATCCCAGGAATCAGTCTAGTGAACCTTTGCTGCACTCTCTCTGGCAAGGTTATCCTTTCTTAGGTGAGAAGACCAAAACTGCACACAGTACTCCAGGTCTCACAAAGGCCTGCACAGCTGCAGTAAGACATACTTGCTCTTGTGCTCAAGACATTTTGCAGTGAAGGCAAAACTACTTGGTGTAAGCTTGTTTTCAATGATTCATATACCAGGCTATCCAGATCCCTTTGTATGTCAACATTTACCAATTTTTCACAATTTAAATAATACTTTGGCATTCTGTTTCTCCATCTAAAGTGGACAACTTCACATTTATCCATATTATACTGCCATGTATGTGTCCACTTATTCAACTTGTCCAAATCACCTTGAAGCCTCTTAATATCCTCCTCATCACTCAGTCGGTTTAGCCATGATTTTATTGAACACAAAGCAGACTCGAGGGTTAATATGTGAACTGATGGAATGTTGTTGACCATTATGACTAATGAAATCACAGGTAATATTTGGATGAGATTGTCTGTTTCCATTGGATTGATCAGGGATTAGTTTCATACCGCATATTTCAGTCAGACAGCGACTAGAGCAAAAATCATGGCGTTGTTAGTGTATTGTAGCGTGGATGGCATAGCACTCATTAAGGATATCGCTGTCCAAAAAGACTCATTACATAAAATAGATACAGTATCATATTTTGACATTGTTTTCCTATAAAAACAAGATACTGTGCATGCTGGAAATCAGAAAATGCTGTGGAGATCAAATTTAGGCCGGGTACCTGCTTTATGGAACACACACGTTCAGTTTGCCAGCTTGAACCTGAGTTTTCAGTCGCCTGTCATTTTAATTTTCCAACTTGCTCTCACCGACCTTTCTCCACTATTCCAATGAAGCAAAATACACATTCAAGGCAGAGCACCTCAGCTTTTGACTGGATAGTCCAAACCTTCTGGACTCAATATGAAGATCAACAATTGTAGATTATAACTTCTGTACTTATTTTGTTTCAGTTTTCATTGCTGGTTTTGTTTCTCTCTGATTTCTCTCATGTTTTCTTCCTTTATATTTGGACAGTAGCTATTCAGAACCTTGTCATCAACACCTCCACTAGACATATCTCTTTTTGTTTATCCCATGAGTACTGCCATTGTCTTTGAAACCTATTATCATTCAATCCCTGCTGCTGTCATAGAAAACCAGACTTTCTCTTTTGTTCTTTCTCTTACCCTCCCTTTCACTTGTTCACATTTTCAACTTTCCCAGCATTGATTAAAGGTAACAGTCCTACAACATGAATTATATTTCTCTCTCCACTGATACTGCCAGACCTGCTGAATTTTTCTAGCATTTCAGTAGATTTGTCTATATTCCAAATCCAACATGTTTGTTATAATTCTAAAATTCTCACTGCACTCACAGGATTGGATTCAACTAATGCTCTCGTTCTGATTTTGGAGGCAAAGGGATGCCAGGATGCCAGTTACCAGGAATGCTTGATACAATGAAGATTCAATCCTCTGATGTTCAAGCTGTGAACCTTGAGGAAAGATACTTCCAGTGGCTTTCGTCCAAGGTGTTATAAAAATAATTGTCATCATCTTACTTTAACATTCAATTTGAACCTAGGCAATGGCTGTTTAATGATAAAGATGGCCCTTAAGAGTTTGTGACAATATATATCGTGCAGGAGAATGAAAGTAGCTGTGAAAATGTTCTTTTTATTCTGGCAGTCAGGGGAGGAATAATGATTGGAAGATTCAGAAGCATTTTGCTGAAGTGCTCACATAATAAGGAAGTAAGAATGCCACATAAAATCAGGCTATAAAGATTTAAAGTCAAGGATATAATTGCTCTGGAGTGCAGAAGAGGTTTA
Source organism: Carcharhinus amblyrhynchos (assembly GCF_965287045.1). NCBI lineage: Eukaryota > Metazoa > Chordata > Chondrichthyes > Carcharhiniformes > Carcharhinidae > Carcharhinus > Carcharhinus amblyrhynchos. The sequence continues at coordinate 28,399,961 of NC_137328.1, read as the reverse complement.
CAAGAATGCTGCCAGGGCTAGAAAAGTATAGCTATGAGGAAAGATTGGATAGGTCGGGGTTATTTTCCTTGGAACAAAGAAGGCTGAGGAGTGACTTGATACAGGTGTACAGAATTTATGAGGGGAAGAAATAGATTGGACAGGATAAAATTGTTTTCCTTGGTGTAGAATTTTAGAACCAGGGGATATAGATTCAAGATAAGTAGCAGTCTGTATAGAGAGGATATGAGAAAGAACCTTTCTCTGCAGTTGGTTGGTGGTGGAGGTAGAGACCCTGAACTCTTTTAAGTTGCAGATCCAGATCCAGGTACTTTTTATGTAAGTAATAGGACTTATGGGCTGGCTGCAGAAGGCGTGATTAGAAGTGACACCTGGCTGCCCTTGGGCTGACATGGACAAGATGGGCTGAATGATCTTGTCCTGTGCTGTAACCTTTCATTTCTTTGGAGATTTGTTCTTCAAGTCCACTGTTTAAAATTGTAAGAATCGTAAGAGCTATGAGCAGGAGTAGGCAATTCAGTTCCTGAAGCCCCACTATTTAATATGATCACGACTGATCTAATCTCGGCCTCAATTCCACTTTCCTGCTTGTTCACCATAATGCTTCAAGCCCTACTAATTAAAAATCTATCCACCTTTCTCTTCAATTTGCTCAATGTCCAGCATCCACCATGCTCTGGGGTAGTGAATTCCACAGACTTACAACCCTATGAGAGAGTAATTTCTTTTCATTTCCTTATCTCTGTTTTAAATCTACCACCCCTTATCCTAAAGATATGACTTTTTGTTCTAGATTGCCCCACAAGGGGAAACATCTTCTCCACATCTACTTTGACAATCCTTCTTATCATCTTGTCCATCTCAATTAGACTCTTCTCATTCTTCTCAACTCCAGCGAATATAGGCTTAAACCACCCAATCTTTGTGAGTCAAACCCCTCATCTCTGGAATTAATCTTGTGAACCTCCTCCGAACATCTCCAAAGCAACGACATCCTTCTTCAAGTAAGAGGACCAAAACTGTACACAGTATTCTAAGTGCTGATGCTTTGTACAGTAAGAAGTCTCGCAACACCAGGTTAAAGCCCAACAGGTTTATTTGGAATCTCAAAGTTTGGAGTGCTGCTCCTTCATCTGGTGAGTGGAGAGGTAGGTTTCACAAAAATATAGACAAAGGCACAATTGCAAAATAATGGTTGGAATGCGAGTCTCTAAAGGTAATCAACTCCATACAGATACAGACAGTACAAGTGGAGAGAGAGATAATCACAGGTTAGAGGTATGATTTGTCTCAAGTCAGGACAGTTAGTAGGATTTTGCAAGCCCAGACCAAATGGTGGGGGTTACATGTCGTGTGACATGAACCCAAAATGCCAGTTGAGGCCATCCTCATGCATGCAGAACTTGGCTATCAGTTTCTGCTCAGGGAAAGATGCTGTGCTGTTTTAGTGTTATTAATTAATAAGTGTTTTTTTGGCATTCCGTACACAAATATTTATTTTATGTAAATTAGATGTATACTTGGTTTTAAGATACTGTGCTCAGTGGGTTAGCACTGTTACCTCACTGCCAGGGACCCAGGTTTGATTCCTGATTTGGGTCACCGTCTGTGTGGAGTTTCCACATTCTTCTCGTGTCTATAAGAACATTAGAACTAGGAGCAGGAGTAGGCCATCTGGCCTCTTGAGCCTGCTCCACCATTCAATAAGATCATGGCTGATCTTTTTATGGACTCAGCTCCACTTATGCGCCTGCTCACCATAACCCTTAATTCCTTTACTGTTCAAAAACGTATCTATTCTTGCTGTAAAAACATTCAATGAGGTAGCCTCAGCTGCTTCACTGGGCAGGGAATTCCATGGTTTCACAACCCTTTGTGTGAAGAAGTTCCGCCTCAACTCAGTCCTAAATCTTTATTTTGAGGCCATGCCCCATAGTTCTAGTTTCACCTGCCATGGAAACAACTTCCCTGCTTCAATCTTATCTATTCTCTTCATAATCTTATATGTTTCTATAAGATCTTCCCCTCATTCTTCTGAATTCCAATGAGTATAACCCCAGTCTACTCAGTCCCTTCTCATAAGCCTTTTCAACTCTGGATTCAACCTAGTGAATCTCCTCTGCACCCCCTCCAGTGCCAGTATATCCTTTCTCAAAACTATACACAGTACTCCAGGTGTGGCCTCACCAGCACCCTATACAGCTGCAACATAACTTGCTGTTTTTAAACTCCATCAATGAAGAACAAAATTCCACTTGCCTTCTTAATTACCTGCTGCACCTGCAAACCAATTCCTTGTGATTCTTGTACATAGAACATAGAACATCGAGCTATATTCTCCCTCAGTGTACCTGAACACTTTTTGAGAAAGTGACCAAAGAGTTGGATGGGGGTAAGGCAGTTGACGTGGTATATGTGGACTTTAGTAAGGCGTTTGATAAGGTTCACCGTGGAAGGCTTCTGCAGAAAATGCAGATGTATGGGATTGGGGGTGATTTAGTTAATTGGATCAGGAATTGGCTAGCAGATAGGAGACAGAGGGTGGTGGTTGATGGAAAGTATTCGTCATGGAGTTCGGTTACAAGTGGTGTGCCTCAGGGATCTGTTTTGGGGCCACTGCTGTTTGTAATTTTTATAAATGATCTGGATGAGGGTATAGTTGGGTGGATCAGTAAATTTGCTGATGACACCAAAGTCGGAGGTGTGGTAGATAGTGAAGAGGGGTGACATAGTTTACAGAGAGACTTGGACAAGTTGCAGAGCTGGGCCGAGAGGTGGCAGATGGAGTTTAATGTGGAAAAGTGTGAGGTAATTCACTTTGGCGGGAATAGCAGATGTGTAGAGTATAGGGCTAACAGTAGGACTCTGAATAGTGTTGATGAACAGAGGGATCTAGGTGTATGTGTACATAGATCCCTGAAAGTTGAGAGTCAAGTAGATAAAGTAGTTAGGAAGGCATACGGTGTCTTGGCGTTTATTGGTAGGGGGATTGAATTTAGGAGCCGCAACGTCATGTTGCAACTATACAAAACTCTGGTGCGTCCGCACTTGGAGTATTGTGTGCAGTTCTGGTCCCCACATTAAAGGAAGGATGTGGAGGCATTGGAGAGGGTGCAGAGGAGGTTTACCAGGATGTTGCCTGGTATGGAGGGAAGGTCCTATGAGGAGAGACTGAGGGATTTGGGGTTGTTTTCGTTAGAGAGAAGGCGGCTGCGAGGGGACCTTATTGAAACATATAAGATGATTAGAGGTTTAGATAGGGTGGACAGTGATAGCCTTTTTCCTCGGATGGAGAAAGCTAGCACGAGGGGGCATAGCTTTAAATTAAGGGGTGGTAGATATAGGACGGATGTCAGAGGTAGGTTCTTTACCCAGAGGGTGGTGAGGGATTGGAATGCCCTGCCTGCTGCAGTTGTGGATGCGCCTAGTTTGGGGGCGTTTAAGAGATCCGTGGATAGGTTTATGGATGGAAAGGGATTGGTTTAGGTTAGAGGGTCATTGCTTTTTTAATTGGCCGGCGCAACATCGTGGGCCGAAGGGCCTGTTCTGCGCTGGGATTTTCACAGTACCTTTATGCAGTGTGAATGTAAACCTACTTGTAACTAATAAATAAACTTTAACTTTAAGATACAGAAGCACAAGGCTATCTGTGGCCGTTATTAGTTTACAAACTCCATCTCCAGAGGTTTCTGTTTCCAACAGGCTACTGTTTTGACTATATATTTCCCAGCAAGGGGAGAGCGAATTTCATGAATTATAAAGGAGAGGGTTTCATGAACCCAATACCATGGCAGAAATGACACTGGGATATAGAATTGGTGTGACAATGTGAGAGTTCCATCACTGGCATCCAGCATGTCTCTGCACCATCCACATGCGCAATCTTAGAGTCAAAGAGCATGGAAATGTCCTACCATTAACTGAGTAAGTCCTGCTGTGGTTTGATCTATCAAAATGCATCACCTCGCATTTATCTAAATTAAACTCCATCTGCCATTCATCAGACCACTGGCTCAATTGATGAAGATCCCATTGCAATCCCAGATTGGCGCAGCACAGTGGTTAGCACAGCTACCTCAAGGTGCCAGGGACCAATGTTTGATTCCGGGCTTGGATCACTGTGTGGACTGAGTTTGCATGTTCTCCCAGTGTCTGCTTGAGTTTCCTCTGGGTGCTCTGCACTGCCCTCATCTACCTATCCCTAATCACCCTTGCCTCTCTAAATGCCTGTGGATCCTGTTTCTCAGAATAACTTAGGTGGCACTGAGGCAGTACTGCCTCACAGCGCCAGGGATCCAGGTTCAGTTTCGGCCTTGGTTGACTGTGTGGAGTTTGCACATTCTCCCCGTGTCTGCGTGGGTTTCCTCCCACTGTCCAAAAATGTGTGGGTTAGGTTGATTGGCTAGGCTAAATTGTCCTTTAGTGTCAGGAGGATTAGGACTGTAAATATGAGGGGTTACGGGGATGGGACCTGGGTGAGACTGTTCTCAGTGCAGGCTCAATTGGCCAAGTGGCCTTCTCCTGTACTGTAGATTCTATGTAACTATGTAACCTTCTAACAGCTTATCCAGAGTCTGAATGATATGCTAGTTAGGTGCATTGGCCATGCTAAATTCTTTTTCAGTGTACCCAAACAGGCACCAGAGTGCGGTGGCTCGGGGATTTTCATAGTAAATTCATTGCAGTGTTAATATAAGCCTACTTGTGACTCATAAATAAACCTTTTAAAACTTAAGGAAGATAACTGTGGGGCAGCGTGGTGCCACAGTGGTTAGCATTGCTGCCTCACAACGCCAGCGTCCCAGTTTCCATTCCAGGCGTGGGTCACTGTCTGTGTAGAGTTTGCATGTTAAGCAAACTTAAGCAACGAATAAGGAGTGCTAAAAGCAGTCATGAAAAAGCATTGGCCAGCAGGATTTAGGAAAATCCCAAAGCTTTTTATACATACGTAAAGAGCAAGAGGGTAACCACTACCTCCTGAGAGGGTTGGCCCACTCAAGGACAAGGGAGGGAATCTATTTGTGGAGCCAGAGGAAATGAGTGAGGGATTAAATAAATACTTTGCGTCAGTATTCATCAAAGAGAAGGACTTGGATGATGAGTCTGGGAAAGAGTGTGTGGATAGTTTGAGTCATGTTGAGATCAAAAAGGAGGAGGTATTGGGGTTCTTGAGAAACATTAAGGTAGACAAATCCTCAGGGCCTGATGGGACATACCACAGAATACTGAGAGAGGCAAGGGAGGAAATTGCTGAGGCCTTGAGAGATATCTTTGTATCCTCACTGGCTACAGGAGAGATACAGTAAAAAGCCTGACAACACCAGGTTTAAGTCCAACCAATTTATTTGATAGTAAACTCACTAGCTTTCGGGGTTAGTCCCTTCGTCAGGTGAATGGAGAGTTGTCAGACTTTTTACTGTGTTTACCCCAGTCCAACGCCGGCATATCCACTACAGAAGAGATCCCAGAGGATTGGAGAGTAGCCAATGTTGTTCCTTTGTTTAAGAAGGATAGCGAGAATAATCCAGGTAATTACAGGCCGGTGAGCCTTACATTAGCGGTAGGGAAATTATTAGAGAGGATTCTTCGAGATAGGATTTATTCCTACTTGGAAATAAGTGGACGTCTTAGAGGCAACATGGTTTTGTGAAGGGGGAATCATGTCTCACGAACTTGATAGAGTTTTTCAGGAAGTAAGGAAGATGATTGATGAGGGTAGGGCAGTGGACATGGACTTCAGTAAGGCCTTTGACAAGGTCCCTCATGGCAGACTGGTGCAGAAGGTGAAGTTGCATGGGTTCAGAGGTGAGCTGGCAAAGTGGATTCAAAACTGGCTCGGTCAAAGAAGGCAGAGGGAAGCAGTGGAAGTGTGCATTTCTGAGTGGAGGAGTGTGACAAGTGGCATTCCTCAGGGATCAGTGCTGGGACCTTTGCTGCATACTGAGTGCTGTCTGACTGAGAGGAGTGCTTTTGGAGTTGGATGAACATGGAGTTACAAGGAGGTAAGTAGTCATTAAACTTGCTTTCAGGGTGAGCTTAATTAGTTCTTATTTGGAAAGTTCAAAGCTGCACTTCAGTGCATTCCTGCAACAGGAATCAGTTGAGTCAGCTCTCAACTAAACTTGGCTGGTTATTTGTACAACTAATTAAAACCAGTTCCAGGGCCCTTGTAAGTTGTGCCTATAAAAACAGAGGCCTCAGAGTGCTGCTCTGCCTGCACGATGAGTGCTGTCTGACTGAGAGGAGTGCTTTTGGAGTCAGATGAACACGGAGTTAGATGAAACAGGCAGCAGAGGCTACAAGCAAGAGTGCTGATTGGTAAGTGTTTTTTTCTTGTTGCTCTTGGCATTGTAGGTGTTGTACACTATAATAATATTTCTGTGTAATTTATGTGGTTTATAGTTTGAAAAGGTTATACTCAGTAGTAACAAGAAGCAGGAAAGAAGGGACCTAGAAAATTGTATATATCTGAAACAAAACATCTTTCAAAAGTTTGATTTAAAGGGGTTAGACATGACGGGAAAGCTCCAAGCTGTGGTTTGCTCCTCTTGCTCCAGGTGGCAGTCTGGGGACAGTTCCAGTCCCCTGGGTCAGCATGTGTGCGGGAAGTTCCTGGAAGCTTCTGGAAGCTCGAGTTTCAGAGCTGGAGCGGCGGCTGGAGACACTATGGCGCATCCGTGAGTCAGAGTATCGTGGATAGTACGTATAGAGAGGGGTCACACCGCAGGCTCAGACTCTGCAGGCAGGAAGAGAATGGGTGACCACCAGACAGAGCAAGAGAGATAGGCAGGTAGTGCAGGAATCTCCTGTGGCCATTTCCTGCAAAACAGATATACGGCTTTGGATACTGTTGAGGGGAATGACCTCTAGGGAAAGCAGCAGCAGCCAAACTCATTGCACCAAGGTTGGCTCTGCTGCAGAGGGGAGGGATAAAAAATGGGCCAGTGCAATAGTTATAGGGGATTCAATTCTAAGGGGAATAGACAGGTGTTTCTGTGGCCTCAAATGAGACTCCAGGATGGTATGTTGTCCCCCTGGTGCTAGGGTCAAGGATATCTTGGAGCAGCTGCAGGACAATCTGAAGGGGGAGGGCGAACACGTTGGTACAAGCAACATAGGTAAGAAAAAAGGGGATGATATCCTAAAAGCAGAATACGGGGAGCTAGGAAGGAAGTTAAGAAATCAGACCTCAAAGGTATTGATCTCAGGATTGCTACCGGTGCCACATGCTAATCACAGTAGAAATGAGAGGATATATCAGATAAATATGTGGCTGAAGAGATAATGTCGGGGAGGGTTTCAGATTCCTGGGGCATTGGGACCAGTTCTGGAGGAGATGGGACCTGTACATATTGGATGGGTTACACCTGGGTAGGACTGGGACTGACGTCCTAGGGGGAGTGTTTGCTAGAGCGGTTGGAGAGGGTTTAAACTAATATACCAGGAGGTGGAAACCTATGTGAGGAGTCAGAGAAGGAGGGAGCAAGGACAAAATTTGGGGAGAGGGTTCCAACTACATCAAAAATCAGGAAAAAAGTTAAAAGGAAGGAGAACACAGGAGATGTTGTTAATGCAAGTATTAGAATCCAAAAAGGAGGTACAAAACCTAGCACAAGGGCACTTCATCTGAATGCTTGTAGCATTTGAAACAGGGTAAATGAGTTGACAGCACAAATTATTGCGAATGAGTCTGATTTGGTGGCCGTTACAAAGACATGGTTGCAGGATGGTCCTGACTGGGAGTTGAATATTCAGGAGTACCAAACTGTTCGGAGGGACCGACAGGAAGGTAAGGGAGGTGTTGTAGCTCTGATATTTAAGGATGGTATCAGGGCGGTGATGGGAGATGATATAACTTCTATGGAAAAAAAGGTTGAATTTATTTGGGTGGAAATTAGAAATAATAAGGAGAAAGTCTATAGGCCACCAAATAATGACAACATGGTGGGGCGAGAAATAAACATGTAACAATGGTACAGCGGTTATCATGGGGGATTTTAATCTACGTATCAATTGGTCAAACCAAGTCGGGCAAGTTAGCCTTGAGGAGGAGTTCACAGAATGTATCCGCAATAGCTTCCTTGGACAGTATGTAATGGAACCGACAAGGGAACAAGCTATCCTAGATCTGGTCCTGTGTAATGAGACGGGAATAATTAATGATCTTGCAGGTAGGGATCCTCTTGGAAGAAGCGATCACAGTATGGTTGAATTTAAAATACAGATGGAACGTGAGAAGGTAAAATCCAATATCAGTGTCTTGTGCTTAAACAAAGAAGACTATAAAGAGATGAGGGAGGAGTTGGCTAAGGTAGACTGGGAGCAAAAACTTCATGTTGGGACAATTGAGGAACAGTGGAGGACTTTCAAAGCGATCTTTCACAGTATATACCAGTGATAAGAGAAAGAGATAATCCACCATGGATATCGAAGGAAATAAAGGAGGGTATCAAATTGAAAGAAAATGCATACAAAGTGGCAAAGACTAGTGGGAAACTAGAGGATTGGGAAATCTTTAAAGATCAGCAGAAAGCCATAAAAAAACTATGAAGAAAGGATTATGAGAGTAAACTAGCTCAGAATATACAAACAGATAGCAAAAGTTTCTACAAATATGTAAGACGAAAAAGAGTGGCGAAAGTGAACATTGGTCCTTTCGAGGACAAGAAGGGGGATGTAATAACTGGAAATCAGAAAGTGGCTGAGGCAATTCACAGGTATTTTGTCGGTCTTCACAGTGGAAGACACACATCATATGCCAAAAATTGATGACAGGAAGGCTATGGCAGATGAGAACCTAGAAAGTATCATTATCATGAAAGAGTTGGTGTTGGGCAAGTTAACAGGACTAAAAGTAGAGAAGTCTCCTGGTCCTGATGGAATGTATCCTAGGGTACTAAAAGAGATGGCAGGAGAAATAGCAAATGCACTAGTGGTAATTTGCCAAAATTCACAGGTACCTGCAGATTGGAAAACAGCAAATGTGACGCCACTGTTTGAAAAAGGAGGTAGACAAAAGGCAGGTAACTATAGCTTAACTTCTGTAGTAGGGAAAATGCCTGAATCTATCATCAAGGAAGAAATAGTGAGACATCTGGATATAAATTGTCCCATTGGTAAGATGCAGCATGGGTTCATAAAGGGCAGGTCATATTTGACTAATTTGGTGGAATTCTTTGAGAACATTGCATGTGTAATGGACAGTGAGGAACCTGTGGATGTGATGTATCTGGATTTCCAGAAGACTTTTGACCAGGTGCCGCACCAAAGATTGCTACATAAGATCAATGTGCATTGTGTTATGGGTAATATATTGGCATGGATAGAGGATGGGTTAACTAACAGAAAGCAAAGAGAGTGGGTAAATGGGTGTTTTTCTGGTTGGCAATCAGTGACTAGTGGTGTGCCTCAGGGATCAGTGTTGGGACCGCAATTGTTTGATTTACTTAGATGATTTGGAAGTGGGGACCAAGTGTTGTGTGTCAAAATTCGCAGATGACACTAAGATGGGTGGAAGAGCAAAGTATGCAGGGGACGCACGCTGAAAGCCTGCAAAGGGATATAGATACTCTAAGTGAGTGGGCAAGGGTCTGGCAGATGGAGCACAATGTTGGTAATGTGAGGTCATCCATTTTAATAGGAATAATGGCAAAATGGACTATTACTTAAATGGTAAAAAATTGCAGCATGCTGCTGTGCAGAAGAACCTGGGTGTCCTTGTGCAGGAATCTCATGGTTTGCAGGTGCAACAGGCAATTGAGAAGGCAAATGGAATTTTGTCCTTCGTTGCTAGAGGAATGGAGTTCAAAACAGTTGAGATTATGTTGCAGCTGTATAAGGTGCTGGTGAGGCCACACCTCGGGTACTGTGTACAGTTTTGGTCTCTTTACTTGAGAAAGGATTTACTGGCACTGGAGGGAGTGTAGAGGAGATTCACTCGGTTGATTCCGGAGTTGAGAGGGTCGGCTTAGGAGGAGAGACTGAGTACACTGGGGCTATACTCATTGGAATTCAGAAGAATGAGGGGAGATCTTATACAAACATATAAGATTATGAAGGGAATAGATAAGATAGAAGCAGGGAAGTTGTTCCACTGTCAGGTGAAACTAGAACTATGGGGCATAGCCTCAAAATAAGGGGAAGCAGATTTAGGACTGAGCTGAGGAGGAACTTCTTCACACAAAGGGTTGTGAATTTGTGGAATTCCCTGCCCAGTGAAGCAGTTGAGGCTACCTCATTGAATGTTTTTAAGGCAAGGATAGATACGTTTTTGAACAGTAAAAGAATTAAGGGTTATGGTGAGTGGCGGTAAGTGGACCTGAGTCCACAGAAATATCAGCCATGATCTTACTGCATGGCGGAGCAGGCTCGAGGGGCCAGATTGCCTGCTTCTGCCCCTAGATCTTACATTCTTATGTTTTTATGTTTGTAATATGATTTTGAGGAAAATGTAACTGGTTTGATTAGTAAGTTTGCGGACGACACAAAAATTGGTGTATTTGCGGATAGTGATGTGGGCCATCAGAGAATACAGCAGGATATAGATCAGTTGGAGAGAGATGGAAGATGTAATTTAATCCAGACAAATGTGAGGTAATGCATTTTGGAAGGTCTAATACAGATAGGAAATACACAATAAGTGGCAGAACCCTTCAGTGTATTAATAGGAAAGGGATCTGGGTGTACAGGTACACAGGTCACTTAAAGTGGCAATGCAGGTGGAGAAAGTAGTCAAGAAGGCATACGGCATGCTTGCCTTCATCGGCCGGGGTATTGACTTTAAAAATTGGCAAGTCATGTTGCAACTTCATAGAACCTTAGTGAGGCTGCACTTGGAATATAGTGTTCAATTCTGGTCGCAACACTACCAGAAGGATGTGGAGGCTTTGGAGAGGGTACAGAAAAGATTTACCAGGATGTTGCCTGGTTTGGAGGGCATTAGCTACGAGGAGACATTGGAGAAACTTGGTTTGTTCTCACTGGAACGACGGAAGTTGAGGGGAGACCTGATGAAAGTCTACAAGATTATGAGAGGCGTGGACAGAATGGATAGTCAGGAGCCTTTTCCCAAGGTGGAAGAGTCAATTACTAGGCAGCGTAGGTTTAAGGTGCGAGGGGCAAGGTTTAAAGGGGATGTACAAGGCAGATTTTTTAAACGGAGAGTGGTGGGTGCCTGGAACTTGTTGCCGGGGGAGATAATGGAAGCAGATATGGTAGTGACTTTTAAGGGCGCCTTGACAAATACATGAGTAGGATGGGAATAGAGGAAAATGGTCCCCAGAAGGGTAGGGGGTTTTAGTTCAATTGGGCAGCATGGTCGGTGCAGGCTTGGAGGGCTGAAGGGCCTGTTCCTGTGCTATAATTTTCTTTGTTCTTTGTTCTCCCTGTGTCTGCATGGGTTTCCTCCAGGTGCTCCAGTTTCCTCCCAGTCTTAAAGATGTCTGATTAGTTGCATTGACCCGAATAGGCGCCAGACCGTGGCAACTGAGGGAATTTCATGGTAACTTCATTGCAGTGTTAATATAAGCCTTATTTGTCACTAATAAATAGACTTCTTTTCATCACTGTCCACTGTGCGACCAATCTTGGTGCCATCTGCAAACTTACTAACCATGCCTCCTGAATTCTCATCCAAATCAATATTATAAATGACAAATAATAGTGGATCCAGAATTGTTCTTTGAGGCACACCACTGGTCACAGGCCTCCGGTTTGAAAAACAACCCTCTACAACCACTTGTCTTTTGTCATCAAGCCAATTTTGTATCCATTTGGCTACCTTATCCTGGATCCGTGAGATTTAATCTTAGGCAACAGCCTACCATGCTGTACCTTGTCAAAGGCCTTGCTTAAGTCCCTGCACTGTCCTCATCTACCTTCTTGGTTACCTCTTCAAAAAACTCAAATCAAATTTGTGAGACATGATTTTCTCATTCTCAAAGTCCCAACTCTCTAAATCCTGGAGATCCTGTTTTTCAGAATACTTTCTAACAACTTCCCCATGACAGATGTTAGGCTCAATGGCCTGTAGTTCTTAAAGGCACAACATTTGCCACTCTTAAATCTTCAGGCACCTCACCTGTGGCTGTCGATGATTCAAATATTTCTGCTAGGGGACCCACAATTTCCTCCCTCGCCTCTCACAATGCCTCCTTCTTGCCTCTGACTCTATTATTCAGTTACAGACAGGGGTCATGGGTAGAGAGGCAGGCTGGTGGTGTTGAGATGGCGGTGCGGGCTCATTGGGCCGAAGGGCCTGTTTCCCGGGCTGATTTTGTTCTTTGTTCACTAGTTGCCAATTTAGAATTCCCTAAGTTGATATGTTTGATAAATGTGGAGTGTAACTGAGCCATGCAGACTGGCGTTGATAGAACAGGGCATCCCTGATTCTCCCATTTGCAGTGTCCCTGAAGTTAGGATCCCTTGTGGGCGGTAGTGTGGCACCGTGTTTAGTACTGCTGCCTCACAGCCCCAGAGATGTGGGTTTGATTCCTAGCTTGGATCACTGTCTGTGTGGAGTTTGCATGTTCTGTCCATGTCTCTGTGGGTTTCCACCAGGTGCTCAGGTTTCCTCCCACAATCTGAAAAATGTGCTGGCCAGATGGATTGGCCATGCTAAATTCTCCCTTGGCCGACTCAAACTGGAGCCACCGGAGTGTGGCGACTAGGGGATTTTTGTAATAACTTCATTGCATTCGAGCCTACTTGTGACTAATAAATAAACTTTACTTTACTTTAACTGACAGAGTCACCCTGTGGAGATTCCACCATCCCAACTGCTGTACGAGGATACAATCTTGTTCTTGCTTCATAGTGCAGTGTAGAACACAGGTGGAAGTCAGCATTTTAGAAAGTACATATATTATAATAATCTTGTATCGAGGTGAGACAAGTTATTAATTAGCAGAAAGAATGAGGGTGAACAGTGTAGAAAAGATTTCCGCACCTGGATTGCACATCTGAAAATTTTTTGAGAAAAGCAGAGTTTGAAAATAATCCAGCACAAAAAACCTGCCACTGTTCAGACACAGTGGGGGATGTTTTCCCGTTTTGCCCGCCATGGGAATTGTCGAGGACAAGGGGCAGACCATGCGAAGGTTCGTTGACCTTGGGTGGGATTTTCTGGTTTTGGGGTGTGTGTGGCTGGAAAATCCCATCCTGTGTGTTTGACATGAATTAGCAACTTGCATGAAATACAGTGACAATGTTTGACAGCTAAAAGTGACATTGTATTGATATTTTAATCAAAGCAGTTAATGCATGTAAAGCTCAAAAAAAGAGGGACAATAGGTATAACCCATTGTACAAATTGTACGAATCTTATTATACTCAAGAGTTCAAGGTACCCTGGTTCAGTTTCCATCTTCTCCAGCATGGAGTGAGGGACTGGCTTGGCTCTGCAATTCCAAGGTGTAGTGTTGGGGGTAGATATAGATCATGGTCATGACTTATTCTGTTTTCCCCAGGCCCTCATTAAAAACTCCAGGATTTTTACTATTCACTTTGTACACCTAGCCTGAAGATCTTCAACCTGTTGAACTGAACCTGCTAGAGCTAATCTCTCCCCATGAGGCCTGCTCCATGCCCCCGTACAACAATGAGTGGGAGACGAGTTGATTGCTGTCTGTAAGTCATTGGGGTCACTGTGGTACCTTATACTCGTAAAAGTTCCCCCGTGCAGATGACTAGCCTGGTCTTCATAACCACTAACCTCAGGAGATTTGATGCCTGTTTGGAGCTGCTTGTAGGTCTGTTCTCCTATAACAGATGGCCATTTACTAGTAATTGCACCATTATTGGAGCAACCTTTGTTCCAATATGATTCAGTTTGTAGTGTCCCTATCTCTGGAAGAGGGGATACCTGCATGATATGCTTAAGTACCAGCTTCTGCTTCCTTCTTAGGCAGCGTGCGATTGTCTGTTCCTAGAACATTGCTGTGGCTCTGTCCTTTGGCAGTGCTCGCAATAATTGGTCAACTGGCAACTACACCTTAGACTATACACTTTGAGTCGGCACTGCCATTCTTTGGCAACTGGTAGTGACATGGGTTTCCAATATCGAATGGGGCCCTTTAATACTTGATTGACACAAACACTCTCCATTGTGGAAGGGTTGCTCGAGATCCTTGATTGAGGGGGATCTGCCTACTGAGATAACATGGGCTGAAGTTAGAAATAGGAAAGGATCACGTTGTTAGGAGTGTTCTACAGGCCCCCAAATTGTAATAGAGATGTGGAGGAGGAAATTGCAAAGCAGATTATGAATAGGTGTGGTGGTCACAGGATAGTTATCATGGGTGACTTTAACTTTCCAGATTTTAATTGGAATCTTTATAGGTCGAATAGTTCCGATGGGGCAGTTTTTGTACAGTGTAGGCAGGAGGGTTTCCTGACAATATGTGGATAGGGCAACAAGAGCTGGGGCCACATTGGACTTGGTACTGGGTAATGAACCGGGCCAAATGTTAGATTTGTTTGTGGGCGAGCACTTTGGAGACCACAATTCGGTGTCTTTCGTTATTGCAATGGAGAGGGATAGGGCTGTTTGGCAGGGCAAGGTTTTATAATGGAGGGAGGGGTAATTATGATGCGATTAGGCAAGAATTGGGGAGCATAAGGTGGGAACAGAAACTGTCAGGGAAAGTTACAAATGAAAAATGGAGCTTGTTCAAGGAACAAATACTACGAATCCTTGATAGGTATGTCCCTGTCAGGCAGGGAGGAAATAGCTGAGTGAGGGAACCATGGTTCACAAAAGAGGTCGAATGTCTTGTCAAGAGGGAAAAGGAAAAATATGTAAAGATGAGAAAATAAGGTTCAGTTGGGTCGCTTGAGGGTTACAAGGTAGCAAGGAATGAGCTGAAAAAAAGGGTTTAGGAGAGATAGGAGGGGGCATGAGAAGTCCTCGGCAGTTTGGATAAAGGTTAACCCCAAGACTTTTTACTCTTATGTGAGAAATAAAAGAATGACCAAGGTGGTATTAGGGCTGGCCAAGGATAGTAGTGGGAACTTGTGCATGGAGTCAAAAGAGATAAGTGAGGTGATGAATGAATACCTTTCTTCAGTGTTCATCAAGGCGAGGGGCCATGTTTTTGAGGATGAGTGTGTGATACAGGCTCATAGGCTGGGGAAGTAGATGTTCTGAGGGAAGATGGATTAGCAATTTTGAAAAACCTGAGGGATAGGATTTATGACCATTTGGAAAGATGCAGCTTAATCCGGGATAGTCAGCATGGATTCATGAAGGGTAAGTCTTGCCTCACAAACTTGATTGAATTCTTTGAGGAGATAACTAAGTGTGTAGACGAAGGTAGAGCAGTTGATGTTGTATACATGGATTTTAGTAAGGTGTTTGATAAGGTTCCCCATGGTAGGCTTATGAAGAAAATAAGGAGGTGTGGGATAGAAGGAAATTTGGCCAATTGGTATCTAACTGGCTATCTTGTAGAAGACAGAGGTTGGTGGTGGATGGAAAATGTTCAGACTGGAGACCAGTTACCAGCAGCGTACCACAGGGATCAGTGTTGGGTCTTCTGCAATTTGTGATTTTTATCAATGACTTGGAGGAGGAGGTGAAGGGTGGGTTAGTAAATTTGCTGATGATACCAAGATTGGTGGAGAAGTGGATGAGGTGGAGGGCTCTTGTAGGCTGCAAAGAGACATTGATAGGATGCAGAGCTGAGCCGAAAGCTGGCAGATGGAGTTTAACTCTGGTAAGTGCAAGGTGATTCATTTTGGTAGGACAAATTTGAATGCGGATTACAGGGTCAATGGCAGTGTTCTGAGGAATGTGGAGGAAAAGAGAGATCTTGGAGTTCAGTTGGACAGTGATAGCCTTTTTCCTCGGATGGAGAAAGCTAGCACGAGGGGGCATAGCTTTAAATTAAGGGGTGGTAGTTATAGGACGGATGTCAGAGTTCTTTACCCAGAGGGTGGTGAGGGATTGGAATGCCCTGCCTGCTGCAGTTGTAAATGCGCCTAGTTTGGGGGCGTTTAAGAGATCCGTGGATAGGTTTATGGATGGAAAGGGATTGGTTTAGGTTAGAGGGTCATTGCTTTTTAATTGGTCGGCGCAACATCGTGGGCCGGAGGGCCTGTTCTGTAATGTTCTATGTTCTATATCCACAGATCTCTGATGATTGCCACTCAAGTGGATAGAGCCGTGAAGAAGGCCTATAGTGTGTTAGCGTTTATTAACAGGGGGTTTGAGATTCAGAACCGTGGAGTTATGCTGCAACTATACTGGACCTTGGTGAGACTACATTTGGAATATTGTGTGCCATTCTGGTCACCTCACTATAAGAAGGATGTGGAAGCATTGGAGAGAGTGCAGAGGAGATTTACCAGGATGCTGCCTGGTTTGGAGGATAGGTCTTATGAGAGAAGGTTGAGGGAGCTAGGGCATTTCTCTTTAAAGTGGAGGAGGATGAGAGGCGACTTAATAGAGGTTATAAGATGATGAGGGGGATAGATAGAGTGGACATTCAGAGACTATTTCCTCAGGTGGATGTAGCTGTTATTAGGGGGCATAACTATAAGGTTCATGGTGGGAGATATGGGAGGGATGTCTGAGGTAGATTCTTTACTCAGAGAGTGGTTGGGGTGTGGAATACACTGCCTGCTGTGATAGTGGTGTTGGACACTTTAGGAATTTTCAAGTGGTTATGGATTGACACATGGAGCACATCAGAATGATAGGGAGTGGGATAGCTTGATCTTGGTTTCGGACAAAGCTTGGCACAACAGCCAGGGCTGAAGAACAGTACCGTACTGTTCTACGTTCTATCCTTCCCCCTAATTAGAAGGGCGGCGCGGTGACACAGAGGTTAACACTGCTGACTCTCAGTGCCAGGGCCCAAGTTCAAATCCCGGCTTGGCTCACTGCCTGTGTGGAGTTTGCACAAACTCCCGGTGTCTGTGTGGGTTTTGTGTGGGTGCTCCGGTTTCCTCCCACAGTGCATAGATGTACGGATTAGGTGGATTGGCCATGCTAAATTGCTCCTCAGTTCAGGAGGGCCGGCTGGGCTAAATGCATGGGATTATGGCCTGGGTGAGATTGTGGTCGGTGCAGACTCGATGGGCCGAATGACTTCCTTCTGCTCTGAAAGATTCTATGAAAACATTGCTGGCTGATGTCCCTTGTAGCTCCTGAGCCCTTTTTCTGCATTCTCAAGTGAGAAGGCTATCTCAATGTTTTTTTTAAGTCCAAGTTGGGTTCTGCCAACAATTACTTTTGGATGCTTAGGTCATTTATGCCACATAACAACCTGTCCTGCAGCACTTCATTAAGTGATGGTCTAAATTTGCAGTGTGTAGCTACTTTCTGTAACCTAGTCAAGGACTCTGACAGATTCCCCAGGGCTTCTTCGAACCATATTGAAGCAATAACATTGGAGAATCACCACTGGCTTTGGGTCATAGCTTTTTTTTAACTGGGCCAACCAGTTTATTAAAAGTTTTTAAGTGCGGGGTATCTGGATAGATTAGACTTCTTATCAGACTGAAAGGTGGACTACAGCATGCTGGTAGCAGTAGAAAATTTCGCTTTTCGTTTCCTTCAATGTTGTTAGTACTTAAACAGTAGTGCTTGCGCTGAGTGTATTGCACCCCATTTTCCCCAGTGGTGTTGTGCAGCTCGAGTTTCTGGAAAAGAGGCATAATGGCATTTAGAAGTTCTTGACATTTGGATATTGTCCGGAGGGATAGATAGAGGAAAAAATAATTTTCACCCCTTGTCGCCAATATAGTAATTTGGCCAGGCATCACTGTTTTGAACCTTTTAAATAAAATTAACGTACACTGGATTATTTATAATTTCACTAATCAGTTTGTTTTTAGTTGTTGCAGTTAAAACCACCCAACAGTCAAATTTGTAGCCAGATATCCTTTAGAGATGTTTAAACTTCCTGTTGTACTGGCAACCTGTATACTGTAGTCCAGCAGTACAAACATTGATAGTAAGTTGCGCAATTAGTGACATGAGAGGAATTAATATTTGACATCCATAAAAATAATGGGGGAGGCAGTGAAGACTTCTTTAAACTATTTTGTTGAAATATCATGACATGGTTTTTCACCAAAACCCAATTGGAATTAGTCTGTGACATTTAAAACCTTCCATTTTGGAAGCATGGTGCTGCAGTGCTTTTGTAATTGTGCCACTTGGTATGTTCTCCACAGAATAGATTAATGGTACCATTTCATGGGAGGCTGATTTGCAGAGGGAGCTTCATTTGCTCCATCTCCTAATGTCAGTAGATGTTGACTGGAATTCTCCCAAAAAAATTTCTAGGTGTCGAATTCAGGTGAAAATAGGAGTAATTCACGCTGGTTTTTTCAGTAGAAGCTCAAAGAATGATCTCTTGCACTCTGTGCACTGCAGAGGTCACTAGTGTGAATATCATTCAAAATCAGTGGGTGAGGACTATTCCCGTTGGAGAGGCCGGCAGCATAGCATTGAGCAGGCCACTGCGCATGCACCGATCTGTCAGCTCCTGCACTGCTGGCCTCCCAATTGCTGGCCAGCTCAATCACTAGCCAGCCCCGTGATCTCCGCATTGCCAGCTCTCTGTGCACCCCCATGGCCTGTTCGCTGGTTGCCTGACCATTCTTGGGCCAATCCCGAATGCCCCTCCTCCCGGTATGTCCTGACCACCCCCACCCCATGACCGTTACGGCCCCCTTCAGTCACGATCACTTCACTTCAGACTTCAGTCCCAGGCCTGCCCAAATCATTAAAATGATGATTAAATGGTCTTTGTGCCTCCCTGACGATTTCCTGAGTGGAATTGTGGCACGAATGCATTTGCAAATCCCGTGAATCGGCTGATGTGAGAATTTCCTAACCCACTGCACTAAACTCTGAACAGAGATTTTCTTGGTGATGGAGACAATGCAGGCTCATGTCTTTGTGGGATTATTGGATACAATAGGATGGAACAAGGATACAGGAAGGGCAGTATTACTTACTCTTCAGACTTAAGCCAGGGGAGAGAGTGGAGAGGAAGGATTGGAATTAAAAGGAATTGATGCCCAATAAAAGGGATACAGCTGGAATACAGATTTGGAATTTCAAGCAAGGATGGTTGAATGGAACAAGAAAAATATATTTTTTGTAGATTCTGCTTACAGTGCTGTGATGAAATGGTCAGCATTTTGCTTTTGATCCATAATGTGGAATGTAGGCATCACCAGCAAGATCAGCATTTTTTATCCACTTCTAAGTTCCCTTGAGAAGATCTTCTCATTTTATTTCCCTTTTGGGGATTAGTGTAGGAAGTGCTGGAAAGATTCCCGAACTGTTTATCAGCCCACTGGACTGCGTTATGAACTCCCCTCCTGACGCTGCATTCTAACCCGAAGCTCCTGGTCCAGTGGTACGGATGATATCACTGTGCCACATGGCCTCCTAGGGTAGTGGTTAGTCACCTTAAACTACTGCAGTCTGGTTATATAGCTATATCCACAGTACGGTCAGGGAAGTAATTCCAGGATTTTGCTCTCTTGTGCGCTTGACACAAGATTAGCATCACATCATGTACTACAATAAAGATGTGTGTTATTGCAAATGACAGTGAGAAAATAATTTTTACGCCAAGTGTATTGCAATGATAGGTGAGGATGCATTCAACGGTGTAGACATTATGGTTCATCCCATGTTGCATCGTAAGTTGTGGACTGAAACTTAACACACTCCAGAGGCATTTCCATCAATCATCCAGACAAGGTGAATCCGGAAAGCCATAATACTTTGAAATTCTCTGTTTGGCTTCTTTCCCACACACCTATATTAATATTCCTGATTTGTCTGTCTCCCATGAAATTTACAGATTTTCCTAAAATTTTGAGACTTGTAAATCTATTTTATTAGAAGCAACGCAAATTAGGCTTTGAAATGCTTGTTTTAGTGGTCAGCACTGCAAAGATCATCTAGCTGACAGCAACATGAATCACCGCTCCAGTCATGTTGAATGAAATGTGAAATAACGCAGCTTTGGAAGAGTTTCAGTCCAATTCAAATTGGTAGATTAAATATATGGAAGACAACTAAGTTAGGAAATACAAAGTGATAGAATTTATCTATGGATGTGGTGTAAAATGGGCAGTATTGAAACCGCTGTTATATATGCAGTACTTAAGTTCCATGGTGGTCAATGCCACTCTCACCTTCACATTCAACATATTTTGCAGTGTTTAGGAAACTGAAACATTCTGTGCCAATTGTCCAGCAAGGGTCACAGTGAAGGGATTGATGGCACTGGGAATGTAGTGACATTTTGTTTTCAGCCATGGAGAAGGAGGATTGGAATTAAAAGGGATTGATGTCCAATAAAAGGCAATCCTGAAATACAACTTTGAAATTTCAAACTAGGACAGTTGAAATGGAAGAAGAAAAATAATATTTTGTGGACTCTGCTGTACAGTGCTATGACCAAATGGTCAGTATTTTTTCTGTTTACCCATGGAATGCAAACATCACTGGCAAGGCCAATTATTGCCAATTCATAGTTGCCCTTGAGAAGGTGGTGGTAAATTATCTTCTTAAATCATTGCAGTATTTTTCATGTAGTTATACCTGAAGAATTGTTAGGGAAGAAATTCCAAAATTTAGATCCAGTGACAGTGAAGGAACAACAATTTATTTCTAAGTCAGGATGTTATATGACCTGTTATATAACCAGACTACAGTAGTTTAAGGTGACTAACCACTACCTTAGGAGACCATGTGGCACAGTGATAGCATCCCTACCACTGGACCAAGAGCTTCGGGTTGGAATGCAACATCAGGAGGGGAGTTCATAACGCAGTCCAATGGGCTCATAATCAGTTCGGTAGACAGAGGGGAACCGGTGGATGTGGTGTTTCTCGATTTTCAAAAGGCGTTTGATAAGGTGCTGCACAAAAGGTTGCTTCAGAAAGTTAGGGGGCATGGAGTTGGGGGTAAGGTGTTAGCGTGGATAGGGGATTGGTTGTGTAATAGGAGGCAGAGAGTTGGTATCAATGGGTGCTATTCTGATTGGCGGTTGGTGACTAGTGGAGTGCCGCAGGGATCGGTGCTGGGGCCTCAACTATTTACCGTTTATATAGATGATTTGGAGGAGGGAGCTGAGTGTAGGGTGTCGAAATTTGCTGATGACACGAAGATAAGTGGAAAAGCAAATTGTGCAGAGGGTGTGGAAAGTCTGCAGAGGGATCTAGATAGGCTGAGCGAGTGGGCGAGGACCTGGCAGATGGAGTACAATGTTAGCAAGCGTGAGGTTATTCACTTTGGCAGGAATAATAGTAGGAGGGATTACTGTTTAAAAGGCAAAAAGCTGCAGCATGCTACGGTGCAGAGGGACCTGGGGTCCTTGTGCATGAGTCGCAAAAACCCAGCCTGCAGGTGCAGTAGGTGATCAGGAAGGCAAATGGGGTGCTGGCCTTTATAGCGAGGGGGATAGAATATAAAAGCAGGGAGGTCTTGCTGCAACTGTATAGGGCACTGGTGAGGCCGCAGCTGGAGTACTGTGTGCAGTTTTGGTCGCCGCACTTGCGCAAGGATATTTTGGCCTTGGAGGGAGTGCAGAGGAGGTTCACTAGGCTGATACCAGATATGAGTGGGTTGGACTATGAAGAGAGGCTGAATGGTCTGGGTCTGTACTCGTTGGAGTTTAGAAGGATGAGGGGGGATCTTATAGAGACGTATAAGATAATGAAGGGGATGGATAGGGCAGAGGTAGAGAGATTCTTCCCGCTTAGAAAGGACAGCAGGACTAGAGGGCACAGCCTCAAGATAAGTGGGGAGCAGTTTAGAATGGAGCTGAGGAGGAACTTCTTCACTCAAAGGGTAGTGAATCTCTGGAATTCTCTGCCCATTGAAGTGGTGGAGGCCACTTCGCTAAATATATTTAAGACACGGGTAGATAGGTTTTTGGCAGGCAAGGGAATTAAGGGTTATGGGGAGAAAGCAGGAAAGTGGAATTGAGCCACTTCAGATCAGCCATGATCTTTTTGAATGGCGGGGCAGGCTCGAAGGGCTAGATGGCCTACTCCTGCTCCTATTTCTTTTGTTCTTATGTTCAAAGAAAATAACAGGTGGTGTTGTCCCCATGCTTTTTTCCTTCCGGGTGGTAGAGGTTGCAGGTTTAGAAGGTGCTGTTGAAGGCACATTGGTAAGTTGCTACAGTACATCTTGTAAATGGCACACTGATACTGTCACTGTGTACTGTTGGTGGTGGAAGGAGTGAATATTGAAGGTGGTGATCAAGCAGCAGTCTTGTAGAGATTCATGGAAACTCACACTCATGACTTGTAAATGGGACAAGCTTTGGAAGTCAGGAGGTGAGTTACTCACCACTGAATTTTCAGTCCCTGACATGCATCTCAAGCTACAGTATTTATGTGGCTTGTCCATCTAAGTTTCTGATCATTTGGATTCAAGCAGTGTCAGCACCAGGACTGCTCTGATGAAAGCAATGCTCATAAATGTGACCTTCTAAAACAAAAATGACCAGCCTTCATTGCCTGACAGAACAATCCGAGGCGACATTCCAGTAGTTCAAGGTTGAAGTCCAAAGAGAAATTTGGAAGATAAAGGACATGTGGTGTGATGAAAGTGCTCGAACAGTCAGTGGTATGCTGACCATGGTGACATGCAAATGTTTTTGAAGCCACCAGGGCCATCATTAGGCCAAGCTCAAATGGACATGGTAGTATTTCTCTTAAGGATGAAAATGCTCTTCATCAATGCTGGAAACAACATTTTCGACAGCTCTTCAAGCATAAATCCACTGTTCCAGCTTACATTCTCCAGGCTCTCTCCTGTTACCTAGTGATGGAATCCATGGGTGACCCAACGTCGATAGAGAATTACAAGTAATCAAACAGATGGAAAACAATAAAGCCTATGACTCCAATGATGTTTGAGCTGAGGACTTTTAAGCTGGTGGGCTTTTAATATCATTAATTCTCAATGCACTCACTCTGCGGATTTGGGGGTAAAAGGAAATCCCCCTCTGCACATCGCCACCAATTTGAGGAATGTAAAAATTATAACTGTCTTCAATATTATTATTATTATTTTTCAGCGATTGTCTTCACTAACTATCCTCTGTGACTGAGGAAATCCTTGCAGAGATACAATGTGGCTTCAGGAATTCCAGAGCAACCTCTGACATCTATAGTCAGATAGTCAAAAGCTTTTTCCCAGGGTGGAAGAGTCAATTACTAGGGCGCATAGGTTTAAAATGCGAGGGGCAAGGTTTAAAGGAGATGAGCAAGGCAGATTTTTTACATAGAGACTAGTGGGTGCCTGGAACTTGTTGCTGGGTAAGGTAATGGAAGCGGATATGGTAGTGACTTTTAACAAGTACATGGGTAGATTGGAAATAGAGGGATATGGTCCCGGAAAGGTAGTTCCTATGTTGTAATTTTCTTTGCTCTATGTAGTCAGACAAATACAACAAATACACCAGGAGTTCAGCACGTCAGTGCAAAAGACAGGGCTGAAGCATTTGCAACAATCTTTAGCCAGAAGTGCCAAGTGGATGATCCATGCTGGTCCCAACATTACAGACTGTCTTCAGCTGATTTGATTCACTCCACGTAATGTTAAGAAATGTCTGAATGCACTGGATACTGCAAAAGCAATGAGCCCTGACAGTATTCCAGTAATGGGACTGAGACTTGTGATCCAGAACTTGCTTCACCTCAGACCAAGCTGTTCTAGCTTGGCATCTGTCCGGTAATGTTAAAAATTCCCAAAGTATGTCCTATACACAAGAAGTTAAGTATGTCCTGTACACGGCATCTCCACATCCTGTACACAAGAAACAGGAAATGTCCAACCCGGCCAATTATCGCCCCATCATTCTATTGTGGATCATCAGTAAACTGGTGGTTATCATTATGAAGTGCTTCAAAAGGTTAGTTGTGAATTAATGCTGGCCTTCCAGATTGTTTGGATCTACTACATTTCGCTTACTGTCACAACAGATTCACAGCAGACACCAACTCCTTGGTCCTACACTCAACTCTGGAACATCTGGACAACAAAAACATCTATGTCAGACTCCTGTTTATTGACTACAGCTCAGCTTTCCACACCATTATTCCTACAAAACTAATTCCAAACTCTGTGGCCTGGGGCTCGGTTCCTCCCTCTGTGACTGGATCTTAGACTTCCTAACCCTCAGACTCCAATTAGTAAGGATAGGCAACAACCTTACTAATCATCCTCAACACTGGTGCCCCACAAGGCTGTGTCCTCAGCCCCTTATTGTACTCCTTTATATAACAATGACTGCGTGGCCAAATTCCAATCCAACTCAATTTGCTGATGACATCACTGTAGCTGGTTGAATCTCAAACAGTGCTGAGTGGAGTATGGGAAAGAGAGAATCTGGTGACCTAGTGTGACGTAAATAATCTCTCCTTCAATGTCTACAAAATGAAGGAGGTAATCATCGACTTCAGGAAGTGAGGAGGAGGACATGCCCCTGTCCACATCAATGGGAACAAACGGGAAATGGTCGAAAGCTTCAAGTTTCTAGGTGTCCAGGTCACTAACAACCTGTCCTGGTCTCTCCATGTCAACGTTATAGTTAAGAAAGCCCTGTACTTTCTCAGGAGGCTTAGGAAATTTGGTATGTCCTCTACGACTCTTGCCAAGTTTTACAGATGCATCATGGAAAGCATTCTCTCAGGTTATTTCACAGCTTGGTATGGCTCCTGCTCTGTCCAAGACTGTATAAAAAAACTACAACGGGTCATGAATGAAGCCCAGTCCATCATGCAAACCAGCCTCTCATCATTGACTATGTCTACACTTCCAGCTGCCTCGGAAGAGCATCCGGAATAATCAAGGACCCCATCCACTCCAAACATACCCTTTTCTACCTTCTTCCATTGGGAAAAAGATACAAAAGTCTGAGGACATGTACCAACCGATTAGAGAACAACTTCTTCCCTGTTGCCATCAGACTTTTGAATGGACTTGCCTCGTATTAAGCTAATCTTTCTCTACACCCTAGCTATAGACTGTAACACAACATTCTGTACTCTCTCCTCTATGTATGGTAAACTTTATATGTATAGTATGCAAGAAGCAATACCTTTCACTATATACTAATATATGTAACAATAATAAATCAAATCAGTAGTGCTATCAAGCAGTACCTATTCAGCAATAAACTGCTCACAGACTCTCGGCTTGTGTTCTGCCAGGGTCACTCAGCTACTGACATTATAACCTCGGTTAAAACATGGACAAAAGAGCTGAATGCCAGAGGTGAAGGTGACTGCCCTTGACCAAAGGCAGCGTTTGACTAAGTATGGTATCCAGTCATCTTAGCAAAATTGAAGTCAGTGGGCATCAAGCAAAACTTCCTGTTGATTGGAGTCATATTTGGCACATAGGAGGATGGTTGTGGTGATTGGAGGGCAATCATCTCAGCTCTACAACATGACTGCAGGAAATCTTCAGGGTACTGTCCTAAACCCATTCTCTTCAGCTGTTTCATTAATTCCTTCCTTCCATCATAAGATCAGATTTGGGAAGATTTGCTGATGGCTGTTTTATGTTCAGTGCCATTTGTAACTCCATAGGTATTGAATGCCACAAGATCTGGACAATAGCCACAGGCATGGGCTGACAAGTGACAAATAACATTCACAAGTGCTAGGTAATGACCATCTCCAACAAGGAATGGTTTAACCATTACCTGTCAACATTCACTGGCATTGCCACTGCTAAATCCTGGAGTATAAATGTCTTAGGAGTTACCATTGACCAGAAACTGAATTTGATTAGCCATATAGATACTATGGCTACCAGAGCAGGTCAAAGATTTGGAATCCTGTGGTGAGTAACTCACCACCTAACTCCCCAAAGCCTGTCCACCACCTGCAAGGTGCAAGTCAGACATGTGATGGAATACTCTCCACTTGCCTGGATGAGTACAACTCCAATAACATTCAAGAAGCTCGACACCATCTGGGACAAAACAGCCCGCTTTATGCTATCCCATCCACAAACATTCAATCCCGTATCAGCAGTGAATACCACCACCTGGAGGTTGCCCTCCAAGTCACCCACCATCCTTACTTGGAAATATATTGCCGAAGTTTCGCCATCGCTGGGTCAAAATCCTGGAATTCCCTCCCGAACAGCACTGTGATGAACCTAAATCTCAGGGACTGTTGTGGTTCAAGAAGGCAGCTCGCAGTGAAGTACCAACCTAGAGTACACTCTGTGTCCTTACTAAGCTTTACTTAGTGTCAAACATGGAGCAGTATTGAATTCAATCAGCAGGAGATTTGAGTTGATACCATGAAACCTCATGGACTCCAGGGGCAACGCTGATAACTTCCAGGACTCCTCCATCTGACCATGTAGCCCTTTGTTACCATATCTGCTGAGTCTATCATGTGGGATAAGCCATTCCCAGGGATGGTTGAGGAGGAGCCTAGGATATTGGCTCTAAGGTACAATTCAGTGAGTATAACTATGTCTGTCTACTCTTTAGACCAGCTCTCCCAATTTTGAGACTCAGCCCAGAAAGGAATGAACAGTTAAGAATCAGCCACGTTGCTGTGGGTCTGGAGTTTCATCTATGTCAGATTGAGTAAGGTTGGTGGATTTTGTTCCCCAGGAGCATCAGAGCACCAGATGGGCTTTTGCAGCTGCATTTATTTCTGGTCACCAATACTGAGTAACTTTTTATTCCAGATTTAGTTAAATAATTGAATTTAAAATTCCCCAGTTGTTATGGAGGTACTTGAACACATGCTTGGGGGATTTCACTTTGAAGAGGCATTGATAATAATGTGACAAATATTTTATTGTGAAGTGTTTTTGTGGAGATGTTATTTGCACCCTCGAAGAGGAGGTATTATGTCTTCAAAGTTGCAGTCTGCAGTTTTCAGAAACTCTAAATTTTATGAAGATTTCACCTTTGTATAACTTGTATTCATTGTTGAAGACACATTTATGGATTGATACCCACATTTCATTGTCTTCAGATTCCCCCAAGAATTGGCCCTTAACTTCTCCTTGTCTGCATTCCCATCCTTTTTACAGTTTGCATGCTTGAATTCAGCTTCCATGTAAATATTGATGGCATACAACTCGACCTTTTAACCCTCGGACCACTTCTATGCAATCAAGCCACAGGTTTCTTCCAACTGTATGAGAGAGATCAAAGTCCTAATTACTATTTCTTGTCACCATCTCGCTTGCCAATGAATCAAATGCTTTCCCTGGCCCCTTTTCTCAGAATGAGGCAAAAAGCAGGGAAACCTGATGTGCTGTTGAACCACAAGCAAAACTTCAGTCTCCAACTCTACCTTTACCTTCAACTCCATCATTAAAAATGCCATCCTCACTTTTGTCAGATCTAAACCCTGTGTTGCAATACCATTCTCTGTACTGCGTGGAGTCAAAATTGTCCAAAACTCAGCTGCCCAAATTTTGTCCTAAATCCAACTGTTTCCCAATCTTTGTTGATTTCCTTTAATTGTTTAAATTATTTTCTAATCTGCCTCTATGGTTTTGCTGCATTCTATTGTTGGAGAACTTCTGGCCTTGTATTTTCAGCAACAGTGAAATTACCTAAACCTAGAGGTTACTTAGTCCGCAAACATACTGGCCAGAATTTTCCAGCTGTTCATGCTGACAGGATCTTCCAGTCCTGCTGACGGTGCACCCCCATTATGGGTGTCCTGGTGGCGAGAGGTGCATTCGATGGGAAACCTTGCTGATAATGACGGGACCAGAAGATCTCGCTGCTTGCTAACGGCAGGCCACCTCTGTTTCACAGTGGGTTGCGCAGAAAATCCCACCCACTGACATGTTCTTCATTGGTTGGCCTGAAAAATGCTTTGAACTATTGATTCTTTTGAGTTGTGTGTTAGTTAATTGGCGTTCTATGAGCAAATGAAGATAATTATGTTGACAAGTGTTTCACTTGTCATTTTAAATGAAATTTACTTTAAAATAACACTATCATTTGAGGATACTGTGGATTAATTTTTGACTGTCATGAGCATAAAAAGGCAGTCCATTTTATAAGCATAACTGACTGCAGAAAATAAATCAATTATTATGAGACCAAGTTCATCATCCCAAAATAAAATCAGAGAATACTAGGAATACAGAACAGGCCTTGACAGCCTTTGTGGTGAGAAAAGCAGAGTAAATGAGCTAGATATCCCTGTGAGCATTGAGACCCTGATGTCAGACCCATGAAGAAGGTCCTGAGACAATGTTGTGGTTTCTCTTCAGAGCTGTTTCCAACATTCTCCATTCTTATGTTGAATCAACACTATATTGATCTGCAGAATAAATGCTCACAATTTGCATCACATTCTATTAAAATCCTTCCAAAAATTAATATTATCAGTTTAAGTTGCAGTGTAATAATTTGCAATGTGGTTTAACCTTTTTGGTGTATGCAACTGGTATAAGGTTAGGAGAGAAAAAGCTGTTGATATCTCATCATTTTTTTTATCTGAGTAAATATAAGCATCTCATGTAAATGCCACTTCCCTTCAATATCTACTGATAATAGAGCAGACACATGACAATGACCGAATTTCTTTTAGGAGAAAGATTATAAACATTGTGGAATAATGTTAGCAGATGAACGGATTTCTGACAATTGCCCATAAGGAGGTAATTGAAGGAAAGATTAGACTCCAGTGTTCTGAACTAAAATATTTTATTCTCATTGGAGTGAGGGGGGATCTTATAGAAACATACAAAATTATGAAGGGAATAGATGTGACAGAAGCAGGGAGGTTGTTTCCACTGGCGGATGCAACAAGAACTGGGGGGCATAGCCTCAAAATAAGGGGGAAACAGATTCAAGACTGATCTGAGGAGGAACTTGTTCACGCAAAGGGTTGTGAATCTGGAATTCCCTGCTCAGTGAAGAAGTTGAGGTTCCCTCATTGAAGGTTTTTAAGGCAAAGACAGATAGATTTTTGATCATTAATGGAATTAAGAGTTATGATGAGTGGGCGGGTAAGTAGAGCCGAATCTATGGCTGTAAATTGGGAGAGGGGAGTGTGCAGCAGGACCTAGGTGTCCTTGTGCACCAGTTGCTGAAAGTAAGCATGCAGGTGCAGAAGGTGGCTAAGAAAGCAAATGGTGTGTTGGCCTTCAGTGGAACAGATTTCGAATACAGGAGCAAGAATGTGTTGTTGCCTTGGTGAGGCCACACCTCGAGTATTGTGTGCAATTCTGGTCTCCTTTCTGAGGAAGGATGTTCTTGCTCTCAAGGTAATACAGCAAAGGCTTACCAGGCTGATTCTGGGAATGGTGGGACTGATGTATGAGGAGAGAATGACTAGGTTAGGACTGTTCCCACTGGAGTTCGGGCGACTGAGGGGGATCTTAGAGACTTATAAAATTCTAACAGGACGAGACAGGATAGATGCAAGGAGGATATTCCTGATGGTGGAGGAGTCGTGAGGATTCAGGGTAGACAATTTAGGACGGAGGCGAGGAGACATTTCTTCACCCAATGAGTGGTGAGTCTGTGGAATTCATTACCCCAGGAAGTAGCTGATGCCAAAACATTGAATGGATTCAAGAGGCAGCTAGAAAGAGCACTAGGGGTGAATGGAATCAAAGGTTATGAGGTGAAAGCAGGATTAGGCTACTGAGTTGGATGATCAGCCATGATCAAAATAAATGGCAGATCAGGCTTAAAGAATCAGATGGCCTCCTCCTGCTCCTACCTTCTGTTTATATAAACCCTGATCTTATTGAATGGCGTAGCAGGCTTGAGAGACTATATGACCTCCTCCTGCTCCTAGTTCATATAATTTTGGTGTTTTTATAAACCTTGTCTTACAGTGACATTAAAGACATTTATCTCAGCACAAAAATGGTTATCTTTTGAGTTGGTGGAGAAATTTTAATACATTAGTAACACTTCAGAAATAAATAGATCTGTTTCATATAAGTCTTAAATGCGAGTTGAATTTATGGATATAATATATTCCTTCAAATGTTCAACCTACCTGACCTGCTTGTACACTTAGGAAGTCTGTACATTCCTCATGTGACTTTCATCAGCTTTCTGATGAATAATATATGCATTCCAGTTGGATTTTATTTCCACAGTACTGTGGAGATTATTTAAAGTAAATTTGAAACCAAATCTATGATACACTTGGACTCAAATACCTTACAAAAATGGTGCAATTTAATGCTCAGGTTTCTACTCCCAACCACTACACACTGGGCCCAATTTTACCAACAGTTTGCACCCGTTTTCTGGCATGAAATCGTGGTAAAGTCGGGTGTGAGGCCTTTGTCACCTTTATTGGCTCTGCACCCAAGTCCGAGCAGATTGTGACTTTACCCAGACCCGCGAATGGCAGGGATTTGCTTTGCACCCAAACCGGCCGCAACAAAGATTTAAAAGCATTTGAATGCATTTAAATTGAATTAGTGAACTGCCCGCCCAACTCTATCAGCATTTCCCCCTTTACCACCATGTTTGCCAACCCAGAACTGTGCCGTAATGGACCTGCTAAATAAAACTCTGAGTCGGGTGCTCCAGCCTCTGAAGAGCGCCTTCATTGTTTCCAACTGTTCTCTGACTCAGATCAGTGGTGGGGTTGGGGGTGGAGGTGGGTCAGATCATTCTCTGGTTGGGGGTGGGGGAAGAGGGGAGTGAGGTCAGATCGTTGTCTGGTGGGGGGGACGAGGGAGATGAGTCAGATGGATATCTGTTGGGGAGTGGGCAACGGATCTCTGGTTGGGGGGGGCAGACGGATCTGTGGTGGGGGGAGCAGACAGATCTCTGGTGGGAGGGGCAGGGGAGTCCGCTGTCACTCTGTGAGTGAGTGATCGGTGGAGGTGGGGGCAGGGGTGGCAATCGGTCTGGGTATTGGGAGGGGTGGATAAGTGGGGCAGTGATGTGTGTGGGTAGTGGGGGGGTGGATAAAGGGATACACACATCACTGCCCACCTTATCCCCCCCCACTACACAAACCAATCACCACCCCTGCCCCTTCCCCCCCACCGATCGCCCGCAGAGTGGCAGCGGCTCCCCCTGCCTTCCCCCACCAGAGATCCATCTGCTCCCCTCCCCAGAGATCTACCTACCTCCCTCCCCCCCGAGATACATCTTCCCCGCCTCTGTCCTCTCCCCAACCCCCTGAGATACTCCCTCGCTCCCGTTTTTCGCTCCCGGGCCACTTTCTCTGCTTTCTGCGGCTCGGGTGCGCTTTTTCCAATTTTTTTCGAACTGCGCATGCGCGGTTCAGAGCTCCGATTGTTCCAGCAGCGCTAAGCCCTGCCCACGGCACGAATCGGACTGGAGATGGCTGTGAGGGTATGGGGGCACCTGAAAGCGGATTTCTAAGTCGGATCTATACCACGCCCAGACTTGGCACTTAGAATGAAAATGGTAAAATTGGGCCCGCTGTGTAAGATATGGTGTCTCGCTCTGTACACCTTTTGCTATGGAAAGAATGTTTTACCATGTGACCCCAGCACTGTGAATTTAGTTTCCCTTTGTCACTTTCAGCTGAGAAGGACTTTGTTTCTTCTCCCCCCATTTAATCAGGTGATCAAAATAATGCAGTTTTATCTCTGCACTTTTGCTTTCTGGCATTTGAAATAACTGCTCAGTGTGCATGGTCTGAACTTCTGTATCAGCATGTTCACAAATGTTTGCTTCACTTGATGAAGGTAAAGGTTTTTGCTCATTAGCGTGTGTCCCTGTATACTTTGGAAAAATAAATTGATTTTGGTTAGTTTAATGGTGCCTGAAAGAATTTTTAAGGGACATACGTTACATACAGCTGCATCCAGAAATTGGGAGTAGATTTTTTGCTATGCATAAAAAAACTAGGAAAATTTTATGAAGAGCCTATTCAAATAATTCAAAATTGCTGGAACTGTTGAGTTGATGCATGGCTAATAGTAAAATAGCCTTTGTTCCCTCAACTTTGAAATACTGAGGTCATAGGTCCTTATAGTTCTCAAAACAGATTTAAACCTCTAGACTGCTAAAATGTTGAATTTGTTAAATTAATACTTTAAACCTTTGGGATAGAGCGAACATGTCATGAACAGAATCCTTGCAGTAGCTTAAATCATGTAACGTAAATCAGAATCCATTCTGGAGATGTTCATCGTATATTGTTGATAAATAATCACCAAATCATAGAAGGAGGTCATTCTGCCCATGCTGGCCCTCCCTACCAAGGAGCAATCTATCCAGTGTTCCTGCCTTGCCTTCTTCTCATAACTCTTCTCAGATAACCCAATTCCCTCTTAAATACCTCAATTGATCTCCTCCTACAACACACTGTGCTTTCCAGATGCCAATCACTCACTATATGAAAAGGTTTTCCTCATGTTCTAATTGTTTCTCCTGCGAATTATTTTACATCTGTTCCTTCTTATTCTAGATCCCTCCACCTAATAGGAACAGTTTTTCTCTAGCTAATCTGTCCAAACCCTTCATGAATTTGAATACCTCTATCAAATCTCCTCAATGTTCACTTATTCAAGGTAAATAGGCCCGCCCTCTCCAACCTAAGTTCCTCATCCCTGGAACCACCTTTGTGAATCCTCCTCGTGTTTTCTCTAATGCCTTTATATTTTTCCTAAAGTTTGCAGGCCAAACCAATACTTTATACAAGTTCAACATAACCTTGCTTTTGTACTCTGCCTCTATTGATAAAGCTGTGTGCTTTATTAATCTGTCTTAACCTCCCCTGTCATGTTCAGTGATTAATGCACAATTTACACCCATGGGTTCTGCTTCTGTACCATCTTTGGAATTTATCCTTCAGATTATGTCATTCACTCTTCCTCTTACGTCATTCTTCCGATCAAAATGAACAACTAACATTTCTCTGCATTAAATTTCATCTGCCTCTTGACTGCTTATTCCACCAACCTTGTCCTTTTCGAAGTTCTACATTATCCCCACCATATTTCTGACCACTTCCAAGTTTTGTATTATCTTCAAATTTTGAAATTGTGCCCTTATGCCAAAGCCAAAGTCATTAATGTATCAGAAAAAGCAAGAGTCTGAACAGCAACTTCTGGGGAACTCCATTACATATCTTTCTCTAGTCTGAAAGACATCATGTCATTTTTGTACCAGTTCACTGATATTCCATTAGTTATAACTTTGCCCAGAAGTTTGGTTTGTATCAAATGCCTTTTGGAAGTCCATGCACACCACATCAACAGCATTACCCTGATCAACCATCTATTACCTCAAAAAAACTTAAGCAAGTTAATTAAAACACAATTTGGCTGAAAAAAATCCATGCTGACTTTCTTTAATTAACCTGCGTTCATCCAAGTGACAATTCATTTTGTCTGGATTTATCATTTCTAGAAGCTTTCTCACCACTGAGGTTAAACTGACTGACCTGTAACTGCTGAGTTTATCTCTACATTCTTTTTTGAACAAGGGTTTAACATTTGCAACTCTTCAGTCCTCTGGCACCACCTCTGAGTCTAAAGGAGAGTGGATAATAATGGCCAGTGCCCCTATAATTTCCACTCTACTTAACTTGGTTTTTGTGAATGCATCTTATTCGGTTCCGTTGTCTTAACAACTTTAAGTACAGATAGCCTATCCAATAAAACCTCATGAATGTTAAACACTTCAAGTGTCTGATTTAATTTCTCTCTCACCATTAAAGAACAAAGAAAAGTACAGCACAGGAACATAACATAAGAACATAAGAGATAGGAGCAGGAGTAGGCCATCTAGCCCTTCGAGCCTGCCCCGCCATTCAATAAGATCATGGCTGATCTGAAGTGGATCAGTTCCACTTTCCCGCTTTCTCCCCATAACCCTTAATTCCCTTGTCTATCAAAAACCTATCTACCCGTGACTTAAATATATTTAGCGAGGTAGCCTCCACCACTTCAACGGGCAGAGACGGCTTGCAGGGCCGAAGGAACAGGTCCTTTGGCCCTGCAAGCCTGTGCGGATCATGATGCTGCCTAAACTAAAACCATACGCACTCACGGAGTCTGTATCTTTCCATTCCCATCCTATTCATGTATTTGTCCAGTTGCTCCTTAAATGTTGCAGTCGTCCCAGCTCCCTTCACCTCCCCAAACAGTGAGTTCCACACATTCACCACCTCTGCAAAAAAAACTTGCCTCGCATGTCTCCTCTGAACTTTTCCTCACATACCTTAACCTATGTCCACTAGTACTTGACTTTTCTACCCTCAAAGAGCATTTGACTATCCACTGTGGAGTCTGGCTGGAGTCAATGTGATGCATCTGTGAGGCTGAATACTGTGTGAATAGTATGTTCTGAGAGGTGGTCAGTTGCAGCTTAGAAACTGCTGAAAGGTGAATGGGTGGGTAGGCACTGAAAGAAAACTAGGCACATTGTGCAGGGATCCTCTGGAGTCCTGCTCACCAACTATCTTTCTGCTTTGGTACGAGTGACAGCTTTTGTCCCTTAAAGGAGTCAGTGCTAAGTTTGTGGTACCACAGATGATTTTGCTTAATGAGGGGAGAAAGAAGAGGGGAAAAGCAGTAGGGGATTGATTGGAACAGACAGGTGTTTCTGTGACCATAGACATGACTCCAGGATGGTATGTTGCCTCCCTGGTCCCTGATGTCACAGAATGGATACAAGATGTTTTGCTGTGGGAAGGTGATCAGCCAGAGGTCGTAATCCACGTTGGTAGATTATGTGGGAAAAGGTCCATGCCACTCATAATCTTGAAGAACTCAGTCAGGTCACCCCTCAACTTCCATCGTTCCAGTGACAACAAACCGATTTTATCCAATTTCTCCTCATAGCTAATATCCTTCAGGTCAGGCAACATCCGAGTATACCCTCTCCAAAGCATCCACATCATTCTGGTAGTGTGGTGACCAGAATTGTATGCAATATTCTAAATGAGCCCTAACTAAGATCTGTACAGCTGCAGCCTGACCTGCCAGTTTTTATATTCAGTGCCCCAACTGATGAAGGCAAGCATGCCATATGCTTTCTTGACTACCTTATCCATCTGCGTTGCCAATTTCTGTGATCAGTGGACATGTATGCCCAGATCTTTACCTGGGTAACATCATCTTCCTGAAAGGGGGTGGAAGTGATACATACATAAATCTCCTTTTTGATTCCTAATCAGCCCTGTTCTTTCCTTTTACTTATTATATGCCTATAGAAAACGTTTAGATTCCCTTATGTTAGCTGCCACTCTCCATTTATACTCATTTTGTTTTTTTGTATCCCTTGAACTTTCTACTTTCTGCCTGGTTCTCAGTCGCTTTATTAGCACATTTTTTCTTCAATTTAATCTCCATCTCTTCCAGCATCCAGGGAGTTGAGATCTGTTTTGATTTCTTTTCCCCTTTGTGATAATATACTTTGCCTGTATCAGAGGTATCTCCTTTTTAAAGGCAGTCCATTGTTCTACTATTGATTTGTCTGCCAATCTTTGTTTTCAGTTTATCTAGTCCATATCCATTCTTATCCCTTCGAAGTTGGCTTCGAAGTTTGATTCTCTGGATTGATCCTTGCTCTTTTGATGTTATGTCCTGTTTTGTTCTTAGATTATTAGTATGATTGAGTAAAGCACTGCCATTAGCAAAAAGTATATTCTGGGTTATGGGCCACAGAGCACTATAAGTGATTTACTTCATTTGAGTGTTGACATGTTATAGAGTCATTGAGGTTTACAGCATTCCCTTCAGTCCAACTTGTCCATGCTGCCCTTTTTTTGAAAACCCCTAAGCTAATCCTAATTGCCCGCATTTGGCCCATATCCCCCTATACCCATGTAACTGTCTGAATACTTTCTAAAGGACAAAATTGTACTGCCTCCGCTACTATATCTGACAGCTTGTTCCTGACACCCACCACCCTCTATGTGAAAAAATTACCTCTCTGGACACTTCTTGTAACTCTCCTCAAGACCCGGTGGCATCCAAGTAAATCTTTTCTGCTCTCTTTCTAGTTTAATAATATCCTTTCTATAATAGGGAACTAGAACTGTACACTACTCCAAGTGTGGCCTTATCAATGTCTTGTACAACTTCAACAAGACATCCCAACTCCAAGAATAGAATAGAATAGAAATCTTCCAACTCTTGTATTCAATGTTCTGATCAATGAAATCAAGCATGCTGAATGCCGCCTTTACCATTCTGTCCACCTGTGACTCCACTTTGAAGAAGCTATGAACCTGTACCGCTAGATCCCTTTGTTCTGTAACTCTCCCCAACACCCCAGCATTAATGAGTAAGTCCTTCCCTGGTTCAATCTACCAAAATGCATCACCTCGCATTTATGTAAATTAAACTCGATCTGCCATTCGTTAGCCCACTGGCCCAATTGATCAAGATCCTGTTGCAATCGGAGATAACTTTCTTCACTATCCACTACACCATCAATCTTGGTGTCATCTGCAAATGTACTAATCTCCTATATTCTCATCCAAATCATTAATATAAATGACAAATAACAGTGGAACCGACACTGATCCCTGAGGCACACCACTGGTCACAGGCCTCCCGTTTGAAAAACAACCCTCTACAACCACCCTCTGGCTTCTGTCAAGAAGCCAAATTTGTATCCATTTAGATACTTCACCCTGGATCCCGTGAGATTTAACTTTATGCAACAACCTATCATGCGGTACCTAGTCAAAGGCCTTGCTAAAGTCCACATAGACAATATCAACTGCACTGCCTTCATCTACCTTCTTGATTACCCCTTCAAAAAACTCAATGACGTTTGTGAGACATGATTTTCCACTCGCAAAGCCATGCCAACGGTCGCTTATCAGCTCTTGCGTCTCTAAATGCCTGTAGGTCCTTTGTCTCAAAGTATCTTCAACAATTTACCCACCACAGATGTGAGGCTCACTGGCCTTCAGTTCCCAGGCTTTTCCCTGCAGCCCTTCTTAAACAAAGGCACAACATTTTCCTCCCTCAAATCTTCAGTCACCTCACCCATGACTGTTGATGATTCAAATATTTCTGCTAGGAGACACGCAATTTCCTCTCTAGTCTCCCACAATGTCCTGAGATACACTTAATTAGGTCCCAGGGATTTATCTACCTTGGTGCACTTTAAGACTTCTCTTTCTCTGTAATATGTACACTCCTCAAGACATAACTATTGCTCTGCTCAGTTCTGGTTGCCTCATTACAGGAAGGATGTGGAAGCCATTGGAAGAATGCAGAGGAGATTTACAAGGATGTTGCCTGGATTGGGTGGCATGCCTTATGAGGATAGGTTGAGAGAGCTCGGTCTCTTCTTCTTGGAGGACGAAGGATGAGAGGTGCCCTGATAGAGGTGTATAAGATGTTGAGAGAGATTGGTTGGGTGGATTGTCAGAGGCTTTTTCCTAGGACTGAAATGGCTACCACAAGAGGACACATGTTTGGGGTGCTGGGGAGTAGGTACAGAGGAGATGTCAGGGGTAAGTTTTTCACTGAGAGTGGTGGGTGTGTGGAATCGGCTGCCAGCGGTGGTGGTGGAGGCAGATTCGATAGGGTCTTTTAAGAGACTTCTGAATGAGTACATGGAACTTAATAGAATTGAGGGTTATAGGTAAGCCTAGTAGGTAGAGATATGTTCAGCGCAACTTGTGGATTGAAGGGCCTGTTTGTGCTGTAGTTTTATGTTCTATGTTCTATTTATTTCTCCACGTTCCCTACCATCCATGCTTTTCTTAACAGTAAATACTGATGAGAAATATGCATTTAGGATCTCACCCATCTCTTATGGATCCACACATAGATTACCTTGTTGGTCCTCAAGAGTTCCTACTCTCTCCCTTGTTACTCTTTTGCCCTTTATGTATTTGCAGAAGCTCTCTGGATTCTCCTTTGCCTTATCTGCCAAAACAATCTCCTTTCCCCTTTTTGCCCTCCTGATTTCTCCCTTAACTATATTCCTACACCCACTATACTCTTCAAGGGTTTCCCTTGATCCCAACTGCCAGTGCATGTTGGGATCAATGGGCACATGGCCTCCTCCTTCTTCTTGACCAGGGCCTCAAAATCTAGAGTCAGTCAGGGTTCCCTACTTCTATCAGCCTCCTCTTTCAATCTAAGAGCAATGTGCTTCCCTTGAACCCTGGTTAACACACTTTTGAAAGCCTCCCACTTACCAGACA
This sequence comes from Carcharhinus amblyrhynchos, assembly GCF_965287045.1. Lineage (NCBI taxonomy): Eukaryota > Metazoa > Chordata > Chondrichthyes > Carcharhiniformes > Carcharhinidae > Carcharhinus > Carcharhinus amblyrhynchos. Next base: position 28,361,837 of record NC_137328.1, on the reverse strand, counting down.
ATCTTTGCCTTCCCACAGATCTCCTCAATTAACTTTTGAAAGTTCCTGCCTGATGCCATCAAAATTGGCCTTGCCCCAATTTAGAATTTTAACTTTTGAGCCAGACCTATCATTCTCCATAGCTATCTTAAACTAAAGTGATCTCTCACTAACACTTCCGTCACCTGCCGTTCCTTATAGAAACCCTACAGTGCAGAAAGAGGCCATTTGGCCCATCGAGTCTGCACCAACCACAATCCCACCCAGGTCCTAGCCTCATATCCTTACATATTTTACCTATCCTACGCATGTCAGGACATTAAGCGGCAACTTTAGTATGGCCATTCAACCTAACCTGCACAACTTTGGACTGTTGGAAGAAACTGGAGCACCCGGAGAAAACCCACACAGACACGAGGAGAATGTGCAAACTTCACACAATCAGTGATTCAAGCCGGGAACTGAACCCAGGTCCCTGGAGCTGTGAAGCAGCAGTGCTAACCACTGTGCTACCGTGCCACCCTATTTCCCAAGAAGAGGTCAAGTTTTTTCCCCCTCTCTAGTCAGGCCATCCGCATACTGAGTGATACATTCCTCCTGAACACACGCAACAAATTTCTCTCCATCCAACCCTCTAATACTGTGGCTGTCCCAGTCAATGTTGGCAATGTTAAAATCTCCGACTATTACCATCCTATTTTTCTTGGAGCTATGTATAATCCCCTTACATATTTGCTCCTCAATTTCCCACCGACTATTTGTAGGCCTATAATACAACCCTAACAAAGTGATTACCCCCTTCTTACTTCTCAGTTCTAACCATATAGACTCAGTGGCTGAACCCTCGGATATATCCCCCCTCAGTACTGCCGTAATGCTTTCCCTAATCAAAAGTGCAATTCTCCCTCCTCTCTCACCTCCTATTCTATCTTCCCGTAACATCTGTACGCTGGGACATTGAGCTGCCAGTCCTGTACCTCCCTTAGCCAAGTTTCAGTAATTGTTATAATATCCCAGTCCCACCTACCCATCCATACCCTGAGTTAAGCTGCCTCGCCTGTCAGGCCTCTTGCATTGAAATAAATGCAGTTTAATCTGGACTTCCCTTGCTTTTGCCTGATCTGTCCGGTACTGGGATTACTGACGTTGCCTTTAGTGCTTAATGTGCTCTCTTTAAGTTCTGTGCTGTCCTCAAAACTTCTCTTTGGTCTCCCTCCTGCTTTGGATATCACCCCCCTGCCAAACTAGTTTAAACCCTCCCAAGTGGCTCAAGCAAATCTCCCCGCCAGGATGTTAGTCCCCCTCCAGTTCACGGGTAACCCATCCCTCTTGAACAGAACTGCCGTAATGTTTTCCCTTTCCCCAGATTCTTATCTTCCTGATGATCCAAAAATCTAAATCCCTGACTCCTGCACCAACTCTGAAGCTACGCATTCATCTGCCTAATCTTCTTATTCCTACTCTCACTAGCATGTGGCACCGGTAGTAGCCAGAAATTACTGTCTCCAAGGTCCTGCACTTTAGCCTTCTGCCTAACTCTCGATATTCACATTTCAGGACCTCGTCCCTTTTTCTACTTATGTCGTTGGAGCCAATATGTACAACGACCTCTGGCTGCTCACCCTCCCCCTTAAGAATGTAATGTCCTGCAATCGCTCAGACGTTCTTGACCCTGGCACAGGGAGGCAACACACTGTCCCGGAGTCTTGATTGCAGCCACAGAAACACCTACCTGTGCCTCTAACTGGTGAGTCCCCTATTACTACTGCTCACTTGCTGTTTGCCCGACCCTGCTCTACAGCAGAACCAAGTGTGATGCCACAGGCCTAGCTGCTGCTGTTGTCTCCCCTGACAGGCTATCTCCCTCAACAGTATCCAAAATGGTATACCTGTTTGAAAGGGGAATAGCCTCAGGAGACTCCTGCACTACCTACCTGCCTCTCCTGGTGGTCAACCGTCTACCTGTCTGAACCTGTGCTGTGATAACCTCCCTGTAAGTAGTGTCTATCACACTCTCTGCCTCCTGTATGCTCAGTAAGAAGTCTCACAACACCAGGTTAAAGTCCAACAAGTTTATTTGATAGTAAACACACTAGCTTTAGGGGTTTGCCCCTTTGTCACTCACCTGGCGAAGGGGCAAACCTCAAAAGCTAGTGGGTTTACTATCAGATAAGTTTGTTGGACTTTAACCTGGTGTTGTGAGACTTCTTACTGTGTTTACCCCAGTCCAACGCTGGCATCTCCATATCCTGTATGCTCCACAGTGTATTCACCTGCTGCTCTAACTGAACAATGCAATCTGTGAGGAGCTGCAACTGGATACACCTCCTGCAGACAAAGTTGTCAAGAGACTACATTGCTCCCTGATTTCCCACATTTGGCAGGAGGAGCATACCACTGCCCTAACTGCCATATTGCCCTTATACAGGTGAAAGGATAAAATAATCTCAACTCACCTTTCCCTTGCTTGTGGTCCTCCCGATGACTTTTGCTTTGGTTAGAGGAGGTAGGAAGGGAGGGAAACAGTGAAGCAGTGTTTGGGTTTTAACTGTCCCTTTACAACAGCTCCTACACAAACCATCTTCTGGTCGCAGTGATTTCACCTTTGCAGAAGTTGGTCCACCTCACGTCCAACGAGGGGCATACACGCGATGGGTCGTACTGGGGCTGCTCTTGGTTGTTCGAGATTGGCCTAGTGCTTCATGTCGTTAGTGTGTGCCTAAACTGGACAAGATACTGGGCAAGACGACAGCTCAGTGACTATCGCTGATTGCTGTGCAGACACATGGATTTGGGCCGGTGTCTGTGGGAGTTTGCACATTCTCCCCGTGCTTGCGTGGGTTTTCTCCGGGTGCTCCGGTTTCCTCCCACACCCCAAAGATGTGCTGTTGGGCTGATTGGCAGGAATAAATTGTCCCTAAATCAGTTCCCCTCAATCTGGATGGCCATAAAACATTAGATAGGGGTCATGGGTAGAGAGGTGGACTGGTGATGTTGAGATGGCGGCGCGGGCTCGTTGGGCCGAAGGGCCTGTTTCCCGGGCTGATTTTGTTCTTTGTATGTTACCTCCAACCACCAATCACCTTTGCCGCTCTGCTGCCCTCATCTGGCCACTTGCATTCTCATGAAGAAGGAAGGTGTCTCCTGGAAACCCACCTGCTGGTTGCAGTAACTTCACCTATGTGAATGTTACCTCCACCTTCGCTGCTCTGTTTCTTAAATGAAGTATAGTTTACCAATTGAGTTTGACTTTAAGGGTTTAACTTATAAACTGCAGCCTTAGGGTAGTATTTTATTATCTCTCTGACCAGTGAGATAGTTTCCACCAAATCCTTACACTGCAATTCCATGCTGAACGGTATCAGTATTGAGAGTTATTGTTTCCTGATGCAATCCCCAATTGAGTGAGAGTACAAATACATAAAAATATATTACCAAATAAACACATCAATGCTCACTGAATTGAGGAGGCCTCGTCTTCTATCCCACTCCCTAAGAATTAGCAGTAAAGACTGTGTGTTACCCTTCCTTTCTGAGTTCCCAAATTGATTTAACATCCTTTCTAGTGGGCGCCTGAAGAACAAGGCATGTGATACAGAACTTGGGGCAAAGTAGAACATCTGTCTGCTGCAAATGCATCTGTGCATGAAAATTATGATTAGAAGTGTTTATTATACAAGTTGTGGAGGCAAAGTCCTGTCTTCACCTTCCATCCTACCACCGTGATAAATGGAATAGAATTTTAACAGATCTAGCAACTCAAGACTGGGTATCCGTAAGGTGCTTTTGGCCATCAGAATTGTACTCAATCACAATCTGTCACCTAATGGCCCAGCATATCCCCAACTCTACCATAACCAGCAAGGCATGCAAGCGTTGAGTATAGGAGGACATGCCAAGAGAAGCACCAGGCATACCTAAGAATTAGATGTCAACCTGGTAATGCTACAGGACCGGCATGCCAAACAGTGTAAACAGTGAGTAATAGACACAGCTAACTGATCTCACCACCAACAGACCAGGACTAAATTCTGCAGTTCTGCTAACATTCAGCCATAAATTGTGGTGGTCAAACAACTCACCAGGAGAGAGGATCCACAAATACCCCATCTATCAAATGATGGATAAGTCCATCAAAGCAAAAGATAAGGCTGAGGCATTTGCAACATCTCCAGCCAGGAGCGCTGAGTGGATGATCCATCTTGGCTTCCTGTAGAGGTCCCCAGCATGACAGAAGCCAATCGTCGGCTAATTTGATTCACTCCGTTATGAAATCAAGAAATGGCTGAAATCACGAGATATTGTAAAGACTATGGGCTCTGAAAATATTCCAGCAATAGTATTGAAGATTGTGCTCCAGAACTTGCTGCAACCCTAACCAAACTTTTCCATTACAGTTATGACACTGGCAACTATCCATGAATGTAGAAAATTGCCCAGAAATGTACTTTACACAATGAACAGGAAAAATTCAACTGAGCAATTACCACCCCTTAAGTCTACTCTTGTACATCAGTAAAGTGATAAAAGGGGTCATCAACAATACTATGAAGTGGCAATTACTCAGGAATAATTTGTAAATGGACACTCAGTTTGGGTCTGCCAGGATCACTCAGCTTCTGACCTCATTACAGCCTTAGTTCAAACATGGACAAAAGAGCTGATTGCCAGAGGTGAGGTGAGAGTGACGGCTCTTGACATCAAGGCAGGATTTGACTGAGTGTGGCTTCAAGAAGCCCTAACAAAACTGGAATCAATGGTAAAACTGCTGATTGGATTCATACCTGGCACAAAGGAAGATGGTTGTGTTGGTTAGAGCTCAATCATCTCAGCTCCAGGACATACTGTAGGAGTCCCTCAAGATATCGTCCTTGCTCAACCTCCTTCAGCTGTTTCATTAATTAATGACCTTCCATCATAGGGTCAGAAGTGGAAATATTTACAGATGGTTGCACAATGTTCAGCATCATTCATAACTCCTTAGATACTGAAGAAGTTCATGTCCAAATGCAGCAAGACCTGGACAATATCCAGGCTTGGGCTAACAACTGACAAGTAACATTCATGCCACGCAAGTGCCAGCCAATGCCTATATCCAACAAGAGAGGATCTGTTATCACCCCATGACATTGAATGACATTACCATTACTGAACTCCCATTGTCAACATCCTGGAGGCTACCATTGACCAGAAACTGAAATGTGCTATCCATAAAAACATTGTGTCTGTCAATGCAGGTCAAAGACTAGGAATCCTGTGGCAAGTAACTTACCTCCTGACTTCCCAAAGCCTGTGTACCTTCTGCAAGGCACAAATCAGGCATGTAATGGAATACTCTGCACTTGCCTGGATGACTGCAGCTCCAACAACATTCAAGAAGCTTGATACCATGCAGGACAAAGCAGCCTGTTTGATTACTGTCCCATCTGCAAACATTCAATTCCTCCACCACTGACGAATTGTGGCAGCCTTGTGTACTATCTATGAGATGTGCTGTAGGAACTCACCAAGGTTCCTTTCGGCAACACGTGGGTCATCACCATCTGCAAGTTTCCCTCCAAGTCACTCATCATCCTGACTTAGAAATATATCACCCAATATTCCTGTACTCAGTGGATAAAAAAATCTGGAATTTCTTTCCTAACAGCACAGTCGGTGCGTCTACACCTCAGGGACCACAGTGGCTCAAGAAGGCAGCTCACCGCCACCACCTTCTTGAGGGCAGTTAGGGATGGACAGTAAAAGGTAGTCTAACAAGTGACACCCACACCCTGCAAATGAATATCAGAAAAAAGAAAATGCTGGATAAACTCAGTAGGCTTGATAGCATCTGTGGAGAAAGAAACATAGTTAACATTTTGAATCCAATATGACTCCTACAGAACTGAAGAGAACTACTAAATGTTTGCAAATTGGAAAAAATTACCACTTGACCACAGTTTGTATTCCTTTCCCTCCCTATCCTCAAAGAAATTTTGATTTGGAAGTTCGTGTTGTGACAATTGAAAAGCAGTATGAATCATAAGAATTGTGATTAAGTTAGTAATGATATATCATGGGACAGAGGCTCGAATAATCGAATAGTTCCCTACCCTCTGGCTTTGCCTTAATCTGTGAAAGGAAATAGTTTCTCCTTATCTAATCTGTCTACACCCCTTTATCAAATTACCTCTTAATCTCTTCTCATAGAAGAACACCCTCAGTTTCTCCAACATATCCACATCATTGAAATTCCTCATCCCTGGAACCATTTTCATGAATCTTTTTTTGCACCCTCTCTAATGCCTTCTAAAGTGTGCTTCACAGAAATGGATGTAGTATTTCAAATGTGGCTGAGCCAGTGTTCCTTGCTTTTGTATTCTATGTCCTCTGAATAAATCCCAGAATGCCGTATGCTTCATGAGCCACCCTCTCATCCTGGCATGCCATTTCGATGATATAGAGATCCTTCTGCGTCTGCACCCCTTTTCTAGAATATTACCCTTACTTTCTATTGTCTCTCTGCATTCTTCCTCCCAAAATAAATTACTTCACACTTCTTTGCATCATTCATGTCCTCTTGAAGTTTTAAGCTGTCCGACCCACTGTTTTACAGTATTTCCAAGTTTTGTGTCATCCTCAAATGTCAAAATTGTGCCCTGTACACTCAGGCCTAGATCTTTAATATCGATCAAAAACAGTAGTGGTCTGGGTTCTGACCCCTGGGAGTCCCACTCTATACTTTGCTGCAGTTTGAAAAATAAGTGTTTGCAACAACTGTCATAGTCATAGCCAATTTCTTATTCTTGTTGTGACTGTTTATTTTATTCCATGAGCTCTAATTGTAATAGGGGATTCAAGTACATGGACAGAGATTATAAAACAAGGTTTATTTCTTCTGCCAGCATCAAAGCAGCATAACCTCTTTAGGGAAAGCTTAATTTCAAGGAACAAACTATTTTACAGACAATATTATGAACAAAGGAAAAAGAAGAAAAGTACAGCAAATGAACAGAGCCTTTGGCCCTTCAAGACCGTACCAATCATGATGCCTGAGCTAAACTGAAAAGGAAACCTTCTGTCCTTACTCGGTCTGTATCCCTCTATTCCTCCGCTATTCATGTACCCATCCAGATGCCTCTTCAATGTTGCTAATGTGCCTGCTTCCACCACCACCTCTGGCAGCACTTTCCAGGCACCCACAGCTCTAAGCGAAAAACCTCTCCCACACATCTCCCTTAAATTTTCTCCATCTCACCTTGAACCTGTGCCCCCTTGTAATTGACACTTTCACCCTGGGAAAAAAGCCTCTGACTATCCACCCTGTCTATGCTCTCATGCTCCAGATCTTTCCCCTATTTGTGGTCTTAGTTCCACACAGATCTTGAATTGCTGCTCCAGCTCCTAGTGCAGTCTTTTTCTCCACATTCTAGAGATCTCTCAGAATGTGGGGTGCTGCCAATCATTGGATTAAATCTCTTATTGTCCTTCTGTGTTCTTTAGCCACCCTCAGCTGTAAGCTGCCCTACTCAAAGAAAATTATAGCATAGGAAGAGGCTCTTCGGCTCTCCAAGCCTGCACCAAGTAAGATGCCCAACTGAATTAAAACCCTCTCCCGCTCCTGGGACCATATCCCTCTATTCCCATCCTACTCATGTATTTGTCAAGATGCCTGTTAAAGTCACTATCGTATCTGCTTCCATTACCTCCCTGGACAGCAAGTTCCAGGCACCCACCTCTATGTAAAAAAAACACTTGCCTCCTTTAAACCTTGCCCCTCGCACCTTAAACCTATACCCCCGAGTAATTGACTCTTGCATCCTGGGACAAAGCTTCTGACTATCCACTCTGTTCATGCCCCTCATAATAGAACATAGAACACTACAGCACAAACAGGCCCTTCAGCCCACAAGTTGCGCCGATCACATCATCACCTACCAACCTACAGACCTATCTATAACCCTCAATCTCATTAAACCCCATATACTCATCCAGGAGTCTTTTAAAAGACCCCAGCGAGTTCGCCTCCACCACCACTGACGGCAGCCGATTCCATTCACTCACCACCCTCTGAGTGAAAAACTTACCCCTAACATCACTTCTGAACCTCCCTCCCCGCACCTTAAATCTGTGTCCTCTCGTAGCGACCATTTCAACCCGGGGAAATAGCCTCTGAGAGTCCACCCTATCTATTCCTCTCAACATTTTGTAAACTTCTATCAGGTCGCCTCTCAACCTTCGTCTCTCCAGGGAAAAGAGTCCCAGCTCCCTCAACCTAACTTCATAAGGCATGCCTCCCAGTCCAGGCAACATCCTTGTAAATCTCCTCTGTACCCTTTCAATAGCTTCTACATCTTTCCTATAGTGAGGCGACCAGAACTGCGCACAATACTCTAAATGAGGCCTGACAAGGGTCTTATAAAGTTCCAGCATTACCTCCCGACTCCTAAACTCCTAATCTTATAGATTTCTATCGGATTGTCCCTCATCCTCCGTCGTTGCAAGTTTCTCCAACCTTTTCTTATAGCTAATGCCCTCCATATCAGGCAACATCCTAGTAAATCTGTTCTGTACCCAATCAAAACCTCCACATCTTTCTGGCAGTGTGGTAACCAGAATTGAACACTATACTCCAAGTACTGCCTAAGGTTCTTAGAGATAAGATCTATACACATTTAGAACTGAATAGTCTCATTAGTGATAGACAACATGGTTTTGTATGAGGGAGGTCATGCCTCATTAATTTGGTTGAGTTTTTTGAGGAGGTGACAAAAATGATTGACGAGGAAAGGGCCGTGGATGTCGTCTGCATGGATTTTAATAAAGCATTTGACAAGGTCCTTCATGGCAGACTGGTGCAAAAGGCTAAATCTCACAGGATCAAAGGTGAACTAGCTAGATGGCTACAGAACTGGCTTATCCATAGAAGATTAGAGGTCTGTGACTAGTGGTGTTCCGCAGGGCTCTGTACTGGGTCCTCTGCTGTTTGTGATTATATATAAATGATTTGGGAGAAGATGTAGCTGGTCTGATTAGTAAGTTTGCAGACGGCACAGATTGCTGGAGTTGCAGATAGTGATGAACGTTGTCAGACAGGTACAGAAGGATATAGATAGGCTGGAAAATTGGGCGGAGAAATGGCAGATGGAATTTAATCCAGATAAATGTGAAGTGATGCATTTTGAAAGAACCAATGCAGGGGGGAGCTATACAATAAATGGCAGAACCATCAGGAATATAGATGCACAAAGGATGCAAGTCCACAGATCCTTAAGGGTGGCAACACAAGTGGAAAAGGTGGTGAAAAAGGCATATGGCACGCTTGCCTTTATAGGACGGGGCATAGAGTATAAAAGTTGGTATATGATGTTGCAGTTATATAGAGCGTTGGTTAGGCCATATCTGGAATACTGCATCCAGTTCTGGTCGCCACACTACCGGAATGACATGGAGGCTTTGGAGAGAGCACAGAAAAGTTTTACCAGGATGTTGCCTGGAATGGAGGGTATTAGCTATGTGGTGAGATTGAGTAAACTAGGGTTGTTCTCCTTGGAAAGATGGAGGTTAAGGGACGACCTAATAGAGGTGTATAAAATTATGAAGGGTATAGATAGGGTGAACAGCTGTAAGCTTTTTCCCAGGTCAGAAATGACAAACACAAAGGGTCCAAGTTCGGGGGATGTTTTTTACACAGAGGGTGGTGGGGGTCTGGAATGCACTACCAAGCAAGGTGGTTGAGGCAGACACACTAGGATCATTTAAGACTCATCTAGATAGCCACATGAACAGACTGGGAATAAAGGGACACAAACGGATGATCTAGTTAGGAACACATGATCAGTGCATGCTTAGTGAGCCGAAGGGCCTGTTCCTGTGCTGTATTGTTCTTTGGTTTTTGTCTTTACTTTATCAAATGCTTTTAGACATCCGTGAGCACCACATCAACAGCATTAACCCTCATCAACACTGTTACCTCAACAACAAGAAACAGCTGCGTGTGGCATTAAACGTGTGTGGCTTCCATGAATATGCTGAATAAACTTATTATTGCAATCTGTCCAAGAACTTGTTATGTCATCTTGGCAATTGAAAAATTACTCAAATATTAAAAGAACAGATTATTTGCAAAATGACATGTAATTTCTTTTGGTTTGTGAATAAAATCAGTTTTTAAGAATTATGTTATAAAAATAACAGTCCTGTGAACAAAAATGATCCATGGAGCACATGTCCATCTGCATCTGTTATGGAAAATTGAGCAGTTTAGGGCTTTTTTCTCTGGGGAAAAAGACTGAGACCTGATAGTGGCCCATGAAACTAATTAGGGAGGTTTGATAGAATGGATGTGAAGCACATGTTGCTACTGGTGATTGAGTACAGATTCAGATAATAATATAAGAAAGCCACCAGCAGATCAACTGAATGATTTGGGAGGAATTTTTTAACATACAAAATTATGAGAATGTGAAATGTGTGACTATTGCTGCTATGTAATGTACTTAAACGTAGCATTGATACATTTAAGGAGGGACTTGATGGATACCTGAAGGCAAATGGGGTAGAGAGATGGAAAGAGTTAATTCAAAGGGAGGAAGTGCATGCAGTTTCAGCACAGGTGTACATCATATAAGTCAAATGACCTGATTCTGTGCTTACGTTCGTGAAAAGGAATTTGCGTTTGAATTTGACATTTAAGATATGTGACTTGTAAGCTATAAATTAAGGATTATGTAGTTTTGACCTGGAGCCTTTTGAGGGAACAGGATCCATCTGGATGTATATGTGTGGATATTTGATCTATTTTAGCATCTTTCAAGAAGAAATTAGAATGATTTTGCACGAATGTAGTATCTTCTGATGTTGTGAGACTGTATAGTACCTCATGCTCAAAGGATTACATTTGTAGGTAAGGAGATCAAGTTCCTACAAGTACCAAGGAGGTGAATGAAACGTTAAGTTTCTTTTACTGTTTGCTTGGAGGCACCGCTCTCCTAATAATGCAATCAGATGTTTTAAATAAAGTCTAACACAAAAATAAATAGAAGCTTGGTTAATGTCTCTTCCAGAAGACAAGCCATTTAGCAATGTGATATTCTCTGTATGCTGCACTGATCTATCACCTGAGACTCTGTGCTTAGATTAAAGAATGGAAATAGTGCCAGTTGACTCAAAATAGTCACCAACTGAGCTCAGTCTGTTATTCATTTTCACTTTTTGTGTTAATAAATACACTGCTCCTGATACAGGACAATTGGATTTATACATGAGAAATAAGCACAGTGCTAGAAATGTGAAATAACAAAATGTTGGCTGTACAGAGAAATTGGTTGTCATCTGAACAAAGAGACCCCCCCCCGCCCCCCAACCACCCCCCACCTCCCCCCAGTCCAAAGATGTGCAGGTTAGATGGATTGGCCATGCTAAATTGCCTCCTAGTGTTCCAAAATGTGTAGGTTAGGGGATTAGTGAGGATTAGGGGATATATGAGGCTGCTGTCTAAGAGTCAGTGCAGACTTGATGGATCAAATGGTATCCTTCTGCACTGTAGGGATTCGATGATTCTATATGAATAACAACAAAAGGTAATGAAGAGTCGGTCATACTAATATGTGTAGAGTACCAAGCATCTAATAGTGGAAAGGAGGTCGAGGAACAAAAATATAGATAAATCAGGGAACTGAATAACACATAAAAAGTAATAATGGGAGAGTTCAATGACCTGGACATTAATTGGATAGAAGAGATAGGTCAAGGAAATAAGTTTCTACAATGTGAATGGGGCTCCTTTTTAACCCTGTATAAAACAACAAGGGAAGATTTGCTCTCAGATGATGAAGAGTCATCATTGACCAGAAGTGCTAATGCTTTCCACAGAGACTGCCTGATCGGCTGAATATTTCTAGCATTTTCTATTTTTATTTCAGATTTTCAGAAATTGCAGTTTTTTTTTAATACATTCAGTGTGATGTTTAACAAAGTTACAAAGAAGTGAAGGAAGAAAATAAATAATGGAACTCCAAGGATGACTAAGACATTAGAAACAATTGAGCATCAAGAAAGAGGCATACATTCAGTATACAAACTGCAGAGGAATACATGAAAAGAGAGAATATAAAGAGATTAGGAGAGAAGTTGGAAGTAATTAAAAATGCAAAGAGGGACTATGGTATTAAATCCTCAAGGAACGAAAGACAAAATAGTAACAGGCTTGTCCAACCTTTTAGCATGAGGGAACCACATTTCAATTATTTTTCACGCAAGAGCCCTTGAGAAAACTTCAGCAAGGTAAGGTCTGACACAACATTAAACATGAATTTTAAAAACCCCAATGTCAAAGCAATAGATTTATAATTAAAAAAGAAGGATTTAATTAACAAAAATGTTACGTTGCTAGAGTATTGAGTACAGGAACGAGGATGTCTTACTGCAGCTGTTCAGAGCCTTGGTGATGCCATACTTGGAATATTACGTACAGCTTTTGTCTCCTTAGCTTAAAGAAGGATATACTTGACATGGAGGGAGTGCAGCGAAGGTTCACCAGACTGATTCCTGGGATCGCAGGATTGTTGTATGAGGAGAGATTGAGTCAACTGGGGCAGAGAGGCATGGTGGCACAATGGTTAGCACTAGTGCCTCACAGCGCCAGGGACTCAGATTCGATTTCGGCCTTGAGTGACTGTGTGAAGTCTGCAGATCTTCTCATGTCTGCATGGCTTTCCTCCCAATGCTCATGTTCCTCCCACAGCCCAAGGATGTGCAGGTTAGGTGGATTGACCATTGTGAATATGCAGGATTATGAGGGTAGAGTGGGGAAGAGATAAAACACTCTGTCAGAGAGTGGATGAATGATCTCCTTCTATGAGGTTTAGCTGACAGCCCATGACAAAGGAGCAGGGAAACAGGGTAGAGGGGAGGCATTGGGTGGGATGCTCTTTCAGTCAGTGCAGACTGGATGTGCTGGATGGCCTATTTCTGTACTGTAGGGATTCTAAAGATTTTATTGATTGAAATTTAGAAGATAGGGGGATATCATTCAACTGTGTAAAATTCTGACAGGCTGGACAGAATGGATGTTGTTACCTCTGGCTAAGGAAGTCCATATCATGAAGCCACAGTCTCAGGATCCATGGTAGGCCATTTAGAACTGAGACAAGGAGAAACTTCTTGGTGAATCTCAGAAGGCATGGAGGCCACAACACGGAATATATTTAAGACCGCACTAGATTTCTAGACTCTAAGGTGTTGAACGGTAAGAGGAGAGTGTGATGTTGACATAGAGAATAAGTGATGCTTATGTTGAATGGTGCAAAATGCTTAAAGAACTGAATGGCTGACTCCTGCTGTTTTCTATGTTTCTGTGATCCATTAAAAAGTATCATGCTACAGACCATTTTGTCATTCCACTGAAGAAGTAGAGCTAAAGAGACAGAAATTAAAATAGACCCCAATTCTGGTTACCAAAGGTGGTGATTACGTGGCAAGCTAAGGAGTTGGATTTCACACACACTGTCTTGAGATTCATCTCTGGTGACCTCAGCATGATTTATACAAAAGTGGCGTGGAAGCAGGTTGCTTCTCAGCCTGGGTTTTCATCCTGTTCTGACCTTCTTGGGTGGGGGTGGTGTCTGTGTGTCAGTGTCACTCATTGGCCCCAGGGTTCCTGCTCTCTTGCATTCGCTCCTATGAGGGTGAGTGCAAGAGAGCGTGGCCAAAGGTTGAAAGAGCACACTAAGGAAAGAACGATAAGCCATTCATTCTCCAACTGTTCTTTGTTCCTCTAATCAGAGACTATTTCTCTCCTGAAAGATGGGAGAGAAATGGCCTTTGATTGGAGGAACAGCTGTTTTATAGAAAGTTCTGTTGAACTTACCCATAGTTTGAATGGTGTCTTTACAAGACTTAAACAGAGGCTTAGTGGGTTAGGTAGCAACCTGTCGGCCAGGGGTTGGACAAGCATGTAGGATAGTGTTTTACAGACACATCAATAAAACAGAAGGCTGTCATGAAAATAGGACTATGAAGGGATGGACAGGATAATGCAACTGATAACAATAGAGAAGTGGCAGACATGTTAACCAAATGTTTTACTGAGGGATGGAACCAGTAGACATGGGATTGAGTGATGAGATGGGAAATTAAATAATTGCAGTTATTTGTTTTTGAAGATATGTATTGCACAAATTATACAAAGTCAAAGCAGACAAAACCAAGGTCCAAATGGATTACTGTCACGTATTTTGACATAATCTTGGGAATGAGAGGCATTGCTACTCATATTTAATGATTTGTTTAAAAATGGTGTAGTGCCAGAGGACGAGTGGATTGCTAATGTAATTCCTATCTTTAAGAAGGGGAACAAAACAAATCCAGGGGTTTAGAGGCCAGTCAACTTAATATCAGTGATGGTAAAAAAAATAATGGAATCCCTAATAAAATAGACAATAGTGGAATATCCAGAATTGAAATATACAATAGTAAATAGCATGAATTAACAAATAAAATTAAACAATCCCTGCAGTGCAGGACGCCATTTACCCCATTGAGCCTGCACTCAGAACAATCCCATCCAGGCTCTATCCCTATAAGCCCACGTATCTATCCTACTAATCTCCCTGACACGAAGGGACAATTGAGCTTGGCCAATAAACCTGACACACACACCTTTTGGAATGTGGGAGGAAACCGGAGTACCTGAAGCAGACCCACGCAGACATGGAGAATGTGCAAACTCCTCACAGACACTTGAGGCTGGAGTTGAACCCGGGTCCGTGGTGCTGTGAGGCAGCAGTGCTAACCACTGTACCACCACGTTGCTCCAATTTCGAAAGGGAAAATATTGTTTGTCTAACTTTATTGAATTTTATTAAGAGGTATGATCCCACCCCCACCCAAGTAGGTTAGAACAGGATGAAAACCCAGGCTGAAAAGCAACCCGCTTCTGCCCCACTTTTGTATAAATCGTGCTGAGGCCACCAGAGATGGATCTCAAGACAGTGTGTGTGAAATCCAACTCCTTAGCTTGCCACGTAATCACCACCTTTGGTAACCAGAATTGGGGTCGATTTTAATTTCTGTCTCTTTAGCTCTACTTCTTCAGTGGAATGACAAAATGATGATAAATTCAGTGGGTGTAATTTATCTGGATTTTTAAAGGGCCTTCAACAAGGTGCTCCATAATAGACTAATGAATAAGGTTAGTCGATGTCAAGTCAAATGATGAGTGGCAGAACAGATTGCTAGCTGGCTTAGATAGTGGGAGTTAGAGCGAAGTTGTTCAAAGTGAAAGAGAGTAGCAAGCATCAGTGCTGTTCACAGTTTAATGATTATATGGGTTATATTATAGAAACATGGAAAATAAGAGCAGGAGGAGGCCCTTCGGCCTTTTGAGTCTGCCCCGCCATTCAGTATGATTAAGTATGATTATGGCTGAGCATCCAACTCGATAGCCTGATCCCACCTGCTCTCCCACCTCCCCCCCCCCAATATTCTTTGATCCCCTTTACCTCAAGTGCTATATCTAACTGCTTCTTGAAAACATAACAATGTTTTGGCGTCAAATAATTAAATTTAAATTCTGCCACCTGCCATAGGGGGATTTGAATCCATGTTTCCACACCATTACCCTGGGCAATAAGATTACAAGTCTGCAACATTACCACTGTGCCATCACCTCCCCCCATATTATGTTAAAAGTCAACAATGAAGTAAGGCTGCATCAAATTACAGGAAGACCTGTAGAAGGTGCAAATTGTGTAGGGGGTAGAAAAGCAAAGGGATTTCGGAATACAGATGTATCAGTCATTAAAATTGTACCACAGCTGACAAGTTTGTTTAAAAAAAAACAAGCAAAGGCTTTGTTTCCAGAGGGATCAAATTGAAAAGTAGGGAAGTTATGAAAAGCTTGTATGAAACCTTGATGAGACCACATTTAGAGCACTTTGTGCAATTCTGGTAAATTCTGGTTTAGTATTATTACAAAATGACATAGAGGCAATGGAGGAGATGCGAGCAGGATGATACCAGAAACATGTAGGCATGGAAATCAGGAAAGCATTTGATGAGGTGTATCTTTACAAAAAAGGCTGTGGGCTGATCTAATAAGGATCTTTTAAAATTATGAACAGTTTTGATTTGCATGTGAAAGCATTTCCTGTTGTGGGGAAAAGCTTAACTAGTGTCCCATCAATATAAGATAGTCAACAAGAAAGGGAAGCTAGACACACATTTGATGGAACAGGGAACGGATGGTGGATTTAGGCGAGTAAAAATAGGAGGAGATTCGAATGGACCACAAACACTGATGTGGATTTGTTAGGTAGAATAGCTGGCTTCTGTGCTGTATATCTTATGTAATTCTGTGAAACTATAATCTTTTACCTATGAATATTCATTGCAAATTTAGCTTTTGTAGATCTGCAGCATCGTGTTGCTTAACCGTAGTCTGAAACCTCGAGCCTTTCATTGTTGCACCTTGAAGGGCAGTTGCTTTTTTTCAACTTCCTGTCAGCGATGGTCTAGAGGAATGGAATCCAGCTCAAAGCTGAGTATAAGTTTGAGAAGATAAGTTGGAATATTTGAGTAGATTGAGTGAATGAATGGACAAAGTAACCTGGCAGGTTGCAGCAGGACTTGGTTCAATATTAGTGCTACCAAAAGCTGCTGCAAACTGTGCACCAGTGAAAGAATAACTTACGGAAACCAGAGTACGTGAGGCAGAATATCAGTGTCCTTTATCACAGTTCATGTGTTTGTTGGCCAGTGTCCAGAAACCCAGAGGTCCCGATCCAATGCTGCAGGAATATTAGATGAGCTTTTAATTGTGAAAAATATTTTTGTGGGTGAACTGAAGAGTCGGAAGCTCCAAGGTTAATTTGCCATTGTAACTCATGCAAGATAATGTGCATTGCAATTCTTCACATAAATGGCACATCAGATAATTTAAAGTTCAAATGATATCTTTTGATTGGCTCACTAGTCTGTGAATATAGGAATGTTTATTTGAAATCCTCTTCCACAAATTAGAATTGCTTAAAAAGAGACATGCTATTGAATCCTTTTGTCTTGCACTCAGAACAGTTGCAAAAAACCCCAAAGTTTAAAAGGAAGCCTAAATATTTTGAACGATAGTGTTTCCCATTGTGCCATTCATTCCCTGCTCTGCAGCCATTTTACCCTCAACTGAGTATTAATTGGCTGTAAACAAGACTTCCATCCCTCAATCAGGAGTAAGTCCTGCCTTAGAAAGCTGCCAATCCATTTGATGGGTCGACAGCTCTTTAGTCCATGCAGCAATAGGAGCAGCAGTGGACAGTATAGTGCCAGTGCCTAATTCCCAGCATTGGGCTTCCAGTGCAGTGCAGGCAAAGCCTGAAGAGATGGAAAGTAGGAGATTTGTGTTGTTGGAGAGGCAAGAATGGGGACCCTCTAGGAGGGTGGGCTGGGATGGTATTGGATGTCAGAGAGGGCTTCTGATGGATGTGCCCCTTCAACCCCCCTCCAGCCAAGCCTTGTTATCTTAGGGGCTTCACCCACACCCAGGAAATTTCCTACTAGCCTGAAATTTGTGGCTGGGTGGTCAGTAATTCGTTTGAGACCTTGCCCATCCAAGCATAAAACTGCTGTGACATTGGGATTGGAGGAAGCCTATCATTTCCATTTCACTCCCCTGGTTGAGGCTTTGTGCTATGAGGAATATATCAGGGAATTTTTATCCGTTGTATCCTTTTTTTAATTCTAACAAAAGCACAGTGTTTCCTGATGTATTTTCTGTGGCTGTGTCTCAACCAAAGTAGTCTTGGTGACCCTTTGCTCATACAGTGTAAATTGTTGTTCCCTCTAAAATGTGATTTCCCTTGCATTTGCCGTGATGAGTATCCCTACAGTGCAGAAGGAGGCCATTTGGCCCGTCAAGTCTTTACCGATCACAAACCCACCCAACGCTATCCGTATAACCCCATATATTTACCTTGCTAATTCCCCTGACCCTAAGGGGCAATTTAGCATGGCCAATGAACCTAACCCACAGATCTTGGGACTATTGGAGGAAACCGAGACATGCGGAGGAAAAACACACACAGAACGTGCAAACTCCACGCAGTCACCCAGGACTGGAATTGAACAGAGTCCCTGGCACTGTGAGGCAGCAATGCTAACCACTGTGCCACCATATGGAGATGCTGGCATTGGACTGGGGTAAATACAGCAAGAAGTCTCACAACACCAGGTTAAAGTCCAAACAGGCCTATTTGGTAGCAAATGCAGAGCTTTTGGGGCTCTGCCCCTTTGTCAGGTGAGTGAGCAGTTCTGATCACAAACAGGGCATATAAAGGCACACACTCAGTTTACAGAATACTGATTAGAACACCTAATCAAGTCTTAAAGGTGCAGAATGCGAGTGGAGATAGCATTAAGCTATCACATTAAGCGAATGTGCGTAGAGATGGCATTAAGCATAGGTTAAAGAGATGTGTGTTGTCTCCAGACAGGACAGTAAGTGAGATGTTGCAAGCCCAGGCAAGTCATGGGGGTTACAGATAGTGTGACATGAACCCAAGATCCCGGTTGAGGCTGTCCTCATGTGTGCGGAACTTGGCTATCAGTCTCTGCTCAGTGACTCTGCGCTGTCATGTGTCGTGAAGGCCGCCTTGGAGAACATTTACCTGAAGATCAGAGACCGAATGCCCATGACCGCTGAAGTGTTCGAACAGTATCCACTACGACAACAGATGAATGAACACTGCCTGCTGTGATAGTGAAGTTGGACACTTTAGGAACTTTCAACCGGTTATTGGATAGGCACGTGGAGCACACCAGAATGATAGGGAATGGGATAGCTTGATCTTGGGTTTGGACATAGCTTGGCACAACACCGAAGGTTGAAGGGCCTGTACTGTGCTGTACGGGTCTACGTTCTATACTGTGTAACTCCTAGTCTCTCTCTCTTTATAAACTCAACATGTAACACTTTAGTTAACCTGTTCACTGTTAGTTAGGTAATTAAACTCTTAACAAACCAAATAAAACACTATTCTCATGGAATACTGTTTAGTTAAATACAATTCCCACTTATTAACAAAACAAATAGAATTTTTAGTCACTCTCTAAATTACAATCGGGTTTTATCTTCCAGTGTCTTCTGTCTGGAATCTCTAACTTCTTTTGGTATCTTCCCTATCAAAATGAGGCTTTCTTTTAATATGTAAATGAGCTGTGGCAGGGTCAGTAGCTGCCTCTCTAAAGCTTTGAGCTGTGGCTTTGTGCCACTGCCCCCCATCTCTAATACCCCCAATGACATACCAACATCCCCATAATAGGATTGGTTATCAGGGTACCAAAACATCAAATTTAAATCTAATAGGCTGCTGTTAGCTAAGTGCCTAGTTTAAACTGATTGGGCAAAATTCAAAAACAGCCTGCGGGTCTTTGATACAATGTTTTAGTCTGTGTATTGCATATGCACCTGCATTTTTAACTTTATTTTAACTCAAGTACAGAAAAAGCCACTACCTTTTTAAACAGACATTGAGCCATGATGCTCGTTTGGAGAGCCTAGGCAGACATATTGGGACAACTGGCCTCCTTCTATACTATAACAGTTCTGTAATTGTGACAGTAGTTGAGGCCAAACCAGTGTTTTATACCACGCACGCTTCTGAAGCTAGACTTAATCTAAAAATAACCATTATCAAATCAGAAATGATGGCTCTGAATCTGTGTCCTGAATGTATAAATGGTTTAGCATGACTGATTTATTGGAGTACAACACACATTACCAACATCCTGCAAAGCAGGATTCCAGAATTCAGCAAACTGATCTGGAAACAGAGAAAAGTGCTACGTAATTGAAAGCTTCATTGAATATGTGTGAAAGGTAGCTATAAAATGGGATGAAGGAACAGAGGGCATTGTGGTCAGTTTGCAGATGATACGAAGATAGGCAGAGGGGACATCTTGAGGAGGTGGGGGAGGCTGCAGAAGGACTTGGAGAGGTTAGGAGAGTGGGCAAACTGGCAGATGGAGTACAATGTGTGAGGTTATGCACTTTAGTAGGAAGAATAGAAGCATAGACTATTTTCTAAATTCAGAAATCAGAAGCGCAAACAGACTCAGGAGACCTAGTTCAAGATTCTCTTAAGAATAACTTGCAGGTTGAGTTGTTATTTCGGATGACAAATACAATGTTAGCATGCATTTCGTGAGGCCTGTGGAGGCCAGGTCATTGGGTGTATTTAAGACAGAGATAGATAGGTTCTTGATTGGTAAAGAGATCAAAAGTTACGGGGAAGAGGTAGGAGAATGGGGTTGAGAAATGTATCAGCCATCATTGAATAATGGAGCAGACTTGACGAGCTGAACGGCCTAATTCTGCTCCTATAGTTTATGATCTTACGGAATCTAGTTTAAACCAGTGGGTGTTTCATGTGCAAGTGTGTCAATGTTGAATCAGGATTGGTATTGACTGATAAATTGGATTTGCGAAGCAGTTTTTCTGTGTGCTTTAACACAACCTCACCTGTCATAAGAAGTGAATGCCTACAGTCTGGTTTTGTAGCAAGGAGGATACATAAGTTAGACCTTGTATTTAGAACATAGAACACTACAGCACAAACAGGCCCTTCGGCCCACTAGTTGCGCCGATCACTTGTACACCTACTAAGCCATAGACCTATCTATAACCCCCAATCCCATTAGATCCCATATACTCATCCAGAAGTCTTTTAAAAGACCCCAGCGAATTCACCTCCACCACCACCGACGGCAGCCGATTCCATTCACTCACCACCCTCTGAGTGAAAAACTTTCCCCTAACATCTCCACTGTACTTGCTTCCCTGCACCTTAAATCTGTGTCCTCTCGTCGCGACCATTTCAGCCCTGGGAAATAGCCTCTGAGAATCCACCCTATCTGTTCCTCTCAACATCTTATAAACCTCTATCAGGTCGCCTCTCAACCTTCGTCTCTCCAGGGAGAAGAATCCCAGCTCCCTCAACCTATCTTCATAAGGCATGCCTCCCAATCCAGGCAACATCCTTGTAAATCTCCTCTGCACCCTTTCAATAGCTTCCACGTCCTTCCTATAGTGAGGTGACCAGAACTGCACACAGTACTCCAAGTGGGGTCTGACAAGGGTCCTATAAAGTTGCAGCATTACCTCCTGACTCCTAAACTCAATCCCTCGATTAATGAAGGCCAGTACACCATATGCCTTCTTGACCACATCCTCCACCTGTGAGGCCGATTTAAGAGTCCTATGGACCTGGACCCCAAGATCCCTCTGCTCTTCAACACAGTAGAGACTCCTACCCTTGATATTGTATACCTTCATCCCATTGGTCCTGCCAAAATGGACCACTACACATTTATCTGCATTGAAGTCCATCTGCCACTTCTCCGCCCAGTCTTGCATCCTATCTATGTCCCGCTGCAACTTCTGACATCCCTCCAGACCATCCACAACACCACCAACCTTCGTATCGTCTGCAAACTTGCTAACCCATCCCTCCACTTCCTCATCCAGGTCATTTATGAAAATGACAAACAGCAAGGGTCCTAGAACAGATCCCTGGGGCACTCCACTGGTGACTGACCTCCATGCAGAAAAAGACCCATCCACAACCACTCTCTGCCTTCTGCAGGCAAGCCAGTTCTGGATCCACAAGGCCAAAGCCCCCTGGATCCCATGCCCTCTCACTTTATATAGAAACTTCTCCATACTATACTGGTGAAGTGCCTGGATATTTTACTGAACAATGTTTGACACCGTCATACACAAGGAGATATTGGGCAGATGCCAAAATTCTGATGGCAGAGGATGATCTTAAAATAGAAAAGTACACAGGTGGAGAGGTTTCTGGAGAGAACTTCAGACTCCCAGTGCCTTGGCATCTTATAGAACCATAGGATCTCTACAGTGCAGAAGGAGACCATTTGGCCCATTGAGTCTGCACTGACATTCTAAAAGAATCTGGGTCTCTGTTGCTATGAGACAGTAGTGCTAACCATTATGCCTCTGTGCTGCCTGTAATGATTAAATTTGGGATGGTCAATGGGCCAGAATTAGAGGAGAATATCAGAGCTGTGAGGTAGGGGAGATTATGAAAGGAATTGAAAGCAAAGATAATAATTTTAAAATCAAGATGTTGCATGTCCAGGATTTAGATCTGTTAGCACAGTGGTGTTGAGTGAATGAGAATTGATGCAAATTAGGCCAGCATTCTGGATGACCTTAATGATGAATGTTGGCTAGGATATGTAGAAAAATTCTTCTTTGTTTTTGGTGACATGCAATCTTTTACATCAAAGCAAAAGGCGTCTTGATTTATTGCTTCAACTGAAAGATAATTTTTCTAATCATATGGCAAACCTTTAGCTACCCTAGATTATATGCTTCCACTGGAACAAAACCTTGAACTAGTTACTTTCTCAGTCAGAGGTGAGAATGTACCAAGCTGCAAACCAATATGAAGAAAATGACATAACTGGATTTATTGCACCATAACATTGCTGCTCATGTCTTCTAATAGTGAATTTTGGTTCAAACCAAACTGATAGTGCAGAAAATAACCATATTCAGAAGTTGATCATTGCAACCAATGTGTTGCCTAACTATCTCCTCAGTGGTCAATGTGTTCATTCAAATTGTTTAGTTTCTGCACTTGGGTCTAATATATTGTTGCGTCAAGCAAAGAACCAGTTTTTCTTATCCACTTCCATCCTGCTGGATTGAAATCTATTTCAGTAGAAATTGGTGTGTGTCTATTTTTAAATTCTCTCCATTAACTTTTTAAATTTATTGTTGACGTGGCCATATTCACACATACTGTAAATGTAATAAGTAGTTGACGGATATAAAGATTTCTAATCAATATACTATATTGTCACATGAAAGAATCTTACATATCGACTAAGATTCACATGGAAAGGTCAGGTTAGTTGTTTAATGGAGTTATTTTGTGGTTTTGAATCACTTGATTGCACACTAAGTATTTGTACTTCAATACAATTTTTTTTGAATAAAGAAGGCCCATCATTGACTATTTAGATGAAGGTCTGACGTGGTTGTTGTTGGATACAAAATCTTTTTTACATGTCTTGTGTTTTAAGGACAAAGAACAGTATAGCACAGGAACAGACCTTTTGGCCCTCCAAGTCTGCACCAATCATGATGCCTACCTAAACTAAAACCATATGCACTTATGTAATCTGTATCCTTCCATTCCCATCCTATTCATGTATTTGTCTACATGCCCCTTAAATGCCATTAACGTACTTATCCCCACCACCTCCCCAGGCAGGGTGTTCCAGACATTCACCACCCTCTGTGTAAATAAAAAAAACTTTCCTCGCCCATCTCCTCTAAACTTTTTTCCAAGCATCTTAAACCTATGTCCCCTAACACTTGACTTTTCTACCCTAGGAAAGAGCACCTGACCATCCACTCTGTCCATGCCACACATAATCTTGCAAACCACTTATCAGGTTGCCCCTCAACCTCCGTCGATCCGGTGAGAACAAACCGAGTTTATCCAACTTTTCTTCATAGCTAACATCCTCCAGACCAGGCAATGTTCTGGTAAAGCTCTTCTGTACCCTCTCCAAAACATCCACATCTTTCTGGTAATGTGGCATCCAGAATTATGCACAACATTCCAAATGAGACCTAACTAAGGTACAGCTGCAGCATGACCTGCCAATTTTTATACTCAGTGCCCCGACCGATGAAGGCAAGCATACCATATGCCTTTTAGACTATCTTATCCACCTGCGTTGCTACTTTCACTGATTGATGGACATGTATGCCCAGATCTCTCTGGCTGCTAAAACTCCTAAGGGTTCTACCATTTTCTGTAGAATTCTTACATGCATTGGACCTTCAAACTGCATTACCTCACATTTGTCCGGATTAAACTCCATCTGCTGTTTTTCCGCCCAAGTCTCCAACCCATCTATATCTTGCTGCATCCTCTGACAATCCTCTTATCTATCCACAACTCCACCAATTTTTATATCTTCTGTGAACTTATTTATCAGACCAGCTACATTTTCCTCCAAATCATTTCATGTGAAAAAGATTACTGACTTCTGATAAAAGGTCACAGATCTGAAACTTTAATTGTTGTTCTTCCATGCTGCCAGTGTTTGAATGTTTCCATTTATTTCTATTTTTATCTCTGATTGCCAGCTTCCACAGCATTTTGCTTTCACATTGCAATTTACAACCATGCTAGTTGTGTTATTTTAAATGTGTACCTGAGAACTCAATGGGAATATTTTTAGGGATGTGCCAAAACAGCTCTAATTGAATTTTGCAAAGACCAAAACTACTGTCCTGGCCTTTACCAAATACAACTGCTCCTGCTTCAGTTCCATTCCCCCAACATAGGTTCAGTCTTCTGTCGTGAGGCATTCTGGCACAGCCATATACCATGCACAGCCATACACCATGCAAAACCTTGCTTGACACAAAGCTGATTTGCATGCCACATTTCCTTTCCATTGTCAAGTTGTCTTAATATTGCCTTCCCAGTATTGCCTTCCCAAATACCTACACTTCAGATCTATATCAGCTGAAATCTCTATCCTTTTGTTAACACTGAAGTGGATTTCTCCAATGGCTTCCAGCCTTCCAGATCCATAATCCCTTTAACTTGACGAAAACCTAGCTACTAAAATCTTCTTCTACATTGAACCTCTCTCTCCCTCATTATTCTTATTGTGCTGGCCTTCTTGGCTCCTGTTCCATCATTACATTAATTTAAAATCCTTACCTTAATGTCTCATTTTACCTTGGCAACCTCGTGCAACATTTGGTCTTTGAACTCTATTCACACATCCAGTCCTTCACCATACCACAAGGGCATAACCTTTAGCTGCCTTGATTCTGCTGGATCCTACACTTTGGAAATTCCTCCCTTTTCCACATAGTGTCCGCATCTTTTTCAAACCTGTTCTGAGCTCAGCTTTCTGACTAACATTTCTCTCCATACCTTGGAGTAAGATCCATGTCTCCATTTGTCAAGCATCTTGAGATTTTTCTTTATATTAGAAGTGCTATATACTAACAAGGAGCAGGAGGTCATTTGGACTCTCAAGTCTGCTCCACCATTTAATAAGGCCATGACTAATCAGATAGTAACCTCAGATCTGCATCCCGCCTGTTCCTGAAAACCTATCACCCTCTCGCTAACCAAGAATTTATCCATCTCTGCCTGAAAAATATTCAAAAACTCTGCTTCCACTGCCTTTTCAGGAAGACAGTTCCAAAGACTCTCAGCTCTCTGAGAGAAAAAAACATTCATAAGAACATAAGAACATAAGAAATAGGAGCACGAGTAGGCCATCTAGCCCTTCGAGCCTGCCCCGCCATTCAATAAGATCATGGCTGATCTGTCGTGGCTCAGTTCCACTTTCCCGCCCTCTCCCCATAACCCTTAATCCCCTCTCTTATCAAGAACCCATCAACCCGCTTCTTAAAAATATTTAGCGAGGCAGCCTCCATCTCATCTCATTTTAAATAGGAGACCCCTTACTTTGAAACAGTGACTTGGCCTGTCGTATCCATGTATTTCCAAAAAAGAAGATGCTGGAAAATCTCAGCAGGTCTGGCAGCATCTCTAAGGAGAGAAAAGAGCTGACGTTTCGAGTCTTCAAAGTTTTGATAAAGGGTCATTTGGATTCTAAATGTTAGCTGTTTTCTCTTCTTACAGATGCTGCCAGACCTGCTGAGATTTTCCAGCATTTTCTCTTTTGGTTTTAGGTTCCAGCGGAATAATTTGCTTTTATGCTCATATGTTTTTGTCTTTGCAGTGTTTAAGATTCTGCCCATCTCTTTTGATGTTCTTAAAATGATTTTTAAAAAATGTGAAGCGATACTATGGTTGCTGAACATGGGATTTGTGAAATAAATGAGACTTTTCTAACTTGGTTAAATTCTTGGTTATGGTGCAATTGTTGCAAGTAATTTCCAACCACAGTATTGTTCTCCATTCTAGACGATTCAGAATGTTTAATAGTGATAATATTTGGCTATTTAATATAATAGCATCACTGTAGGTTAGAATACTAGCTCTGAGGCATTACAGCAATTTCGTCTCATTTGAGGTGTCAATTATCACCTCAGGGCTCTGTATGCCCATAATGGCCAAACTGGAAGATGATAATGAGCCGATTATCCATCCATCCATGTGACCTTTGCTATTTTCGAAAGACATTTGCGTATATTATAAGCTTAGTACTGCTGCCTCACAGCGCCAGGGACCCATGTTTAATCCAATCTTGGGTGACTGTGTGGAGTTTGCACATTTTCCCCAGGTCTGCGTGTGTTTCCTTCGGGTGCTCTGGTTTCCTCCCACGGTCCAAAGATGTGCAGGTTAGGTGGATTGGCCATGCTAATTTGCTCATTGGTGTCCAAAACTGCATAGGTTAGCAAATATGTGGGATTATAGAGATAGGGTCTGGGTAAAATATTGTCGGTGTAGACTCAATGGGCCAAATGGCCATCTTCTGCACTGTGGGGATTCTATGAAAATGAATAAGTGCTTTGATGTTGCTGCCCAGAGCTCCCTGGTGTTAGGTTTTGAATGACCCAGTACTTGTAAATAGCCAGCATCCTGATCTCCTTGCCCTTTATTAGTTCTCAGAATGGGGATCATCATATGTTGGATCATTTTTCTGAAATTTACATTTGAAAGTGCTATGGATTTGTTTATGACAACATTCTTGCACTTTATTCAGTAGCAGGCAGTCATTAGCATCCTCCCATTTCTGTACAGTGATGGATCAGCAAATGTTGGGGAAACTTCATCAGGTGCATTTTTTTTTGATGGTGGCTGAAGAGGGCAATTCATGAGAGGCAGGTTCTGCCACAAGTGAAGTGTTTATTGGGTAACATTGTGAGTTGTTATTTTTGGTGTTGTCACCTATTGCTCAATTGCACTTATAGTCGTTCTCATGGGTCCACAGTACGATTGACCCTTTCATTGGTTAGTGTGTCCCAGGTTCAAAAATCAATGTTTAAGGCCTCCATGTTGCATTTGCAAACATACTTGAAGCAAAGCTCTGGGAGTCCTCCTGGTCTTCTGACAACAATACTTCTCCATACAGAAATCCTTGGGCTCGTGTCCAACCTGGGAATGTGCCTATGCCAGCAAAGTCACTTCTGTTTGAGTGCTGATATGCCTGGGAAATTTGCATTTGAGAGGATTGCTGCATGAATGATTTTGTTCTTCATGAGATGCTGGGCAAGTTGTTGAGATTTCTTCCTTGATTACTGTAAGTCCACCATGTTTCACAGCAAGGTACTGAGAAGAAAGATCTCATGAACTCTTGGCTCCAAGAGTCAGCTTGATGTTATTCCATGCATGTGATGGATCTCAGTTAGAACAAACATGGTTTAGATATCTAATTTTATATGTTGCAAACTTCTTTGTTGCAACCAGGTCTCCTCTTGCCAGATTGTGCGGAATCTTGCAAATTAGCTATAAATAATTCATATTTAGCTATAAATCATGTAAATCCAGAGTAATGTATGAACATGGAGAAATGATTTTTACTTTTGAGATGATAGTGTTACTGGACAAATAATCCAGAACTAGGGCAGCACAGTGGCACAGTGCTGACAGCATCGGTGATCTGGGTTCAATTTCAGCCTGGAGTCACTGTCTGTATGGAGTTTACACATTCTCCCCATGTCTGTGTGGGTTTCCTTTGGGTGTTCTGATTTCCTCCCACAGTCCAAAGATGTGTGGGTTAGGCTTATTGGCCATGCTAAATTGACCCTAGTGTCAGGGGAATTAGCAGGGTAAATATGTGGGGTTACAGGAATAGGGCCTGGCTGGGATTATGGTTGGTGCAGACTAAAGCAAATTGAAGTTCACAACTTTAAATATAATTAAATTTGGGCTTGAAATCCAATTTAAATAGCTCTTGCTATTCACCCACCTCCCCAGCGGGACCGTCATGGTTGAATGCACCTGAAGTACCCCATTGATCCTGATTGCAATGTTGACGGAGTGTAAGCCAAATGGCCTCCTTCTGCATGGTAGGGATTCTAAGGTTCTAAGTTCAGGTGCTTGGGCAGCACAGTGGTTAGCACCGCTGCCTCAGTGCCAGGGGCCTGGGTTCAGTTCCCAGCTCGGGTCACTGTCTATGTGGGGTCTGCATGCTCTTCCTGTGTCTGCGTGGGTTTCCTCCCGTAGCCCAAAGACATGCTGGTTAGGTGCATTGGCCATGCTAAATTATCCCTCAACGTACCCAAACATGCACTGGAGTGTGGGACTGGGAGATTTTCACAGTCACTAGTTAAAAAACCTATTTGTGACTAATAAATAAACTTTAATGCTATGGGAAATTGGATTCAAGTATTACCATGGTAGCTAGTGAAATTTAAATTTCGTTAATAAATCTAGAACATATAATGGTGATATAATGAACATATAATCTCAATAATGGTGGCCATTAAAAAACTATCATTGATTGTTGTAAAAACCCATCTGGTTCTCAAATATTCTTTAGGGAAGGATTTGCAGTTCTTGCCCGATCTGGCCCACACCAATGTGGTTGACTCTTTACTGCCCTCGGCAATGGCCTAGCAAGTCACTGAATTAAAAGGTAAACACAGGTGGGCAATTCTGGCTGTGCCAATGATGCCCACATCCCATGATTTAAAAAAAAACTCAATTCATTCAAATTTCTTCATGTTATATTTACATTTGGACATTGTGTAATCACATTTACTCTCAGGACTCTAATTAGAGCTTCGGAATAGCACTTCCAAATTTTGATTCAAGATTTAGAAGGAAAGGGGGATTGTCCAGGTTCGGTAGCTCCCACTGGCCTGGAAAATTAGGAGTTGGTGGAAAAATGGGTTCCTTGCTGGTAACCAATCCTGTTGTGACCCAGGCCATACTGTTGAATCCGATTGCATTCCTGCCCATACGGGCAGGAACCTAATGCATATTGAAGTTCACAACTTTAAATATAATTAACGGGCTTGAAATCCAATTTAATAGAACATAGAACATAGAACATTACAGCGCAGAACAGGCCCTTCGGCCCACGATGTTGCGCCGACCAGTTACAAAAACAATGACCCACTAGCCTATACCAATCCCTTTTCGTCCATAAACCTATCCAGAGATCTCTTAAACGCCCCCAAACTAGACGCATTTACAACTGCAGCAGGCAGGGCATTCCAATCCCTCACCACCCGCTGGGTAAAGAACCTACCCCTGACATCCGTCCTGTAGCTACCCCCCCTTAATTTAAAGCCATGCCCCCTCGTGCTAGCTTTCTCCATCCGAGGAAAAAGGCTATCACTATCCACCCTATCTAAACCTCTAATCATCTTATATGTTTCAATAAGATCCCCTCTTAGCCGCCTTCTTTCCAACGAAAACAACCCTAGATCCCTCAGTCTCTCCTCATAGGACCTCCCCACCATACCAGGCAACATCCTAGTAAACCTCCTCTGCACCCTCTCCAACGCCTCCACATCCTTCTTGTAATGCGGGGACCAGAACTGCACACAGTACTCCAAGTGCGGCCGCACTAGAGTAGTGTACAGTTGCAACATTACACTGCGACTCCTAAATTCAATCCCCCTACCAATAAACGCCAAGACACCGTACGCCTTCTTGACAACCTTATCTACTTGATTCCCAACTTTCAGGGATCTATGTACACACACACCTAGATCCCTCTGTTCATCCACACTATTCAAAGTCCTCCCGTTAGCCCTATACTCGACACATCTGTTGCTCCTACCAAAGTGAATTACCTCATTAAATAGCTCTTGCTATTCACCCGTCTCCCCAGCGGGACCATCATGGTTGAATACACCTGAAATACCCCATTGATCCTGATTGCACTGTTGACGGAGTCTAAGCCTGATTGACAGTCTGTGGTTCCACTCCTCTTTGAAGTGGAAATAAAGATAAACACTGGTGGCAAGAGGAGATAGAAATTCATTGAACTGCCAGCTGAATCATTTACGAGACACTGCGTGTTAAATTTGTTGCAGATTAAGGCTTCAAGTGCAGTGGAGAGGGTTTCAACAATTTCAGTTTACTGGGATGGCTTAGCAACTTGACAGCAAAGATGTGTGCATACATTGGGACTGAATGCACAGCTGTGTTGACTGGAACC
The DNA here is from genome assembly GCF_965287045.1 of Carcharhinus amblyrhynchos. NCBI lineage: Eukaryota > Metazoa > Chordata > Chondrichthyes > Carcharhiniformes > Carcharhinidae > Carcharhinus > Carcharhinus amblyrhynchos. The sequence goes on along the minus strand of NC_137328.1, from coordinate 28,331,735 downwards.
CCCATCCCTCCCCAGGTAAAATTGATATCTCTTCTCAGTGAGGGGAGTTCAAAGGGGTCTGTCGTCACTTGCAGCTAATGATAGGGAGAAAGGAAAATCCTTGCTGCAGAATGGAGTGCTGCAATGATTTAAAATCCTGCTACATGCCCAGGGGCATGGAGGTTAAAGTTACCTGGCCAGGTTAGGTGGAATGGTCTTGCTAAATTGCCTCTTAGTGTCTCAAGATGTTTAGGTTAGATAGATCAGCCCTGATAAATATACGAGGTATAGAGATCATGGGGGGAAATAAGATAGTCTTTCAGAGAACTGGTGCAGGCTTGATGGGCTGAATGGCCTCCTTCAGCACTATTGGGATTTTATCATTCTACTTTGGACTTTGCACAACTGACAAGCAGGAATGCAGATATTAATCACAGGAATGCCTGAAATCACCACACCTGGGATGATCTTCAGATTTGCCAGGGCTAGAAGGGACAGGCCAGTCATACAAAGAACAAAATCAGCCCGGGAAACAGGCCCTTCGGCCCAATGAGCCTGTGCCGCCATCTCAACACCACCAGTCCCCCTCTCCACCCACGACCCCTGTCTAATGTTTTATGGCCATCCAGATTGAGGGAGTCTGATTTAGGGACAATTTATTCCTGTCAATCAGCCTAACAGCACATCTTTGGGGTGTGGGAGGAAACCGGAGCACCCGGAGAAAACTCACGCGTGACATCTCCATCCCAGTGGAAAATGGCGAGATCAACCCATTGCCCTCAGCCCAAGTCTACTCAACCCCTAGGACTCTTCCTCTGCATCTGTCATCAACAGAGGGGCAAATGGCCACTGGACTTACCTCCAAGTCCACATCGGGCCCAAAGAGTCAGGCCAGTGTGTCAGTGGCTGGACACATGGCCTGAAGGTGCCAAATGTGCCAGGGAAAGGGGCCCTGAGTGTTGGGGTCTGAAGGGGAAGGGATGTTGAGGGGGCCTGAGGGGGAAAGGAGACGAGTGGAGGTTTTCAGGAGGGTCAAACCGCTTATCTGACATCGGTACTGAATGTCAAATAAGTGGTCTGATAGTTAGCAGCAACTGTGGAAGAATTAAAAGAACTGGTGGTTTGACAAAGTCGGGTGTTGTCAGTGTCCATGTGGAAACGAGTACTCTGCTCAGTAAACATTCAAACCTTCATTTTTGTGCAGGCTCTCAATTATTGTGTAATGGCTGTGGATGCCGGAATGCGGAAATCCTGTGTCAGAAATTGGCCCCCACCATCTTTGTGGGGATTGGGCTGTTGGGGAGCAGCTGCAAGTCAAACTTTTACAGAGACTGATCTGATTTTGGCAAGGAGCGAATGGGAAATATGGGTGGCATGGTGGCACTGCTGCTTCACAGCACCAGGGATCTAGGTTCGATTCCCGGCTTGGGTCTGTGGAGTTTGCTATTTTTGGTTGTATTAATTTTAACACCTTTGGTTGTATTAATTTTAACACCTTTTTGTCCTGCCTATCTATGCACCCAGCAGCTTTTGTGCTGCATCCAGATCATTTCTGAGGATAGCAGGCCCAACTCACACTTTACCCTCCAGAATAAAAATCCAACCATATGGGGCATCTTTTCCTGGCTTGGGTTTTTGGAGCTGGGAATTGTCCCGACTCTGCAGGAGCATAAGCTCAGGCCAAGGAAATGCACTCCAGTTCTGTTAATCTCAGAGCAATGGTTTGGAAAATCTAAAAAACATGTTTTAAGATTTCTGAGTTGTTTGTGGTATGTCTTATTTCTAGAATTGCAGGTTTGAAGTATCAGGTTCCTAAAATTTCTGGACCTCACAGCTCTGGTCCTTTCCATTAATGTCTCACTGATCCAAAATGATTAAGAAGATTACAGATGTTCCTTCTCGGCACACATCCATCCACCACAGCTGTGGAAATTGATTTCTTTTGATGTCTTAATGCGTGCTGTTTTATTAATAGGCTTGGTTTAAAATTAGCACCTTTAATTATTTTAATCCAAATAGGGTATCAAAGGGCAAAGTCATCTCCATCTTTGAATCTACTCTGTGCATTCTGGACAGCCACTTGTCTCATCTGCCTGTTCTAGTCATTCAGTCCCCATTAAGAATCTTGTAGCATCAGTCAAAGAAGATCAGGAGGCTTTTGATGAATAATGGAGACCGAAAGCAGATTAACTCATCTTTCAAACGATCCCTTTTTGTGATACTTGGTTGTGCACAAAATTTTTATGTGTTTGTGTAGCTGGTATTACTAGACTTTGATGTGCTACGTTATGTATGAAATGCTTGACGTTTGAGACATACAAGTTGTCACATAGATGCAGATCTTTCTTCTCTAATACCGTTCCGTAACTGGTTGCTAGTAGACATAGAAAAAAACACTTGCAGTTATCAGGTTTGTCATGTCTCTCGGCAAAGTCAGTGGGTTTTTTCTGCCTAAAACCGAGACAAAGAAATGGAATGTTGATTTATAGTATTACCAAAGTACAGCATCTTCAACGATGCAGGGCTCTCTATCTTGTACTCTAGTCCAGGAGCTAGATTTACAGTCAAAGCCTTGGTTTGAGAATGGTTTCAACCAAAGTCACAACTGATTAGGAGCTTAAATGCGTTTGGCTTGTCTTGTGTCAGTCATTCTGGGGAAAACTGAATTGTTTGTTGATGTGTTTTGCCAAGGCCCAATGAAGATAGGAAATTTATTGTGTGGAAAATTGCGACGTAAATCAGCATTTTATGAATCCTTGGTGGGATATAGTGATGTAGAAATTTGTGTGCACATTTCTTCCTTGGTCAAATATTGTCAATGACCAAATATTTTCCTAAGCCTTACCAAATGAGCTTTGTAGGTTGGGCAATTGAACTATATCCAAGTGTCTTTTTAATATTATAATTTATTCTTAGGATTTGGGTAATGCAAGAAAAGCACTATTTATTACCTATGTCCCAGTGCTCTAGGAGCATTCAGAGCCAATGATTTCAAGTGAGACTGGACTAACATGCAAGTCAGTTGGAAGGATTAACAGGTTCCCTTCCCAGAAGGATATGAGTCATTCATTTGGATTTTTATGATGATCTAAAGACTGAGGTGGCCTGTGACAGAATAGAAATTCTTGTGAAATTGTTTGGAATCATGATTTTGATTAGATTTTATTACTGTCTCATCTATTAGCATACAGTGAGAAGTATTGTTTCTTGTGCGCTATGCAGACAAAGCATATCGTTCATAGAGAAAGAAACGAGAGAGTGCAGAATGTAGTGTTACAATCATAGCTAGGGCATAGAGAAAGATCAACTTAATGCAAGGTAGGCCCATTCAAAAGTCTGCTGGCAGTAGGAAAGAAACTGTTCTTGAGTCAGTTGATACATGACCTCAGACTTTGGTTTTTTTTCTTGATGGGAAAAGGTGGAAGAGATAATGTCCAGAGTGCATGGGGTCCTTAATTATGCTAGCTGCTTTATCGAAGCAGCGAGAAGTACGGACAGTCAATAGATGGGAGGCTGGATTAGGCTACATTCATGACCTTTCGTAGTTTCTTGCCATCTTGGACAGATCAGGAGCCATACCAAGCTGTGATACAACCAGAAAGAATGCATTCTATGATCTGTAAAAGTTGGTGAGAGCCATAGCTGACAGGACAAATTTCCTTAATCTTCTGAGAAAGTAGAGGAGTTGATGAGCTTTCTTAACTATAGTGTTGGCACGGTGGGACCAGGACAGGGTGATCTGGACACCTAAAAACTTGAAGCTCTCGACCCTTTCTATTTCGTCACCATTGATGTAGACAGGGGCATGTTCTCCTCTAAACTTCCTGAAGTCGATGACAATCTCCTTCGTTTTGTTGACATTGAGGGAGAGATTAATGTCCACCCACCATCATCATAGAAGCTTTGAAACCCCTGCCAGCTGATCCGCACAGAATCTGAGTGCACATCCAGGTACCCCATTCAGATCAGTTGCCGGAGAAGTGTGAGGTAATTCACTTTGGTAGGAATAACAGATGTGTCGAGTATAGGGCTAACGGGAGGACTTTGAATAGTGTGGATGAGCAGAGGGATCTAGGTGTATGTGTACATAGATCCCTGAAAGTTGGGAATCAAGTAGGTAAGGTTGTTAAGAAGGCATACGGTGTCTTGGCGTTTATTGGTAGGGGGAGTGAATTTAGGAGTCGCAGCGTCATGTTGCAACTGTACACAACTCTGGTGCGGCCGCACTTGGAGTATTGTGTGCAGTTCTGGTCCCCACATTACAGGAAGGATGTGGAGGCTTTGGAGAGGGTGCAGAGGAGGTTTACCAGGATGTTGCCTGGTATGGAGGGGAGGTCCTATGAGGAGAGGCTGAGGGATTTGGGGTTGTTTTCGCTGGAAAGAAGGCGGCTAAGAGGGGATCTTATTGAAACATATAAGATGATTAGAGGTTTAGATAGGGTGGATAGTGATAGCCTTTTTCCTCTGATGGAGAAATCTAGCACGAGGGAGCATGGCTTTAAATTAAGGGGGGGTAGTTATAGGACGGATGTCAGGGGTAGGTTCTTTACCCAGAGGGTGGTGAGGGATTGGAATGCCCTGCCTGCTGCAGTTGTAAATGCGCCTAGTTTGGGGGCGTTTAAAAGATCCGTGGATAGGTTTATGGACGAAAAGGGATTGGTTTAGGTTAGTGGGTCATTGTTTTGTAACTGGTCGGCGCAACATCGTGGGCCGAAGGGCCTGTTCTGCGCTGTAATGTTCTATGTTCTGTGGGTTGGCCTTTGAGAAAGCTGCTTTGATATCTGCTATGGTGACCCCAGATACAGGTTCATCCAAGGCTTCCAGGTGGAGGGCATGCTCTCGCTGATCTCTTGCTCAAAATGGGCATAGAATGCATTGAGCTCATCAGGAAGGGGTGCGTTGAAGCTGGTGATTTTACGTGGATAGGTTTATGGATGGAAAGGGATTGGTTTAGGTTAGAGGGTCATTGCTTTTTTAATTGGTCGGCGCAACATCGTGGGCCGAAGGGCCTGTTCTGCGCTGTAATGTTCTATGTTCTATGAAACCCTATTTAATGTAACAGGCTACAAGGTGGAGGAGGCCCATCAAGTCTGCACTGACAACAATCCTGTCCTGGCCCTAACCCACAACCCCACACATTTATCCTGCAAATCCCTCTGAGCTATACATCCTGGGACACTAAGGGGCAATTTTGCATGGCTAGTTAACCTAACTTGCACATCTTTGGACTGAGAGAAAACTGGAGCACCTGGAGGCAACCCACACTGACACGGGGACAGTGTGCAAACTCCACACAGTGGCCCAAGCCAGGAATTGAACCCAGGTCCCTGGAACAGTAAGGCAGCAGCGCTAACCATTGTGCCACTGTGCTGTGTCAAAGTACAGCACTGACGAGGATGGGATTCAAACCCACGCATGCAGAGCACAATGGATAAACAGTCCATCGCCTTAACCACTCAACCACCTTGTCATACTCCATCCACCAGTTCACCAGATTCTCTATCTCATTCCTGTACCCTGTCTCATCATTGTTTGAGGTCAAACCCCCTATGGTGGTGCCATCAGCAAACTTGAAAATCGAGTTGGAGGGCTATTTGACGACACAGATATAGATGGGTAAGGAGTATAGTAGGGGACTGAGAATACAGTCTCATGGTGCACCGGGATTGAGAATAATCATGAAGGAAGTGTTGCCTATCCTCACTGTGGTCTGTGGGTTAAGAATTATAGGATCCAATTGCAGAGGGAGGCGCTGAGGCCCAGCCCACGGAGTTTGGAGATGAGTTTCGTGGGAATAATAGTGTTGAAGGCTGAACTGTGGTCAATAAATAGGAGTCTGACGTAAGTGTCTTTGTTATCTAGTGTTCCAGGGCCAGGGAGATTTCGTCTGCTATGGACCTGTTGTGGCAGTAGGCAAACTGTAGTGAATCCAGGCAGTCCAGGAGGCTGGAATTGATTTGTACTATAACTAGCCTTTCAAAGCACTTCGTAATGATGGATGTCAGAGCCGGCCAATAGTCATTAAGGCACGCTGTTTGGCTTTTCCGTGGTCATCGTCTTGAAGTAGATAGAGACCTTATTGTTGTAAAGAAAGGTTGAAAATGTCTGTGAATACCCCTGCCAGCTGATCCGTGCAGAATCTGAGTGCGCATCCAGGTACCCCATTCAGATCAGTTGCCTTCTGTGGGTTGGCCTTTGAGAAAGCTGCTTTGATATCTGCTATGGTGACCCCAGATACAGGTTCATGTAAGGTTTCCAGGTGGAGGGCATGCTCTCGCTGATCTCTTGCTCAAAATGGGCATAGAATGTATTGAGCTCATCAGGAAGGGGTGCGTTGAAGCTGGCGATTTTACGTGCCTTCATCTTGTAGCCTGTTATATTTTGCAGACCTTGCCATAGTCGGCGGGGTTCTGTGTGGCTAGCCTGAGTTTCTAGCATGGTCTGGTGTTGTCTTTTGGCATCTTTGGATCTTCGTACCTGGCTTTCTTTTATATGTCAGGTCGCCTGATTTGAATGCCTCAGACCTTGACTTCTTCAAACAGTGGATATCCCTGTTCATCCATGGTTTCCATGAATTCCATAGAAAAACCATAGAACCATAGAAAATTACAGCTCAGAAACAGGCCTTTTGGCCCTTCTTGTCTGTGCCAAACCATTTTTTGCTGAGTCCCACTGACCTGCACTTGAACCATATCCCTCCTTACCCATCCATGGACCCGTCCAAATTTTCCTTAAATGTTGAAAGTGACCCCACATTTACCACTTTATCCGGCACCTCATTCCACACTCCCACCACTCTCTGCGTGAAGAAGCCCCCCCTAATATTCCCTTTAAACTTTTCTCCTTTTCCCCTTAACCCATGCCCTCTGGTTTTTTTCTCCCCTAGCCTCAGTGGAAAAAGCCTGCTTACGTTCACACCTCTATCAAAATCTTATGCACCTCTTATACGGAAAAATCTTTATATTGTGAAAGCATTAGAATAACACAAATAAGAGTAGTGGTTAGTACTCTTGTCTAGGACATTATTGTTTCACTGGATAAAAGCAAATGACTGCAGATGCTGGAATTCCAGCATTTTCTCTTTTGGTTTCATTAGCATTTCACCTTGGACGATGTGACTTCAAATCTAGGGACATTTTCTTTCGAGCATCTTTTTATTCATCCTTGGGATTTGAGCTTTGCAGGTAAGGCCAGTGATTGGTAATCCCTGATTGCTCTTGAGAAGGTATTGGTGAACTGCCTTCTTGAACCAATGCAGTCCAATGCTGGAGAAGGATCCACAGTGGGATTAGGGAGGAAGGGAATTCAAGGATTTTAACGCAATGACAGTGAAAGAACTGCACTATAGTTCCAGATCAACATTGTGTATTCCAATGCATCTGCTGCTTTATCCCAAGATGGTAAATATTTGGAAGTTGGTGTCAAAGGAGCTTTGGTGATTTGCTGCAGTACGTCTTGTATGTAGTATATATTACTATCACTGTGCCAATGGTGGAGGGCATGAATGCTTAGATTGATTGATGAGGTGCCAATCAAGCGAGCTGCTTTGTCCTGGATAATGTTGCTGCAGTTACACTCATCCAGGCAAGTGGAGAGTATACCATCACACTCCTGACTTATGTCTTGGAAACACCAGACAGACTTTGTGGAGACAAGAGATAAATTGCTGGCCACAGAATTCCCCCCTGAGGATGTGATGGGGGGGGCGAAATTCAGCAATGGTAACAATGGAATGTCAAGGGGAGCTGGTTCGATTCTCGCTTTTGGAGTATTGTGGCATTAATGTAAAAAATAAGATGCACTGAAATGGTGCATAAATTATGATTAAGCAGATTATCGAGAGACCAGAGTTCACTTCACTCTGCAGCTGAGAGTACTTAATACTGGGTCAAAGTGCACATGAATACATGTATTCTATTCTCTGGCACTTTGCTCCCCTCAAATATAAAATTCAACTCTCAAGTAGAAGACCCATACACTTAAATTTCCCATTGTCAGTTTTTTGTCACCAACACTATTTCTGCTGTTCCAGTATGTTAATTTTTTAAATGAAGAATGATCTCTGCCTGTTAAATCATCATTTAGTAACACCTGAGACTGTGGTGAGCAAAAGCCATGTGCATCTTAATGGTGACACTTTTTCTGCTGACCATTAAATTGAGTAGTTTTGGCCATGCATTTTGTAATTGGACTGATTTAAATATTTTAAAGAATGTCGTCAGACTTGTTGAGTTTAATGTCTTGGTTTCTGATTCAAATCAGTTGAAAATTTCCAGTCTCTTTGGGGTCTTTTGTGCAATGCTTTTGTTTTGAGGGTTAATTCAAAGAGACTCTGTGTAATGTGTAAGGTAATTGCCACTGAAGGTCAGTGGCATTATACTTTCCTCATTAATTGCTTGCAGTTTGAGCAGTTGAACTATAGTTCACTTCCTTCACCTTCAACATGAACACTTGTCGACCGAGAAATGCACTAGTACATTAATCCCATAGAAATCCTGCAGTGCAGAAAGAGGCTATTTGGCCCATCAAGTCTGCACCGACCACAATTTCTCCCAGGCCCTACCCCCACATATTTACCCACTAATCCCTTTAACCTATGCATCTCAGGACACTAAGGGGCAATTTTAGCATGGCCAATCAACCTTAGCCGCACATCTTTGGACTGTGGGAGGAAACTGGAGCACCTGGAGGAAACCCACACAGACACAAGGAGAATGTGCAAACTCCACACAGACAGTGATCCAAGCCAGGAATCGAACCCAGGTTCCTGGAGCTGTGAAGCAGCAGTGCTAACCACTGTGCCACCCATGGCTGTATTTTTTTATTCTAGAAGTCTTGCTCAATTACATTATCTAAATTCACACCTGGCAAAAAAATTGGGACGATAAATTACTGTTTTGTGAATAAGTACCTGACACAAATTAACCAAATTATCTGTTCCAGCTTCATTTATTTTAATGGGTCCAGTTTAAGAAGGGGAACACTGGAATCTGGTTCGGGACTGAATGAGTTTGGATGCAACAAGAGGAAACAATATTGATAAATACCATAAAGGCTTTCTTGATCTGTTTAACATTCTTTTTCTAGTGTTTAACTCAACTTCATGAGCCCCACAGCTGTCTTTTGACCCTTTTAGTATTTTCACCTCTACAGCTTTTTTGAAAGAGTATTTCAGAAGTTTATCATTCTTGGAGTAAAGATGTTCATTTTTCCAATCAGCTTTTTATATTTTATATCTTTTTGTCTCCTTTACTTGAAATTATTTTCAAGATTCTCCATTTTGAGTTGTGTACTGTTTTGTATGCCTTGGGATCCCGCTTTAAGTTTTTCTCCAACCCGTCGTGTTTGAGTTTCTCTAATCTTTCTTCACAACTAGTCATTCTTCATTTAGGATCATGCACATTGCTTTTCTTGCACCTTGTCCAATGCATGAATGCCTCTATTGAATCTTGGTAATAAGTACACAGTATTTGGAGTGAGATCTGACTAGTGTATTATAGCCATTGTAGGTTAGGATGGAACTTAATACCATCCCCATGACAAATTTGATGGCACTTAATGAGGTGGAGAATGGAGGGTGATCATTAAAAAGGTTATAGCTGGGCACTTCAAATATTTCAACATAGTCGGGAGGAGTCGGAATGGTTTTGTGAAAGGAAGATCAAGTTTAACCAGTTTATTATTCCTTCAAAGAACTCTAATGTGCGTGGATTGTAGACGTTCTGTTCTTGGACTTCCAGAAGGCATTTAAGAACATAAGAACATAAGAAATAGGAGCAGGAGTAGGCCATCTAGCCCTTCGAGGCTGCCCCGCCATTCAGTAAGATCATGGCTGATCTGTCGTGGCTCAGTTCCACATTCCCGCCCTCTCCCCATAACCCTTAATCCCCTCGCTTATCAAAAACCCATCAACCCGCGTCTTAAAAATATTTAGCGAGGCAGCCTCCACCACCTCAACGGGCAGAGAATTCCAGAGATTCAACACCCTTTGAGTGAAGAAGTTCCTCCTCAACTCCGTTCTAAACCGCCTCCCCTTTATCTTGAGGCTGTGCCCCCTAGTCCTACTGTTCTTTCTGAGCGGGAAGAGTCTCTCCACCTCTATCCTATCCATCCCCTCCATCATCTTATACGTCTCAATGAGATCTCCCCTCATTCTTCTAAACTCTAACGAGTACAAGCCTAGTTTATTCAGCCTCTCCTCATAGCTCAACCCCCTCAACTCCGGTATCAGCCTAGTAAACCTCCTCTGCACTCCCTCCAAGGCCAAAATATCCTTGCGTAAGTACGGCGCCCAAAACTGCACACAGTACTCCAGCTGCGGCCTCACCAATGCCCTATACAGCCGCAGCAAGACCTCCCTACTTTTATGTTCAATCCCCCTCGCTATGAAGGCCAGCATCCCATTCGCCTTCCTGACCGCCTGCTGCACCTGCAAGCTGGGTTTTTGCGACTCATGCACAAGGACCCCGAGGTCCCTCTGCACCGTCGCCTGCTGCAGTTTTTCGCCCCGTAAGTAATAGTCCTTCCTACCATTCTTCCTACCAAAGTGGACCACCTCACACTTACCAACATTAAATTCCATTTGCCATTTCCTGGCCCATTCGCCCAGCCTATCTAGATCCTTCTGCAGACTCTCCACACCCTCCATGCAATTTGCCGTTCCACCAATCTTGGTGTCATCAGCAAATTTCGACACCATACACTCGGTTCCCTCCTCCAGATCATCTATATAAATGGTAAATAGCTGAGGCCCCAGCACCGACCCCTGGGGCACTCCACTAGTCACCAAACGCCAATCCGAATAGCACCCATTAACCCCCACTCTCTGCCTCCTATTTGACAACCAATCCTCTATCCACGCTAACACCCTACCCCCAACTCCATGCCCCCTTACCTTCTGCAATAACCTCTTGTGAGGTACCTTGTCAAACGCCTTCTGAAAATCCAGAAAGACCACATCCACCGGCTCTCCTCTATCCACATAGACACATCCTCATAGAACTCCAATAAATTTGTCAGACATGACTTCCCCTTAACGAAACCGTGCTGCGTCTGCTCTATCAAGCAATTCCCCTCAAGATGCCTTGCTATTTCCTCCTTGATGACGGATTCTAACATTTTACCTACAACAGACGTTAAACTAACCGGCCTATAATTCCCCGCCTTTTGCCTGGCACCCTTCTTAAACAACGGCGTAACATTAGCCGCTTTCCAATCTTCCGGCAGTTCCCTGGAATCCAGCAACCTTTGGAAAATAACCACCAATTTGAGAAGATCGTACCTCAAATATTATTGTGGAAGATAAAGATTGATGTTATAGGGAGTAACAGCGTGGCTGGCTGGCTGAAAACAGTGAGGACATATAAATTTTTCTATGATTGGCAGGATATGACGAATGAAGTCCCTTGAATATCTGTGCTGGGTTTCAATGTTTACAATTTCTATCAATGATTTAGATGAGATAGGGAAAGCATGGTAGCAAAATTTGCAAATGGCGCAAAGAAACATACAAACATAGAAAATAGGTACAGGAGTAGGCCATTCAGCCTTCGAGCCTGCACCACCATTCAGTATGATCATGGGCGATCATGCACTTTCAGTATCCCGCTCCCGCTTTCTCTCCATATCTTTTGATCGCTTTAGCCACAAGGACCATGTCCAGCTCCCTCTTGACCATATTTACTGAACTGATTGCAACAGTTTTCTGTGGTAGAAAATTCCACAGGTTCACAGCTCTCTTAGTGAAGAAGTTCTTTCTCATCTCAGCCCTGAATGGCTTACCTCTTATTCTTAGACTGTGACCCCTGGTTCTGCACTTCCCTAACATTGCAAACATTCTTCCCGCATCTAGCCTGTCCAGTCCCATCAGGATTTTATGTGTTCCTATGAGTTTCCCTCTCATAGATTTCTAAATTCCAATGAGTACAAGCCCAGTCAATCCAGCCTCTCTTCATATGTCAGTCCTGCCATTCCAGGAATCAATCTGGTGAATCTTTGCTGGACTACCTTGATAGCAAGAATGTCCTTCCTCAGACTGGGACACCAAGACAGCACACAGTATTCAAGGAGTGGTCTTACCAAAACCCTGTACAACTTCAGTAAAACATCCTTATTCCTATTCTCAAATCCTCTTGCTATGAAGGCCAGCATGCCATTAGCTTTCCTCACTGCCTGCTGTACTTGTATGCCAACATTCAATGACAGTTCCACCATGACACTCAGGTCACGTTGCACTTCCACTATTCCCCTGCCGCTATTCAGATAATAATCTTCCTTCCTGTTTTTGCCACCAAAGCAGGATAAGCTCACATGAATCCGTATTATATTGCCAAGTACTTGCCCACTCAGCCAACCTGTCCAAGTCACTTTGCAGCCTCTTAGTATCCTCATCACAGCACAGAGATGGATAGAAAAATACATGGTGAGAAATACAGAAGGAGTTTGCTGGCAGATATAGATAGGTTGAATAGGTGGGCTAAAATCTGGCAGATGGAGTATACAGTGGGAAAATGTGAAGTTGTTCACTTCAGCGGGAAAAATAAAAAAGCTGAGTATCACTTAAATGGAATGCTGAGATGCAGAAGGACTTCAAGTTTTCTAGTGCATGCATGTATCACAAGATGTTAGAATACACGTACTTCAAGTAATTACTGGAGTGCTTTCTTGTATTACTCGAGGAATTGAACTTAAAAATAAAAATGTCATGCTTCACTTATACATGTTATTGTGAGACAACATTTCAAGTATTTTGGGTAGCTTGGTCTCCTTATTTAGGGAAGGATGTAAATGTGTTGGACGCTGTTCAGAGAAGGTTGGCTAGATCAATACCTGGAATGAGTAGGTTGTCATATGAAGTCCAGACAGGCTGGTCTTCTATCACTGGAGTTTATAAGTATTAGTGGTGACTCGATTGAAGTATGTAAGAACCTGAATGGTCTAGACAAGGATGGACGTAGAAAGGATGTTTCCTCTTGTGGGTGAGTCCAGAATTGGGGGAACATTGTTTTAAAATTAGGTGTCATCTTATTGGACAGAGTCTGTATAGCACATGAGAAAATACTTTTCACTCTGTGTTAACATGTGATAATAATAAATTAAATCAAATTAAAAGATGAGGAGAATCCTTTTCTCTGAGAATTGTGCAATTTTGGAACTCTACCTCGGAAGATGGGGGTCATTGAAGAGGTAGATGAACTTTTGCTAGGCAGGGAATTGGAATTGTCTAAGTAGAAGGAAATGTGGAACTTGAAACATGAACAGATAAGCTATGATCTTATTAAATGGTGGAGCAGGTTCAAGGCCCACTTGTGTTCCTATTTCGTATGTTCATATGTAACATCTTGATTTTAACATTTATAACCTTGTTTTCAAATCACAACAAGGTCTCCCCTTTCCCTCCATCTGTGATCTCTTCCAGATCCCCAGTCTTCTGAGACATCTGTGCTCCTCTAACCCTGGCTACTTGAACATCTTGATTTTTAAAAAAATTATTCCATTATTGGTGGCAGTCAAGAGTACGGAGAAGGACTGAATTTTCTTGTGGAATTTTCTCCCTAAACCTTTCCACCTTGCATAATTCATGATTTCATTGATTCCATCTACACTTTCCGCTGCCTCGGGAAAGCAGCCAAATAATCCAGGACCTCACACACCTCGGACATAGTCTGTTCCACCTCCTTCCGTTGGGAAAAAAAATGCACGAGTCTGAAATCACATACTACTTGACTCAAGAACATTATCTTACCTGCTGCCATCAGATTTTTGAATGACCTGATATATAATGAGCTGATCTTTCTCTGCACCATAGCTTTGACTGTAACATTATATTCAGCATCTTCTCTCCTATGTACTCTATGAACAGTATGTTTTGTCTGTATAGTGCGCAAGAAACAATACTTTTCACTATATACCAGTACATGTGATAATTATAAATCAAATCAAACTCCTAAAGCAGAATTTCAAGCAAGTGGAAAGAGAAGCTCTTTCTTACTGAGCCTGATGATTTACTTTTACAAAACATACAAGAGAGTGTTTTATTTTTGTTTAACTCCTGGTGTGAGCAGATTGCAGTGATGCTGCTGATGTTGGTAATGCAGCCCAAAAGGTCACCATTAAGAAACTCTTGAAGTAAATCGATGTGATTTACATTACGGCTTTAAAATTCACCCTCAGTAAGTCAATTATAAGTTTTAATTCCCTCATATTGCCATGCAACTAGTAGAGTGATGGATGGAATATTATTTTTTGCTCCGTTTTTGTTGCTCTAGAGATGCAAAGCCAGCTCATTTATTTTGAATCAAGGGGGAGCATCGTAGAGAACTTGATAGGAGAGAAAGAAGCCAGTTGGCTGTGCTATGCTTGTGTTGTTTCATTAGCTCCTCAACCCTGCTTTTTCCCATTGTTCTACAAATTAGCTCTTTTTAATCTGTTTCTCTGACCCTTTATCGTTCCTTTAGAAATTTAATTGTACATCAATATTATCACAATGGATTGGTAATAGGTTTCGATGTCATTTTGATAATGGAGACTTATTACACCTTCTGAACCAATCACTCCATCTAATTGGCTGAAGTGCTGCTCTTAACCAGGAATAGTGGGACACCTTGACAGAACTAGACTGTCCACTTGTGACCAAGTTCTTGGCCTGCTCTAAATATTCCTTCCTCTTAAAATGTTTTGAATATAAGAGAGTCATACATTTTTTTACTGAAAATCCTTCCAATTGCATATTTAAAATATTTTTACTTCATTTATTTTTCAGACCAGTTCTTAAATAATGTGAACTAGTTCCCAATGTACTGAATTTGTGCCACTTTAAATTTAATAAGAACATAAGAACATAAGAAATAGGAGCAGGAGTAGGCCATCTAGCCCTTCGAGCCTGCCCCGCCATTCAATAAGATCATGGCTGATCTGTCGTGGCTCAGTTCCACTTTCCCGCCCTCTCCCCATAACCCTTAATCCCCTCTCTTATCAAAAACCCATCAACCCGCTTCTTAAAAATATTTAGCGAGGCAGCCTCCACCACTTCAACGGGCAGAGAATTCCAGAGATTCACCACCCTTTGAGTGAAGAAGTTCCTCCTCAACTCCATTCTAAACCGCCTCCCCTTTATCTTGAGGCTGTGCCCCCTAGTCCTACTGTCTTTTTTGAGCGGGAAGAGTCTCTCCACCTCTATCCTATCCATCCCATTCATCATCTTATACGTCTCAATGAGATCTCCCCTCATTCTTCTAAACTCTAACGAGTACAAGCCTAGTTTATTCAGCCTCTCCTCATAGCTCAATCCCCTCAACTCCAGTATCAGCCTAGTAAACCTCCTCTGCACTCCCTCCAGGGCCAGAATATCCTTGCGCAGGTGCGGCGCCCAAAACTGCACACAGTACTCCAGCTGCGGCCTCATCAATGCCCTATACAGCTGCAGCAAGACCTCCCTACTTTTATATTCAATCCCCCTCGCTATGAAGGCCAGCATCCCATTCGCCTTCCTGACCACCTGCTGCACCTGCAAGCTGGGTTTTTGCGACTCATGCACAAGGACCCCGAGGTCCCTCTGCACCGTCGCCTGCTGCAGTTTTTCGCCTCGTAAGTAATAGTCCTTCCTACCATTTTTCCTACCAAAGTGGACCACCTCACACTTACCAACATTAAATTCCATTTGCCATTTCCTGGCCCATTCGCCCAGCCTATCTAGATCCTTCTGCAGACTCTCCACACCCTTCGCACAATTTGCCGTTCCCCCAATCTTGGTGTCATCAGCAAATTTCGACACCCTGCACTCGGTTCCCTCCTCCAGATCATCTATATAAATGGTAAATAGCTGAGGCCCCAGCACCGACCCCTGGGGCACCCCACTAGTCACCAACCGCCAATCCGAATAGCACCCATTGACCCCCACTCTCTGCCTCCTATTTGACAACCAATCCTCTATCCACGCTAACACCCTACCCCCAACTCCATGTCCCCTGACCTTCTGCAATAACCTCTTGTGAGGTACCTTGTCAAACGCCTTCTGAAAATCCAGAAAGACCACATCCACCGGCTCTCCTCTATCCACTGCCCTAGACACATCCTCATAGAACTCCAGTAAATTTGTCAGACACGACTTCCCTTTAATGAAACCGTGTTGCGAAAAGAAGCAGATTTGGATATATGAGAAGAATTGCACATGTGTGGTTGTGGCAACATTATGCTTATGAATGTGTCATGTATCACTTTTGATGTTGAGGAATGGGCAACTGTTTCATTTTGGAATTTTTGCAAATCAACATGGCAGAAATCACCAGTTTGGTTGACATTTTCGCTTGTAAGGTTCTAATGCAACATCAATTTTTATTTTTACCTCCATAAAATTTAACTGGAATTTTGTTCAATTTATTCTTGTTGCTTCTTTTAATAATCACGTTTTGTTCTTTCAGTCTTGCAGCCATTCAATGCAAAGCCTAATTTGCTGAAGAAATGTCCTGTGGGAGCAGTTCCTGTGCCTCACCTGAAAACATTTGCTACACTATTACTTCCGGATTTCGTCCAGTGACCATGTGGACCCCATGGTTCCTGATGATACTTGTCAATACAGCAGCTGTAACAGGTGAATACAAATGGAACAGAAATCTTAGCATCGGGAAATGTATTGTGTTCATTTAGATGTCAAGTAGAAACTCATATTGAATGTGAATGGTCAAGTGATTTTACTTCACTGGCTACTTAGTACTGCCTTTGCAGTATACCTTTCCTGTTTCTCAGCTCCACCCATAGGGCCTCTGTAGACAAGCTCCCTAATCTATCCTGCCTGAGTACCGCTGTAATATTTTCCCTGACCAACAAAGCCACCCCCCCCCCCACCTTTTATCCCTCTGCCTCTGTCTTGCCTGGAACATTGAGCTGCCAGTCCTGCCTCTCCTGTAGCCAAGTTTCACTAATGGCTATGATGTCATATTTCCACGTGTCAATCCACGCCTTCAGCTCATCTGCCTTCCTCACAATACTCCTGGCATTGAAATAGACACACCTCAAAAGATTATTTCCACCACACTCAACCCTTCCATTTATGATTTCGCTTGAGCTAACCTGTCTTTTTACCCCCGCTCCACTATCTGCTCTGACACTCCAGTTCCCGTCCCCCTGTAAATCTAGTTTAAACGCTCCCCAATAACACTAGCAAACCTCCCTGCAAGTATATTGGTCCCTTTGTAGTTTAGGTGTAACCTGTCTCTCTTGTATAGGTCCCACCTGCCCCAGAAAATGTCCCAATGATCCAAAAATCGGAAACCCTGCCCCCTACACCAGTTCCTCAGCCACGTGTTCATCCGCCCAAGCATCCTACTCTTACCCTCACTGGCACATAGCACAGGTAGCAATCCTGAGATTACTACCCTTGGGGTCCTGTTTTTTAACTTCCTTCCAAGCTCTCTATACTCTGTCTTAGGACCTCCTCACTCTTCCTACCCATGTCATTGGTACCAGTGTGTACCACAACATCTGGCTGATCACCTTCCCACTTTAGGATGCAGCGATATTAAGCATAATCCTATCCAAATGTTCAGTCCCATAGTATTGAAAGAAATCAAAGAGAACAAAAATAACCACAAAAATAAATTCAGTCCCCTGGATTATTTGGGCTAGGTAGCCAGTGCTGTAAAGTCCAAAAAAGCCCAAGGTCATTGTTTGGACATTTCTGCTCTCTACTGTGTATAATTTTCTCATAATAAATAGGGTTTAAGGTAAGAATTTAAGATAAGGTACAGGTCATATTGACTTAAGTCTACAAACCCAAGGGTGGCAGATTGGATTTCCAGTCTATGCTAGCTTTGACTGGAGTGGAACTTGGAGTGCCGGCTCCGAGTCCCACTCCAACTGGCTTGGAGGCCAGTTTATGGGAGAAAATGTTAGTTATTCAGTTTCTCTTTCTGGAGGTGTATGTCTGTAGATATTGGTTGAATTTTGATTGTAATTATCGCTTGACTAAATAGCCTATTTAGAACGGCCAATTCGTGGTGTGTCTGAGGGCTGGGATTTAAAGGAATGTCACCGCTAAGTCTCACCACACAGATTGTCACTAAGGATGATGAAGATTCTCTGCTGACTAACTGTTAACTGGGGACAAATTAAAACTTCTTCGCCAGTATGGCATGTTTTACTCAGTCGATTAAACTCACGAAGCTAATGGGAGAGCTTGAATTCCTTCTCCATTAATCTTCTGAGGCCTAATTTTAAGATCTGCCCAATTATGAAATGTTATAAACTCTTGTCTCTTGTATGCTAGTAAGAAGCAATTTGTTTGACTTGGAAAGCCAGCCTTGTAGAGCCAAAAAACCTAAAACCCACTCCCCACCATATGTTTTTAATATTCTGAGTGTGGAACTTCAAACACTTACTGTAGCTCTTTACTTGAATATAACTATGAAACCACCCCACAAAATGATATTACTGGTGAAAATAATGCGCCAGTCCCTCTGATGCCAAGACTCTGATAATAACATGTAATTTAAATAGGAGACTGATAGGTTGTACCTTAAAAATTGCATAATTAGTGAGATCAAATATTATTCATTTGTTCTTTGACCTTATTAAGTAAGAAATGTGTAGTTGCAGCATTTTTCAACCTGAAGAACTGTAAATAGAGGTAATCTCAAAGAGTTAATGTTGGAATACCATATATATTTATAATATATTGTTTTATATCTGGATTTGGATATCAAGGGCATAATATCAAGATTTGGTTAAGACTCAAATTGTGAGTATGCTAACTGAAGAAGGTAGACAGGTTGGTAAATTGGTATATATCAGGTGAAAGTTAATGCAGAGAAATGCGAGTTGACCTGTTTTGGGGCTAAGAATGAGGACAGGTTACATGAACTAAATGGCAAAACTTAAAAAGGACTGGGAAAGCAGAGGGGCTTCAGATACGCAAATCTTTCCAAGTGGCTGGACAGATTACTAAAGCTGTAGAAGAAGCAGCATGTGGATTGCTAGGTGTTAGAAATACATGTGCAGAATATAAAACCAAGACCCAAAACAACTTAGAAAAAACAGTGGCTTGGTGACATTAAGAATATTGCTCTCAGTTGCTTCCTTTATTTGAACTAAATGTCAAGGCTGTGGAGAGGGTGTCGAAATGATTGACAAGAATGAAACCATAGTTGATAGAGTTATGAACACAGACTAAGACAGTTGGGTTCTTTTAATTTGAACAAAAAAGCTTAAGAGGGTATGTGATGAAAATGTTCAATATGATCAAGATTTTTCATGAGACAAATCAGGAAAAGCTATTTCCACTGATTGCTGTATGACCATCATTAACAGAATTAATCAAGAGATAAGCAGAAGTATTTTTTTTGCAAGGGTTGTTATGGTATGGAACACCCTAACAGAAACAGTGATGGATATAGAGTCCAAATCACCATATGAATGTAAAAAGCTGTAGAGACAAGAGCAGTTATGGGTCTGTGCATAGGCTGTGCAGACAGATGGAATAAATGTGATGAAATTGAGTGGCTTCCTTATGTAATGTAAAAATTATGTGGTTTTATGTCCAGCCTTATTTAATCTTAATCAAGTATTGCTAAATTACTTGTGCAAATGTAATATCAAATCAGCAGTTTATTTTTGGAGCAAGCATTTGAAGAATGGAACTCCCCTGAGTCCAATTTATTGACCCAAAACACAAGGGTTGTAATCCACTGCTGATGCCCCTCAGTTAATAGGTTGCAAAAGGGAAGATGAATTATTTGAATTCCAATTAACAAGAGTAACCTGTATTTCAGTGTTTTGAGAATGCTGCAGCATTCTTGGCTGAATATTGCAACCAAAGAACCCCATTTAAGGTACTTTGACACATTGTTGGTTGTCAGGCAATCACTATCTTCTGTGTCAGTAGCAGTGCTGAATTCTCTCCTTATGTTTCAACCGCAGTAAGCATCTTTATTGATTTGATTGATCTGAAAGCTACAAAGCACAAGATAATCAAAGTAACTGAATCTATGTCTCGATGGTAATAATAAACGCTGCTTGTGGTGTGCCAGGGAATTGAGGGTAGTGAGCCCATTTTGAAGGACATGACCAGCAGTTTATCTCATTTTTCAGATCAACCTGTCTTCGGTTCCTAAGTGAGATTGCCTTTTACTACTTCACTGTAGGAATTTGAGTTCCTAATAGCAGTAAAATTACATCAAGATGATAAATGAAATCACCACAAAGAAAGGGTGCCAATTATTTACTTTTCTGTGGAGTATAAAGTCCATAAATGATATGTGGATGGAATGCCATTAACTTCTTGACTTCTGATTAATTCTGCTGAATCATTTGTAGATTTTATTCTGGTCAGTTCCAAATGAAATTTGCACTTCAGAATCATTGAAGAATTTTTGGACCGATTCAGTTCTTGAAGACTAAAAAGGCATGAAAAGTACAGACCTCCTGAAAATACTAATATAATGCCACATAATTGGTGTCTAAGGAGTTATAATAATGCAATGATAATGATAGAATGATTCATATTCTTGACTTTTTACACATATTTTATACTGTAATCCTCTCTGTGTTTGCTGACTTGTTACTTAATCTTATGGCATACTCTGCCACCTAGTCATACCCTTTATCTCACATATGTCATAAGAATGGTTTTACCCAATTTCTTCTAGAAAGGAACCACTTTAAATGTTGTTTTTCTAATGACATCCAGCAAATGTTGACTGGTTGCCCTGCGATAGCCTATTTATTTAATGGCAGTCTGCTGATTTGGGGGTTTGTGGAATCAAGATGTCGTCGCACTTAAGATGTTATTTGGAGAAAGATTTGGATGGCTTATTGTGTAAAGCTTACTGGACCTCTCACCAAGTCTTTTTTTTGTTGCTCTATCCTTAAGTAACAATCACCCTTATGTTCCCACCTTGAAATAATAAGATTTTGTCTTTGAAGCAATGTGATAAATGTTAGCAATCCAAAATAGAAGTCAGAACATGATGCAGAAGTTTAGTCACTATTGACAATTTATTTGGGGAAAATAATGTGGACAGCGTGGTCGCACAGTGATTAGCACTGCTCCCTCAAGGCACTAGCAACTCAGGTCCGATTGCAGCCTTGGATGACTGTCTGTGTGGAGTTTGCACATTCTCCCTATGTTTGCATGGGTTTCTTTCGGGTGCTCTGGTTTTTCCACACAGTCTGTCAAAGATGGGCAGGTTAGGTGGATTGACTATGCTACATTGCCCCTTCGTGTTTAAAGATGCGTAGGTTAGGTGGACTGGCTGGGTAATACGTGGGTTTGTGAGGATAGGACGTGGGTAAAATGTTCTGCTGGAGAGTCAGTGCAGACCTGATGGGCCAAATGGTCTCATTATGCACTGTAGGGATTCTATGATTTGCATGTAACTTTAATCTATCCAAGTCACACATGATCTCAGACTCAATATCTAGTTGGCTTTAACTAGGAAGTACCATCTTCAGTATTTTTGCATGAGAATGGGCTGAATTCCTTTATTAAAATATGTTTAGGATCTATGTATTTTTTGAATGTCTAAAGCTTCAGAAGATGTGTTTTTTTAGCACTGTTTGTGGGCTAAGATAAGAACAAACACTTTGAACTCTGCCACCACCAAACAAGTCATGGTGATTTTGGGGTTATGTATTTAAGTGGTTGAAGATTGCTTTTAGAGCTTCTTACATGATTTGATGGTGATGTTATTAGGGTGTAACACAGGATGCTGTTTAACTTTCAATTTGTCTTCTACAGGCAAGAGGTCCTAGAATAAATTTGAAATGTTAATTTGAATTTATGTGTACAAACCATATCTTTTCAGTTTGTTAAAACCCACAACCTCTAACATAGAACTAGTTGACACACCCTCCCTACTTCACCAAATCCCACTCTAAGGCTCCAATCCCTCTTGCCTTTCACTGGGGCTGCAGTGTCCTGCTGCTGGTTTTTCTATCCACCAACTGACCAGTCTTTCAATCATACTGGTGGCCAGGAGGAAAACATAGGATTATAATGATAATGAGGTCCTGCTGTAAATTTGGCAGGATCCCTGCACCCCCTACCCTTTAAATTTCCGCATCTTCACTCAGCAAACTGATCTCCTCCCTGTTAATGTCTGAGTCAATGTGCATCGTTGAATAATAACATGACTATCAGCAAGATATTTGGCAAGGGAATTAAAATATACAGAAGCACAATGTGTAGGATGTAGCTTTCTGTTCATCTCTCTTTGGACTTTATGCTTTGGGTGAGAGTTAATGAGGACAGAAAGATTAGAAAATGTGGCAAAGCCAAATTGGGACCAATTCAGGGCATCCACACAGCATTTTCAGCGGATCCAATCCATGATATAAATTTATCCTTGGTCTAGTCTAACGAAGGGATAAAATTTCCTCTGCTTGATATTTGTAGTTTGTGACATGGAAATAAAAAAGACTTGAGCAAAGCATGTGTAAGAAATGGTGGGCAGAACAGTATAAGAGAGGTTCTGTGAGGAGAGAATGGAGAGAGCAAGATGGAAATGGATAAGAAGAGAGTTTGGGGCACATGTGAAACATGTGCAGTGGGGGCAGGGAAAATGAAAATTAACTTACTCATGATTTTATTACTTGCAGCAAATATGGTCAGTCTTCCGCCACTGGGTATTGACTCTGAAATGAAGAGCACCAATGTGACCTTTTCCATTTTGCGTAGCATCTAGCCTTAAGGTGTATTGGAGATAGAGATTGTCAATTTAAATGCCTATTTTTCTTTTTACCTTGCATGTAGCTTTGAGTTATGGGAATTGAAATTATTTGCCACTGGATTTGAGGTTACTCAATTCATTTCATGTAGAATTCTGACAAACTGCCAAGAGGGGATTTCCATCTAGTCAGCACAGGATGGATCCATACCCATTTCACATGAAACATCGAGCTGTTTTCTTACATTCTTGGGCTTGGAGTCAATTTTCTGTATCTTGAGTTGTGTGCATAAGCCACGTGAAATGCTAACCCCACATATTATCCTACTAATCCCACTGACACTAAAGAAATTTTATCCCTTTGTTAGACTAGGCCAAGGACATATTTATATTTTGGATTGGTTTCGCAGTGTGACTGTTGTGGATGCCCTGATTTGGATTTGAATATATTTGCGGGATGGGGCACAGGAAAGGCTTGATTGCCACAGCACTCAGAGAGCTCTGAATAACTCTGGAATTTGGAAAACTTGGTAAAAAGTACTCTATAGCATTAGGCTGCTCGCACAATTGACTCCTTCATTCCCTTATCCAATGAGGTCTAGGCTTTTATTTTTGATCAGTCTTTAGATGTGGTATTGCAATTATCTTATCCAATTCAAATTCCCATCAGGCTGCTGCTTCATGTATGATGAATATGGGAACCAGATGGGATTCATTTTCGCTTATTTATTTTAATAATTAAATGTGTTCCATATGAAGTAAAAATGAAAAACCAAATGGGTTGTTTATTTTTAGATTCTGATATTTGGGTTCGGAGCCTGGGTGCTAATTTCTGTGACTCAATTCATATGTGAATTTTTCACATTCTAATGTACATGTAATGTGCTTCTTCTGTTGATGTGCTGCTGAAACCTTTATTGCCTTTGATGCCCCTAGGTTTGATTATTCCAGTGCTCTCCCAGCTGGCTTCCATCTTTAGAATCATAGAATCTCTAGTGCAGAAGGAGGCCATTTGGCCTATCAAGCCTATACTGACAACAATCCCACCCAAGCCCTTTCACAGTAACCCCACATATTTATCCTATTAACCCCCCCGCCCCAACACTAAGGGATAATTTAGTATGGCTAATCCATCTAATCTGCAGACCTTTGGACTCTTGACTCTCTAAATTCGGGATCATTCATAATTTGCAGCAAGTCCCATTCGCCCATCAGCCCAGTGCTTGCTGACCTACATTGACCCCTGATCCCACAATGCCCCCTTTTTTGTGTCAGAGTTCATCCATGTTGTCAGATCCCTCCTTGGCCTTTCCCTTCCAACATTATAACCCTCCAAGATCACTTGGGCTCAACTCTGCCTTCTTGTGTACACCCGATTTTACTGTCATCATTGACTGCCAAAACTTAAAACCCTGAAACTCCCTGCCTGAATCTCCTCTTTTAAGATGATCTTTAAAACCTACTTCCCTGACAACGTCTAGGTCACTTGTCTTTAAATTTGTTCCATGATTCTGTTAAATTTAATAATGTTTCTGTGAACAACTTGGATTTTTTATTGTGTTAAAGGAGGTAACTATAAATACAAGTTGCTATAAACTGCAAGTAGTTGTTATACATGGTAAAATTTCAAGGAAAGCAAATTGGTATAATTAACATTTTTTTTCAGCATCAGTCTGTGTATCATTGATTTTGAGCTAAGTTTCTGTTAATTTTTAATTTAGTATGTAGCGGAACAAAAAGCAACTAAAAAGAATGGATGTCTTGTGAAATTGAGCCTCGCATTGCTGACTGACCAAGAATTTCAGATGTTGCATTAGAAATCACTGGCTCCTCAATCTTGCAGTTTGTAACACTGTCAAAACCATATGCCAGAGCCATCTTTTATTAGTTAAGGATTGAACTCTGACCTCTCTGCTGTTTTAAAAAAAAGCACTGGCACTATATATAAAACTGATCTCCTGTTGCCTGATTGATATTTGCTAATTAAAGCGGGTACAATTTTGTCTTTTAACAAGCATTTATACAGTTACATGGGTAAGATGGGTATAGAGGGATATGTGCCAAATGCGGACAATTGGGATTAGCTTAGTGGTTAAAAACTGGGCGGTATGGACAACTTGAGCCAAAGGGCCTGTTTCCATGCTGTAAACCTCTATGACTCTAAGAGAAATCTTCTATCTGAAAATTCTCCTTGTGGCTCAGCCTTGAATGAAAATACTGAACTTCCTAATTATTGTTATGAGGGCAAATAACTGTATGCTAAAGGGGCTGTGCAATGGCAAAGCTGTTTTTTATTCAGTATTTTGTACAGTCTTTCACCCTGAGTCTCCTCCACAGCTCTTGGTTCTCCAGATATTGCAAGGAGTGAACTTTTCGCTTTTGAAGAGAAAATGAAAAATCCTTCATGAATACAGTGACTGTTATATTATGAGTTGGTGCACAGATTGTGTCTGCAGTAAGTCTAATAGCAAATTGCAAGCAAGTCCTTAAAATGCAAAGGCTGATCGAATGGTTACTAAGTTTGTGGGGACTGAAGAAAGGTGGGTCAGTGTCCTGTTATCTTTGAAAGTAACTACAAACTGTCACATTTTATCCATGAATAAAAATGATTTTTTTCAAATTTGTTACTGAAAATAATCGTTTATATATTTGACCTTGAATATCTAAGTGTTTTTCGTGCAATTTAAATACCATTATTATCACTGCACACACAAATACTTCAGACCGCAACAAAAATGTCTCGAGAAAGGTAATTTGTTGCAGGGTTATGCAACACATATAATATTGAGGAGAAGATTTTTTGGCTAAATGAACGGATGGAAAATTAATTAACGTGCTATGTTTTAAAGAGCCTTGTTTGTTGTGCAAATGGGCTGATATCAAAGGAATTG
This sequence comes from Carcharhinus amblyrhynchos, assembly GCF_965287045.1. Taxonomy (NCBI): domain Eukaryota; kingdom Metazoa; phylum Chordata; class Chondrichthyes; order Carcharhiniformes; family Carcharhinidae; genus Carcharhinus; species Carcharhinus amblyrhynchos. The sequence goes on along the minus strand of NC_137328.1, from coordinate 28,306,207 downwards.
TTTGAACAATTGTTCTGTTTGTTCTTAATTAAAGGCAATATTTTCAAATGGGGATGATACTTGATGTGACAGTATTTGGATTAGACTATAGTATTAAGTCAAAATACTACAATAAAACTTGTCCTTAGAATAAAAGCCACTGAATTGAATATGGTGCAACAATAACCTTACAATATGCTTCCTATCTCCGCCGCACCTCCCCAACACACTCACTGCAGTTTTGGTACAGGCTGACTTGACCTAAGCTGGATTTGGACACTGAGTTTCACTTTGGAGTCAGCTTGGGCTCTGACGTACAGTTTTGTGTTGCTGCGAAGCTGAAACGTCATTGATAAACCTGCTATGTGAATGCATCCTAAAATATATAAATCTTCCACATGGTAACTGCACACTTCATATCAGGTGCACAAAAGAACTGAAAGGAACATCTCAACCTAATACTTCTCACATCAAGTATCACCTCCATTTGAAAATATTGCCTTTAATTAAGAATAAACAAACATGACAGTTGTTCAAACAATTCCTTTATTATCATATTTGCACAGCAAACTAGGGTCTTTAAAACATAGCACATAATTAATTTTCCATCAGCTCATTTGGCCAAAAAATCTCCTCAATATTATTACATTGCTTAACTCTGCAATAAATTACCTTTTGCTAGAACTTCTCGCTTCTGAGAGGAGAAAATAAAAGAATCATTCATGAGTACAGTAACTGTTATATTATCAGTTGGTGCACAGATTGTGTTTGCAGTAAGTCCAGTAGCAATTTGCAAGTAAGGCCTTAAAATGCAAAGGCTGATGCAATGGTTGCTAAGTTTGCTAAGGAATCTAATTTTTTTAAAAAAGAGTGGGACCTGAAAGAGAGGTTGCAACACTATTAAGTCTAGTAAATAAAACTATTTAAGATCATTGGAAAGGATAGGAAAACTGGCTGGAGAGGGCATTAATACAAATGAGAATATAGGTCAAGAAAAACAGGCAACTCAGTTAGAATTGAGGAATGAAAGAGAATTTAAAACAGCAGTAGGAGTTGTCTGCACATCTCCTGGTAGCATTAGTGAAGTGGCAGAATATGCTAATTCAGAGATTAGAGAAGCTTCAAGTGAAATCAGTTTTAATGGGAGTTTCCTGGAGCAAAATCATAGAATCGTACAGTGCAGAAGGAGGCCATTTGGCCCATCAAGTCTGCACTGACCACTATCCTACCCAGGCCCTATCTCTATGACCCAATGCATGTACCCTAAGAAGTCTAACTGACACTAAGGGACACATGGTAGGTTGTTGCATAAGGTTAAATCTCACGGGATCCAGGGTGAGGCAGACAAATGGATACAAAATTGGCTTGATGACAGAATATAGAGATGCCTGCGTTGGACTGGGATAAGCACAGTAAGAAGTCTCACAACACCACGTTAAAGTCCAACAGGTCTATTTAGTAGCACAAGCTTTCAGAGTATCGCTCCATCTTCAGGGGAGTGAACACAACTCTTCACAAACAGGGCATATATAGACACAAACTCAATTTATAAGGTAATGGTTGGAATGCGAACTTTACAGATAATCAAGTCTTAAAGGTACAGACAATGTGACTGGAGAAAGGGTTAAGAGTTTCCTGTTCTTGGTGTGCATGTAGATGGCGTAGTTGTCTCATAATAGAGTCATAGAGGTTTACAGCATGGAAACAGGCCCTTTGGCCCAACTTGTCCATGCCACCCTTTTTTTAAACACCTAAACTAATCCCAGTTGCCTGCATTTGGCCCATATCCCTGTATACCCATCACACCCATGTAACTATCTAAATGCTTTTTAAAAGACATAATTGTAACTGCCTCTACTACCACCTCTGGCAGCTTGTTCCAGACACTCACCACCAGTTGTGTGAAAAAATTGCCCGTCTGGCCACTTTTGTATCTCTCCGCTCTCACCTTAAACCTGTGCCCTCTAATTTTAGACTCCCTTACCTTTGGGAAAAGATATTGACTATTTAGCTGATCTATGCCTCATTATTACATAGACCTCTATAAGATCACCCCTCAGCCTCCTATGCTCCAGAAAAAAATGTCCCAATCTATCTAGCCTCTCCTTATAACTCCATCAAGTGCTGGTAGCACCCTAGTAAATCTTCTCTGCACTCTTTGCAGTTTAATAATATCCTTTCTATAATAGGGTGACCAGAACTGCACACAGTATTCCAAGTGTGGCCTTACTAATGTCTTGTACGAGTTCAACAAGACATTCCAGCTCCTGTATTCAATGTTCTGACTGATGAAACCAAGTATGCTGAATGCCTTTTTCACCATTCTGTTCACCTGTGACTCCACTTTCAAGGACCTATAAACAGATATCCCTAGACCTCTTTGTTCTGTAACTTTCTCCAACGCCCTACCATTACCTGATGACAGAAGACAGAGAGTGGTTGTAGAGGGTTGTTCTTTAAACTGGAAGCCTGTGACCAGTGGTGTGCCTCATGAATCGGTGCTGGGTCCGTTGTTATTTGTCATTTATATTAATGATTTGGTTGAGAATTTAGGAAGCATGTTAGTAAGTTTGCAGATGGCGCCAAGATTGGTGGCACAGTGGACAGTGAAGAAGGTTATCTCCGATTGCAGCGGGATCTTGGTTGGGCTAGTGAGCTGATGAATGGCAGAAGGAGTTTAATTCAGACAAATGTGAGGTGATGCATTTTGGTAGATTGAACCAGGGCAGGACTTACTCAGTAAATGGTAGGGCACTGGGGAGAGTTAAAGGACAAAAATCTAGGGGTACAGGTTCATAGCTCCTTGAAAGTGGAGTCACAGGTGGACAGAGTGGTGAAGAAGGCATTTGGCATGCTTGGTTTCATTGGTCAGAACATTGAATACAGGAGTTGGGACGTCTTGTTGAAATTGTATGAAACATTGGTAAGGCCACTGCGCGCAGTTCTGTTCACTCTGTTACAGACAGGATCTTATTAAACTAAGAAGAGTGCACAAAACATTTATTAGAATGCTACCGGGACTTGATAGTTTGAGTTAAAAGTAGAGGCTGGATAGACTGGGACTTTTTTCTCTGGAGCTTAGAACATAGAACATTATAGCGCAGTACAGGTCCTTTGGCCCTCGATGTTGTGCCAACCAGTGGAACCAATCTAATACCCTCTAACCTAAACTATTCCAATATTATCCATATGCCTATCCAATGACCATATGAATGCCCTTAAAGTTGGCGAGTCCACAACTGATGCAGGCAGGGCATTCCACACCCTTATTACCCTCTGAGTAAAGAACCTACCTCTGACATCTGTCCTATAATTATCACCCCTCAATTTAAAGCTATGTCCCCTCATGTTAGCCATCACCATCCGAGGAAAAAGGCTCTCACTGTCCACCCTATCTAATTCTCTGATCGCCTTGTATGAGGAGGCTTAGGATGATCTATAGTGGTCTATAAAACGATGAGGGGTATAGATCAGCTAGATAGTCAATATCTTTTTCCAAAGGTAGGGGAGTCCAAAACAAGAGGGCATAGGTTTAAAGTGAGAGGGGAGAGATACAGAGGTGTCCAGAGGGGCATTTTTTTCACACAGAGGGTGGTAGGTATCTGGAACAAGCTGCCAGAAGTAATAGTAGAGGTGGTTACAGTTTTGTCTTTTAAAAAGTGCTTAGGCAATTACATGGGTATCTAGGAATATGGGCAAAGTGCAAGCAATTGGGCTAGCTTAGTAGTTTTAAAAAAAGGGGCGGCATAGACAAGTTGGGCCAAGAAGCCTATTTCTATGCTGTAAACCCATGACTCTAATTTAGCATGGCCAATCTTTGGATTGTGGGAGGAAATCAGAGCACCTGGAGGAAACCCACTCAGACACGAGGAGAATGTGTATGTGGAGTTTGCACAGTGACCCAAGGCAGGAATTGAATTCAGAATCCTGGTAAAAAGAAAGTTTATTTAGTCACAATTCCCCTAGTCGCCACAATCTGGCGCCTGTTCGGGTCAATGCACTTAACCAGCATGTCTTTCGGAATGTGGGAGGAAACTGGAGCACCCGGAGGAAACCCATGCAGATAGGGGGAGAATGTGCAAACTCCAGACAGACAGTGACCCAAGCCGGGAATCAAACTTGGGTATCTGGCACTGTGAGGCAGCAGTGCAAACCGTTGTGCTGCCTATATGCTCTAAAACCAACAAGAGGCCAGACCATATGCTAGATTTAATGAGCCAGATAGCTAATAATCTAACATTAAGGACATGCATTTAATGGTGATCACAATATGATCACATTCAATGTTAACTTTGAAATTATTCTAGATTTTTGAATGGTTAACAAAAGTTAAAAAGAAACTGATGATAGCAAACTGGTCAGAACTGTTATCCAGTGAAATTACAAGTGAATGGTTTTCAAACAATAACTGAGCCGAATGCAAGACCAGCGTACATTTCCAAAGGGAACTGGCATGGTAAACAGAAAAGGTGAGAGGTAACCAAATTAAAAGGAAGAGCATTAAGAAATGCAAAGATTATCCATTCTAAATTAAGATGGCTAGATCAGTAATTTTAAGCTTTAACTAGCTAGGGACATTGGAAATCCAGAGATTTAAAATGCAAAATGAGTGGAAGCTGAATTTGGTGTTAGTAGGAGCTCGGTGGGAGGGTGGGTTATAGTTTCTCTTGTCAATCTCAAACAGAGTGAATTTGAAGATTCTGTGTATGTAAGATAAGTATCTAGATCTTTGTTCTTTGTTCTAGATATTTTAAATTTGTATTCTATAGGAATAAAGGGAATATTAGGGGGGGGCTTCTTCACACAGAGAGCGGTGGGAGTGTGGAATGAACTGGACAAAGTGGTAAACGCGGGGTCACTTTTAACATTTAAGAAAAACTTGGACGGGTTCATGGATGAGAGGGGTGTGGCGGGATATGGTCCAAGTGCAGGTCAGTGGGTCTAGGCAAAAAATGGTTTGGCAGACCAGAAGGGCCAAAAAGCCTGTTTCTGAGCTGTAATTTTCTATGGTTCTGTGGACTATTAGAGCTTCCAAAGTGGTGGGTTGAACCAGCCCATTTCCAACAGATCAAAAATTTTCCAGTAGGGAACAGAGAGTGGGATCTTGATTCACACCAGGGAAACTGGTAAAGCCTTTTGAACTCCGCACTGAATTCAAACACACCTCATTTTGCCTTCCTCAACATGAGAGTTATGAACTGAAGGAGTAAGTATAAAGTCTCTTAAAGTGTGGTTAAGATCTGTATAGCTTTCATCATGTGAAGTTATGTAAATCCCCAACCTTTTAAAGTGAAATGAAGACAGCAGATGTAAGTGCCAGCTTGTTAAAAAAAACTCTGCTTTAGCTGTTGATGTTTGGTTGATTTCCAAAAGCTATAATTATCACAGCTTGGTCTTGGGAGGAAGAGGTGGAGATGGGGGTTCTGAGTTCAGAATTTGGTTAACAGCTCAATGAAGTTGTGCAATTATTAGTGTAAGTTCTTTTATTTTTATAAGAAATGAACCAATTGAGATTTAAAAAATGTGAATTGGCTTTCATGAATGGGATTTTTTTTTAATATAGTGAAGACTGAATTACATTTTTAAAACTATAGGATCCCATATAACATTGCACTGTTTAACATTGTTTCATAAAAACATAGAAAAACTACAGCGCAATACAGGCCCTTCGGCCCACAAAGTTGTGCTAAATTAGAGGTAGATTAATCTCTAATCTATTTTAGAGATTACTAGGCTTACCTATAACCCTCTTAACTTATTAAGATCCATGTACTTATCTAAAAGTCTCTTAAAAGACCCTATCGAATCCGCCTCCACCACCGTTGCTGGCAGCTGATTCCAGGCACCCACTACTCTCTGAGTGAAAAACTTATCCCTGACATCTCCTCTGTACCTACTCCCCAGCACCTTAAACCTGTGTCCTCTTGTGGCAACCATTTCAGCCCTGGGAAAAAGCCTCTGACTATCCACTCACTCAATACTCTTTAACATCTTATACACCTCCATCAGGTCACCTCTCATCCTTTGACTCTCCAAGGAGAAAAGGCCAAGCTCCCTCAACCTATCCTAATGAGGCATGCTCCCCAATCCAGGCAGCATCCTTGTAAATCTCCTCTGCACCCTTTCTGTGGCTTCCACATCCTTCCTGTAATGAGGCAACCAGAACTGAGCACAGTACTCCAAGTGGGATCTGACTAGGGTCCTATATAGCTGCAGTATTATCTTTCGACTCCTAAATTCAGTTCCTCAATTGATGAAGGACAGTACACCATACACCTTCTTAACCATAGCTTCAACCTGTGCAGCTGCTTTGAGCGTCATATGAGCTCGGACTCCGAAATCCCTCTGATCTTCCACACTGCCAAGAGTCCTACCATTAATATTATATTCTGCCATCCTATTTGACCTGCAAAATGAATGACCCCACAATTATCTGGGTTGAATTCCATCTGCCATTTCTCCGCCCAGTCTTGCATCCTATCAATGTCTTGCTGCAACTTCTGACATCCCTCCACACTATCCACAACATCTCCAATCTTTGTGTCATCAGCAAACTTACCAACCCATCCCTCCACATCCTCATCCAGGTCATTTATAAAAATCACAAGAAGTAAGGGTCCTAGAACAGATCCCTGGGGCTGGTGACCGACCTCCATGCAGAATATGACCCACCTATAACCACTCTTTGCCTTCTGTGGGCAAGCCAGTTCTGGATCCACAAAGCAATGTCCCCTTGGATCCCATGCCCCCTCACTTTCTCAATAAGCCTTGCATGGGGCACCTTATCAAATGCCTTGCTGAAGTCCATGTATACCACATCTACTGCTCTTCCTTCATCAATGTGTTTAGTCACATCTTCAAAAAATTCAATCAGCCTCGTAAGGCATGATCTGCCTTTGACAAAACCATGCTGACTATTCTTAATCATATTATACCTCTCCAAATGTTCATAAATCCTGCCTCTCAGGATCTTCTCCATCAACTTACCAACCACTGAGGTTAGACTCACTGGTCTATAATTTCCAGGGCTATCTCTACGCCCTTCCTTGAATAAGGAACAACGTCCGCAATCCTCTGGAATCTCTCCCGTCTCCATTGATGATTCAAAGATCATCGCCAGAGGCTCAGCAATCTCCTCCCTCACCTGCTACAGTAGCCTGGGGTACATCCCATCCGTTCCCGAAGACTCTTCTAACTTGATGTTTTTCAAAAGCTCCAATACATCCTCTTTCTTAATATCTACACGCTCAAGCTTTTCAGTCCCTTTTCCATAGTGAATACTGAAGTAAAGTATTCATTAAGTACCTCTGCTATTTCTTCCGGTTCCATACAGTCACTTCAATGTCAATTAGTTATGGATTCATTTTGTCACATTGCACGTTTCATTTTCAAATTATGCATGTTGGCTTCATGTAAGCTACATGATGCGATTGCCACAATTTTGGAATGGCCTCTCCCACCCCTGACACTTTCTCTCACTGCTAACGCTCCATCTTGCAGTACTGCTCTTCAACACACCGTTTTGCTAAAGCCCCAATCCAACTTGTAGTCTTTACTGTTCCCTAATCCAGAATGTTGATTCTCTGACTCGCGGCCTCTCTAGCTTCCTAATCTACCTTCTCACCGATCCTTCCTTACACCATACCTTACACTCACTGATTCTCCAATTTGCCACTTCACTTTCTTGGACCCTTACTGTGAGAGAGAGCTCTGGAGATGAGGAGCAGGGTTAGTTATGACTTGCATAGCATACCTTCTACAATGAGTTTGGGAATCTCCCTTAGGGAATGAAGTAAATTGAAATAGTGTGTCGGACTGTAACTAAGAAAGGCAAAAGAAAGAAATAGTGCATCTGTATAAAGTGAGTAATTTGCTTCTATGAACAACCTGCTTCAGATTTGGAGTTTGGAGTTAGCCAGCTGCTCAGTAGTTGTGGCCATGAGATGTTGGGTTGTAGCATCCTGCAAGAGTGTGAGGGTATTGTTGCTGGCAGCACTGCTTCCCTGGTACTCAGCTTTACTGCTGGCAAGGCCGTGTCTGTAGCTCCAGGGATCTTAAACTCTGAGCGGGAGAACAATGCTGCTTTTCTGCAGCTCAGCTCCTTCCTCAAGCTGGGGCAGGGTTTCACTTCTACATGGGTTTTCAAACCACTGGGAGGTGGAGGTGGACTAAGTGAGACGGCTGCCACCACCTAAAACCAGTGGGGCAGGAAGGAGTCATATCCCAGCCCAATATGGTGTCCAGAACATATTTAATCTATTGTTGCAAAATCTCCTCATTGTGGGGGGTCAGGGATCTTTTATCAGGAGATTTCTGATCAAAAAAGGGTGAAGATCTTGAAGAGATCTTACCTCTTACAAGTCTCCCTCAGAGACGGTTCATGAGATGGAAACAAGAGTTGGGGAGACGGAGAAGGATCATTGCGATGGTGAATTAACTCAATGCATTCATCCCCCTGCCCACTCAAATGCACGCACTCATCTCTTCTGTCTCTCACATGCACACACAATTAGCCACTGCCCACACTCACACACACCCATCCCTCTCTTTCAGGCACTCTCCCCTTCCTCTCATGAGGACTTACCCCCTCTCCGTCACACATACTACACCCTATCTCTTTTTCACTCACCTAACTCTCTCACACAGGCACTGATCTCCCTACTGATATACTCAGATGTACTCATCTCCTGTCTCTCAAGCATTCCCTCCCCATCATATGCAACCCCCTCCCCTCATGTGCGCTCACCTACTTGCCACATGTGCTCACCTCCCCTCACGGGCGGGCGCACATGCTCTCCTCTCTCTCTCACAAATGGCTTTCCATTGCCAAATCCATTCCTGCTCCCTTACACATGCTTTTGAAATGCCTCAATAAGATTGGCTGGCCCCTTTGATTTATTCAGAGAAAAACCTCCTGGATCACTGGATGCTCACCGGCAGACTTGCCAGAGGCCTTGCTCTGCTTGACATATTTCATTGCTGTAATTACTTTTGAAATAAGGTCTAAGGGAGACTGGGAAATTATGACCAGTGCCCAGGCAGTTTCCACGCTCTCTTCCTTCAGTACATTTTGAAGCACCTTATCTAGTCTTGGTACCTTTATCAGGTACAGAAAGCCTTTGATTATCTCCTCCTTTTCAATCTTAAGCTCTTCAAGTGTCTGAATTACGTTTTCTTTTACAATGACTTGTCCAGCAGCTTCTTCATTTTGTGGAAAATTCACTGAACACCCTTTATATAAACACCTCTCTCTCTTTTCCTACTACTACTTGTTGTGTTCTCTGCCCGAAGGCAAGTCTGATATCAGGACTCCACCTTGGATGGGCTCAGGAGGCAGGTCCTGAAATCATTCCAGCCAGAACAAATTCAACCCCATGCTGTTGGCACGAATCTGACCCAGACTGGCCAACTAGCCAATAAGGATCCACCAGCCCTTCTAAGGAGGTCATGGTTATTGGAAGGATAAGCAGCAGGTTATGAATGACCCAGACAATAGGAAATTTTGGAGGCGAGAGGATGTGTTAGGGTTGTGTTTGGTGGGGATTGCAGGGAGAAAGACACAGTGGGGCAACAACCAGTAGCTGTCAGCAGAAACCACCCCCCAATATACGTGCTTGCATGCACACACATACACTGTGCACAGCAAATGAGCCCACCTACAGCTGGGTTAAAAGGCAGGGGCACATCATTCTTCAGTGGTCATCGATTGACCATTGAAGGGTATTAATCAGTGGCGGACCAGGAAGGTCTACAATGAACCCTCCTACCCAGAATTTAGTTCTGGTGGAGGCAGAGGCAGGGACCTGTTGGAGTTCTCCGACCATCCTGCTTATTTATAAGGCCCTTGTCACCTCTAGGTTCGCTTCCAATAAAAGCAGAAGATTGCACCAGATTACTTCCCTTCTTATGTTGAATCCTTCTAATAGTTTACTATTTCCTACTCTACTCTTGACTATCTTTCCCCTTATGTTTTGCACCTTGATATCCGTCTCTGATATTACTCTCTGGTTCCCACACTTCTGCCAGGTTAGTTTGAGCCTTCCCCAGTACCACTAACAAAGACAGTTGGCACTTAAGTAGAGGGAGGTTAATTGAAATGCTTTACTTACTGCTTATTATCAAAGAAAAATGAAATTTTCAATTTGCCAGCCTAACTTCCCTAACTTTGGAGAAAAGGAAGCAACGATGCAATACTCAGTGGCCAACCAGAAATGGTCTTCCTATAATGTCTCACTTTTCTCACTTCAGTGATCACGACCTGCAGCACATTCTGCCTGGTCCACTTGACGATGATCATGACCTGCTTCACATTTCTCCAATCTGCTTTACAGTGACCCTAATCTGCTCCATCTGGTCACGTGACTAAGATCAAACTAGCTTGCCAGCAAATCCTGCTGTTGAGGCTGGTGCTAATAAATTTCCCTTGGGTAGAATACTCTAGGGCAACTTGTTCTAATCAAGCAACAAAAAAATAGTGCCATCAGGATTGGAAGGAAGGTGATTAATGGGTAACAGACCATAAGCTGAAACAACAGAGCAACCCAACCTGATGCAAAGTGTGTGCCATCATCAAAGATGCAAAAATTTGGAGAGAATAAAATGAAATAATTTGCTTGCTTAGGTTGGGTCAAGTCTGAGTTTTTAAAATCTATAGCTTATGAAATATGAATAGTAGTAAGTTTCACAACCCATTAAAGGCATGCAAGCTATTCTTGGAAAAGTTTATAATGTTGCAGAACCTCATTTCCAACATTCTCTGAGAGTGGCACAAATGTTAGCTCTGCTGTCTCACAGTGTCAGGGACACGAATTCTGTTCTGGCCTTGTGTGATTGTGTGGGTTTCTTTCTGGTGGGTGCTCCAGTTTCCTCCCACTCTGCAAAGATGTGCAGCTTGGGTGGATTGGCTATGCTAAGTCCACCCCAGTGTCAGGGGGATTAGCAGGGTAAATATGTGGGGTTACGGGAATAGGGCCTGGTTGGGATTGTAGTTGGTGCAGACTTGGTAGGCCAAATGGCCTCCTTCTACATAGTAAAGAGTCTATGATTCTAATTACTTGAGTAGCATATCAGTTTCATTATGTGTAGAGTCTTGACTGTATTGATGAAATGAATCAAATTTCTTTTGATAATATATGAAATAATTGATCCTTAGCAGGCAGTTGTAAGACTGAACTTTAGAGAGTTGTGCCATCCTAATATGGTGGAATGGTTGAGTCTTCACTGAATTTTGAGTTGAAATTTCTTCCAATAATTTGGTCCTTAGAGTATTTGGACTGCATACTAGATCCCTGTTCGTTTGGAGTTGGGAAAGATTACTGATTTGGAGTGCTGCAGATTAAATTAGAAATGTTCAATCACAGTGCTTAATCAACTTTTCCGGATATTTCAAGGATCTAACTGAGTCATGTTCTTCATTAATTTGATGTGCTCTGTGTTGGGGAAGAAAATATGGGGAGCCAGCAAGGCCATCATAAAGTCAAGCAGGAGCATTAACTCGTATTAAAATATGCACTCTTTGCAAGTCCAGGGTTCCCATTCTGGCCAGGTGCAAATCCTTTTGACCTGCTCTGATACTAGTGAGGAAAATTTAGTGATTGGAATGTTGTACAGCATGCAGTTGTCTTGACGAAGCAGTGGCTTTGTAATTTAGAACATTTCTTAAAGCAAATTAAATTTTATTATGATGGTTTGCAAGAAATGACTATTTTATGGAGCACTCTCAGTGAAACGGAAGCAAATTATGGGGGAATGTAGCTTTAATTGTCTGTAAAATAGAAAATATTGTGCTGATTATGGCACAGTGGATCTGCACATATTGCCATTCTCTTCAACAAACACCCTGTGATTAGAAGGTACCTTCTGGTGGTCATTATATTGACTAACTCTTACGGATTTGAACTGAAAGCCAATTAGATTTATGAGTGTACTAAAACATCCGTCTGCAATGTAATAAAATGTTCCTACTATAATTTGTGATCTCGCTAATAACACATACCACCCAATTAGTATTTACTGATCCATGCACCATGTTGTAAACTGTTTATTTAGTAAACTATGTGCAATTGTCTGCCTTTTGAGATCAGCAGATTGACTGCACACAGTCTTTGTTGTGTCACTGTACTCCCACATCCACTCAGCCTAGCTGCAATAATGATGTTGTCTGACATTTTCCCTGAACTATGAACTGCAGTGCCAATGATGCCGCTTTCTTTTTAATACAGGATTAGTTAATAGAAATGAGCCAGCCTAATTGTTGACAGTCTAATGCTCCCCTTTTGTAAAGGATGACACGAGGATAATTTTGTCATTTTGAATTTATAATAATAATCAAATTGCCTTCACAATTTGTCTCTTGAAAATATTTCATATTTGTAAGGTCTTTCATTCACAGAATTATCAATATATATTGTTCTGTAAGTTACCCACAGATAAATAGACATCAGTGGAATCTGGAACTCCTGGAGTTGGATACTATAGTGAGTTAGCAAGGTGATCTTTTTCTCTAAGAATAGAGGATTAATGTTGCCAAGGCTGATGCACAATAACCTCCTCATTCCGAACATGAGTTTGTGCAGTCTCCATCCACTTGTGGATAGTTTACCACTTGCATCCTAAAATGCGCAAATTGACAAATGGATGGAAATAAAAGCAAATTACTGTAGATACTGGAATCTGAAACAAAAAAAGAAATGCTGGAAAATATCAGTCGGTCTGGCAGCATCTTTAAGGAGAGAAAAGAGCAAACGTTTCAAGTCCAGACGACTGCTTTGACAAAGGGTCGTCTGGACTTGAAATGTCAGCTCTTTTCTCGCCTTACAGATGCTGCCAGGCCTGCTGAGATTTTCCAACATTTTTTTGGTGCCAAATTGGCAATGTCTCTTCAGAAGGGCACACCTGGATCAATAATGTCTCGCTTGAGCAGTAGGATCTGTGTTTTGGAAGTTGAGGTTAAATTAGATTTTTAAAAATTAAAATTTATTCTCTAGCTGATTTTATTGGCTTTAAAAATGCCTTTTGTACAGCATTTATTGGTATGGTTCCTCAAATCTGGTTTTCTGAAAACCAGGCATTTTTTAGAATATGCCAGACATCAAATTTAATTGAATAAAATAAAAAAAACTTATCTGGACAATTCAGCTCAGTATTGCATTGATGTGCCATGGCATCAGACCAATCATCTGCTTTGCTTTATACATGTACTCCGAGTGACCCTTCACGCTGTAAGACCCACTTGCCCTGAACCAACCAACCTGATATCCAGCAGGACGTTGGTCCCAAGTTGGCAATTTTGAACACCTCTGCCATCTACTTTTTATAACTTAACTCGCCACTTAAAACAGGCACCAGTAGCTAATTTATTATGGAGAAGGGATCTAACTACACAAGTTCCTAATTTTATCACTCTCCCTCTCACCTTGTTTTCTGAATACATTTACGAACAAAATTCACTAACTGCATGGATGCGCATATTGTTGCACTCAGACATTATTGCTGTATGGGTAGAAATGTTCCAAAAGCATGATATGCATTCCCTCCCAACACCTTATAATCAAAAGGGATATAATTTTACAGCTCATTCCTCAGTGGACCTTCAAAGGGACACTGTTAGTGCTGTAAGTATAGTCTGTATGACTGTGCTCTAGTTGCACTGCATCGTAGAAATTTAAAGAAGGTCATGAGGCCCACAGTAATTGTAATGGTACTTTGAAAGAGCTGTTGACATATTCCTTTTTCCTTTATGCTTTCAAAGTTTTTTTTCAAATATTTATTTCCCCTTTAAAAGCACTTCAGGATTCTGCTTATTGTTTGTGGGGTTCTGCTTCTGGGACGTTCCATATTTTAACAATGCTCAGTTTAAAATTAAATGATAGAAACCAGCTCTTTGAGATGCAAATTCTGAAGCATCATGGATCAGATTTTTCGACAGCATAGCAGCATGCGCATTTGTGCAGTTATGGGATTTTATTAGTAAATAAATTCAGAAAACAAAAGAGTGAGAGTCATAAAATCAGGAACTTGTGCAGTTAGATCCCTTCTCTGTAATAAATTAGCTACTGGTGCCTGTTTTAAGTATTAAGTTAACTGTGATGGCTTCACAGTAAAATAACCTACTTGTCTTTGTTCAGATAACAGAAATACAGCAATATTACAGGCGAGGATGGACCATTCAGCTCATCATGTCAAAATGGGCTATGTGCTTTGTGCCATTCACCCACTTCTTCTTTTAACCAAACTACAGAATTAGACTGTATCTACATTGCAGTCATGATCAATGGGGTACTTGAGGTCCAACCGACCGTGAAGGGAATTTAAGATAAACACAGATGGCTGGAGGTTGATGGAAAGCTCTAGATATGACAGCTGAATCTTTTATGAGACACCACGGTTGAATTTGTTGCTTATCAAAGCCTTTACAGGCAGTGGAAAGGTTTTAAACGTTCTCTCCTTGTTGGGAAGCCATGGCAACTTCAAAGCAAATCTGTGTGTATACATTGGGACTGAATGCACAGCTGGGCAGAATGGAACATCTCCCTGCCCATTCACATGAAATTGATGACATCCCTGTCTGAGGACTTCAAAGAGGTTTGCTGTCGCCTGCAGCTTCTGAAAGGGAGAAGGGAAAATCTCTGCTGAAGTGCTACAATGATTTAAAATTCTGCCAGGCGACTGGGGGACAGGGAGGTTAAAGTGATCTGGCCCCTTCAGCGTTTGTACAGCTGACTGGCAAGAATGCAGAAACTGATCAAAGGTCTATCTGAAATCACCATAAGTAAGAAATCTCACAACACCAAGTTAAAGTCTAACAGGTTTATTTGTAGCAAACACCACTAGCTTTCGGAACTGGCTGTTCCTTCGTCGGGTGGGTGAAATCATGAAATCACCATGCCAGAGGTGACCTTCAGGTTTGCAAGGGTTAGAAGGGCAGTCCAGCCACAATACCACCCCCCTCCATCCCAGTGGAGAATGGCATGATCAACCCGTTGCCCCTAGTCTGAGTCCACCTAACCCTCAGAAACATTGAGGGATTCTTCCTCTGCACCCTGGCAGCAGCAAAGGGTACTACTGGAACTCCTTCCTTGAGTTCTCTTGGGGCTCAAGACGCCAGACCAGGGCGTCTGGGTTTTGGAAAGTGGGGTTGGCCAGTGGTTTGCCTGCTAAGAATAAATTGGCATCTATCATCAGGAAGAAAACCTAAAGGTAGGACTGTGAATATGCCATTTCCAAGAATGCGAAACTTGAATAAACAGGCTGGCATTATGTTTCCAAATTACCGTCAAAATCTAGATGAATGAAAATAAGACTAACATTATTTGAGCTTGCTTGCAGTTCTCGTTCAGTACAATCGATCTTAAAGCTTTTGCTCGGGGCCATCTGTAAATTACAGTTGGCCTCATTTTCATACCTACACGGTTTTGTTATTTCATCGGGAGTCTCCCCCCACCCCCTCCCCGCCACACAGTGATGATAGGGAGATGAAGATTTACAAGGATTTTTCTTTAGTTTGAATGCTAATGGAATGTGATTGAATGCTGATTTGGAGGTGATTCAATTTAAAACCTGCCATTAAAAAAGAAGATTGGCAATCTCAAAAGCAATTTGAGTGAATTAAACCAAAATGCGTGCAATGTTTGAAGCACGACAGTGTTTGGCTTTTTTGAAATTGCAGGAACACCATAGAACTGGTTAAGCTCTCATGAATGAAGACAAATATTCCAAGAATCAAAGGAACCCTACAGTGCAGAAAGAGGCCATTTGGCCCATCAAATCTGCACTGATCACAATCCCACCCAGGCCATACCCCCATATCCACTAATCCCTCAGTCTATTCTTCAGTCAGTTGGAACAGTCATTGATTAAAAACAGAAAAAGCTGAAAAAACTTAGCAGGTCTGGCAGCATCTGTGGAAAGAGAAAGAGAAAGAGTTGATGGCCAAAATTCTCCCATAAAATTTCGAAGTGTCATATTGGTGAGAATATACGGTCTTCTCAGTGCACTCTGTCCCGCAATCCACGAGCAGTTTATGCATTAAAAGTACCTCCCCTGTGAATCAAGCTAGGTGCAAGAATCACCCAAAGTAGCCACAGCTGTGCACCATTAATGAGAGGGACCTGTATTTAAATGCTCCCTCTGCATTCTCAGCCAGTTACACCAGGAAACTGGCACCACGAAGGCCAGGTCCATGATTCATGGAGGAAAAGCTTGGATGCTGCTGAATGCTATGCCTGTCATGTATATCAGTCCCGTCCATCACTCATGGAATGCCCACCTCGACCCACTCCTGGACACCCAGCATCCTGCTCAAATCCCTCTGGCACTGCCCCCACCTCTCCCCCCAATCACAACTCTTGCCTAATGAGGTACAGTGCCAATCTACACCACCAAACTCCACTCTGTGGTCTGCCAGCCTCAATGATCTTATGGCGCATAATCACAGAGAGTGGGAGAAGGTGGTTGGTGGAACCACACCATGCCTTCACTTCACACTGGATCTTCACTTTTGACTAAAACTCTGGGGCTTTATTGTTTGTCTCTAACTGCCATTGTTACATCATGCAGAAAATGAGAATGTTTAAAGTTTATTTTATTAGTTTCACAAGTAGGCTTACATTAATACTGCAATGAAGTCACTTTGCAAATTCTCCAGCTGCACTCTCCAGCGCCTGTTCAGATACTCTAAGGGAGAATTTTGCATGTCTAAAGCACCTAATCAGCGTGTCTTTCTGACTGTGTGAGAAAACCCATGCAGACACCGGGAGAATGTGCAGACTCTGCACAGACATGATGTGAAGATGCTGGTGTTGGTTTGGGGTAGGCATTGTAAGAAGTCTCACAACAACAGGTTGAAGTCCAGCAGGTTTATTTGGTAGCACAAGCTTTTGGAGCGCTGCTCCTTCGTCACGTGAGTGCAGGATTTGGTTCACAAATAGGGCATATATCGACACAAACTCCATTACAAGATTATGATTGGAATGCGAGTCTTTTCAGGTAATCAAGTCTTTACAGATACAGATAATGCGAATGGAGAGAGGGTTAAGCACAGGTTAAAGATGTGTGAATTGTCTCAAGCCAGGACATTTAGTGAGATTTTGCAAGCCCAGGCAAGTCAAGGGGTTACATCTAGTGTGACATGAACTAAGATGCCAGTTGAAGCTGTCCTCGTGTGCAGAACTTGGCTACCAGTTTCTGCATTGTCGTGTGTCTTGAAGGCCATTTTGCAGAACACGCACCCAAGGATCAGAGGATCCTTGGATCACCCAAGGACTGTCCTTGACTGCTGAAGTGTTTCCCGACAGGAAGGGAACTCTCTTGCCTGGTGATTGTCGAGTGGTGTCCACTCATCCATTGTTGTAGCGTCTGCATGGTCTCCCCAATACACCATGCCTCGGGACATCCTTTCCTGCAGCGTATCAGGTAGACAACGTTAGCTGAGTCGCAAGGGTATATATTGTGTACCTGGTGATGATGTTCTCATGTGAGATGATGGCATCTGTGTCGATGATCTGGCATGTCTTCCAAAGGTTGCTGTGGCAGGGTTGTGTGGTGTCGTGGTCACTGTTCTCCTGCAGGCTGGGTAGTTTGCTATGGACAATGGTCTGTTTGAGGTTGTGCGGTTGTTTGAAGGCAAGAAGTGGGAGTATAGGAATGGCCTTAGTGAGATGTTCGTCTTCATTGATGACCTGTTGAAGGCTCCAGAGAAGATGTCGTAGCTTCTCCGCTCTGGGGAAGTACTGAACGACGAACGGTACTCTGTCCGCCGTATCCAGTATTTGTCTTCTGAGAAGGTTGGTGCGGTTTTTCGCTGTAGCACATCTGAACTCTTGATCGATGAGTCGAGTGCCATATCCTGTTCTGATGAGGGCATCTTTCAGCATCTGCAAGTGTCTGTTGCAATCCTCGTCATCTGTGCAGATCCCGTGTACATGGAGGGCTTATCCATACTGTGGTCTCAGTGACCCAAGCTGGGAATTGAACCCAGGCCCTTGGCACTGTGAGGTTGCAGTACCAACCACTGTGCTACAATTTAGTATTTAGATGGTGAAGACTGTCAAAGCTGCGTATAACTGAAATTGTTACTGGAGAGGTGCCTCTTATTACAGAGGTAAAACCATTTTGACAACGTGAATTACTATACACTTTTTTTCCAAATTTTCTTTGCTTATTTTATCGTCTCACGTACTGACCCACAAAACATTAAAAAAAAACTGATTAACAGCTCCAAAAATGCTGACAGTTCACTGAATAGAATGCTTTTGTTGACCTCTTTAGATGCTCAAATAAGCTAAATTCTATTTTTATTTACTGTTGTTTGAGAGGTCACATTTCACAGCTTGCTTTGTGCGCATACATATACCTAAAGAATATAAAATTGACGTCTCTGTAATATTTGGAAACCTGGAAGTATAATGAGATTTTTTAAAAAGTTAAAGGTTATTCAATATTGTTTTACTTGTCTAGGCAATGGTTTCTAGCCTTTTTTTTTGATGTTACGGCACAATTCTATCCTATAAACTTGTCGAAAAGCTTTTTTGGAGCAGTTTTCAGCCTGCCCGTTTGCTGTCGGACAGAATGGCGATGCAGCCGGAAAATCTGGAGAGAATCAGAGAAAATCTGGAGAGAATTAGCGTGCGTGTGTGGATGTTAAAAATCTCTAATAATGAGGAGGTCCGATAGCTGGAACTGAAGCTGTCACAAAATCTGGGCCATTGACTTGGAAAATTGTGAAGAATACAACAAAAATGTAAATTATATAAAGGGAACTTTGATTTCCTTGAAAACACAGTTCACAATTAATTTATCCAGTTCATACAAGGCTTAATATTTTGAAATAGCATCAACAGGAATGTTGACTGTTTTTCTTCACAGATGTTGCCTGATCTGAGTTTTTTTCAGTATTTTTTCTTCTTATGCCAGATTTCTAGCTTTTGCAATACTTTGCTTTTATATTAATATTTTGAGTACTATTTATTACCTCAGATAGAAAAATGAATTATGAAAAAGAAGCAGTAACACAAGTAAAAGAGAGATAGGAGAAAGCTGAAGTGCAGGACAGAAGTCCCAGCATAATGCTAATCTCGTATCCAGGCATCAACTAAATCATAGAACCCCACAATGCAGGAGGATGCCATTCAGCCCGTCAAATCTGCACCCACCACAATCCCACCCAGGTGCTATCCCCATAACCCCATGCATTTGCTCTAGCTGGTCCCCCTGACAGTACGGGGCAATTTAGCATGGCCAATCCATGTAGCCGTGGTGCGGCACAGTGGTTAGCAATGCTGCCTCTCAGCACCAGGGACCCGGGTTGGATTCCTGGTTTAGGTTATTGCCTTTGCGGAGTCTGCAGTTCTCCGCGTGTCTGTGTGGGTTTCCTCCGGGTGCTCCGGTTTACCTCCCACACTCCAAAGATGTGCAGGTTAGTTGGATTGGCCATGCTAGTGTCAGGGGGATTATCGGGGTTAATGTACGGTGTTACAAGGTTAGGGCCTGGGTGGGATTGTGGTTGGCACAGACTCAATGGGCCAAATGGCCTCGTTTTGAACTGCAGGATTCTATGAACCCGCACATCTTTGGACTATGGGAGGAAACCGGACCACTTGGAGGAACTCATGCAGACATGGGGGGAATGTGCAAACTCCACACAGACAGTGACCCAGGCCAGGAATCGAACGCGGGTCCTTGGCGCTGTGAAGCAGCTTTGCTAATCACTGTGCCATCATGCTGCCCATAAACATAACTATAGATATAAGTTATCAGCATGGTTTCAATATTGTGATTTTTTTTCAGAACAGCATATGCTGTTTTTTTACCTCTCTGTCTCTCTTGCTTCTCCAAGGGTTTATGCGCATTTTTGAGTTTTTGCTGTTCTGCAAGTGAATGGGATCTTTTGTTTTGAGTTCTGAGTCCCATTCGTCATTAGCATGGGCCTGAACAAAAATCTAAACTGCACATGTACAGCTGTTTCCCAGCTGTGCACATGCAGGAAGCCTGAGGTTCACCAGGCCTTGGAGATGCTGACCATGGAGCTGAAGATGAAGGTTGGCTTTAGTCTAACTACATGATTTTTAAATCATTTCAAATTTTTGTCCACCTGTACACCTAGATTAGTATGATTAGATAGAAAGATTAGCATTTTTTACGAAATCTATGATCATGTACGACTCGTTTGTGACAGTGTCCATAATTGACATTCAATTCTACAGGCATCATAAATTAACAATTGCAAATCAATGTTATTTTGCAATTCTAGTAGTTACTTGTCTTGCATATCCTAGGTAACATTTTGTGCACATCTGAGGTTGCAGTTTAACGTTTCCAAGATTTTTTGGCTATTATACATGTGAGCAAGTATTTTATGTTTTTGTTAAGTTTCCAGGTCCCACACCAACTAGCATTTGGGACACATGATTATGGGTGTACATAAGTTCCTCACTTGCAGAAGAGAATAGCTGATTTTAAATTTCATCAGTTAAATAAAACTGAAATATGTATTGCAATTTCTGGGATTGAAGTGAAAACCCATCTGATCCTTTTGAAACAGAAATCTTCCATTCCTCCCTGGTCTGGATGTGAGTCCAGAACCATAGGAACGTGGTTGATTCGTAACTGCTTTCTTACGAATAAAATTGAAAAGAGTAGCCAACATGATCTCGATGCTGTAAATGACAAAGGCACATTTGTCTGATTGGCCCTATAAAGTCCTCCACAAACAGCTGGGAACTTTTTCCCAAATTTGAGGGAGCTGTCCCACGGGCTAGCAAAGTAACAACCTAACATCCCAGATTGCTGCTTGATTGATACCTAATTCATCACCACAATGAAGAATTTTGGAATATCAAAATGATGTGATGTAAGTTGTTCCTTTTGTATAAAATGGTGTAAGTTTATCTGTTTATCTTTGAACTGTGAATTTGCAAACATGGTCTTAGTCTGTAGGGACAGCTGTGCAATTTACATGCAAGGCTTAGCATTGTACTTTTACACTGAACAAGCAGAGGAGGCTCGAGTGGAGCAAAAGCACTGGTGTGGACTATTTGGATGAAACAGCTGGTTTGTGCTATATATCATGTGCAATTAATGTTAACATTCGCAGAATTGAAATGAATCTTCTGTTTCTATATCAAAGCCCATGTTTTAAGAAAAGAAGATTGCAAAATTTTCTTTGAGTAAAAATGTAGCTCATTAGTTTTCAGCGTAGAACAGGACTAGCAGCCTTACTTATCATGGTCTCACAAACATTATTAACCAGGATTGCTGGAGGGCTTGGAGAATTGTACAGTTCTACAATTATCTGCAAACCAGAATATTTTGCCTTGCATTTTCCTT
This sequence comes from Carcharhinus amblyrhynchos, assembly GCF_965287045.1. Lineage (NCBI taxonomy): Eukaryota > Metazoa > Chordata > Chondrichthyes > Carcharhiniformes > Carcharhinidae > Carcharhinus > Carcharhinus amblyrhynchos. Next base: position 28,284,904 of record NC_137328.1, on the reverse strand, counting down.
GTTTCTTTTAAGTGTCAGAAGAGTTATCAGAAAGCTGCCCAGTTGTTGAGTGCAACTGCTGCAGAATCTTGCTGCTTTCAGTAATTTTTTAATAAACTGTTTATGATAGAATTCTACCTTTTGTTATTTTCTATACTTTGGGTTTACTTCCACAAGAGTGGGTTACGCTAAGAATTAGGAAGAAGTCATGTTGATGTCATAGTGTCCTAGAGGTTTACAGCATGGAAACAGGCCCTTCGGCCCAACTTATCCATGTCGCCCTTTCTCTTAAACCCAGAAGCTAGTCCCAATTGCCCACATTTGGCCCATATCCCTCTGTACCCACCTTACCCATGTAACTGCCTGAAGGCATTTTAAAAGACAAAATTGTGCCCGCCTCTCCTACAATTTCTGGCTGCTTGTTCCAGACACTCATCATCCTCTGTATGAAAAAATTGCCCCCCTGGAGTCTTTTGTATCTCTCCCTTTCACCTTAAGCCTATGCCTTCTAGTTTTAGACTCCCCCACCTTTGGGAAAAGGTGTCGACTATTTAGCTGATCTATGCCTTTTGTTATTTTATAGACTTCTATAAGATCACTCCTCAACCTTCTACGCTTCAGAGAAAAAAGTCCCAGTCTACCCAGCCTCTCCTTATAACTCAAACAGTCAAGTCCCGGTAGCACCTCAGTAAATCTCTTCTGCACTCTTTCTTTGCTTAATAATATCCTTTCTATAATAGGGTGACCAGAACTGTACACAGTATTCCACATGTGGCCTTACCAATATCTTGTACAACTTCAACAAGATGTCCCAACTCCTTTATTCAGTGTTCTGACCGATGAAACCAAGCATGCTGAATGCCTTCCTCACCACTCTGTCCACCTGTGACTCCACTTTCAAGGAGCTACGAGCATGTATCCTGAGATCTCTGTGTTCTGTAACTCCCCCCAATGCCCTACCATTAATCGAGTACCTCCTGCCCTGGTTCAATCTACCAAAACGTATCACCTCGCATTTCTTTAAATTAAACTCCATCTGTCATTCATCAGCCTACTGGCCCAATTGATCAAGAGCCCGTTGCAATCCAAGGTAACTTTTTCATTGTCCACTATGCTATCAATCGTGGTGTCATCTGCAAACTTATTAACATGCCGTCTTTATTCTCATCCAAATCGTTAATATAAATGACAAATAACAATGGACCCAGCACAGATCCCTGGGGCACACCATTGGTACAGGCCTCCAATTTGAAAAACAGCCCTCTATAAACACCCTCTGGCTTCTGTCATCAAACCAATTTTGTATCCATTTAGCTACTTCACCATGGATCCCATGAGATATAACCTTACGCAATAACCAACTATGCAGTACCTTGTCAAAGGTCTTGCTAAAGTCCATGTAGACAACATCGCCTGCACTGCCCTCATCTTGGTTACCCCTTCAAAAAACTCAAATTTATGAGACATGATTTTCCACTGTCAAAGCCATGATGACTGTCCCTATTTAGTCCTTGTGTCTCCAAATGCCTATAGATCCTGTCTCTCAAAATATCTTCCAACAACTTACCCAACACAGATGTGAGGCTCAGTGGCCTGTAGTTCCTAGCATTTTCCCTGCAGCCCTTTTTAAACAAAGTCACAACATTTGCCATTCTCCAATCTTCAGGCACCTCACCTGTGACTATCGATGATTCAAATATTCTGCTCGGGGACCTGCCATTTCCTCCCTAGCCTCCCACAATGTCCTGGGAAAAACTTCTTCAGGTCCCAAGGATTTATCCACCTTGATACGCTTTAAGACTTCCAGCACCTCCTTCTCTGCATTATGTACACTCCTCAAGACATCACTATTTATTTCCCCAAGTTCCCTCATATCCATGCTTTTCTCAACAATGAATACTGATGAGAAATACTCATTAAGGATTTCACCCATCTCTTGTGAATCCGCACGTAGATGACCTTGTTGATCCTTAAGAGACCCTTGTTACTCTTTTGGCCTTTATGTATTTGTAGGAGCTTTGATGGCACAATGGTTAGCACTGATGCCTCACAGCACCAGGGACCCAGGTTTGATTCCTGCTTGGGTCACTGTACAGAGTCTGCATGTTCTCCATAATGATTGCATGGGTTTTCTCTGGGTGTTCCCGTTTCCTCCCGCAGTCTGAAAAACGTGCTGGTTAGGTGCATTGGCCATGCTAAATTCTCCCTCAGTGTACTCGAAGAGGTGCTGGAGTGTGGCGATTAGATGATTTTCTCAGTAACATCATTGCAGTGTTAATGTAAGCCTACTTGTGACACCACTAAATAAACTTTAAACTTGTGGACCAAAATGGGCTTCATTCTAATTCATGTTAAATCCACCATTCACTTGATTCATGGAAGACAGTATCATAGAATCCCTACAGTGCAGAAGATGCCATTCAGCCCATCGAGTCTGCACTGACTTTCTGACAGAATGTCTTAATCAGACCCACTCCCCAGCCTATCCCCATAACCCCACACATAGAACCATAGAAAATTACAGCTCAGAAACAGGCCTTTTGGCCCTTCTTGTCTGTGCTGAACCATTTTTTTGCCTCGTTCCACTGACCTGCACCCCCCTCATCCATGAACCTGTCCAAGTTGTTCTTAAATGTTAAAAGCGACCCTGCATTTACCACTTTATCCGGCACCTCATTCCACACTCCCACCACTCTCTGTGTGAAGAAGCCCTCCCCTAATATTCCCTTTAAACTTTTCTCCTTTCACCCTTAACCCATGCCCTCTGGTTTTTTTTCTCCTCTAGCCTCAGTGGAAAAAGCCTGCTTGCATTCACTCTATCTATACCCATCATAGCCATATCCCATGGCTAATCAAACCTACGCAGCTTGGAAACTAAGGGGTAATTTAGCATGGTCAATCCATCTAACCTGCACATCTCTGGATGGCGTGAGAAAACCAGAGAAGCTGGAGACAGATGGAGAATGTGCAAACTGTACACAATCACCCAAGATCAGAATTGAATCTGGGTTCCTGCTGCTGTGAGGCAGTAGTGTGAACGACTCTGCCACCATGCCACCATACGCTTACTGCAACTTGATTTTTTAAGAAATTAAGCCTTTTTTTATGGTGACCCTTATTATTTATCAGTGAATGGAAGGAAAATACAATTAAGTTAGATTTGAGTTAATTGTTTGTATAACTGTACGCAAAACAAAATTCCAATAGGCTGTTTCCAGTGTGAACTATTAAACAACACCTGAGATACATCTTCCACTGCCATTCTATCCAAGTGGATAAAAATGGTGGGTCAGTTATTTGTCTACTGGGTAATGATTTGGGATTTCCTCTTCGTCATTTAGCTTGTGAAAAGTTTGTTTTTGGTCCAAGATGTCAGAATCGGTCTGGAGCGTAATCGTTGTCGAGGGCCGAGTTCCATTTGGGATAACTGGATAATTTTGCCGAGATCAGTGCGCTGTTCAAGGAGTGTCAGCCATCACAAATGGGATTGTTTGCATTCATTATCAGCTGCATTGTGCTGTCTTGTACAATATCTTTGGCAGCATTCCTTGCTTTTGTTTCCAATTTGTAAAAATTACCTGGCATTGTCATAAGCTTGAGAATACTCTTAATTGATTTGTGTTGTTAATTTCTTCACACCTGCTTTTTGCTTTACAATGTATTTACAATGTCACTGTGAAACTTTGGATCACTGACAAGTTACATAGGGTAGCAATAAACTGTCACCAATATGCTGGCTTGGAGATGAAAAGCGGCTCCAAAATTTGAGTGACGCACGGCTGATGTACTGGGAGAGATGGACCAAGTCACTGCGCCAATCTTTTAGTGCAGTGGGCCGGGAGATTCGAGCGCCGGCTGACTCGCAGGATTCACGTTGGGCATCCAGCTCCAAGCGCATCTCCCAGCCTAAGTTTTTTGGCATGGAAGAATCCATGCTGAGAATGAACATAGAGGAGATTAGTATGCGTTTACGTACATTACCTTCTAATTAGGGAGTTTGCGACTAGAATCTCTGCCCCTGCTAATGTCTCCCCCCACACTAGCATGACACTGGCAGGGATTACAATAGCTGTATGTAAGTCAGAAGCTGGCATGGTCGCATTGAACAGGAATCAGGAGGTGAGTCTTATGTGGTTGCAGCCCCTGAAGTGCAGGGGAGGTTGTAGGCAGGACCTGGAAACTTCCTGCTTGCTGTGGGCAGGTCTCTGGAGAGTTTGGGTTTTCAGGGGGGGGCACCATGTGCTGCTTGAGGGCTCATCATTTCAGGCAGCTGTTGCTCCAAGCCGAAGTGCTCTGGTGAACATAGACACTCGTACTGCATGTATTCTGCGGTGAATGGGAACCCATCTTGTGATAACTTGCAGTAGGTCCCTGCCCCGTGTCACTGACATGCAACACATGCCTGGAAAGGAATGCTGTAGTTGTACTTATGACAGTTGCTCAAGGGAGTGCAATGGCCATGCCCACACATCTCCCTGCTTGCTGTGCTGGGCGAATGGGCCAGGAAATGGCAAATGGAATTTAATGTTGGCAAGTGTGAGGTGGTCCACTTTGGTAGGAATAATGGTAGGAAGGACTATTACTTACGGGGCGAAAAACTGCAGCAGGCGACGGTGCAGAGGGACCTCGGGGTCCTTGTGCATGAGTTGCAAAAACCCAGCTTGTAGGTGCAGTAGGTGGTCAGGAAGGCGAATGGGATGCTGGCCTTCATAGCGAGGGGGATTGAATATAAAAGTAGGGAGGTCTTGCTGCAGCTGTATAGGGCATTGGTGAGGCCGCAGCTGGAGTACTGTGTGCAGTTTTGGGCGCCGCACCTGCGCAAAGATATTTTGGCCTTGGAGGGAGTGCAGAGGAGGTTTACTAGGCTGATACCGGAGTTGAGGGGGTTGAGCTATGAGGAGAGGCTGAATAAACTGGGCTTGTACTCGTTAGAGTTTAGAAGAATGAGGGGAGATCTCATTGAGACGTATAAGATGATGAATGGGATGGATAGGATGGAGGTGGAGAGACTCTTCCCGCTCAAAAAAGACAGTAGGACTCGGGGGCACAGCCTCAAGATAAAGGGGAGGCGGTTTAGAACGGAGTTGAGGAGGAACTTCTTCACTCAAAGGGTGGTGAATCTCTGGAATTCTCTGCCCATTGAAGTGGTGGAGGGTGCCTCGCTAAATATTTTTAAGACGCGGGTTGACAGGTTTTTGATGGGCGAGGGGATTAAGGGTTATGGGGAGAGGGCGGGAAAGTGGAACTGAGCCACGACAGATCAGCCATGATCTTATTGAATGGCGGGGCAGGCTCGAAGGGCTAGATGGCCTACTCCTGCTCCTATTTCTTATGTTGTTATGTTTACAATGGTAGGCAACTTAATCAGATGATGCGTGGCACCACAGATTGTGTTGTGTTGCCAGCACCCACAAGTACTAGTCCTAGTGAGGGATTGGGGCTGGGGGGCGGCCGCGGTGGTGGTGCTGGGGTAGATACAAGCAATGACATTTATCTATCAATAGCTCTCTCTATAATCCCCACTGTGCAGAATGGACCTCGGGTTAATTGATCTAGAGCTCGCTATCATGGTGGTGGCCGTGAGGAGAAGTCAACAGCGATTCAGAGGTAGAGGGTGTTAGGAGGCCTCTCCGAGAGCAGCCAGTGGCAGGCTCTTGGCCACAAGGTTGGAGTACAGTCTCCCGAAAGGGTGGTCAGGAGAAGGGGGATGTGGAGACCAAGGCAGTACCAGGACACCCTTTGAGGGGCTGTCCGAGGTCATGTGCCATCCCTGGCTCCGCCTATTCAAGGACACAGTCTGCCACCTATGTGAGGTGCTCGCACACCTGAGAGGAGGAGCAGCCACCTGCTTCATGTAGAGGTTATGTTGACAGCAGCACTTAATTTTTATGTGACAGGGTCGTTCCAGTCAGCCAGTGGCAACCTATGTGGGATCTCACAGGTCTTAGTACACGGCTGTGTTCGCCAGATGACAGATGCCTTGTTCATGTGGACAGGCCAATACATCCACTTGGGTGTTGGCCAGGGTCAGCAGGAGGCCTGGGCTGCGGACTTCACCGCCATTGCCCGAATGCCTCATGTCCAGGGGGCAGTGGACGGGATACACATCGCCCTGCGGTCCCCATGAGGTGAGGGGCAACCATTTATTAACTGAAAAGAGTTCCACTCCCTCAATGTTCAAATAGTATGTGACTATCGGATGATCATCGTGCAAGTCTGTACACGCCACCTGTAGAGTGTCCACGACAGCTGTGTGCTGAGGCAGTTGGATATCTTTAGGCTCTTTGAAGACCAGCCCAGGATGCCGGGGTGGCTTGTGAGGGACAACGGCTACCTGCTGAGGTCATGGCTGATGACACCGGTATGGAGGCCCGAGTCTGAGCCCACAGTGCTTCCTGGTCCATAGGAGAGCATTGCATAGGCCTCCTCAAAATGAGACTGTATATCTGAATTGCTCTGGGTGCGCCCTCCAGTATGACCCTGAGTGTGTCTCCCGCATTATCATCATCTGCTGCATTCTGCACAACATCACCAGCTGGAGGAGGAGAATCGCCACCAGGAGGAACTGGAGGACTCATACGAGGAGCTGGAGGATGGAGGGCATGTGGTGATGGCAGGAGTCTAGCAGGGCAGGGCAGCAAGAGAGGCCCTGACAGCACGCGGCTGTACCTAGCTGGTGATGTCCAGTGTGGGGACTGCTGCCAACACTCTCCCACCACACCTCAGGGGCCACACTGCAGCCACTGCACCCCTACCTCCGCCCCCAGCTCAAAGCTGGCCCCTGAAACCACATGACCGTTCCCCACCTGCCCATCCAGCTGGCCCTGAATTGGCCGGCGTGAGGAAGGGGGGAATTGGAAGGTCCCAGGTCAACTGGAGATTCTTGAGTGGAAGGCTCAGGCATCAGCTCTAGCCCTTCCTCCTCCCTTGGGGTGCCCATCGGCCCCGGGATACTTCATGGGATGGCAGCGTAGCTGGACTGAGCTCCAGAAGCCTCCGGCATCACTTGGCTCTGCCACTCCTGGAGGTCCAGATGCGTCTGCCACATGGTCTGTGATCCCTCAGCACTGACTCTCTGAGACTGGGCCAAGCTCTGGAGTCTCTCCGCTACAGCATTCTATGAGTGGACCAGGTTCTGGAACCCCTCAGTATTAGCCCTCTGAGATTGGGCTGTGTTGTCAAGGCTCACAGACACAGTCTGCTGTGTCTCCAGAATCCCAGTGAGAGTCCCAGCCATGGTCAACAGTATCTCCAATATGCCCCGATACCTGTGGCTGCAGAGTAATGTGCCTCTAGGATGCTGGTGAAGCCCTTGGCTGTGGCCTGCTGTGGCTTTCCAGTGGCCTACTGTGTCTCCAGGGTGGCTTGGAGACTATCACAAATGAGGCCAGATCTCTGACCCAGACTTTCCATTGTGGATGCCAAACTTGCAGTGTTGGCCTGGTTTACAAGCTGTGCCAGCACCACCTCCTGCAACAGCGCTCTGTTTGACTCCTCGAAACAGTCTTGCAGTTGCAGCATGGTTGCTGACAGCCCATCCACAGCACCCTGGGTTTTCTGGTGCATCTCCACCAGCTTAGGGATAAGTGAATTCTGAAGCCTGGCATCTGTCTTGGGGCCAGCTGAATCCTTGCTTCTGGCAGACTTTATTGTGCCCACCTCCACCTGATGTGCGTTAGCAGTTGGATGTGCTCACCAGTAAGTGACCCAGAAGCCTCAGCACTAACATGGTCCACCGTTGTGATAGTCTCTGTGTTGATGGATTGTATGGATGATGCCTTTGCTGACTCACAGGTAGTGTGAGGATTCCTCAGGACCTCCCTCCCAGCTATCATCACCAGGTTGGTACAGAAACCCAGCAATATTAATGTGCCTTTGAAGGTCAGGAGGTAATGGAGCATTTTTGTGTTGGAGATGGCGAATATCTTGTACTTGGCATGTCCTTTGCCACTTGCCAGCTGAAGTTTTGGTATTTATGTCCTGCTGGAGCTTCTTTATTGAAGTAATTGTGATTGGGGTTAAATTCTATGTTGGTAAACAGCCCCACTCATGATCAGGTGACCAGGAAGGAGCACTGCTCAGGAGACTTCTATAGTAATGTAGGACTGCAGTGGTTAGTACACAGTAATGTGGAGATGCCAGGGTTGGACTGCTGTGTTTACGGAGGGCTTGTCCGTAGGGGATGGCTTCTTTAATGTGTTTAGGGTGAAAGCTGGAGAAGTGGAGCATCGTGAGGTTATCTGTGAGCTTGCGGTACATTGAAGTCTGAGGTGACCGTCCTTGATGGGATGTCTTGATGGAGATGCGTGTGTCCAAGAATGCAGTAACACAATAATGCAAGGTACACAATAACCATGACCATCTTTCTTTTATATCAGGCATGACTCCAGTAAAGCTTTTCCACAACCACTGTTGAATTCTATTTTGTTCATCCATTTTGATGCTAGATTTGATGCATTGATGTACTAATGACCTAATTCGTCTGGACACTGTGTTGGTGCTTAAAGTGAGAGAAGACTGACGGAAATTGTCTATTTGCTATCTAATTTTTGAAAATACTTCGTATTTGCCCCTCGCGTTCAGGCACTGGCCTCCACGGGTGATGGGACAGCATATGAAAAAGTGGGATGAGGCACTGTAGAAGATATGGAAATTTGCATGATTAAAAAAAATGGAATTTAATGCAAATTACTATTTGAGGTGGCTATGGTAGACTTTGTAAATGGATATTTTCTTTCCCGTCAAATTGTTTCATCTGTACAAGTTAATAGAACAAAAATTCCATCACTCTGACAGCTTTTTAACACTGTCGAGTTAATAGGCCGTAACTTCCAGACGGAATGCCGGCTTAGGTCGATTGAACCCCGCACACGCGCGTCTGGATAACTGGTGTAATGCACATGCCCTCCCTGCCCCCTTCCCTTGCCCCCTTCCCTTGCCTGTCCCCTCCCTTGCCCTTCTCCTTTGCCCTCCTCCCACCCCCTCCCTTGCCCTCCTCCCTTCCCCCACCCCTCCCTTCCTCCCTCCCCCTCCCTGCTCCCCCTCTCCCTCCCTGATCCCCTACCCCTCCCTGCCACTCTGCCTCCCTCCGCTGGCCCGGCCCTCCGCTCTACCCCCCAGACTCCCTTCAACTCACCCAACCCCCCAGGCTTCCCTTCATCTACCACTCCAAGCTCCCTTCATCCCCCACCCAGGCTCCCTTCATCAAGACAGATTAATAACTTTTAAAGTCAAGATATTAAGGGATGTAAATTAAAGGTGGGTAAAAGGGAGTTACAGATTAGCTTTGATATTGAACGTCTGAATGATTCAGGAGGGTTTAAACTAATTCAGTGGGGGAATGGGAACCTGAATTGTAGCTCCAAGTGTACAGGAGGTTGAGAGTGGTGAGGTCATGAATAAGGTTTCAAGGTCGCAGGAGTGTACTGGCAGGCAAGAAGGTGGTTTGCGGTGTGTCTACTTCAACACCAGTAGCATCCCGAATAAGGTGGGTGAACTTGCAGCATGGGTTGGTACCTGGACTTCGATATTGTGGCCATTTCAGACACATGGATCGAGCAGGGACTGGTATGGTTGTTGCAGGCTCTGGGGTTTAGACGTTTCAGTCAGATCAGGGAAGGTGGTAAGAGAAGAGGCATGGCATTGTTAGTCAAGGACAGTATCATGGTGGCAGAGAGAACGTTTGATGAGGACCCGTCTACTGAGGTAGTATGGGCTGAGGTTAGAAACAAGAAAGGAGAAGTCAACCTGTTCAGAGTTTTCTATAGGTCTCCAAAAAGTTCCAGAGATGTAGAGGAAAGGATTGCAAAGATGATTCTGGATAGGGGCGAAAGTAACAGGATAGTTGTTATGCGGGATTTTAACTTTACAAATATTGACTGGAAAAGCTATAGTTTGAGTACTTTGGGCAAAAACTGACCCATCTAATGTGTGCAGGATGGTTCCTGACCCACTATGTAGATAGGCCAACAAGAGGTGAGGCCACATTGGATTTGGTACTGGGTAATGAACCAGGCCAGGTGTTAGATTTGGAGATAGGTGAACACTTTGGTGATAATGACCACAGTTCGGTTACATTTATATTAGTGATGGAAAGGGATAGGTATATACCGCAGGGCAAGAGTTATAGCTGGGGGAAAGGAAATTATGATACGATTAGGCAAGATTGAGAATGCATAGGATGGGGAAGGAAACTTCAGGGGGTGGGCAAATTGAAATGTGGAGCTTGTTCAAGGAACAGCTACTGCGAGTCCTTGATAAGTATGTACCTGTCAGGCAGGGAGGAAGTGGTCGAGTGAGGGAACTGTGGTTTACTGAAGAAGTTGAATCGCTTGTGAAGAGGAAGAAGGAGACTTATGTCAAGATGAGACATGAAGGCTCAGTTAGGGCACTTGAGAGTTACAAGTTAGCCAGGAAGGAACTAAAGACAGAGCTAAGAAGAGCCAGGGGGACATGAGAAATCTTTGGCAGATAGGATCAAGGAAAACCCTAAAGCTTTCTATAGGTAGTCAGGAATAAAAGAATGAACAGGGTAAGATTAGGGCCAGTCAAGGACAGTAGTAGGAAGTTGTGCGTGGAGTCCAAAGAAATAGGAGAGGCACTGAATGAATATTTTTCGTCAGTATTCACACAGAAAAAAGATAGTGTTGTCAAGGAGAATACTGAGATACAGGCTATTAAACTAGACGGGATTGAGGTTCATAAGGAGGAGGTGTTAGCAATTGTGGAAAGTATGAAAATCGTTAAGTTCCCTGGGCTGGATGGGATTTATCCTACGATTCTCTGGGAGGCTAGGAAGGAGATTGCAGAGCCTTTGGCTTTGATCCTTAGGTTGTCATTGTCTACGGGAATAGTGCCAGAAGACTGGAGGATAGCAAATATTGTCCCCTTGTTCAAAAAGGGGAATAGAGACAACCCTGGTTATAGACCAGTGAGCCTTACTTGTGTTCTGGGCAAAGTTTTGGAAAGGATTGTAAGAGATAGGATTTATAATCATCTAGAAAGGAATGATTTGATTAGGGATAGACAACACGGTTTTGTGAAGGATATGTTGTACCTCACAAACCTTGTTGAGTTCTTTGAAAAGGTGACCAAAGAGGTGGGTGAGGGTAAAGCAGTTGATGTGGTGTACATGGATTTCAGTAAAGCTTTTCATAGGGCTCCCCACAGTGAGCTATTGCAGAGGATATGGAAGCATGGGATTGAGGGTGATTTAACGGTTTGGGTCAGAAACTGGCTAGCTGCAAGAAAGCAGAGGATGATGGTTGATGAGAAATGTTCATCCTGGAGTTCAGTTACTAGTGGTGTATCGCAGGGATCTGTTTTGGGACCGTTGCTGTTTGTCATTTTTATAAATGACCTGGATGAGGGTGTAGAAGGATGGGTTAGTAATTTGCGGATGACACCAAAGTCGGTGGAGTTGTGAACAGTGTGGAAGGATGTTGCTAGTTACAGAGGGACATAGGTAAGCTGCAGAGCTAGACTGAGAGGTGGCAAATGGAGTTTATTGCAGAGAAGTGTGAAGTGATTCACTTTGGAAGGAGTAACAGAGTACTGGGCTAATGGTAAGTTATTGGTAGTGTGGTTGAGTAGAGAGATCTCGGTGTCCATGTGCATAGATCCATGAAAGTTGGCACCCAGGTGGGTAGCGTTGTTAAGAAGGCATATGGTGTGTTAGCTTTTATTGGTAGAGAGATTAGGAGCCATGAGATCATGTTGCATCTGTGTGGTGCGGCCGCACTTGGAGTATTGTGTACAGTTCTGGTTACTGCATTATAGGAAGGATGTGGAAGCATTGGAAAGGGTGCAGAGGAGATTTACCAGAATGTTGGCTGGTATGGTGGGAAGGTCTTATGAGGGAAGGCTGAGGGGCTTGAGGCTGTTTTCGTTAGAGAGAAGAAGGTTAAGAGGTGACTTAATAGAGGCATATAAGATGATCAAAGGATTAGATAGGGTGGACAGTGAGAGCCTTTTTCCTTGGATGGATGGCTAGCTCGAGGTGACATAGCATTGAATTGAGTGGGGATAGATATCGGATGGATGTCAGAGGTAGATTCTTTACTCAGAGAGTAGTAAGAGCATGGAATGCCCTGCCTGCAACAGTAGTGGATTCACCAACATTAAGGGCACTTAAATGGTCATTGGATAAACATATGGATGATATTGGAATAGTATAGGTTAGATACACTTGAGATTGGTTTTCACAGGTCGGCACAACATCGAGGGTTGAAGGGCCTGTACTGCGCTGTAATGTTCTATATTCTATGACCTACTCCTGTTCCTGTGTTCCACTTTTTAATAGACTTCTGTTACTATTTACCCTTCAGATATGCGATACTTGCATCAGATTTAATTTCTGATATTGTAAGGTAGAAAATGTTCATTGCAGTCTCAAATTGCGTTTTAACAGAGAGATTGTTAGTTTGCTGAAAAATAAAGACCTATTTTTGCTTGGCTCCAACGTTTATAGTATTACTAGAAATGAGCCTTCTGGCAAGCTTTGAGGTTGACTTGTCCTTGACTGAGGTAGTTTTCAAGCGTAGCAGTCACCATTCATTAATCTGTTGCATTGTTTTGGCGGTCTTGTCACCATATGCTATTTAGTACACAGCCTTTGCTAAACAGAACACCTGCAGCTATGAGATGGATAGTTTATTATGAAAATGTGTGCATTCTGTATTCTTGTCTCTTTTTGCTGTAAAGAATTTAAAAGGAAGCCACAGTAAAAGCCCGTGCATTTCAGAAAACACTCAATATCAGATAGAGTACCTCGAGGATCAGAGAGTTTACAGCAGTGTAGAAAAAGAACACCACTTGATCTTCGGTGGTCTAATCAAACTTGAAGGCAAGTGACAAGGGAGAGGCTGGGTTCATGTTACAGGATGTTTTCAAAGGTTAATGTAGCAAGAAAGCAAGACACAATGGGACATAGTGATTTGTGGTTTTAATCCACGACAAGCTGATTCTGTAAACCTTTTAACAGCAAATTATTCAACTTAAATCATGCAACAAATTCTTTGTGAAAGAGGAGCTAGTGATTTTACACTACCTTTAGAAGCATTTTGTTTTAGGTAGGTGAAGAATTCCAATTGGATGTTGCCGCTGTAATGACATTGGTGGAGGAATGTTGAGCAAGCTCAATTCTGGAAAAGTCCGGGGCATTCTGCTTCAAAAACCTTGTTGCGGATGCCGCTCAATGTGGTGCCGGTTTAGCTCTGATAAGAGCAAACTTTAGTGCTTTGAAGGCAATTTATTTTCCACGAAAGATGAAAATGAAGAGTGGCAGATATGATTGCTTCACTGCGTTGCTGATGGTGTTGGTGTTGCAGCTTCTTGACAAATCCCCTTAAAAGACAATGCATAAAGTGCATTTTACGTATTAATGTAATTCTGGGGCCAGGGAGTTCAAGTCAAGCTAGTGGCGTTTGTGGCAAAATGTACTTCACTATAAATCAGTAATCATTGATAGATTCTTTATAACCTGATCTACTGCCTCTTAGCACTTATTAGATAATAGACAAAAAACATTGTCGTAGAAGAGTATCAAAATAATGCAAAAATCGAAATGCATACTGAAAAGATGTTTCCATATTTGGGAAAAATCAAATACTCTGATCAAATTCATCTGAAGTATGAAAGAATTATTCCCCACTGCTGATTAAACTATTTTATATAATGTGGTTGCATTCTGGAACTCAGAAGCTTTTAGTGATGACAGCGTAAGGATTGTTTTAATTCTTTTCCTGCTATTAACTCTTTGAATCAGGCTGGAGGCTGGCTTCAATAATGACTGTTATAAATATGAAGTTTGTAAGATTATTATGTTTTGAGACTGAATGCTTAATTTTGGTTTAATGGAAGAATGTGGCCTCTTTTGAATTCTGTCCAGCAACAACTTGGGTGGCTTGATTGTTAGAAGTTAAAGGGCGGTCCATCTAGACTTACTGAGAAGGAAGTGTGAGACATTCACACTTGTGAACAATAACCAGGACTGCTGTGCAGAGGTGAATAGATGGTTTGGGCTGAATTTTCACCCTTAAGTTGGGAGCACAGAGCTGGGAAAATTCCAGAAGTGGCAGCCCCAACTTGAGAAAGTAGCTTGGATATTATGATTTTTCTGGAGTAGGGGGAGGGGGAAAATAAACAACAAAGAAAATTACAGCACAGGATCAGGACCCTTTGGCCCTACAAGCCTGCACCGACCATGCTGCCCGACTGAACTAAAACCCCCTACCCTTCCAGGCACCGTATCCCCCTGTTCCCATCCTATTCATGTATTTGTCCAGATGCCTCTTAAAATTCACTATTGTATCTGCCTCTACTACCTCCCCCTGCAACAAGTTCCAGGTACCCACACCCTCTGTGTAAAAAAACAACTTGCCTCATACATCTCCTTTAAACTTTGTCCCTCGCACCTTAAACCTGTGCGCCCTGGAAAAAAGCTTCTGACTGTCCACTCTGTCCATGCCTCTCATAATCTTGTGGACTTCTATCGGGTCGCCCCTCAACCTCTGTTGTTTCAGTGAGAACAAAGCAAGTTTCTCCAACCTCTCATAGCTAATGCCCTCCATACCATGCAACATCCTGATAAATCTTTTCTGTACCCTCTCTATATCCTTCCGGTAGTGTGGTGACCAGAATTGAACGCTATAGTCCAAGTGCGGCCTAACTAAAGTTCTGTAAAGCTGCAACTAAACTTGCTAATGTTTAAACTCAGTGTCTTGGCTGATGAAGGCAAGCATGCCGTATGCCTTCTAGACTATCTTCTCCACCTGCATTGCCACTTTCAGTGATCTGTGTGTCTGTACACCCAGATTGCTTTGCCTATCAATACTGTAAACGGTTCTGCCATTCACTGTATATTTCCTATCTGTATTAGGCCTTCCAAAATGCATTACCTCACCATCCTGACTTGGAAATACATCACCGTTCCTTTGCAGTCACTGGGTCAAAATCTTGGAATTCCCTCCCTAACAGCACAGAAGGTCAATCCACAGAACATGGACTGCAGTGATTCAGAAAGGCAGCTCACCACCACCTCTAGGGCAACTAGGGATGGTCAATAAATGCCAGCCTAGCCAGTGACACCCATGTCCTATAAATGAATAAAAAAAATCCACAAATATTCACCACTGGCACACAGTGGTAGCCATGTGTACCATCTGGAAGATGCAGTGCAGCAACTTGTCAAGATTTGCCTGGAACCTTCCAAACCAGTGACCATCCAGAAGGACAAGGGCAGCAGTGCATAGCAGAGCAGTTCCCATGATTTGTAGCAGTGTGGTGTATGTTTCTCTACCTGGTTACTGAGGAAAGCGCCTGATCCACCATTGATCAGGCAAGGGGATGAGAATCAGAAACATGAGGAGGAGGAAATGCAACAGGAAACGGTGGAAGAAGGAAAGCACAGAGGGTACAATGTAGACAGCCTCTTTCTGCCCAGATTTTATTATTGAGTTATTAATGTGTGATACCGTTACCTCAACCACACGTCCCCTTTATAACACCTCCCTCCATCACTGACCATCACATTGTGCTTTTTCCAATAACACAAAAATAGAAAACATCAGAAAATTCACATTCCAAATCAAATTTATCAATTTAATCTTGACAAAATAGAGAATAATCCTCTTGTGTATTCCCTTAGTACCTGCCTTATGTGTGCCTTTATCTCTTGTGTTCCTAAGAGATGCTTCCTCTGGCTGCAGTGATGGATTCTCCTGTTTCAGGTTTTGCTTGTAAGCTGGGAGCAGGAACACAGCCTTGTAGTCTGATTTACCAAAGGTGATAGAGCCTTTTTGATATTTGTGTAGCAGTGGTCTAGGATGTTTGGGCCTCTGCTGGAACAGGAGATATGTTGGTGGTATCTTGGTAGAACACTCTTGAGCTTGGCCTGATTTAAGTCTCTGGCCACGATGAGCAAGGCCTTGGGATGTTTCGTCTGAAGATTATTTGTGGTGGTATATGTTTAGTCCAACATAATCTTCACATCCACATGGGGTGGGATGTAAACTGCTGTCAGGATAACAGAGATCAACTCCTGCAGAAGGTAGTAGCGTCGGCATTTTAGCGTCAGGTATTCTAGGGCTGTGGAGCTGAAACTCACCAGTGTTGCTTCTTCTAGGCACACGAAGGTATTGACTAGAAGGTAGACCCCATCTCCCCTAGTTTTGCCGTAGGCCACTGTGCGGTCCATTTGGTGGATTGAGCAGCCCTCTTGTTGCAGGGCATAGTCCGATGAAGCAGGTGTGATCCACGTCTCTGTGAAACAGTAATCCCTCAGTTCTTTTTTTGGAAGGTGAGTCTGGCTTTAATTTCACTTGTTTTCCAGAGAACGGGCATTTGCTAGGAGTAAGCTAGGGACGGGAGTCTTGGGACCATGTTGTTTCACTCTACCTGCACATTTTCCGTGTTTCCTGGAGTGACTGTTTCTTTTTGGGCCAGGGAGATGGTGAGAGTAGTATGCGGTATTAAGAGTATAGACGTGTCCAATGAGGTTCTTAGCTCTGGTCGGTGTGCAGATGGAGGATTTGTTGCCTTGCTTTTGGTTCCTGCATCATAAGATGGGTCTGCACAGTCAGGCGTTTCCAGAGGCTGTCAGGCTGCAGTTTGGTTTTGGAAATCGGAGTATGCCCAGACCATGCTCTGGTGTGGATGGGTCGAGGGCTGGTAAGTCGATGACATCTCTGGGGTCACGGATGTGCCGATGGCTGGGTCCACATGTTGGCGTCCTCAGGGTCACTGCCAGGTCGAGGGCTTCTTTCGGAGGTTGTAGGACCTCTCGACCTGCGAGTAAATTTTAAAAGAGCAATGTTGTTGTTTTTTTTAGCCAGTAGGAGTTGATTTTTAGGAGTGTTGGGTCAACTGTAGAAGTGGGGAGTGGGCAGAGTGCTTGGGGCCTGCACGAGATTGCAGTTCTCCAGTTTGGAGAGGTCGGGGGCTGGTGGGGTGGAGCTCTGGCCCTAGATTTGCTGGTCTGGCCATTGGGTTCGGTGGGAGCTCTGTGTGTGTTGGAGGGTGGGGGGCTTCTTGGTCATTTTCTTGTGCACTGGGAGCCGGTGTAGTGAAGTCCCCGGCTCTGGGACTGCAGCACCGATTTTGGATCCCACCTGGGCGGCTGGTCCGGGTCAGTTTCAGGTGAGGTGTCTCCAGGGTCCTATGGATTGTCAAATATGTAAGAGATTGAATTAAAACATTGTTAGTGTGTTTAAAAGAGTTACAATAAAGTTTTAGAAGCATAGAATAAGAGTAAAAGATGGAATGAGAAACTATGCTGCACACAGCTTGCAAGAAGTCACCATGCTCTGGTGCCATCTTGGGTCATGTGAATACAACCTTCATTAAACAAGAAAATTATCTATGCTCATGAGACAAAAGGATTGGAAAGATTTCAATATAAATACCATAAAAATATTCAAACTCACATTACTCCTTTTTTTTCCAGCAACCATTACAGGCACAAACCCCAGTTAAGATTTTCCAATGTCACAACACTAAGATTTCTTGCTTGGATTAACTCAGCTTCAAACAATTTTCTCCTGGCAGACTTCTAAGCTTTCACTAGTAGATGCTTTTTTCAACTGGGATTGCTCCAAGACACCCCAGGATAATGGAAATCTAAACTCACTGTTGTTTTAACTTCAGAGCGAATGCATGAGTTCCTTAAACTCAGATCCTCATCAAACGTTTTGCAGGATTACTTATTGGAGAGATCAGACCATCTGTCTCCACTTGCTGGAATGCAGCACACACTTGCAGTGCTTCTTCTAAACCTAACATTTTTCATAAGTTGGAGCCACCAAATAGCTCATGGGCCTTCTCCAGAGTATCAGTTGCACAGCCAGCTCACAGCACATTTGCTACTTGGAAACTTTTGTCTGACTCCTTTTTTTCTTATGTGAACTAAGACCTGTTTCTGTCCCCTGTCTTTGCCTATTACCTGGGATGTACTTTTAGGACTTCTCCTTATCCCCCTCTCTTGTCCCACCTAGGATACTTCTCTTTGGTTTAAAATTGACTCCTCAACTGCTTTCAATTGACCCTTGAACTGAGTTAGAGAACCTAAAAAATACACTTATAGCAAGTGTCACCCGTGTCACTAGGCAGAAAGCACAGTACCAACATTGGAGCATGTTAGTATCCAACAAGGACCCAGGGGACCATGTAGAATGAATGGGTTTCAAAGCACTGGTTACAATGCCCATGAGATTGTCATGGAGATGAGCTTTGAGAGGGAAGTCAGTCAAAGCAAACCATCGTTGTATCAGCTGGCAGAGTTTTCTTAAATTATCTGTGAACCCCTCAGGTCAGTCTCCATCCAGAAATCTGGAAAGAAAGAGCAGCGGGTCAGCTTCTATTGAAGACCATGTAAAATGTGAGGGGAAGCCCATGTTCAGATTGAAATGACAAAGTTTGTGAAGATTTAACTGAGATGGAGATTTTGGCCAGCTTTGGCTCGAGGAAAGGATTTCCAGAGTAACCCTGACGATGAAAGCCATTTTGAGCATTAAAAGTTATTTGACTGGAAAAGCAAAATGGAAGCAAACGACAGGGAGGTAAGAATGTCTGGAGAATGAAGTGTCTACTTAAATGAAGTATAATCGCGAGGGTGATATTCTGTCAGTTTAAAAGCTACATGGGAGACCTTTTCTGTCATTTAGAATACAGACTTCCTGCTGAATATTATTTGGACAATATTGCTTTTAGTGTGTTTATTACAATAAAAGTCTTAAAACCGAAACTTGCTCCATCACCCTTCCAGTCAGCCACTGGAAATTTGAATATCTTTCCTCGTGTTTTTGGTCTTTATCAGGATCAAAACACAGCAAAGTACTTCAGATTAAGTATTACTCAAAGAAATTTCAGGTCTTGATGCCTTCAATGCAAAGGGGTAGAAATATTCATTCTCAAATAAAGAAAATTACAGTTCGGTTCTCCAAGCCTGCACCAACTATGCTGCCTGACTGAACTAAAACCCCTACCTATCTGGGGATCGTATCTCTCTATTTCCATCCGATTCATGGATTTGTCAAGATGTCCCTTAAAAGTCAGTATCGTATCTGCTTCCACTGTCTTCCTTAGCAGCGAGTTCCAGATAGCCACCACCCTCTGTGTAAAAAAACAAAATTCCCTCATATATCTCCTTTAAACTTTGCCCCTCGCACCTTAAACCTACGCCCCCTAGTAATTGACTCCTCCATCCTGGGGAAAAAGCTTTTGACTATCCACTCTGTCCATGCCCCTCATAATCTTGTGAACCTGTCAGGCTGGCCCTCAACCGCCATCGTTCCATTGAGAAAAAAACCAAGTTTCTCCAACCTCTCTTCATAGCTAATACTCTGCGTAGCAGGCAACATCCTGGTAAATCTTTTCTGTACCCTCTCCAAAGCCTCCACATCTTTTTGGTAGTGTGACAACCAGAATTGAACACTATATTCCAAGTGCAGCGTGACTAAGGTTCTATAAAGCTGTAACATGACTTGCCAATTTTTAAACTCAATACTCCAGCCCATGAAGGCAAGCATGCCGTATGCCTTCTTGACTACCTTCTCGACCTGCGTTGCCATTTTCCGTGATCTGTGTACCTGTACATCCAGATCCCTCTGCCTATCAATACTGTTATGGGTTCTGTCATTTATTTTCTATTTCCCATCTGTATTAAACCTTCCAAAATGCATTATCTCACATTTGTCCAGATTAAACTCCATCTGTCATCTCTCCGCCCAAGTCTCCAACCGACCTATACCCTGCCATATCCTCTAACAGTCCTCATCGCTATCTGCAATTCCACCAACCTTTGTCTTGTCGATAAATGTATATCTAGTACTGCTTATTTGTTTATTTGCCTACCAGAAATGCCTTGAATTATTAGAAAACACACCAATTTGTTATGACCCTTGTATATTTCACAATTTTTCAAAATCTGCAATGATCACCATACAGAATCACACTGCAAGATCTTACATTTTGAGAAATAATTGTAACAAGCCAACTAAAATCAGTACTAACTAAACATGGCTTGTAAGGCAATAAAAACACTAAAGTTATAGAAATGGTATCCCCTATTAACTGAACAGAACTGATAAGCCAATGTGGATGCGAGTGGAAAGCTGGATGTGAACTGAGTTGTTGAACAAAAAGTCTTTTGGAAATTTCTCTCAATCACATTGTTCTGTCAGCTGCAAGTCATTATGATTATACACAGTCAAAGCAAAATATTACGGATGCTGGCACCTGAAACAAAAGCAGAAAATGCTGTAAAATCTCAGCGTGTCTGACAGCCTCTGTGAAGAGAGAGTACACCCTGCGTTAAAACATTGGCTCTATTCTCTTTCCACAAATGCTGTCAGACCTGCTGAGATTTTACAGCATTTTCTATGTTCACTTTCAGCAGCTGCCTCTGTGCCCTTCTTTTTGCAGGATATTGACAACATTTGGAGATGAATTGCCAACCATCCTGGATTGTCCGAGTTTCCAACAATCTCCCTTGCAGCCAGCCTAAGAAAAATAATTTTTGAGTATTTAAAAAACTAGAATTTGAGTTTTGGTTTAGTTTTGAACACTTTTATTGAGAAGTATTAAGAGTATTTGTGATGTAGGGCATTGTTCAACAATACTATTTTAACAATACTGATTTTAATACACTCTTATTTGGAAGCAAATTGAATGCTCAAGAAATAAACAAAGTCTGCCATTCAATTTGCATTCCTATCTGTGACCCTCAGGCTGACAGATTTGTCCACGATTGGGCAACAGAGATTCTGGTGAGGAGAGAGCCCACAACGGTGGTGGTCATACATAGATTTTAGGACAAGTGGTTTAATTTAGTCTATAGGTAATCTTATAGAAGTATATAAAATGTTGTATTTTGGCAAAAGTCAATCCAAAATATTTTCTAAATTAAATTGTTGAGTTGGATAAGGGGACACAAGTTCAAACCAATAAAATGTAGCTTTAGAAATGATATCAGAGATGATTCTTTAAAGGAACGTAAGAACTAGGAGTAGGCCATTTGGACCCCCAAGCCTGTTCTGTCATTCAACAATAGCATGGCTGATCCTTTCATGGGCTCAGCTCCATTTAGCCACCCGCTCACCATAACCCTTAATTCCTTTGCTGTTGAAAAATCCATCTATCTTTGCCTCAAAAACATTCAATGAGGTAACCTCAATTGTTTCACTGGGCAGGGAATTCCACAGATTCCACAACCCTTTGAGTGAAGAAGCTCCTCTCCAACTCAGTCCTAAATCTGCTCCCCCTTATTTTGAGACTATGCCCTCTAGTTCTGGTTTCACCTAGTGGAAACAAGCTCCCTGCTTCTATCTTATTTATTCCCTTCATTTCACGTTTCTATGAGATCCCCATCATTCTTCTGAATACCAATGAGTATAATCCCAGTCTACTCAGTTTCTCCTCATAAGTCAACCCCCTCAACTCCGGAATCAACCTCGTGAATCTCCTGTGCACCCCTTCCAGTGTCAGTATATCCTTGCTCAACTAAGTAGAACAAAACCAAACATAGTGCTCCAGGTGTGGCCTCACCAGCACCTTATACAGCTGCAACATTAGCGCCCTGTTTTTAAACTCCATCCCACTAGCAATAAAGGACAAAATTCCATATGCTTTTGTAATTACCCCTTTATACCTGCAAACCAACTTTTGTGATTCATACACAAGGACACCCAGGTCCCTCTACACAGCAACATGTTGCAATTTTTTACTATTTAAATAATAGTCCATTTTTCTGTTATCTCTACCAAAATGGATAAAGTGACACTTGCCAATGTTGTACTCCATCTGCCAGACCCTTGCCCAGTCAAAGTATCTATGTCCCTTTGCAGATGTTGTGTCCTCTTGCACACTTTACCACTCATTTTGGTGTCATCTGTGAACTTTGACACACTCTTATGCAAGGAGTGCTCAATATTTCGGATGGACTTTTAGGCATGTGGTGGAGGTGAAGGCCCTTGATTAATTTAACAAACAAATGAATATTTAATAGAGGAGACCACATCCTAAACTGCTGCAGATGTTAAAAAAGATAAGTAAACTGAGTCCCCAAATTATGTGCTGATTGCTACTCTGAATTTCAAAAGCGCTGCTTGTCTCTACCCTCCATATGTCTTTTTCAGCAGTACTCTCTCTCCCTCTGTTTCTGTGAGAAAACACAGTAAGAAGTCTCACAGCACCAGGTTAGAGTCCAACCAGTTTATTTAATAGGAGATTGCTATCAAATAAACTGGTTGGACTCTTACCTGGTGTTGTGAGACTTCTTACTGTGTTTACCCCAGTCCAACGCCAGTATCTCTACATCTGTGAGAAAAAGCAGCTGATGCAGGAGCATCTGATCTGCTTTATCTATTTAGCTGCCAAATTTAACTTGTATCGAAAGAAGCCAGCCGGACAATGCCCTAAATCTGAAGGGAGTCTTAATATCAAGGAACCTCTGTTAGCAGCATCAGCTTGCATCCTATTTCATTTGACCATCATTGCAGTTTGACGATGTGCATTAGGGTCTTCGCCCCAAAAATGCTTTAAATTTAAAATGTGAATTCTTGTGAATTTCGTCTCTCTTTATCTCTCTAACCTTTTCTAGTTCTCCAACCTTCTCCTTCACCTTCCTCCATGGTCACCTTACTATACCATCTTCCTCTTCTTTTGTCCCCCCTGTTAGCTCTTGTGTCTTAAGCCACCTAGGCCTCATTCTCTGAAATTCTTTCCTAAAACTGTCAGCCTCTCCACTTCCCCCCTCTTACTTTTAGAATTTCCTAAAAGCTATATTTTTTAGACAAGTTTTTGGTATTGACTCTTTATACCTCCTCATTTGGTATGATACCTATTCTTTACTTGCACTGCTATGAAGCCCCTTTGAAAACCCTGGTATATGTATTTCCGGCTCCACAATATTTAGCTTTAAGCTATAAGCACATATCAATCAATTCAGTGAAGTTGAGTCTCAGAAAACAGTGCAGAGTGGAGGCACTGAGAGGGGTGAACTTCCTCCTGGAGATTAATTTGGACAAACAAAAAGAAAATTCAATTTTTCTTGGTATATTTTTAATTTTCTGATATTAATTTCAACTTGAGTTGATGCTGTCTTCAATCTGAGAGAGAATTCAACTGACGGGAAAAAATGGATGGAGTTGGGTTTTAATTGCAGAGTAAAAAGCAACTGAGGGGAATGATGATTTGTTGGCAAACACATTTCTGTATTTCAGGGATATTGTCATGCAGAAACTTCATTAGAGAATAAAACACATTGAAATTGCCTTAATTACACAGACTAATCAATTATGTTTGTTTTTGGAAACAATCTGTGCTTTATTGAGATTGGCATCATGCGCTCAAGGATTGGAAAAATGATAGCCAGATTAATTAAGAGAAAAGGTGATTTACTTTCTTTAAAATTCTACAGGTTGAGTTTCACGATATACTAAGATCAGGTTCACTCCCATATTATATGTTCATGGATTGTAACCTTTGCTGGAGCCCTACGATGGTATCCTGCACAATTGCGCACAGCTCCCAGCTTGTGAGGTATTTATCCAAACATGAAGTTCAGTAATGAGGTGAGGTTGATTTATGAGGATGTAAACAGATACAAAATGGTCTTGTGCTGGTTGGTAAACATGTCTCTGCAGGTTCCACTTATTTTCCATCTGTCAGTTCTGTTGGCCTTTCATTTCTGTCCTACCATCTCTCCTCTTGTATTTTTTCTCTGATCATTCTCACAATGTTACAAAACTTTGGCAATAATGAATAAAACAGGAGGAATAACAGAAAACAAGATTTCACATTATATCATGGCATGGGGGACAAGCAGGCATCAGTAGGAATTGAAGGCTGATTAGAGGGTGACCAATACAAAGCCTCAGAGTTTTGGTCTTAGGGCCATGTGCACAGAGATGAGACATAGGATTTTCAGTTTTCAGAATCAGAGTCAACCACTACAACAATTTATCAAGATGAAATTGTTACTCCTTCCAATGTTAGTGTTGAATGCCTGCGAACAAACTAACTTCGAATCTGTAATAATGATACTGCTTTTGTATTGCTGAAAAAAGAGACATGTTGTTGAAGCTTTTTGTCTTGCACTCATCAGCACAGTTCATAAGAATACCAATAGTCAAGGGAATATGAGAAGAAAGTGCTGATTGGTTGGTAAGTGGACTCTGATTGTCAGAGGTGTTGACATGGAGAATGCCTTTAGCTATTCACAACAGACCATACCTAACCAGGTCAGATTTGCAGAACTTAAAGCATTATGTCCCAACATTAGTTAGACGAGGCATTGGTCTAGTGCTATTATCGCTGGAATATTAATCCAGAAACTCAGCTAATGTCTGGAGTCATGCTTTCTCTTTGATTTGTGCATCTACATTTAGCCACCAAAAATAGCTTCTTGCTATTTCTTTCATCCATCGTCCACACCATCTCAGGTCCATGATGCACCTGGTACAGCACTTCCCCTCTTAATGAAGGGGGGGAAATGACAACTTCCATACTCCATATTAAACATCCATCCAATATGACATCTCCCATCTTTGGGACATATACGGCCGTAATTCCGTGTGGTTTCTACAACTTGCCCCCTCTCTCAGGACTAGGTCCATTACATGGTTTATAATCAAATCATTCCGAGTGACGTTCCAAACTGGGTTAGCAGTTACCAGAAATTTATCATCTTGTGTAAAATACATTATGTTCATATCGCAACTGGGAACATTTTTATCCCCAAGCAATGCAGCCTTGAAAGAGCATCCGCATTGCTGTGTTCCTCAGGCTGGCAGTACAGGATTTTGTACAAATAGGCTGACAAGTTGAATGCCCACATTTGCAATCAAGCTGCTGCCATTGACGTATTCCTGTGTATGTCCCTCAGATGGTCAAAGGCCTATGGTCTGTCAGAAGTATGAAATGCCTGCCACTGAGGAAGCTATAAAATTTCTTGACACCAAAGACAATGCTTGGGCCTTCTTTTTCTGCCTGAGCATACTTTTCCTCAGTCTTTGTCAATGACCTTGACACAAATGCGATGGACTTTTCCTTCCTATTTGACATGATATGGGCTGGGCAGCCCCCAACCTCATAGAGTGAGGCATTGCATTCAAGCTGCAGCAGCAACTTTGGGTTGAAATGAAGTCACACTTTAACCTATTCAAAGCTTGCTTTGCCGCAAGTTAAGCCTCTTCACATTCTTGGGTCCACTTCTACAGCTGCCTTTTCCCAGCAACTGGTTTCAACACCAGCACTGGATCTGGAAGAAACTTGCTGTAATAGTTAATGGGCTAGAAACAAACTCACCTGGGACATGTTTTTTGGTCTTGGGGCTTTCATGATGGCCTCCATCATCTTACATGGCCCAGGCACACAAATGAATTCTGTGAGAGCTTGCATTTTTCTCCATTGACTTGTAATCTGTGATCCTGCAATGTCTGAAGGTTTCTTCCAGATTCTTTAAATGCTCCTTCTCTGTTGAACCCATAAGCAAAATATCGTCCAAGTAACACTGGACTCCTGTCAGTGCACATAAGATTTGGTCCATGGTCCTCTAGAAGAAAACTGGAGATGATGTAATGCCAAAAGGAAGCTGCTTATAGTGTGTGCCTGTTGTTAGTGATGATTGTGAATCCTTTACTACCCCTTCTGCAAATTTGTCTGCAGTAGGTCTGTTTTGCAGATTTATTTTCCCCTGCCAGGCCACTGTGAGAGGAAGCAGGTATTTGTCCACATACTTGGGTTTGCTTATTGTCACTTTAAAATCTACACAAATTCTCACGGAACCATCAGATTTCAAGACCTGAACAATTGAGGTGGCCCATTTATTCCTGGTCACTGGTTCCGATGCTCCCAGATCCACCAACCATCACAATTCAGCCTCTACTTTAGGCCTAAGAGCTATGCTACCAGGGATGTCTTTCGAGTTTTAGAACAAATGTCTGGCTTCAGCTGTAACTTAATCTTTAACATCCTTCACCTCTCCAAGGGTTCCTTGACAAACATCTTTAAATTTTCCCAAAATGTCTGAAAAACTTGTGTTAGAATCCGCTAACCTGTTACCCGTGCCGCAGTTCAATTTCAACTTCTGTAACCAGGAGCATCCAAATAATGCAATGTAGTTGCCTTTTACAATTTAAATTTACCCTCAAATGTACATAACCCTCAAGTTGTTCCATTTGCTCTACATATGTTCGCAATGTGATCTTCGCAGGCTTTAATGGCAGGGCTTTTAACTTCTCCCTGTACACTGATTTGGGTATCCAGGACACTGTTGCCCCCATATCAAATTCCACTTTCACAGTTTTCTCATCCAGTTGAAGGAGAACCCAGAAACTATTGGCTTCACTCCGTCCCAACAGGTTGGTAGTTATAAAGTTGGTTTCTTTGGTGATAGATGCTAAACAGGCAGATTGGAAAGAAATGGTGTTTCATCATTGGATAACATTGAGTCCATCAGATGTAAACATACCCAAAATGCTCCCAGTTATATTTCCACATTCAATGACATTAACCAAGTTCAAAGAATAACTTTTTGACAATATTTGTATTTTTATTTCTGCATCGATTCTTTGACGTGGGCAACTTTATAGAACCATTTTAAGGGTGAAAAGCTTTGAACCTATTAAATCTTGGATAGAAAAGGTAATTGGAAACACTGTACTTAAATGCTTTGCAATGGAAAGTAGTTAGAGTGCAAATGCTTTGTATGTCACTATTGGCATTGGAGGAATAACATGTAAAGAATGGAATGGAGAATATGAGAAGAATGTAATGAATGATGGGGCTGATATGGGAAGTTGAGGTGGAATGTTGTGGGAGGGGATATTATTGGAGTGGTGGTATAGGAAGAATGGAATGGCATGCAATGGGAATGGCGTTGGAGGGGTAGGATGGAAAGGAAGAAGAGGATGTCATTGGCGGGGAGGGATAGAAGGAAATGGTGTAGAATTGTGGATGAGACAATGTAATTGGTTAAGCAGTGATTTAATTCACTCCAACCGCAAGAATTCAAATTTGAGAAAATAAAAGAAGGAAAAAAGTTAGCAGGGAAAACCAGTTGGTCTCAGCCCAATAATGCCCATTTTGTAGCTTGAAAGCACTTTTTTAAGCAGTGGTGTAGGTGTGTCAGTTTACTGTTTACATGAGCTATTTTAGGGACTTGTGTTTCTGTTTGAGTGTACTGGGTAAATCAGGGGCAGCTCCTCTTAGCAGTGCTGATCGCCCTGGTCTCTCATGTCACTTCAGTTTGATTTGTAGGCAAAATTGTAATATCTTAGTCACTCTGAAAAGCAAACAGTTCTGCTGCTACCATAGTAGGATTGGCACTTTTTCACCCAGCTTCAGGCTGCCCTTTCCTTCGCAGCTAGGCTGGTGCCAATTGTAAAAATATGTTTGTTTTTAAAATATTGCTGCAACAAATTTCAATATGAAGCATTAATGGAATTTTTAACTGATATGAACAAATTTTAATGAAGAAAGATTTAGACTTTTAATTTGAAGAGATGCTTTCACTTGACATCCAGATGTGTGTCTAATCTTTACAGAAGGTTTTGACGATGTTATGAATCTCACTTTTTATCTCATAGTTTCTCTGGGCATTCCATCTGAGTGTAGTTTTGTTTACAGCGAATGTGATTGGTTGATATATCCAGGGAGTTCTGATTTGCAGCCCAGTGTTGAAAATCATTACGATTTTTGTCGTTGGGCTTGATTTTTCCACCCCACAGCGCTGGTCAATTAGCATAACGAACCGGGAAGATAGCGCGCGTGGTTTTTGCACCGGGTGTGAACTGGTGTCTCACTAAAGCATCTTCCCAGCCGTGTTTTGCCAGTTCCAAAGCAGATTTAATTAATGCACTTGTCATTGCCCCTCCCAAAGAGAACCAGAAGTGATGGCCGCACCATGAGATTTGGAGGCATTGAAGCACCAGGCTGGTCGGAGGTATAGACAGACAGTGCCCATGGAGCATGCTAACACTGTCACGGGGCAATCTGGCACTGCCCATCAGGCACCATAACTGGACCTAAATGTGGGTGGGCAACAATGGGGGAGAGACAAGGAGGTGGTGATTGTGGAGGGAGGGGGAGCTCTGCAAGGGTGGTGATTGGCAGGGGGAAGTCTGCAAATGGGGTGATGATTGGTGGGCGGGTAGGGAGAGAATTCTGCAGACAGGAGGGTGATTGGCACGGATGGACTCTACAGACAGTGGTGATTGGTTGGGGGTGATCTGCTGGCGGAGGGGCCGACAATGAGTGCTGTACAGCCAGATTTCACCAGGAAGCTTAAGTCCATCCTCCCCCTCCCCCAACCCAGTGAGAATTGCATCAGGGCTCCTGTTTTGCTGAATGCTGTAAGTTTAACTTGGGGTTCATGAAAATACTGGTGCCATTCTCTCGCAAGGGAATAATGATTTGTCGGAGATTGGACAAGCCTTGATTCCAGCTTTCCAACAATTATTAGCACCTTCTAATGCAATTCTCTTATGTCACGGATCCTCTCACTGTGGTCAGTTTACTCAAAAAAAACACTTGACAGTTTGGCAGAATGTTTTCTGTCATCCTCTGTGTCCTGTACTATTTTATATCAAATTGCCACATACAATGCGTTTCTCCAAGTTGTCGTCTTCAGTGAAAATCCCAAGATTAACGGTACTGGTTATTGATAGAAACTTTCTGGTCTACTTTAGTACAGGTAAATTTACAGTAAGGTTTGTATCTGTGTCACAATATAAACATCACTATCTGTTCTTGTCTTGATTAATTTCAGCGTCAGTTTCTGTAATATTTAAGCAAATTGCAGTATAGTGTTAGATGAATGGTTGAACTGATATTCCCTAAATTTCTACAGCAGTATTAGCTTCTGAGAAACTTGGTGCTGCTGAACACATATTGAAATAATTTTAATGCAGATTAAGTACTGTTATTAATTGTATGGATTAGTTGTTTGACACATACAGTTTTTATTAAGTGCAAATTTACTTCTTTGCCTTCCAGGACCCCAAATATCCTGATTTGTTTAAATTCCTTTCAAGTTTGTAGTTGTGTTTGGAATATTTATTTTCTTTCCTATCCTGCTTATAGTAGCATATCTGAGCATTGTAAGTAAGAGTTAGCTGTCGAGATGAGTGAGGAACCACAAAAAGAAATGCTCTGTCTCTTAATAGCATAACCATTGAATGCTCCATCATCCAGTGCAATTACTTGATGATTTAAGTTTGGTGCTTTCATGTATAGTAATTGCATTCGTATCACCTGTACTTCTCTATTCCACAATGATCTGAAAATTGTCCAAATGAGGATGGTGTAGCTTTCCATGTTCAGTTCAAGGCGGATGTGCCAAGCATTACTTACATGGCGAAAAACTACAGCATGCGACGGTGCAGAGGGACCTCGGGGTCCTTGTGCATGAGTCGCAAAAACCCAGCCTACAGGTGCAGCAAGTGGTCAGGAAGGCAAATGGGATGCTGGCCTTCATAGCGAGGGGGATTGAATATAAAAGTAGGGAGGTCTTGCTGCAGCTGTATAGGGCACTGGTGAGGCCGCAGCTGGAGTACTGTGTGCAGTTTTGGTCACCGCACTTACGCAAGGATATTTTGGCCTTGGAGGGAGTGCAGAGGAGGTTTACTAGGCTGATACCGGAGTTGAGGGGGTTGAACTATGAGGAGAGGCTGAATAAACTAGGCTTGTACTCGTTAGAGTTTAAAAGAATGAGGGGAGATAAGATGATGAGACATATAAGATGATGAATGGGATGGATAGGATAGAGGTGGAGAGGCTCTTCCCGCTCAGAAAGGACAGTAGGACTAGAAGGCACAGCCTCAAGATAAAGGGGGGGGCGGTTTAGAACAGAGTTGAGGAGGAACTTCTTCACTCAAAGGGTGGTGAATTTCTGGAATTCTCTGCCCATTGAAGTGGTGGAGGCTGCCTCGCTAAATATATTTAAGACGCGGGTTGATGGGTTTTTGATAGGCAAGGGAATTAAGGGTTATGGGGAGAGGGCGGGAATGTGGAACTGAGACACGACAGATCAGCCATGATCTTATTGAATGGCGGGGCAGGCTCGAGGGGCTAGATGGCCTACTCCTGCTCCTATTTCTTATGTTAAGCATAACGCATACTATAATACAATACAGAATTCCTTCTACTCGACTAATTCTGTCATGTGCCCCCAGAATTTTCTTTCATAAATTTTGACAAACTCTTCACATTGCAAAGCTTGGAAAGGGTGCAAAGGAAGACAGCAGAGGTCAGGAAATGGTGTTTGGTGCCATAAAAAACTTGTGGTTTAATTGATTTGTAAAAGGAAGAGAAGACAAAAGATTCAGTTGCAGAGCTTCAGTAACCCCAAAGATTCAAAGAAATTCTGTAACGTTTTGAAGAAGTTCAACAGGCTAGACATGAAAGTGATTCAACTTGAGAGAACCTCGAACTAAGGGCTATAAATAGAATCACAGAAACTCTACAGTATAGAAAGAGGCCATTCAGCCCATCAAGTTTGCACTGACCACAATCCCACCCAGGCCCTACTCCCACATCCCTACATGTTCACCCACTAACCTCTCTAACCTACACATCCCAGGAGACTAAGGGCAATTTTAGCATGGCCAAACAACCTAACCTGCACACAGAACATAGAAAAACTACAGCACAAACAGACCCTTCGGCCCACAAGTTGCGCCGATCATATCCCTACCTACTAGGCTTACCTATAACCCTCAATCCCTATTAAGTCCCATGTACTCATCCAGAAGTCTCTTAAAAGACCCTGTCGAATCTGCCTCCAGCACCACCAACGGCAGCCGATTCCACTCACCCACCACCCTCTGAGTGAGAAACTTACCCCTGACAGTTTCTCAGTACCTACTCCTCAGCACCTTAAACCTGTGTCCTCTTGTGGCAGCCATTTCAGCCCTGGGAAAAAGCCTCTGAGAATCCACCCGATCAATACCTCTCAACATCTGATACACCTCTATCAGGTCACCTCTCATCCTTTGTCTCTCCAAGGAGAAAAGACTGAGTTCCCTCAACCTATCCTCATAAGGCATGCCACCCAATCCAGGCAACATCCTTGTAAATCTCCTCTGCAGCCTTTCAATAGCTTTCACATCCTTCCTGTAATGAGGCGACCAGAACTGAGCACAGTACTCCAAGTGGGATCTGACTAGGGTCTTATAAAGCTGCAGCATTAGTGGGGTCTGACTACGGTCATCTTTGGACTGTGGGAGGAAACCCAAGCAGACATGAGGAGAATGTGCAAACTCCACACAGACAGTGACCCAAGCCGGGAGTCAAACCCAGGTCCCTGGAGCTGTGAAGCAGCAGTGCTAACCACTGTGCTACCATGCCGCAAATGTAAGGAATTCACCAAAAAACTCCAATAAGCAATTCAAGAGAATTTTTTTATTGAAAGGGTGATGAGAACGTTTGTAGCACTCCACTAATGGAGTGGTTGAGATGGATACCATTGATACATTTTAGGGAAAGCTCACTCAGTACTTGAGGGTGAAAGAAATTATATTGATAAGGTGGGAGGAAGCACCTGTGGGTTGAATGTTCTGTTATTGTGTTGTAAAATGCTGTGAAAACGCAACATGATAATTTCAATACAGGCAAGGTGAAGAACATTTTGTATGATATATTGTGTTGAGGAAAGAAGTTCATATCAGCACAAACTATTGTATTACGATGAGGGGTGTGGTACAATGAGAACAGAGAAAGAGGATAGAAATGAGGCAGAGGTCACTACACAAAGTATTCTTGTATTTTACCTGGAATAATGAGGAACCGTGCATGAGCAGTCTCTTTAGATATGAGGAGTATTTAAAATCTATTGAAGCAGATGGTCAATATCAATCTGAGACTGCCAAAATTACCAGTTTTCAGTGATTCATGATCATTTAGCTGCAAAAACATGAGTTACCCAATCTGTCAAAACAACATGGATGAAATCCCCATAAATCTTGATATGCCCAGCAACCAAACTGTGGAGTGGAACAGTTCAAAAACATCTCTGGCAAAAGCCACAGGGCATGAAAGGATGAAATTCACATTGGTTCTTGTACATTATCATGGCCATCGGCACATCTGACAGAGCAATATTTAAAGCCTTAGGGTAATTTTCAGATGTGAAACTTTGCTAAAAATCAGATTCACTGCAGGAGATTGTGCATCTATCCATGAGAATGATCGGATGTTGATGAGGATAGAGTGAAGTAGTAGATTGAGAATGTGTGGAATTGGCATCCTGGTGGCCTACACAAAGAATGTAGCTTATTAGTTTCGGATATGTTCAGATTCCATGAAAACCAATGAAATCGGAAGGCACCTGTAAAAAAACATTCAAAATACAGAAATACCACGGGGTCTCATGTCCGTAGTTCAATCTTTATGTGTCTCAACAAGCTATTCAAGGTGCTTTAGCTGAATAGATTAGGTGGAAGGTTGATGGAGAAAAAACCTTCATAAAGAATTTCTTGCTTGATGTTTTGTGTGCTTTATTCAGCAGCTATCCAAGCTCTTCAGTCACCTTTAGATAAGTTTGTAGTAATCTCTGCCTGAAATTCCATGGATTTCTGTCAGTAGGATTTCTATTCATTGTTATATGCTGATCTGGCAATTTCCCAAGCCAGCTCCTGAAGTTGCAGACAAACCTTCTGAGAGCACTGTTCTATTGCTGTGCCGATGGCCATGGTAATGTACAGTTTTTACGCTAACAAAACACACAAACAACATAACCCAAATTGGAAAAACAGGCCCAAAAGAATAAACAACATTAAAAAAAATGCTAAGTGAGAACTTGCTGTTCTCCAGTCTTTGTTATTTTTACTTCCTTCTAAGTTATAATCCTAAAACAGCATTATGTTGTAGTTGTGATCGTTCAAATGTTCCCCACATTTACTTAGCTGGTTCATTTACCCATTAATATATCCAATGGAGAATCCTTCCTTGTTGGACTTTTACAATGTGGAGATGCCAGCGTTGGATTGGGGTAAACACAGTAAGAAGCCTCACAGCACCAGGTTAAAGTCCAACAGGTTTATTTGGTAGCAAAAGCCACTAGTTTTTAGAGCGCTGCTCTTTCATCAAGTAAGATTTTGCAAGCCCAGGCAAGTCATGGGGGTTAAAGATAGTGTGACATGAGTTCAAGAACCCAGTTGAGGCTGTCCTCGTGTGTGGAACTTGGCTATCAGTCTCTGCTCAGCGACTCTACGTTGTCGTGTGTCATGAAGGCTGCCTTGGAGAACACTTACCCAAAGATCGGGGACCGAATGCCTGTGACCGCTGAAGTGTTCCCCAACAGGAAGCCTGGTGACTGTCAAGCGGTATTCATTCATCCATTGTCGTAGCATCTTCATGGTCTCCCCAATGTACCATGCCTCGGGAAATCCTTTCCAAAATGCTTGCAAAATCTCACTAACTGTCCTGTCTGGAGACAATATACATCTCTTTGACCTATGCGTAATGCTACCTTCACTCACATTGTCTGCACCTTTAAGACTTGACTACCTGTAAAGACTCGCATTCCAATCATTATTTTGTAAATTGAGTTTGTGTCTTTATATGCCCTGTTTGTGAACAGACCTCCCAGTTATCTGATGAAGGGGCAGTGCTCCGAAAGCTAGTGGCTCTTGCTACCAAATAAACCTGTTGGACTTTAACCTGGTGTTGTAAGACTTCTTACTGGACTTTTTACTTACAGGGTTCGAAAGGAGTCCTGTAGGTACTCCCTTCCCTTGTCCCCTTTCCCTCCTTCTTCTGTTGTGGGGGTTTTGTGCTTTTGTGGCAGTTGAATTCTGTTGTAATGATTAGTGTTTTACACGTTTGCCGAATAGCCCTTCCTCCTCGTCACTTTGATTATTAACCTATAACTACTCCGCTTAGCAAGAGTGATCTTTTTAAAAAGATCACTTCTCTCTGTTCACACACATTCTATTTCTCTCTTGCTACTGGCTGTGTTTGTTTTTCTATTGCCATTATTATTTCTAACAAGTACAATTAAGCCACACACTTTTCCCTTTTATAAGTATGTTATACCTTGCAATCATCAAGTTCCAGCCCCGATTTTTCTCTAAATTTTTCAAAAATGGTCTTTTTCCATTCTTTTTGAAGTGTTGATCACCAAGTTTGAAGTCAATTTTAAACGCTAATTCTTTGTCTTTGTCAGTGAAATATGCTGCTGTGTAACACGCAAGTTGCTATGTTTAATAATTCAGTTGGATCTTGTGTATCTAAATGAGTTGCTCAGAAACATGATACTCTGTCAAATATTGAGACAAAGGAGATGCAATTCTGATTTTTTTCAACATTATGTGCTCATTTTTGAAGATACATACTCCAAGTATTAGTTTCTAAAGACAGCTAGAATACATTTACCTTCTTCTCTTTGTATAGTGTGTCATCCAACTATCAGAAATGAAAAAGTTACTGAGATTTGATCTTTCTGGTAAAGCTCACACTTGTCTCCTTTGCTCTTTGTCACAGATTGGAGATTGCTTTCAAATGAGAATCAAACATCTCTATAATAGCAAAATGCTGTAGGGGCTGGGAATCTCAAAAAGAAACAGGGAATGCTGGAAATATTCTGAAAATCAAGCTGCATGAGTAGAGGGGACAACAGAGTTAATGGGGTTGATTTTACCATTCATTTTCTAAGTGCTGGATGGACTTGAACCTGGGAATGTTTCCGATCTGTCTTTTGGGTGTGTTTTCAGGCCCCCCACACACACTCTGCCTGTAAAAATATCAGTAAGACTGTTGTTTATTGCAGAAGCCTGTGGGCGAGGCTTAATGTGTCCGAAAGCCTGTTGAGGGAGGTACATTGCACGTGCAGGCCTCTGATGTTGCACAATGCGCATTATCTGTAGCAGGGGTCTGACAAAAAGAGAGCGCCGTCAGGCCAGGGCTAGTGCAGGCTGGCTGAAGCAGCTCTACGGCCCAAGATATAGCCATTGCTGTCACTCACCCTCACGCTGGTCAGACCCATCGTGGGCCCCCTCTCCTTCCGACAACCGTCCCCCTCACATCAATTGCTACAGAGTAGCAGCAGGCCCCCTCTGCCTACCTCTCTCACTGATCGCTGCAGAATGGCAGCCTTAGCCTCACACTCATTAGGCCTGCTCCTTTGCACTGCCTGGTGGACATTGCCCAGGTGCCAGATTGGCTCTGCCTAAGGGGCACCCCATTCCACCGTGAGGCCAAGTTGACTGCTCCCCGTGTATGGAGAGCATGCCTATTCCTCATCGGCGCGAACCTTTCCCAGCAAGGACATAAAGGGGAGAGGGGGGAGCGCCAAGTTTACTATGTAAAATAGCATTAACGTAAAGTTGAGTATATTAACCTGCCTCCCGTCCAGTTCCAGCGAGAGGCTGACTGTGCTGGAAATCCAGTGCCTGTAAAATGATGTTGGTCTCAAAAACCGGTGCCAATTCCGCAAAGCGCTTTACACCCAACTTTAACACCGTAACGCACCCGAAAGTGGGTACAACCTGGTGGTAAAGTTGTCCCCAGTGTTTTAGGTCAATGACCTGTCAGGACTGTTCTGATGCAAATCATTGTGTGGAAACATTAACTGTTTCTCTCATCAAACATCTGATCCAGAATTTTCCAGCTGTTCACGCCAACAGGATTCTCTAGTCCCACTGCAGTGAATGGAAATTTGACTGAGCTCACAATTCTCCGCTGTTGCCGGCAACAGTGGCAGGGTGTGAACGGTCAGAATTCCAGCCGTTCTTCCAGAATCAGTTTTTTATGCTATGATGCATTCAGCAAATTTTATCTTGCCAAGAATGCTGGTCATTCTTCAGATGGGATTATGCGGCATGAGAACTAATCTTTTCAATACCCTCAAATTAATGGCAGCTGGCAAAAATATAAAAAATTGTATTCATAAAATGTGTTTAGAATTAGATTTAAACACGGCTTGACAGCAAAAAGGGCAAATTCCACAAACAGTCTGAATCTCCCGTGAAACTTGTGTTCTTTTTACATGCCATGGGTGGGAATATGAACTGCTAACCCTTACTTAATAGTTATGGCATGCTGTTGTACAGTAAATTGAGATGGCCGGTACCATCTTTAACTACAGACAATGCAAAACTCAGATAGTTCTGTATGAATGCATAACATTTGTTTAAAACAAAAACACAACAAGCAGCTGCTTGGAGATCCCTAAAATGGATAAGTAGCTCTGGAATAGAGCATGACAGAACCTCTCCAATGAATCTGATGTATACAGTCAAAAACACGTCAATTATAGATTTTCTTATTGATCATTCCCACCTTATATTAATTTAAAATCAATTACATTTAGTAAACGCATCAATAATAATCACTGACATTCACCTCAGCCAATTGCATTCCACCATCCTGAATAATGATATCTTATTTGTCCATTTAATCCAGACACTGACTCCCGTTTTGGCTGAACTCACTTTCCTGTTGCTATGTAACTATAGATGCTCATCACAGAAGTCAAAGTGAACATTTCCGCTGGCTCATTGCTAAGCTGATAGACACATGATCCTGCGTCCAGTTACATATCTATTCTATGTCTAGACAATGAAGATCCCTATTCATAATGTCCCTCACCAGAAACTTTCTGATATGAATTCTGCTAACTACTGAGGTTTCCGGGCCTCTGGCTTTGAACTTGTTGCCTTTACCGTCATACCTTTTGGTAACTTGCTTTTGGCTGAAATGGACAACAATTTATTCAATACTTAAAATACATTTGAAATATCAGCATATATGTTTTAAAATCATAATTACTTATTCAATTCTCTTACTGCATCCACATGTGTATAAATTGTTTCATTAGCTTATTAACTATGTTTTAAGAATCATTTAACTCTTTGCTGGTAGTGTTTTTCTCTTTTAATCCACAGGTGCCTCGGTCCGTCTTGTTGTTCAACAAGGGGCATACACACGATGGGTTGTACGAGGGCTGCTCTTGGATGTTTTGAGAGTAGCCTAGTTCTTCACGTCGTTAGTGTACGCTTAAACTGGACCAGATGCTGGGCAACACGACAGCTCAGTGACCATCACTGTTTGCTGTGCAGACACATGGATTTGGGTCAGTGTCTGTGGGAGTTTGCACATTCTCCCCGTGCTTGCGTGGGTTTTCTCCGGGTGCTCCTGTTTCCTCCCACACCCCAAAGATGTGCTCTTAGGCTGATAGGTGTAACAAATTGTCCCTAAATTAGTCTCCCCTCAATCTGGTTTCCAATGTGGAGTGCCATAAGCATAGACAAGGGTCATGGGTGGAGAGGGGACTCACAATATTGAAATGGTAGCATGGGCTTGTTGGGCTGAAGGGCCTGTTTCCCGTGCTGTGTTGTTCTTTGTTCTTTGTCCTTTGTTGTTAGTGCCTTATGTATTTTATCTAAAACCTTATTAGCTGGGTAATAATTTCCCTCTTCACATGCACCAAAGACAGAAAACTACATTTATACAACATAGGCCGGTAAGTTTAACGTCTGTTGTAGGTAAAATGTTAGAATCCGTCATCAAGGAGGAAATAGCGAGGCATCTTGAGGAGAATTGTTTGGTAGAGCAGACGCAGCATGGTTTCATTAAAGGGAAGTCGTGTCTGACAAATTTACTGGAGTTCTATGAGGATGTGTCTAGGGCGGTGGATAGAGGAGAGCCGGTGGATGTGGTCTTTCTTGATTTTCAGAAGGCGTTTGACAAGGTACCTCACAAGAGGTTATTGCAGAAGGTAAGGGGGCATGGAGTTGGGGGTAGGGTGTTAGTGTGGATAGAGGATTGGTTGTCAAATAGGAGGCAGAGAGTGGGGGTCAATGGGTGCTATTCGGATTGGCGGTTGGTGACTAGTGGAGTGCCCCAGGGGTCGGTGCTGGGGCCTCAGCTATTTACCATTTATATAGATGATCTGGAGGAGGGAACCGAGTGTATGGTGTCGAAGTTTGCTGATGACACCAAGATTGGTGGAACGTCAAATTGCGCGGAGGGTGTGGAGAGTCTGCAGAAGGATCTAGATAGGCTGGGCGAATGGGCCAGGAACTGGCAAATGGAATTTAATGTTGGCAAGTGCGAGGTGGTCCACTTTGGTAGGAATAATGGTAGGAAGGATTATTACTTATGTGGCAAAAAACTGCAGCAGGCGACGGTGCAGAGGGACCTCGGGGTCCTTGTGCATGAGTTGCAAAAACCCAGCCTGCAGGTGCAGCAGGTGGTCAGGAAGGCGAATGGGATGCTGGCCTTCATAGCGAGGGGGATTGAATATAAAAGCAGGGAGGTCTTGCTGCGGCTGTATAGGGCATTGGTGAGGCTGCAGCTGGAGTACTGTGTGCGGTTTTGGGTGCCGTACTTACACAAGGATATTTTGGCCTTGGAGGGAGTGCAGAGGAGGTTTACTAGGCTGATGCCGGAGTTGAAGGGGTTGAGCTATGAGGAGAGGCTGAATAAACTAGGCTTGTACTCGTTAGAGTTTAGAAGAATGAGGGGAGATCTCATTGAGACGTATAAGATGATGAATGGGATGGATAGGATAGAGGTGGAGAGACTCTTCCCGCTCAAAAAAGACAGTAGGACTAGGGGGCACAGCCTCAAGATAAAGGGGGGGCGGTTTAGAACGGAGTTGAGGAAGAACTTCTTCACTCAAAGGGTGGTGAATCTCTGGAATTCTCTGCCCGTTGAAGTGGTGGAGGCTACCTCGCTAAATATTTTTAAGACGCGGGTGGATGGGTTTTTGATAGGCAAGGGGATTAAGGGTTATGGGGAGAGGGCGGGAATGTGGAACTGAGCCACGACAGATCAGCCGTGATCTTATTGAATGGCGGGGCAGGCTCGAAGGGCTAGATGGCCTACTCCTGCTCCTATTTTCTTATGTTCTTATGTTCTTTAACATAGTAAAACATCCTTAGTGCTTTAACTGGAGTGCTGTAACATGAAATTTGACACCAGCTGCCAGAAGGAGATTTTGGGTCAGATGACTAAAAACAGTGTTAGGTTTTAAGGAATGACTTGTGAAAGTGAAATAGACAAGTGGAGAGTTTTAGTAAGAGCATTTCAAAACAAAAAACTTTGTCAACTAAAACAATGAATGCTCAAGGGGCCAAAATTGGAGGACAACAGATATCTTGGAAGATTGTGGAGCTGGAGGAGAATTTAGAGTTAGGGAGGAGCAAAGCCATGGATGGATTTGAAAAGAAGGATGAAAAATTTAAATCCAAGCATTGTTTACCACCACCAATATAGTAAATGAGCATAGGGTAATAGGCAAAAGGGATTTGGTGCAAGTAAGGACATAGGCAGCAACATTGGATGATTTCAGCTTCCTAGTGTAGAATGCGGAAGGTCATTGATTACTACGAACCCCAATCTATTCCACACTAGCCATTACATTTAGTCTGAAGTGAATAGACAGATTTATTTCTAATATTATTGCATAGAGGTAAAACTAAACAGGAAGTTAGTAATCTGACAAATGATTAAATAGTAAAATTGAACAAATCTGCAAGAAGTTGCAACTTTTTGGGCTGGAATTTCACAAACTTAGAAATTTTTTTCCCAGGGTGTGGTGTTAAAAGGCACCATATCGATGAGAAATAGGAGGGGCCAAGAATAGATACCTGGGAGACACCGGAGATAACAGTGTTGGTACGAGTGATACTGCTTCCAGTCAGATTGATAAGAATGGAACCAGCCTAATTCATTCCCACCCAGCTGAACAACAGCGGGGCAGCATTAGACCAGGATAATTCAGGATAATAACCATGTCAAAGGCTGCAGATAAGAGGAGGAGTTGCTTCACACTTAGCTTGGTCACATGGATGTTTTTGTGATTGTAATAAGAGCTATTTCAGTATTGTGGTAGGTCAGAAACCTCAATGAAGGGATTCAACCATAGAATAAAGAATGTGGGCTGGAGTTTGCTCTCAAAATGCCTAGGGTTATCATGCTTGCTGTTAACTAGGTCTGAATGGTATAACAACTTCATGGTAGAAGCAGATATGTTGTCAAATGCCAAAATCCAAATATTGCTTTCTGTGTTGTACCATTCTACTGTATGACATTTCACTGTCTGCCTCATTGTTGGCACGCTGTCAAGGTTCTGTATTTGTGCAGTAGAATTGAACCAAATTTACCACAGAAAGTTGAGTTTAAGCTTCAGTATGCTTTTAAAAGACTGTTAGGCTCTCCAGCCTCCACCACCACAACCACAGCCAGTATCCACTGTAGGTAGACCACAAGAGCAATGTGCAGACGAAAATAAATTAAACTTCTAACAGTATAAGAAAGCTCTCACTCCTACACACTCGATAATTTAAAAACTGCCAGTCATTAAACACAGTCAAAGATGTTAAATTCTCTTGAATGGCCAACTTGCTATAAAAACAAACTTCTATTCAGTCACTACATCGAATAACACTAATCGTTTAATATAAAAGTAAAATACTGTAGATAGTGGAATCTGAAACAAAAACAGAAAATGCCGGAATATCTAAGCAGGTCTGACAGCATTTGTGGAGAGACAATAGAGCCAACATTTTGAATGGAAACACTGGCTGTATGCCCTCTCACCACAGATGCCAATCAGAGATTTCATAGCTTTTTCTGTTTTTGTTTCTAATCATTTAATAAACACTTAAAACTGTCAATCATATTATGAGCTCAGCTGCTGAGTTCAGTCGTTTTGGAACTTTTGAAACTCAACCAAGCATTGATAATGGGCTCTGTTCTAACAACTGCTCTTGTTTAAAAAAAATCAACAGTGATGTCCATTGAAATTGCAGCAACAGGTATTAATTTTCTCTAAGCTGCCTGCCTTCAAGCAACATGTGCTTTCACTGGAAACGCTAGCTGGAGCCTGTTTTTTCTCATGTTTAAAGGATAATAGGTTTAAACAACTGTATTTCATGACACTTAAATCAGCTTTATCCACCTTTCCATCTCCTCACTTCATGCCTCCCACACTGTGGGTTAAGCCCCTTGAAACAGCTAAAATAACGTCTGTTTGAACTTAGCACTAATTGACATGATATTGAAAAATGGCTAAGTACGTCGGATAGCAAAGGCTATGGGCCGAAATAATGTTCCAGCTGTAGTGCTCAAAATCTTTGTCCCAGATGTTATGTGCATCTATCAAAGCTGTTCTGGACAATACTAGCATCTAGGGAGGTGATGGCCTCGTAATATTATCGCTAGACTATTAATCCAGAAACTTAGCTCAAGTTCTGAGTTTGAAACCCACCATGGCAAATGGTGGAATTTGAATTCCATTAAAAAAAACTGGAATCAAGAATCTATTGATAACTAAGAAATCTTTGTTAATTTTCAGAAAAAAAACAATCTGGTTCATTAATGTCCTTTAGAGAAGGAAATCTCACCTAGATGTGACTCTGTAATCAACTGCCCTCTGAAATGGCCTCATTGGTCACTCAGTTTCAAGAGCAACTAAGGATGGACAATAAATGCTGGCTAGTTAGTGATGCTCATATCCCACAAATTAATTTAAAAAAATCTATCCACCAAGTAGAAACTTTTCCATGTATATCTTGTCCACAAGAAGCAGAGCACGTTTAACCTGACTAATGAGTGTAAAGTGTTGGGAAATGTTGTTGACAGTGCTTTTGAGCAGCGCTTGCTCACCCAAGCCCAACTTGGGTTCTGCCAACACCATTTGGCTCCAGGCCTCATTAGTCTTTGTGTAAACTTTGACGAAAGTGCTGTGAGAAGGGGAGTGACATCAAAGACCCTTGACATCAAAGACCCATGACAAATTAAAATTGATGGAAATCAATTGAGCAGAGTTCCCTGGGGGATGGAATTCTCCAGTGGTTAAAATCATACCAAAATACTAGGCACAGGAAGATGGCTATTGCAAGCTGATCACATTCAAAAATGACCTTCCGCAATTATCAGGTTAAAATTGGGATGTTTACTGATTATCATACAGATTCATTGTTCAACTGTGGCTCATTTGTTGAGGTCTAATGATATGCCTCCAAAGTTGGGTTTAACAAAACAGAAACTTTGCACTGAGGCAATATGGCCTTGCAATAGTTAGTGTGGAATTCGTTTCAGTCGTTTATATGCTACAATATTGATTAATGCTTCTCCTGTGTAAATCATTTCCTAATTAGTCTCTTGTTTCAGGGTCTCTGTCATATCCCATTGAAATAATGATGAGAGTATTTGGTACTGTATAATATCAGTGTGCTAAGAGCAATTTGATGTTGCACAGACCAGGATGATGGTCAGGTTTGCTGCACTTTATTTTGGAAATTATGCTGTTAAAACTGTGACTAAATCATTGGAACATTCCCCTCTAAACAGATTGCAACTTGAGAGAAGTTTGTTCTTTAACTGAATGGTACTCTCACTCCAGTGTTGGCATTTAAATTGATAAATCCAAATGATTTTTGAACTAAGTTGAACATTAAACTATGAAACTGGAAATTCAGCAAAACTTTCTGCTTATTTCATTAATGGGCCCTTAAAAAGTGAGTTGCATGTTGTCTGTTAAATTTCTGTTTCAAAAGTAACTGCTTTTTAATGATTTTACCATGGGAATTATGCTGCTATTTGCTTTTGTTTAATGCACCTTTACAGTATTAGTTTTGGTTGCATTGGAATGTATTACACACACAGGGTAATTTTAACCCAACAGCTGAGCTGGGGTTAACTGAACTGCTTTACCCTCATGTGAATTTACGCTTGGTTGAAGTCAATGGAGAGTAAAATCAAGCTGGATATAGAACGAACGTTGGACACACTATCACTTATTTCTTGCCAAGGATGTTAAAATTACCTCTGAACCATTTTCTCTCTAATGTCTCTCTAATAATGAACGTTCATTAATTTAAAGCAGGAGAGAAAAATAGTAAAAGTTGAAATTAATCATGGTTTATCTGAATTTTTGAAGTAGTTGTGACAAGACAGAATAATTAATGGCGTAAATGGAAAATCAGTAGTTTTGTCTACTAAAACTAAATGTTCCAGGTTATTTGCTATTAGAAGACACGGGAAATGGAAAAGGGGGCAGTTGGGGGTGGGGTTGTGATGAAATAGTAATGGTGTGGATAACCCTGATAATAAATGACCGCTAATAAATTGGATTTGCTTTATTTCTACTCTGAAGTGCTTCCAAGAAAAGAGCGAGTTCTCGCTCTCTGATCACATTTTGTGCCCCCTGGCTCAATGGCAGTGTCACTGCCAGGGCGAAACTGTTATGGCAATTCCATAGCAGTGTTGCTCACTTGAGGGTGGGGTACGCAGCTAATGCTGGTGAGGCGGAGGGGGAGCTGGGTCACCTCAATGCCTGCATGGTGTTGGGGGTTAACTCGAACATTTAGGTCAGCGTGCCCCTCTGTGGCCGAGGGTTGTCTGTGTTGGGGCGGGGGGGGTGGTTCTTGAACTTCATTTTGAGGTTTTCATGGCACTGGATCTAGTCTTGATGCTGCCGTCTTTAGGTCCCACTGATGTCCTTCACAGTACAAATCACCCCAAGCTTCTAAAAACATGACTGAGTTTGGGTGCATTGTGATCTGAATTGTACCAACTCACCCCAGCATCCTGAGCTGGGGCTGACTGAACTGCTTTACACTCATGTGAATTTACTCTTTGTTGAAGTCAATGGACAATAAAATCAAGCTGATGTAGAACGAACGTTGGACCCATCCAGCAGGAATTGTACCGCAATTCTTGCCAG
Organism: Carcharhinus amblyrhynchos; assembly: GCF_965287045.1. Taxonomy (NCBI): domain Eukaryota; kingdom Metazoa; phylum Chordata; class Chondrichthyes; order Carcharhiniformes; family Carcharhinidae; genus Carcharhinus; species Carcharhinus amblyrhynchos. The sequence goes on along the minus strand of NC_137328.1, from coordinate 28,241,253 downwards.
AGAGAACACTCGCAATTTTTTTGGGAGTATTGCGTCCGTCAACTCTCTCCACACATTAGGCGCGGAATTTTCCCCAAAACCGGAAAATCCTGCCTGAGGTCAACGGACTTTTGCATGGTTCCTCCCCCCCCCTCACTACCCTGACCGACATGGTCCCTCTCCCTCACCCCCTCCCTTTTCCTCACGGTATTTTATTTTGAGGATGTAACTAGCAGGATAGATAAAAAGGTATTAGTAATGTGCGATACTTGGGTTTTCAAAACGGATTTGATAAAGTAGCATCTGAAGAATTGTTACACAAGATGCTTGTGGCATACGAGCATGAATAAAATAGTTGAACAGAAACAGAGTCAGAACAGAAGGGTCACTATCAAGTTGGCAGGGTATTTCAGCTACTCACAATCTATATTGATGACTTAGATAAAGAGACGAATGTAATGTATCCAAGTTTATTGGTAGCGCAAACCTGGGAAAATAAGCTGTGAAGGCACAGGGTGAAATTCATTCAGCAGTGATATTATGCAGATTCACTTGCTCAGGCAGCACTTTGGGCTTGTACCTTTTTGCAGACAGATGCTGTCTACCCCCGTGAATTGATTTAAGTTGCATTGCACAGCTAGAAATGATGCTGCTCAAATTAATTTCTACCTCTGCAAAGGGATATAGACTTTTATGTGAGTGGGAAAGGCGGCAGCTGGAATATCATGTGGGGAAATATGAGATTATTTACGTTGGTAGGGAAATAGAAAAGCAGAATTTTTTAAAAATGGCGAGGAATAGTTAAATGTTGGTGTTCAGAGAGAATTGGATGCCTCGTTCAAGAAATGCAAAGATAATAAGCAGGCACAGCAACTGGTATGTTTGGAGCACAAGAGGAGGGAAATCTTGCTACTGTTGCAAGAGACTTTGATGAGAATGCATCTGGAGCAGTGTACATTTATGGTCTTTGAGAGAAAGATATACGTGCCTTGGAGCAGGTGCAACAAAGCTTCTTTAGATTAATTCCTGGGATAAGGGGGCAATTCTATGAGGAAAGATTGAGTAGAGTTGTCCAAATAGTCAAGGGCATGGAAACATACAAGATTCCAACAGTATTTCATTGTAACACTGAATGTATAAAGGCGGAGATGTTGTTCTCCTGATTGAAGACTAGAGTTAGGGACATAATTTCTGGATAAAGAGACTGAGCTGAGGAGAACTATGTTCGGTCAATAATGAATCACTGGGATTTTTCTTTTCCAGAAGCTCAGTTGTTGGGTATATTCAAATCTGAGATTGATGGAATTTTGAACATTAGGAAGTGAAAGTGGAATTGGGGTTAGCGATCTGCCATAACTGTACTAAGTGGTATAACAGGCTTTGGGGATTGTCTGGTCTACTTCTGCTATTCTTTAAGTTCTTATGTTACATGTTTTTGTGCCATACCTTCAACATAACCAAGGATGTACCAAACTACCAACTACCAAGTCAGCATACTATTGGATACAAAACTGCACGGTCAAAGAAGACAGAGGGTAGCATTTTTGAATGGAGGGCTGTGACAAGTGGTGTTCCTCAAGGATCAGTCTTTGTTGTTTGTAATATATATAAATGATTTGGAGGAAAATGTAACTGGGTTGATTAGTAAGTTTGTGGACAACACAAGGGTTGGTAGATTTGCAGATAGTGATGAGGAACATCAGAGGATACAGCAGGATATAAATCGGGTGGAGACTTGGGTGGAGAGATGGCAGATGGAATTTACTGCAGACAAATGGAGATAATGCATTTTGGAAGGTCTCATACAGATAGGAAATATACAGTAAATGGCAGAACCTTTAAGAGTATTGATAGGCAAAGAGATCTGGGTGTACAGGTACACAGGTCACTGAAAGTAGCAACGCAGGTGGAGAAGGTAGTCAGGAAGGCATACGGCCTGCTTGCCTTCACTGGCCGGGGGTATTGAGTTTAAAAATTGGCAAGTCATGTTGTAGTTTTATAGCACCTTAGTTAGGCCGCACTTGGAATATAGTGTTCAATTCTGGTCGCCACACTACCACAAGGCTTTGAAGAGGGGACAGAAAAGATTACCAGGATGTTGCCTGGTATGGAGGGCATTAGCTATGCGGAGAGGTTGGAGAAACTTTGTTTGTTCTCACTGGAACGGTGGAAGTTGAGGGGTGACCTGATAGAAGTCCGAAAGATTATGAAGGGCATGGACAGAGTGGATAGTCAGAAGCATTTTCCCAGGGTGGATGAGTCAATTACTAGGGACCATAGGTTTAAGGTATGAAGGGCTAGCTTTAAAGGAGATGTACGAGGCAGATTTTGTATCCAGAAGATGGTGAGTGCCTGGAACTTTCTGCAGGGGAAGGTAGTGGAAGCGTATACGATGGTGACTTTGAAGGGCATCTTGACAAATAAATGAACAAACAAAGATGGAACAAAGAACAATACAGGACAGGAACAGGCTCTTCGGCCCTCCAAGCCTGCACTGATCATGTGTTCCTAACTAGACCATCTGTTTGTATCCCTCTATTCCCAGTCTGTTCATGTCGCTATCTAAATAAGTCTTAAGTGATCCTAGCGTGTCTGCCTCAACCACCTTGCTTCGTAGTGCATTCCAGAGCCCCACCACCCTCTGTGGCACATCCCCCACATATCTGCATTGAACCTTGCCCCCTTACTTTGAACTTGTGACCCCTTGTGTTTGTCATTTCTGACCTGGGGAAAAACTTCCAACTGTTCACCCTATCTATGCCCTTCATAATTTTATAAACTTCTATTAGGTCGCCCCTCAACCTCCGTCTTTCCAGGGAGAACAACCCTAGTTTACTCAATCGCACCTCACAGCTAATATCCTCCATTCCAGGCAACATCCTGGTAAACCTTTTCTGCACTCTCTCCAAAGCCTCCACGTCCTTCTGGTAGTGTGGCGACCAGAACTGGACGCAGTATTCCAAATGTGGCCTAACCAACGTTCAGTATAACTGCAACATCACATGCCAACTTTTATACTTTATGCCCTATCCAAATAAAGGCAAGCGTGCCATATGCCTTCTTCACCACCTTTTCCACCTGTGTTGCCACTTTTAAGGATCTGTGGACTTGCACACCCAGATCCCTCTGTGTGTCTATACTCCTGATGGTTCTGCCACTTACTGTATAGCTCGCCCCTGCATTAGATCTACTGAAATGCATCACTTCACATTTATCTGGATTAAATTCCATCTGCCAGTTCTCTGCCCAATATTCCAGCCTATCAATATCCTGCTGTATTCTCTGACAATGTTCATCACTATCCACAACTCCAGCAATCTTTGTGTCGTCCACAAACTTACTAATCAGACAGCTACATCTTCTTCCAAATCATTTATAAATATCACAAATAGCAGAGGTCCCAGTACAGAGCCCTGCGGAACACCAGTAGTCACTGACTTCCAATCAGAAAAAGACCCCTCCACTGCTATCCTTTGTCTTTTATGGCCAAGCCAGTTCTATAGTTCACCTTTGATCCTGTGAGGTTTAACCTTTTGCACCAGTCTGCCATGAGGGATTTTGTCAAATGCTTTTCTAAAATCCATGTAGATGACTTCAAGTGCCCTTCCCTCGTCAATTGTTTTTGTTACCTCCTCAAAAACCCAACCAAATTTGTGAGGCATGACCTCCCTCATACAAAACTATGTTGTCTATCGCTAATGAGACTATTCAGTTCTAAATGTATATAGATCCTATCTCTAAGAATCTTCTTCAACAATTTCCCTACCACAGACGTCACTGGCCTATAATTATCCTGATTATCCTTGCTACTCTTCTTAAATAATGGGACCACATTTGCTGTCCTCCAGTCCTCTGGGACCTCAACTGTGTTCAATGAAGAAACAAAGATTTCTGTTAGAGGCCCAGCAATTTCATCTCTTGTCTCTCTCAGTAATCTAGGACAGATGCCATCAGGCCCTGGAGATTTATCTACCTTATTGCTTCCTAAAACACCTAACATTTCCTCCTTGTAATTGTGATTTGTTCTAACAGGTCTACACATCCCTCTGAGATACTATCAATCAACGTGTCCCTCTCCTTTGTGAATACCGATGCAAAGTATTCATTTAGGATCTCACCTACTTCCTTGGGTTCTAAGCGTAATTCCCCTCCTTTGTTCTTGAGAGGTCCAACTCTTTCTCCGACAACCCTCTTGTTCCTAACGTATGTATAAAATGCCTTGGGATCCTCTTTAATCCTGTCTGCCAAGGACATTTCATGACCCCATTTTGCCCTTCTAACTTCCTGTTTGAGTTCTTTTCTACTCCTTCTGTATTCCTCCATTGCTTCATCTGTTTTTAGTTGCCCGGACATTACATATGCCTCTTTTTTCTTTTTGATTAGACCCACAATTTCCCTGGTTATCCATGGCTCTCGAATCCTACCTTTCCTATCCTTTTTAAGGCACATGACTGTCCTGCACTCCTATCAACTGCTCCTTAAAAGACTCCCCATGCCAGATGTGGATTTACCCTTGAATAGCCTCTCCCAATTAACAGCCACCAAATCCTGCCTATTCAGGCTGTAGTTAGCCTTCCTCCAATTCAGCACCTTACCCATAGGACAACACTCATCCTTTTCCATGACTATCCGAAAGTTTACAGAATTGTGGTCACTGTGCGCCACATGTTCCCCCACTGAAACTTTGATGACCTGACCGGACCCAGTACTAGGTCCAGTATAGCTCCCTCTCTAGTTGAACTATCAACATATTGTCCCAAAGAACCTTCCGGGACACGTTTTATAAATTCCTCCCCGTCTTGACTCCCAGCCCTAAGGGATTTCCAGTCTATATGAGAGAAATTAAAGTCTCCCACTACAACAACCCTACTTTTTCTACACTTGTCCAGAATTTCTTTACATCCATTGCCCAACTTCCCATGGGCTGTGGAGGCCTGTAGTTATACCCCCAGCGCCCTTCCTGTTTCTGAGCTCTACCCACAGAGTCTCGTTACACGATCCTTCCAAATTGTCCACCCTCTGTACCACTGTAATATGCTCCTTAACCAGTATTGCTACTCCCCCAACGCTTCTAGCCCCTCCTCTGTCCCTGGAATATTCAACTGCCAGTCCTGTCCTTCTTTTAACCAAGTCCCTGTCAGTGCAGCCACATCCAAGTTCCTCACATGCATTAAGGCTCTAAGTTCATCTGTTTTGCCCATTACACTCCTCACATTGAAGCAAATGAACTCCAGACCTCCAGGACACTGCATTCATCCTCCCCCAGATTGTTCTAACTCTTTGAAAGCATTGTCTTGGCCTCATGCTCGTTCCCAGTCTCTATGCTTGCTGACCTATTGTTCTGACCCCCACCCCTCCTGCCACATTAGTTTAAACCCACCCGAACCACACTTGCAAACCTTCCAGCCAAGATATTGGTGCCCCTCCAGTTCAGATGTGATCCATCCTTGTACAGGTCCCATCCTCCCTGGAAGACTTACCACTTATCCACAAATCTGAAACCCTCCCTCCTGCACCAGTTTTTTAGCCATGTGTTCAGCTGCACCATCTCCCTGTTCTTAGCCTCACAGCACCTGACTCAGGGAGCAATCCAGAGACTGCTACCCTAGAGTTTCTGCTTTTTAGCCTTCCACCTAACTCCCTAAATTGCTCTTGCAGGACCTCCCTGCTCTTTCTGCCAATGTTACTTGTACCAATGTCGGTCTGATCACCCTTCCTTTTTTGGATGCTTTCTACCCACTCAGAGACATCCAGGATCCTGGAACTAGGGAGGCAGACTATCATCCTGGAGTCTTGTTCATGCTGATATGAATAGGAATACATAAGAACATAAGAAATAGGAGCAGGAGTAGGCCATCTAGCCCTTCGAGCCTGCCCCGCCATTCAATAAGATCATGGCTGATCTGTCATGTCTCAGTTCCACATTCCCACCCTCTCCCCATAACCCTTAATCCCCTCTCTTATCAAAAACCCATCAACCCGCGTCTTAAAAATATTTAGCGAGGCAGCCTCCACCACTTCAACGGGCAGAGAATTCCAGAGATTCACCACCCTTTGAGTGAAGAAGTTCCTCCTCAACTCCGTTCTAAACCGCCCCCCCTTTATCTTGAGGCTGTGCCCCCTAGTCCTACTGTCTTTTTTGAGCAGGAAGAGTCTCTCCACCTCTATCCTATCCATCCCATTCATCATCTTATACGTCTCAATGAGATCTCCCCTCATTCTTCTAAACTCCAACGAGTACAAGCCTAGTTTATTCAGCCTCTCCTCATAGCTCAACCCCCTCAACTCCGGTATCAGCCTAGTAAACCTCCTCTGCACTCCCTCCAAGGCCAAAATATCTTTGCGCAGGTGCGGCGCCCAAAACTGCACACAGTACTCCAGCTGCGGCCTCACCAATGCCCTATACAGCTGCAGCAAGACCTCCCTACTTTTATATTCAATCCCCCTCGCTATGAAGGCCAGCATCCCATTCGCCTTCCTGACCACCTGCTGCACCTGCAAGCTGGGTTTTTGCGACTCATGCACAAGGACCCCGAGGTCCCTCTGCACCGTCGCCTGCTGCAGTTTTTCGCCACGTAAGTAATAGTCCTTCCTACCATTATTCCTACCAAAGTGGACCACCTCGCACTTGCCAACATTAAATTCCATTTGCCATTTCCTGGCCCATTCGCCCAGCCTATCTAGATCCTTCTGCAGACTCTCCACACCCTCCGCACAATTTGCCGTTCCCCCAATCTTGGTGTCATCAGCAAATTTCGACACCCTACACTGGGTTCCCTCCTCCAGATCATCTATATAAATGGTAAAAAGCTGAGGCCCCAGCACCGACCCCTGGGGCACTCCACTAGTCACCATCCGCCAATCCGAATAGCAACCGTTGACCCCCACTCTCTGCCTCCTATTTGACAACTCTATCCATGCTAACACCCTACCCCCAACTCCATGTCCCTCGACCTTCTGCAATAACCTCTTGTGAGGTACTTTGTCAAACGCCTTCTGAAAATCCAGAAAGACCACATCCACCGGCTCTCCTCTATCCACCGCCCTAGACACATCCTCATAGAACTCCAGTAAATTTGTCAGACACGACTTCCCTTTAATGAAACCATGCTGCGTCCGCTCTATCAAGCAATTGCCTTCAAGATGCCTCTCAATTTCCTCCTTAATGACGGATTCTAACATTTTACCTACCACAGACGTTAAACTAACCGGCCTATAATTCCCCGCCTTTTGCCTGGCACCCTTCTTAAACAACGGCCTAACATTAGCCGTTTTCCAATCTTCCGGCACTTCCCCGGAATACATCTGCAAACTCTATGGCCTGTGCCTCGGCACTTCCCTCTGTGACTGGATCCTGAAGTCCACAACTCACAGACCACAATCAGTAAGGATAGGCAACAACACCTCCTCCACGAGCATCCACACTGGTGCCCCACAAGGCTGTGTTCTCAGCCCCCTACTGTACTCCTTATACACCTATGATTGTGTGGCCAAATTCCCCTCCAATTTTTCAAGTTTGCTGACGACACCACCATTGTGGGTTGGATCTCAAACAATGACAAGAATGAGATAGAGAATCTGATGAATTGGTGTGGCAACAATAATTTCTCCCTCAACGTCAACAAAACGAAGAAGATTGTCATCGACTTCAGGAAGCATAAAGGAAAACTTGCCCCTGTCTACATCAACGGGGATGAAGTAGAAAGGGTCGCAAGCTTCATGTTTTTAGAGTCCAGGTCACCATTAACATGTCCTGGTCTCCCCCATGCTGACAGTATGATTAAGAAAGCCCACCAATGTCTTTAGCTTCTCAGAAGGCTAAGGAACTTTGCATGTCAGGTATGACTCTCACCAACTTTTACAGAGGCACCGTGGAAAACATTCTTTCTGGTTGTATTACAGCTTGGTATGGCTCCTGCTCTTGTCAGGACTGCAAGGAAGTACAAAAGGTTGTGAGTGCAGCTTAATCCATCTCACAATCTAGCCTCCCATCCATCGATTCTGTCTAGACTTCCCACTGCCTCAGCAAAGCAGCCAGCATAAGTAAGGACCCTGGATATTATTTCTTCCACTTTCTTTCTTCGGGAAAAAGATACAAAAGTTGAAGGTCAAGTACCAACAGACTTGAGAACAGCTTCTTCCCTGCAGCTGTCAGACTTTTGAATGGATTTACCTTGCATTAAGTTGACCTTTCCCTGCACCCTAGCTATGACTATAACACTACATTCTGCACTCTCTCGTTTCCTTCTCTATGAATGGTATGTTTTGTCTGCAGTGCGCGCAAGAAACAACACCTTTCACTGGGAATACAGGTGACAACAATAAATCAAATCAAATCAAAAAATGATGGGAATGGAGGGATAGAATCCCCAGAAGGTTTTAGTTCAGTCGGCAGCATGGTCGATGCAGGCTTGGAGGGCCAAAGGGCCTGTTCCTGTACTGTAATTTTTTTTGTTCTCATTAATGTTGCACACAAGTGCTCCAATCTGACAAGTGATGATTAGCTAACTCCAAGCTTGTGCTGTTAAATTCTGAAGATGACAGAATAGAGTTCTGCAATTTTTGCGGAAACAAATTGAGTAAAGTAGGATGTTGCATTGAGTGTGGATCTAAACGCAACCTAGCCTCAGTGATGAGAACATAAGAACATAAGAAATAGGAGCAGGAGTAGGCCATCTGGCCCTTCGAGCCTGCCCCGCCATTCAATAAGATCATGGCTGATCTGAAGTGGATCAGTTCCACTTTCCCGCTCTCTCCCCATAACCCTTAATTCCCTGGTCTATCAGAAATCTATCTGACCGTGACTTAAATATATTCAACAAGGTAGCCTCCACCACTTCAATAGAACACGACAGCACAAACAGGTCCTTCGGCCCACGAGTTGCGCCGATCACATCAACACCTATCTACAACCCCCAATCCCATAAAACCCCATATACTCATCCAGAAGTCTTTTAAAAGACCCCAGCGAGTTCGCCTCCACCACCACTGATGGCAGCCGATTCCACTCACTCACCACCCTCTGAGTGAAAAACTTACCCCTAACATCACTTCTGTACTTTCCTCCCCGCACCTTAAATCTGTGTCCTCTCGTAGCGACCATTTCAACCCGGGGAAATAGCCTCTGAGAATCCACCCTATCCATTCCTCTCAACATTTTATAAACCTCTATCAGGTCGCCTCTCAACCTTCATCTCTCCAGGGAAAAGAGACCCAGCTCCCTCAACCTAACTTCATAAGGCATGCCTCCCAGTCCAGGCAACATCCTTGTAAATCTCCTCTGTACCCTTTCAATAGCTTCTACGTCTTTCTTATAATGAGGCGACCAGAACTGCGCACAGTACTCCAAATGAGGCCTGACAAGGGTCTTATAAAGTTGCAGCATTACCTCCCGACTCCTAAACTCAATCCCTCGATTAATGAAGGCCACCATACGCCTTCTTGACCACCTCTTCCACCTGCGAGGCCGATTTAAGAGTCCTGTGGACCCGGACCCCAAGATCCTTCTGCTCTTCAACACTACTAAGACTCCTGCCCTTGATAGTGTACTCGTTCATCCCGTTGGTTCTGCCAAAATGGACGACTACGCATTTATCCGCATTGAAGTCCATCTGCCACTTCTCCGCCCAGTCCTGCATCCTATCTATGTCCTGCTGCAACTTTTGCCATCCTTCCAGACCATCCACAACACCACCGACCTTCGTGTCATCAGCAAACTTACTTACCCATCCTTCCACTTCCTCATCCAGGTCATTTATGAAAATGACAAACAGCAAGGGTCCCAGAACAGATCCCTGGGGCACTCCACTGGTGACTGACCTCCATTCAGAAAAAGACCCATCCACAACCACTCTCTGCCTTCTGCAGGCAAGCCAGTTCTTGATCCACAAGGCCAAAGGCCCTTGGATCCCATGCCTTCTCACCTTCTCAAGAAGTCTTGCATGGGGGACCTTATCAAACGCCTTGCTGAAGTCCATGTACACCACGGGCAGAGAATTCCAGAGGTTCACCATCCTTTGAGTGAAGAAGTTCCTCCTCAACTCTGTTCTAAACTGCACCCCCCCCCCCCCCCCCGACTTATTTTGAGGCTGTGCCCTCTAGTTTTGCTGTCCTTTCTAAGCAGGAAAAAAAAACTGTAGGACGGAGGAATGTTCAGAGCAGCACTGCCCTTGTTAGATTGATGAAATTGAGCAAAGGTAAGGTTTTGATAGGGAGGTCAAAATTAAAAGTTTGTTGTTCGCTCTTTAAAAATTTGAAGCATCGCAAGCACACCCAAACTCACATTTTTATTTGGTTCACATTGCAGCTTTCAGCCGAGCTCCGGTTCCAATGGCTGTGATTAGGAGGGAACTGTCTTGTGAAAGTTATCCAATTGAACTTCGCTGTCCTGGAACTGATGTCATTATGATTGAAAGTGCCAATTATGGAAGGACTGATGACAGAATCTGTGATGCTGATCAAGCCCAGATGGAGAATATTCGGTGCTTCCTACCAGATGCCTATAAGATAATGTCACAAAGGTAAGTTTCACAAAATTTAACTCTCAATGAATGTATATGATCTATCTGGCAGGTTTTGCAACAGAGGTCATTTTTGTTTGCTTTATCGAGAGCACAATGTGAGTTTGAGACAACATATATCACATTTATTCTGGCACAGCTGTCAAACTATGAGACTAAAATATTGCACAGGCATAGCATGCCTGTCACAATCAGCTTGGTACAAAACTGGGTGTTCTATTTGTTTGTTTAATAAATAACATTGATGAAAGACTTTGATGTTCTAAGTAGTCCTGAGAAATAATTTGGATTGTGGAAACAACATCTCACAGTTGTCTGATTTTGGGGCCGTCCAGTTACCAGTTAGCAAATCACAAGCAAAGTAGAGGAAAAGAAGTCTGTACCCTGATAAGTAATGACAAAGACACCTGATTGTTTTATTGTCACTGTGAGACTATTTTGTCCCTTCTCTTTCCTTATTCATTTTCGATGTGTGTTTTTAGTTGGGTGGAGAGGTAAACTGGTAGAACTGTTTGATTTTATTTTCTCCATCTGGAAACAAAATTCTTAAAAAAAGCTTATAACAATAAGTAATTTTATAATTAAAGGGTAGTAATACAACATTAAATTGCTCATTTTAGGAAGATTTAAGTTTTGAGTTCTTGGAGTTCAGCTCCTCAGTTCAAAAAACCAGGCTGACAGCAAGGAAAGGTCCTACTTGATCTACAATGAACATAAATATATTCACTGTTGCTAAGGAATACAGTACTACTCTTTATATCGTGTTTTCATTGTTTTCTTTTCTTCTCTGCCTGCCCCCACTTCCTCCCCTTTGTAGGATGTTCATTTAGCTCTGAGAACAATGAAAGTACTGTAGTCATGAAACCTGGCTCCAGGCCTGCACTGACAAGTAGAGTAGAGTTTACTTATTAGTCACAAATAGGCTTGCATTAATACTGCAATTAAGTTACTGTGATAATCCCCTAGTCGCCACACTCGGATTACCTGTATGGATACACTGAGGGAGAATTCAGCATGGCCAGTACACCTAATCAGCATGCTTTTCGCACTGTGGGAGGAAACCCATGCAGACACCCTTCGCCCCCACCCCCCGCGCAGCGCTCTGCGTCTCGCCCCCACCCCCCGCGCAGCACTCTGCGTCTCGCCCTCACCCCCTGCGCAGCGCTCCATGCCTCGCCCCACCATCTGCCACGCAGGCTCCGTGCCTTGCCCCCCCAAACCCCACACAGGTCTCCGTGCCTCACCCCCACCCCCTGCACAGGGCTTTGTGCCTGGCCCCCCTCCCCCCGTGTGAGGCTCCGCCCCAGCCCCCCACCTCATGCAAGCTCCGCACCCAGCCCCTGCCACCCTGTGTGGGGCTCCGCTCCCCATGTAGGGCTCCGCACCCGGCCTTTGCCCCCCACACAGAGGCCTGCGCCTTGCGCCTGGCCCCCAACCCCCACGCAGGGCTCCGTGCCTTGCCGATTACCCCGCACCCCGTGCAGGGCTCCGCCCCCCCTCCCCCACGTGCAGGACTCTGTGCCCGCCCCCCCCCCCCCCCCCCCCCCCCGCAGGAACCCGTGCACCCAGCCCCTGCCTCCTGCGCAGTGCTCCCACCTGGCCCCCGCGCAGGACACCATGCTCGGCCCCTGCCCCTCTCCCCGCACAGGGCTCTGTGCCTCTCCTCCCCACCCTGCACGCGGCTCCACGCCTCGGCCCCATCCCCTGCGCTGGGCTTCGTGCCTCACCTCCACAGTGTTCTGTGCCTCGCCCCCACCCCCTGCCCCAAGTGATCTGTCCCCGCCCCAAGGGGTATGCTCTCCCCCCCCGCCCCGGCCCAAGGGGTCGGCCCACCCCCACCCCCGGCCCAAGAGGCCGGTCACCACCACCACCACATCTACCAGCTCCCCTCCCCCCCCACTGGTTCCATTGGCAAAAATCTTTAAACATGTTCAACACGGCAAAGTCTTACGCTCACCTGATGCTGGAATTGAGTTCTTTGGTTGGAGAATTGAACTCTCAGTCTTATAAGTTCTAATATCCTCTTGGCCCCCCCAGAACAGGTTGAAGTCAGAAAAGCTTCCTAGAACCCCACATGTAGTTTGGGCAAGCCACCATCAATAGATTCTACCCTTCAAAGAGGCAATACCTTGCTTTCAGATGAGCAGCAGAGTTTCCAAAATAAGGGAGAGAGAAAGGCTTCCTCTCAACTTGGTGTCCCTTCTAAAACTAAAACTCAAACCTACACTTTAAACATAAAATGAAAAAACTCCTACCACCTGACTTGCCAAACAGTTCTTCTCATAACAAAGCAGAGTCATAACCATCCCAATAAAAATACAAAAAAATGTTTAAGCTGCAACGAAAGGACATCCCCAGTCAAGCTGATACCATAATAACGTGGGGCAGCACAGTGGTTAGCGCTGCTGCCTCACAGCAACAGGGATCCGGGTTCAATTCTGGTCTTGGGTCACTATCTGTGTGTGGAGTTTGCACAGTCCCCCTGTGTCTGCGTGGGTTTCCTCCGGGTGTTCCAGTTTCCTCCCACCCTACAAAGATGTGCGCATCAGGTTGATTGGCCATGCTAAATTGACCCTAATATTGGGATTGGCAGGGTAAATATGTGGGGTTGTGGGAATAGGGCCTAAGTGGGATAGTAGTCAGTGCAGACTTGATGGGCTGAATGGCTTCCTTCTGCACTGTTAGGATTCTATGATATCAGCTAAGGCTGTGAGAGCTTCAGACATCAGGATTTTAAAAAATCCTTCAAGCTATACCAACATCACACCTCCCTGCCCCCTCTCTCTCTCTCTCTCTCTCCTCCTCTCTCTCTTTCTACCTATATCTCTTTTACCCCCCTCCACCTTTCTTTCTTTCTCCCCTCTCTGTGCCTTTTCTCACTCTTTCCCTCCCATCCCCGCCACCACCTCACTCTTTTTCTGCCTGTATCTCTCCCTCTCTCTTCCTGTCTCTGCCTGTATCTTTACGTTCCTGAATTTCACATGTCTGTTAAGAGCAGATTACTGAAATAAATTAACCTACATCCTAGATCATAGTTAAATTTTAATTGGTTTAAAATGGTCTAAATCCAATTATTTTCAACCATGTTATTTTCCATTTTATTTATAAAATGAAATGGCAGAGAGCGAGCTTTGGGGCTCATAAGAATCACCAATCATTGGATGGAGACAAACAATGATATAGGGTGATGTTTACAGGGCTTTGCTTCAGTTGGTTTAGAGCACACTTAGCACCTCAGAGCTAACAGCTTTTGCCTTCCAGCCTAGCCATCAATTTTATAATCAGGCTCAAGCTGGTGTGGAGGGGTGGGGGTGGAATTGCACACTGAATGATCTATGAACTTCCAGAGTGGAAAATGAAATTTCATAGCAATGTTCAACAAATTAAAACAACTCTACCTGATGAAGATGAGAGCCATAATTAGTCATTAAGAATTATAGAATCATAGAAACTCTTCAGTGCAGAAAGAGGCCATTTGGCCCATCGAGTCTGCACCGACCACAATCCAAACCAGGCCCTACCCCCATATCCCTACATACTTTACCTGCTAATCCCTCTAACCTACTCATCTCAGGACACTAAGGGGCAATTTTAGCATAGCCAATCAACCTAATCGGTACATCTTTGGACTGTGGGAGGAAACCGGAGTACCTGGAGGAAACCCATGCAGACATGAGGAGAATGTGCAAACTCCACACAGACAATGACCCGAGCCGGGAATTGAACCCAAGTTCCTGGAGCTGTGAAGCAGCAGTGCTAACCAGTGTGCTGTTGTGCCTTCCTTTCTGGCTCCAAACCTGGATGGCACGGGCGGCATGTTAGCACTGCTGCTTCACAGCTCCAGGGTCCTGGGTTCGATTCCCGGCTGGGGTCGCTGTCTGTGTGGAGTTTGCACATTCTCCTCGTGTCTGCGTGGGTTTCCTCCAGGTACTCCGGTTTCCTCCCACAGTCCAAAGATGTGCAGGTTAGATTGATTGGTTATGCAAAGAAACTGCCCCTTAGTATCCAGGGATGTGTAGGTTAGAGGGATTAGTGGGTATAATACGTAGGGATATGGGGTCTGGGTGGGATTGTGTTCAGTGCAGACTTGATGGGCCGAAGGGCCTCTTTCTGCACTGTAGGGTTCTATAATCTAAACCTGAGCTAAGCTTTTGGATTTTTGATAATAACTGTCTGAGCAAGTAAGTGATCTGTATCCTATACTTGGTCAATGCAGACTGGGCACTAGCAGTTGGAAAGCACGAGCATGATCTGTGCTGGCCTGACCACTGTGCCCTTATGGAATCATGTAATCCCGATAGTGCGCAAGAGGCCATTCAGCCCATTGCGTCTGCACCAACTGTCTGACACAGCATCTTAACCAGCCCCCCTCGTTCACTCTATCTCTGTAACTGCACACATTTCCCATGGCTAACTACACATTTTAGGGCAGTTTAGCATTTACAATCCACCTGCTGGGATTTGGACAGTGCTGCTTGAGACTCTGTGATCACAACTTCATTTTGTCATGATTCTAAGTGATGAACACTGACACACTACCCTCCTAATAATTCTTCAACACCAAAATATTTATTGTGCATATGTCAGTAAGATAGCCTCTGTATCTCTTTTAAATCAATATCTAGAAGTGAAAATTTAAAAAGAAGCCGGGTGATTTTTGGATAGTCAGAAGCTTTTTCCTGGAGTGGAAGAATCAATTACTAGGGGTTTAAGGTGCGAGGGGCAAGGTTTAAAGGAGATGTACGAGGCAGATTTTTTACACAGAGAGTAGTGGATGCTTCAAACTTGTTGCCGGGCGAGGTAGTGGAAGCGGATACGGTAGTGACTTTTAAGGGGCATCTTGACAAGTACATGAATAGGGTGGGAATAGAAGGTTATGGTCTCTGGAAGGATAGGGGGTTTTAGTTAAGTCAGGCAGCATGGTCGGTGCAGGCTTGGAGGGCTGAAGGGCCTGTTCCTGTGCTGTAATTTTCTTTGATCTTTGATGATCACTGCATTTCCCTGGGTTCAGGTGCCTGCAATGTCAAGTTCTCCAAATGTGTCTGACCATCTAGCCAGGCATTGAACAGTAAAGTATCTTCAGCTGCTAGACCGGAGCTAAATCCTTCTGGCTCCAAACCAGAGCTAAATCTTTCTGGCTCCAAACCTGACCTGAATTAACCTCCTTCTGGCTCCAGACCTCACCTGATCTAAACTCCTCCTGGTTCCAGACCTGACCAGCATGTTCACATGGCATACCATATAAATGATGCTGCCCAACTGAACTGAAATCCCCTATCTTTTCGGGGACCATATCTCTCTATTCCCATCCTATTTATGTATTCGTCAAGATGCCCCTTAAAAGCCACTATCATATCCACTTCCATTACCTCCCCTGACAGCAGGTTTCAGGCACCCATCATTCTCTGGGTAAAAAACTTGCCTCGTACATCTCCTTTAAATCTTGCTCCTCACATCTTAAACCTATGCTCCCTAGTAATTGACTCTTCCACCCTGGGAAAAAGTTTCTGACTATCCACTCTGTCCATGCCCCTCATAGTCTTGTAGACTTCTATTAGATTGCCCTTCATCCTTCATCTTTTCAGTAAGAATAAACCAAGTTTCTCCAACCTTCCTGCATAGCTAATGCCCTCCATACCAGGCAACATCCTGGTAAATCTTTTCTGTACCCTCTCCAAAGCCTCCATTTCCTTCTTGTGGTGTGGTGACCAGAATTGAACACTATATTCCAAGTGCTGCCTAATTCAGGTTCTATAAAGTTGCAACTGACTTGCCAATTTTTAAACTCAGTGCCCCGGCTGAGGAAGGTAAGCATGCCGTCTTCTTGACTACCTTCTCCACCTGTGTTGCAACTTTCAGTGACCATTTACTCTTCCATTAATTCCACAGATTACCCTTCTCTCAAGCAGTATTTCAGAGGAGTGTAAATATTTTCATCTCTTACAATTAGAGATATACTAGCTCCCGTATCTCTCAATGTTTTCACTACTTTACTTCCCCTGTTTTACCTGAGTAAAACAGGGGAAGTCTTCATGCTTGCCTTCGTTGGCCGTGGCATTGAGTTTAAAAAAATGACAAGTCATGTTGCAGATTTATAGAACCTTAGTTAGGCTACACTTAGAATATGATGTTCAATTCTGGGCGTCACACTACTAGAAAAATGTGGAGGCTTTGGAGAGGGTGCAGAAAAATGTGGAGGCTTTGGAGAGGATGTTGCCTGGTATGGAGGGCATTAGCTATGAGGAGAGGTTGGAGAAATTTGATTTGTTCTCACTGGAGTGACAGAAGTTGAGGGGTGAACAAAGAACAAAATCAGCCTGGGAAACAGGCCCTTCGGCCCAACGAGCCCGCGCTGCCATCTCAACACCACCAGTCCCCCTCTCCACCCACGACCCCTGTCTAATGTTTTATGGCCATCCAGATTGAGGGAAACTGATTTAGGGACAATTTATTCCTGCCAATCAGCCTAACAGCACATCTTTGGGGTGTGGGAGGAAACCGGAGCACCCGGAGAAAACCCACGCAAGCACGGGGAGAATGCGCAAACTCCCACAGACACCGGCCCAAATCCATGTGTCTGCACAGCAATCAGCGATAGTCACTGAGCTGTCGTCTTGCCCAGTATCTTGTCTAGTTTAAGCACACACTAACGACATGAAGCACTAGGCCAATCTCAAACAACCAAGAGCAGCCCCAGTACACCCCATCGCGTGTATGCCCCTCGTTGGACACGAGGTGGACCGACTTAAAACCTGTGAATGAAAAAAGAAAAAACATTATTATTATACCATATCCAATTACATTACCAGGGACGCCCCAATGCTAATGACCTTTATTTAAAACAATCTCCTGTATCCACCCATTCCAACCCACTCATGTGCCTGTCTAAGTTACTCTTAAATGACTCTAGCGTGATCTGATAGAAGTCTACAAGATTGTGAGGGGCATGGACAGAGTGGAGAGTCAGAAGCTTTTACCCAGGGTGGACGAGGAGGCATAGGTTTAAGGTGCGAGGGGCAAAGTTTAAAGGAAATGTACGAGGCAAGTGCTTTACACAAAGGATGGTGGGTGCCTGGAACTCTCTGCTGGGAGAGGTAGTGGAAGCAGATATGATAGTGAGTTTTAAGGGGCATCTGGACATATACATAAATTGGATGGGGATAAAGGGATACGGTCCCCGGAAGGGTAGAGTGTTTTAGTTAAGTGCAGACGTTGAGGGCCGAAGGACCTGTTCCTGTGCTGTAATTTTCTTTGTTCTTTATTCTTTCCTTTTCTTCTGCTAGGGTCTTTTCTTTTTCCTTCTCTTTCTTTTGCCTTTCTGTCTCCAATCGTCTCATTTGCAATTTACTTTTTTCTAACTCTACTTCGTTTGACTGTTTCTCTGCTATTCCTAAATGCATGACTAACTCCTTTACAAGTTCAGCTTTCTTATGATCCCTGGTTAAACTCAATTCTCATCTGTCTGCCAATTCCACAAGTTTCACCTTTCTCTGTTTTTCTAAAGTTTCTTGGTAAACTTGGCATGCATCTTCGACCCTCAAAACCTCTTGAACAATTTACAGCGCTATTTCCCACTTTTTGATTTAACTGAAACTAAATAGATTTTCCCACTTCTCACTGGAAATTTATTTAAATATTTGTGACTGTTCAGATCTGGTCAAGCCCCCAATTTTCTTATGACGTGGAGGTGATTCTTCCCTCTGCTCAATTTTGAAATCACCCAAAGGGATAAACCTCGCCTTGTAATCTTATACGGATGTGTGTGAGGTAGGAGGAGGTTATTGGTTTTGGTAAATTTAAGCAGGATCTGACACACTCTTTCATGAACAATTAACAGGTCGTTATTTTTAAACTGATGACAATCTTATTAAAGCAATTAGCAAACTGAATAACATTTCCAATGGAATGCTGTTCAAATATTACAAGACTCCTTCAGGAATACTGAAACAAATCATTACAGAATTCAGTCACACTGAACTAACATACAAACAAGCATCTTTTGGAAATATGACTTTCTCCGATAATGCTTATATCTGGATCACTTTTTCAGTTGGTATCTTTTTCTATTTTCATGGTGATTTTATGAAGACATACGTGAAATTTCAGGATTGACATGAAAGCCTTGCCTTCCCTCCAAGAGATGGCTAGCATACTTTGACAATTATACCCCCTTCTCCACGTTTATATACCTGGAATTACCTCACCTGTGATCTGAGTGGCTTGAAACTGCCAACAACCCTCACATTTGAATTTTATTGGTCCTGTGTCTCTGCATGCTTGCTTTACATTAATCGGTCTAATTCAAAAGCCTGTTTTGTTAGGTTTGAACACTGACTGCATAGCTCTGATACAATGTTGCAAAAATCGCTCCTACAGCCTGCTCTCTGCCATTTAAAATCCACGCAAAAAAACATCTTTTTTTAAAAGAGACAATGCTGTATTATTTCTTCTTTTGGTTTTAGCATTTCTTTTCACTTATTACATTTTGTCAAACACCACATTTTTAACCTTCTATGTGCAACTTCACAACATTACTAAACAGCTGAAAAGAGTGCATGGTTTGTGTACTAAATAAAAATAGTTCAAAGACATTTCCAACTTCAGTGGTGTATACCTCAACTGAGAATTGATGCCATGCAAAATTTCAGTTGCATAATCTGTAAGAAATTTACTGAAAAAAATGTAACTTAAAATGTCTCTGTTATGGGCATTTTTATTTTCTTTCATTCAACCCAGCTGAATGCTTTAACACCATAATTAGTATGGTCACTCGGCAGATGATAGCCCAAATGTTCCATGTTACTATTTTTAATTGCTGGTATATTACTTTGCATTATACAGTATGAAATATCAAAACATTTTACCAGTTTGTCAGTTGAAGAAGGGAACAAATATTTGCAGCACTTTTTTAATCATTGAATGGAAAAGGCGTATTTGAAATCCTTTATCTTTCCTGATCATAGAATCTACAGTGCAGGAGGAGACCATTCGGCCCATCAGGTCAGCATTGACACTCCGGCAGAGCATCTAATCCAGACCCTATCCTCATAATCCCATTTATTTACCCCGCTGATTCCCCCTAACCTACACATTTTGTGACAATCGGGCAATTTAGCATAGCCAATCCACCCAACCTGCACATCTTTGGACTTTAGGAGGAAACTGGATCACCCAAAGGAAACCCATGCAGGCACCAGGAGAACATGCAAACATGACACAGACAGTCATCCCAGGTCAGAATCAAATCTAGCTCCCTAATCCTAACGTATCTACCTCAGTTTATTTCAGTGGTGATTTGTAGCCTTATATATCATTGAAATTCAAAAATAAGCAACTAAAATGGTTTCAACTTGCAAAATTCCGTATTACACTTCATGATAGAATTTACTGAATTAATTGATTTCTTCAAAAATTCTACGATTTCATAAAGATACATGTTTACGTTATTAATTTTCCAAACTAAAGGCTTGGCTTCTGATTTGGAGTAAAATACACATCAGATAGACATTAATTCCTAGACATTCCTTTTGTCTACTTTCAGATCAGCAATACATCTCAGCTGGATACCAGTGTTTAATTATTTGTGCTGTCAATTGACTGGAATGTCAAGAATTTCATTCTGAGTGTACTGCATGTTATAGTTTCTGAAGCAACAAAATGCTGCATTGTTAAAACATGAGAAACTTGTATTTGTTTATCCTGGGTTTTAGTTCAACATCATTTTGAATAAACAATTGCAACGTGTGATAGTTAATTTTTTAAAAATCCCCTTTCTCTGTAAGTGAACCTGCTATTTTACAATCTTTGTGCCGATTTGACAATTCTGTTCTGGACATAGAAGCTTTTTCATTTTTCATGGTCAGTGTGACTTCACTGCACATCTATTATTCGCGCTCACGGCCCTTTCAATTCACCTTTTTCCCAGTTGATAACCCTCTACATATCCATTTAGATGATTAGCTGCTGTAAATTCAGTGACAAGAGGTAACATTAAATTTTCAGAACAAGGGCTGGCTTAACAGGGAGCCACTTGAATGTTGTAAACAGCATTCAGTTCATACTTGAGGGAAATTTGTTAGCTGTGTCTATGGCATAATGAGGAAGATTTAAGTTTTGATGAGCCTAGTAGCTATAGTGACAATGTGGAATTAGGCTGGCTCTGTGCTCTTTACATCAAAATAGCTTGTCAAACCCCTCCTGCTGAGCAAATGTTAGCAAGAGTGGAATTTGTTAATTGATATTAATAAAGCCGTCTGATTAGCTGTCCTCCTTTCATTTCCTTTTCATTTTCACTTTTTCTTTGTGATGTGTTTGCACAGAACTGACTCCGTACTTTTTCTCTTTGAAGCAGGTTCCATTGTAATAAATGTATAATTGGATTGATTCAGAGGAGAAAAATGGCAGGCACCTATTATGATGGCTGCTTTTTTTTGGATGTGCACACAGTAGAGGTGGAGCCTGTGAAAGAGGGTGGAATGTCTTTCAATGCAAAAATGTTACAGCAAGGGTGCTTTCTATTGTCAAGTGTTCCAATGTGTAGCATTTTCTGGAGCTGTACCAGTGCAGTTAAATTTTAATCTCCACATGGTGGGAATAGTGGAGCTTACTGAACATTGCAGTGATATTGAATGCAAGCCACTGTGATCAGGAGGTAGCCCACTAAGATATCCTTCCATTTAAAGAAACCTTGTATTACTTCCAGATACATGGTTTTAGGGATTTTGTACTAAAACTCTAGCATAACTGACATTTCTAGTATGGAAAATATTTCAACACACAGTTCTCCAATATACCAGAGTAGGTGAGAATGAGCTTTTGCAATATGTCTATGTGCATTGTAAGAGGTTAGGTATAGTTAAAAAGAAAATATATTGATTTATGTATTTATATTAATGTAAATTGATAAGTGAATTTTCTTGAAGAACATAGCTTTGATTTCTTGCTGGTTATATTTTTCCTAAATGGCTTCAGCAATGTATTGTATGTTAATAAAGAGAAATATTTGTTTAATCAGAAATTATGTTATTGAAGTAAGTTATGATTTTTAAATGAGTTATTCAGCACTTAACCAATGGGTTGGGATTGTGTCAGAGGTTATAAGAACATAAGAACATAAGAAATAGGAGCAGGAGTAGGCCATCTGGCCCTTCGAGCCTGCCCCGCCATTCAATAAGATCATGGCTGATCTGTCGTGGCTCAGTTCCACTTTCCCGCCCTCTCCCCATAACCCTTAATCCCCTCTCTTATCAAAAACCCATCAACCCGCTTCTTAAAAATATTTAGCGAGGCAGCCTCCACCACTTCAACGGGCAGAGAATTCCAGAGATTCACCACCCTTTGAGTGAAGAAGTTCCTCCTCAACTCCGTTCTGAACCGCCCCCCCTTTATCTTGAGGCTGTGCCCCCTAGTCCTACTGTCTTTTTTGAGCGGGAAGAGTCTTTCCACCTCTATCCTATCCATCCCATTCATCATCTTATACGTCTCAATGAGATCTCCCCTCATTCTTCTAAACTCTAACGAGTACAAGCCTAGTTTATTCAGCCTCTCCTCATAGCTCAACCCCCTCAACTCTGGTATCAGCCTAGTAAACCTCCTCTGCACTCCCTCCAGGGCCAAAATATCCTTGCGCAGGTGCGGCGCCCAAAACTGCACACAGTACTCCAGCTGCGGCCTCACCAATGCCCTATACAGCTGCAGCAAGACCTCCCTACTTTTATATTCAATCCCCCTCGCTATGAAGGCCAGCATCCCATTCGCCTTCCTGACCACCTGCTGCACTTGCAGGCTGGGTTTTTGCGACTCATGCACAAGGACCCCGAGGTCCCTCTGCACCGTCGCCTGCTGCAGTTTTTCGCCACGTAAGTAATAGTCCTTCCTACCATTCTTCCTACCAAAGTGGACCACCTCACACTTGCCAACATTAAATTCCATTTGCCATTTCCTGGCCCATTCGCCCAGCCTATCTAGATCCTTCTGCAGACTCTCCACACCCTCCGCACAATTTGCCTTTCCCCCAATCTTGGTGTCATCAGCAAATTTCGACACCCTACACTCGGTTCCCTCCTCCAGATCATCTATATAAATGGTAAATAGCTGAGGCCCCAGCACCGACCCCTGGGGCACCCCACTAGTCACCAACCGCCAATCCGAATAGCACCCATTGACCCCCACTCTCTGCCTCCTATTTGACAACCAATCCTCTATCCACGCTAACACCCTACCCCCAACTCCATGTCCTCTGACCTTCTGCAGTAACCTCTTGTGAGGTACCTTATCAAACGCCTTCTGAAAATCCAGAAAGACCACATCCACCGGCTCTCCTCTATCCACCGCCCTAGACACATCCTCATAGAACTCCAGTAAATTTGTCAGACACGACTTCCCTTTAATGAAACCGTGTTGCGTCTGCCCTATCAAGCAATTCCCTTCAAGATGCACTCAACACTGTCTCAAACTTGCTGATTTCTAGCTTTAATGGCAGTGGGATAAGGTGTGGGTGACCAATCCCCTCATGATAAATGGATTGGTTGTTTAGCTATTGTAAGAAAAACTGCCTCGTTTGTCATCCGTCTGATTTGACTCATTTTGGGATATTAGATCTTTGGGCAAGAACAGAGGTGGGGTGTAAAACGGGAGCTGGTGTTGCACTATTAATTAGGGAGTCAGTTACTGCAATAAGGAGAGATACTATCATGGAAGGGAATTCAAATGAGGCTTTGTGGTTAGAATGAGGAATATAAAGGGGGCAGCCACATTACTGGGAATTATTATCGATCCCCAAAGAGTCAGTGGGAAAGAGAGGAGCAGCTATGTATGCATTTCACTGAGGTGTACAAGAATAATAATCGGGTAATTGTTCTAGGGGATTTCAACTTCCACAACATAAATTGGAATAGCCATTGTAGAGACTTTAGAGATGGTGGATTTCTTGAAATGTATTGAAGGGAGTTTTTTGTATCAATATATAGAAGGCCCAACAAGGAATGGAGCAATGCTGGAACTGGCTCTGGGGAACAAATGTTAAATGTGGCAGTGAGGAGCATTTTATTGATAGTGATCACAACATGGTACGGTTCAAGTTTTTTGTGGACAAGGGAAAAATGGCCTGCAAAAGACGGCTTTGGATTGGGGGGGAGGAGATTTTATTAAAATAAGCCAGGATCTGGCCAAAGTTGACTGGGAAGAGCTCCTTGCAGGAGAGTCTGTAGTGGAACAGTGGAGGGAATTCAAAAAAGAATTGGGGAGAGTATAAGTTTAACATGTTCCCTACATGGAGAAATGTATTAGAATCAAAGAATCTCTACAGTGCAAAAAAGGCTATTCAGCCCATCGAGTCTGCATCAATACTGTTATGTTGAGGTACAGTGAATCCTTCAGTGAACATTCAACATGTTTCTCCTACTCCAAGGCTGATGCCAATGCCCTACCAATCTGAAACCCTCCCTCCTAAACCACTTCTCCACCTATGTATTTACCTGTTTTATCTAACTTCTCCTAGACTCACTCGTGAGTGGCAATAGGACTGTTGAATCTGTTATGACCACTACATTGACACCTTTTACTCTGCTCCCCCATGCCTTCCCCCACCTTGAAGTCATTTTTGCCACAGTGTCATAGTTATACTCCAGCTTGTACAACCATAAGGCACTGTCACCATCCCTGCTGAAAATAATTTGAAAGTGCCACACTCTGGGAAGATTCTTGGACTGACTGCATCTTCCCATCCTGCTGAATGGCCATCCACTTACTATTCTCCTAAATCCTCTGTGGCTGCAAGTGGCCAATCTTAGAATACCTTGCTGCAGAAAATTGTCAGCCACCTGTATGTGCTGCAGTGACTTCAGTCAGTCTGCAAGCACAAATTACATCAGTGCTGCTATTTTGGAGCTCAATGCTCCAGCTAATGCTGGCTCTAAACATGTGTCTTTAAGCTAGTGGCTTTTGCTACCAAATAACCTGGTGTTGTGAGATTTTGTACTGCCTCTAAACAGACACAGGAGAGCAAGAGGAAGGCAAGGGATCATCAGTTATTTTTGGGTTGGTAGCTGGCCCTTCCAGTGATTTAAGAAGTTTCTGATGGTTTCTGTCATTTCTAAAGTTGCTGATATTTCCAGGGAGTGTTGTGGCATGTGCGGAAGGACTTATTGCTGTTGTTGCGAAGTTGAGTTTGTGAAATTGGAATTTGATGTTGGTAAAGATGTAAAAAATTGTAAGAAATCTGTTAGTGAGAAAAAAATTGTGGTATCCCTTTAAAAGATGGTGTTTTTGTTTCCGTGATGGTTATCGCGGGTTGATGGATTTTTGATAAGAGAGGGGATTAAGGGTTATGGGGAGAGGGCGGGAATGTGGAACTGAGCCACGACAGATCAGCCATGATCTTATTGAATGGCGGGACAGGCTCGAAGGGCTAGATGGCCTACTCCTGCTCCTATTTCTTATGTTCTTATCTTATCTTCTTATGAGTCCGAGCATCCTATCCCCGGTTCTGTTATGATCAACTCACACACTTAGTCTGAAAAGCTTCCTACCTCTCGCCCGAGCAACTATCTTATGACATATAGCTTTACCACTCGCTTTATCAAGCCTACCTCCAATCACCTAAGGAACCGTGCCTGAATTAAAGGGCAGAGTGAATAATGAGAGTTAAAATCTCTTCACTTCCTTCTAGAAAAATAGGATTCGAACCTATACCTGAGAGATCAAAACCCTCCGTGTTTCCTATTACACTATTCCTTAAGTAAAGTCAGCTAATAAAGCTTTTGGGCCCATACCTCAGGGCCCAAACTGAAACATTTGTGTCAAAACATCAAGCAGTAGTCTTGACAAGACAACCTGTTTTCTTTTAATTTAACCCAATCAATTTAAAGCAGGTACTCAGCTGCCAGGAACCCATAAAATTTGAATTTGATGGTGTTGACAACATCAGACTAATCCTATTGTAGGAAAATTGATAGGTTATCGAGGAGATAAAAGAAAGTGCGGGGTGGGGCGAACAGGAGAACAATAGAAGAACTGCCACCTCTCATACCTTAAGAGGGAGAGAACAGCTCTCAACTCTGCCAGCTTCAGATATCCGTTAAGAGAAAGCACCATCCTGAAGTTACAGACAGAGGAATCAACAGAGGAACTGCAAAAGTTTCCAAAAACCCCAAACCACGTTGTATTTTTGAGAGTGACTGAATTCTGTTTTTTTTTGGTTAATGAATAAATATTGAATTTATTTGAACAGCATTCCATTAGAATCTTACTTCATTCAGTATGTTACTTGTTTAGTTAAAATTCCCTGCTTGTTAAATAAATTATGTGCTCATTTAAAAGTGAGTGTCAGGCATGTCTATTAGCCAACCACTAAATTTTACTACAGAACAGTTCACATCCTCAGACACTTAATAGATTACGAGGTGTGGTATTCCTCTTTGGGGAAATTCGGCATTACTTCTCAAAAGGGGGTTAGCCTCTGTATCATACCACTGTGTTCAAGGATCTCTATGTACACTACTTTCTCTCAGACATTGATGCAGCAATATCGGTTCATATTGGGGAGAATGAGTAGAGGCGATATAAACTGCTGCAAGCAGGCGAAGGGGAGAAAGTAACTCAGCAGGAAGCCATATCTGCCAAGGATCATAGAATCCCTACAATACAGAAGGAGGCCATTTGGCCTGTCGAGCCTGTACTGACCACAATCCCACCCAGGCCTTATTCCCGTAACCCCACACATTTGCCCTGCTAACCCCCTTGACACGAGGGTCAATTTAAATGGCCAATCAACCTGACCCACACATCTTCGGATTGTGGGAGGAAACTGGCGGAAACCCACACAGATACGGGGAGACTGTGCAAACTCCACACAGACAATGACCCAAGACCGGAATCAAACATGGGTCCCTGGCGCTGTGAGGCAGCAGTGCCAGCCACTCGTATCCAGAGAGCAATTCTCACATCTGAGCCTTAGCCTGGAATAGTATGTCAGATGTCTGCACATCAGGAAAGGCATCTCACTGAAGTTTGCCTTCTGCTGCAGCTACTTCTGATCTTTAATCAGAGCAGATTAAAAATGTTTTCAGGGGAAGGTAGCTCTAACAATGAACTTTTATGTGCTGGCTCATTCTAGACCGGAGCTGGCAATATTTACATCTTCCAGTTTGCTATCCACTGTTAAACCAGAGAAATCATTAAAGCTCTGTATTCCAAAAGGACAAATACTTTTCCTGCCAGTGTTAGGCAGATGGAGTGAACATGGGCTTCTTGATTGCGTCTTTCACGTGATGGAGGGTACCATTGACTGATGCATGTCAACTTTGTGAAAAACATGTTAACTTTTCCCTATGCAGT
Source organism: Carcharhinus amblyrhynchos (assembly GCF_965287045.1). Taxonomy (NCBI): domain Eukaryota; kingdom Metazoa; phylum Chordata; class Chondrichthyes; order Carcharhiniformes; family Carcharhinidae; genus Carcharhinus; species Carcharhinus amblyrhynchos. The sequence goes on along the minus strand of NC_137328.1, from coordinate 28,214,419 downwards.
ACAGAAGCCAAAATGGATTTCACTTCCTCAGCATGCACCAGGTGTGCAGCAAAACAGTGCATCATGCAGGTCAGTGCCTGGTATCCTGGCAGCTATCATGATGCCTTTACTCTTTAGCCATCTCTGTGCTATCTGCATTTGAGCCACTATGGGAAACCAAAGTCTGGCTACTGGCAACCAAGATTTTCCTTTGTTAACATGACCCATGACATGGTACAGACTATGTGAGCAAAAAACTTGCTATCACAAGTAAATGTGATAAAACAGAGCATTGGGCTACTGAAACAATGCTACCGCTGCCCGGATAGAACTCTTGCTGTACTCTGCAATGTGCGTGTCAAAATTTGTGAAATCAAGCCATAACCCTTGCGCTACCTGTACCAGATGAGGAGGATGAGGCAATCAGCACAGTCCCTTTTTGGTCTGTTGTCTGTTACTAACAATCAAAGCTTGATTCACTTGATAGTGCAAAAACAAAAGCCAACATAATATTAATATCCAAAACAAATTTATGAATTAAACCATGCTACATTGCACATATAGATTAGTCAATCACCCATGTGCATCCCCTTAGCATCTGGATTCCTTGTACCTTTGTCTGTCCTGCTGCTCTTACTCAGTGCTGCCCCAGTGACTGTGGCATGGCTGCTACTGACTCTTGATGGGGGAGATTGTGAATGGTCTTGCAGTACAATCTCGAACTGCTTGACGTGGGCAGCAGCAGTTTTGGCTGGCTGACGGGCAACAAGATGGAGTGGTTAATGTGGGAGGAGGAATGTTTCATGGAGTCACTGACCTGGAAGAAGAATCATATTGGATTTGATGCGCTGGCTCTGTTTCTCCACAAATGCTGCCAGACCTGTTGAGTTTTTCCAATATTTTCTGTTCCATGAGAGCAAGCTGAGCTTACATGGTAACAAACTGATTTTGCACGATACAAAATTGAGTTGCCACCAGCATCCAGATGTTAGGTGACTTTTTCTGTAATGGAAGCTGAACATAAGAACATAAGAACATAAGAAATAGGAGCAGGAGTAGGCCATCTAGCCCTTCGAGCCTGCCCCGCCATTCAATAAGATCATGGCTGATCTGTCGTGGCTCAGTTCCACTTTCCCGCCCTCTCCCCATAACCCTTAATCCCCTCTCTTATCAAAAACCCATCAACCCGCTTCTTAAAAATATTTAGCGAGGCAGCCTCCACCACTTCAACGGGCAGAGAATTCCAGAGATTCACCACCCTTTGAGTGAAGAAGTTCCTCCTCAACTCCGTTCTAAACCGCCTCCCCTTTATCTTGAGGCTGTGCCCCCTAGTCCTACTGTCTTTTTTGAGCGGGAAGAGTCTCTCCACCTCTATCCTATCCATCCCATTCATCATCTTATACGTCTCAATGAGATCTCCCCTCATTCTTCTAAACTCTAACGAGTACAAGCCTAGTTTATTCAGCCTCTCCTCATAGCTCAATCCCCTCAACTCCGGTATCAGCCTAGTAAACCTCCTCTGCACTCCCTCCAGGGCCAAAATATCCTTGCGCAGGTGCGGCGCCCAAAACTGCACACAGTACTCCAGCTGCGGCCTCACCAATGCCCTATACAGCTGCAGCAAGACCTCCCTACTTTTATATTCAATCCCCCTCGCTATGAAGGCCAGCATCCCATTCGCCTTCCTGACCACCTGCTGCACCTGCAAGCTGGGTTTTTGCGACTCATGCACAAGGACCCCGAGGTCCCTCTGCACCGTCGCCTGCTGCAGTTTTTCGCCACGTAAGTAATAGTCCTTCCTACCATTCTTCCTACCAAAGTGGACCACCTCACACTTGCCAACATTAAATTCCATTTGCCATTTCCTGGCCCATTCGCCCAGCCTATCTAGATCCTTCTGCAGACTCTCCACACCCTCCGCACAATTTGCCGTTCCCCCAATCTTGGTGTCATCAGCAAATTTCGACACCCTGCACTCGGTTCCCTCCTCCAGATCATCTATATAAATGGTAAATAGCTGAGACCCCAGCACCGACCCCTGGGGCACCCCACTAGTCACCATCCGCCAATCCGAATAGCACCCATTGACCCCCACTTTCTGCCTCCTATTTGACAACCAATCCTCTATCCACGCTAACACCCTACCCCCAACTCCATGTCCCCTGACCTTCTGCAATAACCTCTTGTGAGGTACCTTGTCAAAGGCCTTCTGAAAATCCAGAAAGACCACATCCACCGGCTCTCCTCTATCCACTGCCCTAGACACATCCTCATAGAACTCCAGTAAATTTGTCAGACACGACTTCCCTTTAATGAAACCGTGTTGCGTCCGCCCTATCAAGCAATTCCCTTCAAGATGCCTCGCAATTTCCTGCTTAATGACAGATTCTAACATTTTACCTACCACAGACGTTAAACTAACCGGCCTATAATTCCCCGCCTTTTGCCTGGCACCCTTCTTAAACAACGGCGTAACATTAGCCGTTTTCCAATCTTCCGGCACTTCCCCAGAATCCAGCGACGTCTGGAAAATAACCACCAAGGCATCCACTATCACCTCCGCCATTTCTTTCAGAACCCTCGGATGCATTCCATCCGGTCCTGGGGACTTGTCCACAATCAGCCCCTCCAGTCTGTCGAGCACCACCTCTCTAGTAACAGTAATGTCATTAAGACCCTCCATTCCTACCACCTTTCCATCGCTAACACCCGGCAAATTATTCACGTCCTCCTCCGTGAAGACAGAAACAAAAAAGTTATTCAAGACCTTCGCCATATTCCCATCCCCTACCACTAGCTCCCCTTTCTCATCCTCTAAAGGACCAACGTTCACCCTAGCCAGCCTCTTCCTTTTTATATATTTATAAAAACTCTTGCTATCCTTTTTTATATTAAGTGCTAGCCCAGCCTCATAGCTTCTCCTACCCTCCTTTATCAACTTCTTTGTCAATCTTTGTTGACATTTAAACCTTTCCCAATCCTCTTCTCGCCCACTGCTCTTAGCTACTCTAAATTCCTCCGCTTTTAATTTAACACTTTCCTTCACCTCCTTCGTTATCCACGGCTTATTACCTCTCTTCCTACTGTCCTTTTTAACCATCGGAATAAATTTCTGCTGAGCACCAAGAAAGATCTCCTTAAAGATCCTCCACTGCTCCTCAGCAGACCTACCTTCCAACACATTCCCCCAGTCCACATTCGCTAATTCTTCTCTCATCCTACCATACTCCCCTCTATTCAAACAAAGGACGCGCGTCCGGGAACCCACTTTCTCCTCCTCCATCTGCACCAGAAACTCCACCATACAATGATCACTCTCTCCAAGAGGATCCTTCACCGCAAGGTCCCTAATTCTACCCGCCTCATTACATAGCACCAGATCCAAGATAGCTCGCTCCCTCGTCGGCTCCAACACACACTGTTCAAGGAAATTATCCCGGCAGCATTCCAAGAACTCCTCCTCGAGCCCACCTCGTCCAACATGGGTCGACCAATCAATATGTAGATTGAAATCTCCCATAACTACTGCCGTCCCATTCCTGCACGCCGCACTTATTTGCGTGTTAACAGCCCGCCCCACCTCCAGATCATTATTCGGGGGCCTATAGACGACACCCACCAGCGTCTTCCTCCCTTTGCTGTTCCTAATCTCCACCCACAACGATTCCACGTTCTGCTCTTTGGCTCCGATATCATCCCTTGCTACCACCTTGATACTATCCTTAATCAGCAGAGCTACGCCACCCCCTCTTTCCTCCTGCCTGTCCTTCCTAAACACTTGATAGCCCTGTACATTCATCTCCCAGTCCCTGTCACCTTGCAGCCACGTCTCTGTAATGGCCACCAGATCGTATCCATTTGTGTCGATCTGCGCCACCAGCTCATCCACTTTATTCCGAATGCTTCGTGCATTCAGATAAAGCGCTTTCATCCCAGCCTTCACCTGGACCCTATTTGCCGTAACGCCACCAATTGGGACATCCTCGGCCTCTTCCCTTACCTGTACCCTATCCTTAACTTTAGACCTCGTAGCGTCACCTACCCTCGCACCCTCCCCCCCCCTAATTAGTTTAAAGCCCTGTCTACAGTCCTCTTTACTCGATTCGCCAACACTCTGGTCCCAGCACGATTCAGACCAACCCCATCCCGCCCGAACAAGTCCCACCTACCCCAATACTGGTGCCAATGCCCCATAAATTCGAACCCATTCCTCCCACACCAATCCCTGAGCCACCCATTCACTTCCTTTATCCTGTCAACCCTACGCCTGTCTGCACTCAGTTCAGGCAGTAGCCCAGAGATGACCACCTTGTCGGTTCTACTTTTTAATTCCACTCCCAGCTTCTCATACTCCCTCCGCAGATCCTCAGTCCGCACTTTGCCTACGTCGCCGGCACCCACATGTACTACAACGACCGGGTTCTCACCCTCCCACTCCAGGTTCCTCTGCAGCCCAGCTGCGACATCCCGGACCCGAGCACCAGGCAGACAACACACCCTTCTGTGCACTTTGTCATTGTGACAAAGGACAGTGTCAATACTCTTCACCCCACTATCTCCAATCACTACTATGTTCCTTTTCCCCTTCTCTTTGCCTATGTCCTGCTGCATCACTGTACCGTGTGCAGTTTGCTCACCAACCTCACCTGCCTCGTCCTCTTCCAGACTGGAAGCAAGAACCTCAAACCTGTTATGCAGATTAAGAGGCTGAGGCCTCCGCTCCTCACCCCCCTTCCTCCTCCTCCCAGCAGCCCCCTTTTGTCCCTGACCCTTAGATTTAGCCAGTCTAGGGGCACCCTCTCTCCCCCTGATGAGCCTCAGTGTCTGTAGCTCAGAGGCCAGCTCATCCACCTTGAGCTGGAGCTCCTCCAGCAACCTGCACTTACTGCAGACATGGTCACTGGGAAGGACCCTGGGGTCCACCAGTTCCCACATCATACACAAACCACACATCACATGCCCCTCCATTATTCACTGTAATTTTTTATGGGAAAAAAATTTTTTTTCCTTGTTTCTTGCTGTAGTAGTTTTGAAAAAATTTTTTTCCTTGTTTTTTTCAAACAAACTCACCTGGCCTTTTTCCCCTCCAGCCCTTTTTGATATTAAGCCCTATTAACTCACTCTGCTTCCCCCTCACTCCGCTGCCCGCTCAGACGCTGCCCGCTGTCTACACCAGGCCTCCTTTTAAACCTGGCGCTGATTTTAAGCAGGCTGGTCCACAAATGCCTTTTCACCACACCCTCAGAATTCTTAAAGCAGTAAATACAATAAATAAATGCTTTAAACAGTTCTACAAGAGTAAAGTGCTTTAAACTTATTTTAAACAGGTTTTTAACAGGTAAAATCTTAGCTCTGTCTCTCTCACTCTCTCAGCAGCTCCAGCAAACAACATCAGCCAGCAGATTCTGCATCATGGTTGAGTCCATCAACGTGCTAATGTGAAATATGCCATCACATCCATGCTGAAATGGATGGGTTCTCAGTTCAGTGCAAAACCCTCCATTCTTCTTGGTATTGTGCTAAACTCTCTGACTGGCTTACTAATATACCAACTCATCTCCAAACTCCATGGCCTGCGCCTCGGCGCCTCTCTCTGCGACAGGATCCTGAACTTCCTGACTCACAGACCACAATCAGTAAGGGTAGGAAACAGCACCACCTCCACTTTAATCCTCAACACTGGTGCCCTATAAGGCTGTGTTCTCAGCCCCCTCCTATAGTCCTTATACGTCAATGACTGTGCAGCCAAATTTCCCTCCAATTCGATTTTCAAGTTTGCTGACGACACCACTGTAGTGGGTCAGATCTTAAACAATGATGAGTCAGAGAACAGAAATGAGATAGAGAATCTGGTGAACTGGTGTGGCAACAATAATCTCTCCCTCAATGTCAACAAAATGAAGGAGATTGTCATCGACTTCAGGAAGCATAAAGGAGAACATGCTCCTGTCTACCTCAATGGGGATGAAGTTGAAAGGGCCGAGAGCATCAAGTTTTTAGGTGTCCAGATCACCAACAACCCCACCTGTCCTGGTAACCCCATGCTGACACCATAGTTAAGAAAGCCCTGAGAAGACTAAGGAAATTTTGCACATCAGCTACGACTCTCACCAACTTTTATAGATGCACCATAGAAAGCGTTCTTTCTGGTTATTTCACAGCTTGGCATGGCTCCTGCTCTGCTCAAGAGTGCAAGAAACTACAAAAGGTTGTGGATGCCACCCAATCCATTTACGCAAACCATCCTCCCACCCATTGACTCTCTCTACATTTCCTGTTGCCTCGGCAAAGCAGCCAGCAGAATTGTGTGCTCACAATTGACTGACCCCACCGCTGACCTTCCCTCCTATTCCAAATGTGAGTTGATGCATTTTGGTAGATCCAATTCAAGTGGCAGCTATAAAATAAATGGCAAACCCATCAGCAGCATATCAAAAAGTTCAATTTGATGAACCTACCATTCACAAATCCATGCTAGTTCTTGATTAACTTAAAACCTCCCCAAGTGTTTGTTGATTTTCTTGTTTCCTGATCATTGTTTCTAAACCTCACCCTGTACTGATGCTAAACTGACAAACCAAAAGTTACTAGTAATGTCCTTCAGTGTTTTCTTGAATAAGAGTTTGCCACTCTCCAAACATCTGGCACCTTTTCCACAACTGGGGAAAATCTGAGGATTGGAAAAAGCCCTTCTGCCATCTCTACCCCAGCTCCTTCAGAAAGCTGGGATACAAGTGATCTGGACCAGGCAACCTATCCAGTCTTCCAGTAACCAACCTTTCCAGTGTTTCCTTCCTTTTATCCCATCCATTACCTTGACAGTCTGCACTTCTATGAATATTTTCTCAGCATTCTCTTTCTTAGTAGGCATTGATACAAATCATTCATCAAGTATTCTAGCCTTGTCCAGCACTTCTAAGCACGCATCCCCCTTTTTATCTTGAATAGTCTCTACCTCTACCTCTTAGTACCCACTTTCTATTTGCATACCAATGGAAGAATTTTTGGTTCCCTTTCATGTTAATTGTCATTCTATTCTCATAATCGTTCTTTATCAGTCATATTTTCCTCCTCTTAAACCATGTGACAATAATAAATCAAATCAAAAATCAAAATATTTAATTGTGCATAACCATGAACCTTCCTCTCTAACTCAGCCCATCAAAGTACTTATCAAATCTTCCACAACAAAACTTGTGTGAGCTCACCCTCTGGAAAGCTGTAACCTGCATTACCCTTGACCCCCATGTTGGCTGCAGGCCGTATGTGTTCACAATTGACCAACCCCACCTCTGAGCTTCCCTCCTATTCCAAAAGCGAGTTGATGCATTTTGGTAGATCCAATTCAGATGGGAGCTATAAAATAAATGGCAAAACCATCAGGAGCATAGACACGATCTGGGAGTACAGGTCCACAGATCCTTAAAAGTGGCAGCACGGGTAGAAAAGTTGGTGAAGAAAGCATATGGCATCCTTGCCTTCATCGGCTCAGGCATCTCTTGAATAATTTATCTGGCATGCATCATGCACGCTCTCATTTTCATCCATCATATTTTCCATTTCCCTCACCATCCAAGAAGCGCTGCCTTAGACTTCCTCTACCTTTCCCCTTTGTTGTACTTCACCTGAAGCATCTCTTCATTTTTGTATTATAGCTTCCCTATCCAACTTTGATTGCATTTCACCCTGGCTAGATCCCCTTCATCACAATTAAGTTAGTCTTCATCCAATTTAGAATTTACTACTTCTGGTTGCTCCATGTTCTTCTTCATTATTAATTTAAATCCTATTCAATGATTCTTACTGAAATGGTCTCTTCAGAAACTTGGTCCGCGTGGTTCATCTTATTTCTCAGCTCTGGATCCAGCAGGACAGAGAATATACTAATCAAGAAAGTTCTCCTTAGCACATTTCAGAAATTCCATCCTCTCCTTCCTCTTTATTTTAATGATCTCGTGACTGAAATTTGAATGGCACTTGTGTGCAAGTTGAGAGCTGTGGGTGTTTTTGAATTGTTTTTCCTGGATGTTTCTGTCCAAATTTGAGGAATCTTGTGGTAAGCCTTCTGTTCCTCATTATTACATAGTGGGTTAGCACTGCTGCCTCGCAGCACCAGGGACCCAGGTTTATTTTATTGTTCCTTTCCTGTTATGCTAAAAGGAGTATCTGGTATAATAACATTCTTCTCAAAGCCCAGACTGATGCACTTCACATATTAAAGGAAGACATGTCTCTTCAAAAACCCAGGTAAACTTCTGAGTTTGAAGAGAGCATTCTGATAAATATCTTGAAGAATGGTGATTGGCATGATGCAGAATTTAAATTACTAATTGTTCAATTCAAACAGCTGCTAATTAGTTGCACATTTAGGCAAATAGTGCAGCAAATCTGAATTAAGTAGCATGGCTCCACCTTCATGCAGCTGCCCAAACTGACTAATCATTGCATTGATTTCAACTGCAATGTAATTTGTGTCACTGACAGTGGTTTTATGCCCTATGTACAGTGGAAGAATTGAAGAAACTAGTACCAAATAAATTTTAGACAAGCATGATCATGTGTGGAATCTGAGCTATGTCTGCCTTTGAGGTGGATTTTTGCTAATTATGATGGGATCATTGCTGCAGTAAGGAAGGATCTCAGATTGGAAGAACAAAGTGTGGAATCTGTTTGGATGGAACAAAGAAAGAACAAAGAGTAGCAGACATTGGTTGGAGTTGTTTATTGACATCTAACAATAGTGGTAGTGTGGGGCATGGTATTAATCAGGTGATCAGAGAAGCATGCAGCATGGACAATACTGCAATCATGAATGACTTCAATCTGCACAAGGCCTGGTTAAACCAAGTGAGCACTAATACTGAGGAGGATGAGTTTCTGGAATGTGTTAGGGATGGATTTTTAGAGCAGAAAATTGAGGAGCCAATTAGGACAGGATCCAGTGTTATGAAATGAAAAGGTGCTAATTAACAATCTAGTTGCAAAAGAATCTTTAGGAATGAATGACCATAATATGATAGTGTCAAATTCTATGTTTAAAAGTGAGATAGTTCAATCGGAAGTCAAGATGTGAAAGTGGACAAAAGGATGTTATGAAGGCATGAGGGGCAAATTGGCTGAGGTGGATTAGGAAAATACATTAATAGGTATGACTGTGCACAGGTAGTCGATAGTCTTTAAATAATAATTACGTAGCTTACAGCGCCTATACATTCCTTCAGGATGCAAAATTTAAAAAGGCCAGCTAACCATGGCTGACAAAAGAAGTTAAAGATTAAATAAGATTAAAAGAAAAGGCTTATAAGATTGCCTAAAAAGGAAACAAACTTGGAGGATTGGGACGTTTTTAGAATACAGTGAAGGAAGGCCAAGAAACTGGTAAAGAAAGACTAGAATACGAATGCAATCGAGCAAATACATAAAGATGATCTGTCAAAGCTCCTACATGTTTGTAAAAGGAAACGTTTGGCTAAGACAAATGTGGGTCTATTATAGTGTGATCAAAGTGAACAAATGATACACAATGTATATGGTGTGTTTTTTAAGTCTCAATGTTTTAAAGTTCAGCTTTTTTCTACAGCTAGTTGGTAAGGCTGGAATGAACACAACTTGAACGTTGGGAGAACAGAATAATCACTCATTTCAACCTTGCAAGGGGTTATGTTAAGTAGAGTTAATGGACACTTGTTTACTTAAGTTCCCCTGGGATCACAGATTAGATTGATTTAGAGGGTCACATGATGTTCTGGTTTATGTGAAGTCCTTGATCTGTAGCAGAGAAAGAAACAGGTTTTTGCCGAAAGGAGTTGAAGTTGGGGGAATTTTGCTGGCTTCTGAAAGCTGTGAATCTCTCTGAAAACTCCAAGGCTGTCTACACTTATTTAGCAAGTTTTGTTGTGATTGCTAACCAAATTTAAAGTGGGTTTTACATCTGTAAGAAGAATGTTACTTATTTATATAGAAACATAGAAACTAAGAGCAGGAAGAAGCCACCTGGCTCTTCAAGCCAGCTCTGTCATTTATTATGATCACGTCTGATCATCCAACTCAATGGCCTCATCTCTACTTCCCTCCCCAGATCTGTTGATCCCCATCGTCTCAAGTGCTATATCTAACTGCTTCTTGAAAACATACAATGTTTTGGCCTCAACTAATTTCTGTGGTGGTAAATTCCACAGGTTGACCACCCTCTGGGTGAAGAAATTTCTCTCCATCTCTGTCTTAATTGCCCTACACAGTAACCTCAGACTGTGACCCCTAGTTCTGGACGCATCATTATCAGGAACATCCTTCTTACATCTGCCCTGTGTAGTCCTGTTGGAATTTTATAAGTTCCTATGAGATCCCCCCTCATTCTCTGAACTCCAGCAAATATAATCCCAACCAACTCAATCTCTCCTAAGGTCAGTTTTGCTATCCCAGAGATCACCGAGTAAGTGTTCTTTCTTTACAGCAAGAATATCCTTCCTCAGGTAAGGAGATACATCTCCAATCTTCATGGCCTGGGGCTTGGCTCCTCCCTCTGCAACTTGATCCTAGACTTCCTAACCCACAGATCGAACTTAGTAAGGATAGGCAACAACATACTCTGCACGATCATCCTCAACGCTGGTGCTCTGCAAGGCTGTGTCGTCAGCTCTTTACCATACTCCTTATACACTTTGACTGTATGGCCAAATTCCCCATTAAATCGATTTTCAAGTTTGCTGATGACTCCACTGTTTTGGGTTGGATCTCAAACATTGACGAAACAATGTCATTGTTAGAGTCAGAGAATCTGGTGAACTGGTGCGAATATCTCTCCCACAATTTCAACAAAACGAAGGAGACAGTCATTGACTTCAGGTAGCGTAGTGGAAGGCATGCTCCTGTCAATATCAATGGGGATGAAGTAGAAATTGTCAAGAGGTTCAGATTTTTAGGTGTCCAGATCAACATCAACCTGTTCTGGTCCCCTCATGCTGACACTATAGTTCAGAAAGCCCACCAGCACCTCTATTATTTCAGGAGACTAAGGAAATTTGGCACGTCAGCTACAACTCTCACCAACTTCTACAGATGCACCTTAGAAAGCATTCTACCTGGTTGTATCACAGGTTGGTATGGCTCCTGCTCTGTCCAAGACCACAAGAAATTGCAAAGGGACATGAATCGTAGAATTCCTCCAGTGCACAGGAGGTCATTCATCCCATCGAGTTTGCACCGATCTCAATCCCATCCAGCCCCTATCCCTGTAACCCCACATATTTACTCTGCTAGTCCCCATGACACTAAGTGGCAATTTATCATGGCCAATCAGCTTAACCCACACATCTTTGGATTGTGGGAGGAAACCCACGCAGACTTGAGAATGTGCAGACTCCACACACACACACACACACACACACACACACACACACACACACACACACACACACACACACACACTAATCCAAGCTGGGAATCAAACTCCAGTCCCTGGTGCTAACCACTGTGCTACCATGCTGCCTACTCCATCACTCAAACCATCCTCCCATCCATTGACACTGTCTACATTTCGCTGTCTTGAAAAAGCAGCCAGCATAACCAAGGACCCTACATGCCCTGGACGTACTCTCTTCCGCTGCTCTCTGTTGGGAAAAAGATATAAAAGCTTGAGATCACGCACCAACCTACTCAAAAGCCGTTTTTTTTCCTGCTGCCATCAGACATATGAATGGCCCTACCTCACATTAAGTTGATTTTTCTCTGCACTCCAGCTATGACTGTAACAGTACACTCTGCACTCTCTTTCCCTATGTATGGTATGCCTAGTCTGTTTAGCGCACAAAAAAATACTTTTTACTGTATACTAATACATGTGACAATAATTCAAATCAAATTAAAAGGAGACCAAAACTGCACAGACTATTCCAGATGCAGCCTCAGCAAAGCCCTGTATAATTGCACCTGATGAAGGAACAGCGCTCCAAAAGCTTGTGATTCCAAATAAACTTGTTGAACTTTAACCTGCTGTTGTGAGACTTTTTACTACTTGCATCAAGATACCCCTGTTTCTGTACTTGAATCTCCTCACTATGAGGGCCAACATACCACTTGCCTTTCTTATTGCCTTTTGCATCTGCACACATACCTACAGTGATTGGTGTACAAGGACACTCAGGTCTTGTTGCACATCCCCCACTCTCAATTTATGGTCATTTGGATAGAAATTTGGTTTCCCATTTTTGCTACCAAAATGGATAACCTTACGTTGATTTTGAATTGAAACAGTGATTAGTTAGAAATTAGAGTGGTAGCATGGTGGGACAGTGGTTAGTACTGCTGCCTCACATTGCCAGGAATCTGGGTTCGATTTTGGCCATGGGTGACTTTCCGTGTTTGCACCTTTTCTCTGTGTCTGTGTGGTTTTCCTCCCATAATCCAGAGATGTGTAGATTAGGTGGATTAGTCATGGCAATTGTACGGGGATATGTTAGAGAGAATGGCCTCCTTCTGTAATGTAGGGATACTAGGATTCTTAAGGATACTATGATACTTGAACTGGTATGAATAAAGCTTCTTTTGACAAATGGTCAGTAATTTGTCCTTGGGATTACTTACTCACATTTATATCAAAATAGAAAAATTGTTGAGGTCTAGTCTGGTTACATAACATACCTTGAGGCTCTGGTCTGTGACTCTAACAATGGGCAGAATCATAGGAATTCTTAATGGGAAATGGCAGAGAAGCTGTGTGATTACTTTGTGCTTGTTCTCACTAAGGAAGATAGAAGAAATCTCCCAGATGTAGAGATTCAGGGGACTAGAAAGAATGTGAAGGTGAAGCTAATCAATATAAGTAAGAAGGTTATATTGGAGAAAATAATGGGACTGAAAGTCGATAGTGCCAGGGACCTGTTATTAAATGTAAAATTCTAAAGTTTGTTTCTTCGGTACAAGTAAAGCTTACATTAACAGGGCAATGAAGTTATTGTGAAATTCCCCTAATCGCTACAGTTGGTACCTGTCTGGGCCAATGCACCCAACCACGTCTTTCAGAATGTGGGAGGAAATCGAGCACCCGGAGAAAACCCACACAGACATGGAGAGAATGTGCAAACTCCATCCAGTGACCTAAGCCAGAAATTGAATCCATACCCCTGGTACTGAGGTGCAGCAGTGCTAACCACTGTGCCGTCCATATTATACATCCCAGAATCCTGAAAGAGGTTGTTAGAGATAGTGGACACATTGAATTTTGGAAGATAATCACCAATGGATTCCGGAATGGTCCCTGAAAATTATTGCTCGTGTTGATGATCACGAAATTCACCCAAACTACAATCATATAAATAGTCATTTACTGGCACAACTGAACAAAGTACAAAACTTGAGTATTGCTGAAAAAAAGAGTGTTGAAGCTTTTCATTCTGCACTCATCAGGACAATTTTCATAAGTACCGCATGTAAAAGGAACAGCAATTTATACTGCATGAAAAGAGAGTGTTGATTGTTTGCCAACTGGACTCTGATTAATAGAGGTGTTGCCAGGGAGAATGTTCCAGTTAACTAATGACTGGCAGGAAACTGTAGAGCATTGTTTAAGTTCAACACAACAGCAAAGTACAGTCTATACCCAACCTTGGTTGCAAAGTTCAAAACACATTAGACTTGATTCTGCAATTGGACAATTATATGCTAAACAATCATGGGAATGTTAGGAATTATACTGACAAACAATTTAATATCATCAGTTGGACTGAAGTGAGGTACATTTATGCGCATTAGAAGCTATATATATTAGTATAAAGGACACAATTATTTGTGGATATAAAGAACATGTACACACATTATGCCTATCTCAACTGAACAAAATGGGTTACAGCCCTTCTCTGGTTCATTCCCCAGGCCAGTGTCTTGATCAATCAAAGTCAACTTGCTTGGTTTCAATTCAAACAAAGCTTGACAGTTAACTGGCAGATATCGGTTAACTGATACATTCTCCATAACAATGCCTCTACCAATCACAATCCACTTGCCAATTGATCACATTCTTTTCTCTCAGAGTTTAAACTGTTGTTTTCTTTATATCTGATATTCTTACGAATTGTCCTGATGAGTACAAGGTGAAATGCTTCTGACAACATGTGCCTTTTTTCAGCAATACAAAATAACCATACAGACAATGCTTCAGTTGGAGCCACCTTTTCCTTTCAGTGAACTTTCAGCATGTTGATCAATTGTAGAAAAATAATGCAAAGGCAGTATGAATTTCTAGACAAACTGTAGTGAACATTTGGTTTACATTTGCATTTTTCAATATTGGCTTGCATAAACTGAGCTTCAAGCCGACATAGCTACTTTCATGTAGGAATATTAATAGACTTTTCATGTTCTGCTATTTAGTTTAACCATTGCTGATCTGCCTCTTATAAACAGCATGGAAAGACAGAAAAAGTTCACCTCATTAATTTGAAGAAAATAAAGCATATTACCATTTTGATCAGGGTGAAGAAAATTCATTCATCCAAATGGTCACTGAATGAAGCTGATCACCATCTGTATCAATCTTTTAGACTGAAAACGAGGAGTTTAGCAATGTGGTCAGTGGAGCAAACATCCAACCCTACCATGTCAACCAGATTGTAAGGCATTTAAGTCAGACTTTGAGAAATGAACAATAGGCTAGTTTGGATGTGTGTCTAAAATGGTCAATAGGCTGAAAATTCAGTTTAAAGACTCGTGGCACGGTAGCACAGTGGTTAGCACTGCTGCTTCACAGCACCAGGCACCCGGGTTCGATTCTTGGCTTAGGTCACTCTCTGTGTGGAGTCTGCACATTCTCCCCATGTCTGCATGGGTTTCTTCCGGGTGCTCTGGTTTCCTCCCACATTCTGAAAGACGTGCAGGTTAGGTGCATTGACCTGAACAGATGGCCGGACTGTAGTGACTAGGGGAGTTTCACAGTGGCTTCATAGCAGTGTTAATTTAAACCTTACTTGTGACTAATAAATAAACTTTAAACTTTTGATCAGTACAGCGCAGGAACAGTCTCTTTGGCTCACCAAGTCCATGCTGACACAGATGCTGCTCTAATCTAATATTTTCTTGCCTCTATGTGGTTTTTAGTTTGTTTTTATAGCATAAGCAGTGTTTACTGTAGTTCGAGCTGTAGCAAATCCTGGTAGACTAAATCTTGCATACCTCCTTATGCTAATTGGTTGGATTTCAAAATCTGTACATCCAATTTTCAGATAATTGTTATCTTTATTCATGATCTTTCACTAGTGAATCTCCAATTGCCTTGCCTGCTGTTAAAATACTTCTTTTAAAATTATGTTTGTTGTAACAGTCACGGCAGCCTCCACCCCCAGCACTATTTATGCTATCCATTGATTTTGATCTGCTCAGAGCTCAGAAGATTATCAACTCAGGAATTCCATCAATACATACTTGACTTTTTACTTCATTAAAAATTAGTTTAGAGTGGGAGTGACGGATTCCAAGAGAGACATTATATTAAATTATAATTGTGCTTTATAATTTACTTCCAGTGATGTATTCCCAGGATCAGTCAAACCATGTCACTTAGCTGACTTTTGTTCAATGTTGTTGTCGGTGGTATCTATGACACTGTCAGGAAACTCCTAATAATTATCCAATTGTTTGGTAATAAAAATGCCACAACATGCACAGAATTACTCAGTGAGTCTCATGTTAACTCATTGATGTAATTATATTGAAGATATTTTCCAATAATATCTTCCTTCAGCATTTGCAGGTTTCTGAATGCCTTGGGGTTTCATCCCTATGTTACTTAGTACTTTATCAGTTGTCTGCTTAAAGGTAAAGGTTATTCATGAAGATCCACTTTCTCAACCTTGCCCCTTCCCTGAGGTGTGATGATCCTTAGGTTAAATCACCACCAGTCACAGCCTATGGTCATCTGGAACTATGTTGACTTTACTTAAAAGCTATTTATTGATGACCAGTTTGATACTCTGTACCAGAAAGTGAATTCATTGGAATTCCTTGAGTGCTTTTACTACCAGTTTGTTGACAAAACACTTGTTATTTTTCTTCCCTTTCTGCAATCCAGGGTTCTGTAGTTGCAGCTGGTGGATGTAACGTGCACTTTCTTTCGTTCTCTCATTCATGCTCATTCATTAGAATTAATATCAATGTTCTTAAATGTTCGAAAATTGATTTTAAAAAATCTTGAAATTCTGTAAATTGGCTATGCTGATTAGAGCATCATGGATTGGATAAAGCAGTGTTTAAAACGTGTGTGTTTTCTGATGAAACAAAAGGTATTTAGTTAATAAATGAGATGGGCTGACATCATTACATCTCCCTTGCACTATACTGAAGCAAATTGTCCTATTGTGTGCCCTGCTTGAGATGATTATAGAAGAAAAATGGGTTATTTAGCACCTCAAGCCTTTTCTACCAATCAATGAGGTGATGACTTATCTGGGAGTTACTCCATTTATCGACCTTTGCCCCTGAGCCTTAACTATTTCGAATAACAGAAAACTTTCCTCAGGTTTAAAAAAAATTAATTTATCTGT
Source organism: Carcharhinus amblyrhynchos (assembly GCF_965287045.1). NCBI lineage: Eukaryota > Metazoa > Chordata > Chondrichthyes > Carcharhiniformes > Carcharhinidae > Carcharhinus > Carcharhinus amblyrhynchos. The sequence goes on along the minus strand of NC_137328.1, from coordinate 28,197,908 downwards.
GAGAAAGTTCCAGACTCTAGGAGCCTTTGTGTACAGAACAGTTCTCTAATTTTGATTCCATTTCTGTTTTCATAATTTAACAGAGGGACAAATATGAAAAATACTAATCAATTAAAAATGGTTTTAGCCCTCATTTCTGGATTTCCCAGCCAGGGTACATTTTTCCTGATTTGAAAGATTTGAAAACAATGATTGAGAAATTTAAAATTAAGGTTTTCCTCAACTGGGAGCTAGTGTAGGTCAACAAGCACAGGATTTGGTGCGAATTGAGAGACACGTAGCAGAGTTTTGGGTGCCCTCAAGATTATGAAAGTGACCAGCTAGTTAAGAATGTGGTAGAATGGTTTAAGTCTGGAGGTAACAAAGGCATGAATATTTTTTTCAGTACAAGAAAATGCCTTGTTTGGTTCCAGAACTAAATTTCCCAAACTATTCCAACTGAGATTTTTGATCTATCTCATTGACTAAATATCAGCACATGCAAATCTTTTGATTACATAAAGATGAGCAGCATTGTAAGCAGGATAAATGGAAGCACAACATTACAAAGAGATACCGATTGATAAAATGAATGGGCAAAACTGTGGCAAATGTATTTCATTGTCGAAAAATTAAGTACCTTTGTACAATTTATACTTAAATAGGACAGAACAAGGGACTTTCTAAATGATAAAATGCTGGAAACTGTGAAGGTGAAAAGAGACTTGAGTATCCGTAGACATAGATCATTAAAATGCCAGAAAGGAGTCCTGTGAATGATCCAGAAATTAATGGAATGCTGGCCTTTACATCTGCAATACAAGGGGACAGAAGTTATATTGCATCAATGCAAAACCATTGTAGAATGTGTCTGGAATACTGTGAGCAGTTCTGGCAGTCAGATGTTAAGTTGGACCCACTGGCCCTAAGAGGAGCATGGTGTATATTTGCCAGAATGACATCTAGACTTCAAGGATTAAATTTGCAACAGAAATAAGACAAACAAGGATTGTATTCACTAGACTTCGTCTTTCAAAGATTAAGAGTTGATCTGATCAAGTTTTCAAGATAATTAACAACACAGCCTAGATTTCCATTGGTAGGGAAGTATAGGGCCAGGGCATAATCTAAGAATGAATCTTAAAGTCCAATCTTTGAGGAGTAAGTTTTGGAAATACACACTGGATAGTACTTTTGACATTGGAAAACATTGCACGGTCCTTCACACAAACAAGAAGGGCCATTGAGCCAATGGTTGTAGATATGAAGAGATGTTGTCAACAATTTGGGTTTTAAGGAGCACCCTGAAGGAGTAAATGAAAGTACAGAAAACAGAAATAATTCCAGAACACGAACCTGGTAAATTGGGTGCAGACACCACTGGTGTGGCAAAGAGACATTGAGGACACTTGAGTCCAGAGTCAAAGGAATAAGAGTTAGAGACAGGACAGGTTTTGTTATGCAGTAATGGGAAGGGATGAGGTCAAAGAAATATTTGAACATATGTATGTAAATTTCAAACTTGGGACATAGTCCAGACAATGTCTAGAAATGAGGGAATGGAGTTTGGGTTTTGGATACAGAGATTATTCTGGATGCTAAAAACAATGTGAATTTTCAGAGGGCAGGAATGGCAGCAGGGATGGAAAACCCTACAGGAATCCCAAAACGGCTTTTACAGTAACTGGATTTTCCCAATCGATTGTACCCACTTCCACCAATAATGTAACAGAAATCCCAATTTTAAGAAAGTCGAGATCCCCAAATAAACATTTATATATCATTATCAGGCAGTTATGCCTTATAGTTAACCAACCCTCCGCCACCTCACATTGGATCCTACAATCTCATCAACATGAGGGCACGCCAGTGTGAACTGTGATAGGTGCCCCACGACGTGCATCTGGTGATGAAACCTGTTGGAGGTGCACAACTGAGTACAGTCCAGGGGGAACAGAGATAATGCCTGGGCAGTGCCAGGAGTGGTGCCCAGGAGTAATGTCTGGACACTTGGAGGGTTAGGGTTCTGTGTTTGTTGGAGGGCATGGGTGGAAGTTCTGTGGGAGCTGGGATTGTCTTTCTATTTTGTTTTTTAATTGTGGCCGATGTGATGACGTGGGACCCGCTTTCTTGCCATTAAGAGGCTCATAATACAGAGGAAGCCGCTCTTGAGGCCAGTGGCTTCCATCCTGTTTTTCCCACCTACTATGCCATTTTGCCAAATAATGAGAAAATTATACCCAATGTCTTTGATCCTTGGATCATTTGATGGGAAGTTGCAGTTGCTTATCCATGACTAGATTTTGGATATGCAATTTGATAACACAAAAGAAGTTGAAGGGCCAAGAGAAATGGTGAAGAACTGAGGTTCTTGGAATGAACATAGAAGCTGACGATATGTTTGCAGATTACTTTAACCCTGTAGAGGAATGGACTGCGGAGGTCTCCTTGACGAGATTTTTGGACGAAAAGAGATGCCATAATTATATGGCTATGATCTGATGAATGAGTAGAGGACAGTCTCAATAAGCTGCACAAAGGTAGAGGGTGATACATGACTGTCTTGTTCTGGAAATCACACATAGCATGAGGAAGACATACTTATTCCTGGAGGATTAATTAGGTGAATTCAACAGCCGAAGCCTTCTCAAGCTTCTCTTGAAGGGGTGACTTTTCTGCACTTCACGAACTTATTTGTCATCTTGAAACCAGAGGTTAGTTTGCTGTATTGGTGAACCACAAAAGGAACATCGTCCATTCATGTTACACCCTCCAGTACTTTTAATGCATAAGTGTTAGTGCATATTCTGCTGCTGTTGGTTTCCTTCCTGCTCGGAGCACGTAAAGGTTACAAGGGAATAATCATGACTGCCTTACCGTGCAGCTCCTGGCCATTTCAGTTCCTTTTTCAAATATGGTGGTGGTCTTGGGTTAATTGTTCACATACCAAATTGTTATTTAAAGACATTGGGCTTGGTGGGTTTAAGACAATTACTTGTTTTGAGTCCGAAGAAACCTATTAAATTCAGGAATGTCTTTAGATAGATCCAGGATTGGTGTAAGACACCTCTTGATCTGGAATGTATCATTTAGTTCTTGTGAGACAGTGAGGCAGTTTTTCAGTACGTAAGCTAGGTTATTTGACTTTAGTGGCCATTTTTGCAGCATATTGCCTATTTTTTTAAAAAAAGAAAAGTCAATTTCAAAGAGTCCAGATTGAGTCTTGAAAGTTAGCAATATGATGTGTCTTTACTGGACATAACAGAAAGGCATGGTCAAAGTGACAGAGAATGTCAACTGCAGTTTTATTTAGGCTCATACTGGTGGCGGAGATATGCTGCAATCTGACTGGAGCGATCTAACAAGATGTGTTCAAAGAAGTGCACTAGGTGAAACAAGTTTAAATACCTTAAATTAGAAAGGAAACAGTTGAGGAAATGTACATTGGAATAAATCCCACAACAAGTTTGCATTTGAATCAAATTCCACGGTCCTGCTACTTAAATCAGGTACACAGAAACCAATTAAATATAGTTGCACTGATTATTTTGTAAATTGGAATATGTTTTTCCTTATTGAAAGTGGCTCTTAACCCCTGAAGTAGCCAGTTCCCCTTATGTACCCTGTTCAATTTTACTGAAAACTACCTTTTGTCACAAGAGTGCTAGTCAGCAAAAGCTTGCGTTTATATAAACAAAGGCGAAGATCAGAAGGAATCATAAATAATGAACACGACACTGGTGAAATGGTCAATTTACTTATTACTATTGGAATGTTAATTGTTGTCTCTCTCTTCATGTAGTACCCTAGGATATCCAAGGATTGCTTGTTTGCAAAACAAGGTTGTGAATGATGGTGTGATAATACCAATTACAATCAAGTGGAAATGGCAAGAATTACTTCAGCCCTTACAGGGATTGAACTCCTGTCATTGGCATTATTAAGCACCACACTCTAGCTACCTGAGCTAACAGCAGTTTACGTAGCTCCTGATCCATAATTACGGTTAATTTGAGATTATTTCCAGGGGCTGTATTACAGTTCAGTGTCTGGGAAATATGAAAATATTTTCAAGGCAACACAGCGGTGCAGTGGTTAGCACTGCTGCCTCACAACATCAGGGACCAATGTTCAGTTCCATCCTTGGGTGACGGTGTGTGTGGAGTTTGCACATTCTCCCCAGGTCTGTGTGGGTTTCCTCCTGGGACTCCAGTTTCCTCTCACCATCCAAAGGTGTGCAGGTTAGATGTGCCCCTTAGTGTCCCAAGCTATGTAGGTTAGATGGATCAGCCATGGTAAATGTGTAGAGTTGTGGGAGTATGGCGGGTTTAAGGGCCTGAGTAAGATGCTCTGTCAGAGAGTTGGTGTAGATTTTGTAGGCTGAATGGCCTCCTTTTAGGAGTCAGTTACTCAAGGGGCATTGGTTTAAGGTGTGAGGGTCAAGGTTTAATGGTGATGTACAAGACAAGTTTTTTATACAACGGGTGGTGGGTGCCTGGAACTCGCTGCCTGGGAGGTAATGGAATCAGGTACAATCGTGACTTTTAAGGGGTGTCTTGATAAATACATGAATAGGATGGGAATAGAAGAATATGGTCCCTGGAAGAGTAGGAGGATTTAGTTCAGTTGGGCAGTATGGCCGATGCGGGCTGATGGGCTTGTTCCTGTGCTGTATTTTCTTTGTTCTCTTTTGTACTGTAGAGATTCTATGAAATTGGAAGTGTTTCATTTCATGGTAGCACAGTGGTTAGCACTGCTGCTTCACAGCTCCAGGGACCTGGGTTCAATTCCTGACTCGGGTCACTGTCTGTGTGGAGTCTGCACATTCTCCTCGTGTCTGCGTGGGTTTCCTCCGGGTGCTCTGGTTTCCTCCCACAGTCCAAAGATGTGCGGGTTAGGTTGATTGGCCATGCTAAAAATGCCCCTTAGTATACTCGGATGCTTAGGTTAGAGGGATTAGCGGGTGTAATATGTAGGTGTATGCGGCTAGGGCCTGGGTGGGATTGTGGTCGGTGCAGACTCGATGGGCTGAAGGGCCTCTTTCTGCACTGTAGGGTTCTATGAATCTATGAAAATTATTTCAGTTTATAAAGAGCTTAGAGTGCAATATTGCTGTTTTATACCCCACTTAATACTGAAGCAGTAGTTTAGGAGAACAATGTAATGGGGTCACCTTGTGCTCTACTACATCTTCAGCAATTATTTATTTCCCTCTGGAAACACATGTTTTTTTAAATGATGAATGTGAATAAAACAATATAGATCATAGATCATAGAATATGGGACAATCCCACTGCAATAATCAAGCAAAACTCCAACCTGAAGAGCAAAGCAAGCATTAACCATGTGTAAAACAAAAGCTAAATACATAGTTGGGGGAAATCTGAAGTAAAAGCTGAAAATGCTGGGAACATTGGTTCATACAGCATCTGTGAAGAGAGAAACATTTCAGACTTTACATCAGAAACATATAAAATTTACTGTGAATGTTTGATTGGAATTTGGAAACAAAATGTCAAAACAGGTGGTCTCCTTAATGTAGGTCACTTTCAATCATTCAATTAGAGTGCACCCATTCTTGGAAAAGGCACAACCACCTCAGAAACTAAAAAAGATGGTACAATAATAGGAATGCTAAAATGTAGGACTGTCATAAATGCAGCCTACATGAACAATGATGGCAAGAATTTATGGAGGCTGCCAGTTTTTTCAGCCGGATTAATAAATGCTCTCTCTCTCAGCTGGATTTTCCCAAGTTGGATTGATTCATGGAGCTCTTTAAAAACAGTGGTCTTTATTTCAGGATTCCCAAACCCAATCACGGGCTGTCTAATTTTCAGAAGTGCCTTTAAAGCCTGCATCTGGCACTGCTGATGTCCTTTGCAGAAAGAGGTATGTCCCACTCCTTCGCAGTTTTCATGGAGTTGAATCAGATTTTTAAAGACTCATGATTTTTGGCCCCTGGAGGTATCCCAAATGGGCATGAGTATCTTTTAAAAGATCCCACTCATGCCCTATTGTAGACTCTGTCCCTTTATGTCCCCTCATGTTTCCATGCCAGACTTTGTCCTCCCCTCCCATCTACCCCCATGACCTCCTCATACTCCTTAGCTCTGGCACTTTCATTCCCATTAACCCTCTCTACATTATCTAGAACCATTGCTTCACTGTGTAAAGTTGCATGTGTTTTTAAAACAAATCTTTGGGAAAATGTGCTCCATTGTTAAATTTCCCTGATTGAAAAGCATTTTGGAGTGGAAGATACTAATCAATCATCCAATATTTTAATGTTTCCAAAATCTCAAACCACAACCCTTTGGCTGCATTTGAGTTATGTCAATAAACATTGTGAAATTGATGGCAGACATGACAGCTTTATTTGTCAATCAAACAATATTTACATTGAAGAATAGGTGTTCTGTTAGTCATCAAAAGCCTGGGCTGTCCAGCCAAACCTCATTATGTATGTTTGGATGGAGATGTTGATTAGTTCTTCAGCGTGTTACAGTGTGTCAGAGGGCGTCACAGCGGGTAGCACAGCTGCCTCACAGTCCCAGGGAGTAGTGATGCCGGCTTTGGATTGGGGTAAACACAGTAAGAAGTTTCACAACACCAGGTTAAAGTCCAACCAGTTCATTTGACAGTAATCCCACAAGCTTTCGGAAATGGTGTTCCTTCATCAGGTGTATGGAAGGTTCTGATCAGAGAAGGGCATATAAATGTTTTACCAACAATTTGTGTCTGTTTTCAGGTGCACAGTAAATTTGGGCATCGAGCCTTTAATGCGATCTGCGCCCGAATCCGAGCAAATCGCGACTTTACCGACACCCAATTTGGGCACACGTTTAAATCGATTTAATGAATCGCGCGCCCAACTCTACCACCAAATCCCACTTTACCTTCTTCTGGTCCGTTCTGGATCTGCGCTGTAAGCGGATTTCTATTCTGCAGGGGAACCTCCGAAGCTCTCTCTGCCCTTGTGAAGCCAGTCTGTGGCCACCATCCTTCTCAGAGTGCCCCAGTATCCAGCCCAAGCCCCCCCAACAGTGGCAATCCCTCCACCCCCATCACCCTGGCAGAACCCCCTGCTAATCACCCCAGCAGACCAACCCCCCCCTACCCTGGAAGCAGATTCCCCCCCCGACGGGAGGCAGAACCCCGTCCCCCCTGGGGCAGAGCGCCCACCCCCTGCTGACGCCCCTCCTCCCCCGAGATCCCCCAGGAGGTAGGCCCCCCTCGGCAGACCGCACCCTCAACCTGCCTCAATCGCTGGTCTCCCTCCACCACCCTTCTCAACCATCTTCAGTTCTTTGAGAACATTTCTTTTCAAAATATTGTTACACTTTAGAAAGTTAATAAACTAATTTTCCTGCATAAACTACCGTTACATTCATTTGATCTAAAATCTTCTGACACTGTTTAAGTATATCATAGATGTTCCTGGCACTAGAAATTTCTTCTAAAGAACTGTTGCTTCAGGATATATGCTACAAATACTGGGTTTGTTATATATTTATTTTACGATATGTTGATGGGGAGATGCCTCTGTGACAACAGGAATCAACAGACACCCAAAATGGTATGGACGTACTTGGTTCCGTGTGGTCAAAGATTCTCAGAAATGCCCTTATAATTTATTTTTCATTTGAGTCCTGCAAGTAGACACAATCAGCCCGAAATAACCCAAGCAGCTCACATTCATTACTGAGACAATAGTAGACAGTTGAAATAGATGCAAGTGTAATCTTTCGACAAAAGATTTGAGTTTAATAGTGTTATCAGATTGTTAGAACAAGTATTTTCTCTGACAAGAGCCGCTCTCTCTGCTTCTTTTCTCTTTCCCGTCCGGGCGCACTGCTTCAGATTTTTTTTTCGAAATGCGCATGTGCAGTTCAGAGCTCCGATCATTCCGGCAGCACTAAGTCCCGCCCACTGCGCGGATCAGACCGGAGCCGGCAAAAAGCGTATGGGCGCGCTGCAAAGAGGAATCCGGGCTCAGGTCTGTACTAGGCCCGGATCCAGCCCTTAAACTCCAAATGGTGAAATTGGTCCCTTAGTGTCCAAAGATGTGAAAGTTTGGTGAATTAGCCATGGTAAATGCACGGTGTTACAGGAATAGGATGGGGGCTGGGGGGGGTGGTGGTGGTGGTGTGGGCCTGGGTGAGATGTTCTTTTGTAGAGATGGTACAGACTCGATGGACAGAATGGCATCTTTCTGCATTGCATGGATTCTGTGGTTAAACAGGCATGGAAGTGTCAGAACATGGCATGGGGCCGTGAGGAGACAGAGGGTAGGCGAACAGGCAGAGCATGGCATTTGGACCTGGGGGGAGGCACCTGGGGTGGCATGGATGCAGCACTGAAGTATTTGGAAGGTGAGGGGTGAGGGCTGGAAGCCCTTTCTGGTTTATTTTAACTTGGACAAAGTCCCATAGTACAAGGTGGGACTTCTAAACAACTCATTGTGGCATTTGGCTGCCTTTGCACTTCTTCCCAGGTCAAGTGACCTGACTGTCCTGCCTTGGCAGGTCTTTTCTCCAAAGGTGGATAGGTTGAGCCAGAAATTTCTCGTTGAGGTTGTACCTGAAATAAATCAATGTTCTGTCATCCTGTTGGATGTAAAACAAAGATTTAGTTAACGCCAAACATATACCCTTGGAAAAGTCAATCTACCTTTTTATTAATTTTCAGGTGTGTTTGGTTAGATAGGCTGAGGTGTCAGTCAAAAGATTACAAGATCATTATAAATAGGGCAGTATAGGCCATTCAGCTCCACTAGTCTGCATTGCCATTCAGTAAGATGATGACTTATCTGATCATGGCCTCAAATACATTTTCCTGCTCCTACGTAACCCTCAACTTCCTTGTAGATCCAAACCATACTTTTCACTGTATGTTAGTACATGTGACAATAATAAATCAACTCAAATTCAGTGTAGTATTTTACCAGTTAATACCTTCACCCGAGGACTACTGTTTTCCTTATTCATATGTAACTAAAACTTACGGAATTATGATCACTGTTTCCAAAATGCTGCCCTACTGAAACTTTGATCACCTGGCCAGGCTCATTCCCATGTCTGGTATGGCTCTTTACCAAGTTGGACTATTTACATATTGCTTCAAGAAATTTTCCTGAACGTATCAAACAAATCCCAACTAAGCCTCTGGCACTGAGGGAGTCCCAGTCAATATTGGAGGAGTTAAAATCACCCACAACGATCCTTTTGTTTTTACATTTTTCCATAATCTGTCCACATATTAAGACTTCCCTACATTTATTCTCTATCCCCTTTCAATAAAAACTAACATTTCCATTTGCCTTCCTAATTATGTTCTGTACCCGCGTGCTAACCTTATTTGATGTAGACATCCAGATCCCCGTGTAGTGTAGCATTCTACAGTCTCTTTCCATTTAAATAATATTCTGGTTTTCTATTCTTCCTACTGTTGTAGATAACCTCATATTTTCCCACGTTGTATTTCATCTGCCAATGTTTCGCTCACTCAACCTATCTAAATTCCTTTGCAGACTCATTGTATCCTCCTCACATTTTGCTTTTCTATTTATTTTTCTCTTATCCACAAATTTGGCTTCCACATGCTCTGGCTGTAATATATCATTTTCCCTGCCATTTCCATTATCGTTTATTTGTTACGTTTAAAATTTTCTGACATCACTCGATGTCTGTTTTGTTATAATAAGACATTTAACTAGTAACATAGTAATTAATCTCTTCTAAATTTTAAACTAAGCCAGAGAAGTGTACAATTAATCAACCTGCTTACCTAACTAATGCCTCCAGACATCAACTCACAGGCCTGCCTTCTCTCAGACCACTTGATCTGATTTCTCCATCCCAAATTAATGTAATATGGCAAAAAAAATACAGGTGGCCTCTGCCAGTCTGACTGCCTTATTCCAGACTGCTGACTTTCCCAAGAATAGGGTTCAGGGTTCTGGGGAGAGTGGTGGACATGCCAGAACATGAGGTAATCTGCTTCATTAATTGGGCATGTTGAGGTCATTAGGGAGCATGTTAAGAGCTTGCCTTCCAGAGAGTTTCAGGAGGGCAGGTGGTCATGAAGAGCTTGCTGATGCTGACCAGCTGCAGCCTGTGGGAATGGAGCCAGCAGTACTGAAACAGTTTCATTTGACAAAGAACTGAGAGCTTGGTCAAAAAAAACTATGGCGCATCAATAGCATTTCAATTGTGATTATCCCCGGTCTCAATCTCAGACTTACTCCTTCCTGGTCATTAAGACACTGATCTATAACTTTCACAACCCAGAATCGAACCTATCTCCTAATTCCTTCCTCCAATGTGGGATTTCATCCCTTTGCCTCTGACTGGGCTGATACTTCTTCCTTCATTCATCACATTCCCGAAATAAGTACTCTGTCAAAGCAATATTCCATGGAAGTGTATTCCAGGCTATTTACTCCATGCTTTTGATGGCCAAGTAACCAGTTCTAAGTTGTCAACCAATGACTACTCAGTTTGTTTGATGAATTCCTTGAATGAAACTACAAATTAAGGTTATAATAATCAAATACTAAATGTAAAACTTGGATAGATTTTAGACTATCAGCTCTTAAAATGCTTAGGATTCCTTCTTATGCCAGATTCCTGAGTTAAGCACTTTGTTAAAGCTGTGCGTGGGCAAAGTGGACTCCCTGTTACTTCTCCATTACTCTCCTGGGGGTTTATTTTTCCCCTTCCTGCACGTCCTTTATGAATTAAACACTTGTAGAAATGTGGACTATGTACTAAGTCTCAGAGTAAGAAAAATATTGTAGAGGAAAAACCACATTGGCAAAAATGATAATCACTAATTTAGGATATAAACTAACAAGATTAATTGGACAATAATATTTCATTCGTTGAAATGTGGCACAAAGGCTCAACACACATCAGCCTGTCCTTGTGGACCCTGGGGCTTCTGGAGTCATCTCCCCTTGTCATAGACGTTTACAGTGTGGAAAGAGGCCCTTCCCATGCTGCCCTTTTTTTAAACCCCTAAGCTAGTCCGAATTGCCCGCATTTGGCTCATATCCCCCTCTACCCATCTTGTCCATGTAACTGTCTAAATGCTTTTTAAAAGACAAAATTGTATCTGCCTCTTCTTCTACCTCAGGCCGCTTGTTCCAGACACTCACCACCATCTATGTGAAAAAAATTGCCCCTCTGGACACTTTTGTATCTCTCCCCACTCCCCTTAAACCTATGTCCTCTAGTTTTAGAATCCTTGAACCATTTGATTCATGACATCCTTTACAAAAATAGTATAGCCAACTTAACTACGTAGAAATTTCTTTGCAGCTATAATGGATCCTTTCTCAATCCACAATTTGCAATTCATCTTAACTGCTGAAACTGCACATTTCACAGCTGCATGTTCGGCGACCCTCTCTGTGCTGGATCCACTGATCTCCAATACAGGATTCTTATGACAATCCTCAGTCCTGTGGCAATTACTTTAGTCACAAAAAGCCTAATAGTGGTTTCCAATGGCAACATTTCAGCCTGTGACAAATACCTGTTGATTGGCAATGCCCTACTCAAATGCTGACTTCCTGATAAATGCTCTCCTAGCAAGTGCCCTACTCCTAATCCTCTCTCCACCAAATGCCACCCAGAAAGCGTCCATGACAAATGCTAACATTTGGCATGTGCAAAGACAGGAATAATGCACCCCTGTTTTTATAGACATTTGCAGATAGCTTTTCAGCATTTAACCTAAGTACGTGCATCTGAATTAACATAACTAATGACTTCCGACACTACTGTCAATGAGATAAGTTTCCTCGAGTCCCTACAACAATCTAACTCTAACTTGCATAGGTCCCAGGCCATTCTTCTAGCCAATCAGCTTTGAAGCCTAGGCTTCCTTTATAACTGCTAAAAGGCCTTGGTATGTCCTGTACTCAACTCAGCTTTCCGGCCAGTTAATGTTGCAGTTTTGGATAAGTTGGAGTCAGTAAAGCCCAAATTTGTTCTAGTTACAACTTGAGCTCACTCCTAAAGGACTGATGTGTTCTTAAAGCTATATCACAGTATTTGGCCCAAAAGAGACACCAGCTTCTAGATTTTCTTAACAACATACTGCAAAATTCATGAATCATCCCAATAACAGTACAATTTGATAATTTAAGTCTTATTAATTACATGAACATGCCAATAAAATGAAGTCTAATATTTTGAGATTATAACTTTATTGAACATTATAATCATGTCTATTCCAGTACTTGGGTCCAATAAACTTCATAACTATCTTTAGATCATCTGTTCAGCTTTTCATTACTTGGTGCCCTTGGTCTAAATGACAGGAATTCATTTTAATCAGATGTGATCATATTCAGTAATTGCACTAACCTTTGTAGCTCGTGTTGACATAGAGAAATTGAAAGTTTTGGGTCAGGTTAGGTTGGGTCGGATTAGATGCATCAGACCAACGTACTCAAGGTGGCTTTAAAATTATTCCAACGTGAAGAACCTTACAAGAAACAAAATGAATTCATTGCCAAAGGTTACAACCTGGTAAAAGGTATATGTTTAATCAATAACCAGTCACAGTCTCTCTTGTTCACAAGAGATTTAATCAACTAATGAAAATGCCTTATAAAGCATATTATTCAGCTGAATGGTCTAATCCAATTTAGTGGTAATTGCCATATTTGGAATGTTTCATAGAATTTTCAGTAATTTAACTTTGAAAGAAGACTGGCATTGTAAGGATACAGTAAGAAATGACAAATGTGGCTCGTGAACTTGGTTAGTGTGGCAGGGAGGGAAGGAAGGATGCATTGTGGTGGTGGGACATGATGATGGACATTATAGAACGAAGATAAAAGCAAAATACTGTGGATGCTGGAATCTGAAACAAAAGCAGAAAATGCTGGTAAATCTGTGCAGACCTGGCAGCATCTGTGGAGAGAGAATAGAGCCGACATTTCAAGTTTGAGTGACCCTTCATCAGAGTTTTTGCGAAGGGTCACCAGACTCAAAATGTTGGCTCTATTCTGTTTGCTGAGGTTTTCCAGCATTTTCTGTTTTTATTGTTGATTCATTGACAGGGGATTTAATTCAGGCTATTTGAAATTCTGAAGAATGAAAGCATAATTTTGTTTAAAATAAATCAAGATTAAGGTTCATCTCTGATAATAAGTCTGTTAAGCAAAGACTTCATTGCTGTAAATTTTTTTTTATGTTTTCCGTACAACTACCAGAAAACTGTAAGGGGAAATATTACCAAAAAAACTCAAAGTGCTGAATGAGTGTGAAAATGGGAGTGTTTCTGGTCAGTTTTTTGGCAAGAGAAAAATTGAAATCTTAACATGCTTACAAAAAGAAATAAGGTAAAGTCTGATTCTCTGGCCATAAACCTTTGTGCCTGATCAGCCACCACACTATGTAGAACAGTCCTGAGTAAATTGGGAGATCCCACCCCGCCCCGGTGAGGACCTTCACTGGCGAACCTGATAAGGTAAGTAAGCCGGACAATTCAGTCCCAGGCTCACTAATAATATTTAAATTAGAAAATAAATATCTAGTCTTGCACCCTTACTCTGACAATTCAGTGCTGGTATCATCACGAGAGGCCAGAAACTGGCCGCAAATCCAGTTGTTTGCCTCTCTCGTGACGTTACCCGCTCGCCACAGTGATCCACTGGCATGCTGAGCAGGTAAGGTTGCCACCGTAGCTTTTCGCCAGATCCTGGTTCAGTATTCTATATTATTCAGGGAACTCTTGCATTCTGAAAGTCTAGATTGTAGTGTTTGAACCATGCAGAATTTGAAAGCGATGTTGGCTTTGGCCTCCTTTTGTTGATTCTCAGACCAACACCTGATCAATAGAGTATATATCGAGAAAAGGTCCCAAGATTTCAGTTACCTTAAAGGTCCATACTCAAAACAAGCTGAACTTCTTTTTATATCCATTCATGATACCTGGGTGGCACTGACTGGCCAGTATTTATTGCCCCTCCTTAGTTGCCCTTGTTCAAAGGACTGTTGAGAGTCAACCACACTGTTGCGGTTTTGAGTCATGTAGGCCAGACAAGATAAGGACAGCAGATTTCCTTCCCTAAAGGACATTAGTGAACCAGACTGGTTTTTCCGACAATTAACAATGATATTCCCAATTCCAAATATTTTTTATTGAATTCAACTCCCACCGTGTGCTGTGGCCGGATTCAAACCCAGGTCCCCAGAACATTTGATTTGATTTATTATTGTCATATGCATTAACATACAGTGAAAAGTATTGTTTCTTGAGCACTATACAGATGAAACATACTGTTCACAGAGAAGGAAATGAGAGAGTGCAGAATGTAATGTTACAGTCACAGCTAGGGTGTAGAGAAAGAGCAACTTAATGCAAGGTAAGTCCATTCAAAAGCCTTGACAGCAGCAGGGAAGAAACTGTTCTTGAGTCGGTTGGTACGTGACCTCAGATTTCTGTATCTTTTTCCCGAAGGAAGAAGTTGGAAGAAAGAATGTCTGGGTGCGTGAAGTCCTTAATTTATGCTGGCTGCTTTGTTGAGGCAGTGGGAAGTGTAGACAGAGTCAATGGATGGGAGGCTGATTTGCGTGATGGATTGGGCTACATTCGTAACCTTTCATAGTTCCTTGTGGTCTTGGGCAGAGCAGGAGGCATACCAAACTGTGATACAACCAGAAAGAATGCTTTCTATGGTGCATCCGTAAAAATTGGTGAGAATTGTCGCTGACATGCCAAATTTCTTTAGTTTTCTGAGAAAATTGAGACATTGGTGAGCTTTGGTAATTATAGTGTCGCCATGGGGAACCAGGACAGATTGCTGGTGATCCAGACTCTTAAAAACTTAAAGCTCTTGACCCTTTCTACTTCGTCCCCATTGATGTAGACAGGGACATGTTCTCCTTTAAGCTTCCTGAAGTCGATGACAATCTACTTCGTTTTGTTGACATTGAGGGAGAGATTATTGTTGCCGCACCATTCACCAGATTCTCTTTTCTCATTCCTGTACCCTGTCTCGTCATTGTTTGAGATCTAACCCACTAGGTGGTGTCGTCAAAAAGCTTGAAAATCGAATTGGAGGAGAATTTGGCCACACAATTATAGGTATATAAGGAGTATAATAGGGGGCTGAGAACACAGCGTTGTGGGGCACCAGTGTTGAGGATGATCGTGGAGGAGGTGTTGTTGCCTATCCTTATTGATTGTGATCTGTGAGTTAGGAAGTTCAGACCCTAGTCGCAGAGATCCAGGCCTCAGAGTTTGGATATGAGTTTCGTGGGAATAATAGTATTGAAGGCTGAGCTGTAGTCAATTAATAGCCTGACATAGGGTCCTTGTTATCTAGGTGTTCCAGGGTTGAGTACAGGGCCAGGGCTTCTGCTGTGGACCTATTACGGCGGTAGGCAAACTGTAATGGACCCAGGTAGTCTGGAGGCTAAAATTGATTCGTGCCATGACTAACCTCTCGAAGCACTTCATGATGATGGATGTCAGAGCCACTGGCCGATAGTCATTAAGGCTCACTGCTTGCTTTTCTTGGGTATCGGGATGATGGTCATCTTATCATTAGCTGAGTTTCTAAATTAATAGTCTAGTAATAATACCACAAGACTGTTGTCTCCCCGCTTGTTTGTAATTTTTTTTGGCTCTATCTGTGGTCTCAAATCTTCCGTCACCAGTGATGCTTTAGGCTGAAAATTGGTTTTAGTTTGAAGATCAGATGGCTGGATTTTTCCAACTGCAAGCTGTGGATAGAACATAGAACATAGAACACTACAGCACAAACAGGCCCTTCGGCCCACAAGTTGCGCCGATCACATCATCATGTCTGTTGTTATTTGGAATATTGGTTTGACCAAAGCCAGATCACCCTATCAAGATTTCTTTGCCATTGACTGAAGCCGAAAATCCACTGGGAAAAATCTATGGTACTCCTGATTGAAGGATACCTTGATACCTTGAGTTATGGTGTAGCGCCTCATGAAGGAGATCGCTGACTTATTGCTCGGTGATAGGGAATTTCGAATTGTTGAATTGAGGAATATGAAGTTCATTGAAATGTTTTGAGCTTAGTTACAACCATTATGTAACAAGAGCCACTGCCACAATTGGTGATTATTAATAATGGACTTTTAAATGAATGGCCCAATCCTCATAGTTTCATGTCATTTGTGGTTTATTTGAACATATTAGAATTCTGGGTATCAAGAAGTTTTTAAAGCACTCTGCTTGGCTGAAATGTCTCATTAAAAATAAAACCTAGGATGCAGGGTGTAGTTAAGGGAGTTCACAGATCAGAAGGGCAACTCATTATATCTAAGTTTCTCTATAATTTCTAGGTTTAGCAAATGTGAATGTGGCATTGTAAAGATAAAATACTGCATACCAAGTCATTGAATTGAATAAACACTCATTTATCGTATTTGCAGAGTAAGTAACAAAAATTTGCACACGAATGTATTTGTTTGCTGATTTTGTGAAAGCTGTAATGCCTTGTGTGCCAGTTAGGAAAATAACTAAGATATCATCTTAAACTGAAAGGTAAAGAGGTGACTTTGAGCCCATGTAAACTGTGACATGGGTGCAAAACCTGGTGAGAATGGAAAAATGTGAATCTCACCAGTGAGAGTGAAATTTCAAGTTTTCTACTACCCTCACCAGTGGAGTATGGAAGTCAGGAATCCTCATTTTAGTAGATTAGCAAGTCGCTCACACTGGGACACCCCCTTCCCCTCTCACCACTCCCCTCGCTGCCCCTTCTCCTTGCCTCTCCCCCTCCCTCTCTCCCCCAAACTCTATCTCCCCCTTGCACCCCTCCACCTTACCTGCCCCCCCCGTCCCGTCCGCCTCATCCTCCCTGTCCCCCCGTTCTCCCCGCCCCTCATTCTCCCCGTTCTCCCCAACTCCCCTGTCCACCCTGTCACCCCTCCTCCCCGCCCACCCCCCATCCGCCCTCCTGCCCACCCCCTTCCTCCCTGCCCACCCCCTTTCTCCCCACCGCTTCCTCCCCACCCCCTCCTCAATGTCTCCCTACATCCCTCTCCTCCCCACTCCTCTCCTTCCCGCCCTCCCCCTCCTCCCCAGCCCCCTCCTCCCCACGCCTCCTCCTTCCTTCCTCCCCTCGTCCCTGTCTTCCCCCCTCCCTGCACTCCTCCTCTCCTGGCCTCCCTCCCCTCGCCCCCTCCCTACGCCCCCCTCCCTGTGCACCACTCCTCCCTGTCCCCCTACTCCCCGCTCCCCTCACATCTCTGCCCCCATGTTCCCCGCTCCTCCTCCTCCTCCCCGCCCCCTCCTCCCTGTCCCACCCTCTCCACGCCCCACCCACCTCCGCGCCCACCCTCCTCCCCCTGCCCCTGTCCTTCTCCCCCTCCCTCTACCCTCCCCTCCTCCCCCTCTCCTCCAGTCCATCCCCTCCCCTGCTCTCCCTTGCTCTCCCCCACCCGTCTGCCCCTTCCTGTCCTCTCCCCTCGTCCCCCTCTTCCCCTCCCCCCTTCCCCTCCCCCTCTTTCCCCTCCCCCTCTTTCCCCCTCCTTCCCCTCTTTCCTCCTCCCCCTCTTTCCTCCTCCCCCTCTTTCCCCCTCCCCCTCTTTCCCCCTCCTCCCCCTCTTTTCCCCTCCCCCCTCTTTCCCCCTCCCCCTCTTTCCCCCTTCCCTCAGAGGAGATTCACCAGGATTTTGCCAGGAATGGAGCATTTGAGCTATAAGGAAAGACTGGATAGGATTGAATTATTTCCTTTAGAGCAGAGACGATAATTCAGGGATAAGAAGCAGATGTTCCCCTTGGTTGGGGGGGGGGAATAGTCTTAGGATGAGAGGCAGGAGATTCAGAGGTGATTTGAGAAATCATTCGGTGGTGGGAATGCACTGCTTGTGTAGGTGGCGGAGGCCGGAAACCTTACAACCTTTAAAATGTATTTTCATGTGCAAAAGTGCCGGAAAATGAAGTTAGCACGACTTTATAGGTAGTTATTGTCAGTGCAGACCCGAGGGCGGAATGGCCTTTTTCACTGTACGGCTTTGAATCTATGATTGAGTCCACCTTACATCCAAGATGGACAGCACTTTGTCAACACCCGGCATCCTCACATTGGAGACAAGTGCCTGATAAGGTAGGCATGAGCATTGATGTTGGTCGGAGGGGTGGGGGAGGTCATGGCAGCAGCTACGCATCTTCATTGCAACATTAGTATGGGACGTGCCAGAAACATAGGCACAATATTCGGTGAGATTTCCCACTGCCAGCGTCAGAGGGATTTGCATTGTTTTTTTCAATGGGACTGACACTTTGAAAAATGACAAGATTCTGTTCCCCCAGCTGTGAAAGAAGCAAGAATGGGTTCAAGTGCCTTGGGAGAAAGGAAGGATTAAGCAGCATGATAGAAGATGTGTTGGTTTGTGGGAATGAGGCAGATCTGGTCTAATGACTTTTGCTGGCCTGTAAAAACTTTATTTGTTGTGAAAATATAACATTATAAAGTGTGTGTCCAGAAGAAGCTGCTGACACTGTTGCATGTTCCTTTTGGAACTCACAGTGGGCTAGAAATGAGTTGCTGTAATTCATTTGTGCCATATTCAATAAATTAATCAATTTATTTTGAATGAATAAATTCTCTGTTGGAGAGATGAATTTGCTGAAATGTGTTAAAAATATTGTTCAAGCTAATATTCCAATGTTCTACACTGGCCCAGAATTGGCAGGATGGGGCATCTATGAATGTGCCTCAATAATTCAACTTCTTTCCTCAACTTTTAGTTCAAGTCCTATTTACCATACGATTGCTGCAAAAATGAACTGGTAGCTCCAGATAATGGAAAGTCTGGGACTTTGTTGAATGATAGGATCAACAGTCTATCTCACTAAGCACTGAGATTTAATGATTGAGAAAGTAGCTGAAGAAGTCAACATGTACAAAAGCAGAGTAGAGGAAAAGAAAGATTACATTAAGTTGTAGTGGTGGGATGGGGAGGAGAGTACAAGCCTGGAAGTGAATGCTAACAATATTTTTGTAAATAAATCAAAGAACAAGATCAGCCCGGGAAACAGGCCCTTTGGCCCAACGAGCCCACGCTGCCATCTCAACACCACCTCTCTACCCATGACCCCTATCTAATGTTTTATGTCCATCCAGATTGAGGGAAAACTGATTTAGGGACAATTTATTACCTCCAATCAGCCTAATAGCACATCTTTGGGGTGTGGGAGGAAACCGGAGCACCCGGAGAAAACCCACGCAAGCACGGGGAGAATGCGCAAACTCCCACAGACACTGGCCCAAATCCATGTGTCTGCACAGCAATCAGCGATAGTCACTGAGCTGTTGTCTTGCCCAGTATCTGGTCCAGTTTAGGCACACACTAACGACATGAAGCACTAGGCCAATCTCGAACAACCAAGAGCAGCCCCAGTACGACCCATCGCGTGTATGCCCCTCGTTGGACACGAGGTGGACCGACTTAAAACCTGTGAATGAAAAGAGAAAAACATTATTATCATACTATACCCATTTACATTTCTAGGGACACCCCAATGCTAATGACCCTTAATTAAAGGTTCTCCTATATCCACCCATCTCCAACTCAGTCATGTGCCTGTGTAAGTTACTCTTAAAGGACTCTAGCGTGTTTGCTTCCACCACCTTACTTGGCAGAGCATTCCATACCCCCACTACCCTCTGTGTGAAAAACCTCCCTCTAATATCTGTGTTGTAACTCTCCCCCCTCACCTTAAGTCCATGGCCTCTTGTCCTACGTGACTCTATTATAGGAAATAGCTTACCTCTGTTTACTCTATCTATGCCCTTCATAATCTTATATACCTCTATTAGATCCCCCCTCAGTCAGCGTCTTTCAAGGGAAAAGAGCCCCAATTTCTTCAATCTTTCCTCATACCCCAGTCCTTCCATACCAGGCAACATCCTGGTAAACCTTCAGTTAATTCAAATATGAGTTCTATTTTGACCTTTCTGCTCATGCGATTTGGAACTTCCAGTATCAGATATCCATCAGTCAGTGTTTTATGCTGAAAGTGACAAAGACTCATTTCCAGGTCACTTAAGTAAAATATGATTTAATCACACCAAATGCCTTTCACTATCTCCATTTGTCTGTCAGGAATCAGAATGTATTTAGATTTCAGGTGTGAATAGATTTTTTTAAGCCTTTATTGAGGAAAATTTGTTGACACTGAGTTTTGCTTGAATGAGATGGCTCTGTGAAGAATTGCTACTTGTAGCAAAAGTCATATCAATCTTATGGCCAATTCATACTGGACTCACAATTAACAAGATATTAATGGGTTATTATATTTTAGGGATGTAACAAATCAACAAGAGACATTGTGTTTGAAAGACATTGTGTTCTTGAACAGAATTGTATACAGAAATAAGCGGTAAGCTCGAGATTGATTGAAGTATAATGCATTTCAAATTTGATTTGCTTCAAGAACACTCATGGAATATGGAAGGGAATCTCTCTCTCGTGCCAAGAGAAAGAAGGTACTGGCAGATGACTGAGTCTTCAGTACCAGCACTACTGCCCAAGGTTAAGTAGCACTGGATCTGAGAATCTGTCAGTTGATCAGCCAGCTGAAAACTGTCACATACACCTGCCTACCAGCCTAGGGAACAAAATGATGCAGTGCACAGATTAATTCACCTTCAGGATCTGGATTCTATTCCAAAACGACAAGAAACAATGATAGCATGAAAATTCCTCAATTTAAAGCCGATTATGATTCAAAACTATGGAAAGAGAGTGGAGTATTATGATTAGTTTTGGTTGCCCCAGGAAAGAGACATGTCGGGCTGTATGAACTCTCTTTGTTCATTAAACTTCTATGGTTTTGGCTGTCAGACCTGGTATAGCTGGCCAAAAAAATAGTTTTATCACTTGCCATGCCCCTGCCACTTTCCAGCTGTAAAGGTGTACTCAAGGGCAGACTGCTTGTCTCTTGGCAGTCTGCATAGCACAAGCCTCAGTGGAGCTGCCAAAGTCAAAGTCACAATAGAGCTTTTCTGTTTAATTATGTACCTGTGCTGGTGAGAGAATCGTGTGTTGAATGTAATTTTATTTGACATTAGCTGTTACTTGGGATGGTAAAAGTATGGCTGCAAATGTAAGTTTGACCATCTAGAAGAAGACGGAAGAAGTTTATCTCTGTGAATAAAAACAACTGGTCAGGATATGGGAGCACAACAAATTGGAAGGCTTGAATGCATCTAGATTTTAAAAATTGTTGAACTCATTCATAATTAAGTATTAAAATCCAGGATGTTGTGATTGGAGCCAATTTCAACTGGCTCCAAGTTGGCATTGGCCAACTTATAACAAAACAGCAGATGTGTGACTGGTACAGACCCAGTATTATGATTGCAGTGTGGAGGATATCAGGCAGAAGCACAAAAAATAATTCCATATGGTTTGAGATGCTGGTTTCATCGCCTCAGACCCAGGCTGGAACTTCTGTGCACCAAAAGCACCATAGGAAATAATGCAATCTTCGTACGCTTCTGAGCTGAGGTTACACACTGACCAAATGAGCTTCCAGCAGATGATCCAGTTTCTGCAGATGTCTCACTGCTATCATTCCTATGTTTTCATCATCTACATTGCTTTGAGGGCTAATGGAACATAGTTATTCTACCACTGGGTTTGATTTATCTTACAATTTATTTCAGAATGATTGAGGGTTGTTGGAGTCACCTGAATTACTGAATTTGATATTAAGTATTCAAGATATCTAATTGCTGCTAATTCCCAATGATACTGAGTTCAAAATAGGTTGGGGTGAATTTATGCACTTCTGCTGCAAGAAAACTGAACCTGTTTTAACATGAGATTTCACCTTTGTCACCCTGTAACTTTATTCTATATATCCAGGCCAGAAATAGAATAAAACCAATTACCCCTTTATCTCCATCCCAAAACATCTTTGACAGAACCAGAATGTTTAGACAGTTGTTAACTTGAGCCAAATAATTGGTGGTGTTTTGCTATTGACCTTGATTAAATTCTGACTCTTTAGAATGTATTTGACATTACAGAATGCAAGGAACAGAGTTTACTCTTCTTCAAAGCAGCTTTGGGTCTGAGAGTGTGAGAGTTTGATGTTTTAGCTTTGATCCATTATGTCAATCAAAGAGTAGTTGAACGCAAAATGGTTACTTTTGGTGTGGAGCATGTACTTGCGCATGGTGTGGCAATTTTTCCCAGATTGAACAATTTTCATTTTATACTGAAGATCAGTGAATTTCAAATACTCTATGTAGCTTTCTATTCCCCTGAACATAAATATTGACAGTGCCAGAACAGAAAAATGATGCTATAATTACAGTAGACATTATCAAAATATAGCGACAGAAATAACTTCCCAGTAATTCATTTGATAGGGAATAATTGAAAAATGTGTTGACAAGAAGGAAGGAAATCAGTTGACCAATGTCATACCCATATTTTCTCAATGATCTAGGAATTCAAATTTTAAAACCATCATGAGTGGGAAATATTCTAGATCTTGATATTAACATTTTTGAAAAAGCCTGTTGCTCACAATTAAGTTGAGCATTCACAAAAGTATCATAAAGGGAGAAAAATGAAACCTGAGACAAATACATATATTCCTTTGGATAGTTAATATGATTTCTGATTAGATACAAGCACTTTTGAAGACAAACACTTTATGCAAGTCTTGGTGCTGGGAACAGATGGTACTTTGAACAAAGCTAATGAGATGGATTTTATGGCTTCCTGCCAGATGTGACTTCAGCCAGGAGTGGAGGGGGCACATAAAATATAAGGGCCCAGATGTTCCCATCCCAACCTGCTAATTTTTTGGTGGGTTGGGCCGGGAGAATTGCCGATATGCGGGATTCGTGCATGCACTCCTGGCATGCACGCATCTCCCAGCAGCAGATACCTGGCGCGGTCGGGACCACACTGGAAACCGGCAGGACCGGCAGGTAAGTACATTAAATATTGTTTTAATGTCATTTGAATATGATTATCGGGTGTAGGACTGAATTCTCCAGGCCTGATAGCATCTCCCACACCACAATTTCACTCTGGCAGGATTTAGAGTAGCTCCCCATTTTTGGGGAACTAGAGGGAGACTCTCCTGGAGTGAAGTGGGGGGGGGTGTGGAATCAAGTCCTCCAGGGTGTCGGGTGGTGGAGGATGGTATCCCCTGGGCATGGGCACGCTGGCATTGCCAGTCTGTGCCCCCGGCACTGCCCAAGTGGCAAAAGTGCCATGGCCAGGGTGCACCTTGGCTGTCGGCATCAGGCAGTGCCAAGATGCGGGGGACCCGGGGGTTGGATTGGGGAACAATTGATGGTGGTCCTGCTGCCACTTTTCGTTGGAATTGGTCAGGGTTGTTGGAATGGCCTGCTTCCCGTGGGGGCGGAGGTGTCGGCTGGGGGAATGGGTGGGGTGGAGGATCTTCACTGCTGGTGGGTGGGAGGGGGTCTGGAGATGGGAGCACTCCTGGACAGGCGTGGGGGATCAGGGCTGGCCCTGGAATGCTTGTGGGGGGCACAATTGGGCCGGGGTGGAGGGGGCAGTATTGTGGGAGTCCTGAGCTGGCCAGCAAAATGCAGGCTGACTCTGCATGAGCAGAGGCCCGTAACTGTCAGATTCTAGCTTAACTATCATCAAAAGCCTCCCAAGCTTTTGATGATATTCACAGTTGTGATCTCTGCATTGTGGGAGATTCAAGTCTGAACTCCCACTGCAAAACCAATCGTGATTTCCATCGTTTTTCCCATGAATTCAGCACTTAGAACTTTTTTGGGAGAATCGCTCCCAAGGTGTGGCAAGTGCACCACTAAGCTGGTACCCATAATATGATTGGTGGGCAGGTACTGAATTTGTAGCCCGTCATCTTTAAACAACTAATTAAAAGGGTTTGTTACCAAGCCAATTGACTGAACTATTTAGTTGGTGTGGGCAGTAATGTATAGTTTTTTTTTAAACTACTTGAAAGCCCCTGTGAAGATACCTGCCCTTTTGTTCATCCCTGCTTCTCCCCAATCCCTCTCCATCCAATAACCCTGAATTACCGTTCTCCGGGATCCGTGTCCTTTTCATTTGTAGGCACCCGTGCAGCCCCAATGAGGGGGTGGAAGTTCCATTTCTTCGGCTTAATCAGCCCATCAGCAGCATACGATATGGTTCTTTCAGAGGTGTCACTTGTGGCTGACTCTTGCAACTGGGCTGGGCTGGGTGGATGAGCACTGTGCCATCTTGGGAAGTCCAATTCATTGTATCGGCTGTGTTAAAGGAAAACCTTTGCCCCACTTCTTTGGAATTGGCAGGAGGAGAAAATGTTAGGAAATGTTAAAATGTTAGAAATCATATTTCATTTTTGAAATATGATACACTAGTTTCAGTTTTAAAATATGATCGGTCAGCATTTTATGAATGGCCCAGTTGAGTATTTTTATTAATAAATGTTTTTTAATCCACTGTGGTATGATGATATCAGTTTTCATTATGTTATGTTGGTATCAATTTGTATCTTATTGCTGTATCTTTTTTCTGTATGTTTTCTTTTTCCTTTCCTCTCCAGAGACAATCCAGATTAATGTATTTGACAATTACATTGTCCAGTATCTACGGTTCTCTTGAAGGCAAATTGTAGTCACAAATTTGATTAAGCCAATATGAGCTGTATTTATTTTCAATCCTTATTCGATATCATGTAGAAACAAAGATGATATTTATTGAAGACAATGATGGTCTCCCCCACTGGCTGGAATACCAGTGGGAGCCCTGTAATGCTTTTTACCTTGGCATGTTATTGGCTGCTGCAAATATTATACCTGCCTGAGGCTAAGGTTTGCTGGAGGATCCAAGCACAGGTGAGCGATGGCAAGAAAGGTGTTGCTGCTGGGTGAATACCAGCAGAAACGGGATGAGGTCTTTAGGTTGGGCAGTTAATGCTCATTTAAGAACTTCAATTCACAGGTAGGCCATCCACAAACCTTCACGTAACAGATTTACTCAGGGTACTAACAGAAAGTTCCCCACCTGCCATTCTCTTTCTTTCTCTCTCTTCCCCCCACCTCCCTCAAAACCACAAAACAAGGGGAGGGCACTAAGTTCATAGAATACTCCATACTGTAGTTATATTCAGAGAAGGGTTGGGAGAAACTCAGCAATATTTGGCTGTTGAAACCAAAACTCCATTCTGTGCTTCAGGTTAAATATATATTTTTCTGTACCCACTTAATCATGGGGAAAGTAATATTCCAAACATAATCAGTTCTGATTATTGGTCTCAAGAGGTGCAGAAGAGACTTTTTTGATGATATAGCGGGTGAGAGACTTCAGTACCCAGAGGAGCCGGAGAAAAAATTTCGACTTGGGGAGAAAAGATTTAAAAGGAAATTTGAGGGAAAAATCAGGTAGGCAGTGGATCCCAAAAAAGGAATTTGTGGAATGTCTGAGAGATTTTTTGTTTAGAGCAGCTTGTGACAGAACCGACTAAGGAACAGGCAGTTCTGGATTTGGTGATGTGCAATTCGGCAGACTTGATTAGGGAACATAAGGTGAAGGAATCCTCTTAGGGGACAGTGACCACAATATGATAGAATTTGCCCTGCAGTTTGAGAGGGAGAAGTTGGAATCAAATGTAATAGTATTACAATCAAATAAAGGTCACTATTTATGAGGGAGGAGCTGGCCAGAGTTGATTGGAAAGGGAGCCTAGCAGGGAACACAATGGAACAGCAATAGCAGGGGTTTTTTGGGGTTATTCGGGAGGCATAACAGAAATTCATCCCAAGGAGGAGGAAACATGCTAAGGAGAGGACGAGACATCCAGGGCTGACGAGGGAAGTCAAGAACAGCATAAAAGTAAAAGAAAAAGTATACAAAGTGGCAAGGATTAGTGGGAAGGCAGATGATTGGGAAGCCTTTAAAAGTGAGCAGAGGACAAAAATCAGTAAAGGGGGAGAAGATGAAATATGAGTGTAAGCTAGCTAGTAATATAAAAAAAAGGAAGAGTTTTTCAATATATAAAATGTAAAAGAGAGGCAAAAATAGACATTGGACCACTGGAAAATGAGGCTGGAGAAGTAATAATAGGAAACAAAGCAATGGCAGAGTAACTGAATAGTTATTTTGCATCACTCTTCACGGTGGAAGATACCAGTGGGATACCAGAGCTCCAGGAGAATCGGGGGGCACAGATGAGTGTAGTGGCCATCACTAAGGAGAAGGTTATGGGGAAACCGAAAGTTCAAAGGTGGATAAATCACCTGGACCAAATGGACTACACCCCAGAGTTCTAAAAGAGATAGCTGAGAAAATTGTGGAGGCATTGGTGGTGATCTTTCAGGAATCACTGGAGGCAGGGAGGATACCAGAGGACTGGAAAGTAGCTAATGTAACACCACTGTTTAAGAAGGGAGGGAGGCAGCAGATGGAAATTATAATCTGGTTAGCCTGACTTCAGTCATTGGCAAGATTTTAGAGTCCATTATTAAAGATGAAATCACGGACGACTTGGAAGTGAATGATAAAATAGGACTGAGTCAGTGCGACTTCATCAAGGGGTGGGAGGTCATGAATGACAACTCTGTTAGAGCTCTTTGAGGAGGTAGCAAGGAAGTTAGATAAAGGAGAACCAGCGGATGTGATTTATTTAGATTTCCAAAAGGTCTTTGACAAGGTGCCACATAGGACAGACTGTTAAAAAAGCCCCTGGTGTTCAGGGTAAGATCCTGACATGGATAGGGAATTGGCTGAGGGCAGAGAGTGGGGATAACAGGGTATTTTTCAGGATGGCGCTGGTGACTAGTGGTGTGCCTCAGGGGTCAGTGCTGGGATTAATTGGATACTAAAGAACTATCATAGGTACGCTGGGCCCAATGGCCTTTGGTGTTGTGCCATTTTATGAACTTCATCTGGAATGCCAAACAATAAGAAAAAGGCCCAGTTCTATAACACATTTAGAAGTCTCACAACACCAGGTTGAAGTCCAACAGATTTGTTTGGAATCACGAACTTTCAGAGTGCTGCTACTTCTGCAGCAGCAGAACTTTAACCTGGTGTTATGAGACTTCTTGTTATGCCCATCCCAGCCCAATACCGGCATCTCCACATCATGGATAACACATTTAGTTTTGGTGCATCAGCATTTAGAAATGCTGGGTTAATAATGGACAGCCAGCGTGTGTCCAGAAAATTTAAGGATTTTTGATAGGAAATTTGGATAGATAAAGGAGATATAGTAAATATGCATGTTTAGAAGGCAGCCAATAAGAGATTTATTTTTAAAAGTTAAATATATCTTGCAAAAGACATGTGGAGACTTGACTGACTGGCAGCAAACGTGGGCGACATGGTGGTACAGTGGTTAGCATTGCTGCCTCATGGCGCCAGGGACCTGAGTTCAATTCCAGGTTTATATATTCTTCCTATGTCTGCGTGGGTTTCCTCCGGGTGTTCTGGTTTCCTCCCACAGTCCAAAGATCTGCAGGTTGGGTGGATTGGCCATGCTAAATTATGCATGAGTGTCCCAAGATGTGTAGGTTAGAGGGATTAGTTGGAGGCTGAGGGGGTGGGTGTGCAGTTACAATGATATGATGGGGGATGGGCTTGGATGAGATGCTCTGTCAGTCGGTGCAGACCCAATGGGCTGATTGGCCGCCTTCTTCACTATAGGGCTTCTGTGATTCTATGATAACAGAGTAAATGAAGATCAGTTTGTTTAAGGGTTGGAAGTGATGTACCCCTTTGGTTGGTGTTGGTTCTAATTTTGTTCTTTGTGAATAAATGTAATTGGAACTTGGGTGTACTGAACAGAATCTGGAAATTTGCTGAAGACACAAATATGGGGGCTTTGCAAAAAGTGCAAAGGATGGTACAAGATTACAGAATGAGCCAATAGGGGTTAGATGAAACCTATTGTAGAGAAATGCCAAATAACACCTGTGGAGACAAAACAAGTTATGAGGAATTCATAGAAAGATATCGAAGGGTATGATGAACAGAAAGAGCCAGGGCAATAACTGGAATTTCCTGAAATTTTAAGGAGAGGTAGCTAAAAAACTTTTGGGAAAAAAATGGAAATGTATGTAAAAGATTCAAGAAGGAGTGATGAACATTGGTCCATAGTGAAAACTTCACCCTCTCCCATCTTCTCATTCCCTTCATATGGTCCTTATCAACATACATGAAAGTTACATTGCAGAAACAGACAATTTTGCAGTAACCTGCCATTTGAGGAAGTAAAAAGTAAGTGAAGTTGCCAAAGTTCCAGATGATCACTGGCATGATATGTGGTGATTTAACCTAAAGATCACCATACCTCAGATGAGGGGCAAACTTGAGAAGGTTGAATATCCTCAGCTGGTGTGGGAATTGAACCCATGCTGTTGGAATCACTCTGCATCACTAACCAGCTGTCCAGCCAATTGCAGTTTTAGAAGGAAGGCAAGGAAGAGCAAAGAAGGCAAAAACGGAAGATGCTTAAATCTCAGCAGCTCTGACAGCATCTGTGAACATGGTAAGGAGATACCAGTGTTGGGCTGGGATGGACAAGATGAGAGGTCACAGACACCAGGCTATAGTTTATTTGAAATCAGAAGCTTTCGGAATGCTGCTTCTTCGTCAGCATCTGTGAAGACAGAACAGAGCTACTGGCTAATATGTTTCTCATACCCATTCTCCTGCCTTTTCCCCATAATCTTTGATCCCCATACCAATCAGGAACCTATCTATCTCTGTCTCAAATTCACTCAATGACTTGGCCTCTACAGCCTTCGGTGGCAATGAATTCCACAGATTCACCACCTTCTGACTGAAGAAATTCCCCCTCATCTTGCTTCTAAAGGGTTGTCCCTTAACTTTGAGGCTGTGCCTTCAGATCCTCGTTTTTCCCACTAATGGGAACAACTTTCCCTTGTCCGCTCTATCCAGGTCTTGCAGGATTCTGTAAGTTTCAGTGAGATCCTCCCACATCCTTCTAAACTCCGAGGACAGATCTAGATTCCTCAAATGTTCCTCATACTGCAAGCCTTTCATTCCCGGGACCATTCTTGTGAAGCTCCTCTTCATCCTCCCCAGGGTCAACACATCTTTCCTTTGATACTGGGGTCAGAATTGCTTACAATGTTCCAAATGTGGTCTGACTACAGTCTTAAAAGTCTCAGCAGTACATCCCTGCTCTGTATTCTAGTCCTCTCAAAATGAATTCTAACATTGGATTTGCCTTCTGAACTAATAACTGAACCTGCAAATTAACCTTAAGAGAATCCTGAATTAAGACTCTGAAATCCCTTTGCGCTTTCAATTTCTGACTTTCTCCCCATCAGAAAATAGTTTGCGCCTCTATTCTTCTTGTGCATAACTTCACACTTTCCCACATTGTGTTCCATTTGCCACTTCTTGCCTGAGTGATACAGTGGATAGCACTGCTGCCTCACAGTGCGAAAGACCTGCGTTCGGTTCCTGGCTTAGGCCACTGTCTGTGTGGCGTCTACAAGTTCTCCCTGTGTCTGTTTAGGTTTCCTCCAGGTGCTCCGGCTTCCTCCCACAGTCTGAAAGATGTGCTGGTTAGGCGCATTGATCGTGCTAAATTTTCCTTCACTGTACCCAAACACGTGCCAGAATGTGGCAACAAGGGGATTTTCACAGTAACTTCTTTGCAGTGTTAATGTAAGTCTACTTGCGACACTAATAAATAAATTTTAAAACTTTTTAAACACACTCCTAACTGTCCAAGTCCTTCTGCAGCCTCCCTGCTTCCTCACTGCCTGTCCCTCCACCTACCTTTGTTTCACCTGCAAACTTAGCCACAATGTCCTCAGGTCCTTTATTCAGATCATCCAGATTTGAAATGTTAGCTCTGTTCTCTGTCCACAGATGCTATCAGACCTGCTGTGATTTTCCAGCATTTTCTGTTTGATTCAGCATCTGCTTTAATTTGCTTTTATTATAGGAGAAATGAGGAGATTGACATCTTGAGTGGAAAAATGCCCCAAATGTACATAGGGTACCCTCCAATTAATGAGGTCACAACCACCCCCCCCACCCCCCATTTTCTTCTGTTGCATAAGAATCTGACACATAGGATTAGTGTGAGACTTAATAAAGTACCACCCACACAGTAATGTAGAAAGCACGTGACACACATCTAGGGATCAGACTAGTGTTGGACAGAGTTTTTGCCAGAAAGCATAGAGACAGCTTCTAGCTTATATCCTTCATTGTATTGTTCTAAGAGTCAGTTAAGACCCTCACTTCCGTATGACTACAAATACTTCTTCAGACCTATTACACACAGTAACTAACGCTCTACAACACCCTGCTGTTTTTTAAAAAAAAGCCATTTCAAAAAAATCCCTTTTCATTCTGGACATCTGCCATTGCCCATCGTTTTGCGGCAATGGATGTAGATTTAGTCATTTTAATGGCCAATTATTGTGCAGTTTTGGGCCTCAGTGGCACTTCACAAGGATATAAGGAACAAGTCATTGCTGTGGAGGGGAGGGGGGGAGCAACATATTTTATGATCTCTCTTCACTCACCCAACCCTGCTGAAACCATGTCTGAAAGAGAGAGAGGTTACAAAATCCAACTGTTGTCTTTGCTAACGTGCATACAATAGTTTTTATTAAATAGATAATATACTAAACACTGACCTTGAATTGCCTTAGTCTCATTACATCTCATGTTTTCAAAGGTGTGACATGTGTTTTGCTCTGCTTTGATGTCTGCATTGTTGTTAATGGACTCATTTAATATTTGGCAGCAATGTGCCATACGTAGGTAAGCAATGGTACTCCAGTCAATCTGTTTGGAAGTTGTGTGATAGCTTTCTTGTTTGGTGCCCTCAATTCATCACCTGCAATTTCCACCACTCTTGACAGCTCACCGTACTTTTCAGATCCAGATACAGCCTAGGTTTAGTCGTGTAACATCTATAATTCAATTGCTCAATATATTTTTTAGAACTGTTCAATAGATCCAGTATAAAAACTTCCTGTTCTCAGCAATGCGCAACTGGTTGATCCTAGAGAATACTTGGAGAAACATGCATTTAATTTCTGTTTAAAAAATATTTTTCTTCCTACATCTGTAAATGGACCTAATAAATTTCCCATAATGTGCGGATGAAAACTATGATGGAGAGGGGGTATATTTGGATTGGGGGTGGAAACAGTCATTGTTTTCACAACAAAATGCTGGAATGTGTGGCAACTTCATCACGCAATGTCACTTTAACATTCTACAGTTAATATAAATCACACAATATAATTGCTCCTCTGCTAGCTTTAGAGCAGATTTTGTCACCCTTTAATGGAAAAAAATGTGATAGATAGTGGCTAATACAGTGTCAGGCAGTGTAATCTCACATGCCTCAGAGCAGTTTGTCTCCCGAGTCAAACAAAATGCCGATTATATTGTCTTAATATGTGCTGCTCTTTTTGCTACTTTGAGTGTGGCTTTGTTTTCCTTCATTGAAAAGAATTTGTTTTGATTCCTTATACAAGTCAGTGAATTTGCCAAGATCCAATGCCTGTTTTGTTCGGTGCTGTCAGATGCCAGAAATATCAATCCACATTAGGGGAAAGCTTCTTAGCTAAGCCTGGCACCATTTATCATGACATTCAGTGAAGGCAGTGGTGCATTATTGCAGTTTGCATTCACACTTCATCTTTGTCAGGACTGTTACTGTATAGTTTTTCAGTGGAAATATCATCTTGGTGTCTAATTGAAATAATTATACAATTATAGTTCTAACATTGTATTCCAGTTTGAGGAAGATAGTGATATTTCGATTTATTTATAATCATTCAAAGTGCCTGATCTAGAATTTGCTGTTTTTAGTTCAATTTTTATTTTCTTTGGCAATTTGAACATATGGTCATGAGGCTGTGCGCCTTTATTTTTTCAAAATATAATTTTTTAACTGACTTAAAATTTTGCAGTTTGTACTGTTAACATCATTGGCAAGGTCAGCACTTGTTGCCCACCCCTAATTGCCA
Organism: Carcharhinus amblyrhynchos; assembly: GCF_965287045.1. Taxonomy (NCBI): domain Eukaryota; kingdom Metazoa; phylum Chordata; class Chondrichthyes; order Carcharhiniformes; family Carcharhinidae; genus Carcharhinus; species Carcharhinus amblyrhynchos. The sequence goes on along the minus strand of NC_137328.1, from coordinate 28,165,933 downwards.
AGAACTTAGTGGTTCACTAGACCATTTCAGAGAGCAGTTCAGTGTCAACCACATTGTTGTGGGTCCAGAACCATATGTGAGCAATAAGTGCCATTTACCAATCAACCCAGTGTTCACGGACCTGTATTGATTGTCCATTAACCAACACCTCAGTTGTGAAATTCTCAGCTTTGTTTCAAATCCTTCCATGGCCTCATCCTTTACAATCCCTGTAATCTCCTCTGACCCCCATTAATTTTGGCCTTTTAAGGATCTTGATAGTAATGGCTCCATAATTGGTGGTTGTGTCTTCAGCTGCCAAGGCCCTAAGCTCTCCACCTCACTACTTTACTTTTCTCCTATAAACCACTCTTTAAAACCTATTGCTTTGACCAAATTTTTGACTATTTGCCCTAATATGACCACATGTGGCTCAATGTCAAATTTTGCATGATAACATTCCTGTGAAGCATCTTGTGATATTTTATTTTATTGTTTTTCATTTGTGTCGCACGTAGGCTTACATTAACAGTGCAGTGAAGTTACTGTGAAAATCCTTTGGTCAACACACTCCAGGTGCCTGTTCATGTACACTGAGGGAGAATTTAGCATGGCCAATGCACATAACCAGTATGCCTTTCGGATTGTGGGAGGAAATTGGAGCACTTGGAGAAAACACGCGCAGACACAGGGAGAACGTGCAGACTCCACACAGACAGTGACCCAAACTGGGAATTGAACCTGGGTCCCTGGCACTGTGAGGCAGCAGTGCCACTGAGCTGCTGCTATAAATACAATTTTTTGTTGGCAGAGTTGCCAGTGATGTTGTGAAGGAAGTGGGAGATGGGCAAAGCACCAAAGTTAGAATCATACAGTGTCCCATTGAATCTGAACCAACACATGACACGATGGCACTGTGGTTCGTGCTGCTGCCTCACAGAGCCAGGGGCCAAGGTTCATTTCCAGCCTTGGGTCACTGTCTGTGTGGAGTTTGTACATTCTCCCAGTGTCTGCGTGGGTTTCCTCAAGGTGCTCTGGTTTCCTCCCACAGTCTAAAGATATGCAGGTTAGGTTGATTGGCCATGCTAAATTGACTCTAGTGTCAGGGGGATTAGCAGGGGATTATGGGAATAGGGCCTGTGGAATAGGGATTGTGGTTGGTGCAGACTCGATGGGCCAAATGGCCCCCTTTTGCACTGTAGGGATTCTATGGAAACACCTCGCTTCCCACCTAATCCCATTTACCAGTACTTGGCCGGTGGCCTAGAATCTTATGACGTGTCAAGTGCTCTTTCAGGTATTTTTGGGGTGTGAGGCAACTCGCCTCTACCACCCTCCCAGGCAGCACATTCCAGACCGTCAACACCCTCTGGATAAGAAGATTTTTCCTCACATTCCCTCTAAAGTCCCCTTCCTTACCTTGAACCTACATCCCCCCCATGATTGATCCTTCAACTAAGGGGAACAGCTGCTCCCTATCCACTCCCTGTCCATGTCCCTCATAATTTTGTACACCTCAGTCAGGTCACCCCTCAGTCTTCTGTGCTCCAATGACAAGTTGCCTGCTGGCAGAAGAAATTTCGGACATAAGTTACATGAAGTGTTCTTAAAATAGGTTCTACAAAATCCCTGATCGGTCTCTTTTCTCTACCTATGATTCTAAGCATGCTATAGATGATATTGTGAATGATACAACTGTTGAATCTCAAATAACTAATACAACTTCAGTGTTCACTAAGGAGAGGGGCCTTGTTTTTGAGGAGGAGTGCATGATACAGGCTGATAGGATGGAGGAGATAGATGTTCTGAAGGAAGATGTATTAGCAATTTTGAAAAAACCTGAGGGTGGATAAGTCTCCTGGGCCAGATGGAATACATCCTAGGATACTTTGGGAGGCAAGGATGACATTGCAGAGCCTTTAGCTTTGATCTTTGGGTCATCACTGTCCACAGGGATAGTGCCAGAGGACTGGAGAGTGGCGAATGTTGTTCCTCTTTTCAAGAAAGGAAATAGGATTGACCCTGGTAATTATAGGCCAGTTCGTCTTACTTCGGTGGTCGGTAAGTTAATGGAAAGGGTGCTGAGAGATGGGATTTATGACCATTTGGAAAGATTCAGTTTAATGCGGGATAGTCAGCACAGTTTTGTGAGGGGTAAGACCTGCCTCACAAATTTGATTGAATTCTTTGAGGAGGTAACTAAGTGTGTGGACGAAAGTAGAGCAGTTGATGTCATATTCATGGATTTAGTAAGGCGGTTGATAAGGTTTCCCATGGTAGGCTCATGAAGAAGATAACGAGGTGTGGGACAGAAGGAAATTTGGCCAATTGGATCAGTAACTGGCTGTCTCATAGAAGACAGAGAGTGGTGGTGGAGGGAAAATTTTCAGACTGGAGGCCAGTTACCAGCAGTGTACCACAGGGGTCAGTGCTGGGTCCTCTGCTATTTTATCAATGACTTGGAAGAAGGGGCTGAAGGGTGGGTTAGTAAATTTGCTGATGGCACCAAGATTGGTGGAGTAGTGAATGAGGGGGAGGGCTCTTGCAGGCTACAAAGAGACGTTGATAGGATGCAGAGCTAGGCTGAAAAGTGGCAGATGGAGTTTAACCCTGATAAGTGTGAGATGATTCATTTTGGTAGGACAAACTTGAATGTGGATTACAGGGTTAATGGCAGGGTTATAAGGAATGTGGAGGAACAGAGATATCTTGGGATTCATATCCACAGATCTCTGAAGGTTGCCACGCAAGTGGATAGAGCCATGAAGAAGGCTTATAATGTGTTAGCATTTATTAACAGGGGATTTGTTAATAAAATTAATTGCTGCAACTATACCGGACGTTGGTGAGACTACATTTGGAATATTGTGTTCAGTTCTGGTCACCTCACTATAAGAAGGATGTGGAAGCATTGGAGAGAGTGCAGAGGAGATTTACCAGGATGCTGCCTGGTTTGGAGGGTAGGTCTTATGAAGAAAAGTTGAGGGAGCTAAGGCTTTTCTCTTTTGAGCGGAGGAGAATGAGAGGCGACTTAATAGAGGTTTATAAGATGATTGATAGAGTGGGCGTGCAGGGACTATTTCCTCACATGGATGTAGCTGTTACTAGGGGGCATAACTATAAGGTTCATGGTGGGAGATATAGGAGAGATGTCCGAGGTAGATTCTTCACCCAGAGAGTGGTCGGGGTGTGGAATGCACTGCCTGCTGTGATAGTGGAGTCGGACACTTTAGAAACTTTCAAGTGGTTAATGCATAGGCACATGGAGCACTCCAGAACTATAAGGAGGGGATAGCTTGATCTTAGGATTGGACATAGCTCGGCACAACATTGAGGGCCGAAGGGCCGGTACTGTGCTGTAATGTTCTATGTTTCTATAACCAGATTATAAATTTGGGGAAGAAATTAAAGTCAAAGTTTTTGAAATTTTGATGTAACAAAAGTTGGCAGCTGTTTGTTAATGTCTTCGAGTAATTTGGTTTGGCCAATTGACATGTTTAAACAAATTATTGTATTATAAGAATTGAGTGTGGTTCTTCTGTGACACAGCCTGCAATTCTATAAAGATTTCTGTTTTCTCCTGCATTATGACCAACACTCAAAGGATACTTCTCTTTCTTTCTCTATCTCATTCATCTCATGATCTCCTTTTTATCTCTCGTTTTGCCTCTTTGTTTATTGCTCTCATTTGCTGCCTGCTCCCCTCCCTCTCTGTCTCTATCTCTTACCCTTCCTAATTTACTTTCTCTAAATATCTTTCTACAAATGACATTACAATAGGATGAACTGAACTGGTGGGTTAAATGATTAAACTTCAACCTATTTTCAGCAATATTAGATTTTACTGTAATAAAGTGAAGAATTACTTTTGGAGGACGAATAATGCCAGTACCGTATTCTATAGTAAGTAAAGCAATGTGTAGCAATACCTGCTGCCTCATGCAAGGAATGAATTGAAAAGGAATCCAGTTTATTAAAAATTGCTGTAGTCAAGCTGCTGTGCATCCATTATTTTTGCCGAGCCTCCTCTGTTTGAGGATAACTGGTGATTACATTTCCCGCTTGCGTGTCCCTGTAAATTCACTACTTCGCATTCAGTCAGCCATTTGGCAAGTGGTAATCTGCAAGTATGACAAATGACAGATGAGAGAGCTTGGACAGTGAAACAAATTGAAAAATTATAAGAAAATCTCAGCTTTCGAATGAACCTCATTGAATATTAAATTCCTTATGGATTGACATTTGACAGAAACTGCCGATAAAATTACTATTAGGTTTTAACATTTTTATTGCCTGTACAGTGAGTTTGTGTGTTGAAAGTAATGTCTTTTGTTCCACTTTTATTTTCCCTTTAGCACAGTAAACTAAAATAATGGCTCATATTTGGAGAATGCTTTGAGAATCCCTGTTCCCTGTACAGCTGCTTAGAGAGTGACCTCTTAGAGGATGATTTCATTAAGTTTCATTTAGAATTGTTATTGGTGCAGTCTCAATGGGCCAAATGGCCTCCTTGTGCACTGTAGGGATCCTGTGTAAACTGCTTTGTTAACAAATATACTAGGCAGTCTGAAGTCTGAGTCTTAAACCATTGGACTTCCAGATTTGAAATTTAATTTGGTGGAAACAAATTTTAATTCCATATTTAAAAACAAAACTTGGGTGTTTTGAAATTGGAGGCAATCGGTATTAGTGTGAAAGAAGTGAATTAACAGGCATACCATTGAAATGACTGAATATAGAATTAGAATTATTGAGTCCCTACAGTACAGAAAGAGGCCATTTGGCCCATCAAACCTGCCCCATCCAGGTTTCATCCGCATAACCCCACATATTTACTCTGCCAATGTCCCTGACACTAATGGTCAATTTAACATGGTCAATCAACCCAACCAGCACATATTTGGACCTCCTTTGATAACCAGAGCTATTTGTATCAGCTGAGGTAGCATGGTGATACAGGGATTATCTCTGCTGCCTCACAATGCCAAGGACCCAGGTTCAATTCTGGCCTTGGGTGACTGTGTGGAGTCTTGTATGCATGGGTTTCTTCCAAGTTCTCCAGTTTCCCCTCTCAGTCCAAAGATGTTCAGATTAGGTGGATGGCCATGCTGACATTGTCCCTTATTGTTCTAAGATATGTAGGTTAGGGGGATTAATGGGGTAAATTCTGAGGTTATAGGAATAATGTCTGGGTGGGATGCTGTGTTGCAGAGTTGGTCCGGACTTGATGGGCTGAATGGCCTGTTCCTACAGTGTAGGAATTCTATGGGTGACTCTATGGAGTTTGCATGTTCTCTCCATGTTTGCGTGGGTTTCTTCTGGATGCTCCAGTTTGCTCCCACGATCAGTTTAGGTGGGTTGAACATGCTAAATTGCTCCTTAGTATCCCAAAATGTGTAGATGGGTAGGCCATGGAAAATGTGTGGGGTTACAGGGATAGGACAAGAGAGAGGACCTGTACTCTCTCCTTTCCTTCCTGATGTACGGCACTCTTTGTCTGTATAGCACACAAGAAACAGTATTTTTCATTGCATGCTAACACATGAGAATAAATCAAATCAAAGATACTCTGTCAGGGAGTCAGTGCAGACTTGATGGGGCGAATGGCCTCTTCTGTCGGGATCCTATGTTTCCATTATAGCAGTTTTGCCTGTAGAGTTTTAAAATATGGATTCTTCCTTCGTAATAACTCTGCCTTTGTATCATTGTCAGTATTTGTCTGCATGTTACTGTGAAACATTTTGACATTTTTTCCCTGCATTTCACATGCTATATGAAATGCACGTTGTTTCAGTTGCACCCCAAATCTTGAGCATAAATAAGAACATAAGAAATAGGAGCAGGAGTAGGCCATCTAGCCCTTCGAGCCTGCCCCGCCATTCAATAAGATCATGGCTGATCTGTCGTGGCTCAGTTCCACTTTCCCGCCCTCTCCCCATAACCCTTAATCCCCTCTCTTATCAAAAACCCATCAACCCGTGTCTTAAAAATATTTAGCGAGGCAGCCTCCACCACTTCAATGGGCAGAGAATTCCAGAGATTCACCACCCTTTGAGTGAAGAAGTTCCTCCTCAACTTCGTTCTAAACTGCCCCCCCTTTATCTTGAGGCTGTGCCCCCTAGTCCTACTGTCCTTTCTGAGCGGGAAGAGTCTCTCCACCTCTATCCTATCCATCCCATTCATCATCTTATACGTCTCAATGAGATCTCCCCTCATTCTTCTAAACTCTAACAAGTACAAGCCTAGTTTATTCAGCCTAGTTTATTATAAATGATGCTGCACAAAGTCAAATTCATGTTTTCAACTGTAGCTCATTCCTCCAAACTGTTAGCACCATTAGAATCTCTGTCATAGAGCCAAACTAGATAGAAGGAGGCAATTTAACCCATCAAGTCCATGCTAGTTTTCTAGAGCAATCCAATTAGTCCCATTACCCAGCTCTGTCCCTGTCCTTCCACAAGTTAATTTCCCTTAAGTGTCCACCCACTTCCCGTTGTTTGTTTTTATTTCCACTGCCATCTTTGGCAATGGGTTCCAGGCCTTGACCACTTACTGTATTAAAATAGCTCTTCCTTATTTCCTTGTGATGTCAACTAATGGGAATTACATTTCTTTGTCTAATCTATCAAAAGATGTCATAATCTCCTACACCTTTGTGACAGATCTTCCATCAACCACTGTGGCTCCAGGAAGATTGTCCTCAGCTTCAACAATATCTCATTCCAAGAACCATTCTGGTAAACCGCCTCTGCATATCTCAAAGACCATTCTTCTTAAAGTGTGTCGATTAGAACTGGATGCAATACTCTAATTGTATCCTGACCAGAGCTTTATGATGGTTCAGCATAAATACTTTAATTTATGAAACTTAAGATCCCAAATGCTTTACGACTCAACCTCTTAAAATGCCTCCCACCTTCAAAGATCGAAGCACCATGAAGTCCAAATTCATTTTGTCCCTGCACACTTTTTAGAACTGTACAGTTATTAAGTCTACATAGCAACTCTCCATTTATTCAGCAAAAATGCACCACATCACGGCTTTCCATATTAAATTCCATTTATCACTTACTTGCCCATTCTGCTAGCCTATCTATGTGCTGTTGCAGTCAGTTGGTATCATAACCACATGTCCAAATTTAGTCTCGTCATCAAATTTTGAAATTTTATTCTATTCTAATATCAAAAACAAAATTCATGAGGTGTGGACTGGCTGGACCAGCATTTATTGCCCATTCGTAATTGTTCCTCAATGGATAGACTTGCTAATCATGATGTAGAGATGCCGGCGTTGGACTGGGGTACACGCAGTAAGAAGTCTCCTTCCACACACCTGAAGAAGGAACAGCGTTTCCGAAAGCTTGTGGGATTATTATGAAATAAACCAGTTGGACTTTAGCTGGTGTTGTGAGACTTCTTACTTGGCTTGCTAGGCCATTTCAGAGGGCACATCGCTGTGGATCTGGGTCCACATGTGGGCCAAGCCAGGTAGGGATGGGCAGATTTCCTTCCCTAAAGGACATTAGTGAACTAGATGGGTTTTTACAACAATCACAATGGTTTCATGGTCATCTTTAGACTTTTATTGAATTACTGAATTCAAAGTTCACCATCTGCTGTAGTAGGATTTGAACCCACAATATATATCAAAAAGTAGTGGATCTGTCACAACACCAGATTAAAGTCCAACCAGTTTATTTGATAGTAAAATGGTGGGATTACTATCAAATAAACTGGTTGGACTTTAATCTGGTGTTGTGAGATTTCTTACTGTGTTTACCCAGTCCAACGCCAGCATCTCTACACCCTGGGAACATCACTGACAGTCATCCTACGGTCTGAAAAACATCTTATCATGACTTGCAATCTTCTGTCCTTAAGCCAAGTTTTAAAAATCCAAGTTGACACTGACCTCCTATTCATGACCTTAAATTTTGTACTATTATGTTGTACTTTGTCAAATGCTTCCACAAAATTCATAAACATTCACCACAACCTCATCAACATTCTCTATTTCTTCAAAAAATGACAATTAGATCAGTCAAACATGATCTGCTTTTTACAAATCCCTGCTGGTTCGCTTTAATTAAGTCACACTTCTCCAATTGCCTGTTAAATTTTTTCATCAATGTTGTTCCTGAAAACTTACCCACAACTGATAAACAGACTGTAGTTACTGGGTGCTGACTTGCACCTTTTCTTGAATAAGATTTGAATAATATTTACCACGTTCCAATCCTCTGGCACCCCACCCACATCTTGAGAAATGTGGATGATTATGGAAAGCCTTTCTGATATTTTTTCCACCACACTTGCCTTAGGGATATGGAAACCAGCCTTTCAGACCATTTTTAAGCAAATGTACTGTCCAGTACATTCTTCCTATCAAGTTTCTCCCATTTACCACTACCATTCACTTTTACTAATGTTTGGTCAGATATTGTGTCTCTAAGTGTATGTCAGCTTAATCACATCACCTCTTATTGGTATTATAATTTGCATGCTGTAGAAACCTTTTTGGTTTTGTTTATGTAACTTATCACTTTATTCCAATATTATCTCTTTGATTATCTTATTTTCTTTTCACTGCCCTTTTCAACTTATTTGGCCTGGTTTTCATTTGAATAATAATCTTTGACCTGCATCACAGACTCTCATATTCTCTAAATCCCTCATTTTAAACAGTTAATTCATGGGACTTGTGAGTTGCTGGCTATTGCCCATAACCGTTACTGGTTTATTGCCCATCTGTAAATGCCCTTGTTGAAGGCAGTGGTGAGCTGCCTTCTTTAACTGCTGCAGTCCAGGTGAGGTAGGTACATCCACATTGCTAAAAGGAAGGAGTTCTAGAATTTTGACCCAGTGACAATGAAGGAATTAGTAATATATTTCCAAGTCAGAATAGTGAATGGTTGGAAGGGAAATGCCAGGTGATGATGTTCCCATGTATCTGTGTCGTTGGTCTTCAAGATGTTTGAAGATTTGGAAATTGTTGCCAGGAAACTTTGGTAAGTTCCTGTAGTGTAGCTTGTAGATGGCCTACATTGTTGCTACTATGTGTCGGTGGTGGAGGGAGTGAATGTTTGTGGATGGGTTGCCAATTAAGTAAGCTTTCTCCTAGATGATGTCGAGTTTTGTTGTAGCTGCACTCATCCGGGCAACGGGAGAGTATTCCATCACATTCCTAACTTGTGCCTTATAGATTGCTTTGGAGAGTTGGGAGGTGAGTCATTTACTGTAGGATTCCTAGCTTCTGATCTGCTCTTGTAGCCACAGTATTCATATCCCAGTTCAGTTTCACATGTTCAGGATGTTGATAGTTGGGAGTTCAGCAATGGTAATGCTATTGAATGTCAAGGGACGATCCAAGGAGTTCAAATTTAGCAGCTCTACTTTAGATTATTCCTTACTGTTCACCATTACTGAGATAAGCATCGTAATACAATGACCACTCTCACCTGAATGTTTTCCCACAGACACTCGGTTTATTGGCCCACCTTATTCCCCAGCACCATATACAGAAATATCTCCTTCATATTTGGACTGAGAACCTTCTGGTCTATGTCAGTTTTTAATAAATTCAGTTCACCCTGTGTGATATCAGGAAGCGTACATATCTTCTGCACCCATGTCAGTTGATCTAGCTGCTTGACAGCAGTAATACATTGGGAGTGGGACCTCCACACCCCAGGGACAGGAAGTCCTGCTCCAAAAGGTACCTGATTGGCCAGTTGTGCCAAAAGACAGTGTAGACCACTGCAAAAAGTACCCAGGAAGGAAGTTGACATCTTCTGCACTTGAAGGTAAGCTTGGGCATTTTGTTTGAGTGGGGAATTGGAGACCCAGCAAGGTGGAGGGGGGTGGTGGGGGGAGTTTTTGGGGCTGGTGGGGGAGGGGGGGGAAGCATACAGGCCTACTAGCTTTGACACGGTAGGTTGCCCTGATTGGCTGATGTTGTGTGGAGGGGAGAGTGTTTAAAATTCACCCCCAAGAAATGAATTAAGGTGCTAGCAAAGTACCCATGGACCCTGTCATGCTTAGTGTAAGCAGTAGGTTTTGGATATCATTCACTGTTGGATTATAATTTGCGATAGTGGCCAAAAAACCTGTTAACACGCTTCAATTTATCATGTGACTGTTAATGTTTCACAAAATCTCACTAACCGTCGTGGCTAGAGACAATACACACCTCTTTGCTTGGCCCTGTCTCCACTCGCGTTGTCTGGACCTTTAAGACTTGATTACCTGTAAAGACTCGCATTCCAACCATTATCTTGTAAATTGAGTTTGTGTCTTTATATGCCCTGTTTGTGAACCCAAGTCCTCACTCATCTGATGAAGGAGCTTGAGGCTCCAAAAGCTACTGCTGCCCAATAAACCTGTTGTACTTTAACCTGATGTTGTGAGACTTCTTACTGTGCCTACCCCAGTCCAAAGCCGGCATCTCCACATAATGTTTAAATTGATCAGTATTCAATTCTGTAGCCAATATTTAGTTAAAATGAACCTGAATGAGGCTACTTTGCAGGCATCTTTCGAAGTTTACATATTTAATAGTTTAAGGATGAACTAACGTTTGAGGGATATGGGATGTCAATACTGTGCGTCTCTGTGTGCCATATTGAACAAAGGATGAAAGTGAATGACCATTGGCAACTGCCATAGTTTCATGGTGGTCTTGACCAAAACTACATTCCTGCAGTCTTGTGATGAAAGCTAACTTTCAGGGACTGCAACCTGAAACCTGAACTGGCAAATTTGGCAAAGAAAATCTAAAACACAAGACATGACTGAAACATAGTTGAAAGTTGTCTTATGCAGCCAAATAACGGTATTTGTTCCAGCTTCCAAGACCACCTCGAGACTTGAGTTAACTTCCATTATTATAAATTATGCTTTAACGTCATCTGTATTTAATCGTTGCACAAGCAATGGAGATAGACAAGTGATTGAGATGGTGCATTTTAAACATCAAGGGCATATGTGTGATGATAACCTTATTTATTTTTTTAACATCACCATTAATCAATCAATAAATCAAACTTTACATCGTCTGCTGCTGCGATTTATTTTAAATGAGGAAAAATCACTGAGGGTATGGAAATACACGCAACTTAAACAGAAAAGTCCTGCTTACAGACCTGAAGAGATCTCACAAATTTTATCTGTGACAACCTTGATAATGTTCTGGCGGTACAACCTGTGCTCCAGAACAAGCTGTGCACTGAACCAAGCTGTTCCAGTACAGCTGTAAGTTTTGCATTTACCCAACAATATAGAATATTACCCACGTAAGTACTGTACTTGAGAAGCAGGACAAATCCACCCCAGCTAGTTACCGCCCATCATTCTACTCTCAGTCAGCAATAAAGTCATGGACTGGGTCATCCACAGTGCTATCAAGCTGTACTTCACACACCAAGAACTTGTTCACAGATGTTCAGCTTGGGTTCTGCCAGGGATACTCAGCTCCTGACCTCATTACTGCCTTGGCCCAAAGATGGTCAGAAGATCAGAAATCCAGAGGGGAGAATGACAGCCTTTGGTGTCATGGCAGCATTTGACTGAGTTTGGCATCAAAGAAGCCTAACAAAACTGAAGTTGGTGGGAATTGGTGGGAAGTCTCTCCATTGGTACACTAGAGTCCTACCTATCCCAAAGGAAGATGGTTTTGGTTGTCGGAGGTCAATCATCTTAGTCCCAGCATATTCCTGCAGGAGTTCCTCAGTGGTTAGCACTGCTGCCTCACAGCGCCAGGGACCTGGGTTTGATTCTTGGCTTGGGCCAGTGTCTGCATGGGGCCTGCACATTCTCCATGTGTCTGCATGGGTTTTCTCTGGGTGCTCTGATTTCTTCCCGCAGTCCGAAAGCTGTGCTGGTTAGGTGAAATGGCCATGCTAAATTCTCCCTCAGTGTACCCAAACGGATGTTAGAGTGTGGTGACTTGAGGATTTTCACAGCAACTTCATTGCAGTGTTAATGTAAGAGTAATTATGACTAATAAATAAACTTCACTTTTATTTTAGTGGTGTCCTTGGTCCAGCCATATTCAGCTGCTTCAGCACTGACCTTATTTTCATTATAAGATCAGAAATCGGGATGTTTGCAGATGAATGCAGTATTTATTGAACATCGTTCCTGACTTTTCAGACACTAATGCAGTTATTTCCATTGTGGCAAAGCCTTAAATACTTTCAAAACTGGGCTGTTAAGTGGCAAATAACATTTAGGTCACACTACTGCCAGATAATGAGCATTCCCAATAATCAAACCATCTCCTCTTGATGTAGAAGGGCATTAGTATCACCAAAGCCCCCACTATCAACATTCTTCGGGTTACCATTGACCTGGATTAAGAGATACGTGGATAGGTTTATGGATGAAAAGGGATTGGTTTAGGTTAGAGGGTCATTGTTTTTTAACTGGTCGGCGCAACATCGTGGGCTGAAGGGCCTGTTCTGCGCTGTAATGTTCTATGTTCTATGGAACTGAACTAGCCTAGCTATATAAATATTGCGGCTACAAGAGCAGATGAGAGACTGGGAACTCCTTAGTGACTGTGTCATCACCTGACTCTCCAAAGCTTGGCAACCATGCACAAGACACAAGAGGAGGGGTTGCAGAGGCACAGTGGCATTGTCATTTGACTGTAATCCGGAGATCCACATCTAGATCTGGTTATCTGAGTTCAAATCCCATTGTGGCAGATGGTGATATTTGAATTCAGTAAAGGTCTTGAATTAAAAGTCCAGAATGATGACCATCAAACCATTGACTGTTGTTGTGCAAGTGCCCTCTAGGGAAGGGAATCTGCTGTCCTTTTTTAAAGTTTATTTATTCGTCACAAGTAAGGCTTACTTCAGTGCAGTGACGTTGCTGTGAAATTCCCCTCGTTGCCACAGTCTGGAGTCTGTTATGCCCCTAACCAGCACGTCTTTCAGAGTGTGGGAGGAAACTGGAGCACCCGGAGAATTCCATGCAGACACGGGGAGAACGTGCAAACTCCACATAGACAGTGAGACCCAAGCCAGGAATCGAACCCGTGTCCCTGGCACTGTGAAGCAGCAGTGCGAACCACTGTGCTACCGTGCCGTCCCTTACCTGGCCTCACTTACGTGTGGCTCCAGATCCAGGGCAATGTGATTGAGTCTCAAGTGCCGTTTGAAATGGAAGGCAGTTAGGAATGGGCAACAAATGTTGGCCCAGCCAGTGATGCTCAATTAATTTTAGAATGTCAGGAGTGTGTTGAAATACTCTCCAATTGCCTGGATTGATGCAGCTCCAACACTACTTAAGCTTGGCTTCACCAAGGGCAAAGCAGCCTACTTGATTGGCATCTCATTTACCTTAAATATTCACACCCTCCACCGCCATGCACAATGATACCATCTGAGAGACTTTGCAGCAACTTGCCAAATCTCCTTTGACAGCGCTTTCCAACACACAGCTCTATCACCCAGAAGGACAAGGATAACAAATGTATAGAAGTGCCAAAGATTTCCCTTGCAGAAACAATAGCAAGAAATTTTACAAGGCTTGAAAAGTATGAATCTGCCTAATGACAGTAACAAAAATTTAAAACGGCCTGAAAGATAGAAATCTGCCTAGCAACAGTAACAGCCAGCATCTCCAGGGGCATGCAAGCTGTAAAAGTGATCAGAGCATTCCAAAGGCTTGAGAGGATCTAAAGATGATTGGCTCTGAATTTCTCCAGCGGTAGAAACAGATTACTTCGATGACTGCTATAGAAATGTTCAGTTCCCCAAGCAGAAGTTGTTTACCTAAATGACTGGGTGATTCAGGGTTATAGAAATGCCATTAAATGTTCCCAGTATTCCAAAAGGGGTATGAATTTGAGATATGTAAACAATCAACTCTTGAACGTAGAACATAGAACACTACAACACAAACAGGCCCTTCGGCCCACGAGTTGCACCGATCACATCAACATCTACCAATCTATAGACCTATCTATAACCCCCAATCCCATTAAATCCCATATACTCATCCAGAAGTCTTTTAAAAGACCCCAGCGAGTTCGCCTCCACCACCACTGACGGCAGCCGATTCCATTCACTCACCACCCTCTGAGTGAAAAACTTACCCCTAACATCACTTCTATACTTGCCTCCCCGCACCTTAAATCTGTGTCCTCTCGTAGCGACCATTTCAACCCGGGGAAATAGCCTACTTGATTGGCATCTCATTTACCTTAAATATTCACACCCTCCACCGCCATGCACAATGATACCATCTGAGAGACTTTGCAGCAACTTGCCAAATCTCCTTTGACAGCACTTTCCAACACACAGCTCCATCACCCAGAAGGACAAGGATAACAAATGAGTTTGAAATTACAAAAGGGTAATAGTTTAACTATTACAACGCCACCACCACATCCCCTGCCCCAACCACCACCACCAAATGAAGCAGCCATTGCCAGTTCACTCCTCACAACCAGATGCCAATCCGCAATTCTGTCAGTACTCGAGGACCCATTTCACAGCCAAGGGGCCATATAAGATTTGTTTACTTCTTAGAGATGCTGTATTGTTGTCTTTAAGTCTCAGAACCAAAGCATTGCAGTAAACCTTCATAATGGCAGTTTAGATATCTTTGCTGGACCAGGAAAAGACATTTCCCAGACTTGATCATCCACCTTGCATTGTGTGGTAACAATGAGCTGGATTTGACTTGGAGTTATTTAATTTGGATGCTGTTTGGGAAGGGGCAAGTCTTAAGGAGTTCCGAGGTGACAGATATAATTTGGAACAAGGAGTAATTTTTACAGAAGTTGTGTTTAAGTATTTGTGTACCTAAGTGCCTTAGAATATTGTAGTCCTTTTCATTCTGCATTTTTCTTTGAATAAATATTCTTGAATTTTTTTTATATGCTGATTGGAGTGTTTCCTCACTGGAGTTTTACATGATTACTCACAATATTCCAAAAAAAACTATCTCCCACTAAGAAGCAGTTGGGACATCCTTGCAGATAACAAAGGCGTGATTGATGACAGAAGTACGACAACTTGCTACTTCCTCTCCAAGCCGCACACCATCCTGACTTGGAATTGTATGATGAGGGACCCCTCCTGTTGCTAGGTCAACATTCCAGAATTTCTTTTCTAACAGCACTGTAGGTGTACATAAACCGCATGGATTGCACTGCTCAAAAGGCGGTTCACCATCACCTTCTTGAGGGCAATTTAGAGATGGGCATCGACACTGGACTTGCTAACAATGCTCACATCCCATGGAAAAGTAGTTTTTAAAAAATCATTTGATGTTTGCCCACTGCAAATATTATAGTATTTATCGAAGTTGAATGTCTTTGTCTCCCTAATCCAATATTTGACTTTATTTAAAGCGAGACAAATAATATCATTTATTTATTTGATAGCACGGAACTTGAGTATTGCTGAAGAGACAGCTGTTGAAGATTTTCACAAGAATACCAATAGTAAAAGAAACGACAGTTGATATTACAAGAGAAGAGTGCTGATTGGTTGACAAGTGGACTTTGTTTAGTAGAGGCATTGCAATGGAGAGTGCATCAAGGGACAGTTATCTGCTAGGCTTTCGTTCAAATTAAACCAGCCAAGTCAACTCTGATTAGTCCAATGACTTGACAAAGTGGAGTCAATCTGTTTGGACATTCACTAAGAGAGGAAGCTTTGGTCAAAATTGTGTTTATAGCCTTGAAAGCTGAACTGAAATTGGGTAGGGTAGAACAGAATACCTATCGATGCCTTTCTTGCGGAAATATGATTTTTGTATCATGATAGTGAAGGCTGCTGGGATACTGCCTGAAAGCAGAACAAACACAACAGTGCTACTAAAACGAATAAATGGCACAGGTCTCATTTAATTTATGTAAGTGGGCTACTGATGTAGTGATAGTCAGGATCCTACACAGGGAGTGGGCCTAGTGTTGAGAAATGACCTGGTGGGGTACCAGTTACGGTGCTCAGAGGAACAAAAACATTCCTCAGAGACTGGCAAATCTGAAGGGAACCAGCAAATGTACTGCACAGCTGGACTAAGAGCTACCCCGCTCTTGCCGCCTGCCCCCTCTTGCCGTCCAAGCGGACCCCACTTGCACCTCTGTGTGGCACCCCTCTTGCTGCCCGCGAGCCCCACTCTTGCCGCCCGTGCACCCCTCTTGTCACCTGCGGGTCCCTCCCTCTTGCCGCCCACTGGCTAGCCCTGCCACATGCGCTGCCCCCCCCCACCTTCCTGCCCACGCAGCCCTCTGCCTCTTGTCGCCCGCGCGCCCCACACTCTTGCCGCCCACGTGGTCCCCCCTTCTTGCCACCCGCGTGGCCTACCCCTCCTGCCACTCACGCAGATCGCCCCCCCCCCCCCCCCCCCCCACCCACCTTGCTGCCCCTGCGGTACCCCCTCCTTGGCCCCCGCGTGGCCCATCCACTCCTGCTGCCCATGCGAATAGATTAGATAGAAATAGCAGGATTGTTTCCCCTGATTGGTGAAATTTGAACTGGGGGGCATAGCCTCAAAATACGGAGAAGCATATTTAAGACTGAATTGATGATGAACCTCTTCACCCAAAGGGTTGTGGAATTCCCTGGCCAGTGAAGCAGTTGAGGCTATCTACCTCGGTGAATGTTTTTAAGGCAAGGACAGATTTTTGATCAGTGAAGGAATTAAGGATTCTGGTGAGTGGAGCTGAGTCCACAAAAACATCACATATGATCTTATTGAATGGTGGAGCAGGCACGAGGGACCAGATCGCCTTCCCCGCTCTTGGTTCTTATCTTTCCACTTTGTGCTACTCTTTTTCCCTTTCTCGTTCCCACCCTCTCGCGTTTGTCGCTCCCGCCCCCTTGCCCCCCTCGCTCCCACCCCCCCTTGCCCCCCTCGCTCCCACCCCCCTTGCCCCCCTCGCTCCCACCCCCCTTGCCCCCCTCGCTCCCACCCCCCCTTGCCCCCCTCGCTCCCACCCCCCTTGCCCCCCTCGCTCCCACCCCCTTGCCCCTCTCGCACTCGCTCCCACCCCCTCGCCCCTCTCGCTCCCTCCCCCCATTGCCCGCCACGCCCTTGCCTGCCGCCCCCTCACACGCCCCTCCCCTCCTCACCTCCCCCTTCCCCTGCTCACCCCCCCCTCCCCCGCTTCTTCCCTGTTCATTTTGTTCCATTCATATCAGCTGAATGTGCTTTTAGCAAGAGTGGTTCAACAAATTAAATGGTTGCTGTGATGCTTTTTTTTCAATTTCCTCTTCCATCTTATAACAGAAAACAATATCTCACAGCTGGGAATAATGGCACAAGGAACTGCTTTAATTTTTTGCAGCTTTAATTGGGTAAAATTTCAAGTTTTACATTGGGAATATTTTGGATGTTTAACTGGTGGGAGGGATAGATCTTTTACCGACACTTGTTCAGGTTCATGAAATTTTAGCACAGCATTCAGTGCAAGCTTAGTTTCGCAGAATACTGGTCAAAGGTTGAAGTTTGAATTTAGTTCTGCAAGGTGAAAGGAAATACTTTGTGATGGCGACTGCCTCTTCACATAAATCTCAACAATAAAAATGCATTTTGACCTCAGATTGATTGTCACCCATATAAATCAGATGACGAGTTTAGATCGGATCACATCTGATTAATCTTCTAGTAAAATTACAAGACCCAAAAAAACCTTCCCTGAGGCAGTTGCTAATGAAGCTGCTTTAATTTATGGGTGAAAATGGAAATCCTTATTATATCAGACAAACCATAGCCCAAGGTAAGCATCAAAGCTTTCCAGCATGACCTAAATAAATTCCATTTTTCTACTGGATTTTCTGTTATGAGGATAAAAAGCCAAAGATTAGCTGCCTTTACCAGTTCACAGCAATATCTTGGAGAAAGCCACTGTATATATGTAGCCAAATGAATTGAAACTGAAGTGATTAAATGCAGACAAACCTCATTAGTACCTACTCAATGACATCAGTCAGAAATACCTTCTCAAAGGAAGAGTTTTCTGTGAAAGGTTTACTCTGTGCTGTTTCTACATTGGGGGGATTTCATAATCTTCTGAGAATCTGGGAGGTGAATCCCAGGCTGGAAAATGAACACTGAATCGAAAATCAAAAAGAACAACCTATAAAATAGGATGTGAGATTGCTGGTGATTAGTGATATTGACACTTGCAGATTGTAATCTATAAATTAGGCTGATGCTCCATTGCAGTTTTGAGAAGGTGTGACCTTGAGATGGAATAGAATCAGAGAAGAATCAAAGAATCCCTCCAATGCAGAAGAAGGCCATTTGGGCCATCGAGTCTGCAATGACCATATCCACTCAGGTCCTATCCCTGTAACCCCACGTATTTACCTTTCCAGTCCTCCTCCCTCAAATGTTGAACTGATACCCAGTTACCTCTTAAACAATCCCATGGTTTATGTTAAGAGGAGCCGGGAAGTTCTCCCAGTGTCATAGAGAATCACAGAATACACACAGTGCTGAAGGAGGTCATTCAGCCCATTAAGCCTGCACTGACAACAATCCCATCCAGGCCCTGGCCCTGTAATCTTGTATATTTACCCTGCTAATCCCCCAACACTAAAGGGTAATTTATCGTGGCCAATCAACCTAATTTGCATATCTTTGGACTGTGGGAGGAAACCAGAGCACCCGGAGGAAACCCACGCAGGCACAAGGAAAATGTGCAAACTCCACACAGCCAGGTTCCTGGCTCTGTGAGACAGCAATCCTAACCTTTGTGCCACCGTGTCCTGGCCACCAAAACAGATTATCTTGGATCATGTGTGAAGGTTAATGTTTCCATAGATTACAAATTACTACACTTCAGATGTGCTTCACTGGTTGTTGAGATTTCCTGAAATCATGGAACGTGCCAAAGAAATGCAAGTTTTCTTTCTTTACTACGCAATTGTTGTAAAATTGTTCTAAAATGCAGATCCTATAATTTTTCAGAATATAGTATTTCACAATATGAAGTTGAAGAATCGTACTGAGATGGTGGAAAAGTTGTGTCATTCCATTGGCAATTCAGCGAGCAATCTGCATAAGAGATGATCATGACAGATTATTAGCCATTTCTCATGAAGGCATCAGTTGTTAGATAAACCCAATTCTGAGCACCTTATGAAGTTTGAAGTGCAGTTTTCACTTTGTGCTTCTAATAGGCAAATAAACTGATCCAAGATTAGAGTATGCACTTGCCAGTGAATGAAAGGTTGTAAGATAATTCCAGTTTAAAATCATAAAATACTGCAGATGCTGGAAAACTGAGATAAAATAGAAAATGTTAGTAATACTCAGCAGTCCCAGCAGCATCTGTGAAGAGAAACAGAATCAATGTTTCAGGATCATGACCGTAATGTATATCAACAACTTAAATGAGAATGTTGGGGGTTGATAAGTAATACACAAACAATGGCAGGATGATTAATAATGAGGAAGAAGGTATTAAATTGCAGGAAGATATAGATGGCTTGGTCAGATCAGTGATAGTTGTAATTTAACCTGAAGTGTGAGTTGATGCACTTATAATAAGACAAGGGATAATCAATGAATGGCAGGACGCAAGTAAACTCGGAGGAACAGTTGTGGAGCTGCTGCCATTGCACTGGAGTAGGCACAGTAAGTAGTCTCACAACATCAGGTTAAAGTCCAACAGGTTTATTTGGTAGTATGAGCTTTCAGAGGAACAGAGAGATCGGGAGACGCATGTTCGCAGATCTCTGAAGGTAGCAGGATAGGGCGAATAAGAAGGCATATAGGACACTTGCTTATATCACTCATGGCATTGGTTATACAAGCGGGGGTGTTATGTTGGATGTGCAAAACTTTAATTAGGCCACAGCTAGAGTACTGTGTGCAGTTTTGACCACCTCACAATAGGAAGGAATGGTTGCACTGGAAGGGATACAGAGAAGATTCACCAAGATGTTGCCTGGGATGGAGCATTTGAGCTCTGAAGATAAGCTTGAGTTGTCTTCAGAGCAGAAATAGCTGAGGGGGTTCTTGATTGAGGTATATAAGATTTAGGGTTATGGACAGGGTGGATGGGAAGCAGCTGTTACTCTTTGTTGAAGGGTCAATAATAAAGGGGAAAACTCAATGGGCCAAATTGCCTCCTCCTGCACAGTAGGGATGGCATGGCTATACAATTTTATGACCCTTAATCAAAACTGCAGAAAGATCGAAATAAGGAAAAAGGGGAAGGGATGAGGAAGGTAGAACAAAACAAAAGTTCTGTTATAGTGTGCATTGCAGGAGAGTTTAAATGGTACAAAAGAAAAGGGACTGATAATAGATAAAGAAACAAAGGCAATGTCCAGTATAAATGGTTAGATTGCAGCTCTCTGTATGCAAAGTGAGGGAATAATGGAAGAATTTAAGGAGTAAAAAGAAACTGGAGAAATACTATGTACTGCACTTGCTTGGATGAGTGCAGCTCCATCAACACTTGAAGCTGGGTACCATCCAGAACAAAGCAGCCTGCTTGATTGACACCCCATCCACAAACATTCATTCCCTCCACCACTGAAGCACAGAGTCAGCAGTATGCACCACCTACAGAAACTCATCAAGGTTCCTTTGAAAGCATCTTCCAAATCTATAACTGTTACAATCGAGAAAAACTAGGGCTGCAGGCACATGGGAACATCACACCTGGAAGTTCCTGTCCAAGCCCTTCACCACCCTGACTTGGAAATATATTTCCTTTACTGTTCCTTTACTGTTGCTGCATAAAAATCCTGGAACTCTTTCGCAGCCCCCCTCCACCCTCCCCCCCACCACCCCTCCGCAAAAGTACTGTCGTTGTACCGACGCCATGTGGACTGCAGCAGATCAAGGAGGCAACTCATCACCGCTGTATTATGGGCAATTAGCAATAGGCAATAAATGGTAGCCCAGCTAGTGACGTCCACATTCTATGATTCAATTATTGAGGCAATAAATGAGACCATCAGTGTGAACATATAACAGACCAGTGCTGGTGCAAGATAGAATTATGCTGCAGAATTTAGTGTGAGCTACAGTTTAATAGAATGGAAGATGATGGCGTTGCCATGCAGGAGAGCTAAGGCGTAATCAAGTCTGAAAATGACAAAAGCATTGACACGGCAGGTGTACAAACTTGGAAATGCAGAAGCAATGGTCAGGATTTGGCCCAACCCAACTGATGGGATATTAAGGTCCTGCTAGGTAAGTGGCCGACTGCATCTGCCAGGAGGAAGCACACCGTAGTGAGGCAGTAACATCCTGTTCATTAGATGTTAACAAGAAAGCTATAGGTCTTAAGGGACCTCTATTAGGTCTCCCCTCAGCCTCCGTCTTTCCAGTGAAAATGATCCCAGTTTATTCAACTCTCCTCATAGCTAACATTCTTGAAACCAGGCAACATCCTGGTGAACTTTCTTTGCTCTTTCTTTGAACCTTCTGGCAGTGTGGTGATCGGAACTGCATGCAATACTCCAAATGCAGCCTAATCAAGGTTTTACACAACTGCAACATGATTTCCTGACTCTTATACTCAGTGCCTTGGCTGATGAAGGCAACCACGTCAAATGTCTTCTTAATCACCTTGGCCACCTATGTTACCACTTTTAAGGAATTATGGACCTGCACTCCAGATCCCTCTGTACGTTAATGTTGTTAAGGGTTTTGCCATTTACAGTATAATTCACACCTAAATTAGATCCTCCAAAATGCAAGATCTTGCATTTGTCCAGACGAAACTCCATCTGACATTTCTCTGCCCAAGTCTCCAATCTATCTATATCTTATTCCATCCTCCAACAATCCTTGGCACTGTCAGCAACTCCACCAATCTTTGTGTCATCCATGAACTTACTAATCAGGTCATCAGCATTTTTCCCTACATCATTGACATGTGCTACAAACAATAGCTACAGATCTCCATTGTGAAAAACACCCCTCCGTTGCTACTCTTTGTCTTCTATAATCATGCCACTTCTGCATCCATCTAATCAGTCCACCCCGAGTCCCATGTCATTTGAGTTTTTGTACCAGTCTGCCATGTGGGACCTTGTCAAACACCTTACTAAAGTCCTCATTGATAAGCCTTCACTCATCAATTATCTTTGTCATCTCTTTAGAAAACTCATGCAAGTTGGTGAGACATGACCCTTCCCATACATGTTGCCTGTCTCTAACTAGTCAGTTTTCTTCCAAATATGCATATATCCTGTCCCTTAGTATCTTCTCCAAAAGTTTCCCCACCATTGACATCAGGCTCTCCAGCCTATAATATCATGGATTATCCCTGCTTCCTTTCTTAAATAAGGGACAACATTGGCTATTTTTCAATCCTCTGGAACCTCACCTGTGGTCAAAGAGGATGTGAAGATATCTGTTAAGGCCCCAGCTATTTCCCCCCTTGCCGCCCGCAGTGACCTGGGATAGATCCCATTTGGGCCCCGGGGACTTGCCTACCTTAATACAATTTAGGATACTCAACACTTCCTCCTTCGATGTACTGACATTCTGCAGAGCATTCACACAACTATCCCTGACCTCAACACCAGTCATGTCCTTCTCCTAGGTGAATACCGAAACAAAGAACTCACTCAGGATCACACCCGTTTCCTGTGGCTCCACTCATAACTTCTCTCCATTGTTCTTGAGTGGGCCAACTCTTTCTCTTGCTACCCTCTTGCTCCTACTATATGCACAAAAAGCTTAGGGGTTCACCTTGACCCTGTTTGCTAAAAACCCTTTGTACATGTTCCGCTTTCCCCAGAAAGCATCACAGTG
This sequence comes from Carcharhinus amblyrhynchos, assembly GCF_965287045.1. Lineage (NCBI taxonomy): Eukaryota > Metazoa > Chordata > Chondrichthyes > Carcharhiniformes > Carcharhinidae > Carcharhinus > Carcharhinus amblyrhynchos. Next base: position 28,143,202 of record NC_137328.1, on the reverse strand, counting down.
ATCCATATATCTAAAGCCCTCTCTCCTACACTAGCTCTTTAGCCATGTGTTCAACTGTACTGTCGCCCTGTTCCAAGCCGCACTGGGAATAATCCTAAGATTACTACCCTAGAGGTCCAGCATTTTGGCTCTCTACCTAACTTGCTCAATTGTCTTCATGAGACCTCTTCCCATGTCTTTATTGCCAACGTGGACAATAACATCTGTCCATTTACCCTCCCATTTCAGGATGCCCTGTATCCATTCAGCTACACCTAGGACCCTCACAAAAGGGAACATACCATCCTAGAGCCTCTTTCGCATCCACAGAAATGCCTGTCTGTGTCCTTGACCATTCAGTCTCCTACCACTATAACTTGCTTGGACTTCGCCTGACCCGGCCCTGCAGCAGAACCAGTTGTGGTGCCACAGCCCTGGCTGCTGCTAGCCACACACACACACACACACACACACACACACACACACACACACACACACACACACACACACACACCACCCCCCCCCCCCCCCGCCAACTGTATGCCTGTTTGAGAAGGGAGTAGTTGCACGAAAGTCCTGCTGTACCTGTTTGCCTCTCATGGTCACCCATCGACCTGTCTAGACCTGTGGCATGACCATCTCCCTGAAGCTTGTGTCTGCCCCCTGTACGCTGTGCAGTGTGTCCTGCTGCTGCTCCCACCGAACCACACGGTTAGTGAGGAGCTGCAGCTGATCACATTTCCTGCAGTCATAGTTTTCAGGAATGCTAGAAAGCTCCCAAATCTGCCAGCAGGAGCATATCACTGCCCTTGTATACTTAAGAACGATATAAGAATCTTTGCTTTGCCTTTACTTTGTCTGTCTTCCTCATGGTGCCCAATTTTTCCTGCTGGAGGAGGAGGGAGGGAACCACTAATGTAATGTCTCAGCCTTAACTGCTCCTTGACACCAATTCTCCGAGAATCCTCCTGTGCCACATTTGCTTTTCCTCCTATTTGTCACTGGAGGGCTTCCTCCTCTACCCACAGTACAGTGGAGGTGACTGAGTCAACTCCTCCCAGAATCTTCCTCTGCTGCCTCTGTTGGATTCTTAATCTGCAGTGATGTATCCTTCAGATAGCGAAATGTCCCTGTGATGTCTCACTAATTCTGTAAAATCAAAATTAACATAGTTTTGAAAATAAAAAGCACTGGTCGTATATTTTTGATGCCAACTATTATCGTTGTGCCCCCAAATATAGAGTTGTGGAATTGCGCGTTAAGCAGATGTCAGGATCTTCCACTTAGAAAATCAATCTTTGTAAGACTTCTCCATCAGACTTCCCCACTTTAAACCGATACTCCACTGAGCAACTCAAATAATTAATGAATGGATTTCTTAAAAATGAACAAAATTACCTCTGTGGATGAAGATTGAAGAAATAGGATGGCAATGAGCCAAAATTCTGGACTGAAACAAATGTAACAATACAGAATCCCTACATGATATGAGGCCATTTGTCCTCTCGAATCTCTGCCTCTCTGACAGAATATCATATCCAGCCCATCCACTCCCCAGCTCTATCCCTGTAGCCCCCCACATTTAATCAGTAATCCACCTAATCTGCACATCTTGGGTCATTAAGGGACAATTTAGCAGGGCCAATTCACCTAACCTGCACATCCTTAGACTGTGGGAGGAAACCAGAGCACCCAGAGGAAACCCAGACATTGGGAGAACATGCATGCTCCACACATACAGTCATCCAAGGTTGGAATCGAACCCAGACCCTGGCACGGTGAAACGTGTTAAACACTGTGGTATGCTGTTTTCCTTTCATTCCCCTCACAAACCAAAGCATTCATGTCGTTCTTGGGACATATTTTCTAACTGATGTCACCACAGTGCCCTAGCTGGAAAAGCCTTATCCTCAAGGGCCACCATACAGTTTGGAATTATTATCTTCTTTAATATTTCTTTTGAATTTGCTCCTCTTTAAGGACGAATTATTATGGGTGGAATTTTCATAAAAAATGGCAACATGTTAGTTTCAGTGTGATAACCAGTGTGTTTCTTCCCAGAAGTACAGGGAGGTTTTCCGTCCAGATTTTCCCACACTTCGCCATTTTAAAGCAGGGGGCCGCATTTTGGACATCGTTGTAAGGGGTGAGGCCGAAAGACACCAGGAAACCTGGCCTCAAAGGGATCTCGAACATTAAGTTGAAGACCACCCTCCCGCCCCCTCCATCCCCTCCCCAAAAACAATCTAGGCATCTGGACCCCTGCTTTTGATGATCAGAGGCATCAACACCACCATCCCCATCCATGGATTGTTGGCATAAATTCTCACTGGCACTGAGTTCTCTCAATGTATCTCCTGATAGACCTGATCCCCTTCTAGCCTCACCCTGTCTGGCCCTGCCAATCCACACTGGCCTCTGAGCCCCCAGTGGTCATCAGATCTGGTCTCTGTTTTTGGAGTTGAGAAGTGATACCCACCATTTTTATGTCATGTCAGCAAGTGAACATTTTAGCCAGAATTTTCCCAAAAACTTCCAAGTGTCATAACAGCATGAAGATGAGAGTTCTCCACGCTAGTGTTTTGAGTGAGCTCGGTACAGCAATCTTTTGCCATCGTGACAGCTGGGAGGTTTGCGCCAATGGGTGGGAGGTGTGGAGCCCAAGTACACTGGAAAGCTGGCTGCAGAGTGCTCGGGTGCCATTGCACAGAGTGCCCCGATCTACCGATGAACCAGGAGACCTCCCCACCACCCCATCATCTGCGACATTGTCACTCTCCCACCTACTCCCCTGACCCAGCCATGCCCCGACCACCCGAGGGCTTCAACAGCCTCCGATTCCACGCGCCCCCCCCCACCACCACCATGGCCCACTCCCCAACATGGCCATGATGCCTGGTCCCCTGGCCATGATGCCTGGTACTGTAAAGCAGGAGTGATTCTCACTAGTCACACAGTCTCACCAGTGTGACAATATGCTGATGAGGGCAGAGCATTCGGGAGGGCAGAAGTAGTTGTGCTGAACCCAGTAACTACATGTAAATACAGCAAAATCCATGTAATTTGGTTTCATGCCCTTTGTGGGAGTGAAGCCATTCTCGCCCGTAAAAAGGGGCCAGTATTTAGTCTTGCATGCTATCAACCCGGCTTCCCACACCACCTGACCAGTGATTCAAGCCAGGAAGATTGCACCCATAATCTTCTGGGAAGATCTGGTGTTAACTTTGTTCTAAATACCCAAATACAGGTTAACGAATGATACTCGAGTTCATACCCTCGTTGGGCATAAACCTCATTACATTGCCAGCAGGAGTTTCAGAAGGGATCTCATTCTGAGGTTTCCCAACCGCAAATCCCTCTCGCAAAGGTTTCCAGCAATAATTTGATTTGCACCTGTAACAAACAGGGCCAGAAAATCACCCCGTTTTTACCTGCATGCTTACTGGTCTGGTTTGATCCATATGGTAAGAAGTCTGACAACACCAGGTTTAAGTCCAACCAATTTATTTGATAGTAAACTTGCAAGCTTTCAGGGTTTGACCCTTTGTCAGGTGAATGGAGACGAAGGGACAAACCCTGAAAGCTTGTGAGTTTACTATCAAATAAATTGGTTGGACTTAAACCTGGTGTTGTCAGACTTCTTACTCTGTTTACCCCAGTCCAGTGCCGGCATTTCCACATCATTGATCCATATATTCAGCTCAGTGCTGATCATGCAATTCAGGAGCCAGCAGAATTGACAAGGGGCAGAGTTACTGTGGTGTGAATTCATATGTAATTTTTTTTGTTGGACTATTTTAAGGGAGGGGTAAAGTGTCACAGCCAAAACCAATATTTGCCCAATTGATGCCCAGAAACATGAATTTTTCTTTGGATAGAGCCATGAGTGAAGTTTAAACAGGAAATGGAGAATAATTTTGCTGTAATTGGCAAAGTCCAAAATGGAATCAGAGAATTTGACCTTATTTGGCTAATGGTAGCAGGTCCATTTCATGACGTTTAATACTGATCTTTTCTCAGGTTGGAATTCAGGAATCATTAATGCTGTAACGTGTAGTTTTCATCGTGTGATGGTTTCAAATTATTTAAGTTCATTAATGCTGGGAGCTCGTTTCTGAAATTAGGGTTCTAAGGGTAATTAGCATAAAAGTACTTACTGTTCCATTCAAGAAATGTATTTATATGTTTTAATACTTGTTCTGAAACTCAAAGAAAGTGATATATTTTCAATTAACGGTAACAATGTTCTCACATCTCGATTGGTTGCTTTCCACTTTTATTAGTTTTTGTTTTGGAGTATCAGCTGGAATTTAGATTGGCACTGGCAGGAGTTGATTCATGAATGCCTCAGTTTAATAATAATAGAAAAGTAAATAATTGCAAGCAACATTTGTCAGGAATGTAAGTGTTGGAAGCTGTCCTGTTTGCACCACTGATTTTCACTTTGCACCCATTATTGCCTTTTGACACATGTGTTTCCTTGTCATTTTAGGCTTGGCACAAATCAGACATTAGTGGTGTCAGAGTTTTGCACTTTTAATTGTAATGTACTTTATGGATTGTCACACATTATTGATTGCATGTAGTGACACCACTATTCTTGAACATAATGGTAAGTTCAAAAGCTCCTGAAGATACTGCTGTAAGTGACTAGGATTGGTATTACATACACAATTTGTGTGCAACTAACTTTCACTTATGACCTACTTGAGAAATAATCGATTTGTATTATGTAGCCCAGTGAAGATATGGAACAGATTTGCATATATAGATATTAATTTAAATATTTAAAATTTGATTTAAGGCTGATTTCTCCCACCTGCCAGTGTGACATTAAGCTGGTGGGAATTACAACTGGTCTCTCGAGATGGAGACCAAATGTGATGACCACGCCGCAGGGATGAGGAGGCCATTGTAGTCCTCGGTGATCAGGGACATGGCTGGAAAGTACCCTGGTACTGCTAGGCTGGGGTGTGTCTTTATATGCCCTGTCTGTGAACAGAACTCCCATTACCTGATGAAGGAGCAGTGCTCCGAAAGCTTGTGCTACTAAATAAACCTGTTGGACTTTAATCTGGTGTTGCGAGACTTCTTACTGCTAGGTTGGCACAGCCAAGGGCACTGCAAGGTTGGCACTGCCAGTGTCTTTAGGCCCCAGTCCTCTCATTCACATTGCAAGTCACCCCCAAACAAAAGGGACTAAGTTGGGGAGGATTGCGATCCGGAGGATTGCGCTAACCGCCGCAGCAGGAATCGTACTACGGAGATGATACACAGTCACTTTATTTGGAGAATTGCACCCATTATGTTTGTGATGCAATATTCTACATCCCATAGAGCAATGCATAAACTTAGTAGATGTTGCCGAGATCTGAAATCCCAAGAATATGTGAGGCTTTTATGTTCCTTCCAAGAAGTTGCTTTGTTGTACAGAACTTGAATATTGATGCAAAGCGAGAGAGAGATTGCTAATGTCATCGAGGTCGCAGAGGTTTACAGCATGGAAACAGGCCCTTCTGCCCAATCTTCAGGGACCTCACTTGTGACTATGATTCAAATATCTCTGCTAGGGGACCCGCAATTTCCTCCCCGGCCTCCCACAATGTCCTGGGATACACTTCTCAGGTCCCTGGGATTTATCTATCTTGCTGCGCTTTAAGACTTCCAGCAAATATGTATACTCCTCAAGACATCACTATTTATTTCCCCAAGTTCTCTATCAGCCAAGCTTTTCTCAACAGTAAATACTGATGAGAACTATTCATTTAGGATCTTACCCATCTCTTGTGGATCTGCACACAGATGACCTTGTTGACACTTAAGAGGTCCTAAGATGTGATAGACTTTTCAACCAACAGACAACTGCAGTCAGTGTTATGCAGGCAAATGCAGCAGCCAATGAAGGCGCAACAAAGGGTTTTTGATAAGTGAGGGGATTAAGGGTTATGGGGAGAGTGCAGAAAGTGGAACTGAGCCACGACAGATCAGCCATGATCTTATTGAATGGCGGGGCAGGCTCGAAGGGCTAGATGGCCTACTCCTGCTCCTATTTCTTATGTTCTTAAAGACCAATCAGCAAAGAATTAACAGTTTTTTTTGAGAGATATTGGTCAGTAAATGAGGTTGATGGAGTTACCACAAGAGTATCCAGCTCTTGTTTAAATTGTCCTATGGGTTCTTTTCTGCCTAGATAATGCAGCGTTCTCCCTCAGTACTGAAGTGTCAACCTAGATCATTTACGTAAAGCAGTTTAAACCAACAACTTTATAACTTAGAGTTGAGTGCTAGCAAGTGAATCAAGTCAGTACTGGATACAGATATTCTAGGCTGCAATGTCATGATTGAAGGGATGACTCATATTTAGTGGGCAAGACTTTGAGTGTATTGAGCCACTTTTTGCAGACTCCTGCCAGATATAAAGTAAACTCTCCATATAGTTGCCTTTGAGCTGTGGAGGAATGTATAATAAGCTCCATAATGTGCAGGTGCTTTCCTGTTTAATTCTTTTCTCAAATCATATCGTAGATGGTGCTTAGTCATCAGTCAGTACACAGCATAATCCATCTGTGCAGGTTTGTTTTAGGTGTTGTCAGGAAGATAGAGAATGACAGGTTAAAATAGATTGGAAATCTTTGTGGTGGTATGCTGAGTCTGGTTACAGATGCAATGCTGGGCAGTGACCTGATACGATCAATTTAAAGATTATTGGGATTATTGTTGGCAAGAGTGTGTTTGTGTTAAACTTTTGCAACACGTTTGCCAGTTTTATTTGGACGCATTTCATTTTTGTAGGTTAGTGAAGCTATGCAGGCATTTGGGATTATTCTGCAAGTGCTGCCCAATTGAAGAATCACGTCTAACAGCAGACATTTCATGTTGGGTTTTATAAGCTTAGACTTTATGCCAACTGAAGGAGCATGCCATTTTCTTCGATCAGCCAGTCATTGGCACATATGATCTATGCACTTGGCATCACACTGCATTGAAATTCATACTTGATGCTGCTCGGTTGTAATAGACAGAACACCTTTTTAGCTTGACAACAAATCATTTTACTGGAAAATATCATTTAACATAATCGCCACGTAAAAGTTTGTTTAACTTCTTGCTCCAATCCGGAGTGCCTAATGGCTACACTGGCAAACCTTCTAAGGTAATCAGTGGAGTTTGTATCATGGCTCATTTACACTTGCCAGAAGTGACATAAATTTATACACAGCAAGCCACTTTTTGCAACCAAAAGGATCATGTGTCAGCCCTGTGGATTTTTGAATTAAACAGAAGATTGTGGAGTCTACAGTTCCCCATTACTTTCTCCATGGCAATACCTCAGCTAAAAGTCTGACAACACCAGGTTTAAGTCCAACCGATTTATTTAATAGTAAACTCACAAGCTTTCGGGGTTAACCTCTTTACTATCAAATAAATCGGTTGGACTTAAACCTGGTGTTGTCAGACTTTTTACTGTGTTTACCCCAGTCCAACGCCGGCATATCTACATCATGAATACCTCAGCTAATCAGACACTACATAAGAACATAAGAACATAAGAAATAGGAGCAAGAGTAGGCCATCTAGCCCTTCGAGCCTGCCCCGCCATTCAATAAGATCATGGCTGATCTGTCGCTGCTCAGTTCCACTTTCCCGCCCTCTCCCCATAACCCTTAATCCCCTCTCTTATCAAAAACCCATCAACCCGCGTCTTAAAAATATTTAGCGAGGCAGCCTCCACCACTTCAACGGGCAGAGAATTCCAGAGATTCACCACCCTTTGAGTGAAGAAGTTCCTCCTCAACTCCATTCTAAACTGCCCCCCTTTTATCTTGAGGCTGTGCCCCCTAGTCCTACTGTCTTTTTTGAGCGGGAAGAGTCTCTCCACCTCTATCCTATCCATCCCATTCATTATCTTATACGTCTCAATGAGATCTCCCCTCATTCTTCTAAACTCTAACGAGTACAAGCCCAGTTTATTCAGCCTCTCCTCATAGCTCAACCCCCTCAACTCCGGTATCAGCCTAGTAAACCTCCTCTGCACTCCCTCCAAGGCCAAAATATCTTTGCGCAGGTGCTTGCCAAACAATGAGCAGCTATTTCTCCTGCAGTATAAATTATTGTGATTGCTTGCAATTTGACATTTTTTTCTCTGATGAGTGGTAGAAGAAAAACATTAATGAGAGATCAGTTTGGGACCAGTGACCATAATTTTATTAGTTTTAAGATGGCTGTGGAGAATGATAGGTCTGGCCCAAAAGTTAAAATTCCAAATTGAAGCAAGGCCAATTTTGATGGTATCAGGCAGGAACTTTCAAAAGTTAATTGGGGGAGTCTGTAGGAAGGCAAAGGGACATCTGGTAAGTGGGAGGCTTTCAAAAGTGTGTTAACCACGGCTCAGGGTAAGCACATTCCTCTTAGAGTGAAGGACAAGGCTGGTAGAAGTAGGGAACCCTGGATGACTCAGAATATTGAGGCCCTGGTCAAGAAGAAGAAAGAAGCACATGATGTTCATAGGCAGCTGGGATCAAATGAATCCTTGAAGAGTATAGGGGTAGAGTTGAGAGAGAAATCGGGAGGGCAAAAAGGGGACATGATTGTTTTGGCAGATAAGGCAAAGGAGAATCCATGTATTTGTTCATGTGGCCTTTATACATTATACAGTCCTTCATACATTACTGGTCAAGGTCAGTTATCGCAAAGGATGATTTTCTTGCCAGAGAAATACAACATCAGTTCAAAACAAACGTGCTACTCTTCAGTGTGAATAAGGAATAATTTCAGCTACATACAAAATAATAACAGATTAATATTGCTGGAAGCTGTACAACTATGTACTGACTCCACAAAGCATTTTATAATATAGCTCTAAATGAAGGAGACTATGTCAAGTAAGTGAAAAGAATCTCCATGCTTGCAATTATGACCGTTTATATCACTTCACTGGTCTCTTGAGGCTCTGGAACACTTGTTTTCCATTTTAGTAGGTCTGTGATGAAAAGCTGACTAAATCTTTGTTTTTGCTTTTTGCTGGTTCTGAAGGTTAACGTATCTTCGCAGGACAAAATACACTCTAATTGTAGGAGTTGGCTTCTTAGAAATGGCAACAGTGCAATGAAATAACAGTTTACTGGAAATGTTAAATTGTAATATCAGCAAGTTTCATCACAAATTTTATTTATTTGGTCTAGTTGTTTGGCATCTCTCATTGTAATGAACTACAGTACTTGTTTTGTGAAATCCAAAATGAATGAGAAAATTACAAAGAGCAAAGAAAATTATAGCATAGGAACAGGCCCATCAGCCCTCCAAGAGATTGATTCCGGAGTTGAGAGGGTTGGTTTATGAGGTGAGACTGAGTAGACTGGAATTGTACTCATTGGAATTCAGAAGAATGAGGGCAGATCTTATAGAAACATGTAAGATTATGAAGGGAATAGATGAGATAGAATCAGGGAAGTTGTTTCTACTGGCGGGTGAAATTAGAAGTAGGGGACGTAATCTCGAAATAAGAGGGAGCAAATTTAGGACTGAGTTGAGGAGGAACTTCTTCACCCAAAGGGTTGTGATTCTGTGGAATTCCCTGCCCAGTGAAGCAGTTGCAGGTACCTCATTGAATATATTAGATAAATTTTTGAACAGGAAAGGAATTAAGGGCTATTAGTGAGTGGGAGGCGAAGTGGAGCTGAGTTTTATGACAAGCTAACATTAATGTCCTGAACACTTGATCTCTATCTGAACTGAACTAACTAACCCCTGATCTGATCTGGTTGGCCCCAGTCACTCAAATACACCATCAACCGACCTACCCACTCACCCACCTGCCACCATACCCTGTTACCTAATGATCTAATACAATCGTCATATGCATGCCTCTTCCCCCATCCAATCTACCTCTTTACCCAACCACTTGCCACTTGTCTTGCCACTTACCTTAAACACCGTACCCCCTTGCCCATTTGTCTTCCCAGTCCTACCCCCAGATCCACCCTATCCTTGTACCTATTCATCTTCTCTTTGTAATTTTTCAAAGAAATTTTGGGATATTTTAACTCGACATAAAGAATACAGCAGCTATTGCTGTTGTGAAATTTTTGGATTTTGAGGTATGAACAAAGAAAATTACAGCACAGGAACAGCTCTTCGGCCCTCCAAGACTGCACCAACCATGCTGCCTGACTGAACTAAAACCTCCTATCCTTCCGGGGACCATGTCCCTCTTTTCCCATCCTATTCATGTATTTGTCAAGACACCCCTTAAAAGTCATTATCATATCTACTTCCACTATCTCGCCCAGCAGCGAGTTCCAGGCACTCACTACCCTCTGTGTAAAAAAACTCACCTTGTACGTCTCCTTTAAACCTTGCTCCTCAAACCTTAAACCTATACCCCCTAGTAATTGACTCATCCCCCTGGGGAAAAAGCTTCTGACTATCTGCTCTATCCATGCCCCTCATAATCTTTTGGACGTCAATCGGGTCACCCCTCAACTTCAGTCGTTCCAGTGAGAACAAAGTTTCTCCAACTTCTCCTCATAGTTAATGCCCTCCATACCAGGCAACATCCTGGTAAATCTTTTCTGTACCCTCTCCAAAGCCTCCATATCCTCCTGGTGTGAATTGAACACTATATTCCAAGTACGGCCTAACTAAGATGCTATAACGCTGTAATATGACTTGCCAATTTTTAAACTCAGTGCTCCCGCCGATGAAGACAAGCATGCCATATGCCTTCTTAACCACCTTCTCCACTGTGTACCTTACACCCAGATCCCTCTACCTATCAATATTCTTAAGGGTTCTGCCATTTACTGTATATTTCCTATATGAGAACTTTCAAAATGCATTACCTCACATCTGTCTGGATTAAATTGCCATCTCCCCACCCAAGTCTCCATCCAATCTATACCCTGCTGTATCCTCTGATGGTCCTTATTGTTTTCTGCAAATCCACCAACCCATTTACTAATCAAACCAGTGACATTTTCCTATGTTACAAATGGCAAAGGTCCCAGCACTGATCCCGGAGGAATGCCAGTTGTCACAGCTCCCCATTCAGAAATGCATCCTTCTACTGTTACGCTCCGTCTTCTATGACTGAGTCAGTTCTATATCCACCTTGCCAGCTCACCTCTGATCCCATGCAACTTCATCTTCTGCCCCAATCTGCCGTGAGGGACTTTGTCAAAGGCCTTACTGAAGTCCATGTAGACAACATCAACTGCCCTACCCTCATCAATCGTCTTAAACACTTCCTCGAAAAAATCTATCAGGTTTGTAAGGCATAACCTACCCTTCACAAAACCATATTGCTCTCGCTAATATGTCCAGTTATTTCCAAGTGGGAGTAAATCCTGTCTTGAAGAATCCTCTCCAGTAATTTCCCTTCCACTGACATCAGGCTCACCAACCTGGATTATTCTTGCTACCCTTCTTAAACAAATGAACAACGTTGGCTATTCTCCAATCTTCTGGGACCTCCCCTGTAGCCAGTGAGGAGACAAAGATTTCTCTCAAGACCCCAGCAATTTCCTCCCTTGTGTCTTTTAGTATTCTCGGGCATGTCCTATAAGGCCCTAGGTACTTGTCCATCTTAATGTTTCTCAAGACCCCAATACTGCCTTGTTTTTGATCGCAATATGACTCAAACTATCTACACAACTTTTCCCAGACTCATCATCCAGCAAGTCCCTCTCTTTGGTGAATACTGACACAAAAGTACTCATTTAATACCTCGCTCATTTCCTCTGGCCCCACGCTTAGATTCCCTCCCCTGTCTTTGAGAGGGCCAACCCTCTCTCTTGTTACCCTCTTGCTCTTTCTATATGTATAAAAATCCTTGGGATTTTCCTTAATCCTACTGGCCAATGACTTTTCATTACCACTTTTAGCCCCCCTCCCCTTACTCCTCACTTAAATTTCTTTCGACTTACCTTGTATTCCACAGTTGCTTTGTGTGTTCCCAGCCTCCTAGCTTTGACAAATACTTCCTTTTTCTCTTTGACTAGGCTCATAATATCTCTTGTTATCCAATGTTCCCAAAACTTGCCATACTTATCCTTCATCCTTATGGGAATGTGCTGGTCCTGAATCCCTATCAACTTGCACTTGAAAGTCTCCCACATGCCAGATGTGGATTTGCCCTCAATCATCTGCCCCCAATCTACATTCTTCAATTCCTACCTAATGGTAGGGAAGTCAGATGGGCTGACTTCAAATAACATAGTAGAACTTACAAGGGATAGAATATTAAAGAAACTCAAGAGGCTAAAGTCGGACAAGTCATCAGGACCTGATGAATTGCACATTAGTGTTTTAATGGAAGTGGATGCAGAAATAGTGGACCCCATTGGCTGAAATTTTTTGTAACTCGCTAAATTCCAGGAATGTACCAGCAGGTTAGAAAACAGCCTATATGTCTCTGTTGTTCAAAAAAAGAGAAAGGCAGAAGGCAGGGAACTATAGGCTGGTAGGTTTAACATTTCTTATTGGAAAGATATGGAGTCAATAATCAAAGAGGAAATAGCTAATCATTTAGGAAAGATGAACATAATCAAACCTAGTCAACATGGTTTTATTAAAAGTAAATCACATTTGACAAATTTGCTTGAATTCTTTGAGGATGTAATGGGGAGTAGGTAGAGGGGAACCTGTAGATGTAGCGTATTTAAATTTCCAAAAGGCATTTGACAAGATGCTGCATAAGAGACTAGTGCATTAAGTAAAAGCTCATGGAATTAAGGAAGTGTGTTTGGATGGATTGAAGACTGACTGCCACATAGGAAATGGAGAGTTGGGATAAATGGGTACTTTTTAAAGTGGAAAGATGTAACTGGTGGAGTACTGCAGGGATTAATTCTTGGCCTACAACTGTTCACTTTATATAAATGACCTGGAGGAAGAAACCAAATGTAAGGTTTCCAATTTTCCAATGATACAAAGATAGCTGGAAGGGCATGTTGTGATGAGAATATTATGATTCTGCATTGGGATAAAGAAAGATCGGATGACTGGGCAAAAGCTCCATTTCAAACTTTCATCCAATCTGAAAAAAAAATCATCATTACTCTGTGTTTGAATCACTCAGCCAATTTATTGTCCATATGCCAACTTTTATTTCCCTTTTATTCCATGAGCTAAAATTTTGCACAAGCCTGTTATGTGGCAGTGTATCAAAATGCCTTTTGAAAATCCATCAAAAGCATTGCCCTTATCAACTGTGTGTGTTACTTCCTCAAACAACATCAAGTTAAACATAATTTTCCCTTAATGAATCCATGCTAGCTTTCCTAAATTTTCTTGCATTTGTCTAAGTGATTATTGATTTTATCTAAAGTGTCATTTCCAGAAGTTTCCCTACCACTCAAGTCAGACCTATAGTTGCTGGCTTCATCCTTGCATCCCTTTTTGAACAAAGGTGTTTGCAATTCTCTAACTCTCTGGTACCAGCCCTATGCCTAAGGAAGACTGGAAGACTGTCACTAGTGCCTCTGCAATTTCCACTTCCTTTGGTATCCTTGGATTCATGTCATCTGCTCCTGGTATCTTATCAATTTTAAGCAAAGAAAGCCTTTCTAACACTTCCTCCTTCTCAATTGTAAATTCCTTGAGTGTAACAGTTATCATCTCTTTAACCTCAGCCAGGCTAGCATCGTCTACTTTGCAAAGATAGATGTAAAGTACTCGTTAAATATTTCCTTTAACTTTCTTGCCTTCATGTGCCTTTTTGTTACCTCTCATCAGTCCTACTCTTTTTAACCACCCTTTTATTACTCGCGCTATGGAATACCTTAGGATTTCTTTTTATATTAACTGCCTCTCTTTTGCTTTTCTTATTTTTTTCCACTCTCGTTCTGGTTCTTCTATATTCAGCCTGATTCTCCATAATATTTTCAACCTGACAGCTGTCTTTTGCACACCTTACTTTTATTTCCAGCTCTACCTGTCTTTAATCCAGGGCACGCTGGATTTGTTTCTCCCACGTTTCCCCTTCAAAGATTTTACAACAACTTTAGAATGAACCAAAGAAAGCACAAAGAGCAGTATCCTATGACCTTGGGTCATGTGCAAATTTAATATCAGTCAAGATAACATGGAATAGTGAATGTCTAAAGTTGCTGTCTATTGGCAAACTCGACCAATGGGTGATGTAATAACAAAGGACAGCTGGGCCACTCAGTTGAAACATTGTTTTTGAGATTTGCTTGGGCTGGGAAAGGATTGTAGGCATATCAAGTATTATCTGGATTGTGTGCCTTTCTTGATTAGAATTTCATGTTTTCCGTAGAGTAAATGACCAAAACCTAAAGAGCTTCTTCATTTCTCAAAATTTCACAGAGACATTCAGAGAAGCCAACATAGCAGCTGCTGAGTGTTTTATCAGGCTCGCAACACAACATATGTGCTCTGGTAAATTTAGCTGAAAGTTAAATCGTTGCTGTCCAGGTGCCCACTATAGAGAGCAATCCCTGATGATCCTTTATTCACAGTTTCCCTGACATTTTGATCAATCTCGTTTTGAAAAAGAACTCCTGCAATCTAATGAAAGGGAGCAACTTCTAGAGAGTAAATAAAGTTTAAAAAAAAATAATTTTTCTATTATTTATTCTATTTCTTTACTAATACAGATGTGTTTGACATTTGTTTATACAAGTGCTTGGAATTATGCCATATAGACCCAGCAGAAATGAAGAGTTAATTGCATGTTCCTCTCATTCATTGAATCATAGAATCTACAGTGCAGAAGGAGGCCATTTGGCCCATTGAGCCTGCACTGACAACAATCCCACTCAGGTCCCATCCCCATAACCCCACGTATTTACCCTCCTAATCCCCCTGATATTAAGGGGCAATTTTGTATGGCCAATCATCCTAACCCGCACATTTTTAAATTGCAAGAGGAAACCAGAGCACCCGGAAGAAACCCACTCAGACACGGGGAGAATGTGCAAACTACATGCAGTCACCTGAGACTGGAATTGAACCCGGGCCCCTGGCGGTGTGCAGCAGCAGTGCTAACCACTGCGCCACCATGGAGTCATTGACTCTAAATGTCTGATATTCTTCCTGTACCAATATCATGCCAGTTTTCTGAAGTGCAGTTTTGTTGTGCTGGCCCAACAAAATAATAATTTCGATCAATTCTGAATATTCCATGGTATGCTCTTGAATTTGGTGTTTACATATTTTAGCCCAGGTTAACTCACTTGACAATGGACTGAAAAATCACTGCAGCAATGGATCTTGTGGCAAGCACAGTGAACTGAATTTTGTTATCACCCTTCAGATTATTTTTTTTACTACAAAATATTAGAAAATTTGAGCTGATAAAGTTAAATTTCATCTTGATCAATGAAAGGATATTGAAAGAAAGTGAGAGAGAATAGGGTCCATTGGAATTAAATTGGATACTGAAAGAGAAATGAGAGGGAAAGAACAATTGGATTGAGAAAGCGAGAATTAAGAACATGACAAAATTCAAAATCTTTTGGTAACAATTTCTTACCTGAAGGAATGAGACACCATTTTTATTTCTGCCCTTTTTTGGGGTCAAGATTTAGTTTTTTGTCAGGATCATAAATCATGTGAGTGATGGTCAGTATAACCCTACTATAAGTCCGTGAGGAATAGAAAACTAAGACTTGTCTTTATGTGGCAGGTTTTGAAGTGTAGACAGTTTGTAATGCCACTTGCACAGAGAAATTTCCCCCAAACAGCAATGTGATAAAGACCAGATAATCTGTTATTTGTAATCTTGATTAAGGAATGAATATTGGCCAGCACACCAGGAATAATTCCCCTGCTATGTTTTGGAATCTTGTATGTTCACCCATGCAGACAGATAATGTTTAACATCTTGTCCAGAAGGTAATAAAGCACTCACACAGTCCGACTGGGGTATCAGTCTTGATTTATGTGCTCAAGCCCTGGAGTGAGACATGAACCGAACTTTGCGATTGCTACCAACTGAAGCATGGAAGATTAATTTGTGTTATTGGCATAAATTTCTTGACACTCATTGGGCAGTTTTTGTGACGCTAATAGTGGAGCAGTGCAAGCCATTTGTCAATTTGTGATGGTTCGTAATGAATGGCATATCTCGTGATGCATTGTTGGTTTTTAATGCACGAACAATGGTGGGTGCTGTGAACTGTGTTATTTTTCGAGCGGTTTCTAAGGCCAATCTTTCTTGTAACATGTAGAAATACCATGCATGTTCACAAACTAAATCCCTGGACCTAGTCAGCACCACGAGTTGAATATTTTGCTCCCTATTTTCCTTCCACTCCGCCTTTCTACAAACTATGTTATTGTCCCAGCCAGAAATAGAGTCTGAAGTTGACTTCTGACTCTCCACCAACTCAACGTCATGGATTCCCATGTGAGCTGCCAATCAAATTTGCTGCTGCTGGTAAGAAAATTCATCTGTAGGTCAAATTTGAATTTCCCAAAATATGTACCTTGTCTGCTTTTGACTTCTTACCAGCTGCCTTTAACCAAACAGAATCATGTCCAAGCCAATTCCTGAAATGTTACAGATGCAGTTCATCTGTTGCAGATGGGGTAGGACCATATTTTTGAAGAAAACTAACACTGGCAGAATTATTTTTGAAATAGAGAAGATTGTGGAGATGTATCCAGCCCCTTCTGTCATTTCTGAATGGCATCAGTCTGAAATTCCTCATTTAGTGGGCAGTAAGTTCTGCAAAGGACTTTGCTCTTTACAAGCGGGGTTGCTGCATTGTGCACTCAGAGCTACGTGATACTGTTTCTTATACAAATGAGTGCAATTGTTAATTAATCTAATCAGTTCTCTCATATTGTGAGATAGAATGTAAAAATATATATTTTGCATCAAAATTTACCGTGCGGACAATCTGGGCCATAAACAATTCTTCCCAATGAGAGAAACCATCATTAAAAAAAAAGGTATTATTTGTTGTCTGGAAAAAGATGAAGTTACCAGAGGAACTGTTTTGAAATGTGTTTGTTATTGGCCATTACCATTCCTACACTGCCTTCCAATATGTAGCAACAGTATTTATGCAGTTTACACTTGTTAATGATCAGTTATTTTCTTTCAAGGATGCAAAGTGCTTTCTTTATCCATATTTTGTGACTAGGGCTTTCAGTTGAAGAATATGCTGCAGTCCATTAATTATTTGACTAGATTAGCAATAATGGGTGCTTTTTACCTTCTTTTCCAGGTGTAATAATCGTACTCAATGCTCAGTTGTAGCTGGACCTGATGTGTTTCCAGATCCTTGCCCAGGAACCTACAAGTATTTGGAAGTTCAGTATGAGTGTGTTCCATACAGTAAGTATTCTATTGGTACTTTCTCTGATTGCACATTCTGCTTCTCCAAATTCTGCTTCTCCTTCACTAATTATTGTGTAGAGTTGTAGATTGGAACATAGACTGAAATAGATTATGTTTCCAGAACTGTAATCTCACAGTGCAATGGCAGTACATTTTATGAATTAGCTGTTCAACCCTTTCCATTTTTCATAAAATTTGAAGTATTTGGAAAATACAAAGGAAGGACTGTACTTAATATATGCACCTGAGTGATATATGCACCTGCTTTTTCAAAAATCTAGCCCAATTGATCTGTTCGTCCATCCGATTCCAGTATAAATGTGATGCTCAGTGAAATTTAGAACTGAGTAGCAGTGCCTCATTTAGTGGGCAGTAAGTTCTGCAAAGGACTTTGCTCTTTATAAGCGGGGTTGCTGCATTGTGCACTCAGAGCTACGTGATACTATTTCTTATACAAATGAGTGCAATTGTTAATTAATCTAATCAGTTCTCTCATATTGTGAGATAGAATGTAAAAATATATATTTTGCATCAAAATTTACTGTGCGGACAATCTAGGCCATAAACAATTCTTCCCAATGAGAGAAACCATCATAAAAAAAAGGTATTATTTGTTGTCTGGAAAAAGATGAAGTTAGCAGGAAAGTATTGATGAATAATGTTCCAAATGTCTTTCAGCTAGGCTAAGCTCTTGTGTGTTTCATTCATCCCTGAACTGGTTTTACAGCAATTGAAAAATTCCTTTCGACATCTCCACGTGTGCGCGCACGTACATATCTTTACTTTTGGAATTCAGTTTATCTTTATTTCCGAAAATCAATTGGTATTGTGATGATGCAATCTGTCACCTTCTGTTGTGATGGCCAGATTCTTGACATGATTGCTAATAACATATGCTGAACAGGAATCCTGCATTTAAACACTATTATATTCCATCTGCCATGTTTGTGCCCACTATCTTAGCCTGTCTGAATCCCTTCTCAGCCTCTTTGCATCCTCCTCACAATTCACATTCCCATCTTTTATGTCATTGCAAACTTGGAAATATTACATTTAGTCTTCATCCAGATTACTGGTATAAATTGTTAACAGCTTGTTTGCAACTCATCCTTGCGGTACCTCACTTGTCACAGTCTGCCAATCTGAGAAGGGCCCATTTAATAATACTCTACTTGACACACATGTAGAAAATATGATATTAATTGGTTTTTCATGGCTATATAAATGATTAATTCTGAAACTGAAACAATGTTGTCAATTCAGACTGACATTCAGAAACCAGTTATATATTCATAAAAGAAAGCAAGCTGCATGTGTTTTAAGATCCTTAGTATTTATGGTATTGTGAAGGACAATATGATTTAATAATGAGAGATACAATGACCCACTTATCAAATAGATTGAGTGTTCAAGGAGCTGGGATACTTGACCAATATTTGCTATGCATATAAAAGAGAACAGAACAGGATGTAATGTATCTGCAGATGTGATATGTGCTGTACCCGAGCAAGAAGAGATTATTAGCTGTCACAAACTTTGCCCAATTTTTCAGTTCGATCTTATGTCCAATGGAGCAGTGCCCCCATCCTCTCAACTCACAAAGGTTTGCAGCCCATTCAGGTCACTAATTTCATGGCATGTTCAAAAATCTGTTGGACTTTTCTGAGGATGTTACAAACAATATAGAACCAATTGATGTGGTATTTTTGGATGTTTATTAGATTCTCCCACACAGGAAGTTAGTAAATGAAATTAGAGCACCTGCAAAAGGGTTAATGCACTGTATTGAGGGTTGATTAAGAGACAGAGAACAGAGAGTAGGATTAAATGGGTCCTTCTCAGGTTGGCAGGCTGTGACTAGTGCGGTACCGCGAGGATGAGTACTCAGCCGCAAACAAGCTGTTAACAATCTATACCAGTGATTTGGATGAAGACGAAATGTAATATTTCCAAGTTTGGAATGACATAAAAGATGTGAGGAGGATGCAAAGAGGATGCGAGGGGATTCAGACAGGCTAGGTTAGTGGGCATAAAAATGGCAGATGGAATATAATAACGGATAAGTGCAAGGTTGGAGGAGAGAGGTGCAGAATGTTTCTTAAATGCTGAGAGATTGGGAAATGCTAATGTCCAAAGGGATCTGCATATTCTTGTTCATGAGTCACTAAAAGTTAACATAGAAGTGCTGCAAACAATCAGGAAGGCAAATAGTATGTTGGCCTTCATTGCAAGAGGATTTGAGTACAGGATTAAAGATGTCTTGCTCCAGTTGTATAGAGCCTTGGTGAGACCATACTTGGAGTATTGCATGCAATTCAGCTCTTATATAAGGAAGGATGTACTTGCCATAGTGCAGCAGAGAATTTACCAGAGAAGATAGGACTTACATTCTACATAGTTTAGAAGAATGAGAGGGCATTTCATTGAAATATATAAAGTTCTTTAAGACTGTGACACAGTAGATGTGGATAGGACTTTTCCTATGACTGGGCAGGTCCCACTAGAGTAGGTCCAGAAAATCCTGGTCATATCCTCTGCAGCAAATGGTATTTCTTTTTGAAGAAATCTTTTGCTGATACATAGAAATGACCAGAGAAAATTAGTGAGTAGTTTGTAATTGACCACATGGTAGATGCCATAACCAGTGTTGAAACTGAGTCATACATGGCCAATATGATTTTATAAAAATTCTTAAATGAGTGTGGGTGTTACTGGCAAGGCCAGCATTTACTGTTCTTGTGAAGGTCTTTTCATGAATTGCTGCAGTCCTCCTGGTGCAAGTACATCCACAGTTTTTTCAGACATTCACAATGCCGTTCAGACCTGTCCTTATTTGCTGTAGGAGTACTACAATTTGAATCAGTAGCCTTGAACATTAGTGAGAGAAAAAAATCCATGCTTACTTTTCCCATTTCCAGTGACCACTGAGCAAATCATGTTGCATTTGGAGAAAAATGTCCTTCCTCTTAGAATCAAATGTTCTTACAGTCAGACTTTTCAGAACAAAATAATTACAATGTAGAATAAATTATTTGGACCTAGAGATTTAAGGAGGTCATGCAGGAATCGGGTTATTGGGAATGCAGAGCCTTATGGTGGAGATCTCAAGATGCTGCATGATGGGTGATCATGAGTAGGCAGAGGTACCAGTCAACTCAAATGGACAATAGAAGTGTGTTGTATTTACAATGTTAGGGGCTGGGGACAGATGATTGTGTGGATGGCAAAGGCTCGGCGTGTACAGTAGAGTTTTGCCTTATTTCGGGTGACGGGATAGCCCAGGAAGATGAAGATGGAGAGGCGATGTGCAAACTCTTGAGGATTGTTGCAAATGTGGTGTTATTACACATGATTAAAGTGCATGTGAACTACATTTACAAAAGTTTGATGTGTGTGACTGTCAGAATGGATGTCATTGAATAGCTGCAGGGCATCCTGAGAGTGGAGGGTGATGTTAGAGGTTATGATACATGTTGGTTCCAAAGATATAGATGCAGTGAGGAATGAGGCCTTGCATCAAGAATTCAGGGAGTTAGGTGGTAGCTTAAAAAGCAGCACTTGTAATCTCTGGATTACTCCTGGTGCCAGTGCTAGCAAGTATAGAAATGAGAAAATAGTACAGAAGAATGCGTGGCTCAAAAGTTGGTGCATGAGGAAGGGATTAGATTCCTGGATCACTGGGACTATTTCTGGGTAAGGTGGGGCATGCGTTGGGGCCAACATCCTAGCAGGTAGGTTTGCTAGTGCTGTTGGGAGGAATTTAAACTAGTCTGGCAGGCGGAGGACACAGAACATTCAGACATCAGTTATGTTAAGTATAAAGAGGGTCAGGCAAGCTGGGTGGTCTTTAATGCTAAGAGTATAAAATAGGTAAGAATGATGAGTTTAGGGCGTGGATTGACACTTGGAAGTGTGATATTGTTGCCATCACAGGAATATGGTGAGGGAAGAGCAGGACTGGCAACCCAACATTCCAGATATAGGATCATTAGGTGAGACAGAGAGGGTGTAGAAAGAGAAGTAGTGTTGCATTCTTAATTAGGGAGTCAATTCTGCAATAAGGAATGATACCATCTTGGAAGGGTCTTCAAGTGGGACTTTATGGGTAGAACTTAAGAATATAAAGGGGGCAGCCACATTACCGAAATGTATTCCAAGTCCATGGAGATAGAGGAGCAGCTCTGTAAACATTTCACTGAGATTTGTAAGAATAATAATTGGGTATTATATTCAGGGATTTCAACTTACCCAATGTAAATTGCGATAGTTGCAATGTAAAGGGTTTAGGAGGAGTGGTTTTCCTAAAATGTATCCAGGGGAGTTTTTTTAATATCAGTGTGTAGAAGGCCCAACAAGAAATGCTGAAGTGCTAGATGAGCACTTGGTACATCATAACATTCAAGGCTATGGGCCAAGGATCAGTTGGGAGTTCAGAAGTTGTCAGACTCAGGGCCAAAGAGTCTGTTCTGCACTGTATGATTCTATGGGTCTGGGAACAAAACCAGACAAGTGTTCATCCTGGCAAGGGAGAGCATTTTAGTGATAGCAACTGCAACACCATAAGGTTCAATTTGTTATGGACAAGGAGAAAGATGGCCTGCAAAAAATGGCTTTGGATTGGGGAAAGGAAGAATTTATTAAAGTAAAGCAGGATCTATAGAAATCATAGAAACTCTACAGTACAGAAAGAGGCCTTTTGGCCCATCGAGTCTGCACCGACCACAATCCCACCCAGGCCTTAGCCCCATACCCCTACATATTTACCCACTAATCCCTCTAACCTGCACATCTCAGGACACTAAGGACAATTTTAGCATGGCCAATCAACCTAACCCTCACATCTTTGGACTGTGGGAGGAAACCGGAGCACTTGGAGGAAACCCACGCAGACACGAGGAGAACGTGCAAGCTCCACACAGACAATGACCCGAGCCGGGGATTGAACCCAGGTCCCAGGAGCTGTGAAGCAGCAGTGCTAACCACTGTGCTACCGTGCCGCCCATCTAGACAAAATTGACCGGGAATAGCTCTTTGTGGGTAAGTTTACAGCAGAGCAGTGGGTCGGGGGGATTCAGAAAGGAATCAAAGACATTTCTGGTCCGCCATGTTTCCTGCAGGGTAAATGTAGGAGCAATAAATTCATTAATCCCTGGATGTCGAGGACAATTCAGGACTGGATAAGGAAGAAGAGAAAGACTTTTAGCAAGTCCAAAGGGAGCAATTCAACTGCAGCCCTAGAAGAAGTGCAAGTAGGAACTTAAAAAAGCAATTAGAAGAGCAAAGAGGGGACATGAAAAGTGACTTGTGATCAAGATTAGGGAGGATCCTAAAACATTCTATAAATACATTAAGGGGAAGATATTAATCAGGGATGGACTAGGGCTGATTAGAGATCAAGGAGGCAATCTGTTTGTAAAACCACAGAACATTGGAAAGGTGTTAAACTAATATCTCTTTTCAGTCTTCACTGAGGAAGCAGTGAACATAGTTACAGAATTCAGGAAAAGGGACTGTGAGGAACTTGACAAGTACAGGAATAGAATGGGAACAGAGGGATATGGTGCCCAGAAGGTTAGGGGGTTTTAGTCCAGTCAGGCAATATGGTCGGTACAGGCTTGGAGGGCTGAAGGGCCTGTTCCCGTGCTGTTTTTCCCTAGAGCAGAGGAGGCTGAAGGAGAATCTGATAGAGGTGTACAAAATTATGAGAGGCATACATAGCATTAATTGTATTCCTCATGGCACAGGTGTCTACGACCAGAGGGCATAAGTTTAAGGTGAGGAGTAAATGGTTTAGAGGGATGATTCTGAGGTTTTTTTTCACCCAGAGGGTGATGGAAATATGGAATGTTTTGCCTGAGAGAGTGGTGGAGGCAGGTAATCTCACAACATTTAAGAAGCATGTGGACGAGCACTTAAATCATCAAGGCATACGGACCAATTGGTGGCAAATAGGACTAGCACAGATTGGTATTTGATGGTCGACATAGACATGATAGACCTAAGAAAACTTTTTAATATGCCGTATGTCTCTAGGAAGCAATTGATGCTGCACTTTCATCTCTTTCTTTTACTGCATGCTCCAGAATTTTTCAGGAAGCCGTTGTTCAAAATTTGAATATTGCAGAGGTCCAATATTGTTCTGTACGCAGGTATAATCATGTGGTACACCAAGAAGCAATTGGTTTTTATTTTAAGACGTGTTACAAAGAATTAGTATAAAGGGGAATGTGGTTGAATGCAGTTTAGTGATTTATCAAACAGCCATTCAAGAGCTAAGCTAAAATTGGCTTGCACTACTCTTTAAGCACATGTTAAGTAATGATGGCAACGCACTGCTGTTAAGGTAGGTGATGGAGTGCGCAGAAAGTCTTCTAACAAATGGATAACTGAGTTCTCAATCAAGGTTGAAAGCCCAAGGGGAAAAATGCTTTGCTTGACTCTTTCTCTCTTAGATCTATTTCTCAATTGCTCCATATTTATTTACACAAAATAAAGAGGTATCAAGTACTTGCAGTTTCCACTATTGATGCTTTAACAAAAAACAGAAAATGCTGGAATATCTCAGCAGGCCTGACAGCATCTGTAGGGGGTGAATAGATTCAACATTTCAAGTCTAGATAACCCTCTGTCAGAGCTGATACTTTAAAAGCAGGTTAATTGACATTTTTATAAGGCAGAAGTAAAATAAGTTTTTGTAAGAAAGTTAAGAATAAATTACTTTTTGATAAGGTTTTTATTAGATTATTGTTCTCTGGTTCATTGGTTCTTGTACAGTCTGTGTACTGGGTAAATGGGCATTGAAATATCATAAATTGGCATGGAGGGGCCATTGGGGCTGGTGGCTGAGGATAGCTGCCATGGGAGACATGGGTAAGATCCTTTGAAGTTATCTTTCAAAAGGTTCCCTCATCAAAATGATGGTTAAGGTAGTTCAAAAAGGCCACCAACCATGCCTCATTGAACAGTTGGCATGGATGCACAAAAATTGCAGAGGGATAGGAGATGTCTGTCCCTTCACTGGAGCTGGCTTGGTCAGGGATGCAAGACACCAACTCACGACTTGCACCACTCAATGCCTGGATGCGACCTGAGAGCACCAGGACTTACAGAATTGAGTCCCAGCTGCAAATTTTAAAAGTCATCAGAGTCTCCCTGACGTTGCAAAAATCCAGCCCCACTGTGTCTGATCCAGTTTCAATTGATGCTTTTCACAGCAGGTATAATATTACAGTTCTATTGAGTCCAATGAGGGATTGTCAAGTTTTTTACAACTACAAATTCACAGTGTGGTATTGCTTCTGTTCAGAAATTCACTTACCACACAACCACATTTATATTCCTGGCTGTAATGTTGTTCATTCTATCGTCTTAAAAGATCAAGGAAGGTCACCCGAGGACACAACATAACTATGAAAATGATGATTGCAGAAAAGAGAAGTAATGAATATTAAGACTCCCTGGTTGACTATGCTCACATCTTATATGACAATGAGGTAGCATTGACTTTGTCTTAGATTGAGACAAGAGTCCTTTTGTTACACTTCTCTTCCCAGCTCATCAGGCAGATTCACTTTTCAAACTAAATTTTCAAGCTTGCCAGCCAGGGTAATCTTTTGTTTTTCCTTCCATTGATATAACGCCTTTTCTAAGCAAAGCACTTCTTGCTAAAAATAGTAAACTTCAGCAAACTTGAAATGCTTCCTTTTTTCAAGATTGGCTGAATTTCAAATTTTAAAAATGATGTACAAGGCATCGTGTGTAGTTTATCTTGGCTTCATTACTGATGATCTATAACAGTATTATAGTGTTTGAGGAAGTGTGCCCATTGGGTTTTGATAATTAAATCAAACCTATATGTCGCTGTGTTATAAATTGATTTAGGCTTTGGTACAGTTTCAAAGTACTGAAGGATCAGTTCTAGCAAATAGAATACTTCAGCTGTTTCATTTTGTGCTTTTGAAACTGGAAGCAGAGCAGTGAGCAGGTGTCCAGTTGGCCAGATGTTTTGCTTCAAATAGGCAAGCATCAGTGTGCGAGCTACACACACTCACATGTAACCTAGAAGCCCACTCCAAGGAAAAGCAACCAAGAAAAAGTTAAAATTGATTTAAAATTAACTTTTGATTTATTTGTTTATGAGATGTAATGCTGCTGGCCATGGCCAGCATTTATTGCCATCCCTAGATGCCCTTCTGCAGTGTTGGTGAACCACTTTCCTGAACTGCTGTTGTCCATGTTGTGTACAGCGCTGTTAGGAAGGGAGTTCCAGGTTTTAATTCAATTACAATGAAGGAATGGGAATATTTTTCCAAGCCACAATAGTGTGAGAAATGGAGGAGAACTTGCATGTGGTTATGTTCCCATCCATTTGCCTCCTGTGTTCTTGCGTGAAGGTGCGTGAAGTCATAAGTTTGATAGGTGATGTTGAAGGCATCTTGGAAAGTTGCTTTAGTGCATCTTGCAGATGGTTAACACTGCTCACTGCTATCACTGTGCACCGGTGCAGCAGAGAGTGATATCTTAGATGGATGGAGTGCCAGTCAAACAAGCTGCTTTGTCTTGGATGTTAAGTAATGTTGTTTGATAGACTCGATGTTGCCGTCCATCGCTTTGCTGATGAGCAATGACTGGATTTGTCCTGCTTTCTCTGGACAGGACATACCTGGGTAATATTTCCATATTGCTGGTAGATGCCAGTGTTGTGGCTGTAGTGGAACAGCTTGGCTAGGGACATAGCTGGTTCAGGAGTGAACTGAATTGAATTAATACTTTTACGTCTGATGCTGAGGCCTCAGTAAAAGACAATGGATGAATCATCCACTTGGCACATGTGTCTGCAGATCGTTTCAAATGCTTCTGTTTTGTCAGCCTTCTTGTGCTGTGCTCTGCTATCATTGAAGATGATGTTCTTGGAGTCTCTGCCTTCAATTAATTGTTTAATTTTCACCATCATTCATGGTTGCACCTGGCAAGATTGTCGAGCTTTGATCTGATCCAGTGGTTGTGGAATCACTTGGCTCTAACTCATACTGATTTCACTGAATGCATGAACTCCTGTGTTGTCGCTCCAGGTTTTACCTCATTTTTATGTATATCAAGTGCTGCTCCTGACATGGTAGAATGGGGGATGAGAGAGTGTGGTTGAATACAGTTCTGCTGCTGGTGGCCCAGGGCACCACCTGGATACTGGATATTTCATTTGATTTTATTATTTGATCTTTCTGTCATGGTTCAAAACAATGGCTTGCTGGGCTATTTCAGAGCACAGTTTTGCTGTGGGTTTAAGAACATAAGAACATAAGAAATAGGAGCAGGAGTAGGCCATCTAGCCCTTCGAGCCTGCCCTGCCATTCAATAAGATCATGGCTGATCTGAAGTGGATCAGTTCCACTTGCCCGCTTTCTCCCCATAACCCTTAATTCCCTTGTCTATCAATAACCTATCTACCCGTGACTTAAATATATTTAGCGAGGTAGCCTCCACCACTTCAACAGGCAGAGAATTCCAGAGATTCACCACCCTTTGAGTAAAGAAGTTCCTCCTCAACTCTGATCGAAACTGTCCCCCACCCCCCCCACTTATCTTGAGTCTGTGCCCTCTAGTCCTGCTAAGCAGGAAGAATCTCTCTACCTCTACCCTATCCATCCCCTTCATTATCTTATACGTCTCTATAAGATCCCCCCTCATCCTTCTAAACTCTAACGAGTACAGACCTGGCCTATTTAGTCTCTCTTCATAGGCCAACCCCCTCATCTCCAGTATCAGCCTAGTGAACCTCCTCTGCACTCCCTCCAAGGCCAATATATCCTTCTGCAAGTGCGGCGACCAAAACTGCACACAGTACTCCAGCTGTGGCCTCACCAGTACCCTGTACAGTTGCAGCAAGACCTCCCTGCTTTTATATTCTATCCCCCTCGCTATAAAGGCCAACATTCCATTAGCCTTCTTGATCACCTGCTGCACCTGCAGACTGGGTTTTTGCGACTCATGCACAAGGACTCCCAGGTCCCTCTGCACCGTAGCATGCTGCAGCTTTTTGCCCTTTAAATAGTAATCCCTCCTACTATCATTTCTGCCAAAGTGGATAACCTCACAGTTGCTAACATTATACTCCATCTGCCAGTTCCTCGCCCACTCGCTCAGCCTATCCAGATCTCTCTGCAGACTTGAAGTCACATTTGAATCGGCTAAGGATGGCCATGAAGGACATGAGTTACTAAGTGTTCTTTTCATAACAATATTGCAACTTTGTGGTCATGACTGAGACTGGCGTCTTCTTCCAGATTTATTTAATTAACTGAGTTTCCAGTGAACTCGTTTAGGTGTTTGGATTAATAGTCCTAAAAAAAACTTTCAAGTCAGGAAAGGCATTCACAGCAAATGTTATTAGCTTGTTAGCTTTTGTCAGGGCAGTCGTTGTTCAAGTTTGTTCAAACTTTGGCAGCAGCAGTGCGGCAGGGACAGCTATAATTGGGGAAGCAGCCATTTGAGGCGATTCATTCCAAAGAATTAACATTATGTTCTTGAAAGATGCATTTTACTAAAGCATCACTCAAAAAGCCTGACTGACTGAAAACGAGCCTTATTTAAAAGGGGACATGAATAGTAAGAGGAAAGTGAATGATTTGCAGGCGTGAATTTGATACACATCTACTCTTTGTTAGTTAATGAGCCATTTCTGAATAGATCTGAAGAAATAAAAGGGGACAGCAATATTTAATAAAAGTAGCTCATGTATGTTCTAATGTTGTGCTTAATGAATGGTGCCAGGAAAAGTGTTTTATAGAGTTCTGAATATAAATAACAGACCAATAATTTTGGTTATTTTTAAATTGCTTTGGAATATACCTGGCTGGCTGGAATGATTTTTTAAAAAAATACAGATATGTAAAGGTCAGTTGCTTTTACTTCAACAGATGAGAAATAAAAGGAAATGAAGTTGGGAAAGTGAAAAGAAATGAAGAAATTGCCATTTAAAATGTAGAACATTACATCATTATTTAGAAGGATGTCAGTAATCATGTTGTTTTCTTAATGAACTTTACAGTCATTTGATAATGTATTTTCAGTGAAGTAGGTTCACCTGCATAATCTGAGTGCTGCTGCCAAACTTTCATGTGATGATTAAAATCAAGTCCTAGTCAATGTGGTAATGGTGACCACCTGAGATTGTTTCACCTGGCCTGAAAAATCTCTCCCTCCAGAAATTGCTGTGGTTGTTCCTGATTTGAAGATTGCATCTGATTAAAATGTTTTATTTTCATAAATGCTCTGAGAGATGAAATGACTGTTCAATTACATTTGTGAACAAAGAGCTAGGATACGACATATTGTAGGGCAGGTATTGTGCACAATTTTGTAGATCAATTTATTGGAGCTGGTCAAGTGCAAGCTTGTTCACCCTCTCAATAAGGACTTCTCCGGTGTGTTTAGATCAGTACATCCATTTTCTTCAGCATATCCTGACCAACTAAATTATAAAGGCACAGGTAGTATGGATCTTGCATTTGAACAGATGTTGCACAAAAGATATAACGCAGTCACCATTGGATTTTCACAGCAACTCAATTTTAATAAGTTTCCCACTATATTGAGCGGATAAAAGAACTGTAAACATTTTTTAAAAAGCAGGAAATGTCACTGAGCAACTGTCTCTTGGTTATTAGCAGTTACGTCCAGAATTTCGTTGCTAATATAATTGCATCTTAATCAGGTGCAACATCTGAAAGAAATGCAAAATGTTAATTAGTGCTATTTGATCACTGCAGGCAAGTGTCTCTGTTAAGTGTGGACAGTGCAATTGGTGGGGACAGTATGGAATTCTTGTTTAGTTCATTACTTATTATTGTCTCAAATATCTGTTCTCCCCTTTCGACTTTTGAAAATTTTGACTGCTCACTGAGGGCAGTAATTATTCTCTAGTATTGATTCAAGTGGGTGGCACACTGGTTAGCACTGCTGCCTCACAGTGTCGGGGACCTGGGTTAAATTCTCACCTTGGGTGGCTATCTGTGTGGAGTTCTCCCATGTCCATGTGGGCTTCCTCTGGGTGCTCTAATTTCCTCCCACAGTCGAAAGATATGCAGGTTAGGTTGATTGGCCATTGACCTTTAGTACCCCAAGGTGTGTAGGCTAGATGGATTAGCCATGGGAAATGTGTTGGGGGTATGGGGATAGGGCGGGGGAGAGGGTCTAGGTAATATACTCTGCCAGAGAGTCAGAGGCTGAATGGGACGATTGGCCTCCTGTAGTGATTCTATGATTCTGTTCAAATGTTTGCTTGTCATGTGGGGGGGCCTTATGTTGAATGCTGATAGGTTATATGCTTCTTTTCACTGAAGACATTTTTTCTGGGAAACCACAAGTTTATCTTCCTTACATCTAGGGAAACATTGACCAAACTTCCAACTGTGTGGAATGAATTAAAGCCTGAAAACCAGAATAGGTTGAACACATGTTAGGAAGTATGTCCTCAATGAAACACACTAGTCCACATTTACTAGTCCACGTTCTCCAAGGCGGCCTTTATGACATACGACAACGCAGAGTTGCTGAGCAGAAACTGATAGCCAAGTTCTGCACACATGAGGACGGCCTCAGTTGGGATCTTGGGTTCTTGTCACACTATTTGCAACCCCCATGACTTGCCTGGGCTTGCAACATCTCACTTACTGTCCTGTCTGGAGACAATACACATCTCTTTAACATATGCTTAATGCTGTCTCCACTCACATTGTCTGCACCTTTAAGACTTGATTAGCTTTAAAAACTCGCATTCTAATCAGTATTCTGTAAACTGAGTGTGTGCCTTTATACATTCTGTTTGTGATCAGAACTCCCCACTCATCTGACGAAGGGGCAAAGCCCCAAAAGCTAGTGGTGTTTGCTATCAAACTTTGTTGGACTTTAACCTGGTGTTGTGAGACTTCTTACTGGGGAGTCCAGAACCAGGCGGCACAATTTCAAAATAAAGGGAATGCCACTTCGGCCCGAGATGAGGAGAAATTTCATTGCATTGAGGATTGTGAATTTTTGGAAAACTCTACCCCATGGACTGTGGAAACATAGTCATTGAATGTGTTTAAAGCAGAGATTGATAGGTTTCTGATTAACAATGTCAGTGGTTGTGAGATAGTGTATGTGTAAAAGGCTTTGAAATGCCCTATCAGCCATGATCATACTGAATGGTGGCACAGGCTTGATGGGCAGAAATTTCCTATCTCCATTTGTATCCCCTTTTCTATCCTGTCTGAAGACCTGGATGTGGAACAGCCAGGTTTTCAATTCTGGCCTTCTTTAAATCATATTTGAGTAATAGCTATGATACCATACTTCCAAATGTCTACTTGTGCCCTTCGCTTAACTGTCTTAATCATTGTGCTCCTTGCATTATCTATACCACTAATCAGTGAACAACTTCTTGATTGCCTGCTTTCTCCCTTATCAGTACTCATTTACTGATGGTATACCTTGTATTTTTTGGATTTGTACCTTTTCCTTCTGGATCTATACTCATATTTCCACCCCAGTAACAAGCTAATTTAACCTTGCCCAACAGCAGAAACAAAATGTATGAAATATATCACTATTCCTTCATTGTCATTGGGTCAAATTCCTAGAATTCCCTCCCTAACAGCACTGGGTGTACCTCCATCATATGGACTACAGTAATTCATGATGACAGCTCATTCTCACCTTCTCAAGGACAATTAGGAATGAGCGATAAATGCTTGCCAAGCTAGCAGAGCCCACATCCCTTGAATAAAGGAATACAGCATGGAAACAGGCTCTTCAGCCCAACTTGTCCATGCTGCTCTTTTTTTTAAAACCTGTAAGTTAATCCCAATTGCCCGCATTTGGCCCATATCCGTCTTTCCCCATCTTAGCCATGTTTTTTAAAAGACAAAATTGTACCTGCCTCTACTACTACCTCTGGCAGCTTATTTGTGTGAAAAAAATTTCCCCTCTGGACATTTGTATCTCTGCCCTCTCACCTTAATCCAATACCCCCTAGTTTTAGATCCCCCTACCTTTGGAAAAGGTATTGACTATTCAGCTGATCTGTGCCCCTCATTAGACCTCTATAAGATCACCCCTCAGCCTCCTATGCTCCAGAGAAAAAGGTCCCAGACTATCCAGCCTTTCCTTATAACTCAATCCATCAAGACCCGGTAGCATCCTAGTAAATCTTTATTGCGCTTTTTCTAGTTTAATAATATCCTTTCTGTAATAGGGTGACCAGAATTGCATACTGTATTCCAAGTGTGGCCATACCAATGTCTTGTACAATTTCAACAAGATGTCCCAACTCCTGTATTCAATGTTCTGGCTAATGAAACCAAGCATGCCAAGTGCCTTCTTTACCACTCTGTCCACCTGTGACTTCACTTTCAAGGAACTATGAACATATACTCCTAGATCCCTTTGTTCTGTAACTCTCCCCAGTGCCCTACTGTTAACTGAGTAAGTCCTACCCTGGTTCAATCTACCAAAATGCATCACATCGCATTTGTCTAAATTAAACTTCATTTGCCATTCATCAGCCCGCTGGCCCAATTGATCAAGATCCTGTTGCAATTGGAGATAACTTTCTTCACCAACAATATTAGTGTTATCTGCAAACTTGCTAACCATGCCCCCTATATTCTCATCCAAATTATTAACATAAATGACAAATAACAGTGGATCCAGCACTGATCCCTGATGCACATCGCTGGTCACAGGCCTCCAGTTTGAAAAACAACTCTCTACAACCACCCTCTGGCTTCTGTCAAGAAGCCATTTTGTATCCATTTAGGTACCTCACCCTGAATCCTGTGAGATTTAACCTTATGTGGTACCTTGTCAAAGGCCTTGTCTTTATCAAGACCTTAATTTACCTTCTTGGTTACCGCTTCAAAAAACTCAATCAAATTTGTGAGACATGATTTTCCACTCACAAAGCCATGCCGACTGTCCCTAATCAGTCCCTGCATCTCTAAATGCCTGTAGATCCTGTCTCTCAAAATACCTTCCAACAATTTACCCATCACAGATGTGAGGCTCATTGGCCTGTAGTTCCCAGGCTTTTCCCTTAAAGGCACAATATTTGCGACCCTCCAATCTTCAGGCACTTCACCCGTGACTATCAATGATTCAAATATCTTGGCTAAGGGACCCACAATTTCCTCCCTAGCCTCCCTCATCATGAACCTGACTTCATCAGGTCCCGGGGATTTATCAATCTTGCTGCGCTTTAAGACTTCGCGCACCTCCTTCTCTGTAATACGTACACTCCTCAAGATATCACTATTTATTTCCCCAAGTTCCCTAACACCTATGCTTTTCTCAAGAGTAAATGCTGATGAGGAATATTCATTTAGGATCTCACTCATCTCTTGAAACATAAAAATGACCAGCTCCCTCAGCTGATGGATTAGTTGAACATGTTGAACAGCAGTTACATGAAGCATTGAGGAGAGCAAGTCTAACAAATATACTTTGGATGGGCACCTCACTGGTGGCACAGGAGTGGCTAGGCAGCACGACTGACCGAGCTGACCATTTGCTGCATGACTGACCGAGCTGACCATTCGCTGGAGGTAGGCCTGCGTCAGAGGATGAGATAATAACAGAAGGGAAAAAAATCAGCTTGACCTCATGCTCATAGAAATGCAGGCCACAAATGCAATCTATTCATGACAGTATTCATAGGAGCGACTGTAACACAGTCCTCATGGAAACAAAGTTCTTTCTCCACATCCAGGATACCCTCCATCATGATGCAAGGCATTACCAACATGCAAAAAAAGAGTCAGAACGGATGGACGGTCCAAAACCTGGCATCCATGAAGCATTGTTGGCCTTCGGCAGCAGCAAAACTATTAAGCTGGAATTGTCAACCTTGTATCTCTCACCCTACCACAATTATCAAGACAGTCAAATCTAGCAGCCTAGCAGGGAAGACAGTGGAACAGCAATGGCAAGAGTTTTTGAGAGTTATTCGGGAGGAACAGAAATTCATCCAAGAAGGGGGAAATCATGCTAAGGGGAGGATGAGGCATCCATGGCTGATGAGGGAAGTCAAGGACAACATAAAAAAAAAGAAAACGCATTCGAGGTGGTGAGGATTAGTGGGAAGCCAGAGGATTGCGAAACCTTTAAAAGCGAACAGAGGTCAACTAAAAAAGCAATAAGGGGGGCTGAGATGAATTATGAGTGTAAGCTAGCTAGTCATATAAAAGAAGATAGGAAGAGATTTTTCCCAATATATAAGAAACAAAAATAGACATTGGACAACTGGAAAATGAGGCTGGTGAAGTAATAATAGGAAACAAAGAAACAGCAGAGGAACTGAATAATTACTTTGCATCAGTCTTCACGGTGGAAGACACGAGTGGGATGCCAAAGCTCCAGGAGAATCGGGGGCACAGATGAGTGTAGTGGCCGTTGCTCGGGAGAAGGTTCTGAGCAAACTGAAAGGTCTGAAGGTGAATAAGTCACCTGGACCAAATGGACTACACCCCAGGATTCTAAAAGAGATAGCTGAGGAAATTGTGGAGGCATTGGTGGTGATCTTTGAGGAATCACTGGAGGCAGGGAGGGTCCCAAAGGACTGAAAAGTAGCTAATGTAACACCACTGTTTAAGAAGGGAGGGAGGCAGCAGACTAGGAAATTATAGGCCAGTTAGCCTGACTTTGGTCATTGGCAAGATTTTAGAGTCCATTATTAAAGATGAGATCGCAGAATATTTGAAAGTGCGTGATAAAATGGGCTTAAGACAGCACGGTTTCATCAAGGGGAGGTCATGTCTGACAAATCTGTTAGAGTTCTTTGAGGAGGTAACAAAGAGAACCAGTGGACGAGATTTATTTAGATTTCTAGAAAGCATTTGACAAGGTGCTGTACAGGAGACTGTTAAATAAGTTAATAGTCCATGGTGTTAAGGGTAAGATTCTGGAATGGATAGAGGATTGGCTGACTGGCAGAAGGCAGAGAGTGGGGGTAAAGGGATCTTAGGATTGCAGCCAGTGATTAGTGCTGTGCATCAGAGGTTGGTGGTGGGATCACAACTTTTCCCAACATACATAAATGATTTGGAAAAAGGAACTGAAGGCACTGTTGCTAAGTTTGCAGATGATACAAAGATATGTAGAGGGACACGTAGTATTGAGGAAACAGGAGGGCTGCAGAAGGACTTGGACAGGCTAGGAGAGTGGGCAAAGAAGTGGCAGGTGGAATATAATGTGGAAAAGTGTGAGGTTATGCACTTTGGAAGGAGGAATGGAGGCATAGGCTTTTCTAAAAGGGGAAATGCTTAGGAAATCAGAAACACAAAGGGACTTGGGAGTCCTTCAAGATTCTCTTAAGGTTCACATGCAGGTTCAGTCAGAATTAAGAAGGCAAATGCAATGTTGGCATTCATGTCGAGAGGGCTAGGATACAAGAGCAGGGATGTACTTCTGAGGCTGTATAAGGCCCTGGTCAGACCCCATTTGGAGTATTGTGAGCAGTTTTGGGTCCCCTGTCTAAGGATGGATGTGCTGGTCTTGGAATGGGTCCAGAGGAGGTTCACAAAAATGATTCCTGGAATGAAGAACTTGTCATATGAGGAATGGTTGAGGACTCTGGATCTTTATTTGTTTAAGTTTAGAAGGATGAGTGGGGATTTTATTGAAAGTTACAGGATACTGCGAGGCCTGGATAGAGTAGACGTGGAGAGGATGTTTCCACTCGTAGGAAAAACTAGAATCAGAGGGCACAACCTCAGACTAAAGGAACAATCCTTTAAAACAGAGATGAGGAGGAATTTCTTCAGCCAGAGAGTTGTGAATCTGTGGAACTCTTTGCCACAGAAAGTTGTAGGGGCCAGGTCATTGAGTGTCTTTGAGACAGAGATGGATAGGTTCTTGATTAATAAGGGAATCAGGGGTTATGGAGATAAGGCAGGAAAATGGGGTTGAGAAAAATATCAGCCATGATTGAATGGCGGAGCAGACTCGATGGACTGAGTGGCCTAGTTCTGCTCCTGTGTCTTATGGAAATTTTCACTTTTTTCTTACTGGTACCTGAAATAGAGAAAAGAGTATTATTGATTGACCTGGC
Source organism: Carcharhinus amblyrhynchos (assembly GCF_965287045.1). NCBI lineage: Eukaryota > Metazoa > Chordata > Chondrichthyes > Carcharhiniformes > Carcharhinidae > Carcharhinus > Carcharhinus amblyrhynchos. The sequence continues at coordinate 28,107,827 of NC_137328.1, read as the reverse complement.
AGGCTCATTCATTAATGATCACTCACAGTCATTGTCCTCATGCTGTCTGTGTTTACTGGATGCACTCTCAGTAGCTTGTTGGGGAAGGCCAATCTCACCTTCCACTCAGGAATGATCCTTGTCTTCACCAGCAAGCTCTATGGCTTTTTCCTCAAACAGAGCGTCTGCAACCTGAAGGTTTCTCCATCAATTCTGTCTCTCAGCTATTATGTGAGTTCTTGTCCTGCAGAAAGACAGATGGATTCACTGTGAGGACTGTGGATGAAAGAACAGGTCAGAAACTTGCATACCTGTTGCGTGTGCTGAGCCCTCCCCAGTACTGAAGTAAGACACTGTTTGTGCAGGAACTTACATGAGACGGTGAGATTCAAATGGCTGGTAGACATTTAGTGTCGATGCGTCATCTGCTGATTGGGTGTGACATCCCTTTGGATTTTAACCGTTAGATTGCCTGATGCACCTGAGGAGAGTGTGTGTTTGGAGTGAGTAGAAATTTTACTTCGCTTGGCAGAACTGAGTAAATCATTCATTCTTTCTTGATGCTGCAGCGAGGTCCTTCTTGGATTGCCACAGCACTAACCTCCCCAGTGACAACCTTCCAGGCTGGTATGGTCAAGTGGGAGGACTTCCTGATCATATCTTGAGGAAAGCGGACCTCCTGCCTTTCCTGGACAGCTTATTGGAGAATTCCCAGAGAGGCTTTGCTGAACCATGAGTAGAAGGTTTGGTTTTTATTAGGGACCATTGCATTCCAGTGCAACACAACACCTGGCCTGCAGCGAGTGAATGTCTGTTCAGATGCTTTTTAAATATAGTGACAGAACATTCAGCCCCATGAGATAAGAGTGGGTTTGGGTGAGCAAATCCCTGCCAGCCCTACCATCAGATTCACTGAGCTCCTCTCAAATGCATAAATTGAGCTGAAAAGTGGAAGATTGCTCATGTTCAGCCATCCCACTGCCCACTGGGATTCGTGTCAACTTCCCCTCCTACCAGCGGATGTAATCCCCACAACAGAAAATTTTACTCAGTATGTGTGCGTATTGAGGAATTAAATTTAAAGCAACCCAGCAGCAAAGTCTATTTACTTAAAAGGAAAAGGTTGGTTTATTTCACTCTATTGCTCTGGAAGTCACCTAAGCAAGATAAAGTTAATAATGCATAGTGACGCAAAGGTTAGTGGCAAATTGACAAATAGACAAATAATACTTTTAAACCTGATTTAAGTTCAGTCCATATTTGACGCAGGCCTGATATGTTTTAAGGTGTTGTATTATTGGAAGTGAAGGTCTGGAGAGTGGAGAGATGTCCCAGCAGCTGCGCTGGTTTCCACGGTTGAATTGCCAGAGGTTGCTTTCACAGCTTAGTGAATGGTTTTTTTTTAGTTCTCCTTCAAAGATCTATGGTATGTGGCCTCTTTTCTGCCTGGTTAACTAAACACGACTTCTCCCTCAACAAACCTGTCCTTGCATGTCTTAATTAATCCGCGTTTGTCCAAGCGACTGAAATTTTTGTTTCTAAAGTGTTCCCATTATAAAAGTTCAAACTGGCAGGCTTATAATTTCTGGACTTAGCTTCACGTCATTTTGAGCTAAGGTGTAATATTTGCAGTTCTCTAATCCTCTGCTGTCACCCCTGTCAATGGAGGATTGAAAGATTGTGACCAGTTCCTCTGCAGTTTCCACCCTAACTAACTAATTCTGTATCCATGAATGCCCTGGGAACTTAACAACTTTTAAGTACAGCCCATGTATCCAATAGAGAAAAATTGGAGAATCTCTGTAGTGTAGTAGGAGGCCATTTGCCCCATCGAGTTTGCACCGACCCTCTGACAAAGTGCCTTACCCCGGCCCACTGACCTACCCTTGTTACTCCACTAATTCTCTTAGCCTACAATTTTTAGGATGCTGAGGAGCAATTTAGCATGGCCAATCCACCTAACCTGCACATCTTTGGACTGTGGGAGAAAACCGTAGCACCCGAACAAAACCCACACAGACTTGGGGAGAATGTGCAAACTCCACAAAGACTGTCACCCAATGCTGGAATTGAACCCAGGTCCCTCACGCTGTGAGGCAGCAGTGCTAACCATTCATTGTGCCACTCTGCGTTATCAAATTTTAGCTCATCCAGTGTTTCATCACTCTCCTCTTTGGGCAGTTTCTTCTTCCTTGGCAAAGACAAAAGCAAAATACTTATTGAAAATTGCAACCATGCCCCCTGTCTCCATGCATCAATCTGCCTTTTTGATTCCTAATCAGCCCCACTCCTAATTGTAACAACTTTTCACCGTTTATGTGTCTACAGAAGATGTTGTGATTCCTTTTCATTTTAGCTGCAGTCTTTTCTCATACCACTCTGCTTCTCTTATTTATTTTCTCACTTCCCCTGTAAACGCTGAATGTTCAGACAGATTCTCGATTGCATTATCTAGCTGATAGCTGGCATCCATGTGCTTTTCAAGTTTTATCTCATTCTCTATCAGTGTTGTTGTTGCATATTTAAGTGCATGAATGCTTTAAGAGCCAGACACATGATTTGATGGTGATGTCATTAGAGTGTTGCACAGGCTCCTATTTTAGTTTCTCTTTGGTGCAGCGAGCAGCTTTTCAATAAACTGTTATGTGTTACTTTGAAACTATGGCTAAAATATTACTGCCCTACCCACCGTGGGAATCAAAGTGGGCAAGGGGCAGAACATGGAAATGTCTGTTGACCTCGGGTGGGATTTTCAGGGCAAATGAGGCTGTAAAATCCCAGCCTACATGTGCAAACTGCATATGTTCTATTTTATTTGAAACCTATAACCCCTAATGCCGTTGGACATTACAAAAAGAAAATTGGTGATTTTGTTTCATCAAGATCAACAAGATCCAAATTAGAAGAAAAGTCATTGTGGGTCCTCACATTTTGAATATTAGAAGGCTGGGCAGAAACCATAACAGGATTTAAGATTAAAATGCTAGTGTAGGAAAAGCAAGTAAGAAAAAAGCTCTCTGTAGTTTTAAAAGAAGAGATGTTCTACTGCATGGCTGAGCCCATTCGAAAAGAATAAAATAAATCAAGTCAAAGGTCTCCAGAAGCGGAGTACTGGGGAGATGGAGAAGAATTGCCCAGGATTCTCCCCAAAAAAAGTCGAAGTCCCCAACATGTGGAAAAATGGGAGTAAATCCCACCAGTTTTTTTAGCGTGATTTCCAGAATGAATCTCTGACACTGTGCATCACAGACTGTCTGAGAATGATTCATTCTGGAAATCTGGACTCAGGGCCTATTCCCGCCCAAGAGGCTGGCTGCGTAACACTTAGTGGGTCATTGCACATGCTCTGACCTGGCAGAACGGAGAATGGCATGTGCAATAGCCCCACATTACTGGCATCTGACCACTGGCCATATCCTGATGCAGTCACTCAATGATGACTGTCAGTTGTTGAGATTGGCAATGAAGGGACACACAAGCAATCCTGGATGTACCATACTTGAAGCCAGATGAGATGGATAGTTTGTTTGACAGGCTTGTTTGACTGGCCACATGGTAGCATGTGCCAATCTATGCACTTTTACATTGGACCTTCCTACAGAAACATGCCTTACCGTAATTCCATCGCTCTGCCAGTTGAGGTGCTGCTCATTCCAATATAGAATTGATGGGCCATGCTGTAATTTTCATCCTAATATTGCTCAATCCCAGTGACAGACACCCTAAATGGCTTATAATTGATTGTTTGTGATGTATTGGGTCAGCATAGTTGCGTTTGAACCGTAATCGTTACATCTTCGTTGCCTTGTATTTAACATTCTGCTGGTTTAATATCTCAGTTGAAACCGTGTGTGAATTTTTTGTCAAATCTATCAAACTTGGAGATCTGTTAAGTTCCATTTTTCTGAAGTTAGACAATGCTTTTGGCTTTTTCCCTTCATTTGTATTCATCCTGTCTTTGTGAACACACTGTCATCTAATCAGAGAATTCTGTCATCTGTCTTGATCTTTGCATTCATTTCCGAAATCACACTGCCAGCAATGTTAGTTACCACACTGCTGATCATTCTTGATATGCTATTGTGGATATGCTGCAGTCAACTTGATATATTTGTTTTATTCCTGGCTGTTTGTCGCATGATGTATGTTTTTCAAAAATTTTTTATCCATGCAGCTATTAATGATGCCGATGAATAGCAGGAAAATAACAAAAGAGATCTGATCACTTAGCTGAAGTGGTGTGTGTCACAAGTTCACTGGCATTGCAAAACCTTCACTCTTATGCCCTGTTGTGACTTTAAACCCTTGAATCTGTTAGCTTAGGTGGGCAGAATTGGAAGTGTCTGATATGCTAAGTGGAACCACACATTGCTGAAGGGGCAGGAGGCCAGGGGATAAAACAACTTTTGGTTAAGTTAGAATTCTGAAACCTGAGCTCCAGGACAAACAAGGGAAACCATTTGGTGAATGAGCAACCTTGAGCATGATGTGGAGATGCCGGCGTTGGACTGGGGTAAACACAGTAAGAAGTCTCACAACAACCTTGAGCAGCAAGGAGATCTGCTGTGTGTTTGATGCTGTGAAAAAGAACTGGTAGTCTTAGTTTTCAAATCCGTGACTCTGCCCATGCTTCCTACACCCTACCCTTCCCCATAAAGAAACATGCCTGACTGTACTAGTTCTCATTACATCCAAGCACTTGAGCACATACAAACCTGTGTAAGCTAATTGGCATCCCCATACCTTTTATAGTGTTTCCTTCATTATTTTGAAGGTGATGAATCACATTGAGGAACTATTTAATCAGCCTTCTGATTAAGCACTTTACAACCTTCCGGGCTAAGTTCAACAACTTCAGAGCGTGAACTCTCCCCTCCACTCCATTTCCATTTATTTAATTTTGTTTCCCTTCATTTATCTTACTTATTTTCATTTTTTATACTTTTTTTATTTTTTGAGCTTCCATTTCTTCCTTTTTTTATTATCTAACTTTCCACCTTCTTCAAAGAATAAAAGAAATTACAGCACAGGAACAGGCCCTTTGGCCTTCCAAGCCTGCACCGACCATGCTACCTGACTGAACTGAAGCCCTTTACCCTCTGGGCTTCATATCCCTCTATTCCCATCCTATTCTTATGTTTGTCAAAATACCCCTTAACAGTCACTATCATATCTGCTTCCACTACCTCCCCCAGGAGCAAGTTCCAGGCACACACCACCCTCGGTTTAAAAAAAATTGTCTCATATACCTCCTTTAAACCTTGCCCCTCGCACCTTAAACCTGTGCCCCCGAGTAATTGACTCTTCCACCCTGGGAAAAAGCTTCTGACTATCGACTCTGTCCATGCCCTTCATAATCTTGTAGACTTCTATCAGGTTGCCCCTCAACCTCCATCGTTCTAGTAAAAACAAACCAAGTTTCTCCAACCTCCCCTCATAGCTAATGCCCTCCATACCAAGCAACATCCTAGTAAATCCTCTCCAAAACCTCTTCACTCTTCTGGTAGTGTGGCAACCAGAATTGAACACTAAATTTCCAAGTGCGTCCTACCTAAAGTTCTATAAAGCTGCAACATGACTTGCCAATTCTTAAACTCAGTGTCCCAGCCGATGAAGGCAAGCATGCTGTGTGCCTTTTTGACTAGCTTCTCCACCTGCATTGCCACTTTCCCCTCACCCCACCACAATAGGGGCATCTATTACATGTCTCAGATTAGAACATAGAACATAGAACATTACAGCGCAGAACAGGCCCTTCGGCCCACGATGTTGCGCCGACCAGTTAAAAAACAATGACCCACTAACCTAAACCAATCCCTTTTCGCCCATAAACCTATCCACGGAGTGTCCTTTGACACTCTGCTTACCTTTGTTTAATGAATTTATTGGATTTCTATGAGGATGTGGCTAGTGCGGTAGACAGAGGGGAACCAGTGGATGTGGTGTTTTTAGATTTCCAAAAGGCGTTTGATAAGGTGACTCACAAAAGGTTGCTGCAAAAGGTTAGGTGCACGGAGCTGGGGGTAAGGTGTTAGCGTGGATTGAGGATTGGTTGTCTAATAGGAAGCAGAGTGTTGGAATCAGTGGGTGCTATTCTGGTTGGCAGTTGGTGACTAGTGGAGTGCCACAGGGATCGGCGCTGGGGCCTCAATTGTTTACCATTTACATAGATGATCTGGAGGAGGGGGCTGAGTGTAGGGTAACGAAATTTGCTGATGACGCGAAGATGAGTGGAAAAGCAAATTGCGTGGAGGGTGTGGAAAGTCTGCAGAGGGATCTAGATAGGCTGAGCGAGTGGGTGAGGACCTGGCAGATGGAGTATAATGTTAGCAAATGCGAGGTTATCCACTTTGGTAGAAATAATAGTAGGAGGGATTATTATTTAAAAGGCGAAAAGCTGCAGCATGCTACGGTGCAGAGGGACCTGGGGGTCCTTGTGCACGAGTCGCAAAAACCCAGTCTGCAGGTGCAGCAGGTGATCAAGAAGGCGAATGGGATGCTGGCCTTTATAGCGAGGGGGATTGAATATAAAAGTAGGGAGGTCTTGCTGCAACTGTATAGGGTACTGGTGAGGCCGCAGCTGGAGTACTATGTGCAGTTTTGGTCGCCGCACTTGCGGAAGGATATATTGGCCTTGGAGGGAGTGCAGAGGAGGTTCACTAGGCTGATACCGGAGATGAGGGGGTTAGCCTATGAGGAGAGATTGGATAGACTAGGTCTGTACTTGTTGGAGTTTAGAAGGCTGAGGGGGGATCTTATAGAGACGTATAAGATAATGAAGGGGATGGATAGGGTAGAGGTAGAGAGATTCTTCCTGCTCAGAAAGGATAGCAGGGCTAGAGGGCACAGCCTCAAAATAAGGGGGAACAGTTTAGATCAGAGTTGAGGAGGAACTTCTTCACTCAAAGGGTGGTGAATCTCTGGCATTCTCTGCCTGTTGAAATGGTGGAGGCTACCTCGCTGAATATATTTAAGTCACGGGTAGGTCGGTAGGTTCCTGAAAGACAAGCAAATCAAGGGTTATGGGGAGAAAGTGGGAAAGTGGAACTGATCCACTTCAGATCAGCCATGATCTTATTGAATGGCGGGGCAGGCTCGAAGGGCTAGATGGCCTACTCCTGCTCCTATTTCTTATGTCCTTATGTTCTTATATTCTTGTTCTGCCACTTACACATTCTGATTTCTTAATGCCAGCTATCAGCACCTCTCATCGCCATGATCACCACCATTTATGGTTCCTTTGTTTTGTTTTTGTCTATGACATGTTTGTCAATTACCACCCCCATGTCACCCTTACTGTATAAATCTTGTTCTTTGTCTTCAGCTTTGATGAAGGGTCATCCAGACTTGGAATTTTGGCTCTAATCTCTCTCCACAGATGCTATCAGGCCTGCTGAGATTTTCCAGTGTTTTGTTTCAGATTCCAGCATCCATAGTAATTTGCTTTTCTCTTAATGCATTTTTTTTGGTTGTAACTGAACTTGTTAGGCCTCAGTAAGACTACCTTAATTCTTTGACTACCGAATATTCCTTTTTTTTAAAGCTCATTTCTTTAATTATAGAGTGCCCAGTCTAGTTCAGTTGGCTGAATAGCTGGTTAGTGATGCAGAGTGACGCCAACCAGCGTGGGTTCAATTCCCGTACCAGTTGAGTTTATCCAATCTTGCCATGCGCTTGAGGTATGGTGATCCTCAGGTTAAATCAGTCAGGACTCCCCCTCAAACAGGAGAACAGTCTGTGGTCATCTGGGGCTCTGGTGACTTTTACAGGTAAAAGAACTGTTACTTTGTATGGTTAAGATTTTAGAGCCTCACTTGGGCGAGACCAGAAATTCCTGCCTGAAGTCGACGGAGGTTTCTGTTGTTGGACCTTCGCCCGCGCCAAGCCTGTGGTGGGCGAGGTAGAGTTCCAGCCAACATATGCACATTCAAAGAGCAGTGCTCCTGGCTGAACGGGGGTTGAATTTTTTTAAAATTCATTTGTGGAAAGTAAGCATCGATGGCAAAGCCAACATTTACCAACATTTATTTCCCATTCCTAATTGTCCATGAGATGGTTTAAAAAAACAATGCATTTTTTACAGGCCTTTCATGACGGCTGAATGTGCGGCATGGTAGCACAGTGATTAGCACTGCTGCCTCACAGCTGGATTCCTGGATTCGATTCCTGGCATGGGTCACTGTCTGTGTGGAATTTGTACGTTCTCTCTGTGTCTGTGTGAATATTCTTTGGTGCTTCGGTTTCCTCCCACAATCCAATGTTGTGCGGGTCAGGTGCTTTGGCCGTGCTAACTTTCCCCTTAGTGTCCTGGGATGCGTAGGTTAGAGGAATTAGTGAGGTAAATATGTGGTGTTATGGGGATTAGACCTTGGTGGGATCGTAGTCGGTGTAGGCTCGATGGGCCAAATGGCTGCCTCCTGCAGTATAGGGTTTCTATGATTCTGTGATGTCTCAAACAACTTTACATTCAATGAAATGCTTTTAAAGTGAAGGAAACGCTGCAACAAATTTGCACGCAGCTAACCCCCATAAAAAAACACAATAATGGCCAGATAATCTGTTTTTTGCATATTGATTATGAACCAGAACACCAGGAATAATTCACCTGCTCTTCTTCAAAGTAATGCCACCAGATCTTTTGTATCATCTGAGCAAGCAGATGGGGCCTCAGTTTAACACCCCATCTGACAGACGGTGGTGAGGGTGAGCCACTTCTGTAGTCCATGTGGTTTACGTGAACACAGTGCTGTTCGAGAGGGAGTTCCAGGATTTTGACCCAGTGACAGTGAAGGAAATGTGATATGGTTCCAAGTGAGGATGGTATGAGAGTTGGAAGAGGAAAATGCAGCTGGTGGTATTCCCATGCATCTACAGAATTTGGAAGGTGCTGCATGGAAATGGTGAGTTGCTACAGTGCAATTTATGGTACACGCTGCTGCTATTTTTTTCTGGTGGTGGAGGGAATCAATGTTTAAGATGCTTCTGAAGAAACAGATTGATTTGTCTTGCATGTTGTTGAGCTTCTCGAGTCCTAGAGCTGCAACTTCAGGCAAGTGAAAGATGTTCCATCACACTCTTAACCTGTGCCTGTCTCGAATGGGCAGCTTTTGGAGATTGAAGAGATGAATTACACACTACAGAATTCCCAGCTTCCAATCTGTTCTTCTAGCCACAGTATTTACATGGCTTGTCCAGTCAAGCTTCTGGTCAATTCTGATCTCACAATATAAATGGTGGGGAATTGAGCAACAGAAATGCTGTTGAATGTTGTGGGGAGATGGTCAGATTCTCTCTCATAAGGAATGTAGCAAATAATATTTGTTCTACACATCGGTCCGAGCCTCAATCTTGTTCAGATCTTGGTTCATTTAGGCACAGCTTGTTTCATTATCTGAGTTGCACTTGTTACTGAATATTGTGCAATATTCAGTAAGCATCCCATTTCTGACTTTATGATGAAGAGAATGTCACTGTGGAACAACTGAAGATGGTTTGGCCCAGAATACTGCCCTGAGGAATATCTGCATTGATGTCCTGGGCTGGCATGATCGGCCAAAACAATCACAAGCATCTTCAATTGTGCTGAGTGTGAAACCAACAGAGAATAATATTTCCCCTGATTCCAATTGACAGCAATTTTTCTAGGTGCCCTTGATGTCCTTTGAGATCCGACTTCCTCCATTGCACACTGCTTGATGTCAAAGTCTTATCTTAACTCTGGAATTTAAATCTTTTGTTCATGTTTATAATTGCTGTTGTAAAAGCTGGTTCCATTGGCCCTGACAGAACACAAACTGAGCATAAATTGGTAGGTTATTGCTTGTGTGAGTGATATGAGATGGTAATGTCAATGATCCCTTCTATTACTTTGTCCTGAGAGTAGACTGATGGAGTTGTGTAGGAGTTTTTCAGAGACCAATGTATTTTGATGGCTTCATGAAGGAGATTTCTCTTTATTAACACAGCTCAGCCGGAGACAGACGTACTTTATTGCCCAGGTCTGGTTCCATGGAAGGAGAGCTCAAATTATAATATTAAGATGTTTTGCAATTATACATTTTCAGAAATTATCTGCCCCCCTACTCTGTCCATCTTCATAGGATGGACCAATCATGTCAATATGGATTATTTACCTTGACCAATTACATTGTACTCTCTGGCAGCATAAGAATTAATTGGGCCATAGAACCTGGAAGTTCCCGCCCACTTGTCTCTGTGTTGTCTTAGCAACTTCAGTTACCTTTCCTACTATCTCTCAAATACGTAGATTGTAGAGTACAAAACTTTTCATTCTCACTGTCTGCTCGGCACTTCTTATTGGTAGAAATTAAATTATTTCATTCATGTTAGTGTCTGGGAACTTGTAACCTACACTGATTAAAAACTGTGCTCTTTGACTGTATTGTTCTTAAAGAACGTGGTTCATCTCTCTTAGCTTTTATCCCATTATGCCTTAAGGCCGTCTGCATTTGGCCAAGGTGTATAGAACATCTCAAAAATACGTATTTAAAATCTGTGGTTATATGTGTTTCTATGCATATGTATTGCTAATTCCAGGTACTTCATATTTTTTCCGTACTATATTCAATTCTAAATTAGCCTACCCCGATTTATCAGTCTATTATACTGTGTCCAGTTCCGGTCACCACACTACCAGAAGGATGTGGAGGCTTTGGAGAGAGTGCAGAAAAGGTTAACCAGGATGTTGCCTGGTGTGGAGGGTCTTAGCTGTGAGGTGAGATTGGGTAAACTAGGGTTGTTCTCCCTGGAAAGATGGAGGTTAAGGGATGACTTAATAGAAGTTTACAAAATTATGAAGGGCATAGATAGGGTGAACAGTTGGGAGCTTTTTCCCAGGTCGAAAATGGCAAATAGATGGGGTCACAAGTACAAGGTAAGGGGGGGGCAAGGTTCAATACAGATATGCGGAGGATGTATTTTACACGGAGGGTGGTGGGAGCCTGGAATGCACTACCAAGCTAGGTGGTTGAGGCAGACACGCTAGGATCATTTAAGACTTATCTAGATAGTAACATGAACAGACTGGGAATAGAGGGATACAACCGGGTGGTCTAGTTAGGAACACATTATCGGTGCAGGCTTGGAGGGCCAAAGGGCCTGTCCCTGGGCTGTATTGTTCTTTGTTCCTTGTTCTTTATTAGTATCAAGTTATCCTAGTTTTGATTTATTATTGTTACATTTGTTAGCAAGCAGTGAAAAGTATTGTTTCTGGCACGCTATACAGATAGAGCGTACGTTCGCAGAGAAGGAAATGAGAGAGTGCAGAATGTAATGTTACAGTCATAGCTAGAGTATAGAGAACGATCAACTTAATACAAAGTAGGTCTATTCAGAAGTCTGCTGGTGGCAAGGAAGAAGCTGTTCTTGACACGTGGTTGGGATGTGACCTCAGACTTTTGTATCTTTTTCCAGATAGAACATAAGAACATAAGAAATAGGAGCAGGAGTAGGCCATCTTGCCCTTCGAGCCTGCCCCGCCTTTCAATAAGATCATGGCTGATCTGTCGTGGCTCAGTTCCACATTCCCGCCCTCTCCCCATAACCCTTAATCCCCTCGCTTATCAAAAACCCATCAACCTGCGTCTTAAAAATATTTAGCGAGGCAGCCTCCACCACCTCAACGGGCAGAGAATTCCAGAGATTCACCACCCTTTGAGTGAAGAAGTTCCACCTCAACTCTGTTCTAAACCGCCCCCCCTTTATCTTGAGGCTGTGCCCCCTAGTCCTACTGTCCTTTCTGAGCAGGAAGAGTCTCTCCACCTCTATCCTATCCATCCCATTCAACATCTTGTATGTCTCAATGAGATCTCCCCTCATTCTTCTAAACTCTAACGAGTACAAGCCTAGTTTATTCAGCCTCTCCTCATAGAAGGTAGAAGGGGGGGTGGGGTAGCATTGCTAGTCAAGGACTGTATCACAGTGTCGGAGAGAAAGTTTGATGAGGACTTGTCAGTTGAGGTAGTATGGGCGGAGATTAGAAATAGGAGAGGAGAGGTCACCCTGTTGGGAGTCTTTTATAGACCTCCTAAAAGTTCTAGAGAGGTTGAGGAAAGGATTGCGGAGACAATCCTGGTTAGGAGTGAAAGTAATAGGGTAATTGTTATGGGGGACTTTAACTTTACGAATATTGATTGGAGTTGCTATAGTTCTAGCTCGCTAGAGGGGTCAGTGTTTGTACAAAGCGTGCAGGAAGGTTTTTTGTCTCAGTATGTAGACAGGCCAACTAGAGGTGAGGCTATATTGGATTTGGTGCTGGGAAATGAGCCAGACCAGGTGCTAGACTTGGAAGTTGGTGTGCATTTTGGTGATAGTGACCACAATTCGGTTACGTTCACCTTAGTGATGGGAAGAGATAGGCATGAACCTCGGGTCAGCAATTTTAGCTGGGGTAAGGGCGATTATGAGGCTATCAGGAGTGAATTAGGAAGCATGGATTGGATTAGGGGATTACAGGGACTGGGAACGTCTGAAATGTGGAGTTTTTTCAAGGAGCAGCTACTGCGAGTCCTTGATAGGTATGTCCCTGTCAGGCATGGTGGATTTGGTAGATCTAGGGAACCGTGGTGCACTAAAAGAGTTGAGTCGATGGTTAAAAAGAAAAAGGAGGCTTATGTTAGGATGAGATTGGAGGGCTCAGATAGTGCACTAGAAAGCTTTAGATTGGCTAGGAGGGAGTTGAAGAGTGAGTTGAGAAGGGCTAAAAGAGGACATGAGAAGACTTTGGCTGATAGGATTAAGGAGAATCCTAAGGCGTTCTATAGGTATGTCAAGAACAGAAGGTTGGTCAGGGCAAGATTAGGGCCAGTTACAGACAGCAGGGGGAAGTTGTGTATGGAACCGGAGGAGATTGGAGAAGTATTGAACCAATATTTCTCTTCGGTGTTCACGCAGGGGGACATGAATATAGCTGAGGAGGACATTGGGTTGCAGGGGTGTAAAATAGACAGTATTACGGTTGATAAAGAGGATGTGCTGGAAATTCTTGAGGGGCTGAAAATAGATAAGTCCCCTGGTCCGGATGGGATCTACCCTAGGATTCTCTGGGAGGCTAGAGAGGTGATTGCAGAGCCTCTGGCTCAGATCTTCAGGTCGTCATTGGTCTCTGGTGTAGTCCCGGAGGATTGGAGGATAGCGAATGTTGTCCCATTGTTTAAGAAGGGGAACAGAGACTTTGCCGGGAATTATAGACCGGTGAGTCTTACTTCTGTTGTGGGCAAGGTTTTAGAAAAAATTATTAGGGATAGGATTTATAGTTATTTGGAGTGTAATGAATTGATTAGAAATAGTCAACATGGTTTTGTAGCGGGTAGGTCGTGCCTTACTAACCTTATTGAGTTTTTTGAGAAGGTGACCAAAGAGGTGGATGGGGGTAAGGCAGTTGACGTGGTATACATGGATTTTAGTAAGGCGTTCGATAAGGTTCACCATGGTAGGCTTCTGCAGAAAATGCAGATGTATGGGATTGTGGGTAATCTAGGAAGTTGGATCAGGAATTGGCTATCAGATAGGAGACAGAGGGTGGTGGTGGATGGTAAATATTCATCATGGAGTACAGTTACGAGTGGTGTGCCTCAGGGATCTGTTTTGGGGCCACTGTTGTTTGTAATTTTTATTAATGATCTGGATGAGGGTATAGTTGGGTGGATTAGTAAATTTGCTGATGACACCAAAATTGGAGGTGTGGTAGATTGTGAGGAAGGGTGTCATAGTCTGCAGGGAGACTTAGATAGGTTGCAGAGCTGGGCCGAGAGGTGGCGGATGGAATTTAATGCGGAGAAGTGTGAGGTAATTCACTTTGGTAGGAGCAACAGATGTGTCGAGTATAGGGCTAACGGGAGGACTTTGAATAGTGTGGATGAACAGAGGGATCTAGGTGTGTGTGTACATAGATCCCTGAAAGTTGGGAATCAAGTAGATAAGGTTGTTAAGAAGGCGTACGGTGTCTTGGCGTTTATTGGTAGGGGGATTGAATTTAGGAGTCGCAGTGTAATGTTGCAACTGTACACTACTCTAGTGCGGCCGCACTTGGAGTACTGTGTGCAGTTCTGGTCCCCGCATTACAAGAAGGATGTGGAGGCGTTGGAGAGGGTGCAGAGGAGGTTTACTAGGATGGTGCCTGGTATGGTGGGGAGGTCCTATGAGGAGAGACTGAGGGATTTAGGGTTGTTTTCGTTGGAAAGAAGGCGGCTAAGAGGGGATCTTATTGAAACATATAAGATGATTAGAGGTTTAGATAGGGTGGATAGTGATGGCCTTTTTCCTCGGATGGAGAAAGCTAGCACGAGGGGGCATGGCTTTAAATTAAGGGGGGGTAGCTACAGGACGGATGTCAGGGGTAGGTTCTTTACCCAGCGGGTGGTGAAGGATTGGAATGCCCTGCCTGCTGCAGTTGTAAATGCGTCTAGTTTGGGGGCGTTTAAGAGATCTCTGGATAGGTTTATGGACGAAAAGGGATTGGTATAGGCTAGTGGGTCATTGTTTTTGTAACTGGTCGGCGCAACATCGTGGGCCGAAGGGCCTGTTCTGCGCTGTAATGTTCTATGTTCCATGTTCTATGTTCTATAGCTCAACCCCCTCAACTCCGGAATCAGCCTAGTAAACCTCCTCTGCACTCCCTCCAAGGCCAAAATATCCTTGCGTAAGTGCGGCGACCAAAACTGCACACAGTACTCCAGCTGCGGCCTCACCAATGCCCTATACAGCCGCAGCAAGACCTCCCTACTTTTATATTCAATCCCCCTCGCTATGAAGGCCAGCATCCCATTCACCTTCCTGACCACCTGCTGCACCTGCAAGCTGGGTTTTTGCGACTCATGCACAAGGACCCCGAGGTCCCTCTGCACCGTCGCCTGCTGCAGTTTTTCGCCACGTAAGTAATAGAAGAAATAATAGAAGTAATAAGTAATAGAAGAAGTAATAGAAGAAAGTGGAAGAAAGAATGTCTGGGTGCATTGGGTCTTTAATTATGCTGGCTGCTTTGCTGAGACAGCAGGAAGAGTAGACAGTGTCAGTGGATGGGAGGCTGATTTGAGTGATGGACTGGGCTTCGTTCATGAGCCTTTGTAGTTCCTTGCAGTCTTGGATAGAGCAGGAGCCATATCAAGCTGGAGTACAATCAGAAAGGATGCTTTCTATGGTGCATCTGTAAAAGTTGGTGAGAGTCATAGCTGTCATGCCAAATGTCCTTAGTCTTCTGAGAAAGTAGAAGCATTGGTGGGTTTTCTTGACTATAGTGTCAGCACTGGGGGACCAGGACAGGTTGTTGGTCTTCTGGATACCTAAAAACTTGAAGCTCTTAACCCTTTCTACTTCACCCCTGTTGATGTAGATAGGGACATGTTCTCCTCTATACTTCCTGAAGTTGATGACAATTATCTTTGTTTTGTTGACATTGAGGGAGAGATTATTGTTGCCGCACCACTTCACCAGATTCTCTATCTCATTCATGTACTCTGTCTCGTCATTGTTGGAGATCCGACCCACTACGGTCGTGTTGTCAGCAAACTTGCGGTGGTTGGCAAACTGTAGTGGATCCAGACATTCCGGGACGCTGGAATTGATTCATGCCTTGGCTAGCATTTCGAAGAATTTTATAACGATGGATGTCAGAGCCATCGGGCGATAGTCATTAAGACACGTTGCTTGGTACCAAAGAAAAGCCAGGATGTGGTCATCCTCTTGAAGTAGATAGGGACTTCAGTTTGTTGTAAAGAATGGTTGAAGATGTCTGTGAATACCCCCGCCAACTGATCTGTGAAGGATCTGAGTGCTCGTCTGGGTACCCCATCTGGCCAAATCGCTCTCTGTGTGGGTTGACCTTCGAGAAAGCTGTTCTAATTTCCCCTAACAAGTGGTAATTGGCCGGGTCCAAATGTCAGGTAGATGTTGGTCTTGTAGTTGCATTGGAACAGGTTTCCAAGGTGACAGTTTGTTATGGAGTACTAACTGAGCAGTCATACTGCTGGGATGTTGTATTCGCCACATGCAATAAATTCAGCCATTTTTTGATATCATGTGGAGTGCATTAAATTGGCTGAAGACTGTTGTAATAGGCCTTTCAAGGGCTAACAACATGCCGTCATTAAAAGGAAATCATGCGATCCAGTGTCAGTTTCACTTTAGCCTGTAAGTAAAATACACAGCACTCAGCTCTGCTGCTGCTGTTTCCAAGCTTTCTGTCCGTTCTCATGCGCCTAGTATTTTTATATTGATTTATGGATGTGGATACCCCTGTCCCACTAGCATTTATTACCTGCCCCTAATTGCTTTCTTCAGCCCTTGCAGTCCCAGTGATGTAGGCACACCCACAGTGTTTTTAGTTCTCCAGGATTTTGACCCAGCGACAGTGGAGGGGGTAGCAATATATTCCCAGGTTTGGATAGTGAGTGGTTCAGGAGAACTTCCATGTCATGAAACCACATGATCCTTTGAGTGATTGGTGCTTTCAAATCATTAAGAAACACAATAATCCTATCTTCTATGGCACTGGGGACGTCAGACAAAGTCTGAGATGGATCACGCACTTGGCATCTCCAGCTGCTTGGTACCAAAGATTATTGTAAACACTTCAGCCTGGTCTTTTGAACTGTTGCGCTAGGCTCCCCATGTTTGTGAAATCTCTTTCTCTAGTTCAACTATCCACCACCATTCATGACTGGATGTGGAAGGACTTTGATCAGTTGGTTGTGAGATCACTTAGCTCTCTCTATAGCATGTAGCTGCTGCTTTTGATGTGCAAGTCATGCTGTATTATAGGTTGCATGTTGACATCCCACTTTTAGGTATGCTTGATGCTGCTCCTTGCATGCCCTCCTGTACTCTTCATTGATCTGGTATTGATTTCCAAGCTTCAAGGCAATTGTGAGCACAGACAATTGTGAGTGAAGGATACGCCAGGCTGAGAGAATACAACTGTGGTTGAATACAGTACTCCTTCTGATCAACCTCTGCACCTCATCAATGCAGTTTTGAGCTTCTAAATCTGTTCTGAATTTATCCCATCTAGTACTGTGACACTAGTTTGATTTAGTTTGTCCTTATTATGAAGGTGAACCGTTGTCATCACAAGGAAATGCGGTATGTTCAGTCCTTCCAATGGTATTATGGACATACATATTTTTGACAGCTAAATTGGTGAGGACAAGGTCAAGTTAGGACACAGAACAAAGAACACTACAGTGCAGTACAGGCCCTTTGGCCTCAATGTTGCACCGACCTGTGAAAACCAATCTAAAGCCCAACTTGCCTACACTATTCCAATATCATCCATATGTTTATCTAGTGACCATTTAAATACCTTAATGTTGGCAGGTCCACTACTGTTGCAGGCAGGGCATTCCATGCTCTTACTACTCTCTGAGTAAAGAACCTACCTCTGACATCTGTCCTGTATCTATCACACCTCAATTTAAAGCTATGTCCCCTTGTGCTAGCCATCACCATCTGAGGAAAAAGGCTCTCACTCTCCACCCTATTTAATCCTCTGATCATTTTGTATCCCTCTATTAAATCACCTCTTAACCTTCTTCTCTCTAACTCAAAACAGCCTCAAGTCCCTCAGCTTTTCCTAATAAGACCTTCCCACCATACCAGGCAACATCTTGGTAAACCTCCTCTGCACCCTTTCCAATGCTTCCACATCCTTCCTATAACGCGGCGACCAGAACTGTACGCAATACTCCAAGTGCAGCTGCACTAGAGTTTTGTACAGCTGCAACATGACCTCATGGCTCCGAAACTCAATCCCTCTACCAATAAAGGGAACACACCGTACGCCTTCTTAACAACCCTATCAATCTGGGTGCCAACTTTCAGGGATCTATGCATGTGGACAGAGATCTGTCTGCTCATCCACACTACCAAGTATCTTACCATTAGCCCAGTACTCTGTTTTCCTGTTACTCCTTCTAAAGTGAATCACCTCACACTTCTCCGCATTAAACTCCATTTGCCAAATCTCATCCCAGCTCTGCAGCTTATCTGTGTCCCTCCGTAACCCACAACAGCCTTCCGCACTGTCCACAACTCCACTGATTTTCGTGTCATCCGCAAATTTACCTACCCGTCCTTCTACACCCTCATCCAGGTCATTTATAAAAATGACAAACAGCAGTGGCCCCAGAATAGATCCTTGCAGTACACTGAACTCCAGAATGAACATTTCCCATCAACCACCACCCTCTGTCTTCTTGCCAATTTCTAATCCAAATCGCTAAATCACCCTCAATCCCATGCTCCGTATTTTCCTCAAATAGCCTACCGTGGGGAACCTTATCAAATGCTTTTCTGAAATCCATGTACACCACATCAACTGTGTTACGCTCATCCACCTCTTTGGTTACCTTCTCAAAGAACTCAATAAGGTTCGTGAGGCACGACCTACCCTTCACAAAACCGTGTTGTCTATCCCTAATCAAATTATTCCTTCCTAGATGATTATAAATCCTATCTCTTACAATCCTGTTCAAGATTTTGCCCACAACAGAAGTAAGGCTCACTGGTCTATAATTACCAGGGCTGTCTCTACTCCATTTCTTGAACAAGGGGACGACATTTGCTATCCTCCAGTCTTCTGGCACTATTCTTGTAGATAATGATAATATAAAGATCAAAGCCAAAGGCTCTGCAATCTCTTCCATAGCTTTCCAGAGAATCCTAGGATAAATCCTTTCCAGCCCAGGGAACTTATCTATTTTCACACTTCCCAGAATTGCTAACACCTGCTTCTTATGAACCTCAATCCCGTCCAGTCTAATAGCATTTATCTCAGTATTTTCCTCGACAACTCTGTCTTTTTCCTGCGTGAATACTGATGAAAAATATTCATTTAGCATCTCTCCTATCTCTTTGGACTCCATGCACAACTTCCCACTATTGTCCTTGACTGGCGCTAATCTTACCCTCGTCCTTTATTTTTCTGACATACCTATAGAAAGCTTTAGGGTTTTTCTTGATCCTACCTGCTAAAGATTTCTCATGTCCCCTCCTGGCTCTTCCTAGCTCTCTCTTTAGTTTCTTCCTGGCTAACTTGTAACTTTCATGCTCCCTAACTGAGCTTTCAAGTCTCATGTTAACATAAGTCTCCTTCTTCTTCACAAGACATTCAACTTCTTTAGTAAACCACGGTTCCCTCGCTCGACCACTTCCTCCCTGCCTGACAGGTACATACTTATCAAGGACACACGGTAGCTGTTCCTTGAACAAGCTCCACATTTCAATTGTGCCCATCCCCTGCAGTTTCCTTCCACATCCTATACATCCTAAATCTCACCTAATCGCATCATAATTTCATTTCCCCCAGTTATAACCTTGCCCTGCGGTATATACCTATCCCTTTCCATCGGTAAAGTAAACATAACAGAATTGTGGTCACTATCACTAAAGTGCTCACCTACCTCCAAATCTAACACCTGGCCTGGTTCATTACCCAGTACCAAATCCAGTGTGGTCTCGCCTCTTGTTGGCCCAACTACAGACTGGGTCAAGAAACCCTCCTGCACACATTGGACAAAAACTGACCCATCTAAAGTAATCTTTAGTTCTTCCAGTAGCTCTTCCATATATTAGTTCTCTCACCATCTGCTTCTGGCCCTATCTAGCAGATGTGTTCTTTAGCACAACAGTTCAGTCAGTAACTGCTCATAATGGACATTGAAGAGGAAATCCATGCAGAGAAAATTTTGTGCACTTGCTTCACTCAGTGCTTCCTTCAAGTGGTGTTCAACATGGAGAAATGCTGCAGGAAGGTGATAGGTGGCAATGAGCAGGAGGTTTTCTCAGTCCATATTTGACCTGATGCCATGAGACTTCATGGGGTTCAGGATCAATGCTGCAGACTTGTGGGGTCACTCCCTCTGAACTGTATACCACTGAGCTGCTACCTCTGGTGGGTCTGCCCTTCTAGTGGAGCATAATATTTCTAGGGATAGTGATGGATTTGGAACATTGCTGAATTAGAGAAAGAAAGAAGATACTTGGAAGTAACAACTTACAAGTGCTCAGGATATCTGCAAGCATCAAATTCCTTTCTAATTTACAGCCAATTTTCTAGCCAATTTGTACAGAACAAACTTTGCATATTAAATGACAGTCTGTTTTTGATAACATTGAATGAAAAATGAATGTTAGCTGGGACACTAAAGGAACTTGATGTTCTTCACATAGTACCCTACAGTACTGTGAAGCCTACAGTACCATGGGATCACTTTGTCTGTCTAACTGGGATGTTCTGAAAAAAAGTGCATTTATATAGTGCCTGTTCTTGACTATAGGACTTGACAAAGTGCTTCACAACCATTGGTGTAATTTTTAAGTGTAGTCACAGTTGTAGGAAATATGGCAACTAATTCGAGCTCACTACAGTGCCATAAATAGTCTAATATTTATTGTCCACCCCTAATTGACAATGTCTTCTTAAAGAGCTATCTTCTTGAATTGCTGCAGTCCTACACATGTGGTATAAGAGTCACGTGTCAGTCAGCTGGGTAAGGACAGCAGACTTCCTTCCATAAAGAATGTCAGTGAGCCAGGTGGATTTTGTTTTACAATAATCGACAATGATTTTATGGTCATCATCGTTAGACTTATAATTCCAGGCTTTTTTATTAATTCAGATTTCACTAGCTGCTGTGCTAGGATTCAAACCCGGTTCCCCAGATTATTACCCTGGGTCTCTGGCTTACTATTCCAGTGACAATCCCACTCCACCACTACCCCACAAGAAGTAATAATATTCATATTGATTTATTAAGCTTTGCTATGCTAATATGGCCAGGATCATTTCCAAGTTAATATGAGTAAAATACTGTGGATGCTCGAGATCTGAAATAAAACAAAGTGCTTGATAAACTCAGCAGGTCTGGCAGCATTTGTGGAGAGAGAAGCAGAATTAACATTTTGAAACCAAAATGACTCTTTGAAACACAGTTCTAAACTTCCAAATTGTTTTAAGAGACTGTGCCTTGATGATGTGATGCACACTCCTTAACAGTTAGTTTCAGGGTTCCTCCTAAATTGAGGTCTTTTTAACATGTCTGGAAATTGTGTGTTGAATCACATTTAACTTACCTCAAATATTCTAACCCATATTAAAATATTTCAAAAAGTCTTTAAGTTAAATACCTTTGACTGGAGAAGGGTGGCAGAGTTTATAAAGATTTAAAAAAAAGAGAAATGAGATATACGGATAAAATGGGATTTGCTACAGTGATACATTTCACTAAAAAGTAGTAAGTTTCTGTCTCGAGTTGCCTCCTAGTTATCAAACAGTGGGAGTTTTTTGAAAATCCAAGAATGCCGGAACATTTCATATCCGCTCTTGACTTTGTTTTTGAAAGACTGTTGGAGGCAAGTAGTCATGTGGTGGTTTCCAAATCTGTTACAGTTTATAACTTGCTATGTTATTCCCGTTGCAGTGAACATGATTCAGTTCAGTTAATTCAAAAAAGCTTCCTTTTTTGAAAGAACTTCATGCTCTGCCCTGAACTACATACAGAGACAAAGTATTCCTCTTCTCCATGTATTAAGTGTTGTTTGTTTTCAGACTTTTTGATTAACATACTGGAATTCACAATGAGTTCCAGGTTGCTGTGATAAAAGAATACACATGTATTAAAATCCACGTATCATCTGTGCTGTCGGAGGTCCCTTATAAAAGGAAGAGTTAAGCTCAACATACTGTTGCACTACATTAAGTACACTGAAAAGACCCAGCATGAGAACAAGATGTTGAGCAGAAATTTCCCAAAAAATTCTGAGTGTCATAACAGCATGAAAACGGGAGTCTTCCATGCTGTCCTTTTGGGCGATTTCAGCACTGCAGTCTTCCAGCACGCTCTATTTCTGACAGATGGGAGCTTTGTGCCAGTGGAGGAGGCGGCAGGAAGACCAGGTTTGCCGATGAAGCTGGCTGCAGAGTGCCCTGATTCTCCTGCTGAACTGGAAGACCTACTTCCAACCCATCCCCATTGACATCAGACCCTGGATCCTCAGCCATCATCGTCCGAATTATCGCACCCCCACCATCAGCACAAGTCACTGGCATTGGAGCATCAGGACCCTCCTGATGAGTTCCCTGGTGGACCCCTGACATTCACCCCACTACCCCTGGCATGACCCCCTGCACTCATTCCCTCTCCCCGGCATGACCACCCAAGTTGCAGAGCTGCCACCTGCCGACCACCCCCTTTGCAGAGCTCCACCTGTATATGCCCTCCATCATAGTCCCACTCAGGACCCACCCCCACGGCCCTCGAGCTGGGCACTGCCTGATGGGCACTGTTTGTCCATGCCCCATACCACCAACGGGCTTCCTCAGCTTCGATTTCCCCCCATGTGTGAATCAGATTTTTGGCCTCCCACGCTATCATCCCAGTTGACTCCCATTGTCATTGAGTTTTTCTGTCCTGAGTAAGCATTTTGAGTTGCGCAGAACCAAAAGGATATGGTGATAGAAGAAATTTGAGGTGATGAATCAAGAAGATCAAACTGGGTGTGCATACTTTTAAATCAGTTTTTCTTACATTATGGAAAATAAGTTGGCACTGGTACTTGGCGAAATGAAGAACTCCTAAGACACATCTACCCAATATCTGGAAGACATTAAAGCTGCTTCATGTTTTTAAAAGGAAAACAATGATTTCAAGAAATACTCACATAAATTGTTATTTCTTTCCATTGATAACTTCAGTTGTTGAAAATTGAGCTTCTTTCAAAAAGCAAATAGTCAAAGGCAGATCCAATGTTTTTATTCTCTAAACCTTGCACTATAATGTCAAATCTTATTAACATGCCATGCCAGACTAGCAGAATTGAACACAAGAAAAAGTTTTATTTTTGTTGACACCTGACTTAAGAATTTGGATAGTTTGTTGCTTTAATGAATCCATTGCACGCCTCTCCTAGAGGTACTGACACATCCTAGGTCTGTCTCACCAGTTCCAGGTAGTCTTCTATTACAGATGATCACTGGCATGATCTTTGACCCTTTTTCCTTCAGAATCTTGCATAACAGGTGAAACTTATTGCAGTCAGGTTTGTCATAATAATAATTATTCACAATTCTTTATACATTATCATGGAATCGTGGAATTGCTATAGTGCAGAAAGCAGCCAATCCAGTCTGCACTAACTCTCCAAAAGACCCACCCAGATTCCAGTAACCGTGTACATTTACTGTGGCTAATCCACCTAATTTACGCATCTTTGGACACTAAGGGGCAATTTAGCATGGCCAATCCACCTAAGCTGCACATCTTTGGACAGTGGGACGAAACTGGAACACATGAAGGAAACCTATACAGGCAGAGAGAACATGGAAACTCCCCACAGACAGTCACCCAAGACCGGTGTCAAACCAAGATCCCTGGCACTGTGAGTCAGCAGTGCTAACCACTGTGCCATCAGCTAAAACTAACAGATAAAAAATTGTGATTAGTGTGCATCTGTAGGTACTCTAACTTGCAAGATTTTTGCATTTGAAAACTGAAGAAGAATATCGGGGTCTGCATGGTAGCAATTAAGCCGGGGTGGGGAGTTGGGGGGCATAACAGTTGAACCAAATCCTGTGCTTGTTCAGGTTTTGCATGCACGCATTTTATTACCGAAGTCATAAGAACTTTGACTAATCTTTTTTTGTCACCAACCTGAGGACGGAGACACTAAATATTATCCCATTTTCACCCTGCCTGAAATCCACAGTTCAGGGCTCAGGAGGATACACACTGGAACCATTCTGGTATCCTTGGCTTATTGCCATTACATGTAGTTCATACATCTTTTCTTCGCAGGTCAACACAAACAGATTTTTTTCCCCAAACTTGAACTAGCTTCTATAAAATACTTAACATGCTTCCCATCACCTGAAGCCACAGTGTTAGTTTTTACATTTACTCCAGCAACACAAAGTTGTCTCAATTCATCTACCACTGCTAAATCAGACAGCTTGTCTGACATTATGCTGGCTGAGCAGAAAACTTCCTCCAATTAAATATTGGAAAGACTGAAGCCATTGTTTTCAGGTTCCGTTCTAGCTACCAGCTCCATCTTTCTCCTTTGGCTGAAATTTAGAATACTCCCATGGAGTGCCTTTTACATTGTAGGTGCTGCAATATGAATTGCTGCTATTTATGAAAGTTTCTGTGAATAGAGAGTAGGAATTTTACCCCTGTTCCTATATTTGTTTTTGTTGAATTTTATCTTTTTGTGGTAATGGCAGCCTGGAGTTTTTGGATTGTGCACAGATGCATATGTGGAAATGAGATGGGCTAATAATACAGGAAACACTTGATTGTACTGGTTTAAGATTATACACTAAACAAGATAATTAGATATAGTGGAGCAAAACATCTATTTGAGGTATTATCACTCTGCATTATTTATTATAATTGCCATTTTAGAGTTAATCATTGTTTTGCATGATTAGATGTTAACTACTTTTTTGTGATAGGAAGATTAAGAGTTTTGGAGTAAACTTTGATATTAGATGTTTTATTGCAACGGTTGCGTTGGAATATATAATCTTATTGTACAAGAATTTATTTGATCTGAAATGTTTGTCTAATTATCAGCACTGCCTTTTAAACTTTCAACCAGATATTTAATAATAATGAGTGACATGCAAATCATAAATTTAAATTCAGAAGCAAAATGTGACTGCATGTGATTTATGTCAGGTAGATAAACAATTGAGAAACATTCTAATTATAGAAGATTTGCCAGGAACAAGCACGTAAGAGAAGTGATTGGATGGTGTGAATAAAGACTGAGAGCTAACATAAAAGGGAGTCCAGTTCTATCGACAGTGAAAGGATAGTAATGAGAGAAATGGGAATGATTTGGGACACAAAAAGGATTTATGCATAGAAGCATAGGTCATGATTTAGGTACTTAGCAAATTCTTTGCATCTGTCTTCACCAAGGAAGAAGATGCTGCCCAAGCCAGAGTGAAAGGGGAGGTAGTTGAGACACTGGATGGGCTAAAAATTGATGGAAGTACTTTACAGGTTGGCTGCACTTGAAGTTAATACATCACCAGGACTGGATGAAATGTATCCAAGAATACTGAGGGAAGTAAGGGAGTAAATCGTGGAGACACAACGATAGTATTCCTGTCATCTTTAGATACATGGCTGCTGCTGGATAACTGGAAAATTGCAAATGTTACATCATGTTCATAATAGGGTATCAAGAAAAGCCCAGCGACTGTAGGCCAGCTGATTTAACCTCTGGTAGGAAGGTTTTTATAAATAATAATTCAGGACAAAATCAACAGTCACTTGGACAAATTTAAGGAAGACCAGAACAGATTGTAACAACAAATCAGGTTTAACTTGCATGTGTTTTTAGATGAGGTTATTAAAAGAGGGTTGATGATGAGATGATTGATGTGGCTTACACAGACTTCCAGGAGGTCTGACGCACTTATTGGAGTTCTATGAGGATGTGTCTAGGGCGGTGGATAGAGGAAAGCCGGTGGATGTGGCCTTTCTTGATTTTCAGAAGGCGTTTGATAAGGTGCCTCACAAGAGGTTATTGCAGAAGGTAAGGGGGCATGGAGTTGGGGCTAGGGTGTTAGCGTGGATAGAGGATTGGCTGTCAAATAGGAGGCAGAGAGTGGGGATCAATGGGTGCTATTCGGATTGGCGGTTGGTGACTAGTGGAGTGCCCTAGGGGTCGGTGCTGGGGCCTCAGCTATTTACCATTTATATAGATGATCTGGAGGAGGGAACCGAGTGTATGGTGTCGAAATTTGCTGATGACATCAAGATTGGTGGAACGGCAAATTGCGCGGAGGGTGTGGAGAGTCTGCAGAAGGATCTAGATAGGCTGGGCAAATGGAATTTAATGTTGGCAAATGTGAGGTTGTCCACTTTGGTAGGAATAATGGTAGGAAGGACTATTACTTACGTGGCGAAAAACTGCAGCATGCGACGGTGCAGAGGGACCTCGGGGTCCTTGTGCATGAGTTGCAAAAACCCAGCCTGCAGGTGCAGCAGGTGGTCAGGAAGGTGAATGGGATGCTGGCCTTCATAGCGAGGGGGATTGAATATAAAAGTAGGGAGGTCTTGCTGCAGCTGTATAGGGCACTGGTGAGGCCACAGCTGGAGTACTGTGTGCAGTTTTGGTTGCCGCACTTACGCAAGGATATTTTGGCCTTGGAGGGAGTGCAGAGGAGGTTTACTAGGCTGATACCGGAGTTGACGGGGTTGAACTATGAGGAGAGGCTTGTACTCGTTAGAGTTTAGAAGAATGAGGGGAGATCTCATTGAGACGTGTAAGATGTTGAATGGGATGGATAGGATAGAGGTGGAGAGACTCTTCCCGCTCGGAAAGGACAGTAGGACTAGAGGGCACAGCCTCAGGATAAAGGGGGGGCTGTTTAGAATGGAGTTGAGGAGTAACTTCTTCACTCAAACGGTGGTGAATCTCTGGAATTCTCTGCCCGTTGAAGTGGTGGAGGCTGCCTCGCTCAATATTTTTAAGACGCGGGTTGACAGGTTTTTGATAGGCAGGGGATTAAGGGTTATGGGGAGAGGGTGGGAATGTGGAACTGAGCCACGACAGATCAGCCATGATCTTATTGAATGGCGGGGCAGGCTCGAAGGGCTAGATGGCCTACTCCTGCTCCTATTTCTTATGTTCTTATGAGGTATTCGATTTTAGGTGAGAGGGGCGAGAGATACAAAAGGCTCCAGAGGAGCAATTATTTCACTGCGAATCGTGAGTGTCTGGCACGGGCTGCCAGAGGCAGCAGTAGAGGCGGCTACAATTTTGTCTTTTGAAAAGCATTTAGACAGTTACATGGGTAAGATGGATATAGAGGGATGTGGGCCAAATGTAGGCAATTGGGACTAACTTAGTGGTAAAAACTGGGCGGCATAGACAAGTTGGGCCAAAGGGCCTGGTTCCATGCTGTTTCCATAGCTTTGATTCTAAGTGCCATAACACGAGGTTTTCAGCAAAGCTCCAAGAATAAAAAATGCAGTAGCAGCCTGGGTAAGACAATGGATGAGTGACAGGAAATAGAATGGTTGTTTTTTGGACCTGAGGAAGGTTTATAGGAGGTTGGTGTTAGGACCTGTGCCTTTCCTGGCATACGTTGTCATGCACCTTTGAGTGTACAGGATAAAATTTCATTTCTGAATGACACAAAATTTGAAAATATTGTGAACAATGAAGAGGAAGGTGTAAAACTTTAAAATAATACAGACAAGCTGGTGGAGTGGACAGGCACATGACAGATGACATTATTGCAGAGGAATGTGAAATGATGCATTTTAGCGAGAACAGAGAATCAATAGAAAATCGAAGGATACAACTCTAAAGAGGGTACATGTAGAGAGCCCTCCAGGTATGTGTGCACGATTTATTGAAGGAACCAAGGCACGTTGATAAAACATACACGATCCTGGATTTTATTACTGGGCTCAAAGTTATGGTTAACTTGTATAAAACATGATTTGGCCCCAAGTGGAGTATTGCATTAAGTTCTGGGCAAGAGAGAGTGTCAAAATTGTACATGAAAATTATTTCATAGATGAGGAACTTCAATTATGTGGATAGACAGAAGAAGCTTAGGCTATTCTCTTTGGAGAAGAGTTTATTAAGATGAGATTTGGTGGAAAGTTTTCAAACTTATGAGGGGTTTGGGCAGAATAGATGGGGTTAGAAACATTGGAACTGGCAGCTGGAGTAGGCCATTTGGTCCCTTGAGCCTGCTCTGCCACTCACTTTGATCATGGCTGATCATCCAATTCAATATTCTGATTCCACCTGCTCCCCCCCCCGCCCACAATATCCCTTTAGCCCCAGATATAATCAGTTACATCTAATTTATTCTTCAAATCAGACAACGTTTTGGCCCCCTTCTGTGGTAGTGAAATCACCACGTTCTTGGTGAAGAAGTTTCCCCTCATCTCAGTTCTAAAAGGTTTCACCCCTTAGGCTCAAATTATGACCCCTAGTTCTGAGCTCTCCCACCATCTACCCTGTCTAACCTGGTTAGAATTTTATAAGTTTCTACGAGATCCCCAGTAACTCTTCTAAACTCCAGTGAAAATAATCCTCAGGTGCCAGACCTGCCATCCCAGGAATCAGATAAACCTTCCCTGTACTCCCTCTATAGCAAGGACATTCTTCCTCAGATAAGAACACTAAAACAGCACACAATAATCCAGGTGTGGCCTCACCAATGCCCTATAAAATTGAAGTAAATCATCCCGATTCATATTGGCAAATCCTCTCACTATGAAGATCAATATACCATCTGCTGCCTTTACTGCATGCTTACTTTTACTGACTGAAGCATGAGACTCCAAGGTCTCTGAGTATCCACCCTTCTCAATTTACTCCCATTCAAGTAATAATCTGTCTTCCTATTATTGCTACAAAAATGGATAACCTCACATTTATCCACATTATATTGCAACTTCCATGCGCATGCCCATACACTCTGCTAAAGCATCTCCTCCTCACAGCTCACTCTCCCACCCAACTTTGTATCATCTGCATATTTGGAGATAATGCATTCAGTTCCCACTTCTAAATTATTAGCACAGATCCCTGTGGAACCCCACTAATCACTGACTGCCAATCAGAAAAAGACCCATTTATGCCAACTCTTTGCTTCCGATCTGCTATCCAGTTTTCTACCCATTTCAAGACGTTACCTGCAATCCCATGTTCTTTAACTTTACATTGTAGTCTGTTATGAGAGACCTTGTTGAATAAATTGTTTCCATTGGTGGCAGGATTGAGAACCAGAAGGCATCGGTTTAAGGTGCTCATTGAAAGGGGAGAAGATGGCATGATGAAATGACTTTTTTTAACCAGGATGTTGCCTGGTCTGGAGAGTATTAGCTATGAAAAAAGGTTGGAAAAACTCGGTTTGTTCTCATTGGAACGACGAAGGCTGAGGGGTGACCTGATTTACAAGAGGTTTACAAGATTGAGTGGCATGGACAGAGTGAATAGTCAGATGTGCTTTCCTATGATAAAAAAGTCAAGTACTAGGGGACATTGTTTTAACGTGCATGGGGAAAAGTTTAGAGGAGATGTACGAGATAAGTTTTTTACTAAGAGGGTGGTGAATATCTGGAACATGCTGCCTGGGGAGGTGGTAGGAGAAGATATGGTAGTGGCATTTAAGGGGCAACTAGACAAATATATGAATAGGATGGGAATGGAAGGATATGGACTCTGTAAGTGTACTTTAGACAGGCATTGTGATTGGTACAGGCATGGAGGGCTAAAGGGCTTGTGCTGTATTGTTCTTTGTCCTTTGTTATGTAGCAAGTGGTTCGAATCTCAAAACGGTTCCAATTGCCGGCTCCAAGACATCCATCCCTGATGAACTCAATGCATTTGACGCCTGTTTTGAGCAAGAGGTCAGCAAGAGCACGCCCTTCACCCTGGAAGCCCTGGATGAACCTGTATCTGGGGTCACCGTTGCAGATGTCAGAGCAGCTTTCTTGAAGGTCAATCCACAGAAAGCGACTCGCCCAGACGAGCATTTAGATCCTACGTGGATTAACTGGCAGGGGTCTTCACAGACAGCTTCAAGCTCTCTTTACAACAATCTGAGGTCCCTATCTGCTTCAAGAAGACGATCATCATTCCGGTACGTAAGAGAGGCCAATTCAACATGCTTTACTGACTATCGTTCGGTGGCTCTGACATCCAGCATTATGAAGTGCTTCGAAAGGCTAGTCATGCATGAATCAATTCCAGCCTCCCAGATTGCCTGGATCTACTACAGTTTGCCTACTGTCGCAACAGGTCCACAGCAGGCGCCATCTCCCTGGCCCTGCGCTCAACCCTGCAATACCTAAATAACAAAGACGCCTATATCAGAGTATGATTGATTACAGCTCAGCCTTCAACACCATTATTCCGACGAAACTCATCTCCAAACTCCATGGCCTGGGCCTCGGCTCCTCTCTCTGCGACTGGATCCTGAACTTCCCGACTCACAAACCACAATCAGTGGCAAAAACACCTCCTCCACAATCATCCTTAACACTGGTGCCCCACATGGCTGTGTTCTCAGCCCATTACTTTATTCATTGTACACCCATGACTGTGTGGCCAAACTCCCCTCCAATTTGATTTTTAAGTTTGCTGACAACATCACTGTATGGGCCAGATCTCAAACAATGACGAGACAAAGTACAGGAATGAGATAGAGAATCTGATGAACTGGTGCGGCGACAATAATCTCTCCCTTAATGTCAACAAAGCAAAGGAGATTGTCATCAACTTCAGGAAGTGTAGACAAGAGCATGCCCCTGCCTACATCAACGGGGATGAAGTGGAAAGGGTCGAGAGCTTCGAGTTTTTAGGTGTCCAGATAACGAAACAACCTGTCCTGGTTCCCCCCCCCGATGCTGAAACTATAGTTAGGAAAGCCCATCAATGCCTCTAATTTCTCAGAAGACTAAGGAGATTTGGCATGTTAGCTATAACTCTCACCTACTTTTACAGATGCACTATAGGAAGCATTCTTTCTGGCTATCTCACAGCTTGATATGGCTCCTGCTCTGCCTAAGACTGCAAGAAACTACAAAAGGTCGTGAATGTAGCCCAAACCATCACACAAGCCAGCCTCCCATCCATTGACTCTGTCTTCACTTCCCGCTGCATCGGCAAAGCAGCCAGCATAATTAAGGACCCCACGCACTCCGGACATTCCCTCTTCCACCTTCTTCTGTTGGGAAAAAAATACAGAAGTCAGAGGTCACATACCAACCGAGTCAAGAACAGCTTCTTCCCTGCTGCCATCAGACCTTTGAATGGACCTACCTTGCATTAAGTCGATCTTTACACCCTAGCTATGACTGTAACACTACATTCTGCACTCTCTTGTTTCCTTCTCTGTGAATGGTATGATTTGTCTGTATAGTGTGTGAGAAACAATACTTTTCACTTTGTTTAACAGGATGTTGCCTGGTTTGGAGGGTATTAGCTATGAAGAGAAGTTGGATAAACTTGGTGTATTTTTACTGGAATGATGAACGTTGAGGGGTGACCTGATTTACAAAAGATTTACAAGATTGAGTGGCCTGGACAGAGTGGATGATTAGGTACTCTTTCCTAGGATAAAAGAAGTCAAATACTAGGGGACACTGGTTTAAGGTGTGTGGGGAAAAGTTTAGAGGAGATGTGCGAGGCAAGTTTTTTACCAAGAGGGTGGTGAATGTCTGGAATGTGCTGTCCGGGGGTGAATGACAATAATAAATCAAGAGTGTTTTAGAAGTAGATTCAATCGAGAAATTCAAAAGAGGAATGGATAATTATCAAAGTAAAAGACATTGAAAGGCCGTAAAGAAATGATGGGGTTGTGGAAGTAGGTGAGTTGCTCTCACTGAGAGCTGGCAGGTATACAAAGGGCTGAATTGCCTTCTTTTGTTCTGTAACCATTCTATACTTGGGTAGTTTTAGGAAAGCGTTAAATCATTTAAACAGACCTATTGCACCATTAGCAACCACCCTTGTGCTTTATCTTTGATTTTCTGAGGGTGGTGGGTCAGTGGCCCATGATTGGCATGTATACATTTGGTCCCTGGTATTCCATTGGAGGGAGGGATGAGATTGTATCCCTCTCACATACAATTCAGTAAAAAGTAGGAAAGAAAGACATAATTTGCACTTATAAGGTCAATCCCAAGCACTGCATAGTTAATGAATTGCTTTTGAAGTGCAGCTGCTGTGATTATGGCAGGCACTTAATGCACTACAAGGCCTCATAGACAACCAGTGTGACTTCAAACTAAGTGATCTGTTTTCGAGTAGTGTTTGAGGGAGTAATACTGGCCAGGATACCTGGGGAGCTCGCCTTTTGAATAGTGATGTAAGATCTTTTGCATCCACCTGACAAAGTATATGGGTCTGGATTTTTAAAAAGAGCACCTTAAACAATGTAGCATTTTACTGAATTGAAATGAGTTCTGGACATTTCTTAACCTATTTTCATGATGGGACCATTACTGGAAAGACCAGTTTATTACTCCTCTCTCGTTGGTCTGAGAAGGTTGCCATGGGCTGTTTTCCTGAATGACTACAAGAAATGTAGTGAAGGTACTCGCATAATATTGGGAGCTTAAGTCACAATCTTACAGCTCAAAGTTGAAAGTGCTTCCATCCGACCAGACAACGAGGTGAACAAATAAATGCTGCAAATGTTAGAAATGTTCAACTAAAAACAGAAAATGCTGCAAATACTAGACAACATTCTTTGAGAGGTAAGCAGAGTTAAAGGGGTTTTAATAAGGTAGGATCAGAGACAGGCAAGCACGCCCATGCCAGTTTTCACCATGATCAAGATCCTGAGCCATTTTGAATGAGGGAAGCTTGGTGATGGATTGGCCAGCCACTGGGAAATGTCAGGTAGTCAATCAAAGCCACTTCTGTGAGAAGAGGAATAATAAAGGTGCTCTTTCTGTGATGAGATTTACAGTTGGCAATGCACGCAACGTACATTAGTGAGCTCAGGTTGGCCACACAGATTACAACACAGGGACATTATCCTGCCCAGTATTAACACGGCCACAAGGCCACAGCTGTAACAGTGAGCTGCCCTACGAGGGGGTCCTCAGATTCGTAGTCAGGCACAGTGGCTTGTTCTTGCTGTCCCCGTGTTTAGGTTGGCAACTCACACCTGGAAGGTCTCCTGTTTGTTTCCCATATCAGAAGGCTGCCTGCTGCCGCTGACAGATTGGACAGCACTCCTGCTCTCTGGCAGCACATTGAAAATTTGTGGTGGACGTGTCTAAAGCATATCATGCAGATTTGGGATCTGGAACTAACCCCCACGTCTGGATCGCAAGCCCTGATTTTAAAATACATAGTAAAAAGTCTGACAACACCAGGTTTTAGTCCAACCTATTTATTTGATAATATACTCACAAGCTTTCGAGGGGACTGCCTCTTCGTCAGGTGAATGGAGAGTTCTGGCCTCAGACAGAGCATATAAAGCACAGACAGTTCTGTGCTTTATATGCTCTGTCTGAGGCCAGAACTCTCCATTCACCTGACGAAGAGGCAGTCCCCTCGAAAGCTTGTGAGTATATTATCAAATAAATAGGTTGGACTAAAACCTGGTGTTGTCAGACTTTTTACTGTGTTTACGCCAGTCCAACGCCAGCATACCCACATCATGTTTAAAATACATCCCAATGTTTCAGATTGGTGAGCTATAATTCTGAATGCACCATTAGGCAGAGTATGTATTTTTTTAATTCAGGCATAACGAGTACATATACATATAAATACATATTTTCTTGCATACCAACATCTGATCAAAGTCCCAGAATAAATCTTAGTTTTGAACAGCTTGACTTGAAGCTGGTTCAGTCAGTTTTCCCCATCACTCATTCTTTCCAAAGATGCATAGGTTAAGTAGATTAGCCGTGACAAATTTACAGGGTTACAAGCAAATGAGGTTGGGGTTTGGGGGGGGAGAGAGAGGACTTGGTTAGATCTCTTTCGGAGAGTTTGTGCAGAACCAATGGTACTTTAGGGACTCTATGGTTCTAAATCGATCTTTAAAAACATCTAATGACCAATGAAATACATACGAACCCATAGTACAACTTTTAAAACATTTTTGTGACACTATGTCAATAGTTGACTCATTTTGTTAATGCAGAAACTAGGCTTGGGGAATGAAATTGAATTCACCCAGTCGTTAAGGCGACATTTGAGCTATGAGGAGAGGCTGAATAAACTAGGCTTGTACTCGTTAGAGTTTAGAAGAATGAGGGGAGATCTCATTGAGACGTATAAGATGATGAATGGGATGGATAGGATAGAGGTGGAGAGACTCTTCCCGCTCAAAAAAGACAGTAGGACTAGGGGGCACAGCCTCAAGATAAAGGGGAGGCGGTTTAGAACGGAGTTGAGGAGGAACTTCTTCACTCAAAGGGTGGTGAATCTCTGGAATTCTCTGCCCGTTGAAGTGGTGGAGGCTGCCTCGCTAAATATTTTTAAGAAGCGGGTTGATGGGTTCTTGATAAGAGAGGGGATTAAGGGTTATGGGGAGAGGGCGGGAAAGTGGAACTGAGCCACAACAGATCAGCCATGATCTTATTGAATGGCGGGGCAGGCTCGAAGGGCTAGATGGCCTACTCCTGCTCCTATTTCTTATGTTCTTAAAAGAAAAAGCATATAAAATGCAAAAATGGACAAACACCAAATGTACAAAGAATAGCAAATGGTGACAAAACCAACAATGAGGGCTCCTAAAAGATGGTATGAGGAGAAACTTGAAAGGATTCACAAGATCAACAAAAATTTAGATTTGGCAAAAGAGGGTGATCAGGAGTGACGTGTGCCCCTGAATAATTGATAAAGGTGATATTATCAATGAAATTAATATTAACATGAAGAATTTGTGATAGTATTTACAGTTGAGTGGGATTAGCGTGCCAGAAATCCCAAGAAATCTAATATTGAATCAGAGAAATAACAAAAGAAAAAAATGATGACACTAACAAGAGACAAATCCTGAAGACAAGATGATTTATTTTACTAGGGATTAAGGGAAGCAAGGTATTATAGATGCCCTAACTACATTCTTCCAAAGTTCTTGATTGAGAAACTGTGCTTTAGATGGAAAAATTGTGTGTGTTGCTCCCTATTTTACAAAGGTTAGAGGAAATTCAGAGAATTCTAAAGCTAATATCTGTTGTCAGCAAATTATTAGATTCTATAATTCAGGTTAGAATGACAGAACACTGAAAATTCAGCTGTTCAGAAAGACTCATCATTGCTTTGCAATGGATAGGTCAAGCCCAAATGCATCTACCCTGATTCCCAGTGTGGTTTCAGAACTGGAAGATTCACAGTCCAAGTGATCTTAGTCTAGCAGCTGCAGACATGGTCAGTTTAAGCTGTGAAAATAAATTGGCTATCTGCTAAAGCTGCTCAGTGTGATCTCCTTTTTCCATGACAACATGACAGGTAAGGTCAGCTCTGAGAAGGCAATGTCGGAACTCTTTAAGATCTGCTATGTGGTCAAGTAGATATGCATTCTGGGACCAAAACTCTGACGTATCCTTTTCTTTATTACTGGCATATACATTCACTTCATCTGCAGTGGGTATCACTCGAATAATCGAGAGGCTGTTGGGCCTTATCTGCCTGAAATCTAGGATGAAAGTGCTCCGAGTCCTCAACAGAGAGCTTCTGTACATTGTTGATGCCACACTAGCATTGCACAATGAGGAACATCTTCAGCAACAAATGGATACCTGTAGAAAGTTTGGATTGACTGTCAGCATCAGGACACGGGATGTTGCCATACCACCATCTATAAGTATTGACCACATGATGCTGAAAGGTTGTTGATAACTTCACGTATCTAGGTTTCACGATCTGTTCCTTGATGCTGAAATCAGGACATGAATAACAAAAGTGGCAGACATTCACACACACAACTGGAGACAGTTACTAGTGGCAGTGATCTTTGGCTACTGATTGGAAGGGCATTGGAAGAGACGGGACAAAATGGTAGTCTCAGCTAAGAGACATGAGGGCCCAGAGATAAAGGAGACCCACTGTCTTCATCTGTCATACATGTTGCTAAGACTGCCATGCCTTATTGGGTTCCTGAAACTCAGCAGGCAATGTTTAACACAGGGCGACTAAGATATTCATCATCCCATGAAAAAGAAGGCAGTTAAGATCCAGATGATGAAGTAGAAAGCCGCAGTTCCAAGGTTGCTGACGATAGAAGGATTGGAAGTATAAAATTACAAGGATATATTGATAGGTTGTGTGAAAGAGCAGATATGTGACAAACGTACTTCAATAGAGTAAAATGCGAGGTTGTGTATTTTGGAGCGCAAAGAAATAGAACAGGCTACTTTCTAAATGGCTAGGAGAGATTTCCAGATCCAAAGATCATTAAAACATTGTGAACATGTTCAGAAAGTAATCAAAAAGTGAATAGATTTAATTGGATGGGGAGGGGCAGGGGGTTGCTGCAGCATAGCTTTACCAGAATTATGGTAGACGGGGAGCACACTGGTTAGCACTGCTGTCTCACAATGCCAGGGATCCAGGTTCAATTCCGGTCTTGGGTCACTGTCTGTGTGGAGCTTGCACATTCTCCCTGTGACTGCAGGGCTTTCGTCCTACTGTCCAAAGATGTGCAGGTTAGATGGATTAGCCATGCTAAATTGCCCTTTCGGTCACATAGATTAGCCATGGCAAATGTCCAGGATTACAGTGATAGGATAGAGGGGTGGGCCTAGGTGGAATGCTCTTTCAGAGAGTCAGTGCAGACTTAATTGGCTGAATGGCCTCTTTCTACACTGAAGTGATTCTATGGTTCTAAGGAGGAAATTGAGGACAGATTACACCAACTAATTTGCACTCCCTGGAATTTAGAAGATAAGGCAATTTTATACAACTTTTAGATATTAAGCAGAGCAGATGCGGTAGATGGGAAAAGAACTATTTCCACTGGTTGATGGGGGGCGGTGGGGTTGAGTTGGGGCTGGGGATGGTGCAAAGGCTAAATATTAAAGCCAAACCTTTCAGGAGTGAAGTTAGGAAACATTTCTCACGTAAGTGTTGTAGAGATTCAGAGGCCTATTCCAATTTTAGATGTGAAGTTAATAGATTTTTGATGCGTAAAGGTATTAAGGAGAACGAGGCATTCTGGAGTTAGGTCACAGATCAACCATGATCTCACTGAATTCCAGAATAGTCTCAATAGCCACTTGTTCCAGTGTTTTTATATGATGGCTGGGGAGATGATTCACTCCTTTGTTTTCTGCTCAGATTTGACTGCCTACAATTTAAAATCCAGTGGTAATTGTTTTTTTTTTAATTTGTTCATGGGACATGGGCATCGCTGACTGGTCAGCATTTATTGCCCGTCCCTGGTTGCCCTTGGAGGTCGGTTGAGAGTCAACCACACTGCTGTGGCTCTGGAGTCACATATGGGCCAGACCCGGTAAGGACAGCAGATTTCCTTCCCTAAAAGGACACTAGCAAACCAGATGGGGTTTTCCAACAATCGACAGTGGTTTCATGATCATCAGTAGATTCTTAATTCCAGATTTCTTTTTCTTTAC
Organism: Carcharhinus amblyrhynchos; assembly: GCF_965287045.1. Taxonomy (NCBI): domain Eukaryota; kingdom Metazoa; phylum Chordata; class Chondrichthyes; order Carcharhiniformes; family Carcharhinidae; genus Carcharhinus; species Carcharhinus amblyrhynchos. Next base: position 28,070,748 of record NC_137328.1, on the reverse strand, counting down.
TGAATTCAAGTTCCACCATTTGCTGTAGTAGTAACTTAAGTAGTGGAAACCAAGTCGGACAGGGTGGTTATCTCGGGACTGTTGCCTGTGCCACGGGGTAGTGTAGAGCGGAACAGAGAGAGGGAAAGTTTGAACTCGTGGCTGAGGGGATGGTGCAGGAGGGAGGGGTTCAGGTTCTTGAGCAATTGGGGCTAATTCTGGGGAAGGTGGGACCTCTACAGGAGTGATGGTCTACACCTGAATCAGAGGGGAACCAATATCTTGGGGGGAAAATTCGCTAAGGCTATGCAGGGGGGTTTAAACTGATTCAGAGGGGGGGTGGGATCCTGAGTAGCGGGGGTGAAAGTGAGGGGGGCATAGATGGGGACTGCAATGCACGGCATCGTGGGGGTGGGGCGGAGCAGGGTTTGAAATGCGTATACTTTAATGTGAGGAGTATTCGCAATAAAGTGGATGAACTTGCAGCGTGGATCAGTACCTGGGACTTTGGTGTTGTGGCCATTTCAGAGACATGGATAGAGCAGGGTCAGGAATGGTTGTTGCTGGTTCTGGGGTTCAAATGCTTCAGTAGGAGTAGAGAAGGAGGTAGAAGGGGGGGGAGGGGTAGCATTATTAGTCAAGGATTGTATCACGGTGCCAGAGAGGAAGTTTGATGAGGACTTGTCTGTTGAGGCAGTATGGGCTGAGGTTAGAAGTAGGAGAGGAGAGGTCACCCTGTTGGGAGTCTTTTATAGACCTCCTAAAAGTTCTAGAGAGGTTGAGGAAAGGATTGTGGAGACGATCCTTGTTAGGAGTGAAAGTAATAGGGTAATTGTTATGGGGGACTTTAACTTTACGAATATTGATTGGAATAGCTATAGCTCTAGCTCATTAGAGGGGTCAGTTTTTGTACAAAGTGTGCAGGAAGGTTTTTTGACTCAGTATGTTGATAGGCCAACTAGAGGTGAGGCTATATTGGATTTGGTGCTGGGAAATGAGCCAGACCAGGTGCTAGACTTGGAAGTTGGTGTGCATTTTGGTGATAGTGACCACAATTCGGTTACGTTCACCTTAGTGATGGAAAGGGATAGGCATGAACCTCGGGTCAGTAGTTTTAGCTGGGGGAAGGGTAATTATGAGGCTATTAGGAGAGAATTAGGAAGCATAGGTTGGACTAGGAGACTACAGGGTTTCAGAACGTCCGAAATGTGGAGTTTTTTCAAGGAGCAGCTACTGCGAGTCCTTGATATGTATGTCCCTGTCAGGCAAGGAGGAATTGGTCGAGCTAGGGAACCGTGGTGCACTAGGAAAGTTGATTCGCTGGTTAAAAAGAAAAAGGAGGCTTATGTAAGGATGAGACTTGAGGGCTCAGGTAGTGCACTAGAAAGCTTTAGATTGGCTAGGAGGGAGTTAAAGAGAGCGTTAAGAAGGGCTAAAAGAGGACATGAGAAGACTTTGGCTGATAGGATTAAGGAGAATCCTAAGGCGTTCTATAGATATGTTAAGAACAAAAGGTTGGTTAGGGCAAGATTAGGGCCAGTTAGAGACAGCAGTGGGAATTTATGTGTGGAACCGAAAGAGATTGGAGAGGCATTGAACCAATATTTCTCTTCGGTGTTCACGCAGGGGGACATAAATGTAGCTGTGGAGAACACTGGGTTACAGGGTTGTAAACTGGATATTGCAGTTGATAAGGAGGATGTGCTAGATATTCTTGAGGGTTTGAAAATAGATAAGTCCCCTGGTCCGGATGGGATTTACCCTAGGATTCTCTGGGAGGCAAGGGAGGCGATTGCAGAGCCTCTGGCTCTGATCTTCAGGTCGTCGTTGGTCACCGGTATAGTGCCAGAAGATTGGAGGTTAGCGAATGTTGTCCCATTGTTTAAGAAGGGGAACAGAGACTTCCCCGGGAACTATAGACCGGTGAGTCTTACTTCTGTTGTGGGCAAGGTTTTAGAAAAAATTATTAGGGATAGGATTTATAGTTATTTGGAGAGTAATGAATTGATTAGAGATAGTCAGCATGGTTTTGTGGAGGGTAGGTCGTGCCTTACTAACCTTATTGAGTTTTTGGAGAAAGTGACCAAAGAGGTGGATGGGGGTAAGGCAGTTGACGTGGTATATATGGACTTTAGTAAGGCGTTTGATAAGGTTCACCATGGAAGGCTTCTGCAGAAATTGCAGATGTATGGGATTGAGGGTGATCTAGGAAATTGGATTAGGAATTGGCTGGCGGATAGGAGACAGAAGGTGGTGGTTGATGGTAAATATTCGTCATGGAGTTCAGTTACGAGCGGTGTGCCTCAGGGATCTGTTTTGGGGCCACTGCTGTTTGTAATTTTTATAAATGATCTGGATGAGGGTATAGTTGGGTGGATTAGTAAATTTGCTGATGACACCAAAGTCGGAGGTGTGGTAGATAGTGAGGAAGGGTGTCTTAGTCTACAGGGAGACTTGGACAAGTTGCAGAGCTGGGCCGAGAGGTGGCGGATGGAGTTTAATGCGGAAAAGTGTGAGGTAATTCACTTTGGCAGGAATAACGGATGTGTAGAGTATAGGGCTAACGGTAGGACTCTGAATAGTGTGGATGAACAGAGGGATCTAGGTGTATGTGTACATAGATTCCTGAAAGTTGGGAATCAAGTAGATAGGGTTGTTAGGAAGGCATACGGTGTCTTGGCGTTTATTGGTAGGGGGATTGAATTTAGGAGCCGCAGCGTCATGTTGCAATTGTACAAAACTCTGGTGCGGCCGCACTTGGAGTATTGTGTGCAGTTCTGGTCCCCACATTATAGGAAGGATGTGGAGGCTTTGGACAGGGTGCAAAGGAGGTTTACCAGGATGTTGCCTGGTATGGAGGGGAGGTCCTATGAGGAGAGACTGAGGGATTTGAGGTTGTTTTTGTTCGAAAGAAGGTGGCTACGAGGGGACCTTATTGAAACATATAAGATGATTAGAGGTTTAGATAGGGTGGACAGTGATAGCCTTTTTCCTCGGATGGAGAAAGCTAGCACGAGGGGGCATAGCTTTAAATTAAGGGGTGGTAGTTATAGGACGGATGTCAGGGGTAGGTTCTTTACCCAGAGGGTGGTGAGGGATTGGAATGCCCTGCCTGCTGCAGTTGTAAATGAGCCTAGTTTGGGGGCGTTTAAGAGATCTGTGGATAGGTTTATGGATGGTAAGGGTTTGGTTTAGGTTAGAGGGTCATTGTTTTTTAACTGGTCGGCGCAACATCGTGGGCCGAAGGGCCTGTTCTGCGCTGTAATGTTCTATGTTCTACAACTTGGGCCCCCAGAACATTAGCTGAGTTTCTGGGTTAATAGTCTAGTAATAATACTGTTAGGCCATCACCTCCCTCTTAAACACCCCAAACCTGGCCTCTTCACTTCCTTTAATGCCAGATCTTCTGGAACCCCGGAAATAAAAAACTGTACAGCACAGGAACAGACCCTTTGGCCCACCAAGCCCACACAGAAGCCTCTCTAATCTAATATTTTCATATTTCCAGCATCTCCACATCATAATATTTTCTTGCCTCTACATGCTCCGTACTCTATATATGTATCTATCCAGATGCCTCTTGAACGTTACTATAGAATCTCCTTCCACCACACCCTCCAGCAGCATGTTCCAGGCATGCATTCGCCATCCTCTGGAAAAACTTGTCCTTTACATCTCTCTTAATCTTTACCCCACTCACTCTCAACCTATGCCCCTGAGTAATTGACCCTTTGACCCAAGAAAAGAAAACCATGACTATCCACTCTATCCAAGCCTGTCATAATCTTGTGAACTTCTATCAGGTCCCCCCTCATCCTCTGATGTTCCAATGAAAACAACCCAAGTTCATTCAACCTTTCTTCCTAATCTATATCTTTCAAACCAGGTAAATCCTGGTAAATCTCTTCTACACCCTTTCCAAAACATCAACATCCTTCTGGTAGTGTGGCGACCAGAATTGTACACAGTACTCCAAATGTGGCCTAACCAAAGTCCTATACAGCTGCAACATGATTTTCCAATTCCTATACTCAATACTCTGACCGATGAAGGCCAGCATGCTGTATACCTTCTTGACCATCTCGTTCACTTGAGTTGCTGCCTTCAGGGAACTGTGGATCTGCACAGCTAGATCCATGTCTGATAATATTTCTAAGAGCTCTACCATGTATTGTATGCTTTTCTTCTGCCATAGACCTTCCAAATCACATCACCTCACATTTGTCCAGGTTAAATTCCATCTGCCATCTTTCGGCCCACATCTCCAGCTGATTTATATCCTGCTGTATCCTCTGATAATCCTCCTGACTATCCACTACTCCATCAATTTTTGTGTCATATAGAAATTTACTCATGAGACTACCTACATTTTCCTCCAAATCATTTATATATCCACATTACAACAGAGGTCCCAGCACTGATCCTTGCAGAACATTGCTTGTCACAGACATCCACCTCTGCCATTCTGCTTCCTACGCCCAACCTAGTTTTGTATTCATCTTACCAGCTCACCTCAGATTCCATATGACTTCATCTTCTGTATCAGCATGCCATGAGGAATCTTATCAAAGGCTTTACTAAAGTCCATGTATACGACATTCACTGCCCTTCCCTAGTCTATTATACTTGTCACTTCCTCAAAGAACTCAAATTGTGTTTGTGAGACATGACCTCCCCTTCACAAAACCATGCTGCCTATCACGAATGAGCCTATTCTCTTTCAGATGTGAGTATATCCTGTCCCTAGGAATCTTCTCCAATAATTTCTTCACAACTGATGTAAGGCTCACAGGCCTGTAATTTCCCACTGGGATTAGTTTAAGGGTTTCAAAAAACAAAGGGTGGCATGGACAAGTTGGGCTGAAGGGCCTGTTTCCATGCATAAAGTCTCTAATGATTCTATAACTCAAAAAGGTTATTTTGTTTGAATACGCTCAAAATGTGGGGAGGCAGGTTCACCTCCACACTACCACTGTAAAGAGACCAAAGGAGACCACAGACCAAAGTCCAGAATCAATGTCCAATAAGGTATTCCTTCAGGGAGGTCAGTGGGGTGAAAATTAGTTTTGTCGAATTTGATTTTTTATTTATTCATGGGACAAGGATTACATTGGCAGGCCAGCACTTTATTGCTCATACTTGGTTGCCCTTGAAGGTGGTGGCGAACTGCCTTCTGAATCGCTGCAGTCCATGTTCTGTGGTTGATCTGCAATGCTGTTAGGGAGGGAATTCCAGGATTTTGACCCAGTGACTGCAAAGGAATGGCGATATATTTGTAAGTCAGGATGGTGAGTGGCTTGGAAGAGAACTTGCAGGTGGTGGTGTTCCCACGTATCTGCTGGCCTTTTCCTTCTAGCTGTGGTTGTGGTGCCAATCAAGCGAGCTGCTTTGTCCTGAATGGTGTCAGCTTTTTGAGTCTTGTTGGAGCTACAGCCATTCAGGCAAGTGAAGGGTATTCTATCACATTCCTGACTTGTGCCTTGTAGATGGCGGACAGGCTTTGGGGAGTCAGAAGATGAGTGACTCCCAGCAGTATTCCTAACCTCTGACCTGCTCTTGTAGCCACTGTATTTCTGTGGTGAGGCCAATTATGTTTCTGGTCAAAGGTAACCCCCAAGGCTGTTGACAGTGGGGGATTCAGTGATGGTCACACCGTTGAATGTCAAGGGGCGGTGATTAGAATGACTGTAATTGGTATTAGTCATTGCCTGGCTTTTGTGTGGCGCATATCTTTCTTGCCACTTGTCAGCCCAAGTCTGGGCATGGTGCAGATCTATTGCTTCAGTATTTGAGGAGTTGTGTATGGTGCTGACCATTGTGCAATCATCAGTGAACATCCCCATTTCTGACTTTATGATGGAGGGAAGGTCACTGATGAAGCAGCTGAAGATAGTTGGGCCTAGGACACTATCCTGAGGGACAGTTGCAAAGATGTCCTGGAGCAGAGATGACTGATCTTCCTGTGTACCAGGCATGATTCCAACCAGCAGAGTATTTGCCCCCCTATACCCATTGATTCCAGTTTTGCTAGGGCTCCTTGATGCCACACTCAGTCAAATGTGGCCTTGATGTCAAGGGCTGTCGCTCTCACCTCATCTCTGAAAAACAGCTCCTTCGTCTATGTTTGAACCAAGGCTATAATGAGGTCAGGAGCTGAGTGACCCTGACGAAACCCAAATTCGATGTCATTGAGCAGGTGCTCCTTGATAGCACTGTTGCTAACCCCTTCGATCACTTTACTGAGAGTAGATTGGGTGGTAACTGGCTGGGTTGGATTTGTCCCGCTTTGTGTACAGGGCAATTTTCCACATTGTTGGGTAGATGCCAGTGTTTAAATTGTACTGAAAGAGCTTGGCTAAGTGAGCAGCAAGGTCTGGAACACAAGTCTTCAGTACTATTGCTGGAGTGTTATCAGAGCGCATTGCCTTTGCAGTATCCAATGCCTCCAACCATTTGGAGCGAATCGAATTGGCTGAAGACTGGCATGTGTGATGCTGGAGACGACTGAATAAGGCCTAGGTGATCATCCATTTGGCACTTCTGGCTGAAGATTGATGTGAATACTTCAGCCTTATCTTTTGCATTGATGTACTGGACTCCTCCATCATTGAGGATGGGGATATTTGTGGAACCTTCTCCTCCAATGAGTTGTTTCATTGTCCACCACCATTCACGACTGAATGTGGCAGGACTGCAGAGATTAGATCTTATCCATTGGTTGTGGGATCATTTAGCTCTCTCTACCACTTGCTGTTTTTGCCATTTGGCATGCAAGTAGTCCTGTTTGGTGGCTTTTCCAGGTCAAAATCTCATTTTTAGGTCTGCCTGGTGCTGCTCCTTTCATACCCTCCTGTACTCTCCATTGAAGCAGGGTTGATCCCCTTGCTTGATGGTAATGGTTGAGTGGGGGATGCGTCATGCCATGAGGTTGCAGATTGTGCTGCAGTACTGTAACTCATAAATTAACTTTTTCCACTGCTGTTGATGGCCCACAGTGCCTCATGGATGCCAGTTGTGAGTTGCTAGATTGGTTCAAGGTCTGTCCCATCGTGCACCATGATACTGCCATACAACCCAATGGAGATAATTGTCAATGTGAAGGCAGGATGTTGTCTCCACAAGGATTATGCGGTGGCCGCTCTTACTGATACTGTCACAGACAGATGCATCTGCAGCTGGCAGATTGATCAGGATGAGGTCAAGTATGTTATTTCCTCTTGTTGGTTCCTTTACCACCTGTTGCAGACCCAGTCTAGAAGTTTTATCCTTTACGACCCGACCAGCTCGATCAGCAATGTTGCTGTCGAGCCACTCTTGATGGTGCACATTGAAATCCCCCACCCAGAGTGCTTATCCAGTGGTGTTGACTTCAGAAGATGAGAACCACTCCGTCTTGTAGGTTATAGCACAGAACATCTCACAGAAATTGTAGATGGGACCAGGTGTTCAGCCAGGGCAGAGTTCCTTTCTTTATGACCGGCTAGGTAGGTGTTAAAGCAACAGACTGTGCTATAGAGTTCAGCAAGACAATATTACTTGTTCCACAAGCCAGCAAATGATGTGTATCTGTTGTCTGGAATTTGGCTGGGTATCAAACTGTTAAACGTCTCAATCACTGAGTCAGAAAGAATACTTAAGGAACCTTTTGTCTTAGCAGACACTTTGTCACCTGCTGACAATCCAGCATTATCAAATACAAATGGCATTTCTATAGTTCTCCTTGAAATTGGGCTATGCACTCTTCAGGTGATCATTAGTGGCTCTTCAGGGCCACTGAGTTTTCTTGAAACTGCAAGTGGCTTCCTTTATTTGCAGTCACAGACATAGGTAGGTTCAATCATTTTAAAGATTGTGTGAAAATATTCAGCCAAGGTCTAGTTTTAAAATTTAGAAATAGCAATGACTATATATTTGTACTGTGCGAGGTCATCATCATTCCTATTTTTACATAAATAAAAGCAAAATACTGTGGATGCTGGAAGCCGTAACAAAAACAGGAAGTGCTGGAAAATGTCAGCAGGTTCAATAGCCTCTGTGGAGAAAGTAGAGCTAATGTTGAGTTTGGATGTCTTCATCAGTGCTGAAAACAAGAAAAAAAATCGGATGAGGGCTGGATAGAATGCCACCAGTTGGTGAAGATGGGGGAGATTGACAAAGATGTCATAGACAAAAAGTTAGAGAATGTAAATAGTCATGATCATGATGAAGAAGGATGCTGATAGCAGTAATGGAGATCAGAATGTGTAAATGACTGAACAAAATTAAGTAGAGTATCAAAGGATAACCTGAAACAGCTAACAGATGGAAAACCAGATTGTTTTAAAAATTGAAAAAATGAAAAAAAATTAATAAATATTTTTGTACTATCAGTCGATCTGCAGTTTCCCCAGTTAGGACATTACGGCACCCAGTGTTAATTAAGGATTAATAAATGCATCAGGTCATGAGAATCAGAAAGGGGAAAGAAATCAAATTGTCTTAAAATTACGCAGGTAGTTTGGTCACACTAATTGTCAAAAGATTTAAAATCCTGCCGGAAGATGCAAGCGTGGTTGATAAATTGTTTGAGGCAAATAAATTGGTGAGAAGTGTGAAATCTATTTGAGGGCTTCACCACTTTTTATATTAGTCTTCCATTGGCACTTAAACTTAATGAGGCTGTTGTCATAGCACATGGTACGTGACAAGTATTTTCATACTACGTTTTGCAGACCTGGTGATTAAATATTGCTTTTCGACAACAAAAGATTATTATAGCCAAAATAATGGCAGAATAGATAGGGGCTGTACCTGAGGCAGCAGCCAAGATTCTGCTTGGCCATCTCCCCAACATTAAGAACATAAGAAATAGGAGCAGGAGTAGGCCATCTAGCCCCTCGAGCCTGCCCCGCCATTCAATAAGATCATGGCTGATCTGTCGTGGCTCAGTTCCACATTCCCGCCCTCTCCCCATAACCCTTAATCCCCTTGCCCATCAAAAACCTATCAACCCATGTCTTAAAAATATTGAGCGAGGCAGCCTCCACCACTTCAACGGGCAGAGAATTCCAGAGATTCATCACCCTTTGAGTGAAGAAGTTCCTCTTCAACTCCATTCTAAACCACCCCCCCTTTATCCTGAGGCTGTGCCCTCTAGTCCTACTGTCCTTTCTGAGCGGGAAGAGCCTCTCCACCTCTATCCTATCCATCCCATTCAACATCTTATACGTCTCAATGAGATCTCCCCTCATTCTTCTAAACTCTAACGAGTACAAGCCTAGTTTATTCAGCCTCTCCTCATAGTTCAACCCCCTCAACTCCGGTATCAGCCTAGTAAACCTCCTCTGCACTCCCTCCAAGGCCAAAATATCCTTGCGTAAGTGCAGCGACCAAAACTGCACACAGTACTCCAGCTGCGGCCTCACCAGTGCCCTATACAGCTGCAGCAAGACCTCCCTACTTTTATATTCAATCCCCTTCGCTATGAAGGCCTTTACCAAAGGTGGGTTCAGAAATTTGTGAAAACTCAAGGTCCTTTCACCAGTGGGTTCAGTGAAAGCAATGGTGATCAATGAACTGTTGGATAAAATTTGGATGATCAAGTTGACAACCACCCTCGAGTGGATGTTTCATGTAAAGAATTCACTCCAGATATAATCCCTATCATTTATTCAGTGGGCAGAATCCCAAATTCCCTTCTGTACTGTATGATAGACCTGTTGCTCCAAATTCATTTGGTTCCATTTTTTTTGCACATCTGATTGCTTTACACACAGGAAATTGATTTTTTTTAAGTTTATTTATGTAGGCTTACATTAACACTGCAATGAAGTTACTGTAAAAATCCCCTAGGCATCACACTCCGCCACCATTCTCCACAGGAAGAATTTAGCATGGCCAGTGCACCTAACCAGCACGTCTTTCAAACTGTGGAAGAAATCCGGAGCAAACCCATGCAGATACGAGGAGAACATGCAGACTCCACACACACAGTGACCCAAGCTGGGAATCGAACCTAGGTCCCTGACACTGCAAGGCAGCAGTGCTAACCACTGTGCCACCATGCAGCCCATGAAGTTTGAGGTCTTGGAGAAAATGGAGAGCTTTGAGACATCATAAAAGACTAGTGTTCTAATGTTGTTAGTGCAAGATAGTGTGTGTCCAACATGTCAATCAGACTGATAAAGTCAATTCCCCAGTGCTAACCACTGAGCTGCCATGCCACCTATGCAGGATATTAGTTCCAATAATTGTATTTTAAGGAAGAATTAGTCTGAAGCTAACCTGTATCCGAAAACAGGTCTATTTCCCAGACAGCAAAGCAATGTAACAGATTGTCCCAGTTCCCTGTCCTCATATTCCAGCTGTTCCCATTTCTGTTCTTTTGAGCAAATCTATTAAAACAAATTGAAGGACAAGTTAAAAGAACAGCCATTCCTCACCTGTTTGAGCAGTTGCTGTTGGCCATTAACAATGTGACCAATAAGACATTGCCAGACTTCCCTCTCTTTTAAATTAAAAACTTCTTGAAAAATTAAAATGGAAACAAGTATTTACAATCAGTTTCACATAATCAACCATTAACAGATCCCAGAATGTTCACATCTTTAATGATTTTTACAATATCAGATATCTAAATAGATATAAATTATTATAAACCAATAAGAAAATATTTATTTTTGATTACATCATTATAATCTGGATGGCCATAAAACATTAGACAGGGGTCGTGGGTAGAGAGGTGGACTGGTGATGTTGAGATGGTGGCACGGGCTTGTTGGGCCGAAGGGCCTGTTTCCCGGGCTGATTTTGTTCTTTGTATATTGCAAGACGCCCCTCCTCCAGGATCTAGTAATTTCTTGGAATAGACATTCCTTTTTGTAAAACATTGATAATTGGTGACTTGCGTCAACCCATTATATCTTAGAGATCTCTCTTTTCTCCAACGTTTCTTTTATGCTAGCTAAGTCTATTCTTAGCCTTTTTCCAGGGATACTTTTCATGCAGTGAACATTGTCCCATAGGGACCAGTTATCAACATAACTCTGTGGGCAAACTTTTCTCAGGTTGCCCTTGTACTGTACTTCTGTCAGTATATTGAATAAGTGAACCCCCATATTTATTGCTTCTACTAATGTCAGTGCTTCAGCACCTTTTCACTATACTGTTTATTTTCTTTGATTCCCAAGCTAGCGAGCAACACTTCTATTTTTTCCCACCAAGTATATGATGAACGCTGCTATATAGAAAAGTACAGGGCTGGAACAGGCCCTTCAGCCCACGACGTTGTGCCAAACATGACACCAAATTAAGTTAATCCATTCTGCCTTCCCTTGGCCCATATTCCTCTATTCCCGCTGTGCTAGAATATCCATCTGGAAGGCCAGTATGTGAAGGATCAATAAAAGTTAATAACCTCATCTTCTGGATCACCTATGGCTGGAATTGGAGTGCACAATTCTCATAATTCAACTTGTTTAATATTTTGTTCCCATTTGGAACTTCCTCAACTGTAGCTTGTTTCGTCATAGCACTCAGTTCCAGTATGGTATAATAAGTGTCAGGTCTCATTTGGATGTACAACTAATTCAACTGTCCAGTCAAACTTCCTAAACGGTCAATTTCTTCCTGAAGACGCGGCCCAATTTATAGGGATGTGATTGATGTTTCTTAAATAGGACTTGATTCAAAGTCACACTTGCTGAATAAGACTGTTGATTCAATGTCACTCTTGACTTGTCCTGCTTAATGTCTAATCCTATGTATTTAAATGCCCCTGGAGCCTGACTTCCAACCCAAGTTCCTTTTTTTTGGATCACCATCACCTATTGCTCAAATTCTACAGAACCTCTCCACAAAATAAATCAACACCATGCATGGCAAAGATGTCAATTAGTATCTCTTTGTGAAACCGTTTTTGACTCTGCCTTTAGCTGAATGCTCACATTTTCAGCATGGCAGATCTCACTGAAATACCATATTTTTGATGCATCATTCAATATCATTTTTGTATTGGAATCTGTGTTTAATATTTTGTTGACCTCAGAATTTGGCCACCAGGGAATCTTCCACGCTTTGCTTTACCTCAAGAGTTATCTCTATTTGCTAGGAAAGTAGCTGAAAATGACTGTTTTCCTAAATACTTATTTACAGCTGCAGCCATAGCAAGTGACTCTAACAGCAAGTCTGTACCATGGGATTGAACCTCCATCAGTTCCAAAAATTTATCTAAGTGAGAAATGCATGCACAATCCAATAACTTAAATGCCAATACAGACTGGGATTTAGAGTCATAGAGGTTTACAGCATGGAAACAGGCCCTTGGCCCAACTTGTCCATGCCACCCAGTTTTTACCATTAAGTCGGTCCCAATTGACCACATTTGGCCCATATTCCTCTGTACCCATCTTACCCATGTAACTGTCTAAATGCTTTTTAAAAGACAAAATTGTAATCGTCTCTACTTTGGCAACTTGTTCCAGACACTCACCATCCTCTGAAAAAATTGTCCGCCTTTTGTATCTCTCCCTCTCATCTTAAACCTTTACCCTCTAGTTTTAGACTCTCCTACCTTTAGGAAAACTTGTTAACTATCTAACCCGTCTATGCCCCTCATTATTTTATAGATCTCTATAAGATCATCCCTAAGTCTCCTAAGCGCCAGGGAAAAAAGTCCCAGTCTATCCAGCCTCTCCTTATAACTCAAACCATAAAGTCCCAGTAGGATTCCAGTAAATCTTTTCTGCAGTCTTTCTAGTTTAATAATATCCTTTCTATAATAGGGTGACCAGAATTGTACACAGTATTCTAAGTGTGGCCTTACCAATGTCTTGTACAACTTTGACAAGACGTCCCAACTCCTGCATTCAACATTCTGACCAATGAAACTAAGCACACCGAATACCTTCTTCACCACTCTGTCCAGTTGTTACCCCACTTTCAAGGAACTGTACCCCTAGATCTTTTTGCTCTATAATTTTCCCCAACACCTAACCTTTAACTGAGTAAGCCTTGTCTTTGTTTGATTTACCAAAATGCATCACTTTGCATTTATCTAAATTAAATCCATCTGCAATTCATCAGCCCACTGGCCCAATTGATCAATATCCCATTGCAATCCCACATAACCACCTTCACTGTCCAATATGTCACCAATCCTGGTGTCATCTACAAATTTACTAACCTTGTCTCTTAAATTCCCATACAAATCAGTTTGAAGGTACCTTTTACAACCATCCTTTCTCTTCTGGCATCAAGCCAATTTTGCTTCTAATTGCCTACCTCACCCTGGATCCCATGAGATTTAATTTCATACAACGACCTACTATGTGGTACTTTCTCTAAGACCTTGCTCAATTCCCTGCACTGCCCTCTTCTACCTTCTTGGTTAACTCTTCAAAAAACTCAATCAAATTCATGAGACATAATTTTCCACTGAAAGCTATGCTGACTGTCCCTAATCAATCTTTGTCTCTCTAAGTGCCTGTTGATCCTGAATACCTTCAAGCAACTCACCCACTACAGATGTTAGGCTCACCAGCCTGTGGGTCCCAGGCTTTTCCATGCAGCTCTCCTTAAACAAAGGCACAAAATTTACCATTCTCCAATTTTCAGATATCTCACATGTTGCTGTTGACAACTCAAATATTTCTGTTAGGGGACCTGCAATTTCCTTCCTAGCCTCCCTCAATGTCCTGGGACACATTCCTTCAAGTGCTAGGAATCTATCTATTTTGATGCACTTTAAGACTTCCAGCACCACCTCCTCTGTAACATGTACACTCCTCAAGATATCACTATTTATTTTCCCAAGTTCTCTAACATCCATGCTTTTCTCAACAGTAATACTGATGAGAAATATTCATTTAAGATCTCACCCCATCTCATGTGGATCTGCACATAGACGACTTTGTTGATTCTTAAGAGACCCTATTCTCTCTCTAGTTATTCTTTCACCCTTTATGTATCTCAGAATCCTACAGTGCAGAAGGAGGCTATTTGGCCCAGCAAGACTGCATTGACCACAATCCCACCCAGGCCCTATCTCCATAATCCCAAGCATTTAGCCTAGCTAGTCCCCCTGACACTAAAGAACAATTTAGCCTGGCTAATGTACCTAACCCACATATCTTTGGACTGTGGGAGGAAATTAGAACACGCAGAGGAAATCCATGCAGACACAGGGAGAATGTGCAAATTCCACACAGACAGTCATCCAAGGCTGGAATTGAACCCGGGTCCGTATCCCTGAGACAGCAGTGCTAACTACTGTGCTACCATGCTGCCCCTTTCCTTCAGAAAAAAATGTTCTTTTTCAGCAATCAATCTACTGCCATGTTAATCCCTATAAGCATATGTTGAGGAAGAATGAGTCTGAAATTAGCCTGCACCTTAACAAGACAGCAACGTGATAAGCTCCCCCAGTTTCTTCTCCTCTCTGTGTTCCAGCTGTCCTCATTTAAAGGTAGACCAATATCCACCACCCTTTTAACAATGCAATTGCCATTGCGCCTTTGCAATGTAATTGTAATTTAACATTGGTCCTTAACAATTGAATTAATAAGACATTGACACAGGCCAGGGCTACCACATCCAAAGATCAAGTGCACAAAATAGATAAGATATATTCTGGAGATGCATAGTGAAAGGAGGGACATATCAATTGTGGGATATACAAGAAAGGCTACTAGAAATCTTAAATATTAGCTGAATGTTCAGGATGATGGGCAGGGTAGGATAGGTGTGGGGCGATGCGGCGGCGCGGGCTCGTTGGGCCGAAGGGCCTGTTTCCCGTGCTGGGTTGTTCTTTGTTCTTTGTATGATCACCACAAAATGAAGTGCATGGACTTGCTGAATGGAGTGAAAGAGTGAAAAGTAAGAAAGCACAGGGCACATACTGTTAGTTTTCTGACATGAGAGTCACCTCTGGAGAAATTATCACATACCAGAGAAGGATAGTGCAAGAGAGCAATCTTGCAGGAGTAGCAGTCCCAGCAGACATAAAAGTGGATGTGGAGGTCACAACTTGAATAGATTAGACGATCAAATAAGGCCACAGAGAAGTCTCAAAACAAAACCAGAAGGAAGGGTCCTTACAATATTGCAGTTTTGCTGGTTAGCAATGAACTTGAGCGTAAATTAATGTGAGCCACAACAAAGGGAAGTACCCTTTGGAAGTACCAGATGAGGGGCACATTGCTTTGTTATACATGTAAAAATGTTCTTGAGCATGGCTCTTACAAAGCTAGTGTCTAAGGATTTTGATGAGTGACTGGGTGGTGCAGATGTGAGAATGGACTCGCCCACAGCTGCAAATGTAATCTTGAAGATCCTTACCTCATTTAGCCACATATTCATGTGTGTGTTGAATAATTGACAAAGAGGTTATGATTCTCTAGGGCAGTATTTCTCAGAGAAAATTATGCCTGAAATTGTTCGAAGCAGAAGACAAAGAAGGAAAACTTTAGAAATGGGGGAAAAGATGTCTCTGGCTTAAATGATGTAGGAGTGGTGTTTTCAATGATATTTTGCTAAAAATAGGCTCTGTTCAACTGAAAGCAGATTCAGTAATATTTTACTGGTACTGTAAAGGATAATTTTAAGGCATCATCATGATGCATATTGCTTCTGAGGCATTGAAGTATATCGGTTTAGATATTGGCCTGAAATGTCCGCTCCCATTCTTCTTGGGCGGATTTGGTGATGGGAGTAGAAAATGCAGCAAGAGGCCCAATCGTGTTTTACATCAGCAAGAGGTCTCATTATTGTTCCTGCCTGTGACATATTAGGGAATCCCTACCATTATAATAAATTTGGATGTCGTTATTGGGTCTCTATGCCTGGTCAAGAACAAAGAAAATTACAGCACAGGAACAGACCCTTCAGCCCTCCAAGCCTGCACCGACCATGCTGCCTGATTTAGCTAAAATCCCTTAACCTTCCGGGGACCATATCCCTCTATTCCCATCCTATTCATGTATTTATCAAGACGCCCTTAAAAGTCACTATTATATCTGCTTACACTACCTCCCCCAGCAACAAGTTCTACGCACCCACCACCCTCTGTGTAAAAATCTGCCCTGTACATCTCTTTTAAACCTTGCTCCTTGTATTTTAAAGCTGTGCCCCCTGGTAATTGTCTCTTATGCCCTGGGAAAAAGCTTCTGATTACCCACGCTCTCCATGCCTCTCCGGCAAATTGCGCGGAGGGTGTGGAGAGTCTGCAGAAGGATCTAGATAGGCTGGGCGAATGGGCCAGGAAATGGCAAATGGGATTTAATGTTGGCAAGTGCGAGGTGGTCCACTTTGGTAGGAATAATGGTAGGAAGGACTATTACTTATGTGGCGAAAAACTGCAGCAGGCGACGGTGCAGAGGGACCTCGGGGTCCTTGTGCATGAGTCGCAAAAACCCAGCTTGCAGGTGCAGCAGGTGGTCAGGAAGGCGAATGGGATGCTGGCCTTCATAGCGAGGGGGATTGAATATAAAAGTAGGGAGGTCTTGCTGCGGCTGTATAGGGCACTGGTGAGGCCGCAGCTGGAGTACTGTGTGCAGTTTTGGTCACCGCACTTACGCAAGGATATTTTGGCCTTGGAGGGAGTGCAGAGGAGGTTTACTAGGCTGATACTGGAGTTGAGGGGTTTGAGCTATGAGGAGAGGCTGAATCAACTAGGCTTGTACTCGTTAGAGTTTAGAAGAATGAGGGGAGATCTCATTGAGACGTATAAGATGATGAATGGGATGGATAGGATAGAGGTGGAGAGGCTCTTCCTGCTCAGAAAGGACAGTAGGACTAGAAGGCACAGCCTCAAGATAAAGTGGGGGCGGTTTAGAACGGAGTTGAGGAGGAACTTCTTCACTCAAAGGGTGGTGAATCTCTGGAATTCTCTGCCCGTTGAAGTGGTGGAGGCTGCCTCGCTCAATATTTTTAAGACGTGGGTTGACAGGTTTTTGATGGGCGAGGGGATTAAGGGTTATGGGGAGAGGGCGGGAACGTGGAACTGAGCCACGACAGATCAGCCATGATCTTATTGAATGGCGGGGCAGGCTCGAAGGGCTAGATGGCCTACTCCTGCTCCTATTTCTTATGTTCTTATGTTCTTATAATCATGTAGGCTTCTATCAGGTCGACTTCCATCATTCCAATGAGAACAAACTAAGTTTCTCCAATCTCTCCTCATAGCTAATGCCCTTCATACCAGGCAACATCCTGGTAAACCTTTTCTGTACCCTCTCCAAAGCCTCAATGTCCTTCTGGCAGTGTGGCAACCAGAATTGAATACTACATTCAAAGTGCAATCTAACTAAGGTTCTATACGTGACTTGGCCAATTTTTAAAGTCAGTGCCCTGACCGATGAAGACAAGCATTCCGTATGCCTTCTTGACTACCTTCTCCACCTGCATTGCCACTTTCAGTGGCCTGTGTACCTGTACACCCAGATCCCTTTGCCTATCAATACTGTTAAGGGTTCTGCCATTTACTGTATATTTTGTATCTGTATTGACCTTCCAAAAATGCATTACCTCATATTTGTCCGGATTAAACTCCATCTGCCATCTCTGCGCTCAAGTCTCCAACCAATCTATATCCTGCTGTATCCTCTGATGGTCTTCATCGCTACCTGCAAATCCACCAACCTTTGTGTCATCTGCAAACTTACTAATCAATCCAGTTACGTTTTCCACCAAATCATTTATATTTATTACAAACAGCAAAGATCCCAGCACTGATCCCTGAGGAACACCACTTGTCACAGCTCTCCATTCAGAAACACACCCTTTCACTGCTACCCTCTGTCGTCTTTGACCGAGCCAGTTTTGTATCCACCTTGTCAACTCACTTCTGATCCCTTGCGACCTCACCTTCTGCAGCAGACTGCCATGAGAGACTTTGTCAATGGCCTGACCTACCCTCATCAATCGTCTCCGTCACTTCCTCGAAAAGCTTGATCAAGTTAGTGAGATATGACCTCCACTTTACAAAACCATGTTGCCTGTCACAAATACATTCACTTATTTCCAAGTGGGAATAAATCCTGTCTCAAAGAATCCTCTCCTTGAAGTTGTTTTCTCCATGTTACTAACAACACAGCAGCAAATGGTGACTTTCCCACTGCTGCTTCATTCTGCCAAAAAATTGTAAAATTCTGCCCATTAAGCAGGGAAGGTCTAGAATAACTTTAAATCTACAGTCTTAATGGGATAGTGTTCGTCACATCCTAGTTAATTGTGTCACCTCATCACTGAATGATCACTTTGTATCTAAAGAAGAAACAGAGCAGTTGAGAAGCTTATTTGGTTAGTTGTACTGGTTGTGTGCTCAGACTAAAACAGATAGCAGTTCTGATACATTGGAATTAAGTGCTATGATGGAATATCCCAATCTGGAGAATGTTTTGAGGGCAAATAAAGCATTAGGAAAAATTTAATACTGAGAAATGTGTACTTGAGTTTCCATCGTGAGATGACCCGTAGAACATGAACTAGTAATTTCTGTCAATGCTTCACATATGAATCTATCTGATGAGTACCAAGTGCAGCTTGTTTCATAATATTTCTAATGGATGAGAATGGGAAACGTCCTTTAGTTTCAGAAGGCAATACGATAGAAAAGGATTGCCCAAAGTATATAAGCTACTGAAACACTGGCTGTTGTGGAGACGTTGATCTGGATTCTATTTGTCAAATGTTTTAACGGAGATTCTGTGCAAGGGTTATACTGAATATAATATACCCATTGAGTATTATGATAATCATTTAGTTTGGGATAATATACTCGGCAAAGTGTGTGAAAACTTTACAGATTGATCTTGCTGCCTGAAAAGAAATGAGAAAGGAAGTCTCTAAAGTTGATAAAATAAAGCCAAATAAATAAAAAGTTAAAGATCATCATCAACTCTGTGATTATTTTGCACAAAGGAATGCATGTACTAAAAAAAAGCAGTGTCCATGAGGAGGATTATCTCATAATACAATGCCTTGTGTAGAACGTGGTGATTCTTGATTTAATTTCTTTTGAAATTTTGGTTGTGCATATAACCAACTTTTTAAAAGAGAGAAGGGAATTTGCTAATTATATAATAATTGTATTTAATTGTGTGCAGGTGGTGGGCATTAATTGGAGATTCACTTGAGCTCCCATAAATGCACACAGACTGAAACCATGCCTACAATGTTTTATCTGTTTGTAAATATAAGAATGTGCAAAACTAACTCCAAGGGCGGGATTTACAGCTTCGCTCATCCCGAAAGCGTAATATCCCACTTGAGGTCAACAGACCTTTCCATGTTCAACCCTTTGCCCGCTCCAATTTACCAGCAGGTGGACCGGTAAAATTCAGGCCCAAATCCTTCACCTACTGACTTCTGGACTAAACCATAAGTGTCAGACAATGACCATCTCCAACAAGCTACAATTCAAGCATCTCTCCTTCATGTTGAATGTATATGAACCCTCACAATCAATATCTTGGATGTTATCATTGACCAGTAGTTTAATTGGAGTAGTCATATAAATAATATCTACAAGAACAGTCAGAGGCTGGAATTCACTTAACTGTTGACTCCCCAAAATTTCTCAACGAGACACAATTAATGAATATGATGGAATACTCTTCAGTTACGCACATGAATGCAACTCCAAGAAGCTCGACACCATCTGGACAAGACAGCCTGCTTTGTTGGCACCTCCATCCATTCCATTACACGTTCACTTCCTCCACCTCCAGTACACAGTAGCAAATGCACTGCAGCAACTCCCAAGCCTCTTTTAACAGCACCTTCCAAATTCACAATTTGTAAGACATGAGGGGGGCATGATAGCACAATGGTAAGCACTGCTGCCTCACAGTGCCGGGGACCCAGGTTCAATTCTGGCCTCGGGTAACTGTGTGGAGTTTGCACATTCTCCCTGTGTCAGCGTGTGTTTCCTCCAGGTGCTCTGGTTTCTTCCCACAGTCTAAAGATGTACAATCAAGTATGTGGAGTTATGGGGATAGGGCCTGGGTGAGACTGTTGTTGGTGTAGGCTCGATGGGCTCAATGGTCTCTTCCTGAACTGTAGGGATTCCATGATTCTAGGACAGGCAGCAGGCACATGGGAATATCACCACTGCAAGCTTCCCTCTAACTCGCACAACATCCTGAACTGGAAATTCCTTCAGTGTTCCTGATGCAAAACCAGAAATCCCTCCCCAACAGCATGGTGGGTGCACCTAACCCACCAGTACTACAGTGGTTCAAGAATGTAGCTCACCACCACATTCTCATGGCCAATTAGAGATGATGTGGAGATGAATTTAAAAAAAAATTAGATGGAATATCTTAAGGGAGGACCTCGAGTGGCTCAGATGGATTGGTGAGGGAATTTCTGAACTCCACAAGAGCAGCCATTGGAGTGATCTGAGTTGTCTTGTGTAAAAATGATATTGTGCTTTGGTCAGCAAATGAAAGGATAGGGAAAGATCAAAACAACTTGAGTTATATTTTAAACCTAATTTTCCCATGAAAAGAATAACAAATATGCTTGTGTGCAATGAACTTTTTAATCACAGAACTTTTGAAGAATTGAATTAAATTAAGGTATAATTTTATACTGAATTCATATCATAGAGTGGTTACAGCAGAGAGGAGGCCACTCTGCTATTTATGCATTTCCCAGCTCTTTGGAAGAGCAATTCAGTCAGTCCTGTTGCCCTGCCCGATCCCTGCATTTGTTTTGTTTCATGAGGTCATCCATTTCCTTTTTGAAAGGCACAATTGAACCTGTCTCCTCCAATCTCAGGCAGTGAATTCCAAATCCTGATAACTCACTGTTGGATTTTGCCACTTGACCTTAAACCAGTGACTCTGGTTTTCAAACCTTTAACCAAGGGGAACAGTTACCCTCCAATTGCAACGGGATTGTGATCAACTGGGCCAGTAGGCTGAAGATGGAGTTTAATTTAGACAAATGCGAGGTGATGCATTTTGGTACATTGAACCAGGATTTACTCAGTTAATGGTAGGACATTGGGGAGAGTTACAGAACAAAGAGATCTAGGGGTACATGTTCATAGCTCCTTGAAAGTGGAGTCACAGGTGGACAGAGTCATGGAGAAGGCATTTGGCATGCTTGGTTTCATCGGTGAGAACATTGAATGCAGGAGTTGGAATGTCTTGTTGAAATTGTACAAGACATTGGTAAGGCCACACTTGGAATACTGTGTGCAATTCTGGTCACCCTATTATAGAAAGGATATTATTAAACTAGAAAGAATGCAGAAAAGATTTACTAGAGTGCTACCAGGATTTGATGGATTTCGTTATAAAGAGACGTTGGATACATTGGGACTTTTTTCTCTGGAGCGTCAGAGGGTGAGAGATAATCTTGTAGAGGTCTATAAAATAATGAGGGGCATAGATCGGATAGATAGTCATTATCTTTTCACAAAGGTAGGGGAGTCTCAAATTGGAGGGCATAGGTGAGAGGGGAGAGAGGGACAATTATTTCACACAAAGAATGGTGAGTATCTGGAATAAGCTGCCAGAGGTAGTAATAGAGACGGGTACAATTTTGTTTTTTAAAAAGAATTTAGATAGTTACATGGGTACGATGGGTATAGAGGGATATGGGCCAAATGTGGGCAATTGGGATTAGCTTAGGGGTTTTAAAAAAAAGGGCAGCATGGACGAGTTGGGCCGAAGGGCCTGTTTCCATGCAGTAAACCTCTATGAGTCTATGACTCTATCTATTCTGTCTAAGTACCTTATTATTTCAAAAAGCTTGATTAAATATAATGGAGAGCTCTAGCTTCTCCACTCTATCTGTGTAACTGATCCCTGGAATCATTCTTGTAAATCCTGTTTGCACCCTCCTCTAAAGCCTTTGCATCCTTCTTTAAAGTGCAGTGCCCAGAATGGGACATATACTTTTGCGAGACTAAACTATAATTTTATGAAGGCTCAGTATGATTTATTTGCTTTCATACCTTGTGCCTCTGTTTATAAAGACCAGGGTCACATGCCCGCTTTCTTAATTTGCCCTGCCGCCTTCAATCATTTGTGCACATATACGCTGCCAGGTCTTCCAGTGCCCAGAGCCCCTTTAGAATTGTATTCTTTATTCTATAATGCCACTTCTCATTCTTCCTAGCAGTTCACCTGCCATATGCCCCACCTCTTCTACCAGCCCATGATGTCCTCTTGGAGTCTATCACTATTCCCCTCACAGTTCACAAGTTTTGAGTCACCTGCAAATTTTAAAATTGTGCCCTGTACACTAGTGTCTGAACCCTGGGCAACACCTTCCTCCAGTCTGAAAAACTACAGTGCACCATCACTCTTGTAACTCACCAACTTCATATGTGCTGTCATATTCATTATTCAACACTTGGGTTTCCTAAATTTCTTACATTTGGCCTAATTTACATCCCTTCTGGCATGAATTGAATTGGGAGAAGTAATGGAGATAATTATCATGCCTTAAATCAAATGAATTTGAATTTTAGTTAACTTAAAATTCACTTACCTTGAGCAGATATTTTCTTTGTATTGTATGCTGGTTTGCATGAAAATTAAAAATCAATCCCCTAGACTGATTATAAATCACATTTTTAAGTAAGGACTGAACATCTCTGCTTGTCATGAGTTTAAGTGCACTTTTTAAATCAGAGTTTCTGGTTCAGAGCTGTGCGGCTCTCAAAGTATTAAAGCCACAGTTCTACTTCTCAGACAGTAAATAAGATTACTCTTATCGTCTTTGATTTTAATCTTAACAAATTGTCATTCATTTTTGAGTTCTCGGTTTTATTATATTCATATTTCAAAAGCTTGTGGCAACTCATTTTCTGATATATTTGTATTTCCTCCTATGCTTCTTGGCCTTGTATCTACTTCCACCAATACCAATTAGTGCTCTTTGGAAGCTTCCAGACCAATGTCATGCTTAAGATGGAAGATGGTCATTTGAGCATGGGAGTTCATTATCCAATTTCCCTGTCTTTTGCCATGCCTTGATCCCATGTGAGATTAGGAATTCATGCATGTTGGATAGAAAATGCAAGCCATTGTGTTTTCCATACCAAGCAAAAGGTTCAGTAACCTCGCCAAGGCCAATCCTCTGATATCATACTGCTTTATTTAATATTAAGAAAAGGTCACATCTGCAGTTTGCAGCAACACAAGTCCTAATCTCCGGGTTTATAATATCCAGTTTCAGGCTGGTTTTAAACTCCTGCTGTTCATTTCTCATTGAGCGAGCTCCTGCTTGCTTAATAGGGAAACTTGTACTCCACAAAACCCATGGGAGATCTGTTCATGATCTCCTGTGTCCTTTGTGGCTACTATAACATCCTTCCCCCGTCAGGTCCACAGCTTCCCCAGTAACGCCACAGCAAAGGAGTTTGTTCTGCTACTTGGCAGTTAGTTTAAGGTCAGCTGAGAGTAGCGCTGAATCTGGTGACGTGAATCAAGTCAGAGATCTCCTTTCCAGAAGGAGCACCAAAGTGTCACTAATGCTTTTCCTCTTCGGGGTTCATTTCAGTGAGAGCACCTGCTTCCCCAGCTTCCATCTCAGCCTATTTCGTCATTGATCAGTAGGATGGGCGCTGGGTCAGCTTTGAGCCATTGTTCTGCGCTGGTAGGAGCCGTTTCTACGGCTGGTAACAAAGCCTGCTTTGGAGCGGACTTCCTGCTCCTTCGGGGTCCAAGTGTTTCCTCATAACCTTACCCTGGACCTTGTAGGACCCTGGCCCCATTTTTTCCATTTTGATCCCAGAGACCCAACTGGGATCACCCCCGAAGTTCTTAACGTATACCTGATCACTTACTCTGAATCTCTTATGTTCTTGCGGAGTCATAATTTCCTTTCTGTTTCTCATGTCTAGATTCCATCCTCCCTGCTAGGTTTGGGAATAGTAGGCTTAGTCTCATACAAAGCCAACGTCCCATTAATAGTTCCACTGGAGTGATTTCTGTTGCTGCATGCCAAGTCTCTCTAGGTGCTGCTAGTTGTTTCTTCATACCAGTTTTAAATGTTTTCACTACCCCTTCAATGATGGGTGGTTGATATTTGATCTGTTTGATGCCATTGGAAAGTATGAAGTTTGGAGACTCACTACTGGTGAAGGCAGTACCATTTTTGGACGCTAGGACATCTGGTAGCCCATCCGTACAGAGTCTTTGTCATAGCTTCTTGATTGTTGCATGGGAACTGGTAGAGTTCCTGCAGTGTATCTCTAACCATTTTGGGTGTGCATCTACCAGGATCAAAAACATGGGCCTCTTTAAAATGTCTGGCAAAATCCGCATGCATTTGCACCCAATGCTTGCCAGGCCACACCTATGGGTGCAAAGAGGCTGAAGGAGGGAGGTTTTGGTTCTCCTGGCATAGGTTGACCTGTCTTACCAGGTCTGTGATGTCCATGTCAAGGCCAGGTGGCCAGACGTAGCTCCTAGCCAGCATTTTCATTTTTGACGTCCCAGGGTGGCCATTATGAAATCCCATTAAGAATGGTACTCAGTCCTGGGTGAGGTATAACTGCGCAAGACCCCAGAGAATTACACTGTCTTCAACACTAAGCTTGTCCTTCTTTGTCAAATCAGGCTTTATCTCTGGTCCTTGGAATCCACCAGATAGTGCACTGCCCTCAGCCCTATCCCTGTAACCCCAGAAATTTACCATGACTCATCCCCCTAACTCTACACAGTCACCCAAGGCCAAAATTAAACTCATGTCTCTGGTGCTGTGAGGCAACAGTGCTAACCACTAAGCTGCCCCTTTGCTTATTGACTATGATCTGGAACT
This sequence comes from Carcharhinus amblyrhynchos, assembly GCF_965287045.1. Lineage (NCBI taxonomy): Eukaryota > Metazoa > Chordata > Chondrichthyes > Carcharhiniformes > Carcharhinidae > Carcharhinus > Carcharhinus amblyrhynchos. Next base: position 28,046,007 of record NC_137328.1, on the reverse strand, counting down.
CCAGATCTTCCTTCTTGCCATTGCTTTGGGGTCTCAGATTAATTTTTTTGATTTGATTTTTTTATTGTCAATGTATACAGTGAAACAGTTTTGTTTCTTGCGTGTCATACAGACAAAATGTACCATTTATTGAGTACATAGAGGACAAGGAAAGGAGTAGGCGCATAATGTAGTGTTACAGTCATCATCAGGGTGAGGGAAAGATAAACTTAATGTAAGGTACTCTGATGGCAGCAAGGAAGAAGCAGTTCTTGAGTTGGTTGGTATATGATCTCAGACTTTTGTATCTTTTTCCCGATGGAAGAAGGTTGAAGAGAGCATGTGTGGGGTGTCTGGGCCCTTGATTACGCTGACTGCAATCACCCTCCCCAAGCGTCTGCAGAGATTCCTTCTGCAAAATTGCTCCCAGTGGTCACCACCCCTGCAGAGCACCCCCTTTACCTCTCCCCATTGCAGAGCTCCCTCTTTTTGCACCCCCCCTCACCTGACATTGCCCATCCTCACCACAGGCACCCTTGGCACTATTCCAGATCAGTTATGGTGCCTGGTGGGCCGTGCCAGCTGGTAGTGTCCAGCGGACACCCTGGCACTGCCCACTAGACACTGCCCAGCCATGCGCCTGACCACCAGGAGGCCTCTGATCCCCTGGCATGGGCATCATTTCTGGTCTTTGCTGATGGAGACCATTCTTGCCAGTGTGAAACTCAGCCGGCGAGGAGGTAAGTGTGATATTATGACAGGTGACAAATTACATGTTATTTATATTTAAATTGGGTATAAAACCAATTTTGGCAGCAAAGCAGGGCCAGTAATATTGTGTGAGGTGAGAAAATAAACACAAACCTAATATTTCGCCCCTCAAGCAATCTTATCATCTCACCTCACCAAACAACAGGGGGGACGAGGTTGTAAGATCGTGGGCAATGTCTTTCTTAAAAGTAAATGTATCATGCCCCCAGCCTGTATCTCATGGCAGAGGGATGTATCTGAGAGGATATTCAAGACTCTTAGGGGAGAGGGAGATCAACCCCAAGTTATAATTCATGTGGGGACACATGACATAGGGAGGCTAAGGGAAGGGGATATTAAGCAGAGATTCATGGAGTTGGGGTGGAAACTAAAGGCCAAGTCAGACAGAGTGGTTATCTCTGGACTCTTGCCTGTGCCAAGGGATAGTTTAGAGAGGAATAGAGAGAGGGAAAGTTTGAACTTGTGGCTGAGGGGATGGTGCAGGAGTGAGGGGTTCAAGTACTTGAGCAATTGGGGCTCATTCTGGGGAAGGTGGGACCTCTGTAAGAGTGATGGTTTACACCTGAACCAGAGGGGAACAAATATCCTGGGGGGTAAATTTGTGAAGGCTATGCGGGGTGGTTTAAACTGATTCAGAGGGGGGGTGGGACCCTGAGTAGAGGGGGTGAAAGTGACGGGGGCATAGATGGGGCCTGCAATGCATGGCATTGTGGGGGTGGGGCGGAGCAGGGTTTGAAATGTGTATACTTTAATGCGAGGAGCATTCGCAATAAAGTGGATGAACTTGCAGCGTGGATCAGTACCTGGGACTTTGATGTTGTGGCCATTTCAGAGACTTGGCTAGAGCAGGGTCAGGAATGGATGTTGCAGGTCCCGGGGTACAAATGCTTTAGTCGGAGTAGAGAAGGAGGTAGAAGGGGGGTTGGGGTAGCATTATTGGTCAAGGACTGTATCACAGTGTCAGAGAGGAAGTTTGATGAGGACTTGTCTGTTGAGGTAGTATGGGCGGAGATTAGAAATAGGAGAGGAGAGGTCACCCTGCTGGGAGTCTTTTATAGACCTCCAAAAAGTTCTAGAGAGGTTGAGGAAAGGATTGCGGAGACGATCCTGGTTAGGAGTGAAGGTAATAGGGTAATTGTTATGGGGGACTTTAACTTTACTAATATTGATTGGAATTGCTATAGCTCTAGCTCGTTAGAGGGGTCAGTTTTTGTTCAAAGTGTGCAGGAAGGTTTTTTGACTCAGTATGTTGATAGGCCAACTAGAGGTGAGGCTATATTGGATTTGGTGCTGGGTAATGAGCCAGACCAGGTGCTAGACTTGGAAGTTGGTGTGCATTTTGGTGATAGTGACCACAATTTGGTTACGTTCACCTTAGTGATGGATAGGGATAGGCATGAACCTCGGGTCAGCAGTTTTAGCTGGGGGAAGGGTAATTATGAGGCTATTAGGAGAGAATTAGGAAGCATAAGTTGGACTAGGAGATTACAGGGACTGGGAACGTCTGAAATGTGGAATTTTTTCAAGGATCAGCTACTGCGGGTCTGCAATAGGTATGTCCCTGTCAGGCAAGGAGGATTTGGTAGGGCTAGGGAACCGTGGTGTACTAAAAAAGTTGATTCGTTGGTTAGGAAGAAAAAGGAGGCTTATGTTCGGATGAGGCTTGAGGGCTCAGGTAGTGCATTAGAAAGCTTTAGACTGGCTAGGAGGGAGTTGAAGAGGGAGTTAAGAAGGGCTAAAAGAGGACATGAGATGACTTTGGCTGATAGGATTAAGGTGAATCCTAAGGCGTTCTATAGGTATGTCAAGAACAGAAGGTTGGTTAGGGCAAGATTAGGGCCAGTTATAGACAGTAGAGGGAAGTTGTGTGTGGAACCGGAAGAGATTGGAGAGGCATTGAACCAGTATTTCTCTTCGGTGTTCACGCAGGGGGACATGAATGTAGCTGTGGAGGACACTGGGGTGCAGGGGTGTAAAATAGAAAGTATTGCAGTTGAAACCAGGGATGTGCTGGATATTCTAGAGGGCTTGAAAATAGATAAGTCCCCTGGTCCGGATGGGATTTACCCTAGGATTCTCTGGGAGGCCAGAGAGGTGATTGCAGAGCCTCTGGCTCTGATCTTCAGGTCATCGTTGGTCTCTGGTATAGTACCGGAAGATTGGAGGACAGCGAATGATGTCCCATTGTTTAAGAAGGGGAACAGAGACTTCCCCGGGAATTATAGACCGGTGAGTCTTACTTCTGTTGTGGGCAAGGTTTTAGAAAGAATTATTAGGGATAGGATTTATAGTTATTTGGAGAGTAATGAATTGATTAGAGACAGTCAGCATGGTTTTGTAGCAGGTAGGTCGTGCCTTACTAACCTTATTGAGTTCTTTGAGAAAGTGACCAAAGAGGTGGATAGGGGTAAGGCAGTTGACGTGGTATATATGGATTTTAGTAAGGCGTTTGATAAGGTTCACCATGGTGGGCTTCTGCAGAAAATGCAGATGTATGGGATTGGGGGTAATCTAGGTACTTGGATCAGGAATTGGCTGGCAGATAGGAGACAGAGGGTGGTGGTTGATGGTGAATATTCGTCATGGAGTTCGGTTACGAGCGGTGTGCCTCAGGGATCTGTTTTGGGGCCACTGCTGTTTGTAATTTTTATTAATGATCTGGATGAGGGTATAGTTGGGTGGATTAGTAAGTTTGCTGATGACACCAAAGTCGGTGGTGTGGTAGATTGTGAGGAAGGGTGTCATAGTTTGCAGGGTGACTTAGACAGGTTGCAGAGCTGGGCCGCGAGGTTGCAGATGGAGTTTAATGCGGAGAAGTGTGAGGTAATTCATTTCGGTAGGAGTAACAGATGTGTTGAGTATAGGGCTAATGGGAGGACTTTGAATAGTGTGGAGGAGCAGAGGGATCTAGGTGTATGTGTACATAGATCCCTGAAAGTTGGGAATCAAGTAGATAAGGTAGTTAAGAAGGCATACGGTGTCTTGGCGTTTATTGGTAGGGGGATTGAATTTAGGAGTCGCAGCGTCATGTTGCAACTGTACACAACTCTGGTGCGGCCGCACTTGGAGTACTGTGTGCAGTTCTGGTCCCCACATTACAGGAAGGACGTGGAGGCTTTGGAGAGGGTGCAGAGGAGGTTTACCAGGATGTTGCCTGGTATGGAGGGGAGGTCATATGAGGAGAGACTGAGGGATTTGGGGTTGTTTTCGCTGGAAAGAAGGCGGCTAAGAGGGGATCTTATTGAAACATATAAGATGATTAGAGGTTTAGATAGGGTGGATAGTGATAGCCTTTTTCCTCGGATGGAGAATGCTAGCACGAGGGGGCATGGCTTTAAATTAAGGGGTGGTAGTTATAGGACGGATGTCAGGGGTAGGTTCTTTACCCAGAGGGTGGTGAGGGATTGGAATGCCCTGCCTGCTGCGGTTGTAAATGCGCCTAGTTTGGGGGCGTTTAAGAGATCTGTGGATAGGTTTATGGACGAAAAGGGATTGGTTTAGATTAGTGGGTCAGTCTTTTTTAAAAAAAAACTGGTCAGCGCAACATCGTGGGCCGAAGGGCCTGTTCTGCGCTGTAATGTTCTATGTTCTATGTCACATGATTGTGGAATGACTGATAGTACCTTTGGTACATAATTGCATTTCAATTCTAAGCAAATCGCTGGTGTTAAAGGAGCTGTAAAACCCTATAAAAACTATCTGTATTGTGCAACCAGTGCGCCTGCCTGATTTTGCAAACAAATCAAAGTCCTAATAGTGTATTGGCAACACACATTTTTGACCAAGAAACATTTTTTTATGTGGAGTGGAAGCAGCAGAATTCCTCCCAATTGCATAAGAACTGTGGGCTCCTGGCAACCCAACCTCAGCATCATGTTTCCTTCCTCCCCCACACCTCTAAGCATCCACTGGAATCACAAATAACCAATCAGAGTTGGTTCTTGCCGCTCACCTTTTTAACTGATGTGAGGCCAGTGCCTCTCAATCAGAACCAACCTTTTCCCACAAGAGGTGGCAGCTTGCCAGCATCTACAATCTGTCACTCAAAAATCCTGTGGATGAAAGCCACTTCAGATGTCAGTCCTAAATTTCTCTTTCTTAGACTGATGAAGAGAATTGCAGATTATATTACAAAAAGACAATTGATCAGAAAACATCAAAAGCTCTATGCACAAATGCAGGCTTATGGCATGAGAGAAAATGCAGCAAAATGGACAGAAAATTCTGATCTCACTTTTCCACAAGATGTTATTGAAGCGGGGACCATTGTATCTTATTGGGTATGATTAGATAAATACTTGAAACAGAAAAAGTGATAGAATTTAAGAGGAAAGAATGGAACAGTGTATTACGTATTGGATTGTGCTGGCAAAATGCCATGGAGGATGTGATGAGTTGACCTGGTTCGTTCTCTAAATTTACATGTTCTTTTATCAGCCCTCTTGTCTTGCTGTAACTTGAGTTTGAAGTGTTTCTAATCTATCTTCTGCATGAAATGCCTTTATTTAATACTGAAAAGTTTTGAGTTTCTCCAGTGCCTTACATGAAGGATTAGTTCCTTTAAAACATCACCAGTGCCACAATGCCTCGGTTACTCTAATTAGACCTAATACATGAGATGTGTCCTCATTTCAGTGCTTTGCTTTGAGCATGAGAAGTTCTGACTTTGTTCTGTACTGTCCTGCCTTTATAGTGCATTATTCCGTTTGCTTCCTTGATTGTCTTCTAGCCATGATTGGACATGTCTGTCAAATCTACTAAAACCCAAGATAACCTTTGATTTCATCCTTCTGTAATATAATTCTTAGAATCACAAAATCCCTACAGTGTGGAAGGATTCCATCCGACTTATTCAGTTTGCACCAACAGCATTCCCACCCAGGCCCTATCTCCGTAACCTCACATATTTACCCTGCTAATCCCTTTGACACTATTAGCATGGCCAATCCACCTAACTTGCACATCTTTGGACTGTGGGAGAAAACCAAAGCACCTAGACAAAACCCACATAGATGCTGGGAGAATGTGCAAACTCCACACCAATAGTCATAGAATCATAGAAATCCCACAATGGAAAAAGAGGCCATCTGGCCCATCGTGTCTGCACCAACTTCAATCCCACCCAGGCCCTATACCTGTACACATTTTCCCACTAATCTCTCTAACCTACGCATCTCAGGACACTAAGGGGCAATTTTAGCATAGCCAATCAACCTAACCTGCACACCTTTGGACTGTGGGAGGAAACCGGAACACCTGGAGGAAACCCATGCAGACATGAGGAGAATGTGCAAACGCCACACAGACAGTGACCCAAGGCTGGAATTGAACCCAGGTCCCTGGCGCTGTGAGGCAGCAGTGCTAACCACTGTGTTACTGTGCTGTTAAATTCAAAAAGTGTTTGTCACAGTATAGTGGTATATTCAGTTGTTTATTGCATATGAGAAACTGCAGTGAGCTAAATACATTTTTCATGCAATTGCTAATTGTAATATTCAGTGATCCTCACCTGAGTTGTTCTATTGTTCAGATTTGGTAAGCTTTCCTTACTCTGCCAGGGTATTGGTTTACCTTTGTAGTCAGCACAAGTTATTGAAAAACGTGACTTCATCTGACTGAATTATTATTTTCTGCTTCCACTTACGTTAACACTTTGCTCAGGCAGCAAAATTATTGTCCCTGCCCACAAAACAAATAACATTTTCCCACCATGCCTCATAAAAGCAGCTGTTAATAGAAACATGTGGTGCAGTGCTGGAGCTTTAGGAGCCTGCATTCAGCATTAATGACAGGACACATTCATGCTTCTGAGTATTGTAAAAAGCAAATCACCTCTTCATTGTGGGTTTGCCTAACGATTTCATCAATAAAATGTATCTCTTTCTTGCATGTAGCCCGTGATCTTTCCTCCATCAATACATATCAAAATGACTTGAAGCTGCTGGGGAGCCATTTCAGCAACAAAGCAGTGCCTTTTGAAAACGAGTTGAAGGATATCGTGTTGTTCCTTGGTCTCAAATAACACAATACCACACAAATTGCTTCTTACTTCCCTTTCATTTTTCTTTATACGTACTTGTGTATTCAATGTGCCAGGTTCTACTGATGGTACCAACCAACAGAAACAGAAGTTGTGGCAGAATTTAAAACCATTGTGATCTTCAAGGATTTTTCCTCATTGTATTCTGGTGTGATTGTGTGGGAATAATTACACAAGTAATAATTTCAACCCAGTCTTTGATTGTAGCCACGCAGCAGTAACCTATGATGTCCTCCCCCACATAACATATCTCTACAGGTCATTTGGCAGTATCTGAATGCATGCACATTCTACAGCTTCACCGTTTTTTGTTGGGAAAGAACAATACCGAAAGGGCAATAAGAAGCAATGAGAAACTCGAATACACAGAACAGGGACTTGAGCTAAAAATTGGTACACAGCAATAAACCACTAATGTGTATTAATTTAAGTCATAACATGGTCTTTAAATTTGGTTTTGGTCTACTTAGCTGCCCTGAGCACGTATTCATAAATGTTGGCTGTGCCTGGGAGGCAGCAGGATTATTGTTCACATGACAGCACCAAATATGTATACATGTTTGGTGCTGTAGTCGGTGGTGGTAGAGGCGGACTCGCTGGGGTATTTTAAAAGACTTCTGGATGAGTATATGGGATCTAATGGCATTGGAAGTTACAGATAGTTCTGTGGCTTGGTAGGTATAGATGTGATCGGCGCAACTTGTGGGCCAAAGGGCCTGTTTGTGCTGTAGTGTTCTATGTTCTATGTTCTATGGTGGTTGCATTGGTAGCAGGAACAGCCTCCATCTGAACTGGCGTGGGAAGCACAATTGCAGACTCAGTGTCTCAGCCTCTGTGGCACTTAGTGGGATTGGTTCAGGTTCCCGAAGCAGGTGTTACTGCTTCCTGATATACATGGCACAGTCTGAGGCATCCATATAGCTTTTGGGTTGGGTAACATGGCACAATAGCACAATTTGATTTTCAGGGATAGTAGCTCTCCCCTCCTCGTCATCATTTCCACAGGGCTTCCTTCACATTTGTTTCCATTCAAGCTGTAGCAGGGTTTTGGCAACAGGGATCATGGTTCTGGTGCATTAGGAGAACATTCTCCTTGCTAGCAAGGGAAGAGCTTCCTGTGGCAAGTTGCACAGACTTTCATCCCAATCAAATACATCTACTGCGGTGAGTGACCATGGGTGATATGGGATCTCGTGAAGGTTTTTGGTTCTTTGGTTTGGTGCAGCCTGGGCACATTGCATGATGCACATTTGGACATCTGTATGTTGCCATATGTTGACGGCCATCATGTACTTTTATTTGCTTTGTTGCTTCCATCCCTAAGTGACCTTGCTGCTCAGTGTAGTATTTCTACAGAGAGAGAGAGGGATTAGGAACCATTAGCCACACAATATCAGTCCATCTTGCAATGTTAACTCCTCTCTCAAGGGATTAAAAAGTGCTGAGCTCATGGGGAAGCTGTTTCTATATCACAGGCCATCACTTCATGATGATGTTGCAGAGTGTTTCCAGGTGTGGTTTGTTTGCAAGGCAGCTTTGAGTTCATGAGGTCTCAACAATGGCAGCACCTGGATTCTTATAATGTTGATGTCCTCCCCACAGTCAAAATGTTCAGTGGTGGGTAAGTAAGCCCTGAAAAGGGCATCTGCTAAGTATTATTCCTTACCACACTTGTTGATCACATGGAGGTTGTGTCATTGGAGCTTGAGCAGCATTTTATGCAGGCTTGGAAATGCACTATGGAGGGGTTTTTGAGGATGTTTCAACAGAGGCAGCGCAGCTTTGAATGAAATTATGACATGTCTGACAGACGAAGGCAAAGAGTTTCTTCTCAATCTGGACAAAATGAAATTGTGTCCCTGAGCGCCCACTCTTCTGCCTTTCTGGATGCACACTGCTCCAAGTCCATGCCAAGACGCATCTGTTGAAAGCACTACAAGTATTTAGACATTGAAATATTGTAACACTGGAGGGGCTGACAGCAGATCATTGAGGCTGTTGAATACAGCATTGTGCTGCTCCTGCCAATGCCAATTCTGCATCCTGCTGGAGAAATTGGCACAGGGGTCCATTCATTTCATTATAATGAACTTTGCTAGTTAATTTGCCCTACTGAGAAAGCATCTTTGCCATCAGGAGTGGACATGTGCCTTTGTCTTGTTTGAGTCCAACTTCACACCATTGGCAATCAGCAGGTGGCCCACATAGTGGACCTCACTGACTCTGAATCAGCATTTGCCAGGGTTGAGTTTCAAATATATTGTTCTGATTCTGTTGAGAACCAGGTCTAGACGGTCGTCATGCTTCTCCACAGTGTTCCCCCAAATTAGAATGTCATTATCTATGATCTTTGCCCTGCAAAGAGTTTTCAGTTATTTATTTCATTTATCAGTGTCACCAATGGGCTTACATTAACACTGCAATTAAGTTACTTTGAAAATCCCCTAGCAGCTGCACTCTGGCATCTGTTCGGGTACACTGAGGGAGAATTTAGCATGGCCAGTGCACCTAACCAGCATAACAGACTGTGGGAGGAACTGGAGCACCCAGAGGAAACACATGCAGACACAGGGAAAATGTGCAGGCTCTGCACAGTGACCCAAGCCAGGAATCGAACCCGGTCCCTGGCGCTATGAGGCAGTGGTGACATTTGGAAGACCTTGCTACCGGTAGAGATACCATAGGGCCTGTGGAGAAAACTGTATCTGCCCACTAGAGACATGAACATGATAAGCTTCAAAGATTGTTCACCCAGCAGGATTTGCCAAATTCTGCATTTTGTATCCAAAATGCTGAATACCATGGCATTGGGCATGTTTGCTTTGACCTGTTAAACTATCTTCATTGGATTGTCTTTGTTAATGTGAACTTAGTTGATACTGTTGTGAAAGGGGAGGTTGATCTCCTCTCTGAGAACTAACACTCAACCATTCAAAGACCTTGCCTCAAAACCTGTTACAGTGTGCGAGAAGTGGTAGTATCTGCGCTTCAGCAACTTTTAGTTGTAAAATCAAAATAACTACCCGAGACTCACTCTATAAAAGAAACAAGTAACACTTTATTTTTTTAACTAACAGTGAACAAGTTAACAAAACTATTAATAAATTGAGTAAAACTCTAATGGAATGTTGTTTAATACAATTCCCATTTATTAACAAAAAAAATTTCTAGTCACTCTCAAAATAGAACCAGATTTTATATTCCGGAATCTTCTGTCTTCTTTGTTGGTACCTCACTAGCTGTTGGTACTTTTGCGATTGAGATGAGACTTTCTTTGAAGACATAAATGCAGCTATGAGAGATTTAGCAAGTCTCGCTCTCTCTTCCTGAAAGCAGAACTAAGCTGTTACTCGGCAGGTGGCAGGCGTTCTTCTACCAATTGTGCCACTGCTCCCGTCTTTTATGCTCCTGATGACGTAACATCCCCACAATAGGATTGGTTTACAGTTTACAACATCAAATTCAGATCTGATAGGTTGCTGTTATTCAAATTATTAAATGTTACTTAAACTGATAGGGCAAACTTCAAAAACAACTGATAAAAGCAAATTACTACGAGAAAGAGTCATCTGGCCTCAAAACGTCAGCTCTATTCTCTCCTTACAGATGCTGCCAGACCTGCTGAGATTTTCCAGCCAGCATTTTTTCTTTTGGTTTCAAAAACAACCTGTTGTCTTGGCAGCACTACTGCCTAAGCTTGCACTACAATGTTTTGCTCTGTGCTCTCTGTGTACTGCATTTTGCCCCTGCATCCATTTTTAAAATACCATTTTTTAAAACACAACCATGAAATTTTACAACTTTTAGCATTTTACAATTTTTAAAATAGTTTTACAAACACTAACTTCACAACAATACAAATTCTGATTCTGCCAGCTTTCTTCAGGTGGTAAAAGAGGTGGAGGAGTAACATTGTTAATCTAGGGTAACTTAACAGCTGCTGAAAGGCATTTTGAGTTGGATCTGCCTACTGAGGTAATATGGGCTGAAGTTAGAAATAGGAAAGGATCGGTCACGTTGTTAGGAGTTTTCTATAGGCCCCCAAATAGTAATAGAGATGTGGAGGAGGAAATGGCAAAGCAGATTATGGATAAGTGCAGAGGTCACATTGTCTCCGCTCTTCCCAGTTCAGTTGGCCCGACTCCAGCTGACACCTGACCCCAACAATAAATCATGCCTTGACAGACACTTGTTCCTGAGGCAGGTTGGCCAAACCTGAAATTTTCTCACTCCCACTACCGATCTCAAGGTTGAAAATTCAGGCCAACTTCTCAATTAACATTATGTGCAATAAGTAAAACTGATATGTAAAACAATCAGATGTTTTGAAAAAATGGATTGCATAATTTAGATCAGCAAGCACCAATAATCTAACTTACATAAGAATTTTCAAACGAACAAAGTGATTAGTTGTGTTCTTTTTAGCAGCTCTCTATACAGATTAAATATGTTTTTTACATTATTCTGTGGGATGTGTATGCCGCTGGCTGGACCAGCATTTATAACCCATCCCTAACTGCTCTCAAGAAGGTGGTGATGTGCTGCCTTCTTGAACTGCTGCAGTCCATGTGATGTGGGTACACCCATAGTGCTGTTTGGGAGAGTGTTTGCAGGACTTTGACCCAGAAATAGTGAAGGGATATTTTTCCAAATCAGGATGGTTAGTAGCTTGAAGGAAAACTTGCAGGATGCAGTGAGAACACCACCTGCAAGTTCCTTTCCATCAGCTTACCCTGGTGCTTTGAATTGGTGGAGGTTGCAATTTTGGATGGTGTTGAAGGAGTCTTGATGAGTTTCTGCAAAATAGCTTTTAGATGTGCCACTGTGCATCAGTGAATGTTGAAATGGTGGATAGGGTGCCAATCAAGCAATTGAATGTTTGTAGATGTGGTGCCAATCAAGCCGGCTTTTTGTCCTGGATTGTGTCAAGATTCTTGAATGTTGTTGGAGATGCGCTATATGAGATAGAACATAGAACATTACAGCACAGTACGGGCCCTTCGGCCCTCAATGTTGTGCCGAGCTATGTCCAATCCCAAGATCAAGCTATCCCACTCCCTATCATTCTGGAGTGCTCCATGTGCCTATCCAATAATCGCTTGAAAGTTTCTAAAGTGTCCGATTCCACTATCACAGCAGGCAGTGTATTCCACACCCCAACTACTCGCTGAGTAAAGAATCTACTTCAGACATTCCTCCTATATCTCCCACCATGAACCTTATAATTATGCCCCTTAGTAACAGCTACATCTACCCGGGGAAATAGTCTCTGCACGTCCACTCTATCAATTTCTCTCATCATCTTGTAGAGATGTGCTATATGTGTAATAACCAGCTTATCAATAATATCGCAGTCAAACAGATCTCTGTATTCCAGCATCATTAGTGCTTATTGCTGTATGGTGTGCATGCCCAGCCCAAGTTAGATTAGGCCTGGTGGAACGCTGTCCTGCAGACACAGCTGTTGTTTAACATTTTGGTGAACTAGATGGAATTGGAACTTTCTCTGTGTGCAGTCCAAGGTGACTATGCCTTCTGTGCATATGTCTGCCTACCATATAGGGCAAGATTTACTTTGGTGGGATTGAGTGCCAAACAGGACTTGATTTCTTCAGTAGTGGCTTTGACAAAACATTTTGCCCCTCTATCAATTTTGACTCTGTTTGGCATTGTTGCAAGCAATGTTGAACTTTGTGAATATTTCACCTTCCTCAGTGATGAAGTCAACACTTTCACAGTAGATTGCTTCCAGGGGCTCAAGTTTTTGATTGATCTCTAGCTTATTCACTTTGTTTATACGCTGAACTTTGAAAAGGTAGCTGGCTGCAGCATGTCTTGTGATGGTAGCTGGTTGACAACTGGTAAAGTGATTCCATTTACCACTGTTGCAGTGCTTGTTAAATGGAAAGCATGTGCTTTTTTTTGTTGGTGCTGATCGTTGCAGTTTGAACAAGGGAGTGTTACATACTGAAAAGATTTCAACTTCTCTTAATTCTTTTGTGCACCTCTCAGACTGTTCATTCAACATTCAAATATTAAAGGCAGTTTCCAATGTGAAGTTTTTCTCTGTGAAGTAGCTGTTTAATCATATTGTTGCTGTGTTCCACACACTCTTACAAGTTCACCTGTGAGAGCACCAAATTCACACTTTTTTCCTAGAATTTTCAATATTGAATCAATATTCAATATTGAAGTGTTGAAATGTAGTCAATATAATGTGTATGTGTAATAGTGCTGTAAAAATGACTTTTTTTGCACTGTTTGTAATTATTGGATATGTCATTTTGTAATGGCTTATTTGAGAGGTTTTATGAATAAAGTATATTTTTGAAATTAAAAAAATGTCAAGCAAGGGAGAGGTGAGTTGCAATTCTTTTATCCTTTTATCTGTATAAGGGCAATATGGCAGTTAGGGCAGCGGCATGCTCCTCCTGTCAGATGTTGTCAATTAGGGAGCAATCTAATGTCCCAGGCAACTTTGTCTGTAGGAAGTGTGTCCAATTGCAGCTCCTCACAGACTGCATTGTTCGGTTGGAGCAGTAGGTGGATGCACTGTGAAGCATACAGGAGGCAGAGAGTGTGATAGACACTAGTTACAGGAAGGTTATCACACCACAGGTTCTGACAGATAGATGGATGACTGCTAGGAGAGACAGGTAGGTAGTGCAGGACTCTCCTGTGCCTATTCCCCTTTCAAACAGGTATACCATTTTAGATGCTGTTGAGGGGGATAGCCTGTCGGGGAGATACCAGCAGTAGCCAGGCCTGTGACACCACAGTGTTCTGCTGTGGGACAGGGTCGGGCAAAGAGTAAGCAAGCAGTAGTAATAGGGAACTCACTAGTTAAAGGCACAGACAGGTGTTTCTGTGGCCACAATCGAGACTCCAGGATGGTCCGTTGCCTCCCTGTGCCAGGGTCAAGGACATCTCTTAGCGATTGCAGGACATTTTTAAGGGGGAGGGTGAGCAGCCAGAGATCGTTGTACATATTGGTACCAACGACATAGGTAGGAAAAGAGATGAGGTCCTGAAATGTGAATATAGAGAGTTAGGCAGAAGGCTAACGTGCAGAACCTCGAAGGTAGTAATTTCAGGGCTACTACTGGTGCCACATGCTAGTGAGAGTAGGAATCGGAGGATTAGGCAGATGAATACCTGGCTTGAGAGCTGCAGAGGGCAGGGATATAGATTTTTGGATCATTGGAATCTTTTCTGGGGAAGGGCTAATCTGTTCAAGCGGGATGGGCTACACTTGAACTGGAGGGGAACTACCATCCTGGCGGGGAGATTTGCTGGAGCCATTTGGGATGGTTTAAACTAGTTTGGCAGGGGGTTAGGATCCAAAGCAGTAGGGAGACAGAAGAGAAGTTTGAGGACAGCACGGAAGTTGAAGAGAGCACATTAAGTACTAAAGGCAATGTCAGTAATCCCAGTATCAGACAGAAGCAAGGGAAGTCCAGATTAAACTGCATTTATTTCAATGCAAGAGGCATGACAAACAAGGCAGATGAACTCAGGGCATTAATGGAAATGTGGGACTGGGATAATATAGCAATTACTGAAACATGGCTAAGGGAGTGACAGGACTGGCAGCTTATTGTCCCAGGGTGCAGATGCTATAGGAAAGATAGAACAGGAGGTAAGAGAGGACAGGGAGTTGCACTTTTGATTAATGAAAGCATCACCGCTGTATTGAGAGGGGATATATCCGAGGGTCAGCCACTGAGTCTGTATGGGTAGAACTGAGAAATAAGAAGGGGGAAATCACTTTGACGGGAGCAAATATGGAAGCAGATTACAGATAGCTCCAATGATTTGGATGAGAATACAGGAGGCATGGTTAGTAAGTTTGCAGACGACACCAAGATTGGTGCATGGTGGACAGTGAGGAAGATGATCTCCAATTGCAGCAGGATCTTGATCAATTGGGCCAGTGGGCTGACAAATGGCAGATGGAGTTTAATTTAGATAAATGTGGGGTGATGCATTTTGGTAGATTGAACCAAGGCAGGACTTACTCAGTTAATACTTGGGCTTTGGGGAGAGTTACAGAACAAAGAGATCTAGGGGTACATGTTCATAGCTCCTTGAAAGTTGAGTCGCAGGTGGACTGAGTGGTGAAGATGGCATTCAGCATGCTTGGTTTCATCGATCAGAACATTGTATACAGGAGTTGGGACGTCTTGTTAAAGATGTACAAGACATTGGTAAGGCCACACTTGGAATACTGTGTGCAATTCTGGTCACCCTATTATAGAAAGAATATTATTAAATTAGAAAGAGTGCAGAAAAGATTTACTAGGATGCTATTGGGACTTGATGGATTGACTTATAAGGAGAGGCTGAATAGACTGGGACTTTTTTCTCGGGAGCATAGGAGGTTGAAGGGTGACCTTATAGAGGTCTATAAAATAATGAAGGGCATAGACAAGATAGATAGTCAATATCTTTTCCCAAAGGTAGGGGAGTCTAAAACTAGAGGGCATAGGTTTAAGGTGAGAGGGGAGAGGTACAAAAGTGTCCAGAGGGGCAATTTTTTCACACAGAGGGTGGTGAGTGTCTGGAACAAGCTGCCAGAGGTGTTAATAGAGGTGGGTACAATTATCTTTTAAAAAGCATGTAGATAGTTACATGGGTACAATGGGTATAGAGGGATATGAGCCAAATGCGGGCAATTGGGGTTAGTTTAGGGATTTAAAAAAAATAGAGTGGCATGGACAAGTTGGGCTGAAGGGCCTGTTTCCATGCTGTAAACCTCTATGACTCTATGAATCTAAGAAGCATAGAATTCCATCAGTGCAGAAGGAGGACATTTGGCCCATCAAGTCTGCAATGACCACAATCCCACCCACGCCCTTTACCATAACTCCACATATTAATCCCGCTAATCCCCTGATGCTAGGGTCAATTTAGCATCGCCAGTCATCCTAACCCACACATCTTTGGACTGTGGGAGGAAACCAGAGCACCCAGAGGAAATCCACACAGACACGGGGACAATGTGCAAACTCCACACAGACAGTGACCCGAGGCCAGAATTAAACCTGGATCTCTGCTGCTGTGAGGCAGAGTGTGCACCACTGTGCCATTGTGCCACCCAAACAATACAGATACATACTTTGAATGTGTGTCTGTATTGATTCATTGGTTTTCTGACTAGCAGTGTTAATAGCTTGTCTATCCATGATCACATTTTTATTGGTGCAGAAACTTGTTCACATTTCTTTTGTAGTACCTCAAGTGTCTTCTTGGTCTTACCCCCGCCCCGGGAATGTGAAAGAATTTGATTTCTGCTCTGGGTGTGGGCCCATTTGGTTCAGCAACATGTAGGTTTGGAATTTCTTTGGCTTGTTAGACAGACTAACTTAGCAGAATATGCACCATTCCTTCTTGAACTTTTTCTGTTGCCAGTGATGTTTTCATCAAATGAAAGTAGGTTGATGCAATGGAGTCGTTGTGCTCTCACAGCCAGCCCTTGATACCAGGTAATATATGGAGTTGCACAGTAATAGAACATAGAACATAGAACACTACAGCACAAACAGGCCCTTCGGCCCACAAGTTGCGCCGATCACATCACCTACCAACCTACAGACCTATCTATAACCCTCAATCTCATTAAACCCCATATACTCATCCAGAAGTCTTTTAAAAGACCCCAGCGAGTTCGCCTCCACCACCACTGACGGCAGCCGATTCCATTCACTCACCACCCTCTGAGTGAAAAACTTACCCCTAACATCACTTCTGAACCTCCCTCCCCGCACCTTAAATCTGTGTCCTCTCGTAGCGACCATTTCAAACCGGGGAAATAGCCTCTGAGAGTCCACCCTATCTATTCCTCTCAACATTTTGTAAACTTCTATCAGGTCGCCTCTCAACCTTCGTCTCTCCAGGGAAAAGAGTCCCAGCTCCCTCAACCTAACTTCATAAGGCATGCCTCCCAGTCCAGGCAACATCCTTGTAAATCTCCTCTGCACCCTTTCAATAGCTTCTACATCTTTCCTATAGTGAGGCGACCAGAACTGCACACAATACTCCAAATGAGGCCTGACCAATCCCTTGATTAATGAAGGCCAGTACACCATACGCCTTCTTGACCACCTCCTCCACCTGCGAGGCCGATTTAAGAGTCCTGTGGACCCGGACCCCAAGATCCTTCTGCTCCTCAACACTACTCAGACTTCTGCCCTTGATAGTGTACTCGTTCATCCCGTTGGTTCTGCCAAAATGGACGACTACACATTTATCCGCGTTGAAGTCCATCTGCCACTTCTCCGCCCAGTCCTGCATCCTATCTGTGTCCTGCTGCAACTTTTGCCATCCTTCCAGATCATCCACAACACCACCGACCTTCGTGTCATCAGCGAACTTACTTACCCATCCCTCCACTTCCTCATCCAGGTCATTTATGAAAATGACAAACAACAAGGGTCCCAGAACAGATCCTTGAGGCACTCCGCTGGTGACTGACCTCCATTCAGAAAAAGCCCCATCCACAACCACTCTCTGCCTTCTGCAGGCAAGCCAGTTCTGGATCCACAAGGCCAAAGGCCCTTGGATCCCATGCCCTCTCACCTTCTCAAGAAGTCTTGCATGGGGGACCTTATCAAACGCCTTGCTGAAGTCCATGTACACTACGTCCACGGCACTTCCTTCGTCAATGTGTTCAGTCACATTATCGAAGAACTCAACTAGGCTTGTAAGGCACGACCTGCCCTTGACAAATCCATGCTGACTATTCCTGATCATGTCAAACCTCTCCAAATGTTCGTAAATCTTGTCCCTCAGAAGCCTCTCCATCAGCTTACCAACCACTGAGGTCAGACTCACCGGTTGGTAATTTCCCGGGCTATCTCTGTTCCCTTTCTTAAAAATAGGAACTACATCTGCAATCCTCCAATCCTCTGGAACCTCTCCCGTCTCCATTGACGACGCAAAGATCATCGCCAGGGGCTCTGCAATCTCTTCCCTCGCCTCCCACAGTATCCTGGGGTACATCCCATCTGGTCCCGGCGACTTATCTACCTTGATAGAATTCAAAAGTTCCAACACATCCTCCTCCTTAATATTCATGTACTCAATCCTTTCCATCTGCTGCAAATCCATAACAAAATCTCCCAGATCGGCTTCCACCGTGAATACTGAGGCGAAGTACTCGTTAAGCACCTCCGCCATTTCTTCTGGTTCCACACAAACCTTTCCCCCCTCACCTTTTATAGGTCCTATCCCTTCTCTTCTTATCCTTTTACCTTTCACATATTTATAGAAGGCCTTGGGATTCTCCTTAATCTTACCCGCCAAGGTCTTCTCATGACCCCTTCTGGCTCTCCTAATTTCCCTTTTAAGTTCCCTCCTACAGTCCTTATACTCCTCAAGATCTTTAACATCTCCTAATTCCCTGAACCTCTTGTACACCTTCCTTTTCTTCCTGACTAGGTTCAACACATCCTTTGTGCACCACGGTTCCCTCGAGCCACCAAAACCCCCTCGTCTCATTGGAACGTTGTCATTCAGAGCTCCAGACACACATTCCTTGAATGATGACATTCATATTCTTAAACTGTGTCCTCTGGTTCTACAAGTTGAACACCCTTGTGGTATCTACAGAATCAAATACACTCAGGATCACACATGTTCCAATAAAATTACCCTTCATTCTTCTAAATTCAAATGGGTATAGCCCCAATCTGTCCAATCTTTCTTCATAAGCTAGATCTCTTAACCCAGGAATGAATTGAGTGAATCTTCTCTGTACAGCTTTTGATGCAATTATATATTTTTTTCAAATAAGGAAACCAAAATTATCCATGGTATTCTAGATGTGGTCTCACCACGGTCCTAAACAGCTGCTGTAAAACTTGCCTAGTTTTATATTTCACTCTTTCTGCAATAAATACCAACATTCCATTTGCCTTCTGAATCACAAATTTTGAGAGCTGGTGCAGATATGATGGGCAAAATGGCCTTCTTCTGCACTACAACAATTTTGTGATTCTGCGATCATATGTACCTGTATGCTAACTTTCTGTGATTCATATACCAGGACACCCAGATCCCGCTGTGCCACTGAGTTCTGAAATCTCTGTCCATTTAAATAATATTCTGTCTTTCTGTACTTCTTCTCAAAGTCAATAAGTTTACATTTTCCCACATTTTACTCCATCTACCAAATTTCTGCCCACTCATTAACCTGCCTATATCCCTTTACCACCTCTCTTACCTTTTATTGACAACTTACTTTCCTATCTATCTTGGTGTAATGGGCAAATTCAGCTGCTATACTTTTGGCCTTGTCATCCAAATCATTGATGTAGATTGTAAATAATTGTGACTGCAGCATTGATCCCTGTGGATCCCTGATCCAAAAGCTACTTCCTATTAGGCAGTCCTTCAGGATCAAGGATGACTTGCTTTCACTATATTCTGATGGGTTCTGAGATGACTGTTGAGTCCAGTGCACAATCTGCAGACTTTTTCTCTTTTGGGGCAGTATGTTTGAAGGGTTGGGTAAGTGGTCTGTTTGGAGGCTCCATTTGATGCCTCATCTTTGGCTTCGGCACATTCTTGATGAAGTCTTGATGTGTTTGGTGCTTTCCTGAATGAACCTTCTCCATTTTTGTTGATCACAAGCCAGGTTTTCCCATCTCTTCAGGGAGACCATGAGAACATCTCAGATTGTTTCTGTTGTTCTTCTCAGAGTCTCCTGCCATCAGTCACCAAGTTGTAAGTAGAACATTTGTCTCAGGAGTCTAGTATCAAGCATGCAAATGACATGTTGCACCCAGCAGCACTGGTTTTGGGTGATTAATGCCTCGATGTTGGGCATATTGGCTTGATGTCCCTGAATCTGGAAGATGTTGTGAAGGTTTTGCTTCTAGTGTTTTGAGGTGCCTACTGTTGGCCTTCCAAGTCTCCAAAGCATGTAGGAGTGAGGGGATCCCTGCTGCCGGTAAACCATGATATTAGCCTTGGGTCCTGGTTCTCAAATACTCTTTTCCTCAGTTGACCGAAGGCTGAACTGGCATGTTAGAGGCAAAGATGAATTCATCATCTCTAGCAGCTCTGTTACTAGGATCTCCAGTGCCACACCAGTGAAGCTAGAAGCCCTTTCTCCTCCTTTGTGTTCCATTTCAGCCAATGTCAGTACAGGTAGAAGGTAGCAGCTCTATTCCACCGAAACTATTCTTCAAGGGGGCAGACTGCCTTTAAGATTTAAGATTCTAATTTGTGAGATCAGCACACGCAGATCTTCTCCCTGCTGAGCATTTGAGCAGCACAGATCCCACTTAAACTGTTGCTGCCATCAGCTACAAAGAGGCAGCAACAATGTGCTGCCTGCCTCAATGGCTGTGAATCATAACCTCCGCACCCCAAAAAAGGTACAGAGCAATATGTAGTCCTCAATGTTTACCACTCAAAAACATAATGATTACACTCAATTAGATGATTGCTGAAAAATAATTCATTCAGGCCAATGATGATTATTCTTTTTTTTGTAGAAGTTTCTAACTAGCTTTCATCAGTTTTTATCTCTGGTACCACAGGGACAATGAGATGTGATATTTGTGAACAGCTAACATTCAACCACTGACGCACACTGATGGTATTGAAAGCTGCTTTTGAGACTTCAAAGTCAAGCTTAATCTTCAGGGAAATTTCAGGATAACAAATCTACCCCAAACGAAAGCTGTTAATGTTGGAAATGTGGGAATCGTTGAAGGCATATGAGGAATTACAGTAAGAAAGTTAGCACACTGAATTCACAGCTTTCTACCCACTATTCCCATTGATGGAAAATGGCATGAGCAACAGATTGGTTAATAAGTACCTACCTTATCATATGCCTCACTCGCGGTTTAGCTAATAGCTCAGAACTCTCACAAATGGCATCTGTAATTATAGGCCTTCACTGGATTTTAAAACCTCTTCTTACCAAAGGGAGGATACATTTGTCTTTGAGGAAGTACAACAGAGGTTCACTAGACTTGCTGCAACAAGGCATGATTTTGTAGACTAAAGCATATACTCCCTCAAGAGGTGATCTCATTGAACCATATAAACTCTTCAGGAGTTTGACTATGGTAGGTGTTGGAGGAAGTTTCTGTTCATTGGGAAAGCGAGAATTAAGAGTCAGAGGCTCAGACCTAGGGGTTGGCCATCTGGAACTGAGAAGACGGGAAATTGCTTGAATCAGAGGTGGATTTTAGAACGCTACACCCCAGAGAGGAGTGGTTGCCCAGTCTAATCAATGAGTATATTTAAGAGATAAATTGATAGATGTTTGTATATAAAGGATATGGAGTGGTATGGGAATGTGTCATTGAAGTAGATCAGCTGTGATGGCAGGCTCAAAAGGCTGGATGACCTTTCTGAAAGTGAACAATCCCTGTATTCAATGTTCTGACCAATGCAACCAAGCATGCCGAATGCCTTCTCAAAACACCTCAGAACACTAGAGAAGTACCCTCAGCAAAACCTTCACAATATCCTCCAGACTCATTGACAACAAGCCAATATGCTCAACATCGAGGCATTAATCACTCAAAACCAGCACTGCTGGGTGCAACATGTCATTGGCATGCTTGACACCAGAATCCTGAAACAACTGTTCTATTTAAAACGTGGTAATTGATGGCAGGACACTCTGAGAAGAACAACAGAAACAATTTGGGATGTTCTCATAGTCACCCTGAAGAGGTGGGAGAACCATCGTTGTCCTGACAGGCAAGACAGAGGAACTAAGGGCATTGATGGGTACATAGAAGTGGGATATTATAGCATTTACTGAAACATGGCTAAGAGAGGGACAAGGCTGGCAGCTTAATGTTCCAGGATACAGATGCTATAGGAAAGATAGAACAGGAGGTAAGAGAAGAGGGCGAGTTGCACTTTTGATTAGGAAAAGCATCATAGCTGTACTGAGAGGGGATATATCCGAGGGTTCAGCCACTGAGTCTATATGGGTAGAACTGAGAAATAAGAAGGGGGAAATCACTTTGATAGGGTTATACTATAGGCCCCCAAATAGTCAGCAGGAAATTGAGAAGCAAATATGTAAGGAGATTACAGATACTCCAAGAAAAATAGGGTGGTAATAGTGAGAGGTTTTAATTTCCCCAACATTGACTGGGATAGCTATAGTATTAGAGGGTTGGATGGAAAGAAATTTGTTGGGGGTATTCAGGAGGAATTTCTCATTCAGTATGTGGATGACCCGAATAGAGAGGGGACAAAACTTGACCTCCTCTTGGGAAATAAGGAAGGGCAGGTGACAGAAGTGTTAGTGAGGGATCACTTTGGGACCAGTGACCATAATTCTATCAGTTTTAAGATAGCTATGGAGAATGATAGGTCTGTCCCAAAAGTTAAAATTCTAAATTGGGGCAAGGGCAATTTTGATGGTGTCAGGCAGGAACTGCCAAAAGTTAATTGGGGGAGTCTGTGGGAAGGCAAAGGGATGTCTGGTCAGTGGCACGCTTTCAAAAGTGTGTTAACCAGGGTTCAGGATAAACACATTCCTCTTAGAGTGAAGGGCAAGGCTGGCAGAAGTCGCGAACCCTGGATGACTCGGAACATTGAGGCCCTGGTCAAGAAGAAGAAAGAGGCACATGACATGCATTGGCAGCTGGGATCAAGTGAATCTCTTGAAGAGTATAGGTGGTGTAGGAGTTAAGAGAGAAACCAGGAGGGCAAAAAGGGGACACAAAATTGTTTTGGCAGAAAAGGCATAAGAGAATGCAAAGAGCTTCTACAAATACATAAAGAACAAAAGAATAACAAGGGAGAGAGTAGGGCCTCTTAAGGATTAACAAAATACTCTATGTGCGGATCCACAAGAGATGGGTGAAGTCCTAAATGAATATTTCTTATCAGTATTTACTGTTGAGAAAAGCATGGATGTTAGCGAACTTGGGGAATTAAATTGATACCTTGAGGAGTGTACATGTTACAAAGAAGGAGGTGCTGGAAGTCTTAAAGCGCATCAAGGTAGATAAATCTGCAGGACCTGATGAGATATATCCCAGGATGATGGGGAGGCTAGGGACAAAATTGCAGGGTCCCCTAGCAGAGGTATTTGAATCATCGATAGTCACGGGTGAGGTCCCTTAAGATTGGAGAGTGGCAAATGTTGTGCCTTTGTTTAAAAAGGGCTGCAGGGAAAAGCTTGAGAACTACAGGCCAGTGAGCCTCACATCTGTTGTGGGTAAATTGTTGGAAGGTATTTTGAGAGACAGGATCTACAGGCATTTAGAGATGCAAGGACTGATTAGAGACAGTCAGCATGGTTTTGTGAGTGGAAAATCATGTCTCACAAATTTGATTGAGTTTTTTAAAGGGGCAACCAAGAAAGTAGATGAAGGCAGTGCAGTTGATGTTGTCTACATGGACTTTAGCAAGGCCTTTGACAAGGTACCGCATGGTAGTTTGGTGCATAAAGTTAAATGTCACAGGATCTAGGGTGAGGATTCAAAATTGGCTTCTTGACAGAAGATGGTTGTAGAGAGTTGTTTTTCAAACTGGAGGCCTGTGATCAGCAGTGTGCCTCAGGGATCAATGCTGTGCCCACTGTTATTTGTCATTTATATTAATGATTTGGATGAGAATATAGGGGGCATGGTTAGTAAGTTTTCAGATGACACCAAGATTGGTGCATGGTGGACAGTGAGGAAGGTTATCTCCAATTGCAGCAGGATCTTGATCAATTGGGCCAGTGGGCTGACGAATGGCAGATGGAGTTTAATTTAGACAAATGTGAGGTAATGCATTTTGGTAGATTGAACCAGAACAGGACTTACTCAGTTAATGGTAGGCGTTGGGGAGAGTTACAGAACAAAGAGATCTCGGGGTACATGGTCATAGCTCCTTGAAAGTGGAATCACAGTTGGACAGAGTGGTGAAGAAGGCAGCCGGTATACTTGGTTTCATTGGTCAGAGCATTGAATACAGGAGTTGGGACGTCTTATTGAAGTTGTATAAGACATCGATAAGGCCACACTTGGAGTAGTGTATATAATAGGTCACCCTATTATAGAAAGGATATTATTAAACTAGAAAGAGTGCAGAAAAGATTTACTAGGATACTACCGGGACTTGATGTTTTGAGTTATAAGGAGAGGCTGGATAGACTGGGACCTTTTTCTCTGGAGCATAGGAGGCTGAGCGGTGACCTTATAGAGGTCTGTAAAATAATGAGGGGCATAGATCAGCAAGATAGTCAATATCTTTTCCCAAGGGTAGGGGAGTCTAAAACTAGAGGGCATAGGTTTAAGGTGAGAGGGGAGAGATACAAAAGTGTCCAGAGGGGAGAGATACAGAAGTGTCCAGAGGGGCAATTTTTTCACACAGAGGCTGTGAGTGTCTGGAAGAAGCTGCCAGAGATAGTAGTGGAGGCGGGTACAATCTTATCTTTTTAAAAACATTCAGATAGTTACATGGGTATGATGGATATAGAGGGATATGGGCCAAATGTGGGCAATTGGGATTAGTTTAGGGGTTTTAAATAAAAAGGTTGCATGGAGAAGTTGGGTCGAAGGGCCGGTTTCCCTGCTGTAAACCTGTGTGACTCTATGACTCAAAGGGAAATCAGTAGGAAAAATGATTAATGGAAAAACTCATGGATCAAGGCATGCTCCCTTCGCAATGTGACTTCAGGCTGGATGAGAACATGCTTTCATTTTTGTTGCTGGTGTCATTGAAAGTCGCTTTTAGTTTTCACTGGACAAGCAGTCAGCAAACCCAGAAATAAAAATCCGGACTGGATGACAGCAGGTCTTCACAGAACCTGCCCAACTGTCCTTCCAATAAATCAGGCAGATTCAGTAAAGGGTGACAAGAACTTTGTCAGGTTTTTCTTTCTAGGCTCCGTGCTCAATTATACAGAATGCCCTGAAATGAAGATGGAAATCTCTTCCAGCGTGATTCATTGAGCACCTTTACTTCCATGTACAAGGCAGATTATGTGGCAAGAGCTCCCTTCTGCTCAAGGCTAAAGTTTCTGTCAAAATCCTTGGTTTATTATTTGCTGTTAATGTTTTTTTTAATTAAGGATTCTGAGAAGTGGTGCGGAAGGAACAAGGCAGTGTTTTCAGAATAAATACTGCAATTGTTATCATAAGTCGGCTGAAGCTTGTGGAAAGAAGCTACTTAATTCTAAGAAATGAGAAATTGTCTAAATGTTGCAACAACGTCAATGTGCCCCACTTAGGTCCATCTCATTGTCCATAGAATCCCTCCAGTGCAGGAAGAGGCCATTTGGCTCATCAAGAACATAAGAACATAAGAAATAGGAGCAGGAGTAGGCCAACTAGCCCTTCGAGCCTGCCCCGCCATTCAATAAGATCATGGCTGATCTGTCGTGGCTCAGTTCCACATTCCCGCCCTCTCCCCATAACCCTAATCCCCTCTCTTATCAAAAACCCATCAACCCATGTCTGAAAAATATTTAGCGAGGTAGCATCCACCACTTCAACGGGCAGAGAATTCCAGAGATTCACCATCCTTTGAGTGAAGAAGTTCGTCCTCAACTCTGTTCTAAACCGCCCCCACCTTTATCTTGAGGCTGTGCCCCCTAGTCCTGCTATCCTTTCTGAGTGGGAAGAGCCTCTCTACCTCTATCCTATCCATCCCATTCATCATCTTATACGTCTCAATGAGATCTCCCCTCATTCTTCTAAACTCTAACGAGTACAAGCCTAATTTATTCAGCCTCTCCTCATAGCTCAACCCCCTCAACTCCGGTATCAGCCTAGTAAACCTCCTCTGCACTCCCTCCAAGGCCAAAATATCCTTGCATAAGTACGGCGCCCAAAACTGCACACAGTACTCCAGCTGCGGCCTCACCAGTGCCCTATACAGCTGCAGCAAGACCTCCCTACTTTTATATTCAATCCCCCTCGCTATGAAGGCCAGCATCCCATTCGCCTTCCTGACCACCTGCTGCACCTGCAAGCTGGGTTTTTGCGACTCATGCAGAAGGACCCCGAGGTCTCTCTGCACCGTCGCCTGCTGCAGTTTTTCTCCACCTAAGTAATAATCCTTCCTACCATTATTCCTACCAAAGTGGACCACCTCGCACTTGCCAACATTAAATTCCATTTGCCAGTTCCTGGCCCATTCGCCCAGCCTATCTAGATCCCTCTGTAGACTCTCCCCACCCTCCGCACAATTTGCCTTTCCACCAATTTTGGTGTCATCAGCAAATTTCGACACCCTACACTCAGTTCCCTCCTCCAGATCATCTATATAAATGGTAAATAACAACTCTCCAAAACAGCATCTTACCCAGGCCCCCTTCCCAATCCCTGTAATCCTGTCCATTTACCATGGCTAATCTACCTGACCTGCATATCTTAGGACACTGAGGGGAAACTTAGTGTGGCCAGTCCACCTAACCTTTGGGAGGAAATTGGAGCATCTGGAGGAGACGTGGGGAGAATGTGCAAACTCCATGTAGACAGCCACCTAAGGCTGGAATCAATCCTGGATCCCTGGCACTGTAAGGTGACAGACAGTGCTAACCATTGTGCTGCCGTCATTGCGGCTGTTTAAGTAGCATGAAAAATGGGCCTTGAGAAGGTTGCGCTTCTGACATACCTTTCCACCTCAACTGCACAAACACAATTGTGTTGGGGTAAAAGATGCCAGATGGAAAGCTAACCTATTTTATAATTTCTAATATGCAAACTAATATTTGTTCTTCCTTACTTCATTTTGCCTACAGAGAAAGAAAAATCTGCTGCATTTAACTTTATTTCCTTTAAATTGTTCCTTGAAAGGTCGGAATATTTAGAAAAAAATTTGAACATCCAAGAATCGATTAGAATGTAAAAAATTAGGACTCATGCTAACACATATGACCCAATGAGCCTGCTCCCCCATTTTAATACAATCATGACTGACCTTTGGTGTCAGCTGCACTTTTCTTCCCTCTCCCCATCTCCCTTGATTCCTTGAGACACCAGAAAACTGATGGAACAATGTGGGCATTAAGTATTAAGTTAAAGCCTGCCTGAATGTATTTTTGAAAACAATTCGTTTCTTTACAGGCACTGCAAATATATTTGGAACAGAAATTTTAAAACTGGTTTGTATGAAGCATATTGCGAGATAGTCCAAAAATATATTCATTCTCCAACCCATTGTCAACAGTTTTGGTGCAGTTTAAAATCCATAGCTCAGATTCCCAGTGCTGAGGTTAATCTTGACTCTGCTGAACTAAAGTTTTATAGCCCTGTGTGCTGGAATGAAAGCAGAGTCCTTTCACGCAGAGTCCTTTCTGCCCTACAAACCATAATTTTAACGATTGCCTTAGCAGTCCAGCCCTGAAGCTTTTGGTCAGGTGTGGTAAGTTGCACACAAGAGTCAACTGAACTCTTTGTACTTATGAAGAAATCTCTCTCTCTCTCTTTCTCCCTCACCCACCTCTCATTCCATCTTCGCCGCACATTAAATTGAAACGGAAACAAATGTATCAGGAGTTTAACATACATAACAAATTTTAAAGCTTTGATAAAGCTAGTTTAATGATAGAATTGCTTGTTTGCAATCTGGATCTCCTGCTGATGATTTCATGAAGTGTTTTAGTAATCTGTTAGCCTCCACTCCTTGGAATATTAACTGACTGCTGATGTTCAGAGAGCCACAATTGCAGAATCATTTGGCTTTCAGATCTGAGAACTTCTTTGAACTTTTAAGTCAGTGCTGCATAGTCTTCTCGCATTCAAGTTTGACAAATAGCTGTTCGTTTCTGAGGCTGAAATGGTCAAAATTGATCTGCAGTGACCGTAAACTAGCCCTGGATACTTCATCGTCACTACATGGATCAGTTACTTAAAATGGTGTCAAATGTTTACTTGCACTGTGTTAGTAATGTGTCACTTACACAACTTGTGTTGTTAAGCTGATGTTCTTACAGCCATTTAAAAAAATGTTTTGCCTAATTTTTTTCTCACCAGTTTGACAAAATAATCAAATTTCTGTGTTCCAATGATGATGACTACAATCCCCAAACATTCTTCTTCTTCTCACCTTTAATGTTTTGTTTACAGTAATGCCACACTGATGATTGCCATTAATCTGTTCTCTTTTCTCCTTCATTTCTTTCTTCCTTCTCCCAATGCCTAAGTAGAAGTGGAACAGAAAGGTAATAACATACCTTAGAAATTAAACATTTACATTCACTGTCATGCAGTTACTTTTAACTTTATGTATGAAAGTATTTTGCTCTTGATTTTGTTGCATAGAGGTTTGTTTAACAAAGTTTAGGTGCACCACCCCCATTCTGCTGCTTTCTAACAGAACATGTACATTTTATTTCACAGCATACACTTTTTCTGCTTCACTAGAAGAGTTCAGATCATAGAAGATTCTGCTTTTCTTCTTGCCCAAAAATAACCTACCCATCTCATGCCTATTCCATTTTGTATTTGTTATTTGCATCCATTTAATGAAAGCTGCTATTTATTTATCTTTTGTTTTTAAACTGGAAGTGTTATTTCAAAGTAAGTCAAAGGAAGTTACTATAAATTGGCAATAGCAGTAAATACTCTAAACTATTACTTCCATCTTATTTAAGAAAAAAACATTTTTTAGTTTCTGGATGTGACAAGTAATTTATTCAATATAATGAAAATTTCATCAGTATTTAGGAATTTCAAATCTTTAATTCTCTTTATTTACGTGTATGGTTTTGTAAATTTTAAGTGGAAAACATCTCCGTATTTAAATTAGTTGGACGATCTTCAAGAAAAATTGAAAAGAAAGTTCAAAGGATTGCACCAGACTTGATCTGTCTTCTGGGATTTTAACAAGTCTATCTTGTCTTCTTTTTCCACAGTTTTCTCATGTCCTGGAATACTTAAAGCAGTGTATCAAATGGACCACTTGTTTGAGTCTGATCACCAGTCAGGAGCCTGGTGCAAAGACCCATTACAAGCTTCTGACAAGGTCTACTATATGCCTTGGACCCCATACAGAACGGATACATTAACTGAATACTCTTCAATGGGGGATTTTATTGCCGGTCGACCAACTATCACCTACAAGCTTCCTCACAGAGTGGATGGAACGGGATTCGTAGTGTATGATGGAGCATTATTCTTTAATAAAGAGCGTACAAGAAATATCGTGAAGTTTGACCTCAGGACGAGGATCAAGAGTGGTGAGGCCATCATAGCCAATGCAAATTACCATGACACATCACCATACCGGTGGGGTGGAAAATCAGATATTGATCTGGCAGTTGATGAAAATGGTTTGTGGGTTGTCTATGCAACTGAACAGAACAATGGAAAAATAGTGATTAGCCAGTTAAATCCTTATACCTTAAGAATTGAAGGTACCTGGAATACTGCTTATGACAAGAGGTCAGCTTCAAATGCTTTCATGGTTTGTGGAATTCTGTATGTGGTGAAATCAGTGTATGAAGATGATGACAATGAAGCCACTGGGAATAAAATTGACTACATCTATAACACTGAGCTGAGTATGGATGGAAATGTGGAAATATCATTCCCCAACTCCTACCAGTACATTGCAGCAGTGGATTATAACCCCCGAGATCATAAACTGTACGTGTGGAACAATTACCATGTTCTGAAGTATTCACTGGAGTTTGGTCCACTCAATGAAAAAGGTATGTGATGTTTTCTTGATTTAAATAGAATAGCTAAATAGATAGATAGAATTCCTACAGTGCAGGAAGAGGCCATTTGGCCCATCAACTTTGCACTAACCACAATCCCATCAAAACGCTATTCCCATAACCCCACATAATTACCCTGCTAGGCCCCCTGACACTAGGGTCAATTTACTATGGCCAATCAACCTAACCTGCACATCTTTGGACTGTGGGAGGAAACCGAAGCACCCGGAGGAAACCCATGCAGACATGGAGAGAATGTGCAAACTCCACATCCACAGTGACTCAAGCCGGGAGTCGACTGGCGCAGTGAGACAGCAGTGCTAACCACTGCGCCATCATGCCGTCCTTGACCCTGTCAGCTTTCGCCATTATGTGGGACAGAAATAACTCATTGCATGCAAAAAATTCTCAAATTTCTCTTGGCTAAACTGGAAAGTTAAACTTCATGCTCCCCTCTTTCTGGGTTTGAACAAGTGAATGAAATTATAATAATTTTAGCACAGCCTACAGCCTGATGTAGATAGAGCTGGACCCCTTTCTAAAATGTTCGAACTTGATGAATGTTGATCTCTCTTTCCTTGTGAAATGTGTAATCTTAGGCTTCAAATGTTTTGTTATCGCAAATTTTTAAAGTTTAAAGATAGTTTATTAGTCACGAGTAGGCTTACATTAACACTGCAATTAAGTTATTGTGAAAACCTCCGAGTCGCCACACTCTGGCACCTGGTCAGATACAGTGAGGGAAAATTTAGTATGGCAAATGCGCCTAACCAGCATGGGATGAGGTCCTTTAGTCAGAACTTGTACTTTTCTTGTGTCTTACCATGTTTTCAGGCTATGCAAAGCACTGTACAACCAATATGTTATTTTAAATTATAGTAAATGTTATGAAAACAACTCTGACATCCAATTTAAACACCTCTGACAACCAATTTAAACACAGCCACATCCAAAAACCAGTGATTTGACACATAACCTTTGTGAACATAATCTTTGCTTGTTTACTGGCTGAGGGAAAAACATTGCCCAGAACTCAATGTGAACTCTCTGTTCTTCTCTGAAAGGTACCATGGGATCTTTTACATTCAGCTGAATAGGCAAGTGGAACCCCAGTTAATTCAAAAGGATGAAAACACAGCATTAATCCATTATTAGAATTCCATACTGGAATTTCAGTTGACATTAAGTCCTGCAGCAGAGCTTGAATGTATCAACTACAGTTCATTGCTAGCTTTGCCTCTAAGTCAAATAGTTTTGCATGCAAGCTTCATTTTCTTGATACATAATCTCGGAAGGCATTTCAGTGTAGAACTGAGGAGTTTAAGCACTGTTAAAATTGCCTTCTTTTGAATGAAAAGCTAAACTGAGGCCATTGATGCCCCCTTGTTGAATCATTTACAGCATGGGGTGGATTCAATGGGAAATCCCATTGATAGGAGCAGAACTGGAAGATCCCACTACTGGCAAATGGTTCACTAGCTGGAATAGTCTAGCTGGAAGCATGAGCGGAGCAGGCTTAGAGGGCCGTAGGGCCTGTTTCCTGTGCTGTATTGTTCTTTGCTCTTTGTTCACCCCCTCCAACCCCGGTCTATCTCCGCCCACTCTGGCTCCACCAACTCATAACTGCCCAGTACCCACTGATGCCAGGCTGGCAATGCCAGGATAGCCATGATGTGGAGATGCCGGCATTGGACTGGACACAGTAAGAAGTCTCATAACACCAGGTTAAGGAGTTCTGTCTTCACTCAACTGAAGAAGGAGTTACATGCCGAAAGCTTATGCTACCAAATAAACCTATTGGACTGTAACCTGGTGTTATGAGACTTCTTACAGTGCCAGGGTACCCAGTGCGCAGTGCTAAGCTGGCACAGTCCAAGGGGTAAACCCCCCCCCCCCAACCATATAGGGACCAAATGTGATCCCCACTGGTGTGGACCTCTACCGGTAGGTACAGAAACTTAAGCAAGCCCGGACATTTGCGTCCCAGGCTCGCTACGAAGATGGAAATACTGGTTTGCAATGCTGATTATGTACAAAAAAAGGACCAGTCACGATTCCCATATTTGCATCCCCACTGACATTCCCCAACCCACCGTGGTACTTGAGTAGCACAACGGGCCAGAAAAATCACACCCCACATCTTAAAAAGGATATATTAACATCAAAAAAAGTAGTGTAGCTTTATTGGAATGTAAACATGGCTCCAAGTGTTAAATTAGGAGGAGAGTTTACATAAACTTGTTGTGTATTCAATGCAGTATGGAAGATGAAGGGAAGGTGTAATTGATATTTTTGGGAGTTAGAAAATTGATAGGGTATAGAGAATGAGAAACGTTTTCTGCGCGTGGGTGTGTTTAAACGACTCAGGAGAGAAATCAGGAAACGCTGTCACATGAGTGGTAGAATTGTGGAATCCATTCCAACAAAAAGCAATAGATGTCTGCTGAATTTATCATCTTAAACCTAGAACAATAGGACTTAGTCGAAGGTGTTAAGAGCTAAAGTGGGTGAATAGAGTTAGGATACAGGTTAGACATGATTTTAACAGATTGATGGGCTGCATGACCTACTCTTGTTCTAGTGTTCCCGTTTGACCATTTCAGTTCATTCTTAACTCTATAAAACATTTTTCTGTTTTAAAACTCATATTTAACAAGATTTTTTTTACATGATGTGACATTACTCAGCAGGTTGAACCCATTTGAGAGAAACTACATAATGCAATTTTTGTAAGTTTCACGGGGCTTGTAAATCTTCCTTCTGTTTTAAGAATAGTGACGATTCTTCAGAAAAAATACTGTTAACAATATTTAAAGTACATAACATTCAGACCAAAATTTTGCAGTGATGGACAGGCTGTGCAAAAGTGGGAGCAGAGACTTGAATCTCTGAGTTCCATCCCCAAACCTGGCCTTTGCCATTTGTGTGTGTGTGTTTGGCGGGGGTGGTGTGTAACTCCCCACATAAATCTGCAGCTGCCTATATTCATGTGATTTTCATCAGATAGGTATCTGAAACCAGAAGTGTCCGTATTGGACCTGCTAGGAGCTGGTCTGAATGTTGTGGATTTGTTCAAAAAGCCAGAGTACCATTTTACAGAGGTACCTTTTGGTTATAATCCCAGGTGATCTTTGGGAGAGATAATGTCAGGTGTCTGTGTTGTTAAAAGTAGAAATGATAATGCATAAAAGTTATATAAAGTCACTAGAACTGTCAGACTGTCAAAGAACTGTCAAAGATCACTGAAAGTATCAAAGTTGTCAAGTGATTTAACTCTGGGTTTAATTAAAAACAAATATGTAGAGTTTAAAAAGATCAGGTTTATGTCAACAGCTTATGTCAGCAGGTGCTGAGGGTTGTCATTATAGGATTTGTGCCACATGACTGATTTTCAAACATCATTATCACAATGGGTTATTGGTGATAGCATGTAGTTATACAACAGGAAAGTTTGTTTTCATAACCAACTACTTGAAGGAATTTCAGTGTTTGGCATAGAGTCACAGAGTCATACAGCACAGAAACAGGTCCTTCAGCATACCCTATATATGCCAAACATCAAATATCAATCTAAACTCATTTTATTTACCAGCACTTGGACCATAGCCTACTATGCCTTGGTAATTTAAGTGCTCATCCAGATGCTTCTTAAATGTTGCGAGAGTACCTGTCAGTTCCATATTTTGACCACCTTCTAGATGAAAACATTTTTCTGCAGATCCCCTCTAAACCACTTAGTCCTCATCTTAAACCTCTCTGGTCTTAGGCAACTCTGCCATGGGGGATATGATCGATGCCATTTATGCCCCTCATAATTTTGAATACCTCCATCAGATACCCCCCTCAGTCTCCTCTGCTCCAAGGAAAACAAATTCAGCTTCTCCCCATAGCTGAAACTTTCTATCTCAGGCAACATCCTGGGGAATCTCCTCTGCACCCTCTCCAGCGCAATCAGGACCTTCCGATACTGTGGCTCTTAGAACTGCACATGATATTCCATCTGTGGCCATCCAGTGTTTTATAAAGTTGAACCAAGAGCTCTGTACTCCTATGCTCTATGTCCTGGTTAATGTCGATTTGCCTGCTTCAGTACCCTATCCACCTCTGCTGTCACCTTCAGGGATCAATGGACTTGTACACCAGAGTCTCTTTGTTCCTCAATATTCTTTTGGGATCTACTGTTCTTTGTGCATATCCTACCCTTATTAGACCTCCTAAAATGTATCATCTCATACTATTCAGATTAAATTCCATCTGGGTTGCTCTATCCAATTTACCAGTTGATCAATATCAGTCTATAGTCCAAGGTATCCTCCTCACTATCAACAACACACCAATTTTCATGTTATTTGCAAACCTCCTGAATACACCTTCATTTATATCCAAGCTGTTAATGTATAAAGCAAACAGCAAGAGTTCCAGCCCTGTGGCACACTGCTGGTATCAGGCTTTAAAATTGCAAAAGCAGCCCTCCACCATCACGCTTTACCTCCAATTAACAAGCCAATTTTGGATCCAGTTTGCGAACTTATTTTGCATCCGGTGGGCTCTCTAACCTTCCACTTTGGTTACTGAAATCCATGTAAGCCACGTCAACTGTGCTACCCTCATCAAAATTTTTAGTTTTTCAGAAACCTCAATTAGACAGGGTTTCCCACCAACAAATCCATTCTGACTATCCCTAATCAATCCTTGCCTTTCAAAATATTGATTAATCCTGTCCCTCAGTTTTTTTCCAATGATTTCAGTAACATTGATTTTAAACTAAGTGGCCTGTAATTATCTGGCTTATCGCTGCTGCTCATCTTGAATAAAGATACCACAGTAACAATCCTCCAGTCATCTGGCAGTTCATCTGTGGCTAGCAAAGATTTAAATATTTGTCAAGGTCGCTGCAATTTCCTCCCTGGCCTCCCATAGCAGCCTCGGATCGTCCAGCACTGGGGATATATGCAGCTTTATGCCTACTTTATCAACAAGAGATTTTTTTGAAATCGTGACATCATTAGTAGAAACATTAGTTTCAAGTGCTCAATCCCGTATAAAAACAATATTTATATTTGTGGTGGCACATAAGAAACAGCTACTCTCATTTATGATAATTTGGAGCTGTTAAAATTTACGGCAGCCCAATATGATAATGGACTGTGGAAACAGTTAAGCAGCACTAATCTTTATATCGACAAACAGTGAAAAAGTGTACTTTTTTCAACTGTATGTTTCTTGTTTCAAAAATGTAAAGAGGCTTGGAGAATTAAATGACTTGAAAGTTCCACAGAGCCTATCCGCTTCTTACACATGTTAATGCCTAATCTTTATAGGATACCTGACTTCTCCAAAAGGGTACCTTCCTTCTCCAAATAACTCTGGCAGCTTCAGACCTTTTCCTCTAATGTCTAAACCTTACATGTCATGTTTTGAAGATCCTAATAAAGAAAAGTGCTTCAATTTGAAGATAGCAGCACTTCTACATTTGCAGCTGCTTCTGAACTGTTCATGTGTGAAAAGCATTCTGCTCCCATATTCTTCTTCTTGCCCCCACACCCCCCATACAGGTAAAAATAGTGGTCGCTGGGTTCAGGGGCAGACCTCTGGAAACAGAGATGTGGCACTGTTTTGGCTATAATATGGATCCTTTCCGTCGTTACAAAAAACTCAGCTCTACATTTGAGCTGAATTTTAGTATCTTGGGATGAATTTGTGATGTTGGGGTCAAATTGGAATCTCATTCCCATACTCTACAAGCTGCAGTCACCCAGCAGTGACTCGCCCAGTGTTGACCAAGCAGTTGTGGTGGGCAAGTTCACTATCCAACTCAGGGTTTGGGTGGGCCCTTGAAGCTGAAGCACCAATGGGAAAACCCCCAGCTAGGAAGGAGCAGCAACCTGCCATTGGATTGATGTTCCCTCTTGGTACATTATACAAGTTTCAATTTAAGTACGGCCTCAACAGACGTGGCACCATTGTCAAGAGTGATCTGCTGCCATACTGTGACTGGACAAGCGGGAGGGCCTGGAGCACTGTCAGCCATCAGGAAACCACCCCCAGTCTAAAGGGTTTGTAGGCCAGTTGGAAAAAGTCAGTTAACTTCTGATAATGGGCTTGAAAGTATTACCAGACCAGAAAAAAACATTTATATTCTTTGTATTCCTTACACAAGTTAAACCATGATGTGGAGATGCTGGCGTTGGAGTGGGGTCAGCACAGTAAGAAGTTTCACAACACCAGATTAAAATCCAACAGGTTTAGTTGGTAGCATGAGCTTTTGGTGCACTGCTTCGTCATCAGATGAGTGGTGAAGTAGCAGCTCCCCGAAAGCTCGTGCTACCAAATAAACCTGTTGGACTTTAACCTGGTGTTGTGAGACTTCTTACAAGCTAAATCTGAAGGCCAAATGTGAAAGATTCTTTTGATCAGCCATTTTCTTTGTTCTTGTTGGTGTCTAGCTATCAAGTTAATTTAAGACCTACTGATAACAATGCCTATGTGTGATTCAGGCATAATTTTCCAATGTCTTAAAGATTATCTTATTAGAATCACATGCACAAATCTTGTGTATGCACAGTTATTACCCTGCCAGAAAATTTCCCACAAAATGAGTGAATATCCAGACAGGCCAAAATCTAAAATGATGGCACCCACTAACATGCTGGCAGGCATTCTTTTTGCCAATTGGAGATTTTGTTAGAGAGTTTACATAGTTTTTCCAAATGGGTATCCTGCGGCAATGAGAAGTGTTGTTGATGCTTTTGCCATCACAAGCAGGCTTCTGGTATAAAGGAAGCATTCATTTTGCTCCATATTGAACTATTAACAGTTCTATGCTGTGATTTTATTCACATTAGGAACTTGATTCAGATTGCTTAAATAATAGTAACGATCAGATACTTTCACCTCCTTCATCTCAGGTGAATTTATTACTCATTTCGTACACATTGTTTTCAGCACTTGGTTATATTCTTAATGATCATGTTTAATTTGGCTTTGTTGTGATTCACTTCTCTGATGTGTGACAACATTTGCACCAACCACAATCCCACCCAAGCTCTATCCCCACAACCCCATGCATTTACCCTACTTAGTTCCCCTGACACCATGGGGCAATTTAGCATGGCCAATCCACCTACCCTCACATCTTTGGACTGTGGGAGAAAACATCTGGAGGAAACCCACGGAGACACAGAGAGAATGTGTGAACTCCACACAGATAGTGATCCAAGTTGGGAATCAAATCCAGGTCCCTGGTGCTGTGAGGCAGCACTGTGCCACCGTGCCGCCCATTTAACTAACAAAAAAACTGTTAACATTGCAAGCCCACTTTTCAACAAGAACTCAAACTGATTGCAACCTTCAGTACAAATTGTACCATGAGTGATTGGTTGCGACTTGCCTCACAGGTTGTTAATTGGATTTGGTCAATGTAACAAACTGGATGATTCTGAGGCTCTGTAATTAAATGAATTTTTAGAAGCTTTTTAAAATTCTTATTTTCATGTTCCATTCAGCAGCATTGTCTGTGATTATTAAAATTGACTTTAGTTATAAGTTCATCTCATGGGAGAGTTTGATCTAAAAATTAATTTTCACAATCTATCAGAGAGAAAGTTTGCAATATACTCACTGCCTTTGACTCATTTTAGCAGTGAGAGATCGAATGATTCCATGCTTTTAACTTTGCTACAATAGAAGTAATTAAGCTTTGATGCCATTGCATATTGATGTCAATAAATAGTATGTTACTTTTATGAGTAATGCTCTCATTAAATAGTTGGGTGGTCTCCAATAATGATATTAAAAAAGAAAGGTATGCATTTACGTAGTAACTTTTATGACTTTGGGATGTCCCAAGATGCTTTTTAACAAGTGGAATAATTTAAAAATACAACCA
This sequence comes from Carcharhinus amblyrhynchos, assembly GCF_965287045.1. Lineage (NCBI taxonomy): Eukaryota > Metazoa > Chordata > Chondrichthyes > Carcharhiniformes > Carcharhinidae > Carcharhinus > Carcharhinus amblyrhynchos. Next base: position 28,008,684 of record NC_137328.1, on the reverse strand, counting down.
TTGTTCTAATGTCAAAAATACAGCAGTCAACTTGCACACAGCAAGGTCCCTCAAACAGCAGTGAATGAATGACGAGATAATCGGTTTCAATAATGTTGGTTGAGGGAAAATATTGGCCAGGATACCAAGAAAAACTCTGCTTTTGAATAGTGACAAAATACTTTATATCCCCCTGTACACTCTGTTTAATGTCTCATTTGAGAGACAGTATCTCCGACAGAGCAGTATTCCTTTAATAATGCATTTGGCTGTCAGCCAGGATTACAGACTCAAGTCTCTGCTAGAGATTTTTTAACTGTAACCCAAATCTTTCTCAGCTTCTTTCTTCTTTCATTCGTCATCATATTAAGCCTGAGAGATGCTGATGTTCTTGTATCAAAGCTCCAGCTTCTTTAAAATCCATAAATGAGGAGTGAGAGCTGAAAATTTACTATAATGTTTTCTTAGTAATGTCCAAGCTCTGAGGCGGTTAGCAGCAAATATTTGCAATCCGGCACACAAACAATGATGTAATTTTTTTGACGTGTGGTGACATTGATGAGGCAGAATTTATTGTCGAGCCTTAATTTCATTGTGTTTTAAAGTTAACCACATAAATACCGAAGAAAGATCGCTGATCAGAATTGTTATCTTGTTTCTCTCTCCACATACACTAATGAACCTACTGGGTCTTTCCACCATTATTAATTGATTGAATTTAATTAATTCATTGATTAAAATCTGGAACTATGACCATGGCATAGTTGTTGGTTGTCATTAAAAGTTCATCTGGTTCACCAAGTCCTCATGGGAAGGAAATCTGCTGCCCCTACCTGGTTTAGCATACATGTGATTCCAGATCTCCATATTCTTTCTCCACAAATGATGTTAGACCTACTGAGAATTTCCAGCATTTTTTGCTTTTGTTTCAGATTCCAGCATCTGCAGTGATTTGTTTTCTTATAGCAGCTGAAAATTGTTAATTTTTCTTAATGAATTTTAATGCATAGGATAAAAGAATCGACCTCTTGACAGTGCAGGAACCTTGAGAGTTCACATGAAGCAAACATTAAATTCAATGATCACTGTGTCTCAGTTCTCATGGAAAAACAGCCTTTAAAGGACCTAACAACCTTAATTATCCCTAATTGCTGTCAATTGGCTACTCTCCAGTTGCTGATAGGCAGCCAACCCAACCCAATCCTAACCTGTACAAAACTAACTCTACGTCAGGATCATAGTGGCAGGGCATTCCAATCCCTCACCACCCTCTGGGTAAAGAACCTAACTCTGACATCTGTCCTATAACTACCATCCCTTAATTTAAAGCTATGCCCCCTCGTGCTAGCTTTCTCCATCCGAGGAAAAAGGCTATCACTATCCACCCTATCTAAACCTCTAATCATCTTGTATGTTTCAATAAGGTCCCCTCGTAGCCGCCTTCTTTCTAACGAAAACAACCTCAAATCCCTCAGTCTCTCCTCATAGGACCTTCCCCCCATACCAGGCAACATCCTGGTAAACCTCCTCTGCACCCTCTCCAATGCCTCCACATCCTTCCTATAATGTGGGGACCATGACTGCACACAATACTCCAAGTGCGGCCGCACCAGAGTTTTGTACAGTTGCATGGGCCGAAAGGCCTGTTCTGCGCTGTAATGTTCTATGTTCTATGTTCTATGTTCTATAGTGCTTAAACTGACAGAATGGCCAGCAATACTAGGAAAGGGAAAGAAAAATGGGATTGCAAGAGATAACGGGCACATTTTTTTAAAAAAAACAAAATTTTCAGCGCAGAATAAATTTTGAAAGAAAGAGACTTGACACTTGTAAAATAACATTTTTAGTGACAGAGCAGGTATTTGGCATTAATCATGGGTTTTTATGCATCAAAAAATTCCTTTATATCTGAATGCAGTAGCCTTAACTTTTTTTTGGCATGCCTAGTGGATATCTACTATACATACATCAACTACACACCCTTTAAATGGATTTTAATGCCAAATCTCTCAGTAACATATTGTATGACGCAGTCTATGGAAGAGCAGAATGAATGGGGCAGCTAATTCCAGATTTGCCCATGCTTGCTGGAAACTGCTGTCCAATTTACTCTGTAACAGTTAGTGTTGTTAGCCTCGATAACTCAACACAAAATCAAAGCCAATGATTTTAATTTGTATCTTATTTGCTTTCTTGAAGTTAAAATTGAAGAGCAGATGTATCGAAACATGGTGGCACAGCTGATAGCACTACTACCTCACAGCTCCAGGAATCTGGGTTCGATTCCTGGCTTGGGTCACTGTCTGTATGGAGTTTGCATGTCCTCCCTGTGTCTGTGTGGGTTTCCTCCGGGTGCTCCGGTTTCCTTCCACAATCCAAAGATGTGCAGGTTAGGTTGATTAGCCATGTTAAATTGCCCCTCAGTGTCCCGGATGTGTATATTAGAAGGATTAGCAGGGTAAATACATGGGGTTTCAGGGATAGGGCATGGGTGGGATTGTTGCCAGTGCAGAATTGATGGGCTGAATGACCTCCTTCTGCACTACAGGGATCCTATGAGTCTATGAGTTGTAAGCAGCACACTTTGTTGGATTTACTAAACCAACTGCAAAAAGCTTTCTTTGTTCAAAGTGCAAGGAACATTTGATTCCCTACTACTCAGTGCAGCTGAATAAAATATGGTATGAAGGTGTTGCATATCTCAATATAAAAAACAATTGACATTCTATGGGCAATCTTATCAGAATTTGGCAGGTAAGGTCTTACCACAGGTGGATGAGTTTCATCCCATCATGTGGGGTGGGTGGGCGGATCCAGCTGCCCTGAGCACATGCCATGTTTAAAGGGCGCTCCAATCAGAACATGGATAAACCAGCCCCCACCCTGCCCACGACAGAGTTCTCAGGGCCTCCCCCTGCCAGCAATCCCAGCTTCCACATTCGCTCTTGGCCACTTCTGGATACAAATAAATCCACCACCCCCACCACCCACTGATTTGTGGCTCCCACTGGGGCCTGTAGCGATGCTCCCTTGTAAAGGTTGGCATGGACATGATGCCAAGCTGTATTGGAAGTGGGGGGAGGCAGTGGTGGGGTACTGCCTGGCTTCTCCCCCACAGACTGTAATTACCTTTACACCTCTGGGTGGGAGTTGGGGGGCGGGATCCGCTAGATAGGTTCATGTCTGGGTGAATATACAGCAGGGAGGTCAATATACAATGTGGGGTAGGTTAATAACACTGAAATTAATGGAAATGGATTTAAATTTATTATGTGCTGGCAAGGGTGATGAAAAGAGAAAGCCGTGACCTCGCCAGTGAGATCCATGACTTCTGGTTTTGCTACATCTTGAGCATCTGTCAGCAATCTCGTGGACAGTGAGAATGGGCTCAAGATACCAACCTTGAGCAATTTCATGTCTTGGTTTTGTCAGACTAAAATGCAGATTATTCTGACTTTGAAGTGGTAACAGTTACCCAAATGTGCATTTTTTTAATGGTATGCTACTCTAGGGTATGGCTGAGGACCAGAGTAGCTGGCTATTTCTACAGCACAGTTCAAAATGATTGCTAATGCAATATAGAGCAACTTGTAGTTAGATTTTATTAGCATACAATGTTCGTGATGGTCTGTCCAAATGAAAAATAGCCTTATATACTTGGGCCGAAATACAGAGCATATTTAATAATGTCGTTTTATTCAATAGACTGTTTCAAGTAGCTGGAGAGGGATATATATGCTCATGCCTTTTGTGTGGTGAATTTTTTGATGAAGTTGACTGAACTCTATCCAAGACAAAGCATAACCTTTAAAATATGAGTTTGTTTGAAAATAAATCTCAGTTAAATAATGAAGCCCGCTAGACTATGAGGATTTTGGAATGTGCACGTATCACCAAGGACAACCGGAAATTATGAGGAGGGAAGGAGTCAGAGAGATGGAATTTGGAATACAGTAAGAAATATATGACCTCGAGATTATGGGAAATATGGGTCAATGATCATACAACATAAACAATTGTGTTCACAATTAAAAATTACAGGCCAATGCATAGTCAGTCTTCAGCAGCTGCAGTGCTAATGGGGGCAATTTGTGTTATGCCATGAAGAGGCTGTGACCAGGGTCACGTCATTATTAGATGAGGTTCTAATAAGTTCCATATATATTCTGGATGCATACATATCAGGCAATAGATCCCTAACATGTGCATGCCTTTTTTTCTTAAAAAGGGATGTAAAATGTTGAAAACTAGTTTTTTAGAATCCTGAAGAGAATTGTGTGTATGTCATGATTTATTCTGTGCCAAAATCTCATGGGTCAATGTTGATAACTTTGATGAATGCCCCACCCTTCCCAATCCTGTCTCTCTCTCCTGCTACCCCCCCTCCTCCCCTCCATCCACTGTGTCTCAAAAAAAGGTCACAATACTTGAGGCAGGGATGGGGGAGGGGGGTGCATTTGTGCCCCCAGTGTGTTCTTTTAATAAATTTAGCAGGAATGTTTATGCTTGATTGTTTCCAGCATCATGATCTACTACTGCAGTTATTTTGTTAATTTAAATCTTTGACACAAAAGAAACATGTAGACGTGGAATATTGTGGTTACGCGCAGCCTGTGTGGTAGAAAAGCTCAAGTATAAGGAATACTCATTTTAAAGTGGCAATCCTGGCTGCCTCACAGAATGTGAGCTATGCAGAACAGAAGTATGAATCTACATCTGCATTAACTGAGCATATCACAATCACTGACAGCAACTAAGTGTGTACTTAACAAGGAAAGATTAGTAGAAGGGGGTGATCTTGCGATGAGACCCTCGTCATGGCTCCTTCTGCGCCATGACCCCCCACTCTTTCTCCCCCACCCCCAACTGTTGCCAATCACCCTCCTTTGCTGATCAACCCCTGCACGCAGTTCCCCATCTTGCTTCCCCACTTTCAGAGCTTGCCCTTTGCGTCCCCACCCACGAAGCTCCATCCTTGCCCCTCCCCATGTCATAACCCACCCCCACTCAAGCACCACCCCCTTGGCATTGCCCCTGGTACAGTTACGGTGCTCGGGCAGTGCCAGGCTGCCAGTGCCCCATAGCCACTGCCCGGCCATGCTCCTGACCACTAAGGCACTTCAGTGGCCTCTGATTCCCTGGTGTAGCTGTCACGCTTGGTCCCTGTTGGTTGGGGACCAACTGTGATTCTCACCGGTGAGAGAGGTTTCTCTGACAAGCGGGGAAATGTCCAGGAGGCCGGAAACAGAGCAAAAGCATCATGTATTGTCTTCCCAGCTCGCTGCGCTGATCAACAAGTGCAACAGGCAGAAAGATCACTCCTGAATAGTTAGTTGAAAATCACTGCTGAGGCTCATATTCCACTTTGAATTTCAAAGGTGGTTTCGGGAAAGGTTTAATGATTCATAAATTGTAATAAATTTCAAAACAAGTAGTCCAAAATTTCAAGACTCTGAAATGCAGCAGTATTTGTGTAGCTGCAGATTCATTGAAAATATGGTTTGTGGCTCATAGCTATTAAGTATTATAAGTACATTAAAGCATTGAGCCAAATTGCATTAATTTTGATTCATTTACAAATATATTTAAAAATGTGTGGCGAATCCACTTTGATATCTGTTTAAAAGCCCTACTCCATCTTCTCCAGAAGATCAAGCTTGCATCGAATCCAGGAAGAAAACACTGATTTCAAATGAATGTGAAGGAGAGCAAGTAAATTTCACATACTGGCAGTCTCTGATTTTTGACCTTAGTGAACTTGTGTGCGTTGTGTAAATCTGAACTAAATTTGACTCTTGGTTTAACAGTTTGCATTGTAACTGGCCTGAGAACATAGAATGCTAAAATTCAGCCCTGCTGCTCCAGGGGTCCGAGCTCAAGCTCATTCTTGGAATACGTGACCTCTGCCACTTCTGACCCGACACATTCAATAGATAGACTATTCTGACTTTTCACATGCTCCATTGACAATGTGGATGCACTGTTTATGAGCCAACTGCTGAATGGACTTCCCTGTTGTAAGTGTTGAAGTTCTCCTTCTCTATTGTCCATGGATAACAGTAATACAGTTTTGAAAATTTTCAGCTAAAAGAGCCCAGTATACTGAAACATTCCACATCCATTTGCATCATCACCAAATAAAAGATGGAACCAAAGCAACACATAAAAGAAAATCTTTATAAACGTATAAAAGAACAACATATAAAAGAGAAAGATTATTTTTGTCAAATGATGATGCTCATTCTCAAGGTTCATTCATCTTCACAGTTTAGTACCATTTAGTATCCTTATCAATGCTTTGTATTTGATTCCCTTCTCTTACTGCAATCCAATCCCATGCATTTGATATATGCAGCATCTTTTCTTGAATTTTTTTTATCATTAACGTTTAATGATTTGAGCAAGACCATTAACTTTTAAATAGCAATATGAACGTCCGGTTATTAACTGAAAGAAACTCGTCATGAGATTTCACATTTTAAACAAAACATTTAATTGTTTAGGAGTAAAACAAAGCAACACCGCTAACTTAAAAAAATACACATTTTGTAAATTCTTCGGGATTTTCCAGTCGTACCCAGTGCAGGAATTATAGGAGCAGTAGAGAAAATGTGACAAAGAGAAAAAGGTCCCTTGACTTGAGTGGGTACTTTGGGTTCTGCAAAAACAGTATCAGAAAATCCTGCCCTTAGATTTTAAACCTAAAAATCTCAACAGATGATTTTCTATTCTGTTTTTAATTCCACACAAGAGTTCCTTTATATAGGATCTTGAGGGTGGCTTTATTTTTGCTGGGACCAAACCAAGATGTGCCTCAACACTCAGGAATTCATCTAAATTCTCCCCTGTTCCTGCTATTCTCTGAAAATATGACATTTCTAGGGATCCCACTATCAGATGGCCAGGCGCCCCTCCAACACGGTATCACTTCATAATTGTGAATACCCCGACTCAAGCAAGGGCTTCACTGCCTTCTTGTTTAGTGGTCTACAGTTAATAGCAGATTTCTCTATGCCTCTCAAAGCAGTTGCAGGCTAGAACACATTTTTGTTCTGTGAGAAAACACCCAGATGATCCCAAAACAAAAGCATACCTATCTACAATGCATCAACTTTGTGAGACATGATTTTCCACTCACAAAGCCACGCTGACTGTCTGTAATCATTCCTTGCCCTCTAAATGCCTGTAGACCCTGTTTCACAGAATACTTTCTAACAACTTATCCACTACAGACATTAGGCTTACAGATCTATAGTTCCCAGGTTTTTCCATGCAGCCCTTCTTAAACAAAGGCCCAGCATTTGCTACCCTCCAATCTTTAGGCATCTCACCTGTGGCTGTCGATGATTCAAATATCTCTGCTAGGGAACCTGCAATTTCCTTCCTGGCTAAATATTCACTTAGGATCCATCTCTTGTGGATCTGCCCAAAAGACTGTTGATTCTTAAGAGACCCTAATTTCTCCTTAGTTCGTTTAGTTACATGGATTATCAAATTAAGTATCCACGATGTTAATTTAACATCCTTAAAATAAAAAAAATTGTTGTGCAAACATTTAACATGACCATGATTGATACATTTGTATTAAAAAACAATGTCCTTTGTCTTATATTCGTAGAGTCACAGAGGTTTACAGCATGGAAACAGGCCCTTTGGCCCAACTTGTCCATTCCGCCCTTTCTTTTTCAAAACCCCTAAGCTAATCCCTATTGCCTGCATTTGGCCTATATCCCCCATACTCATCTTACCCATGTAGTTATCTAAATGCTTTTTAAAAGACAAATTTGTACTCGCCTCTACTACTACCTCTGGCAGCTTGTTCCAGACACCCACCACCCTCTATGTGAAAAAATTTCCCCTCTGGACACTTTTGTATCTCTCCCCTCTCACCTTAAACCTATGCCCGCTAGTTTTAGACTCCCCTACCTTTGGGAAAAGATATTGACTATCTAGCTGATCTGTGCCCCTCATTATTTTATAGAACATAGAACATTACAGCACAGTACAGGCCCTTCGGCCCTCGATGTCGCGCCGACCAGTGGAACGAATCTAATGACCCTCTAACCTAAACTATTCCAATATTATCCATATGACTATCCACTGACCATTTGAACGCCCTTAAAGTTGGCGAGTCCGCAACTGCTGCAGGCAGGGCATTCCACGTCCTTACTACCCTCTGAGTAAAGAACCTACCTCCAACATCCATCCTATGATTAATACCCTCTATAATTATAGACCTCTATGAGGTCATCCCTCAGCCTCCCACACGCCAGAGAAAAAAAATCTCAGTCTATCCAGCCTCTCCTTATAACTCAATCCATCAAGTCCTGGTAGGATCCTAGTAAATCTTTTCAGCACTTTTTCTAGTTTAATAATATCCTTTCTATAATAGGATGACCAGAATTGCACACAGTATTCCGAGTGTGGCCTTACCAATGTCTTGTACAACTTCAACAAGATGTCCCAACTTCTGTATTCAATGTTCTGACCGATGAAACCAAGCACACCAAATGCCTTCTTCACTATTCTGTCCACCTATGACTCCAATTTCAAGGAGCTATGAACGTGTACCTTAGATCTCTTAGTTCTGTAACTCTCCCCAATGCCCTACCATTAAGTGAGTAAGTCCTGTTGTGGTTCAATCTACCAAAATGCATCATCTCGCTTTTATCTAAATTAAACCCCATCTGCCATTCGTCAGCCCACTGGCCCAATTAATCAAGATCCCGTTGCAATTGGAGATAACTTTCTTCACTGTCCACTATGCCACCAATCTTGGCGTCTTCTGCAAACTTATTAACCATGCCTCCTATATTCTCATCCAACTCATTAATGTAAATGATAAATAACAGTGGACGCAGCGCTGATCCTTGAGGCACACCGCTGGTCACAGGTCTCCAGTTGAAAAACAACCTCTATAACCACCCTTTAAAGAAGCCAATTTTGTATCCATTTAGATACCTCACGCTGGATCCTGTGAGATTTAATTTTATGCAACAACCTATCATGCGGTAACTTGTCAAGGCCTTGCTAAAGTCCATGTAGACAACATCAACTGCACTGCCCTCACCTACCTTCTTGGTTACCTCTTCAAAAAACTCAGTCAAACTTGTGAGACATTATTTTAATATGGATATTAATCTGCTTATCATAACCACCCTAAAATTGAGGGTGCCAGTTAAGGAATTTCTATAAATCTGTTGAGCATTTAATTGTTATCTTTGATGTAGCATAATTTCAAAGCTGGTGTTTATAATGAAACAACTCTTAAGCTATTGGAAATATTTTCAGAATTGCTTTTCCAATGCACCTCGGTGCCCTGCCAACAGTTTAGTTGTTCATTGGCTCTGCTGGATGGTTTTAGTTATTTTAAGAATTTGAAAATGTTAAACCTCCATGAAGTGTGGAAATCAAGTGTAGTTTTAGTTTAAAAAGTGTTGATTATTGAACCAGCAGATTTATTTAGGTTGCATTTAAAGTTTTATTATTTTATATGATACTTATTGTAGAGATCTTATTAAAGAGATCTAGAGGTACATATTTTATATAATACTAGATTTTAATTATTTTTATTAGTTAAGTAGAAATTGGTCACAGCAAATTGGAAATCTGAAAGGTGTGATAGGGATTTGGGGCATGGAAACAGGCCCTTCAGACCAACTTGTCCAAGCCAATCTTTTTTTAACCACTAAATCAGTCCCAATTGCCCGCATTTAGCCCATATCTCTCGAAACCCATCTTACCCATTTATCTGTCTAAATGCTTTTTAAAAGCCAAAATTGTACTCGCCTCTAATACTACCTCTGGCAGTTCATGCTAGACATTCAGCACCCTCTGTGTGCAGAAATTGCCCCTCTGGACCTTTTCTATCTCTTATGTTTGGAAAGTTGATAGGAATAGACAACTTTCCCTGCAGTACTTATTAAAGGGCTGGAAGGCACACAAGTCATTAAAGCTGTATAGCTGGCTGAAGGATATGATTCCTGCAGAAGGTGGCAGAAGCAATTTCCCTCATCAGTGTTGGCTTAGGAATCCATATATGGCTTTGAGTTTCCTGTTTTCCTTCCAAAGGATAGAGTACATTTTCTTGTTCTATCAGTTCTAATAAAATAGTGGAAGCAAGATTCTGTGAAAAGAATCATATTACTGACTTGTGCCCAATCGTATCCTGGGTAGTAATTGGGCCCAAACATCTGGGCTGGCATTGTTTCAATGTTGCTTCATTTATCTTTAGTCATTACCTATACAGTGTTACTTGTTCTGTGACAGCGCTCCGACAATGCTTTCATACATAAGAACATGGTACTCACAATTAGTTCTACTGTCTGTGTGAGTCAGATTTGTGAACAAACAGCTAAGTATTCGTAGATGTGGAAGTTTTCCAAGAAAACCCGAGTGTTTCCAACATTACACCTATGTTCAAGATGAGAGGAAAGGATAAACCAGCTAAGAAACACAAATTAAGAACATGAGCACAGATTAATTAAGGGCAAGGTGGGAATGAGAAATTTAAAAAAACTTTGAAGGAAATGCAGTTGGACATGTATCATGAATTTCTAAAAGATATTTGATAAAATGCTGAAGGGAAGGTGTGTTACTGAAGTTAAGATGAATGATACTGTGACAGCATAAATAAAAATGAGTCATGGTCAGACATTCAGGCCAGAATTCTGTAGAGAGGGTGGCGGGGGGGGTGTCAGAATTCTGTAGGGGTGGAGGGGGGTTGGCGGTGATCTTACTTTTGCAGGTGGCTGGAACCAGAGCCACCTTTTGCTGACAGCATCCACTTAAAACATTGATTACCTGGAGTTGTCAGGACATCAGCTCAGCCCAAATCAGAGGACTAATACTTAAGTATTCTCAGGAGCACCACACCTGGGATAGCATCAAAGGGTGAATACATTTTGATCGTCCTATACCACAGTTAAGGCACAGGCATGCAGACACCATTGAACGGTTCAGGTTGGCATTTGGGGACGGTGGGGCAAGTGGGGCAACTCTTTGCAGGTCTTTGAAAGGCAAAAGAATGCCCTTCTCTCCCCAATTCTCCTTATTTCCCACCCTCCACCCTCAATCCTGTTGGGGTTTACTCGACAGTCTCCTCAATGGCATCAGGCTTTCCCATCACTGTGAAAATGCTAGCAAGGTGGAAAACAATTCTCGATTTGCTTTAATTGAGTTCCATGCAGGCAGGCCACACACCATTTTCCCATCCTTCCCTCTTCCCAGATCATCCCAAAATGCAGATAAAATACTGCTGTGTTACTTTAGACTGTGGCCCAGATTTTTGCTCTGGCTTGAGGAGCTCCCATTCATGCAAAATCTCAAAAGTAAACTGAATTTCCAACTCCTCCCCTTTAACACATAATTTCCTATTTTAATTGGGATGGACTGGAGTTGAGCCAGAGTTCGCGTGTGTACTTTACAGAGGCAGCTGGCCATTTAACTTGCTAGCTGCCTCCACTGATGTGGGATTTTGGTAGGCCAGGAATGTGCAACTCAGAGTGTGCAGATTAGGTAGAAGGAAGTCTGAACTTGGTGGCTTTATTTGGATAGTCAGGGTATACCTTCAGAGAAGTAAGGTACCACTTGGATATGGTACCAAGAGAAGAACTTTTAAAAGTAAACATGATTGTGTGACAAAAGTGCATTACTCATTGGAATTGTTGAAGCTGGCAGGAGCTGTCAAGAAATTGTCAAACAACTCAAGCTGTCAAAGATCGACAAAGACTAATACATGAGGGAGCATGGATTGCCATGAGTTGGTACTATGTTGCTGTAGGGGCTGTAAATGGGCAATGAGTGTCAGGGTATTGTGCTGTCATGGGAGGTGAGTCAGACATGAGATGGCATAAGTTGGCATGGATGAGCATGGTGAGAGTGGGGATGTGGTCAGGAGGGTGAGGGCTACTTATTTGTTATAATACTTTTTCAAAATAACTTTGATGACTTAATAAAAGTGCCAGACCAATTAGGTAGGCAGTCTGCCCATCCCACCTCTGCACCCTGCAGCTTCTGGGTTAGAGAAATGCTGTTGCATCTGATTATGCTGTTTCAGTAGAGTTCTTGGTTGATATTTCCCAAGGTCTCTAATTATGCACTTTGGAAGGAGTAATTTGACAAGGAAGTATTCAATGATTGGCATGATACTAGGAAGTTCTGTGGAATAAAGGGATCTTGATGTATTTGTCCAAGACCTCTGAAGACAGAAGGGCATATTAGAACATAGAACATAGAACATTACAGCGCAGAACAGGCCCTTCGGCCCACGATGTTGCGCCGACCAGTTAAAAAACAATGACCCTCTAACCTAAACCAAACCCTTACCATCCATAAACCTATCCACGGATCTCTTAAACGCCCCCAAACTAGGCGCATTTACAACTGCAGCAGGCAGGGCATTCCAATCCCTCACCACCCTCTGGGTAAAGAACCTATCCCTGACATCCGTCCTATAACTACCACTCCTTAATTTAAAGCTATGCCCCCTCGTGCTAGCTTTCTCCATCCGAGGAAAAAGGCTATCACTGTCCACCCTATCTAAACCTCTAATCATCTTATATGTTTCAATAAGGTCCCCTCGTAGCCGCCTTCTTTCTAATGAAAACAACCTCAAATCCCTCAGTCTCTCCTCATACGACCTCCCCTCCATACCAGGCAACATCCTGGTAAACCTCCTCTGCACCCTCTCCAAAGCCTCCACATCCTTCCTATAATGTGGGGACCAGAACTGCACACAATACTCCAAGTGCGGCCGCACCAGAGTTTTGTACAATTGCAACATGACGCTGCGGCTCCTAAATTCAATCCCCCTACCAATAAACGCCAAGACACCGTATGCCTTCCTAACAACCCTATCTACTTGATTCCCAACTTTCAGGGATCTATGTACACATACACCTAGATCCCTCTGTTCATCCACACTATTCAGAGTCCTACCATTAGCCCTATACTCTACACATCCGTTATTCCTGCCAAAGTGAATTACCTCACACTTTTCCGCATTAAACTCCATCCGCCACCTCTCGGCCCAACTCTGCAACTTGTCCAAGTCTCCCTGTAGACTAAGACACCCTTCCTCACTATCTACCACACCTCCGACTTTGGTGTCATCAGCAAATTTACTAATCCACCCAACTATACCCTCATCCAGATCATTAATAAAAATTACAAACAGCAGTGGCCCCAAAACAGATCCCTGAGGCACACCGCTCGTAACTGAACTCCATGTTGAATACTTACCATCAACCACCACCCTCTGCCTCCTATCCGCCAGCCAATTCCTAATCCAATTTCCTAGATCACCCTCAATCCCATACATCTGCAATTTCTGCAGAAGGCTTCCATGGTGAACCTTATCAAACACCTTACTAAAGTCCATATATACCACGTCAACTGCCTTACCCCCATCCACCTCTTCGGTCACTTTCTCCAAAAACTCAATAAGGTTAGTAAGGCACGACCTACCCTCCACAAAACCATGCTAACTATCTCTAATCAATTCATTACTCTCCAAATAACTATAAATCCTATCCCTAATAATTTTTTCTAAAACCTTGCCCACAACAGAAGTAAGACTCACTGGTCTATAATTCCCGGGGAAGTCTCTGTACCCCTTCTTAAACAATGGGACAACATTCGCTAACCTCCAATCTTCTGGCACTATACCGGTGACCAACGACGACTTGAAGATCAGAGCCAGAGGCTCTGCAATCGCCTCCCTTGCCTCCCAGAGAATCCTAGGGTAAATCCCATCCGGCCCAGGGGACTTATCTATTTTCAAACCCTCAAGAATAACTAGCACATCCTCCTTATCAACTGCAATACTGTCCAGTTTACAACCCTGTAACCCAGTGTTCTCCACAGCTACACTTTTGTCCCCCTGCGTGAACACCGAAGAGAAATATTGGTTCAATGCCTCTCCAATCTCTTTCGGTTCCACACATAAATTCCCACTGCTGTCTCTAACTGGCCCTAATCTTGCCCTAACCAACCTTTTGTTCTTAACATATCTATCGAACGCCTTAGGATTCTCCTTAATCCTATCAGCCAAAGTCTTCTCATGTCCTCTTTTAGCCCTTCTTAACTCTCTCTTTAACTCCCTCCTAGCCAATCTAAAGCTTTCTAGTGCACTACCTGAGCCCTCAAGTCTCACCTGGACATAAGCCTCCTTTTTCTTTTTAACCAGCGAATCAACTTTCCTAGTGCACCACAGTTCCCTAGCTCGACCAATTCCTCCTTGCCTGACAAGGACATACATATCAAGGACTCGCAGTAGCTGCTCCTTGAAAAAACTCCACATTTCGGACGTTCCGAGGCCCTGTAGTCTCCTAGTCCAACCTATGCTTCCTAATTCTCTCCTAATAGCCTCATAATTACCCTTCCCCCAGCTAAAACTACTGACCCGAGGTTCATGCCTATCCCTTTCCATCACTAAGGTGAACGTAACCGAATTGTGGTCACTATCACCAAAATGCACCCCAACTTCCAAGTCTAGCACCTGGTCTGGCTCATTTCCCAGCACCAAATCCAATATAGCCTCACCTCTAGTTGGCCTATCAACATACTGAGTCAAAAAACCTTCCTGCACGTTTTGTACAAAAACTGACCCCTCTAATGAGCTAGAGCTATAGCTATTCCAATCAATATTAGTAAAGTTAAAGTCCCCCATAACAATTACCCTATTACTTTCACTCCTATCCCGGATCGTCTCCGCAATCCTTTCCTCAACCTCTCTAGACCTTTTAGGAGGTCTATAAAAGACTCCCAACAGGGTGACCTCTCCTCTCCTATTTCTAACCTCAGCCCATACTACCTCAACTGACAAGTCCTCATCAAACTTCCTCTCTGACACCGTGATACAATCCTTGACTAATAATGCTACCCCTCCCCCCCTTCTACCTCCTTCTGTACTCCTACTGAAGGATTTGAACCCCGGAACCTGCAACAACCATTCCTGACCCTGCTCTATCCATGTCTCTATCCATGTCATATTAGTCGGGTGATATAAAAAACATAAGGGACACTTGCATTTATCAATCAAGGCATAGATTACAAAAGCAGAGAAGTCATGTTGGAGTTGTGTAGAACTTTGCTGATATCACACCTAGTGTACCGTGTGCTGTTCTGGTGGCTATATTGTAGAAAGGATGTGATTGCACCGGAGGAGGTGCAGAGTAAATTCATCAGGGTGCAGCCTGGAATAGAACCTTTAAGTTACAAAGAGAGATTGGAGAGGCTCGGGTTGTTTTCACTGGAGCAGAGAAGACTGAGGGGTGACCTGATCGAGGTGCACAAGATTCAGGGGCATAGAACATAGAACATAGAACATTACAGCGCAGAACAGGCCCTTCGGCCCACGATGTTGCGCCGACCAGTTACAAAAACAATGACCCACTAGCCTATACCAATCCCTTTTCGTCCATAAACCTATCCAGAGATCTCTTAAACGCCCCCAAACTAGACGCATTTACAACTGCAGCAGGCAGGGCATTCCAATCCCTCACCACCCGCTGGGTAAAGAACCTACCCCTGACATCCGTCCTGTAGCTACCCCCCCTTAATTTAAAGCCATGCCCCCTCGTGCTAGCTTTCTCCATCCGAGGAAAAAGGCTATCACTATCCACCCTATCTAAACCTCTAATCATCTTATATGTTTCAATAAGATCCCCTCTTAGCCGCCTTCTTTCCAACGAAAACAACCCTAGATCCCTCAGTCTCTCCTCATAGGACCTCCCCACCATACCAGGCAACATCCTAGTAAACCTCCTCTGCACCCTCTCCAACGCCTCCACATCCTTCTTGTAATGCGGGGACCAGAACTGCACACAGTACTCCAAGTGCGGCCGCACTAGAGTAGTGTACAGTTGCAACATTACACTGCGACTCCTAAATTCAATCCCCCTACCAATAAACGCCAAGACACCGTACGCCTTCTTGACAACCTTATCTACTTGATTCCCAACTTTCAGGGATCTATGTACACACACACCTAGATCCCTCTGTTCATCCACACTATTCAAAGTCCTCCCGTTAGCCCTATACTCGACACATCTGTTGCTCCTACCAAAGTGAATTACCTCACACTTCTCCGCATTAAATTCCATCCGCCACCTCTCGGCCCAGCTCTGCAACCTATCTAAGTCTCCCTGCAGACTATGACACCCTTCCTCACAATCTACCACACCTCCAACTTTGGTGTCATCAGCAAATTTACTAATCCACCCAACTATACCCTCATCCAGATCATTAATAAAAATTACAAACAAAATTACAAACATGGACATAGTGGATAGAGAGCAGCTGTTCCCCTTAGTTGAAGGGTCAGTCACAAGGGGAAAAAGGTTCAAGATGAGGGCCAGGAGGTTTTGGAGGGATGTGAGGGTAAACTTTTTTACCCAGAGGGTGATGACGATTTGGAACGGAGTACCAGAGAGGGTGGTCCAGGCAGCTTGCCTCACATCCTTTGAGAAATACCTGGGTGAGCACTTGGAACATCATAACATTCAAGGCTATGGGTCAAGTGCTGTTAAATGGGATTAGATGGAAGTTCAGGTGTTTCTCGCAGCCTCTTCTGCATCCTGATTCTATGCCATTATGACTGTTCGGCTCAATTTCAAAAACTACAATTATCTCAGCAGGAGATTGACTTCATATTTTGATTGACAACTTAGGAGAGGACATTACAGGATTAGCTATTTTTTATGTGACTACGAATAGAAGTTTGTTTTTATCGGGAATTAACCGCTTGTGATTTAAAAGCTTTTAATAGATTTTATGAATAGGAGTTTATTTTTCATTATCAAATGTGTAGCAGTGAGAACTGTATTACATTGTTCGGAGTTTGTACTTTCTCATCTCAGGTGGCTCCTGAGATCTGCTGATGATGGTATTGTGTGAGTATGGTAATGGCTTGAGGGTATGAGGAGCCATGGTGAGAGGTCGGGGGGGGTGTTGAGTTGGCATGTGTGGCATACGGAGGCATGAGCAGAACGTGAGGGCTAGAGGGTCTCACCTTTGAAGGCAATTGAGAGGCACGGTGGCACAGTGGTTAGCACTGCTGCTTCACAGCGTCAGGGACCCGGGTTCGAGTCCCAGCTTGGGCCACTGTCTGTGTGGAGTTTGCACATTCTCCCTCTGTCTGCGTGGGTTTCCTCTGGGTGCTCTGGTTTCCTCTCACGCTACAAAGATGTGCAGGTTCAGTTGACTGGCCATGCTAAATTGCTCCGTGGTGTCAGGGGGTTAAGTAGAGTAAATAAGTAGGGCTATGGGGATAAAGCCTGAATGAGATTGTGGTCGGTGCAGACTCGATGGGCAGAATGGCCTCCTTCTGCACTGTAGGGATTCTATGCAAGGTCCCAGAGTTACAAAGCTGACATTCTAACCAGTCCACCTCCAAACTCACCACTCCCACCTCACCGCCATTGCCACCTACCCTCTAACTGACGGGCCTAATTCAATCGTGCTCTGACCAATCTACAGTGAAAACTGTATATTTACTGCATTGGGTTGGTCCAGTGAGTCTCAATTTGACTCCCTGACTTGGTAGCCAAAATCTAGCCCAAAGACTTCTTTTAACTACAATCAGAGTGTTGTTAAGCAAAGTAATGGCCTTCCAAAATCTGTTGAAGCAGATTTAAGATGTGATGTGCTTTAATATTTGGGGTTATATGACGGGTGTGAGGAAAGGTAGAGTAATTTAACTAAATCAATAGCATTTTAAAGAGCTGACATAGCTGTGATGGGCTAAGTTCAGCTTTTATAGTACGTAGAACATAGAACATTACAGCGCAGAACAGGCCCTTCGGCCCACGATGTTGCGCCGACCAGTTAAAAAACAATGGCCCTCTAACCTAAACCAAACCACACTTTGGTTAAAGACTGAGTTGTGATTTCTCAATGAGTTGTCCCTGCTATGCTCAACAAGTGTGAGAGAATGAAACATATTGGAAGTGATTTGCAGCACTAAAATTCTTTGTTTAAATTTAGACACATAGTTCACCAAACTGTTCAAAATAAATGTACTGCCTTCTTCCTGGTTTGCGCTCTAGGCTCAGCTGTTTGTCAGATTACATTAATTCAATCATTGGTTCTATCAAATTCAAGAAACATCCATCTTGAACTTATTTCCATACACATGATGTTGTATAGCAATTCTAGCCTGAAGGATTCCACTTGGTTAATGTTCCAACTTTGAAACACGTTTACTGAAGTGATTGGAAGTTGATGCTAATGAGAACACAAAACTGTTACAAATTAACTTTCTATGCTGTTTTTCAGCGCTGAAATATCCAGAAATTTTTTATTTCTGATATTTTAAAAATGTGGTGAATTTTTGTGGTTAGGCAATGAAAACTCATAACTGATGTTGCTTTTGTGGTTTCTTTTTTAACCTTTGCCTCTTTTAGCTTTAAAATGCATGCTGCAGCATATCACTCCCAGCTATCCAAAAAAAAGCACTGATATATGCTTCTTTTCCGAATATTGGGAAAGTTGTCCTCTCCAGTTTACATCTCAGCCCTATTCTTCATAAAGGCAAAATACTGTGGATGCTGGAATCTGAAACAAAAACAGAAAATGCTGGAGAATCTCAGCAGCTTTGAATTTGTCACAAAGGGTCAGCCTGACTTGAAATGTTGGCTTTATTCTCTCTCTACGGATGCTGTCAGACCAGCTGAGATTTTCCAAAATTTTCTGTTTCTATTATCCTTCATGTTTCATTTGGCAATGGAGTACAAATGATGCTTGATCCTACTTGTGAATTTCCTAAATAACACCATTGTGAGAGTATTATTGTCACAAGGACTGTAAAGTTTCAAGGAGGAGGGTCTACCATCTATCCCTCAAGGCAACAAGTAATGCACAATACTTGCTCGTCAGTATCATGCATGTATCAAGTACAAATTTATTTTAGAGAAGTGATCTTTTCCATTATCCCTGACTTATCTTAATCATATTACTCGTGGCCCAGTGATAGCATTCTCACCTCGGGTTTTTCATCAAGTCCCACTTTGGAGACAAGAGCGCAAAATCTAAGCTGCCACTCCTGTGCAATAGTGAAGGAGCACTGCATTGTCAGATAAGTTTGTTGTTCAAATGGTTCCAGTGGAGTTCTCCCAAGTGAACAGTATTCTCCCAAGGCCAATGTTTATCCCTCATTAATTTCCAAAGTCAGATTATGTGGCCATTATCACATTGCAGATTATGGAATCTTGCGCTGCAAAAAATAGCTGCCGTGTGTTCTGTATGACAAAAGTTTCTATACTCCAAAAACTACCTGTTTGATTGTAAAGCAGTTTCATACTTGGGTGAAAGGCGCCTCAATAAATGCAGTTCTTTCTTTCTTTCCTGCTATTTTAACCATTTTATCCTGTGTATGGAAGTTCTCATTCCCACTGTATTTGAAACTCTAAATTTAACTTTGTTGCTGCTGTGGTTAAAAGGCAAAAATGCTCAAAGGCAATAGGGACAGGAGTAGACCACACGGCCCATCAAGCCTGCTCTGTCATTCAATCTGATCATTTTCATCATCTAAGCAAATGGATAGCATTTGATCACATTTCTTTCTTGTGCCTTGTAGATGATGGAAAGGCTTTGGAGAGTCAAGAGGTGAATTACTCTCTGTAGAATTCCCAGCCTCTGACCTGATCAAACTCAGCTGTTATATATGCATTCTAATTAATAAAAACAGAGAAGGAAAATAAGATCATTCAATACGACCTTGGGCTTCAACTCCATTTTCCTGCCAGCTCCCCATATTGCTTAATTCCCAGAGAGATCAAAACTCTCTCTCTCTCAGCCTTGAATGTATTCAATTTAAAGGGACAAAGAAGGCTTAATTACTGCACAGATGAGACATGGGTATCATAACGTCAAATTGGTAACAGATTGGTGCAAAACAAAGTGGAGAAGGATGGACTACAATCAGTGAAGCACAAGATTTGTTACCTGTTAACTCTTAGATATTGGATTTTTTAAATAGAAAATATATTTGTATTTTCTGGATGGCAAAGAAAAGAACAAGTCATTATATTGGAGCTGCTTTTGCCCATAGGGAGTAAAATTATTGATGTAGCTTGTGTTGTAATCAGACTCCACCATTGATATCCCCTGTGCAGCATATGTTGTACAAGGATCTGCAGTCACGTCAGACATTTGAACCCCTAATTATGTTCATAAGCTCTCAAAATACATGCTTAGTTGCAATCTCCTGTTTCAGTTCCTGACTTTTAATTTTCAGGAGGAAGTGTTTATAGTTCTGGGGAAAGAATAATCTAAACACTGCAGTTGATTGCGCTGTGTATAATTATGGTCCTTGTGACATTTATTTCACTGCAGTCCCAATCTTTATGCATTAAGTACCTGTAGATTTCCCTCACCTTTAATATTGTTCTTTAAATTGTTGGTACTAAATTGGATCTGAAACAGACTTGGGAGGAAAGACACTGCACGTGACTTAGAGCAGGCCTTGCAGTGGTATTTACAGACCACCAGATATTCTTGAATTGCCAAGAATTAAAGCTTTATAAATAAAATAAATGAGGCTGTTGCCAAAACCCACTTACTATAGATATAGGGGGCCATGTCCATTTATGAACAAATGAGATATATAGAAACAAAACCTAGTTTTTGGAAACCGAATGAGCTAAGCTCACTTGTATGAGTGAGAACTGGCTCCCTCAAATTGGCTAATATTAATTCCTGAGCACAGTGATATGGTCTTCACATTGGCCACACGCACATGTGTGCGCGCACACACACACACACACACACACACACACCATATTGAGCTTCAACTTTTTTTTGATTTGGTGTGTGTGACATTGGCAAGGGCAACACTTATTGTCTTCAAGGACAATAAGGGATTGACATAATGGTGAGTTGTCTTTCTGAACAGTTGCGGTCCATGTGGTGGAAGTACTTCCAACGTGATGTTAGGTAGGGATTCTAACACAGTGATACAGTTACAAGTCAGGATGATGTGTGACTTGGGTGTAGTAGTGTTCCCATGCGCCTATTGTCCTTGTTCTTTTGGAAGGCAGAGGTCATATTTTTGGAAAATGTTGTTGCAATCTTGCAAATGGCACACATTGTTGCCACTGGGTGCTGGTGGTGGAGCCGGTGAACGTTTAAGATGCTGGATAGGCTGCTAATTAAGGGATTCCTTTGTCTTGATAGTGCTGTGCTGCTTAGGTGTTGTTTGAGCTGCATTCATTCAAGCAAATGGAGAGCATTCCATCACATTCCTATCTTCAGCCTCACAGATGTTAGAAAGGCTTTAGGAGTTAGGAGATGTGTTACTTTCCACAGAATTCACAGCCCCTAAAACTCAATGGCCGGGAATCTCCCAGACCGCTGCCTTGCTTGAGTTGCGCAGCAGCCCAGGAGACACCAGTGGTGGCCATTTTGCAGCATTCACACTGGGCAGACCTCTGCCTATCTCCCAGGCTATGTTATTTAGCATCATCAGCTCCGTGCTGGAAATTGGCATGGAGCTGATTAGCATGTTGAAATCCGAATTTCAATGTGATTAGCAGACCCAGAATGGTA
Organism: Carcharhinus amblyrhynchos; assembly: GCF_965287045.1. Lineage (NCBI taxonomy): Eukaryota > Metazoa > Chordata > Chondrichthyes > Carcharhiniformes > Carcharhinidae > Carcharhinus > Carcharhinus amblyrhynchos. The sequence continues at coordinate 27,987,156 of NC_137328.1, read as the reverse complement.
CCCTGGCACTGCCCAAGGACAAACTGGCACTGCCCACTAGGCATGGGCAGTGCTAATGGGGCGTGGCCTGTTGGGGGTAATTGGTGGGGGGACCCGCTGCCACTCTGCAAGAGGATTGGTGGGAGCAGGAAGGAGGGAGGAGATGATCAGAGGTGGCCATCAGAGGGGTGGTGGGGTGGACCGGGGCCTGTCACTGGGGGGAGGGTTGGGACTGTCAGCTGCCGGGGGAGGCTGACTGTCTGCTGCCGAAGTGAGGTGGTTCATGGCTGGCTGGGGGAAGGGAAGGAGGGGTTGACGTGTGGAGATTAGGCTGGCCTGGGGAGGTCCAGGAGGTGGATGATCTGAAGGTGGGGGGGTGCGATTGGGAAGGCCAGTGATTAGGGGATTTGAGAGGCTGGCGATGGGGTGCCACTGCACATGCACCGATCGCTGCACTGATAGATCAGCACGTGTGCATTGGCCTGCGCAACGCTCTGCTGCTGGCCTGTCAGGCGGTAATAGGCCCGACCCACCACTTACCAGAGTGAATCCCACTGAGGCACTTTGCAGTGCTCAGATTGTTGGAGATTCGCTCTGGTAAGAACTCTAAAATAAACCAGTGGAAATTACTCCCATTTTCCTGCAAATTGGGAACTTAGAAGATTTTTGGGAGAATCCCAGCCAATATTGATGTATACGTTAATGCTAAAAACAGAGAAGGAAGGAAAATTATGCCCAGAAAATGCACATGCAAATAAGAAAACAATTATATTTCTGCAGTTTTTACTTGAGTATATCAGTACTTGAACTTGATTATTGATCTCCACTGTCACACTGGCAGATATATAAACTCTCCTTCCCAGTTACAATTTGATTGCTACTTATTTTATTCTCCCTTCCACTCTTTGTTTTATTTTGGGTTGTTTTCATTGGAGGCCAGATAGTGGAAAAGACAGTAAAGCATTCCTTCAGTGCTGTGTTGAAGTGCTGGTCCAAAATATGTCCAGTAAGTAAGTAAAGAGACCATTTTCCCAGATGACCATAGGCTGATTGGTGGTGATTTAACCTGAGGATCACCAAACCTCAGGCAGGGGGCAAGGTTGAGAAGGTGGGGCCTTCCTGAAGACTGTTAGGGGAGTTGAACCTGCAGTATTGGTGTCACTCCGGATCACAAACCAATCCTCCAGCTAACTGAACTAATCGACCCTCCAATGTAACTGACCCAAAATATATGCTTAAGTCTTGGAACTGTGCTTGAACCAAGCAGCTCTGGTTTCAGAGACAGCAATACTCCATCTCGATTGACATGAATCAGAAATAGGAGGTGTATTTTACAGCTATGACATAAAAAAATTCAACTCAGGTACATGGAAAACCAATTTCAAAAATCTACCACCTCATTGGTCATGGGATCGGAGAGGGCAAGTGATGGACAATGGAAATGTCCATTGTCCTCAGGTGGGACTTGCCAGTCTTGCTCAAGCAAGGCTGTAAAATCCCACCCCAGATGTGTGTACCATTCATAGAAACCCGACCATGCAGGAGGCAGCTATTTGGCCCAACAAGCCTTCACTGACCACAATCCCATCCAGCCCGTAGCTCCATTTATTTACCCTGCTAGTCCCCTGACACTGAGCATCAATTCAGCATGGCCAATCAACTTAACTGGCACATCTTTGGACTGTGGGGGGAAACCCACGCAGACACGAGGAGAATGTGCAAACTCCACACAGACAGTGACCCAAGCCGGGAATTGAACCCAGGCCCCTGGTGCTGTGATGCAGCAGTGCTAACCACTGTGCCACCGTGCTGCCCAATTCTTCATTTAGAACATAGAACATAGAACATTACAGCGCAGAACAGGCCCTTCGGCCCACTAACCTAAACCAATCCCTTTTCGTCCATAAACCTATCCACGGATCTCTTAAACGCCCCCAAACTAGGCGCATTTACAATTTGTGATAAGGATCTGATTTCTGATCTATGTGCTTGCTCTAGGCCGATTTCTAGCGTTCCCAAAAAAAAAGTAGTATTTTTAATAGCTTCCAATAAGTGTACAGAAAGCTGTCATTCAACACCAGGGAATTATAAGGCAATTAAATTAAATATACTTCCTTTTATGTATGCACAGGTTCAATTTGAGTTGTTCGGTAATATTTCTGAACCTATACATGCAACTCAATTCCACGTTCAAAATGACTGATACCTTGATCAAGGTATCAAAGTTTGTTGTTGCATTTTCTGCTCTTATTTCTCTCAGGGGTGTGGATGCCACTGACAAAGCCAAAATCTGTTGCCCATCTCTAATTGTCTATGAGGCAACTTGGGCAGTTAACAGTCAGCCATATCACTTTGATCTGGTGTCACAAATAGATCAGACTGGGTATAAACAGCTGATTTCCTTGCCTAAGCATTAGTGAATCAGCTAGGTTTAAAGGACAATCCAGTTGTTCTATGATTACCATTACTGATCCAAGTTATTTAATTAATTGAAATTAAATTCCCCAGCTGCCAAGGTGGGATTTGAACTCTTGCTCACAGATAGTTCAGAGTTCTGTTGATGCCTGTTAGTAAGCAAACACATGACCCAACATATTTATCACAGCTGGTTAAGTAGTTCTGCATCATATATCTCAACCACATTCTTTTAAAATTACATAAGTCAGGAAGCGAACTGTCCCAGCCGCAGTGCATTATGCTTATCACTTATTTAATTGACATCTTATGCTCAACTTGACTTAAACTGCACCAAAGCACTCTGAATGGCTTCCCTTTGATTTCTGATTCCAGTTAACATGAGAATTAGATTTAAGCAGTCGGTGATCACTTAAATAGTGTTCTGTAGGGTTTTCAATCACACTTGTGTTTTCAGAGCAACCAGGAAAGTAGTGATTGCTGTGCATCCCATAATAATTCTGATTTTCTGGGTCTTTAAATGAAGAAACCTTAAAAGTGGAAAAAATAATTAAATAATTTTTTAACTTCATCTTATTTATCTCTGTGTAAAGTTGAGGAACTGAAGAAATTTAAAGAAAGTATTTAAATAGACCATAGAAAAACAGATGCGGAGCTATAATGGTGATTCAAGGGATTATTTGGGGAATGTTCCAGCTTGCTGAACAATCATCTGAAGCCTTGCATTAAATATGTGTTCATTCAGGCCTGTTACTTTCTCTCCATCATGAATGGAATTGAAATGTAAAGAACATTCATTCAATGATGCAGAATGTTATAGTTAATAATATCCCTTAACTTTAACTGGCACCAACAGCTGTTCAGATCACGTAGTGAATTAAAACTGAGCTAGGTACTGAAGAGAGCTGATTGTTGAAATAGCTACATCTACTTTCATTGGGTTCTCTTTATAAATAAGTCTGATGTCTTTGCTCCCCTCCACAAATGTCATTTCCTAGCCACTGACTTTATAACTTCCCTAACACCTATCTGAGATTGAACCTGACCATTTGTATTTGATCCTGAGCTGAGCTTCCAGCACATATCCAAGATCACCTACTTCCAGCTGGATGACTTTGCTGGACTCCAGGCTCCCCTCAGGTCATCTGCTGTAAAAATTCAGGAATGTTGTTATGTTTAGACCCAAGTCATCTACTGCTGTTCTGGTCAGTCTTCCACTTTCCTGGGTTAACATGAGCTCACCTCAAACTCTGCTGTCTTTATGTTAATTCATGCAGAATCCTATTCATCCTTTATTCTTGAGTTGCAATATATAATCTAGAAAAATATTCATCTTGGAAATGATTGTACATCATATTCCTTTAATTGTTCATATTGCAGCCAGATAGTTTTCTTTTTTTTCAAAAATATACTTTATTCATAAAAATCTCAAGTAATCCATTGCAAATGTACAGGGCTTCGAATAGCAAAGCAAAGCAATATGGAATCATATTTTACAGATCTGTCCAAATTACAGTGTCTACATTTCAATACTTAAAAAACTATATCCATGTCTCAAATATTTACATATTTGTACTAATTACAAGAATTACATTTCAGTTCTTAAAAATAATATATACATGCCTCAATAGATTTCTGTGTGCCGTTATTGCTCAGATTGGCACACAGTTACGCAGGTCGAGGGTATTCTGCAGTTCCTGGGCCCTCGGTCTGCCTCTGTTAAAAGGCCTTACAGTGTGGCCTTTCCCCATTGTGCCTTTGCGGCGGCTGCCCCAAGCTTCAGCCCGTCCCTCAGCACGTAGTCCTGGACCTTGGAATGTGCCAGTCTGCAACACTCTCAGTCGAGGACAGTTCTTTCAGCTGGAAGATCAGCAAGTTTCAGGTGGACCAAAGTGCGTCCTTCACCGAGTTGATGACCTTCCAGCAGCAGTTGATATTTGTCTCGGTGTGCGTTCCCGGAAACAGCCCGTAGAACACAGAGTCCTGCGTCACCGAGCTGCTCGGGACGAACCTCGACAAATACCACTGCATCTCGCTCCAGACCTTCTTTGCAAAGGTACATTCCAGAAGGAGGTGTGCGACCGTCTTGTCAGCCCCGCAGCCGCTTCGAGGGCAGCGTGCGCTGATGTTGAGACCTCGAGCGTGCATAAAGGATCTGACGGGGAGCGCCCTTCTCACCACCAGCCAAGCCAGATCTTGGTGCTTGTTTGTCAGTTCTGGTGATGAGGCGTTCTGCCAGATGACGCTGACAGTCTGCTCAGGGAACCATCCGACAGGATCCGCCGTCTCCTTTTCTCTCAGGGCCCCAAGGACGTTACACGCTGACCACTGCTTAATCGCCGTGTGGTCAAAGGTGTGTTTGCGGAAAAATTTTTCTACGAAGGACAGGTGCTGCGGTACGGTCCAACTACTCGGAGCGTTCCGCGGCAGTGTGGCCAGACCCATCCTTCGCAACACTCGGGACAGGTAGAACCTCAAAAAGTAGTGGCACTTGCTGTTGGTGTACCGAGGATCTACGCACAGCTTGATGCAGCCGCACACAAAGGTGGCCATCAGGATGAGGGCGGCGTTGGAAACGTCTTTCCCTCCGTTCTCTGGAGATTTGTGCATCGCTTCCCTCCGGACGCGATCCATCTTTGATCTCCAGATAAACTTGAAGATGGCCTGCGTCACTGCTGCAGCGCAGGATTTGGGGATAGGCCACACCTGTGCCACGTACAACAACACAGACAGCACCTTGCACCGGATCACCAGGTTTTTCCCTGTTATGGAGAGCGAGCGTTGCTCCCACAAGCCGAGTTTCTGCCTGGCTTTCGCGATGCGCTCCTCCCAGTTTTTGATGCATGCCCCTGCCGCTCCAAACCATATCCCCAGCACCTTCAGGTACTCTGCCCTGACGGTGAAGGGGACAAAGGATTTGTCGGCCCAGTTCCCAAAGAACATGGCAGCCAGATAGTTTTCAGAAATAGGCATGATATGGTGTAGTTTGCACACCTAGCTGAATGCGTCCTCAATTGTGTCTGATCTGATTGACCAGCTCTCATTTTAGTCAGTGTTTTTTGAAACACCATGAAGAACATTAGTAAACCATTAAATCCAATCCCTTGAACACTAGTAGAAATCCACCACGGTAAATAAAACTGAAATAGCATGAGTAAATGAGTTTGATGACAATTTGAGGAATACAGTTCTCAATATTTAAATACTGGAACCTGTTTGGAGCATTCTTTCCCTCTATACTCACCAATTTCACATCCTGTGGGAAATAAATGTTGCCTCAGGCATGAAGCAAGACTAAAGAACTTTGAAAACCGGTCAGAGGATAAGGCTGTTTTAAAGAGCAATTGTCTGTTCTCAGTGACCAGAGACTACAACTGATTTGCATTTCCTGTCTGAGCACTAAACCTGAGAGCTGTCTTTACAGCAGGTGGTTATCTGCACAGCGGCTACCTCCTAATATACAGAGCATGTGTGGTTGAGCAAAAGAGCCATGTTGGCACATCATCCAAATGATTTGTATGTCCTATCATCTGTGCACCTGGCACTGAGAAAATAAATGGGCAGTTAATAATCCAACAGTGTGCAAGTTCCTTCCATTATAACTTAATTATGTAAGATATTATTGTCCATTACTGAGTCTCTGTTGCATAATTTATAATGGCCTATCTTGGCAGAGTAGTCCCCAATAAATGAGCACTAGATCTACTCTACAGCAATTTGTTTTAACACAACAGACATTTGACTGAGCATGTTGACTTGCTTACAAAGATGACCAGATTTGGTTTGTTTTGATGTGGTGAAAACTCATTGTATGCAATGATTTTTGTGTGTATAATAGTATTATATTGCACACTATAAATTTGCTGTCCCTCAGCGTGACTTTGCGCAGTTTCTCACTTGTACTAAAGTTGTTGCTATTGTGATAGCTGATATGATGAGTAAACTTGTTCAATCTAGTTCAATCTAGCTGAGCTTAAAGAAGAATATTAAGTAAGTACAGTAGTCTGTTCACAGAATGATGTGTTGCAATGAGGGAATTTAACTTACAGTCTGCAATGGTGCTTCTCTGCCTGACCCACTTTCTTCTCGTATGGTTTAGTAATTTATTTTCCCAAAAAAAATTATTTTCAGAACAATGCAGCCATTCTATTTGAACAACAGATACAGAGAATCACACATACTAACCACCCACTCAGTGTTAAGATTTAATTTATTAACTTTCCCTTGAGTTACTTTTGTTACTTTATTTGCTGTTGTTACAATTTTTTTCGTATTACTTAAACCCATTAATTTGTTTGCCAGTCAACAAACTCCTTTACTACCTATCATTGTAGAATTGTACTTTGATGTACCAGGGTCAACGAAGTGTTTAAATTAACTGTGAAATGGGTGTTTTTGACTTTTTAGATTAATGAAACACATGGTTATTATTTACAGTTGAAAAGTTAGTACTATTTTCTGTCAACCGCTCTAGTTTTAGAAGATTGCATCTAATGTGTACTTGTTATCCAAGTGCTTTTGTGTGATTTATTTAGGTCAGTGAGCTTTGAAATATTGGAGTGCTACTTGGGTATCGACAACATACAACAAAACAGAAGAATCATAGCATTAACATATATTTATAATTCTACGTCTGTGAATGGATAAAAATGTGTGGGTGAATTTCCTTGTTTCTTCTCCTCCTCCACTGGTTTTCAAAAAAGCTCACTTTATGTGGGTTAACTGGGTTTATATCAAAATTTCATCAGCAGACCAAGAAATTCTCCAAGGAAATTCACCCATTTCCCTTTTGATTTTAAATGACTGACTGCAAATTTTTTCCTACAAAGAAAACCAATGACTCTCTTTTAAGAATAATTACAGCCTAAAAGTGGATTTTAAGTCCAGCTGCTAATAGGAAAAAAATTGAGAATTGTCACCTCTCCCCACACAAATATTTGTAAACCCAAAATGGCCGACAAGAGTTAAGTTCTGGATGTTTAAACACTGCAAGAACCCTGAGGGAAAAGTAAAGCAGCCAGTTTGAATGTTTTACTCACAACAGGGCATCTATAGGTACACTGAAATTGCTTAAAATAGGCTATTTCCTTATTGGCAAACGTCAGAATTTCTACAAAAGCAAATGATATAAGATGCTTAAAAGCAGACAGCTTGGGAAAACTGTAAGAATTGCAGCATGCTTCAAATAAAGTATCTTCAATAAAGCTGAATGATAAAGCCTATATTTAACTTCATAACTGAAATACCACATCCAGTAATTCTGTCATGTCTGGCAGCACTTTTTTATATATGGTGATTGCAAGTCTACCTTAGAGATGCCAAAGTATTTGTTTTCCAAAGAGTGAGTAGAGTCCCATGAGAGGAGTTTCTCCTTGACAGTAAGGGAAAAGGCAGAGGAGATTTTGAAGAGGATCTGTAAGGTGGAATGTGAAAGCTGGATTTACTTTTTGCCTTTTCTTGTCCCTCCTTACTTGAAGTTGTTAATTTACCCTGGCATCTTGTCCAAGAAGCTGTTCATTGAGTGTGGGACTGAACAACAGTTGTTTTTAGGCTATTTGATCATGGGAGAAAGAAATCACCATCTGTCCTAATTTAGTCCTTAAGTCAATCTCCCCATCATTCATTTTTCAGGTAGGGTCAGTTGATTTCCTAACCAGTAGTCCAAACTGATTCTGCCTTTTAAGAGGTGCTAAGGCCAAGTGTAGCATAGCAGCTATTCTCCTGATTGAGATTCACCAACCAGGCACAGACAGGAATGCTGAACCTGGAACTTACGGTGTGTCTTAGGTACACGCTGACTCTACCAGCTGTCCACAGGGAGAATTTTATGCTGTTAAGGGGAAATTTATTTTTATTTGGTTGGGTTGATAGGAACATCAATATTGGAATTGTAACAAACTGCAAAATAAAGGTCAATCATTAAACCACAAGCGTTGCTGTGCTCCTACTTCAACTGCTGCTGTTTTTCAACGTGGTTTGTCTGAGGGTTCTAAAGTTTCAGACTCACATCAGCCTGCATGCTGAGGTTGCCTCAGTGAGAACTGAACAGTGAGCTCTGATTTGCTTCCCGGGTTTACTCAATTAGCCATTTAAGCAAAACATTATCATGAAGAGACAGAAGTTTATTTTTGCTACCAGAAACGTACGTTACATCAGTCAACTTCTGTTACAGGAAAGGCAGGCTGTGATATTTTGGATGTATTCTTATTTGATCTGAAAATGTTTTGTTCTCCCTGATGAAACATACATGCTGGAAACAATGGAGGCAATTCTCGCATCCCGCTGTGCTAATTTTTTCGCGTGGTGGGCCAGGAGAATCGCTGATTCGTGACATTTGTGAATGCATTCCCTCTGCGTGTGCATCTCTAAGTGCCAGATATTGGGAGCTGTCTGATTCGTGCTGGAGCCTGGTGAGAACACCAGGCAAGTTAACTTAATCTAATTTTAATGTAATTTAAATGCGATTAGCAGGCCGGGGACTGAATTCTCCGGGCCCTCTAGCATCTCCCGTCCTGCCAGGAGTATTTCATTCCAGCAGGGTTCAGACTAGTTCCCCGCTTCTGCCATTGCTACCACTCTGCCCCTGCGATTGATAGGGGCTGGAGGCAATCCAGTGATCAGTGGGGTTGGGGGGTAGTCAGTTGGGGAGGGGGGAAGGGTAGTCAGCTGTGGGCTCTGCCTGGGGGGTGATCACCTGGAGGAACTGAATCTGGGAGTGAGAAAGAGATTATCATTCCTGGGGGGTGGGGCTGGAGATGGGAGAGGTATGCGGTGGGGGGGGGAGGTTAATGGCTGGCCCGTGAATGGAAGGGTGTGCCGCGATCGAGCCGTGCAGGGTTTGGGGATGGGCAACACTGCAGGAGTCGTGGGCTGGCCAGCGACTGGGAGGATGACAGTTCAGGGCTACTGTGCAAGAATGCCCACTGAAACCTAATAGTATTCACGCTGGTGGTCTCTGCATTGCACAGAGTATGGGAGATTCCAGTGAACTCCTACTGAAAAAAAGAATGATTTATCCCAGTTTTCCCATGAATTCGACACTTTGGGGAAAATCTTGGCCAATGTAACTTATCATTGCTATTCACAAACATCTTGGAAGTAGCTTTGAAATGAACAGAAAGATTTTGTTTCTGAGTCAGTTGTTTTTAGATGGTCCACATGAATAGGCCATTGATCATCCTGTCTCAAATCTACATGGAATTTTAACTTAAGTTTTAAACAGGAATGATAACTAAATATTGCAAATCACAATATCTGGACTGTATTGTTGAGCTGTTTTCTAAATCTTTTTGTGAGAGGGCATGGGACCCAAGGGCCTTTGGCCTTGTGGATCCAGGACTGGCTTGCCTGCAGAAGGCAGAGAGTGGTTGTGGATGGGTCTTTTTCTGCATGGAGGTCGGTCACCAGTGGATTGCCCCAGGGATCTGTTCTAGGACCCTTGCTGTTTGCCATTTTCATAAATGACCTGGATGAGGAAGTGGCGGGATGGGTTAGTAAGTTCGCAGATGACACGAAGGTGTTGTGGATGGTCTGGAGGGATATCAGAAGTTGCAGTGAGACATAGATAGGATGCAAGACTGGGCGGAGAAGTGGCAGATGGACTTCAACCGGATAAATGTGTTGTGGTCCATCTTGGCAGGTCCAATGGGATGAAGGAATATAATATCAAGGGTAGGGCTCTTAGCAGTGTAGAGGAGCAGAAGGATCTTGGGGTCCGGGTCCGTAGGACTCTTCAATCGGCCTCGCAGGTGGAGGATGTAGTCAAGAAGGTGTATGGTGTACTAGCCTACATTAATCAAGGGATTGAGTTTAGGAGTCGGGAGATAATGCTGCAACTTTATAGGACCCTTGTCAGACCCCACTTGGAATACTGTGTGCAGTTCTGGTCGCCTCACTACAAGGAGGATGTGGAAACTATTGAAAGGGTGCAGAGGAGATTTACAAAGATGTTGCCTGGATTGGGAGGCATGCCTTATGAGGATAGGTTAAGGGAGCTAGGTCTTTTCTCCCTGGAGAGACGAAGGATGAGAGGCGACCTGATAGAGGTTTATAAAATGTTGAGAGGAATAGATAGGGTGGATTCTCGGAGGCTATTTCCCAGGGCTGAAATGGTCGCTACAAGAGGACACAGGTTTAAGGTGCTGGGGAGTAGGTACAGAGGAGATGCCAGGGGAAAGTTTTTCACTCAGTGGGTGGTGAGTGAGTGGAATCGGCTGCCGTCAGTGGTGGTGGAGTTGAACTTGTTGGGGTCTTTTAAGAGACTTCTGGATGAGTACATGGGACTTAATGGGATTGGGGGTTATAGATGGGCCTGGTAGGTATGGGTATTTGTGGGCCGAAGGGCCTGTTTGTGCTGCAGTGTTCTATGTTCATACTTTTTCTTTGCCCTTGTATGAGAAGACCATTTTAAATTTAATGTGGATTTTGGATATTTTTGAAATGCCATGAATATCCTTTTTCGTCAATGTCAAAGAGCTTGGGCTCAGGTGCTATAGTGGCTTGGTTTTTAATGCTGTAACCTGAGTCTGAATCTCAGTTGTGTCCTGTGTGCCAAAGGCCAGCTGTTGGTTGTTAAATAATCCCTGGTGACATAAGTTTCCAACTTGATGTTGCAGCAGATGTAGGTGGTATTCTAGTTAGAGGGTGACCACCAATTGTATCGCGTAACATCGATGTAAGGTAACAGAAAACAACTTCGTCCTGAATTCTAAATGGAAAAAACATGTTCTTTTTGGTGATTTACAGAATCATAGTGTAGAATTGAGTAGTCCACCATCCGTCGACAAGTAATGCACTCTTGTAAGAGTTGCAAACTTTGTATTGAATTGGCATCTGGCACGTGTGAGGCTTTCAAGTATAAGTTGATAGGAATTCAAGACCAGCACTTTCCTATAAGGGTGAAGGATAAGCATGGCAAATTTTGGATAACGAGAGATATTGTGAACCTAGTCAAAGAGAAAAAAGAAGCATTTGTCAATACCAGGAGGCTGGGAACACACAAAGCAAGTGTGGAATACAAGGAAAGTAGAGAGAAACGTAAGCAAGGATTAAGGAGGGCTAAAAGGGATTATGAAAAGTCATTGGCCAGCAGAATTAAGGAAAATCCCAAGGATTTTTATATGTATATAAAGAGCAAGAGTGTAACCAGGGAGAGCGTTGGCCCACTTAAGGACAGGGGGGGAAATCTGTATGTGGAGCCAGAGGATATAGGGGAGGTATTAAATGAGTATTTTGCATCAGTATTCACCAAAGAGAAGGACTTGGCGGATGATGGGTTTGGGAAGAAGTGTGTAGATAGTTTGAGCCATGTTGAGATCAAAAATGAGGAGCTATTGGGGCTCTTGACAAACAGTAAGGTAGATAAGACCCCAGGGTCTGATAGGAAATACCCCAGAATACGGGAAATTGCTGGGGCCTTGAGAGAAACCATTGTGTCCTCACCGACTACAAGCGAGCTCCCAGAGGATCGGAGAACAACCAATGTTGTACCTTTATTGAAGAAGGGTAGCAAGAATAATCCAGGTAATTGCAGGCCGGTGAGCCTGACATCAGTGGTAGAGAAATTATTGGAGAAGATCCTTTGATACAGGATTTACTCCCAGTTGGAAATAATTGGACATTTTAGCGAGAGGCAATATGGTTTTGTGAAGGGGAGGTTGTGCCTTACTAACTTGATCGAGTTTTTCGTGGAAGTAACAAAGATGATTGATGAGGGTAGGGCAGTGGATGTTGTCTACATGGACTTAAAGCCTTTGACAAGGTCCATCATGGCAGATTGGTGCAGAAGGTGAAATTGCATGGGATCAGAGGTAAGTTGGCAAAGTGGATACAAACTGGCTCGATCATAGAAAGAAGTCTCACAACACCAGGTTAAAGTCCATTTGGTAGCAAAATCCACTAGCTTTCGAAGCACTGCTCCTTCATCAGGTAAGTGGGAGTTCTGTTCCCGTACAAGGCATATAAAGACAAAAACTCCCCCTGTTGGGGAACACTTCGCGGTCACAGGCATTCAGCCTCTGATCTTTAGGTAAGCGTTCTCCAAGGCGGCCTTCATGACACACGACTACACAGGATCACTGAGCAGAAACTGATAGCCAAGTTCCGCACACATGAGGATGGCCTCAGCCGGGATCTTGGTTTCATGTCACACTATCTGTAACCCCCATGACTTGCCTGGGCTTGCAACACCTTATTAACTGTTCTGTGTGGAGACAATACGCATCTCTTTAACCAGTGCTTAACGCTCTGTCCACTCACATTGGCTGTACCTTTAAGACTTGATTACGTGTAAAGACTCGCATTTCCAACTATTATTTTGCAAATTGTGTTTGTGTCTTTATGTGCCATGTATGGGAACAGAACTCCCACTTACCTGACAAAGGAGCAGCACTCCAAAAGCTAGTGGACTTTGCTAACAAATAAACCTGTTGTACTTTAACCTCATGTTGTGAGACTTCTTACTGTGTTTACCCCAGTCCAACACTGGCATCTCCAGATCATGTCAATCATAGAAGACAGGATAGCAGTAGAAGTGTGTGATTCTGAATGGAGGGCTGTGACAAGTGGCGTTCCTCAGGAATCAGTGCTGGGGCCTTTGCTGCTTGTAATATATTTAAACGATTTGGAGAAAAAAAAACTGGTTTGATGAGTAAGTTTGTGGACATCGCAAAGATTGGTGGATTTGTAGACAGAGGTGAGGTCCATCAAAGGATACAGCAGGGTGTGGATCAGGAGACTTAGGCAGAGAGATGGCAGTGGTGTTTAAATTGGACAAATGTGATGTAATGTATTTTGGAAGGCTTAATACAAATAGGAAATATCCGATAAATGGCAGAACCCTTAAGAGTATTGATAGGCAGAGGGATCTCAGTGTATAGGTACACGGGTCACTAAGACTGGCAACGCAGATGGAGAAGGTAGTCAAGAAGGCATATGGCATGCTTGCCTTCATTGGCTGAGCATTGAGTTTAAAAATTGGCAAGTCAACTTGCAGCTTTCTAGAACCTTAGTTAGGCTGCACTTGGAATATAGGGCCACATTTTACTAATCGGAGGCTAAGTGCTGGATCTGGACATAAAAAGAATCCGAGCCCAGAATCCTCGTTCCAGCGTGCCCATACACTTTTTGCCGGCTCCGATCCAGTCCGCTCTGTGGGGCAGGGCTTACCGCTGCTGGAACGATTGGAGCTCTGAACTGTGCATGCGCAATTCGGAAAAAAACTGAAACAGCACGCCCAGGCACGAAAAACAAAAGCACCTTCCTGGCCTTCTGCTGGTGTGTGCCGGAGGGCGGGGGTGGAGGGAGGGTGCGCGGCACGGCACAGGCTTAGATGGATCTCTGGTTGGTCAAGAAGGTGCTGCAGGCTGACAACGAGTGCAGTGAAAAGTCTCACAACAACAGGTTAAACTCCAACAGGACTTTAACCTGGTGTTGTGAGACTTCTTACTGTGCTGACCCCAATCTAACACTGGCATCTCCACATCAACGAGTGCAGGTCATGAGGATGGTGCAGGGACAGCAGCAATCAAGGTAAATTGGGGGTGTGCTCTGCTGAGGGGGGGCCTGCCTCCCAGGGGGTGTCTGTTCATTGGGGGTGGGGTGGGGGGGGTGCGGTTGCATCGTGGGGATGGGGGCTGCCTCTCCAAGGGGGGGTGGATCGCGTGGGGTGCGGGTCTGCCGGGGTGGTTAGCGGGGGGGGGTCTGCAAAGGGTGTTTGAGGAGGATGGACTTTGGAGGTTCCTCTGTAGAATAGGAACCCACTTTGGATTTTTATTCTGCAGGTTGGTAACAGCGTGGATCTGAAGACGGTAGAATGGGATTTGGTGGTAGAGTTGGGCGCGTGGTTCATTAAGTCGATTTAAATGCACGCTAATGCATTTAAATCATCGGGCCACACGATCAGCGCCCAAATTGAGTGTCGGTAAAGGTGCGATCTGCTCAGTTTTGGGTACAGATTGCTTCACAGGCCTGGTGCCCGAATTTACTGTGATTTAATTTTTGGCAAAATTGGGTCCAAAATGTTCAATTCTGGTTGCCACACTGCCAGAAGGATGTGGAAGCTTTGGAGAGGGTACAGAAAAGATTTACCAGGTTGTTGCCTGGTATGGAGGGCATTAGCTATGAGGAGAGGTTGGAGAAATGTGGTTTGTTCTCACTGGAACGACTGAGGTTGAGGGACAACCTGATCGAAGTCTACAAGATTGAGCAGCATGGATAGATAGTAGTCAGAAGATTTTTCCAGGTGGAAGAGTCAATTGCTAGGAGGATAGGTTTAAGGTGTGAGGGGCAAGGTTTAAAGGAGATGTACATGGCAAATTCTTTACATGGAGACTGATTGGTGCCTGGAACTCACTGCCAAGGGAGATAGTGGAAGCAGATGTGATTGTGACTTTTAAGGGACGTCTTGACAAACATATGAATAGGATGGGAATGGAGGGATATGGTCCTTGGAAGGATAGGGGGTTTTAGTTCAGTCAGGTCGCATGTGCAGGCTTGGTGGGCCGAAGGGCCTGTTTCTGTGCTGTAATTTTCTTTGTTCCTTAATTAATAATTTGAAGACGATTTTTGTTACAGCCAAGAGGATGGTTAATTTTTACAAGAAGGCTGACATGCCACTATTTCGTATGCTACAGGGAGATCAAGGAAAATTGCTCCTGCTTTGAGATTCCTTTGAAAGCCATTTTCAGTGAAAATGCTTGATGTGAGGATGTGATTACGTATGTTTCTTCCTTGTCGAAAGCATGCTTGATCTGCTCTCTGGGATGTGTTCCGCTTATGACTTGAACCACTATAGGATTAGTTGCTCTTGAAGCATACTTAAAGTAGAGATGTTGACAGATAATTTGATAGTAATATTGGATCTTTGTTTGGTTTTGGGAGGCCAATGAGTTTAGATATCTGGAATTACGGTGTCTGTGGATTCCCACTTGCTCTGGATTTGCTTTTTTGCTTCTTTTACCAGTGATGCCGGTCCCACGTTAAGGAGGTGGCTTGATTCTATAAGATTTATAATTTAAATGAGTGAAGTCCAGGTTCTTGGTTGTATTGAATTGAATTGATTTATTATTGTTACTTATATTGGGATATAGTGAAAAATTTTGTTTTTTGCAAGCTGTTACAAACAAAACATACCATTCATAGAGTGCATAGGGGAGAAGGAAAGGGTAAGGTGCTGAATATAGTGTTGCAATTAGTGATAGGGGAAGAGAAAGATCAGCTTAATGTGTGATAGGACCATTCAAAAGTCTAGTGGCAGCAGGGAAGAAGCTGCTCTTGAGTCAGTTGGTCTGTGTTTTCAGACTTCTGTAGGGTTTTCCTGATGAAAGAAAGTGGAAGAAAGTATGTCCAGGGAGCGTTGAGTCCTTGATATGTTGGTTGATTTTCTAAGGTGGCAGGAAGTGTAAATGGAGTCATTTGGGTGGGAGGTGGTTTGATAATGGACTGGGTTATCTTGGCGAGGGTATGTAAAGTTTTTCCAATTCAAGTGTATATCCAGTTCCCTTTTGAAAGTTACCATTGGATCTATTTCCATCACCCTTTCAGGTAGAATATTCCAAATCATCACAAATTATAATATGTAAAAAGAAAAGGAATGCCATAAATCGTTATCCTAAAATGAATAAACTTGTTTGCAGTGATTTTATTTCAAACCTTGTGTTACCTGCAGCACACTGTTAATTTTTTTTATTCATTCAAGGGATTTAGGTATTGTTGGATCGGCCTGCATTTGTTATCCATCCTGAATTATTTCCTTGGGATGGGAAATAAATGCTGGCCCGACCAGCAAAGCCCACATCCGTTGAATGAATATTTTTTAAAAAGTATGCCCTTGTTGATGCCCTTATATCAGCAAGAGCTTAAATTGTTATTCCTGGGTCGATTGTGGGATTTCCTGGCTTAGCAATCTTTAAAAATGTGATGATGGAGATGGGATTTTTAATGGGGGAGGGGAGGGGTTGGAGGCTGAAAAATGAGTCGGGGTGGCCAACCCCAGAACAAATGTGCAGACGCTCCATGCAGGGGTAGTATGGGTGCAAAGCCTGCCACTGTGTTTAAGTAAATTAATAATGAAACAAAAAACATCCCCCGAGCTCAAACCTCTCGCCTCCCCTCACACTCAATTTTTTAAATTCATTCGTGGGATATGAGCTGTGGATGTGATGCTAATCAAGCAGGCTGCTTTGTTCTGGATGGTGTCAAGCTTCTTGAGTGTTAGAGCTGCACCCATCCGGGCAAGTGGGAGTGTTCCATCACACTCCTGACTTGTGGTCTACCTATGCCAACTCATGCCCCTCTACTGACCCTCATGCCCCATTTACCAATTTCTAGAGGTAAAAATTACATTGAAGGAAGTTATTTACAGCATTGTTTAAACCCCATTTAGAAAGTAGTGTTCCAAAGGAAAGATTGATTTTGTAAATCTATGCAGTACCCCTTCCCAGAATGATACCTGGGGTTAAAAAGGTTAACTTATGGGAACTGATTGCACAGGTCAGTTTTGCATTTTCTCAAGTATAAAAGGTGCAGGAGTGATCTGAATTGAAATGTCATAAGATGATTAAATGAGTTGATAGGATAGAGAGAAACGTGGGCGGCATGGTGGCACAGTGGTTAGCACTGCAGCCAAACAGAGCCAGGGACCCGGGTTCAATTCTGGCCTTGGTGACTGTGTGGCGTTTGCACTTTCTCCCTGTGTCTGCGTCGGTTTCCTCCCAGTGCTCTGGTTTTCTCCCACAATCCGAAAGACGTGTCAGTTAGATGCATTGGCCATGCTAAATTCTCCCTCAGAGCGAGAGTGTAGCGACTAGGAGATTTTCACTAACTTCATTGCAGTGTTAATATGAGGAAATCACATAAGGGGCATACGGGTAATGGCAGGTAGCCCTACTTCTTCTAAAATATTTCAGAAATTCAGCACTCTCACAGTCTCAGTTAATTAAAAATTTCAAAATTGAGATTGATAGAATTTTAGTGGGCAAAATATTATGGGTTACAGATACAAATCAACCCTGAATTAATTGAATGACGGAACAGGCTCAACAGACTGAATGCTATATTCCTGGTCTAATGCCCCAAGCTCTGCGGATAAAGACTAAAACTGAAAATGTGACAAAGTACAATGGGAAACAAAAGGGATTGATTAATGATTCTAATTTAATTAATCTTTTGTTTATAATGCTTCAGTATTTATCATAAGCATATGAAAAGAAGGACACCTTAAATTTGACACCTAATTCTGAAGGCAAGGCCTTCAGCAGAAAGGAAAATTTAAATGGTGATAGCAAGTACTTAAACAAGTTGCGCTTGAAATGACTATAACATATTACTGTGATATACAGCCTGGATGAATTAAAATTGCATGAGGCAATTGATTGCATTCCATGCTTGTATTTAATTTATTCAAAGTAAAACAAGTAGAACTGGAGACATGATAGAAGAGCGAGAAAAAACATTTCAAATGTTCACAAGATTTTCATAGCTGACATCAAGAGTTAAACCATAAAGGAGTGAATTACAGCAAAAACTATTCTACGAGAGGCATACGAGATACTGTGGCCAGAAGAGCATAGTGATAAGGAGACAAGATCCCAGAGCAAGAGGACGAGAAATAAAAGTATCCAAGGCCTATTAAGCTTACCTGGTCTGCAAAAGTAGAGCCAGTGCCGATGGTCTACTTTGTAGTTGCCAAGAGCATGAAGTTCAGCTGCAGGAAAGTAAAAGCTAGTCAAAATTTGAACAATAAAATTATTAGTTAGGACCTGACAGAGGCAGCATGTGTATTCAATAAGCCAAGGGAATTGTGCTCCTAGCTACATCAAATTTAGGCTTTAACAGGAAGCATGTTTGAACATGAGCGTGCACCCTTCCTTTGGACAGTTAGTTGGTTCAGAATGAATAAAAGATAAAGTGCAAGCGTACGGAAAGAAATAACTTGAATTTCAGTCAGAAATAATTGATGAAGGAAATGTGCAGAACTGGGATTCAAGGAATTAGAAAGAGGTCACTCAATTTTGCCGTGACCGTTGCAGAATGGAGAGAGAGAGCATTCTGGCAAACTACACGAATGTCAACATGCTGTTGAACCATGGGTGTGCCATAATAAGTTCAATTCTGTTGTCAACATGCATTTTCCAACAAGGATCACGAGATAGCAATCAGAAGCAGAACCAGTGGGCTGGATTCTTACGGATTTGGAATGACTTTGGAGCCCTTTAAAAATGGCAGATGGACCTTGATTCTAATATTCCCAACCAGCTTCTCAGGCTTTCTGATTTTGAGGAGGGAAAGTTTGTGGACTGGTTCAAGTTGTGAGACCACACCGTATAGTCATGACCTGGCCAGTTCCATTACAGGGTTGGCATGTCCAGTCCTCTACAATTTTGATGGAGCCAGGGCAGCTTTTCAAAGACTCTTGGTTCACAACACCTCAGAGATTTTGTGAACTATAATCTGTATGAGGGAACCTTTTGAAAGGTAAGATCTGGTGAAGCTGCACGGGATCAGGGGTGAGCTGGCAAGACGGATGCAGAACTGGCTTGTTCATAACAGACAGAGGGCAACAGGGGAAGGGTGCATTTCTGAATGGAGAAATAGTGGCCTTCCTCAGAGATCAGTGCTGGGATCTTTGTCATCTGTAATATATATTAATGATTTGGAGGAAAATATAACTGGTTTGTTTAATAAGTTTGCGGCTGACACAAAGGTTGGTGGAATTGCGGATGGGGATGAGGACCGTCGGAGGATACGGCAGGGTATAGATTGGTTGGAGACTTGGGTGGAGAGATGGGAGTTTAATCTGTACAAATGTGAGGTAATGCATTTTGGAAGGATGTAATAAAGATAGGAAATATCCAGTAAATGGCAGAACCCTTAAGGGTATTGATAGGCAGAGGGTTCTGGGTGTGCAGATACACATCACTGAAAGTGGCAACGCAGATGGAAAAGAAAGTCAAGAAGGCATATGGCATGCTTGCCTTCATCGGCTGGGGCATTGAGTTTAAAAATTGGCAAGTCATGTTGCAGCTTTATAGAACCTCAGTTAGGCCACACTTGGAATATAGTGTTCAATTCTGGTTGCCACACTACCAGAAGGATGTGGAGGCTTTGGAGTGAGTACAGAAAAGATTTACCAGGAAATTGCCTGGAATGGAGGGCATTAACTATGAGGAGAGGTTGGAGACACTTGGTTTGTTCTCATTGGAATGATGGAGGGGGTTGGGGGAGGGGGGGTTGGCGGTGGCGACGGCAACCTAATAGAAGTCCAAAAGATTATGAGGGACATGGACAGAGTGGATAGAAGCTTTTTCCCACGATGGAAGAGTCAATTACTAGGGGGCATTGGTTTAAGGTGCGAGAGGCAAGGTTTAATGGAGATTTATAAGGCAGGTATTTTACACAGAGGATGGTGGGTGCCTGGAACTCACTGCCGGGGGCGGTAGTGGAACGAGACACAATAGCGACTTTTAATAGCGTCTAGACAAATACATGAATAGAGGGATAGGGTCCCCAGAAGACTAAGGGGTTTTAGTTCAGATGGGCGACATGGTTGGTGTGCGGGCTTGGAGAGCCGAAGGGCCTGCTCCTGTGTTGTATTACTTTGTTCTTTGTTCTATACTGTCCTCATGCCAAGTTATCTCCCCCTGTACCCTCTGTGTTCACTCATGCCCTTTATGCCATGCAAACAATCACCATGGCCTTCATGCCCCCCACGCCAAACAAATGACACTCCCATTTCCATTCACTTACAAAGTACTGTAGAAAAGCAAGAAACCCTAAATTGATAGTGGGATGTGAATAAGTAAAGTAATTCATTGGTTACTTGTCTTTTATTAAAAAAAACTCCTCTTTTACTACATGGCAGTAAAAGTGTCAATCATGCAGACTCCTTAAAGTATCAAAGCTGATGCTACAAGCACTTGAAACTTCTTCATCTTATGTAGATGAATATTGTGAAATTGAAAGCAGAGATCAGAGAGTCAGAAATGTTGATCAAACAATGTTTTACCTTGGACCATGTGTTTCAAGTGGTTAATGAGTCTCTGGGCTCTCAGCTGGCTATTAAACAGCATGCCTCCACACTGGCACAGTAGTTCGCACTGCTGCCTCACAGAGCCAGGGATCTGGGTTCAATTCCCACTTTGGGTGACTGTCAGTATTTGCATGTTCTCTCCGTGTTTGTGTGAATTTCCTTCAGGTGCTCCCATTTCCCCTCTCAGTCCAAGAAGGTGCAGGTTAGGTGGATTGCCCATGCTAACTTTCTTCTTAGTATCCCAAGATGTGTAGGTCTAGGCAATTAGTGGGATTTTGGGGAGCGGTCCTGGCTGGGATGTTCTTTTGGAGAGTCAATGCAAACTCAATGAGCCAAATGGCCTCATTCTGCACTGTAGATTTTCTATCCGTGTGCCTGCTTTTGGACATTTTTCCTGGTTAGTTAGCCCAACTGCAGGATGCATCTTCTCTTCCCCGACCACCCACCAACACGCAATGAAAATCTGCCGTGTGCAGGCAGGCACTTCTGAGGCATGTGGGCCAAGTTGAGGAATTTTCCCAACTTTTACTATCTGCCTCAAGGATAAAAATCCAGCCTTATGTCCGATTACATGTGCTGCTCCCTAGCTTCGAGGTAACAGTCAATTCTAGCTGAGATCAGACAACTTAGTAACAAGTGAGGATTGAAGCTGGTTTTCTGTTGCTGAGTTTCGCACCAGCTAATTTTTCCAGTAGATCACTGTGGAATCCCTTCTATGAAGCGTGAACATAGCAGTCCTGCAAGATTCGTCTTTTGAGATATTATTTTGTTATCTCCAGTGATGTATTCCAGAGAGCCCTTTAGTTTTACAGATATGTTTGCAAATTATTATTATGGGTAAATAACAGTAGCACAATGGTTACAAGGGCAAAGAGAATGCTGTGACTTAAAGGAAGTCAAGTGGAGATATGCTGAACTCCTATGAAATGTCACTGTGGCCAGATTTAGTGTAAAATTGTCACGACTGAAAAATGTTACGGTGGTAAAAGTAAGTCTGAGAAAAATTATGTCAGGTTTTAAATTATTGAGCTGTAAAGAGAAATGAGGAAATTAAATCTATTATTGATAAATGATTAAGCACGAACATACTCTAAATTTTAAAAATAATGGAGCAATTGATGAAATGAATGTAGTGAGGTATGTTATGCAAAATGAGCTAAGAAATTGTAGTGCACCATCATAAGCTGGAGAAACCACTTGCTGGAGCTAATTTTATGGCAATATATTCTATGGAAGGCAAACAGAAGTCTCATTTGTACAAATGAAAGCTGTCACTGTGGATTTTTTATGCAAATCTGGTTGACATTTACCTATCCATTAAATTAATGTTTTTAATTTCCCGAGTGACTTCTAAGGGTGCCAGAAGATGCTGTTACTTGATGGCTTTACAGCCCTGTTCATGTACTATCCTGACTCATTGATGCAAGCTGACGTAATTTTGAGTATGAATTCATTAATATCAGATTTAATGATCAGGATTTCTTGACTTCCCAGCTGACAGGCTAATCTGCCACTCATTTTGAGATGTACCATGAAGACTCACAGAGGTGATCTTGCACATCACAAATACTGATGTCTGCTGAGACGCAAGGCTGGGTTTTCAGTGTGGGGGCAAAATAGAGGTTGGAATGCTTTGCAGTTGCCAAACCTGCCCCCGAGGAGAAACAGTCATTCACTGTGATTTTCACACAGCAAGTTCCCACACCCCCACCTCGTTAAATGTTTGTCATCCAATTAAGGATGATAGACAAGCTCTCAAAACTGGTTGGACAATCAGAAGCCTTCCAACTTAAAAGAGAGAATATGCAGTAAAGTGAAGACAACCATCTTCCAATGTCTTTAAAGCTTTCAATAAAAGTTGATTCTTTTTTTACACAGGATGCCATTGTGGATGGGGCAGGGTTGGGGTAGGTTTGGGAGTTGTTTGGTGGAATTCATCGCTACAGGCAGTCTGCTGCTGCTCAAGTAGTCAGGCAGGTTTGGAGGAATTCTAAGCCTGCCTGGAGCATTGACATTCCAGGAGGCCGCCTCTATGCACCTGAAGTGGCCTCTGCTGCCTGTGGGAATATTCTAGTTTCATTTAATTGGTCTCAAATGGCTCACGGTAAGCCTGATCAAATACCCACCTGTGTCTGCCGCTGACCGATTCTCGTGCCAGAATAAACGGCCAAAAGGGGCAGCGTGGAGCCAATGACTTGTGAGCCAGCTGGCAAGGCTGTTTTTTAAGTTCCCACCCAGCTCCACTTCCAGCCTGGCAAAGACTCCAGAATACTAATTTCCTGGATGAAGGAAGTAACTCAACATAGTTGCACAGTTACTACCTGATAAATGGCTTCAGGAATGTACTGAGCAAGAACAGAAAATGCTGGAAAATCTCAGCACGTGTGACAGAACTTGTGGAGTGAGAATAGAGCCAACATTTTAAGTCTGGATGATCCTTTGTCACACGACAAATAAAATCAGACAAGATTTATACTGCAAGTGAGGGGGCGGTTGTCTAATTGGCCAACATATTAGAGACAAAAAGACAAAGGGAATGTAGATAGTAGTGATAATGCCTAGGAAAGGTGCTAATAGCATCCGTTCAGAGATTGGAATGTGTAAATGGCAGAACAAAGGTGCAGAATGACAAATGTGAGAAATGGGGCAGATGGCCCTGATGGGTGAGGGTGGGGAAGGAGGGGAGGGAGCAAGGTGGAAAGTGAGTTTAGAAGTGGATAAATGAAATGATGGAAGGAATTAAAATTAAAAATATATGATAAGAATATGAAATGTACTGAGCAAAGTCTGGCAACAAATTAACATATGATGCAGGAAAACTATAGCAGCCTACTATGCAAAGTTAAAGCACGTGGGATTGCAGGTAATGTTTTGAGCTGGATCGAAAGCTGGTTAGCAGACGAGAATTGGAATAAATGGGTCTTTTCCAATTGGCAGGCAGTGACTTGTGAGGTACTG
Organism: Carcharhinus amblyrhynchos; assembly: GCF_965287045.1. Classification (NCBI taxonomy): domain Eukaryota; kingdom Metazoa; phylum Chordata; class Chondrichthyes; order Carcharhiniformes; family Carcharhinidae; genus Carcharhinus; species Carcharhinus amblyrhynchos. The sequence goes on along the minus strand of NC_137328.1, from coordinate 27,963,776 downwards.
CAGGGATCTGTACTAGGACCCTGACTGTTCACATCACATCTTAATGATTTGGACAAGGGAATTAAATGTATTATCTCCAAATTTGCAGATGATACAAAGTTGGTTGGGAGGATGAGCTGTGAGGAGGATGCAGCATGAGTTGGACAGGTTGAATGAATGGACGTATGCATGGCAGATGCACTATAATGTGGAAAAATGTGAAGTTGTCCACTTAGATAGCAGTAAAAGGAAGACAGATTATTATTTGAATGGATGTAAATTGAGAGAGACAGATACTCAGCGAGACTCTGGTGTCCTCATGCATCAGTGGCTGGAAGTCACTGTGCAGGTACAGCAGGCAGTGAGGAAGGGATGTTGGTCTTCATAGCGAGGGGACTTGTGTATAAGAATAGGGATATTTTACTGCAATTGTAAAGTGTGTTGGTGAGGTTGCACTTGGAGTAACATGTGCAGTTTTGGTGTCCTTATCTGAGGAGGATGCTCTTGCTAAAGAGGGAGTACAGCAAAGGTTTACCAGGTTCATTCCTGAAATGGCTGGACTGTCGTATGAGGAGAGCTAGGGTCATAAGAACATAAGAAATAGGAGCAGGAGTAGGCCATCTGGCCCTTCGAGCCCGCCCCGCCATTCAATAAGATCATGGCTGATCTGTCGTGGCTCAGTTCCACATTCCCGCCCTCTCCCCATAACCCTTAATCCCCTCTCTTATCAAAAACCCATCAACCCGCGTCTTAAAAATATTTAGCGAGGCAGCCTCCACCACTTCAACGGGCAGAGAATTCTAGAGATTCACCACCCTTTGAGTGAAGAAGTTCCTCCTCAACTCCGTTCTAAACCGCCCCCCCTTTATCTTGAGGCTGTGCCCCCTAGTCCTACTGTCCTTTCTGAGCGGGAAGAGCCTCTCCACCTCTATCCTATCCATCCCATTCATCATCTTATACGTCTCAATGAGATCTCCCCTCATTCTTCTAAACTCTAACGAGTACAAGCCTAGTTTATTCAGCCTCTCCTCATAGCTCAACCCCCTCAACTCCGGCATCAGCCTAGTAAACCTCCTCTGCACTCCCTCCAAGGCCAAAATATCCTTGCGTAAGTACGGCGCCCAAAACTGCACACAGTACTCCAGCTGCGGCCTCACCAATGCCCTATACAGCTGCAGCAAGACCTCCCTACTTTTATATTCAATCCCCCTCGCTATGAAGGCCAGCATCCCATTTGCCTCCCTGACCACCTGCTGTACCTGCAAGCTGGGTTTTCGCGACTCATGCACAAGGACCCCGAGGTCCCTCTGCACTGTCGCCTGCTGCAGTTTTTCTCCACGTAAGTAATAATCCTTCCTACCATTATTCCTACCAAAGTGGACCACCTCGCACTTGCCAACATTAAGTTCCATTTGCCATTTCCTGGCCCATTCGCCCAGCCTATCTAGATCCTTCTGCAGACTCTCCACTCCCTCCGCGCAATTTGCCAGCTAGGATTATATTCATTGGAGTTCAGAAGAGTGAGAGATGATCTCATAGGATTTTATAAGCTTCTAACAGGATTGGACAGGGCAGATTCAGAAAGAATGGTGGAGGAGTCCAGAACTAGCAGTCATATTTTGAGGATAAGGGGTAAACCTTTTAGGACTGAGGTGAGGAGAAATTCCAGAGAGTGGTGAATCTGTGGAATTCACTACCACAACATGTAATCGAGGCCAAAATGTTATGTGATTTCAAGAAGAAATTGGATCCAGTTCTTAGCGTGAAAAGGGTCAAGGGGTAGGAAGGCAAGGCGGGATCAAGGTATTTGATGATCAGCCGTGATAGTAATGAATGGCGACAGCAGGCTCAGTGGGCTGAATGGCCTTCTCCTGCTTCCATTTTCTATGTAACCCTGAAGACTGGAAATGGAAGAATCTGAATTTGACTGAGGATCTGAATTTAATGGTGCTCTTAAGGAAAACAGATAAAATAAGGAATATCACTCCTCAGATACTTTTGGAAGAGCAGTTTTCGATTAGTGTTTTTTATTTTCATTTGATTTATTATTGTCACATATTAACATGCAGTGAAAAGTATTGTTTCTTGTGCGCTATACAGACAAAACATACCATTCATAGAGAAGGAAATGAGAGATTGCAGAACGTAGTGTTACAGTCATAGCTAGTTCCTATGGTTCCACCAAATGCACACCATCAGCACTACCAGTATTCCTTATCTCTCAAATAGGATATGTATTTTGCACTGAAATGAAATTGTACTATACTGTTAGTAATCCTATCAGATCCTCTTCAGACAACAACTCTCCATGGTGAAATTAGACTGTTGAAAATGCTGGCATTGTGGAACACAACAGCAACAGACAACAGATTTATGGCAATCTGCTTTAATTACAGCTAACACTTTAAAAATGCCCGTTATTTTGCATAAATTTACTTCATCAGCACATTCAGATATCAAAGGTTGAAAATTTTTAGCCTTGGAATTTCAGTTAATGAGTACATATTAACAAGGCAACATGTTTTTTTAACAAGTTAGTTAGTTGCAAATTTTCAGCAAGTAGAACATGCTGTGTGCACATGGCAGTATGTTACTACTTGATAAGTGGAACAATTCTGTGGGGTACTTTTTGCCGACCTAGGAAGTTCGCTTTTTGTGGAAGAGGTAAATTCAAGGAGTTTCTTGTTTAAAGCTCCTGTTGACTCCCATCTGTGCAGCTAATGTGAATTAATATTTATGTTTAATGTTCACCTACTCTGGGTTGTCAGTGTTTTTTTTCCCCAGCCATATTGTTTTAATTGTGTAATGGTAAATGCAGGCATTCTAAAGTGTTTCCTTGCTGTATCTTTGCTTCATTCTTCAAAAGTTTACTTGAAATGTACTTATTCAACTACGTCATTGGCCACCTTTTTTCCTTCAATTTTGGGCGCAGTCCTATTGAAGAATTTTTGGAACATTTGGTTACAATAAAAAGGTGCAACATAAAAGCCCTTTGTTGTTTCAGCCATATGAAAGGTTATAAATCAGTGGCTCTATGCCTGTGGAAATTTTTTAATACCTTTAACTTTCACCTAATGTATGGCTCTACTGTTGGTTATGTTCGCAACCTTCCCTGTAAAGCTCGTCTGATGCATTCATTCTAATTACCATACCTTCATCAAAAAAAATCTATTACTTATCTACAGTAAATAATAAACTGATTCAATGATAAACAATGCAGCTCAATTCTTTGTGAATGTGGTGAATGAGTGTTAGTCATTCCAATTAGTCTTTAACAGTGAACTTTATGTGAAGTTGTGAGGTACACAGAGGGATGTTTCAGCATCATCTTTAGCCACTGCATTGCTTTGCAATCACAGTGACTCATCACTTTCCTGTTCGGTACTGCTTTGTCCCATTTCGGACCGCTTTTTCCATCTCATTTAATTATTTAAAGCCTTTTGGCTCAGGTTGGTTATGATTTCTTCCCCTGGAGATAGATTTTGAAGAAGCTAATATTTTATATAAAACTAGGTAAATGGGCATTTCTTTGATAGCTGGACAGTTCTTCAACCATTCTTTCACAGCATGATCAATCCAATAAGTTTGTGTCCTTTCTACACACAACCATGTTTAACAATCTCAGAGAATGTCTTGCCCTTCTGAAGGGTGCCTTATCTCTCCCAAATGGTCCAGGGACTGTGTCCAAAGGGGTATTTTACCTATTCAAAAGAATCTGCCAAGTTCCAGCGTTGTCTAACCAGTCTAACCTGCACACTTCGGGTTTTAGGCCTAGCAGAATTCTACTTCAGTGTCGACAGCTGGTGAATTAAAAGGCCAGCTGCCTACACAGGCCACACCTGTATGAACCCTTGCCTGGCACCAGTTCTGCCACTGCAAAAATGGAGCTTGCCATGTTTGGGGTGTAGAACTTTGAGTTTTATTCATTTCCAGAATATTCCTGATGACAGAAAGCTTCTGTCATTGCAAAAGTTTAGGCCATTTTCTCATCTTAAACATCAATAACTGCCAAGTACCCTGTGAAGAAAAGTATTTGGATCGGAGTTCAAATCTGGCAGTTTGATTGCAAAAACCTCTTCTTACAACTGTCAAGATCAGATAGTTTTGTTCCAATTTTGGTGCATCAGGACTCCATAGGACAAACTATCTTTGAAAATTATTTGTAATTTAGCTTTTTCGAAATGATCAACAAACCAAGTAGCTTGGGAAATGAAGAAAAGCACCACTGGAATGAAATTATAGTGATGAGACGTTGTAATTGTCAGAGAACTGCTATATTGCATCCTGAATATCTTGACCTGAAGTAAGAACAGTTTGAAGAAGTAAAAAGCCTATTAAAAGCACAAAATTGCCACTGTAATTTGCTGAACTGCCAGTAAATAAGGTCGGCAGACAACTGTGTAATGATAATCTAAACATCCATATTCACCTTAGAGTGTACAGGATCTGATGATTTAACAACTTCAATAGAGAGCATTGAAGTGGTTAAACCAAGAGTTGGACAATATACATCTTGACACAGCAATTTTTTAACATTTAACAGAGTCAGCTCATGTCAAATAGTTGACCGAGTGTTAATGTCTTCTCTTCACATGAAATATTTAGCCACACAGCTAACTTGGAATGGTGGTACTGTGGCACAGTGGTTAACACTTACCTCACAGCACCAGGGACACAGGTTCAATTCTAGTCTCAGATGATTGTCTGTATGGAATTTTCACATTCTCCTTGTGTTAGCGTGTGTTTCCTCCGGGTGTTTTGGTTTCCTCCCACAACCCAAAGATGTGCAGGTTAGGTGGATTGTCCATGAGAAACTGACCTTTAGCGTCAGGGGGCCTAGCTAGAGTAAATGTGTGAATTATCAGGGTAGACATATGGGGATAGGGTCTGGGTGGGATTGTTGTCATTGCAGACTCTTTTTGCACTGTAAGAATTCTATGAATGTTACAGGATGTGGAGGTTGGAATAGATGGACTGAGAAATTGGACAAAAATGTTTCGTTAATAAAGAGAATACTTAGTTTACTCCAGAACAACACATTAGCCATGCTCAACTGGAGTCAGACAACTACTGCAAGATTTAGCTTTGTAATCTTCTTGAATTGTGCTTTTGTTTTAATTTCTAGCTTAACATCGTCATCCTGTGCAGGATTATGAAATTCAGCAGCTGCTGTTTCATTGCTTTTGATGGCAGGAAAACGGTTTGAGAATTCAGTGTGATACCATTCAAAGGTTGTCAGCTAAACGGCCTCAATGCATCAGTGATGTAAAATACAATACTCTTAATCTGCATAATGTCTTTGTCTTTTTCCAATAACTGCCTTACAAATACTTTTGTGAACATAAATATACCACTGATAGCAATTTCCTTGGGCAAACCATGTGCAATGCAAGGGTGATGTTTATGGGTTTTGTCTCTCTTACATTTCTAACCTTAAAAGTAGGTAATAGAGACATCGAGGTTTACAGCATGGAAACAGACCCTTCGGCCCAACTTGTCCATGCCACCCCTTTTTTTCAAACTTTAAGCTACTCTCAATTGCCTGCATTTGGCCCATATCCCTCTATACCCATCTTACCCATGTAACTAAACGCTTTTTAAAAGACAAAATTTTACCCTCCTCTATTACTATCTCTGGCAGCTTGTTCCAGACACTCACCACTCTGTGCTGGGGCCTCAGCTATTTACCATTTATATAGATGATCTGGAGGAGGGAACCGAATGTATGGTGTCGAAATTTGCTGATGACACCAAGATTGGTGGAACGGCAAATTGCGCAGAGGGTGTGGAGAGTCTGCAGAAGGATCTAGATAGGCTGGGCGAATGGGCCAGGAAATGGCAAATGGAATTTAATGTTGGCAAGTGCGAGGTGGTCCACTTTGGTAGGAATAATGGTAGGAAGGACTATTACTTACAGGGCGAAAAACTGCCGCAGGCGACGGTGCAGAGGGACCTCGGGGTCCTTGTGCATGAGTCACAAAAACTCAGCCTGCAGGTGCAGTAGGTGGTCAGGAAGGCGAATGGGACGCTGGCCTTCATAGCGAGGGGGATTGAATATAAAAGTAGGGAGGTCTTGCTGCAGCTGCATAGGGCACTGGAGAGGCCGCAGCTGGAGTACTGTGTGCAGTTTTGGTCGCCGTACTTACGCAAGGATATTTTGGCCTTGGAGGGAGTGCAGAGGAGGTTTACTAGGCTGATACTGGAGTTGAGGGGGTTGAGCTATGAGGAGAGGCTGAATAAACTAGGCTTGTACTCGTTAGCGTTTAGAAGAATGAGGGGAGATCTCATTGAGACATATAAGATGATGAATGGGATGGATAGGGTAGAGATGGAGAGACTCTTCCCGCTCAGAAAGGACAGTAGGACTAGGGGGCACAGCCTCAAGATAAAGGGGGGGCGGTTTAGAACAGAGTTGAGGAGGAACTTCTTCACTCAAAGGGTGGTGAATCTCTGGAATTCTCTGCCCGTTGAAGTGGTGGAGGCTGCCTTGCTAAATATTTTTAAGACGCGGGTTGATGGGTTTTTGATAAGAGAGGGGATTAAGGGTTATGGGGAGAGGGCGGGAAAGTGGAACTGAGCCACGACAGATCAGCCATGATCTTATTGAATGGCGGGGCAGGCTCAAGGGGCTAGATGGCCTACTCCTGCTCCTATTTCTTATGTTCTTATGTTCTCTGTGAAAAATTGCCCCTCTGGGCTCTTCTGTATCTTTCCCCTCTCACTTTAAACCTATGCCCTGTAGTTTTAGACTCCCCTACCTTTGGGAAAAGATATTGACTATCTAGCTGATGTATGCCATTCTATTTCATAGACCTCTATAAGATCACTCTCAAGCCCCTCACGCTCCAGAGAAAAAAGTCCTAATCTAGCCTCTCCTTATAACTCAAACCATCAAGTCACAGTAGCATCCTAATAAACCTCCTTCTCTGTTATATGTACACTCTTCAAGGCATCACTATTTATTACCCCAGGTTCCCTAACATTCATGTTAGGGATGTAATGTTAAGAAAAAAATTTCTAAAATACAGACATCTGCCTCTGGGAAAGTAATGCTTTGTCACATCCAAGTACTGGGAACAATTAGTTGTCTCACTGCACGATTAAGTAATGATTATTAACAGTGCTTATCAAACACCTAAGGTGACAATCTTCTTGGCTTTGTGCATGCTTATAGAGCTTACTGAAGTGAAGTGTGTCTGTCATTCAGTTTCTCAAAAGTGAGACTGTACTTCAATGGATTATGGGGATTAGGGTTCCAAGTTAGTTGGATCTGGCCTGTTCTTTGTGAACAGGATCTTGTTATCAGTTGCGGTCAACAGTTACTGAAGCCCAGATATTTAGTAATTGTTTTTGGAGATAATTAAATTGATCGAATTTGTGAGCCATCAGTTTGAATTTTGCAAGGGTATACTTCAGGCTATTGCAGTCCTGTGTTAAGAGGAACAAGATTTCAATTTACATATTTGCACAAGAAATAGCTTAGCATTTATGTTATGCTGTTGTTTTTTTCCTTTCATGAAGGTGAACGATAGGATTTCTGATAGTCTTTAAAAGTATTGTATGTAAGTCTCATCCACACTAAAATCTTACATAAATCCCAAGATTAGATTTTGATTTGATTTATTACTGTCAAGTAAGAACATAAGAAATAGGAGCAGGAGTAGGCCATCTCGCCCCTCGAGCCTGCCCCGCCATTCAATAAGGTCATGGCTGATCTGAAAATGGTTCAGTTCCACTTACCCGCCTGCTCCCCATAACCCTAATTCCCTTATTGATCAGAAATCTATCTACCTGTGACTTAAACATATTCAACGAGGTAGCCTCCACTGCTTCAATGGGCAGAGAATTCCAGAGATTCACTACCCTCTGAGAGAAGAAGTTTCTCCTCAACTCTGTTCTAAACTGACTCCCCCTTATTTTGAGGCTGTGTCCTCTAGTTCTTGTTTCCTTTCTAAGTGAAAAGAATCTCTCTACCTGTACCCTATCTAGCCCCTTCATTATCTTATATGTCTCTATAAGATCACCCCTCTGCCTTCTAAACTCCAACGAGTACAGGCCCAATCTACTCAATCTCTCCTCATAAGCTAACCCCCTCATCTCTGGTATCAACCTGGTGAACCTTCTCTGTACTCCGTCCAAAGCCAATATATCCTTTCGCAAATAAGGAGACCAAAATTGCACACAGTACTCTAGTTGCAGCCTCACCAGTATCTTGTACAATTGCAGCATGACCTCCCTGCTTTTTTATTCCATCCCCTTTGCGATAAAGTCCATTTACCTTCATGATCACCTGCTGCACCTGCAAACTGAGTTTTTGCGATTCATGCACAAGGACCCCCAGGTCCCTCTGCACAGTAGCATGTTGTAATTTTTCACCACTTAAATAATAGTCCATTTTACTATTATTCCTTCCAAAGTGGATAACTTCACACTTGCCAACGTTACACCCCATCTGCCAGATCGTCGCCCACTCACTCAGCCTATCCAAATCTCTCTGCAGACTTTCTGCGTCCTCCACGCAATTTGCTTTCCCACTCATCTTTGTGTCATCAGCAAACTTTGTAGGGACACTCAGCCCCCTCCTCCAGATCATCTATGTATATGGTGAACAGTTGAGGCCCCAGCACCGATCCCTGCGGCACGCCACTAGTCACCAACTGCCAACCAGAAAAGCACCCATTTATTCCAACTCTCTGCGTCCTGTTATATAACCAATCCTCAATCCACACTAACATTTTACCCCCAACTCCGTGTATCTTTATCTTCTACAGCAACCTTTTGTGAGGCACCTTATTGAACGCCTTCTGAAAATCTAAAAACGCTACATCCACCAGTTCCCCTCTGTCAACTGCACTCATCACATCTTCATAAAAATCCAGTAAATTTGTCAAACACAACTTTCCCTTCAAGAATCTATGCTGCGTCTGCTTGATCGAACCATTATTTTCCAGGTGTCCTGCTATTTCTTCTTTAATGATGGATTCCAGCATTTTCCCAACTTCCAACGTTAAGCTAACTGGCCTGTAGTTACCTGCCTTTTGTATACTTCCTTTTTTAAACAGCAGCGTCACATTCGCTGTTTTCCAATCAGCCGGCACTTCCCCAGAGTCCAGCGAATTCTGATAAATTACTACTAACGCATCTGCTATTACTTCTGCCATTTCTTTCACTAACCTGGGATGCATTCCATCCGGGCCCGGGGACTTGACTACCTTAAATCCAATTAATCTACCAAGCACTACCTCTTTAGTAATAGTAACTGTTTTAAGGACCTCACCCCCAACAGTCCCACAACCGTTAATATTCGGTAAGCTATTTGTGTCCTCCACCGTGAAGACCGATGCAAAAAACTTGTTTAAGGCCTCGGCCATTTCCTCATTTCCCATTATTAAATCCCCCTTCTCATCTTCTAAGGGTCCAACATTTACTTTAGCCACTCTTTTCCTTTTTATATATTTGTCAAAACTTTTACTATCAGTTTTTATATTTTGTGCCAGTTTAGTTTCATAATCTATCTTTCCTTTCTTTATCGTTTTCTTACTCGTTCTTTGTTGTTTTTTAGCGCTTTACCAATCTTCTAATTCCCCACTAGTTTTGGCCACTCTGTACACATTGGTTTTTGATTTAATATGTTCCTTTATTTCCTTAGTTATCCACGGCTGTTTATCCCTTTTCTTACATTCCTTCTTTATGAAATAGCATACAGTGAAAAGTATTGTTTCTTGCATGTTATACAGACACACGTACCCTTCATAGAGAAGGAAACAAGAAAGTGCAGAATGTAGTATTACAGTCATAGCTAGGGCATAGAGATTGATCATAATGCAAAGTAGGTCTGTTCAAAAGCCTGATGGCAGCAGGGAAGAACCTGTTCTTGAGTGAATTGGTACGTGACTTCAGATTTTTGTATCTTTTTCCAGATAGTGAAAGAGAGAATGTCTGGGGTGCATGGGGTCCTTAATTATGCTGGCTACTTTGCCAAGGCAGTGGGAAGTGTAGACAAAGTCAACGGATGGGTGGTTGGTTTGTGTGATGTATTGGGCTACCTTCACAATCTTTTGTAGTTCCTTGCGGACCTGGGCAGAGCAGGAGCCATACAAGCTGTGATACAACCAGAAAGAATGCTTTCTATGGTGCATCTATAAAAGTTGGTGAAAGTCATGGCTGACATGCCAAATTTCCTTCGTCTTCTGAGAAAGTTGGTGGGCTTTCCTAACTACAGTGTCAGCATGGGAAAGTAGGACAGGTTGTTGATGAGGAAGGTGTAGGGTATCATAACTCACTGATGATTGATCTGAGTTAGCAGAGATGTTCCCACCACAGCTTGCAAGTTTCCCTTCAAGCCACTAACCATCCTGATTTGGAAAAATATCACCATCCTTTCACTATTCCTGGGTCCAAGTCCTGCAACACACTCTCAAACAGCACTATGGGTGTACCCACACCACATGGACTGCAGTGCTTCAAGAAGGCAGCACATCACTGCCTTCTCGAGGGGACTTAGGGATGGATTATAAATGCTGGTTCAGCCAGCGGCATACACATCCCACAAAATAATCCAAAAAACATGTTTAACCTGTGTAGAGAGCTGCAAAAAAGAGCACAACTAATCACTTTATCTGTTTGAAAACTCTTGCGTAATTTTGACAATTGGTGCTTGCTGATCTAAATTATGCCATCCATTTTTTAACACATCTGATAGTTTTACATATCGTTTTTACTTATTGCACATAATGTTAATTGAGAGATTGGCCTGAATTTTCAACCTTGAGATCGGTAGTGGGAGTGAGAAAATTTCAGGTTTGGCCAACCTGCCTCAGGAACAAGTGTCTGTCAAGGCATGATTTATTGTTGGGGTCAGGTGTCAGCTGGAGTCGGGCCAACTGAACTGGGAAGAGCGGAGACAGTCACTGCCGTGAAGCTTTGTTCAAGTAAAAAATGGCAAAGGCCTTTCAGTGAGGCCCTCTTCATCCTCCAAACACTGCCCATTTTCTGGAGAAAAAACTGAACTTATGATCATCCAAAACACTGCTGCTTGTGTCCCAACTTTCACCTTGCACCAAGTCTCAATGACCCCTCACTCTTGTGCTCATTAGTCTACATTGGCAATGCCTTTATTTTTAAATTTCCATCTTTATTTTCAAATTCCTCCATCAGCCTTGCTCTCCAACTCTGTAACCTCCTCAATCAAAACAACTCTCCAAGATACTTGTGGTTCATAGAATCATCAGAGAATTATAGAATCCCAACAGTGCAGAAGGAGGCCATTTGGCCCTTCAAATCTGCACAATCTCTCTGACACAGTGTCTTACCCAGGCCCACCCATTGCCCTGTCCCAATAACCTCACACATATACCTTGCTAATCTCCCTAATCTACACATCATGGGACAGAAAAGAACAATTTAGCATAGCCTAAGCCTAATGCACATCTTTGGGAGAAACCGGAATACCTGGAGGAAAGCCATGTAGACATGGAGACAATGTGCAAACTCCACACAGCCACCCAAGGTGGAATTGAACTCGGGCCCCTGGTGCTGTGAGGTAGTGGTGCTAACCACTGTGCCACCATGCTCCAATTCTGCCTTCTTCTATACCCTTAATATTAATTGCTCCATCTCTGACAACCGTACCTTCAGCTACCAAGGCCCTAAACTCTGTTATACCTCCCTAAGCCTCTCTACCTCTCATTCCTCCTTTAATGCACAGCTTAAAACATATTTCAATGACCACACTTCACAGTCATTTGCCCATACAGTCATTGTGAAATTAAATTCCATTTATATGAGGGGCATGGACAGAATGGATAGTCAGGAGCTTTTTCCCAGGGTGGATGAGTCAATTAATAGGGGGCATAGGTTTAAGATGCGATGTTTAAAGGAAATGTACGAGGCAAGTTTTTTTACGCAGAGGGTGGTGGGTGCTGGGAGAGGTGGTGGAAGCAGTTACAATAGTGACAAATACAAGAATAGGATGGGAATAGAGGGATATGGTCCCTGGAAGGGTGAGGATTTTTCATTCAGTTGGGCAGAATGATCAGTGCAGGCTTAGAGGGCTGAAGGGCCTGTTCCTGTACTGTAATTTTCTTTGTTCTTTAGTGAACAAGCAAGTCCAAATATCTATGGATTGAATCTTAATAGATGATGCTCTTAATATAAATGTCAGTTCACCCTAAGCTAAATTCAAAATTTATCTTATTTAGTCACCGTAAAACTAGTGGCTTTGGAAATGAGGATTTTAATATTTTTCTCAAATGGATAATCATAATCTTGGATCTTCATTTCAGAATCAACATCTTCATCGTTTGTCATGGAAGCTACAAAAAGCCCCATTGTTGAAATGACCACTACCATAGCTACAACAACAATGGCTTCAGGAAGAAGTATCAAGACCACAACAACCCTAGCATCAGAAAATCCTCCCTTAATTCATGGAACCACTGCAAAAACACCAATAGCATCACAGCTCCCTGAGGGACCAGAATGCTGTGAAGCCACAGAAAAAAGGGACATACCTTGGCCCAGAACTCAACCAGGCGAGGTGGCGAGAAGGCCGTGCCCTCTGGGAACAATAGGTAAGAAATTTGTTGCTGAAATCTTTAGTTGACCAGTGGTTTTATTTTCTTAGTTGAAACTTATAAACTATGACTTACTTTTGAATGTTGATTTAGGAAGACGCAGCTTTCGTTTGCTTGATTGTGGATAATGCAATATGGTTTTCAAAGAAAAAAGGGTGATTTAGACATTTAGAGTATCTTTGGCCACTGGAGTTTGAGAACTCTGCAACCTGGACACACTCAAGTGCTGATCTTCTTTCAAAAGTGTAGTTTAACGTACTGTGTTTATTTGAAATCTAATTCTGAATGCCATCAGTCCATTGGACCTTTCCCTTCATCAGCTAGTCATCAGAGCTATAGAATGAATCCAATTTTCCTCACCTTTCCTTGGGCTGAATGGCCTCCTTCTGCATTGTAGGGATTCTATGGTTCTATAATATTTTAAAGCAACTATACTGAACACCGGATACTGATGAATATGCTGTGACGTGGATCAGCCATCTATAAATTGCTTATGTTCATCAGCAAATTTGATCAGGTGGTGGGGGTGGGGTGGGGTGCTGGGTGGGGGAGATCATTTTAAACTTCTCTACTTTAGGGGTGGGGGAGTAATCTAGCAGAAACCTGTTACTGCACTGGACAGATTTCCATCCCATTGATTTCAAGAACTGTAGGAAAAGCTGATATAAATATTGCATTGCTCTTGGATATTGAGTTTTCTAAGGTTAGTAATCGTAGTAAGCCAGCAGATAGGATTTGTTCCTGTGAAATTTGCCTGTAGTCTGGAGGTATTTTCCTGAGTTCTGTGAATGAAAAAACACATACCCACACGTTTGGAGGTTGAGAGGGAAAAGCAAAAGGGAAGCATGAGGAAATCATTGCAATGGACAGTTATAGAACAGTACTGCTGGCTGCATTACCCCTTTTTGATTAGTCAAAATGGTCCATGACAAAAGAAGTACCTGAAAAATTGTGAAACAAAGGGAGCTGATCATTCCATCTATTTACAATTATAGACTTGATGTTTTTTCAATATCTACAGGTGTAGCCACTTATACATGTTTGTCACCTGAAGGACTGTGGGATCCGTTGGGTCCAGATTTGAGTAACTGCAGTTCGCCATGGATAAACTTGCTGTCTAAGAAAGTAAGTAACTGATCGTTTCTACAATTTGCACTCATACAAAATCTACATTGTCATTACACCATCATTTCTTAAATTGCAAAAAACGCTGGAAAATCTCAGCAAATCTGTGGAGAGAGCTAACATTTTGAATCTGGGGGCCCCTTTGTCAGGTGCTCTGATGAAAGGTCATCCAGATTGGAAACATTAGCTCTTTCCACAGATGTTTTTAGACCTGCTGAGATTTTCTAGCATTTCCTGTTTTTTTTTCAGATTCCTGCATCTGCAGTAATTTGCTTTTATTTTGTGAATTGCATTGTTTTCTTTGCAACTGTTTTCAACTTGGGTGGAGTTGTATTGCATAGATCATGACAAAGGAGTGAAAAGAAAATAAAAGGTGGAATGTTGTTACAGCGCTGAGTGTACTGTCAGTCGAACCATGTGTGGGTGTCTGGTCAAGCTTTGGCTAGCCAATTGGCTATGCACAGTCCAGGGACCCAGCCAGTTATGTAGCAGGAGCAGCTAGGAAGGTGCTGACACTGCCGTCAGCTCATGGTGGTTAAAGGTCTGAAGGTGATGTGATCTCCTTTCCTCAGCCAGCCATACTCCAATGTCCCTAGACAGCTGTGACTCTCCCTTCCTCAGACAGCCATAACCTGACTTCCCTGGACATTTGGGATCCTTCTTTCTTCAGACACCCATAACTCGCTATCCCTGAACATCTGCACTCCTCCCTTCCTCAGACAGCCATAGTTCGACTTCCGTGGACAGCTGCAACTGTCCTTGGGCAGCCAGGCCCCAAAATCCCATCGCCCTCCCTTCCCTTGAGGGCTATTTTATGTTTAGGAAGGACAGAAAGGAAAAGGTGATGAAGATGCATTGTTGATTAAAGAAGATGTTAATGCAACATTGAGGAAAGATATTAGTGCAAACAATGTGGAATCTGAAGGGGTAGAGTTAAGAAACACCAAGGGGCAAAAAACATTTATGGGATGGTTTACAGACCACCAAACTGTAGTGGTAATGTTCAGAATTGTATCAGACAGGAAATCAGAGATGCATGTGTTAAAGGAACATTTGTGATGATAAGTAACTTTAATCTGCATATAGATTGGGATAGTCAAATTAGTCATAGTACAATAGAGGAAAAATTTTTGGAGTGTATGCAGAATGGTTTTCTGGACCAACATGTAGAGGAATCAACAAGGGAACAAGCCACCTTGGGTCTGGATCTTGTGCAATGAGAAAAGATTAGTTGGAAATCTAGTTGTGAGAGAACCCTTGGGCACAGCTTCCTCACAGCGCCAGGGACTGGGGTTCGATTCCCAGCTTGGGTCACTTTCCCCGTGTCTGCGTGGGTTTCCTCTGAGTGCTCCGGTTTCCTCCCACAGTCTGAAAGATGTGCTGGTTACGTGCATTAACTCGGAAAGGTGCCGGCAAATTTCACAGTAACTTCATTGCAGTATTAATGTCCTTATCTGTGACTAATAAATATACTTTACTTTATAAGTGGCCATAATTCTTTGTCAAGGTGGATAGTGACATCGTTGATTATGAGACCAGGGTCCTGAACCTCAATAAAGATAATTATTATGAATTGGCTATAATGACAGGGAAATATTACTGAAAAGTGATAAGTGATGGCAGGTATTTAAGGAATGAAGAGGTGAACTCCAAAAATTGTTTATTCCTGTTTGGCGCAAGAGTGGTAAAGGAACTGTGGACAAACCATGGATTACATGGGAAATTAGAGATGGCATAAGATTCAAAAAAGAAGCATACAAATTAGCAAGAAAATACTTCTTGCAAGAAAGTAAGAAAAATCTGAGGATTAGCAGCAAGTTAAAATTCAGCAAAGGAGGACCAAAGGATTGGTTAAGAAAGGGAAAATAGAGTATGCAAGTAAGCTAGCAGAGAACATAAAAAATGAATGTAAAAGTTTGTATAGGTACATAAAGAGAAAAAGATTGACAAAAATGAATGTAGGCCTCTCATAGTCAGAAATGGGAGAATCCACAACGGGCAACAAAGAAATGGCTGAGGAACTAAATTTGTACTTTGCTGCTTCATAAAGGAAACATGAATAACGTACTAGAAGTTCTGAGAGAAACAAGTATTAGTGCAGAGCTGAAGGAAATCAGTATTAATAGAGAAATAGTTTGGGGGAAATTGACGGGATGGATGAATAAGGGCCTGATAATCTTCATCCCGAGTTACCTAAGAACGTGGCCCTGGGAATAGTAGATCCATTGATGGTCATTTTCCAAAATTTTTTGTACTCTGGACTGGTTGCTATAGATTGGAAGGTGGCTAATGTAAGATCGCTATTCAAAAAGAGAGGTAGAGAAAAATTAGAACTATAAACCGAATGTTGGTAAGTTGCCAAAGTCCATTATCAAGGATTTCATAGCTCAGTGTTTGGAAGGCAGTGGTATAATCAGAAAAATTCAGCGTGGATTTACAAAGAGAAGATATGCTTGATGAATCTATTAGAATTCTTTGAGGATGTAACCAGTAGAGTTGAACAAAAAGAACCTGTGGGTATGGTCTACTTAGACTTTCAGAAGGTTTTTGACAAGGTCTCACATAGCAGACTACTACATAAGGTTAAAGTGCATAGGATTGCAGGTAATACCCTGAGATGGATAGAAAGCTGGTTAGCAGATAGGAAGCAAAGAGTTGGCATAACTGGGTCTTTTTCTGATTGGCCAGCACTGACTTGTGGAGTATCGCAGGAATTTATGCTTGGACCCTAGCTGTTCACATTACATATTCATGATTTGGACGAGGAAGCTAAATGTTTATCTCCAAATTTATAGATGATACAAAGCTGGGTGAGAGGGTGAGCTGTGAGGAGGTTGCAGAGATACTTCAGCATGATTTGGCTGAGTGTGTGGCATTTGCATTGTGGATGCAGTATAATATGGATAAATGTGAGATTATCAATTTCAGTAGCAATAATAGTAAGGCAGAATTTATTTGAATGGGTGTAAATTGACAGACATGGATACTCAGTGAGACCTTGGTGCCCTCGTGCATAACTTCTGAAAGTCAGTGCGCAGGTACAACAGGCAGTAAAGAAGGCAAATGCTATTCATACCAAGTGATTTGAGAATAGTAATAGGACTGCAGTTGTATTAGTGAGGCCATACCTAATATATTGTGTGCTGTTCTGGTGTCCTTATCTGAAGAAGGATGTCCTTGCTATAGAAGGAGTGCAACAAAGGTTCACCAGACTGATTCCTGGGATGGCAGGTCTGTCATATGAGGAGAGAGTATATCAGTTAGGATTATATTCTTTGGAATTTAGAAGTGTGAGAAAGGATGTTCTCAAATCCTACAAGGATTATATAGGTTTGATTCAGAAAGAATATTCCTGATGATGGGAGAGTCCAGAACTAAGGGTCATAGTTTGAGGATAAGGCCTAAGGTTTAGGAAGGAGATGAGGAGAAATTTCTTCACCCGGAGAGTGATGAATATGTGGAATTCACTACCACAGAAAGCAGTTGAGGCCAAAATGTGTGATTTCAAGAAGAAATCAAATCTAGCTGCTGGGGCTAAAGGGATCAAGGGATTTAGGGGGAAGGCAGGATCAGGATATTGAATTTGCTGGTCAGCCATGATCAAAATAATTGGCAGAGGAGGCCTGAAGAGCCGAATGGCCTATTCTTGCTTCCAATTTCCATGATTCCTCAGACAGCCATACCCCACATTCTCTGGATAGCCACCACCCATGCTCAGTGCAAGAGCTCAGCCTCCTCTCCCCTTGTGTAACAAAGTTTCCCATACAAGAGACACAGCTGCTACTCCCTCCATGTTCCCCTTTGCTTGCTGCATGATACCTTTAACTGGTCATGAATCTGAAATACCATGAATTTCTTTTTTGCTGCTGAAATAATGACAAGGGTACACTTTAATGCGGTAACCATGTATCTTAATGAGTATGCATGATATGCTAATACATTAAAAATAGCTCTTCATTGCTTGTCACTGCGAACAAAAACACTCTAATTCAACTTAATTCCCAACTTTCATCCCGCTTTCAGGAAATTTACATTTCAGGTCTTGCACACTTAAGTGTCCTTCCCTCAATTCCCACTTCCGGGTGTCTCAGTAGATCCCATGCATAGCCCAAGTAAAGATTGATGGTGAATTGCTCCATACTTTCTCCCATGCTTCAGTGGATGGTGTAAGATGAAAGCTGCAGGCATTGCTATGTATCTACCTGAAAATGTTGACATCGTTTTTGCTTTCATCTGCACTCATTGCATTCAATGACAATTTGACACGAATTGCTCTAATTTGAAATGAATATGATTTCAATTCGATAGCACATACATAAGAACATAAGAAATAGGAGCAGGAGTAGGCCATCTAGCCCTTCGAGCCTGCCCCGCCATTCAATAAGATCATGGCTGATCTGTCGTGGCTCAGTTCCACATTCCCGCCCTCTCCCCATAACCCTTAATCCCCTCTCTTATCAAAAACCCATCAACCCGCGTCTTAAAAATACTTAGCGAGGTAGCCTCCACCACTTCAACGGGCAGAGAATTCCAGAGATTCACCACCCTTTGAGTGAAGAAGTTCCTCCTCAACTCCGTTCTAAACCGCCCCCCCCTTTATCTTGAGGCTGTGCCCCCTAGTCCTACTGTCCTTTCTGAGCGGGAAGAGTCTCTCCACCTCTATCCTATCCATCCCATTCATCATCTTATACGTCTCAATGAGATCTCCCCTCATTCTTCTAAACTCTAACGAGTACAAGCCTAGTTTATTCAGCCTCTCCTCATAGCTCAACCCCCTCAACTCCGGAATCAGCCTAGTAAACCTCCTCTGCACTCCCTCCAAGACCAAAATATCCTTGCGTAAGTACGGCGCCCAAAACTGCACACAGTACTCCAGCTGCGGCCTCACCAATGCCCTATACAGCCGCAGCAACACCTCCCTACTTTTATATTCAATCCCCCTCGCGATGAAGGCCAGCATCCCATTCGCCTTCCTGACCACCTGCTGCACCTGCAAGCTGAGTTTTTGCGACTCATGCACAAGGACCCCAAGGTCCCTCTGCACCGTCGCCTGCTGCAGTTTTTCGCCACGTAAGTAATAGTCCTTCCTACCATTATTCCTACCAAAGTGGACCACCTCGCACTTGCCAACATTAAATTCCATTTGCCATTTCCTGGCCCATTCGCCCAGCCTATCTAGCTCCTTCTGTAGACTCTCCACACCCTCCGCGCAATTTGCCGTTCCACCAATTTTGGTGTCATCAGCAAATTTCGACACCCTACACTCGGTTCCCTCCTCCAGATCATCTATATAAATGGTAAATAGCTGAGGCCCCAGCACCGATCCCTGGGGCACTCCACTAGTCACCATAACATACAAAACTCTCCCAACCCACTCAAAGCTATTCCCACACATGAAATCTATTCCCTCACTCTCAAACCAATCACAGTGCACTCAAAGCACCCGCTCTTGCCTCAGTATCAGAGACCCAAGTTCAATTCCACCCTCTGGTGAATGTGTAGAGTTTGAATGTTCTCCTCATGTCAGCATGGTTTCCTCCATGTGTCCTGCTTTCCTCCCACATTTCACAGGTGTGTAGGTTAGATGGATTAACCATACTAAATTGCCTCTTAGTGTCCAAGGATGTGTAGTTTAGGTGGATTAGCATGGTAAATGCAGGGCTTATGTGGATAAGACGGGGTGTGGGGAGAGGGTGCGGGTAGCGGGATACGTAGGAAACACTTTCGAAGAGTCAATACAGACCAAAAGGGCTGAATAACCTCCTACTGTGCTGTGGGGATTCTTTAACTCAAAGCAGCCCCGGGGTGTTCAAGCGATCCAGGCGATCTTTGTGCATTCGTGGGGATCCAGGCATGCTCGCAGTGATCCCAGGGATCTCAATGATATCCCATCACATTCAAAGCCAATTCGGTGCATTCAAAGATATCCCAGCACACTCAATCCTATCCCACTTGTTCAAAGCTATTAAGCTGTATTCCAAGCTAACCCAACATGCTCAAAACCATCCCCTATCTCTCAAACCTATCCGATGCACTCAAAGCTATTTCAACATGCTCAAAGCTATGCCCACATGCTCAAATATATCTCCAGTGCGCCCAAAGCTTTCGGGCATGCTCAAAGTTATCCCCAGGAGCTCTATCCATTCTGGTGTGCGATTCTCCGCAATCAATTCTCCCCCTCCTCTAGCCACTCTCTCCCCTCCCTCTGGCTGCCCTCTCCCCCTCCCCCCAGCCAATGTCTCCCCTTCCTCCAGCCACTCTCTCTCGCCCCTCCCTCCAGCCGCTCTCTCCCCCCTCCCTCCGGCTCCCCGATTCCCGTCCCGTCCCGTCCCGTCCCTCTGGCCACTCTCTCGCCCCCTCCTGCCAGCCACTCGCCGTCCCACACCCCCTGCCCCCTTGCACCACCAGCCATTATTCCCCCCACTCTTGATCCACTCTCTCTCCAGCCAAGTAAATCAAAAAATCGTTTCAGATAATCAGGAGGACTGACAACTGACAACCCAGTTCAGAGGGAAGATCAAAACCTGAAACATTTTCTCTCTCCACAGGTGCTGGCGGGCCTGCAATGTATTCCCAGAAATTTTTGTTTTTATTTCAATACAGTTCTGTTTCACGCGCTGTGCTAAATGTTTATTTTTACAGAGAGGGGCACAGGTCTTTTTTTAATATTGGCCAAATTGCTTCCATAGTTTTTAACAGAATAACATAATTGTGAGCCAGTTGTTTAGTCCATATACAGAGCTCCTTTAAGTACTAGTCACGGTTTACTGCAGTCTGTAGAAACTTAATGAGCTGTAGCATAAGCATTTCATTTTGCGGAGATCTGAATGCACTCAGTTCTTCTTCAGCTGTTTTTGAAAATGTTAATGTGTCATAAACATTCATCAGCGTTAAAAAGGCATTAAAATGTGGGATACAGTTTTTCACAGATAAAAATGAGGTGAAATTAAAGTATCTGTTGTGTCTTGAATTCACATTAGTGATGTGCAGTGGTGCTGTAAATTGATTTTTATTAGAAAATGAAGACCAGATGGGACTTTTCACCATTAAGTTTTTAGTTTGGAATTTTTTTTTGCAAGCATGCTTTTGTAAAAATGTGATAAATTTGTGTCTGTTCAGTTTGTTTGCTCATTAGACCAAAATGACGAAGGATTCCCTGAAATCTGGATAAATTAGTCAGGCTGAGTTGGAGAACTTGTTTGCTAGGCTTGTGTAAAAGCCTCCATAATGGATAATATTTCTGCTCTAGCGTGTCTGTGTATTCTTAAGGCAATGGACTACTTCAACTCTCATATTGACTAATTTCAGCTCAGTTTTCCTTGACTCGTTTCTAATGTTTGGCACCTTAAATTATCAAATTTCTAAATGTATGATTGCTAGAGTTTGCTTTTTGTTTGGTATAGACTGCAACTCAAAAAGCAACATTTTTATAGGCTTTTACTTTGCTGGAAGGAACATTCACAATTCTTGATTTAAAAATAAATAATTTATTTCAATAATTTTGTAAATACAGTAGGACGTTCAGACATTGGAGAAAAAGTTGCAGACCTGTTGCCACTCTTGGAATATTTGTCCCCTGCATCAAACTTTGTGGGTTCAGACCCCATTCCGGAAACTTGAGCATATAATGTAGGCTGACACTGCTGTGCAGTACTGAGGGAGTGTTGCCTTTTCATGTACTGTCTGAAGGAAGGCAGTGAAGGTATCCTGACCAATATATACCCCTCAACCAACATTACTGAAGCAGATTACCTGGCTAGTTATCTCATTGTAGTTTGTGGGATCTTGCGCACTTAATATTGACTATACAGTTTTCCAATACAAGCAGCGAGTCCCTGCAAAAGTTTTTAATTAGCAGTGAAACATCTTGGGCATTCTGTAAAAAGTATGAAGGCAAGTTATTTAACTGAAACCAAACCCAGCCAATATAATGACCTAACTATGTTAGGGCTTGTGGGTTCCAACAGAAAAAGAAAAGACTTGGTTTGCACACACAGATTCAATGTAACATACAACTGGTTTATTGAAAGGGATGTTGAACGGAATTTTCTCTAAGTGTAGAATGGGTGAGAAAACAGTATGCCAGGGAAGTTAGCTGCAGACAATAAGTGCTGGCCTGCCAAAGATGCCCATATCTCACAGTTGAATTTTTAAAAATCGAAAGGAGCACACTGGACCGATCGACCAGCATGGTGAGCCAGTAAGATCACATCTGTTCTCTCCTCTACACAGAATACAAAACTGAAAGTAAATCAACAACTTTATGACATCGTTATCAAATCATGTGACAAGCTCTTCAACCTTTTTAAATATGTAACAGACATTTGAATATTCTAATATTCAGAACCTTTTGTTTTCATGGTCTCATGGATTAAAACAAAATCAAAATGCTGTATAATTGTGGCAATAATAGTATAGTGGTTATCTTGTTATGCAATCCAACTTGTTGTTCTGTGGAGCAGAAACTGGGAACTCCAAGTCCCACAGGCTTCGGGAGTTTTGCGCATGCGTAGGCTGGTGTTGTGCCTGCCATACAGTCCGCTTTAATCTTTATACAGTGGACAAATAACTGCAAGTAGATGTCTTGTTAGTACAACCAATATCTATTTAAGACACACAATCGATAATCATCCACCCAACCAACAATAAATTATCTTTACAGAAAATACTCAAATTCAAATCCAATACAAGACCTTGACTTAACTTTGTGTGACTAACAAGTACTCAAGCAGATATTGGCCTTTATATGTGCGCTGGTCTCGGTCATCCACTGGTCTGGTCCTTTGGTCTGGCCTGGCACTTTGGCTCTGGTCTTCCTCCCTTTTCGGGTATGGTGGCTCTCCTCATGCTGGTCGTCGCTGGCAATGGTCACTGGTGTTGTAGCTCGTCCGTGGAGTCAGAGAGAAAGAGAGAGAGATTCTTGGTTGTGCAGCACCCTTTATACCCTGTTGGGTTTCGCGCTCCTTTTGGCCATTGCCAATCAATCGATCAGGACTTGATCACCCTGATCGATAAAATCCAGTTGGGTGCTGCCATACCAATCCCCAACGGCCATGTCTGCAGGTGCTGGGGGCACATAGGGTTCACACCTCCCTCCCAAATAAGGTGTAAATGCGCCCTTAAGTCTGGTAAAAAACCCAGTTTGACCAGAAAGTCTGTTTTGTTCTGGAGATGACCCATATCCTATGTATTCACTCGTCTGGGTTGCAGCCTGTTTATCTGCATCTTTTAGGCTGCGGCCTGTTGTTTTAGTTCTTGCCCAATTGTCCCAGAGTGCTTTATAAATCGCCATTTTAGATGGCCTGTTTGTACATTCATGGCCACAGTGGTTATCTTACTGCTCTTGTAACTCAGGAGCCTGGACTAAATTTCTGAAGATATATGTTCATATCCCATCAGAGAAGCTTGGGAAATCAGTAACAGAGACTATGAAACTCCTGGATTGTCAGAAAAAGACATCTGGTTTACTAATGTCTTTCAGGGAGGGAAATCTGCTGTCCTTGATCATGTTAGCCTTTTTGCAAGACTCCAGATCTACAGCACTGTGTTGACTCTTCCCTGCCCTCTGAATGGCCTAGCAAATCACTCAGTTGCACATGAATGGGCAATGAAAGCTAACTTTGCCAGTTTCAATTTTTTCCAGAAAGATGAGAGATCTTTAAAGCTCATCTCTATTTCCTCAGACTTATACTTAATACAAATACACATAATCTTGTTTGGACAAGAATCAAGTGGTGTATATGTGAATTTAAAGAAAGCAAACAAATTAAGTGGTAACATTCATCACATGCACATATGTATAAATTATAAACATGTAAAAACAAAAAGGTCATTAAATTCCTATTGAAGAGGGATGTTTTTGAGTTTTTACAAGTGTGATCTCACATCTGCACAATTGTCATGCGGTCTCTTTACAATGGCCTCTGCATGTGCCTCACTGAAATCCTGGCACTTGTCATCTCTTCACCATCATCACAAGAGACATCTTGGTTTTCCACATCTCCCCCAGCTAAAGCATCCTCCCTTTGGAGGACAAAGTTGTGCAGGGCATAGCATGCAACAATGAAGTGGGACGCTCTCTGGATGAGTATTGAAAAGCCCGCTTTAGCAGTCAAAACAGATGCACGTCATAGTTAGGAATCTCATTGTTCTGTCATTGAGTTGTGGAGACATGTGCACCATTGCTGCTCTCTTCAGCAGCATTCTGCAGATGGCCAAGTGGCATCACGAGCCAGGTCTTCTGTGGATATCCCTTGTCCCCAGTGAGCCAGACCTGTAATCACCAAGGTCTTTTAAAAACCTGTGGCACCTGGAAATTCAGAACTTGGGTGTTGTGAGAACTGCCTGGGAACAGAGCACAAAATGCATGATTTCTGTGATTTCATATCAGCTGCACTTTCAAAGACTGGAAATCTTCCCTATTGATAAATCTGACTGGCTTTTGCCAGGAAGCTCTCAAGGCCATATGTGTGCAGTCAGTAGTCCCTTGCACTTGTGCGAAACCAGAGATTGCTGCAAAACAGAACACTCTTGCAGCCTAGCTTTCCTGAACAAGACATTCGTTACCTCCAGTTTGCATTTGTGCATCTTTGAGGGATGCTGCACAGGTCCCCAGTGGAGTGTGGAAGGAGTTACGAGCAAAGAGGTTTAAGGCTATGGTGGCCATTAATATCACTGGCATGGGAATGCCTCCTAATCTTTGCAGCCACGGGCCCTCGTGGGAAAGGTGGTAGATGTGAGCAACCATAAGGGACATTCTAAGGCACCTTCGGCATTGTCTTTTGTTCAGTTGTAGATAGGTGCACTGCCTGTGCAATAACAGGGGACATGCCATTGCACTGGCCCCTGGTTGCCAGTATCCTGATTTCTTTGGGGCCCTGTTGGTCAGGTCATTACACATCCTGGCTCTGTGCTAACTTGCGATGGGTCTCCTCTTCTACTACTCGATGGAATCAGTAGAACATCAAGGGTTCCTGGAGCCTGCATCGTCTAGGCCTGAGTACATCTTGGAACAAAGTGCAGAAATCTAATGAGCATATTCTTTGCAGATTTGATCCATCTCAGAGCCACAAAGCCAGTGCTAAGTCCTGTGTCTAGGATCCATGTAGGCATGGCATCCTCATCCCACTGTTTCCAGGAGAAGGTTTTCCATGTTCTGCACATGGAGACATTGCTCTTTGACGGGGATGATGAAAGCCACGTGTAAGAATCCTCCCTCAGACATGATTCAACTTCCTTCCACTACCCTCAAATTCTATAGAAAAGCTATTACCTTGGCAGCATAGGCAAATTTACCATCGGAGCCCTTGTCAGCTATAATTATTTATCCAAGTAGTTGGAGGTTTAGATTTGGTTGGCTATCATCTAACAGCCGTGCCCCTTGGAGGATTGATCTCTCTCTCTCTCTCTTCATCACTGTTTCTGACAGCAGTCGATGGCAAATTGCACAGAATGAACAGCTGCTCCAGTCTGCGCTGGGATCTTGATGTTATTAGATTTCTGACTCAGAAATAAACCTGCTGCCATGTAGGCTTCACCATAGAGAGGAGAATACAACTTAATGTGGTTGCACCCAGTTGTCTCATGATTATTAGGATTTTCTTTGGTCAAGTGTGCTGACCTTGAATTCCACCCACCTGAGAAGACCGTCCCACTTGAGGACTTGCATATAGAGCAACTGTGTTTTCAAGGAGATATTTAAAAATGATGCACATCACATTTCAAACTTGCTCCCACCTTCTACATTCCCTTGTCACCCACTAACCTCCCCCTCCCCCTTTATCTTGACCCACCCAATAAAATCATTCTTCTCCCCCCGTCATCCATGAAGCTAGCCTTGAACCTACAGCTGTTGCCCTCCATATGCCCACTCTGATCATTCCCATTATCGAAGCCACCTGTGTTGTCTGTCTTCCTGATGCCCCCTCATGAAATCTTGGACCTACCATCCGACCACATTCAATGTTTTAAAGTGACAGTAATGGATAGGTTTTGGTGGGGGGCTGGTGGTGGTTGAAGCCACGTGGAGAATACTGCATTGATGAAAGGGAAATCATGCCTGACAAATCTACCAAAATTCTTTAAGGATGCAGCTAGAGCTGAGAGTGAATGTGGTTGATTTAGACTTTCAGAAGGGTTTCAACAATAACGGATTACGATGTAAAGTTAAAGTGTCTTGAGCTGGATAAAAAGCTGGTTCGTAGACAGCAAGCAGAGTTGGAATAAATGGGTATTTTTCCAATTGGCAGGCAGTGACTAGTGCGGTACTGCAGGGATCTGTGCTAGGCCCTCAACTGTTCACGTTATATATTAATAATCTGGACAAGGAAACTGAATGTATTATCTCCAGATTTGCAGATGATACAAAGCTGGGTGGGAGGGTGAGCTGTGAGGACGATGCAGAGATGCTTCAGCATGATTTGGACAGGCTAATCATGTCAGTACTTCAGTAATAAAATAAATTATTATTTGAATGGATGTAAATTGAGAGAGATGGATACTCAGCAAAATCTTGGTGTCCTCGTACATCAGCCATTGAAACTGAGTACAGAGGTAGAGCAGGCAGTAAAGAAAGCAATTGTTATGTTGGCCTTCATAGCTCGAGGATTTGAGTTTTTGATTAGGGATGTTTTACTCAACTGTTCAGGGCATTGGTGAGGTCACATGTGGAATATTGTGTCCGGTTTAGGTGTCCTTATCTGAGGAAGGAGGTTCTTGCAACAGAGGGAGTGCAGCAAAGGTTTGTCAGTTGATTCCTGGGATGGCAGGTCTGTCATATGAGGAGAGACCAAGTCACGTAAGATTATATTCATTGGCATTTAAAAGAGCGATAGGGAATCTCATAAAAACTTATAAAATTTTAACAGGGTTAGACAAGGTAGATTCAGAAAGAACGTTCCTGATGATTGGGGAGTACAGAACTAGGGGTCTGAGCTTGAGGATAAAGTGTAAACCTTTTAGGACTGAGATGAGGAAAAATTTCTTCACCTAGGGAGCGAAAGTACGGAATTCACTACCACAGAAGGTAGTTGAAGTCAAAATGTGTGATTTCAAGAAGGAATTAGATAAAGCTCTTGGGGCTAAAGTGGTCAAGGAATATGATTGGGAGTGGGGGGTTGGCGGCAGGCCAGGGTATTGATTTTGATAATCAGCCATAATCAATGAATGGTGGAGCAAGTTCAAAAGGCCAAATGGCCTAATCTTGCTTTTTTTTATGTATGTTTCTATGTAATAGTTGTAGTAATTCGTCAAGACTAATGAGAGGATCTTCATGGGTGACGACGAGAAGAGGAATCGTTTTATTGGGTGTTTCAAGGGTTGCAGTGGAGGTTGGTAGATGATGAGAGGTTGAAAGGTTTAAAATGTAATATACGCTATTTTTTAAATGCCACCTTGAAAATAAATGCACTCCACCTAGGTTACAAACGTAAATGTGAGCTTTCAAATTCTAATTTGGATGAGGATCTTAATTCAGATGAGCTGGCTTTTTAATGAGCGTATATGACATGCTAATACATGCATATAGCTTCCAGAACTTGTTCATTGGGAAGCTCGACCTGCATTTAAAGTCCAGAGAATATAATTGCAAAGGTTAATTCCTCTGTTTGGAAACATATGTTTAGCTCACGCCACATTAAGTTCCCTCCGCTCGCCAAGCTTCCTGCTGCTGGTGGATTCTCCAAAGATTCCACCTATTGCTGTTAGCACCTCCTGTATCTCCTGTATCTGCTCTCTGATTACAGGTTGTGATCTCCTGTATCTGCTCTCTGATTGCAGGTTGTGAATTCCTGTATCTGCTCTCTGATTACAGGTTGTGATCTCCGGTATCTGCTCTCTGATTACAGGTTGTGATCTCCTGCTCTCTGATTGCAGGTTGTGACCTCCTGTATCTGGTCTCTGATTGCAGGTTGTGAATTCCTGTATCTGCTCTCTGATTACAGGTTATGATCTCCGGTATCTGCTCTCTGATTACAGGTTGTGACCTCCTGTATCTGCTCTCTGATTACAGGTTGTGACCTCCTGTATCTGCTCTCTGATTACAGATTGTGACCTCCTGTATCTGCTCTCTGATTACAGGTTGTGATCTCCTGTATCTGCTCTCTGATTGCAGGTTGTGCAGAGGTTGAATCATAAATCATGGCTGAGGAACCAACTATACCCCTGATGTTTGGTTGATTTGAATGAAAGAATCATTTGTATCCCTGCGAGAAATGCAAATTATTTTCTCATAGTGTGCACAAATGAAGTAATAGCAGCACCTAATTGGATTGTTCCCATTTGATGGTTCATAGGTATAGGAACAGCTTCATGCAGACAGCCAGGTGAATTTACAGAGTCGTAAAACTGCAGTTGCCTTTAATGAAGTTGGTTACTGCTGAATGAATGAAACAGGACTTCTCTGCAGCAGTGGATGCAAAATGCTTGACTCTTCTGACCAATTTTGATTACATCTGAGGCATAAAACTTAACCTGTATGAGTTCCTTCTGGTTGGGCTTCTAACAAGGTTTAATATTCTCTTTAATTTTAACACAATTTGTAATGGGAAGGCTAGACAAAAAGGCCGTTATGACTTTGTCAGTCCTTTCCTAATTATCCTTCCAGTAGATTGCTATCTAATTAAAAATACAGACCAGGATTTTCCAGCCCATCTGCAGCGGGTTTTCCAGCAATAGAGGTGGCTCTCCATTGGCCACCAACAGAACCTTTTGGTCCTGCCAAAATCAATGGCCATTTGCATTACTCATTGGCTGCACCACCAAGGAATCTGCCACAGCAGATTGCCTTCAGCAGGACCAGAAGATTCCACCAGTGGGAAGGGCTGGAAAATCCCAGTCACAGCCTTCAGCTGCCATTCCTCAAATAATGGGCGGAATTCTCTAATCTTGTTTGCACTGCCCTCCTGCCAGCAAGAATGGAGAATTTGGCACTCAGCCAAAACTCCATTCACTGCAGCGGTACTGGAGAATCCCAGATGTGGCCGAGGTCAGGGGTTTCTGGTGAATATTTCTGCTCAACGTAGGGTGCTATTCTATACTGCCAGGTGGAATTCTACTGCACTTTTCAGAGTTTGGGGTATGAATTTTGTAGTTGTTTGCTCATATATTAAAAAGTGATTTTAAAAAATGCTTATATGTAAATTGGCAAGTCTAAGCATGATGGATTATTAATTTCCCATTCAAAATCAAGCAATATCAACACAGTTTTCCATTTAGTTAGTTTGTGGAGTTCAGATTGCATCCACACATGTGACCTCTCTCATTGCTGGAAATCCTCACCCGAGAGGACCACAGAAGATGTTTGAAAACAATGGCATTCACCGGTATAATGAGTATTAAGCACAAAGCACAAGTGCCTTTTAAAAGGACTATTCCTTAATCCCATGATGGAGTCATTTGCCTTACCAGACGATGAGAGTGGTGAGGGATTGGAATGCCCTGCCTGCTGCAGTTGTAAATGCGCCTAGTTTGGGGGCGTTTAAGAGATCCGTGGATAGGTTTATGGATGGAAAGGGATTGGTTTAGGTTAGAGGGTCATTGCTTTTTAATTGGTCGGCGCAACATCGTGGGCTGAAGGGCCTGTTCTGCGCTGTAATGTTCTATGTTCTATGATGATTGAAAATACATTGAGCAATGAAGCCTATTTCAATAAAATATACTTCTTTAAATTGGCATTTTTTTAAATTACAGGTTCGATCTGGTGAGACTGCTGCCAATATTGCTCGAGAACTTGCAGAACAGACAAAAAGTATGATTCATGCTGGTGATATATTGTTCTCTGTAAAGCTCATGGAACAGCTGGTGGATTTGTTAAATGTGCAACTTCGGAACCTCACACCAGGTGGAAAAGACAGTGCAGCTCGCAGCCTGAACAAGGTAGGAAATCTAGACCGTTGCTTGGTTTTGCTCACTTCTCCTTCCTTCCCTTTTTTTCTGTGATTCACACGAAATTACAGCAGGATATTGATCGGTTGAAGACTTGGGTGAAGAGATAGCAAATGGAGTTTACTCCAGACATATGTGAGGTAAATGCATTTTGGAAGGCCCAATAAAGATAGGAAGTGTACAGTAAATGATAGAACCTTAAGAGTATTGATAGACGATGGATCTGGGTGCATGGGTACAAGGTCACTGAAAGTGACAATGCAGGCAGAGAAAGTAGTCAAGAAGGCATACGACATGCTTGCCTTCATCGGCTGGGGCATTGAGTTTAAAAATTGGCAAGTCATGTTGAAGTTTTGTAGAACCTTTGTTCGGCCACACTTGGAATATAGTGTTCAGTTCTGATTGCCGCACTACCAGAAGGATGTGGAGGCTCTAGGTTTCCTCTGAGTGCTCCAGTTTCCACCCACAGAAACGATTTACCAGGATATTGCCTGATATGGAGGTTAATAGCTATGAAGAGAGGTTCGTTTGTTCTCACTGAAATGATGGAGGTTGAAGGGGGCCCAATTAGAAGTCTACAAGATTATGAAGAGCATGGACAGAGTGGATAGTCAGAAGCTTTTTCCCAGGGTAGAAGAGTCAATTACTAGAGAGCACAGGGTTAAGGTTGGAGGGGCAAGGTTTAAAGGAGATGTACACAGAGGGTGGTGGGTGCCTGGAACTCATTGCTAGGGGAGGCAGTGGAAGCAGATACGGTAGTGACATTTAAAAGGCGCCTTGACAAATACATGAATAGGATGGGAATAGAGGGATATGGTTCCCAGAAGGGTAGGGGGTTTTACTTCAGTTGGGCAACGTGGTTGGTGCAGACTAGGAGGGCCGAAGGGCCTATCCTGTGCTGTAATTTTCTTTGTTCTAAATTGGATGAGGCCATCTGGAAAGACCTAGAGAAAGGAATCTTTATGATCAGGATGCATGGTCACATCAGTTTCCATAGTTTAAGTGTCATTCTATGGGATAGCTGCCAAACCTTTCCAAAATTTGTTTGAACAATTCCCGCAGAGTTGCTTGAGAGAATAGGGGCTGAATTTTCATCCTCAAAGCGGTAGTGGGAGTCAGCAATATTTTCCCACAAGGGTGGGTTTTTATTGTGGGGGTGTTGGTGGATACGAGCTGCAGTCAGGCCAGCCAGCTGGAAAAAATATTTGGATGTACGACAGGGTCCGCTGGGTGCTAGGACAGGCTGTTTAAAATATCCTCCTCAGTTTTGTGGGACTTTGTCACTGTAATAATACAAATAGGAAGGCCCTCCGGCCTGGACTCTTCAAACTTCTTCTCCATCCACAAACTCCCTGTGCTCAATCCATGCCATATTATGCCCTCTATTCATTCCCTCTGGCTGCTTCTGATCTACCCCCCGCCTCCCCCCCAACCCACGTCAGGACATGCCACCACCCCCACCTCTATGGACCCACTTGCTCCCTGCCAAAATGCAGCACCTCCAATTCCACTTACTATGTCCTAAATAGAAGTAATGAGCCCCATATCACAGGAAGATTTCTTTTCAAAAGGCTTTTAAGAAAAGTCATTTGTTGATAACTTTCCATTTTCTCAGATAAATTCCTTTTAGCACAGGCCAATTAAAATGTCAAATCAACCAGACTCTTGAAAGTGCCAGTAGCTGAAACTGTAAACACTAAACCACTTTATCTTATTTAAATAAACGTTGTACAATTGACTGCATTGATCAGAGCCAGACCTGACCTGTCAATCAAGCAAATTTTCTCTGGGGGTCAGATGTTTTAGCACTCTAATGGATACCAAGCTATGTAAGGTATTCTTGGCTTAAAGTCCTGAAATCTATTAGCCTGTGGATATACCTCAGCCCTTGGAAACGCATTGTATGATTGATAGCTCTGGCTCTCTGATCAACTGTACAGTGTTTATTTACCCCATGGAAAGAGATTTCTAATGCTTCTATTTTCTATTGTTGATAGTTCAAAGCATCTGATTGACACTTTTCAGTAAGTGCAAAAATATCATGAATAATTGTTTTTAAAGGCATTTTGCACATCTTGCTGTGACTACAGGCTTTATTGATTCTCTGCAGTATATAGTGGATGAATACCATATAGGTTTGAGCTGCGTTACTTAGTATGAGGGACCATAGGGTTTTTTGGGAGCATTCTGTAGCATGGGATGCAGTGGGCACAGTGGCACAGTGGTTAGCATTGCTACCTCTCAGCGGAGGGACCTGAATTCAATTCTGGCCTTGGATGACTGTCATTGTGGAGATTGCACATTCTCCCTGTGTCTGCATGGGTTTTCTCTGAGTGCTCCAGTTTCCACCCACAGTCTCAAGATGTTTAGGTTAGGGGGATTAGCAGGGTAAATACATGGGGTCACAGGGATAGGGCCTGGAGAAGAGAGTCGGTGCAGACTCGATGGGTGAAATGATTACCTTCTGCACTGTAGGGACCCTATTATTCTATTATTCTGTGAGGTTTCTCTGGCCGGTATACCTTGGCAGGTGGCATAGGAGGGCTGTGGAGATTGTTTGGGGAGGCAAACCTATTAGAGCATGTGAGCAAGGGAGTTGTTTTGGGGAGATATCTTGGAATGAGCAGCATAAGGGACCATTGGGGTTACTGGAGAGGCATACCTTGGCTTGGTGATATGAGGGGCCAGAGGAATTGTTTTGGGGGGGTCTATGTTAGTATGGCAAGGTGGGGGGGAAGCATGAGGAGAACCTTTTAAAAATACTTCCTCTTGCAGTCTATGGTCAACAACATCTCAGGCAGTTCTTTTCACCTGAACCAACCCGTATTCTTAACAGACACTCCTGAAATTTGCAAATGGGGTTGTCATACCAAAATTGGGTCGTGGATGTTATTTTTACAGGTCGAGGGATTCTCCCCTGCACCACAAAATCCAGCCTACTTTTTCTGAAAAAAGTATTTAACTGAAAATAATTTATTTTTATATGCAGGTTGCTTCTTTCTTATATAAACCATCGCACTTCCCTTTTGGAGGACCCTTATACAGCAGGGGTATATTTGAATTGGGCTTTAATCTCTCTGATTTTGGATAGCTACTGGAGATTTAATTTCCTGTGACAGCTACTGCCTAAAGCTTTCGTGTAAGAATCCTTTGTGTGTTCCTAAATGAGCTAACAATTGCTTAAAAATAGCATTGAAAGGAATTTGCCACAAACTTAGTTTAATAGTACAGCGTCAAAGGAATTTGAACTTTGGGAGCTCAACAGTTTTGATTTTCAATCAGTTCAAATTAATATATAATTTTTACAAAAGTACAATGAATATCAAAGTGTGGCACCTGGGACACATCCCTTAGGTTGGAAGCAATTTGTGTAACCGCAAGAAGTAGACAGTAGGGTTTAGTTCAAAGAGCAGGAGAGTCCTGATGCAACACTGCTGAGTGCAGACTTCCTATTATTCCAGATTTGATTACACAATTTTATCATGGATTTACAATGGAGCCAACTTGAGCATTGTAAGCATGAGTGTTGCCACATTTCCCATTGTTCCAAACTAAGTTAAGAAAAAAACATCTGTGGCACATTGATTAACACCGTGCCTTACAACACCAGGGACCCAGGTTCAGTTCCAGTCTGTGCAGAGTTAGCTCATTCTCCCCATGGCTACATGGGTTTCCTCCAGGTGCTCTGGTTTTCTCCCACACTCCAAAGGCACGGGTTAGGTGGATTGGCCATGCTAGTGTCTCTTAGTGTCAGGGGGACTAGCAGGGTAAATACATGGGGTTATGGGGATAGGGTCCAGGGGGATTGTTGTCAGTACAGGCTCAATGGGCCAAATGGCTTCTTTTTGCCCTATAATTTTAAAAGCCCCTTTTCCAGTTCTCGGAGTCTGGATAGTCTAAATGTAAGATACCTCAGTGACAGAAAATCATGGGCTAGAATTTTATTTGCAGGGTGCTGCTAAGTATAGTCTTGTCATACCAACAGTGTTTAGTTTTGTGAAAATCAAGTAGGATGTTGAATTCTGCACTCGGTAACAATAGAATAATAAAACAGTTTTGTGCTATGATGGGGTGATAAAGAATGCATTTCTAAGCATCAGGCTTGGAAAACCAACCAACATGATGAATTCCTTGTGGGCAATGTGCAGGTTACTGCCCAAAAACATAGGCTTCCCTGTGCCAAAGGAAATCAATTGCAAAATGTCAAATGTTCTTAAAGCAAAATTTAGCAGGGGCAAAAACTTGATGGAGAAAGCTAGCACGAGGGGGCATGGCTTTAAATTAAGGGGGGGTAGTTATAGGACGGATGTCAGGGGTAGGCTGTTTACCCAGATGGTGGTGAGGGATTGGAATGCCCTGCCTGCTGCGGTTGTAAATGCGCCTAGTTTGGGGGCGTTTAAGAGATCCGTGGATAGATTTATGGACGAAAAGGGATTGGTTTAGGTTAGTGGGTCATTGTTTTTTAACTGGTCGGTGCAACATCGTGGGCCGAAGGGCCTGTTCTGCGCTGTAGTGTTCTATGTTCTATGTTCTATTTTGCATCCACATGGATTTAAAAAGAAATTTTGTGTTTCTTTGCAGTCTTTCATTAAATTCTTGGTGACTTGTTTAGCTGTTCCATTTTAAATAGTGTGGTTAAGTGATGGGCGACTTGCAGCACTGCATTGGATGCTTCCTCAAAACACTATTTGACATGATATAGTAACTTGTATATCCAATTTACAACACTGAATGACATTGATTTTCAATGATCAGATACTACAAATTGCCCATAAAGTCGGCATATCTATTTATAAAACCTTAAGTGCATGTGGAAATACACTCCATTTCTGTACAATCAACAGCATGCTTAATGGTAGATACTCAAAAGCTTGAAGACAAAAAGGCAATAAAATTATTTAGTGGCATTGGTGTGGTTAAGTCAGAGCTACAGAATTCAGTTAAACACAGTTGACACATGTATAATGAGCAAGACAGACTTTTTAAATAAAGATATCGATATTAACCCACCCACTGACAGAAATGAAGTGGTCATTAAAGTCAGTCAAAAGGGAAAGTATTACTGGCCCAACCTTATTGAATTTTCAGAGGATGTAACAAAGAAACCTGTCAGTGGGAATTTAGTAGATCTAATTCATCTGTATTTTCAAAATGATTTTGATAAGGTGCCTACAGTAGACTATTGGATAAGGTTAGAGAGTGTAAAGTCAGGGAAAAGTGGCAAAATGGATTGCTCGCTGGCTTCAAGACAAAAAGCAGAGAGTGGGAGTAAAGGATATTTATTCAGAGTGACAAAGGTGGGAAGTGATATTCTGCAAGGATCAGTGCTGGGACCATGGCTGTTCACAATTTACATTAATGATTTGGAATCAAAACACAATTTCAAAATTTGCGGTTGGCACCAAATCAGGAGGGCTTGTCAATACTGAGGAGGACTGCAAGAAATTAAAGGCTTCCGATAATAGACTTGCAGAATGGGCAAATAATTATCAAATGATATTCAACATAAATAATTGTGAAGTAGTGCATTTGGTAGGAAGAATAGAAAAGTCCAAGAACAATCACTTAGTTATGGTACAAGTTTGCAAGGCCATATAGAAGCAAACCGAGCACTCGGCTTTATTTTCAGAGGGATAGAATTGAAAAATGGGAAAGTTATGGTAAGTCTGTGTAGAACCATGGCTAAATCACACTGAGGGCATTGCTTACAGTTCTAGTTATGTTATAGAAAGACTATGGAAGACTATACAGACTATAAAGACTATACAGAGGCTATGGAACATAGAACATAGAACATTACAGCGCAGTACAGGCCCTTCAGCCCTCGATGTTGCACCGACCAGTGGAACCAATCTAATGACCCTCTAACCTAAACTATTCCGATGTTATCCATATGCCTATCCACTGACCATTTGAACGCCCTTAAAGTTGGCGAGTCCACAACTGCTGCAGGCAGGGCGTTCCACGACCTTACTACCCTCTGAGTAAAGAACCTACCTCTGACATCCGTCCTATAATTACCACCCCTTAATTTAGAGCTATGTCCCCTCGTGTTGGCCATCACCATCTGAGGTAAAAGGCTCTCACTGTCCACCCTATCCAATCCTTTGATCATCTTGTATGCCTCAATCAGGTCACCCCGTAACCTTCTTCTCTCCAATGAAAATAACCTCAAGTCCCTCAGCCTTTCCTCATAAGACCTTCCCACCATACCAGGCAACATCCTGGTAAACCTCCTCTGCACCCTTTCCAATGCCTCCACATCTTTCTTATAATGCAGCGACCAGAACTGTACGCAATACTCCAAGCGCGGCCGCACCAGAGTTTTGTACAGTTGTAACATGACCTCACGGCTCCGAAATTCAATCCCTCTACCAATAAAAGCTAACACACCGTACGCCTTCTTAACAACCTTATCAACCTGGGTGCCAACTTTCAGGCAGCTATGCACATGTACCGTGAGATCTCTCTGCTCGTCAACACTACTAAGAGTCCTTCCATTAGCCCTATATTCTGTACTCCTGTTATTCTTACCAAAGTGAACCACCTCACACTTTTCCGTATTAAACTCCATCTGCCACCTCTCGGCCCAGCTCTGCAGCTTATCTATGTCCCTCTGCAAACTGTAACATCCATCCTCGCTGTCTACAACTCCTCCAACTTTGGTGTCATCAGCAAATTTACTAACCCATCCTTCTATACCCTCAACTAGGTCATTTATAAAAATGACAAACAGCAGTGGCCCCAAAACAGATCCTTGAGGTACACCATTTGTAACTGAACTCCAGATTGAATATTTCCCATCAACCACCACCCTCTGCCTTCTATCAGCTAGCCAATTCCTGATCCAAACTGCTAAATGACCCTCAATCCCATGCATCTGCATTTTCTGCAATAGCCTACCATGGGGAACCTTATCAAATGCTTTGCTAAAATCCATATACACCACGTCAACTGCCTTACCCTTATCTACCTCTTTGGTCACCTTTTCAAAAAACTCGATAAGGTTTGTGAGGCATGACCTACCCTTCACAAAACCATGTTGACTATCCCTAATCAATTTATTTCCCTCGAGATGATTATAAATCCTCTTATAATTCTTTCCAAAACTTTGCCCACAACAGAAGTAAGGCTCACTGGTCTATAATTCCCAGGATGATCTCTACTCCCCTTCTTGAACAAGAGGACAACGTTTGCTATTCTCCAGTCTTCCGGCACTATACCTGAAGCCAATGACGACATGAAGATCAAAGCCAAAGGCTCTGCAATCTCCTCCCTAGCCTCCCAGAGAATCCTAGCGTAAATCCCAGCCAGCCCAGGGGACTTATCTATTTTCATACTCTCAAGAATTGCCAACACCTCCTCCTTATGTACCTCAATCCCGTCTAGTCTACTACCTGGTATCGCAGTATTCTCCTTGACTACACTGACTTTTTCCTGCGTGAATACTGACGAAAAATACTCATTCAGTGCCTCTCCTATCTCTTCAGGCTCCAGGCACAACTTCCCACTGCTGTCTCTGACTGGCCCTAATCTTGCCCTAACCAATCTTTTATTCTTGACATACCTGTAGAAAGCCTTAGGATTTTCCTTGATCCTATCTGCCAAAGTCTTCTCATGTCCTCTTCTAGCTCTTCTTAACTCTCTCTTTAGCTCCTTCCTGGCTAATTTATAACTCTCCAGTCCCTAACTGAGCCTTCACGTTTCATCTTTACATAAACCTCCTTCTTCCTCTTCACCAGAGATTCAACTTCCTCAGTACACCACGTTTCCCTCGCTCGACCACTTCCTCCCTGCCTGACAGGTACATATTTATCAAGGACTCGCAGTAGCTGCTCCTTGAATAAGCTCCACATTTCAGATGTTCCCAGCCCCTGCAATTTCCTACTCCACCCTATGTATCCTAAATCATGCCTAATCGCCTCATAATTACCTTTTCCCCAGCTATAACTTCTGCCCTTCGGTATATGCTTATCCCTTTCCATCACTAAGGTAAACGGAAGCGGATTGTGGTCACTATCACCAAAGTGCTCACCTACCTTCAAGTCTAACACCTGGTCTGGTTCATTACCCAGTACCAAATCCAATGTAGCCTCACCTCTTGTTGGCCTATCTACATACTGTGTCAGGAAACCTTCCTGCACACATTGGACAAAAACTGACCCCTCGAATGTGCTTGAACTATAGCTTTTCCAATTGATATTTGTAAAGTTAAAGTCCCCCATAACAACTACCCTGTTACTTTCACACCTATCCAGGATCATCTTTGCAATCCTTTCCTCTACATCTCTGGAACTTTTTGGAGACCTATAAAAAAACTCCCAACAGTGTGATCTCTCCTTTCCTGTTTCTAATCTCAGCCCATACTACCTCAATAGACAGGTCCACAACAAACGTCCTTTCTGCCACCGTAATACTGTCCTTGACTAACAATGCCACGCCTCCCCCTCTTCTACCACCTTCTCTGCTCTGACTGAAACATCTGAACCCCGGAACCTGCAACAACCATTCCTGTCCCTGCTCTATCCATGTCTCTGAAATGGCCACAACATCGAAGTCCCAGGCACCAATCCAGGCTGCAAGTTCGTCCACCTTATTGTGTATGCTCCTCGCATTAAAGTATACACACTTCAAACCACCCTCCCGCCTGTCAATACACTGCTGTGACCTAGAAACCTTATCCATGACCTCCCTATTCTCATCCTCCTGTACATTAGAGCTACAGTTCAGCTTCCCATCCCCCCTCTGAATCAGTTTAACCCCCCCTGAATAGCATTGGCAAATTTTCCCCCCAAGACATTAGTTCTTTTCTGGTTCAGGTGCAGACCATCTCTCTTGTAGAGGTCCCACCTACCCCAGAATGAGCCCCAATTGTCCAAGTATCTGAACCCACCCCTCCTGCACCATCCCTTTAGCCGTGAGTTCAAATGTTCTCTCTCTATTCTTCTCCATGCTATCCCGTGGCACAGGTAACAAACCAGAGATAACCACTCTGCTTGTTTTAGCCCTAAGCTTCCACCCTAACTCTCTGAATTTCTGTTTTGTATCCCCGTCTCTTTTCCTACCTATGTCATGGGTGCTTACATGAACCACAACTTGGGGCTGGTTCCCCTCCCTCTTAAGGATCTCAAACACTCGATCAGAGATGTCATGGACCCTGGCACCTGGGAGGCAACATACCAACCACGAGTCTCGCTCGTTCCCACAAACTCTCCTATCTATCCCCTTAACTATGGAATCCCCAACCACTAATCCTGTTCTTTTCTTCCCCCTTCCCACCTGGGCATCAAGGACAGGCTCTACCCCTGAGACCTGTACTCTATGGCTTACCCCGGCTGAGTCTTCCTCCCCAGCACCATCCAAAACAGAGTATTTATTTTGGAGAGGAACAGCCTCAGGGGATCACTGCTCTGACTGCTTCTTACCCCTTCTAGCAGTCACCCACGCATCACTTTTAGGAGTAAATATCTCCCTGTAACTTTTGTCGATAGCTGCCTCTGCTTCCCGAATAATTCTTAGTTCCTCCAGTTCCAGCTACAGGTCCCTAACACAGTCCTCAAGGAGCTGCAAATGGATGCACCTCCTGCAGGTGTAATCAGCTGGGACGCTACCAGTGTCTCTCACCTCAAACATCCCACAGGAGGAACATGGCACTGCCTGCACTGCCATCCCTATTACTTCCCTTACCAAGAAACAAAAATAAACTTAAACTTACCTGCTCTCACTCCAAGTCACTCTCTTTTTTTCAGGTTAGAGGATGGGATACTCTCCATGCGTAGAGTATCGGGTTTCTTCACCTTTCCAATTTATGGGGGTCCAGAGGGAAAAAAAAACTACTTCCCAGGCCTCCCTATGACCACTTCCGGTATCCGGTTGAAAATTTAAAAAAAAGCTAGAGACGTTAGAAGGTTACAGAGAAGATTTGCAAGACATGCAAACATGATCTGCTGCCACACATTTGTGCTGGCTTTTCTTGATGGTGAACTGTTTCCAAGTGTCTGATCACTGACCTATGTTCTCCCATTAATGCGTTCTACCATCTTACCTTTATGTCAGTATCAGCACCTTCTCTAGCCCTTCACACGGCAATTAACTCTATATTGTGCCCTACACATCTTCAGTGCAATCTGTCCCAGCTCTGAAGAAGTATATGGACTCAAAACATCAACTCAATTTCTCTTTTCACCAATGTTTCCGGGCTGCTGTGTGTTTGCAGCATTTTCTGTTTTTGTTTCTCTTCAAGTGCCTGTTGATTTTTTTCTCTGATTATTTTTTCTCAAACCTTGCACATCACTGTGCTTATACAGACTTGCCTGCAGTTTCTCAGATTGTCTTGGCAGCTTTTCTTGCCATATTTTCCACAGGCTAATCTTTTATGCCTTGGGTTGATTGGAAGATTTTGGCAAGTCCTTGGGCTATCTCCTCACCCATTTTGCCTTAGCAATCTGGATCCAAGCCATTAGGACCAGAAACCTTATCCAAAACGTTACAGAAACCTTTCCTGTACATCATGCCAATCAGTTTCACCCCATACATTATCTCTACCATCTCCACTTCTACCAATATTTGTCGACATCCTGTTCTTTATTAAATATCTACACAAAAGTTTTAATTAATTATTCTGATCCTGCCTTGAGCTTTTAAGCATATATTATCCTCTCTTTCCCTATTATAACCCACTTCTTAGTATCCAGTACGGTCAGGTACATTCCCATGAGAGGAAAAGCTGGACAAGCAGAGAAAGAGAGTAGTAAGATAAAGTCGAAAAATGGTTTTGTATGACAGATGTCAGGTTGTTGAAACAAGTGAGAACGAGGCTGGATATAACAATTTCAAAGGGGTGGGTGAGGAATGAGAAAAAGCAACAGTAGAAGGAAAGAGAGGTATGAGAAGAAACGAACAGCTGACACAGAAGTGAATCTAAAATCCTTCTACAAACAATAAATGGCAGGAAAAGGAAGAGTGGGCCAATTTGGGACCAAAAAGGAGATTTATACATTAAAGCAGTGGGCATGGCCGAGGTGCCAAAAAATTCTACACATCTTTACCAAGGAAAAAGATGCTGCCAAAGTTATTGTGAAAGAGGAGGTAGTTTAAACCCTGGGATAAATTTGATAATCACTACAATCACCTGGCTGTATTTGAAACCTGATAAGAACCTGATCAGGTGTTGAGGAAAGTAAGATTAGAAATTATGGAGGCATTATCCATAATCTTCCAAACCTCCTGAGATACAAGGGTGGTGTCAGAGCACCAGTAAACTGCTAAATTTTTTTCTATTCATTCATGAGATGTGGCCATTGCTGGCTAGGTCACACATTGTCTATCACTACCCTTGGACTGAGTAGCTTGTTAGCCCCATTTCAGAGGCCATTTAAGAGTCAACCATATTGCTTTGGACTGAACTCATATGTAGGCCAGACCAGGCAAGGACACCAGGTTTTTTCCCTAAAGAATTTTAGTGAACCAAATGGTTTTGCAACAATCAACAATGGTTTCACAGTCACCATTGGACTTCTGTTTGCAGGTGCACATCGGTACAATGACATAGGTAGAAGAGATGGGGATTTAAAACAGGAATTTAGGGAGCTAACATGGAAGCTGAGCGCTAGGACAAAGCATGTTGTCATCTCTGGTCTGTTGCCAGTGCCATGTGCGAGTGAGTTGAGGAACAGGGAGAGAGTGCAGATTAATATGTGGCTGCAGGGATGGTGTAGGAGAGAGGGTTTCATTCACATGGATAATCAGAGCACATTCTGGGGAAGGTGGGACCTGTACAAATAGGACAGTTTGCACTTGAAAATGAGATGTAGTCCAAAAGCCAGTGTTGAGGATCGTGAGGTACTGAGGAAGGTACCAAGGTCGCAGGAGTGTACAGGCAGACAGGATGGTGGGTTGAAGTGTATCTACTTCAATGCAAGAAGCACCAGGAATAAGGTAGGTGAACTTGGAGCGGGGATTGGTACTTGTGACTATGATGTTGTGGCCATTACGGAGACATGGTTAGAATAAAGACAGGAACGCTCGTTGGCAGTTCCAGGATATAGATGTGTCAGTAAGAGTAGGGAAGGCGGTAAAAGAGGTGGAGGAGTAGCATTGTTAATCAAGGATAGTTTAACTCAGCACGGGAAACAGGCCCTTCGGCCCAACGAGTCCGTGCCGCCATTTTACCATTGTGAGTGCCCTCTTCTACCTATGACCTTTGTCTACGCCTATTGGACTCCACAATAAAAGAACCATAACCAGATTGAGGGATGACTAATTTAGGGACAATTTGTTAACACCAATCAGCAGCCTGAGAGCACGTTTTTGGGGTGTGGGAGGAAACCGGAGCACCTGGAGAAAACCCACGTTTTTCGAGAAACATTTGCCTACTGAGCTAATATAAGCTGAAGTTAGAAGTAGAAAAGGATCGGCCACATTGTTCGGAGTTTTCTATAGGCTCCCAAATAGTAATAAAGATATGGAGGAGGAAATGGCAAAGCAGGTTATGGATAGGTGTGGAGGTCACAGGGTAGTTATCATGGGTGACTTAAACTTTCCAAATATTGATTGGAACCTTTATGGATCGAATAGTTCAGATGGGGCACTTTTTGTACAGTGTGTGCAGGAGAGTTTCCTGGCGCAATATGTGGATAAGCTGACAAGAGGTGGGGCCACATTGGACTTGGTACTGGGTAATGAACTGGGCCAAGTGTTAGATTTGTTTGTGGAGAGCACTTTGGAGATAGTGACCACAATTCATTGTCCTTCATTATGGGCTGCACGGTAGCACAGTGGTTAGCACTGCTGCTTCACAGCTCCAGGGACCTGGGTTCGATTCCTGGCTCGAGTCACTGTCTGTGTAGAGTTTGCACATTCTCCTTGTGTTTACGTGGGTTTCCTCTGGATGCTCTGGTTTCCTCCCACAGTCCCAAGATGTGCAGGTTAGGTTGATTGACCATGCTAAAGTTGCCCCTTAGAGTCCTGAGATGCGTAGGTTAGAGGGATTAGCGGGTAAATGTGTAGGGATATGGGGGTAGGGCCTGGGTGGGATTGTGATCAGTGCATACTCAATGGGCCGAAGGGCCTCTTTCTGCACTGTAGAGTTCTATGATTATTGCAATGGAGAGGGTTAGGGCCATACAGCAGGGCAAGGTTTATTATTGAGGGAGGGGGAATTATGATGCAATTAGGGAAGAATTAGAGAGCATAAGATGGGAACAGAAACTGTCAGGGAAAAGCACAAATGAAAAGTGGAGCTTGTTCAAAGAACAAATACTTGAACAAAGAACAAATGTCTTTGATAGGTATGTCCCTGTCAGGCAGGGAGGAAATGGCCAAGTGAGGGAACCATGGTTCACAAAGGAGGTTGAATGTCTTGTCAAGAGGAGAAAGGAAGCATATGTAAGCATGAGAAAACAAGGTTCAGTTGGGTCGCCTGAGGGTTAAAAGGTAGCAAAGAATGAGTTAAGAAAAGGCTTAGGAGACCTAGGAGGGAGCATGAGAAGTCCTTGGTGGATGAAATAAAGGAGAACCCCAAGGCTTTTTGCTCTTACGAGAGAAATAAAAGAATGATCAGGGTGAGGCTAGGGCCAGTCAAGGATAGTAGTGCATGGAGTCAGAAGAGATAGGTGAAGTGTTGAATGAATACTTTACTTCAGTGTTCACTAAGGAGAGGGGTCATGTTTCTGAGGAGGAGTGCATGTTACAGGCTGATAGGATGGAGGAGGTAGATGTTCTGAGGGAAAATGTATTAGCAATTTTGAAAAACCTGAGGGTCGGTAAGTCCCCTGGGCCAGCTGGGATACATCCTAGGATACTTTGGGAGGTAAGGGCCTTTGCGGAGCCTTTAGCTTTGATCTTTGGATCCTCACTGCCCACAGGGATTGTGCCAGAGGACTGGAGAGTGGTGAATGTTGTTCCTCTCTTCAAGAAAGAAAATAGGAATGACCCTGGTAATTATAGGCCAGTTAGTCTTACTTCGGTGGTCGGTAAGTTAATGGAAAGGATTCCTGAGGGATAGGATTTCTGACCATTTGGAGAGATGCAGCTTAATCTGGGACAGTCAGCACAGTTTTGTGAGGGGTAAGTCCTGCCTCACAAATTTGATTGAATTCTTTGAGGAAGTAACTAAGTGTGTAGATGAAGATAGGGCAGTTGATGTCATATACATAGAGTTTAGTAAGGTGTTTGATCAGGTTCCCCATGGTAGACTCATGAAGAAAATAAGGAGGTGTGGGATAGAGGGAAATTTGGCCAATTGGATAAGTAACTGGCTGTCTCATAGAAGACAGAGGGTGGTGGTGGATGGAAAATTTTCAGACTGGAGACCAGCTGCCAGTGGTGTATCACAGGGGTCAGTGCTGGGTCCTCTGCTGTTTGTGATTTTTATCAATGACTTGGAAGAGGGGGCTGAAGGGTGGGTCAGTAAATTTGCTGATGACAGCAAGATTGGTGGAGTCATGGAACACACCAGAATGATAGAGAGTGGGATGGCTTGATCTTGGTTTAGGACAAAGCTCAGCACAACATCAAGGGCCAAAGGGCCTGGACTATGCTGTACTGTTCTATGTTCTACTGCTC
Source organism: Carcharhinus amblyrhynchos (assembly GCF_965287045.1). NCBI lineage: Eukaryota > Metazoa > Chordata > Chondrichthyes > Carcharhiniformes > Carcharhinidae > Carcharhinus > Carcharhinus amblyrhynchos. The sequence continues at coordinate 27,919,650 of NC_137328.1, read as the reverse complement.
AAAGTTGATGAGCTGGAATCTGAGCTTTTGATACAGCGATGCATCAGGGAGGGGGAAAGTTATCTGGATACTTTGATCAGGGATGCAGTCACAGGTTAAGTACATCACATTTGACCCATGATCAGGGATGAAAAGGGTAGACAATGAGTGAGGCAGATTTCAAGATCCAGAAGGCAGCACTAGAGGAGTCGTAGCCCTTGCACTTGTCCAAAGAGTACAAGATTCTCGAAGTCTTTGTGGGCGAGAGCAAAGAATGAAGGAGGATAATTTAACAGACCAGAGTACGTTAGTACATGCGGCCATTCAAGTCAGAGGAATAAATAGTATTGGGAACAGGATTAGTAATAGTATTAGGGAACAGTTTTGTTCAGGGGATTAGGTAGTGTTCTCTGCAACAGTGAGTGTAGTCTTGAAGGCTGTGTTGCTTACCCAGTGCCAGAATTAGGAGCATCTGGTCCGGACTGGAGAGGAACTTTGAGTGGGTGCGCAAGGATTCAGTTGGTGTCACCCATGTTGGTACCAATGACATTGCTCAGGGAGTATGAACAGCTAGGGGCTAAATTAAAAAACAGAGTCGCAAAGCTAATAATCTCTGGATGACTACCTGAAGTCAATTATCATAATATTGAATTTGTGGCTCAAAGATTGGAGTGGGACAAATGAGTTTGACACTGGGGAAAGAGAGAGCTGCTCCATTTGGGTTGAACATGCTAGAACCTGTATTCTGATAAACCAACTATTAGTGCTGGAGAGAGGGCTTTAAAGTAACTAGTGGGGAAATGGAGGAGTGCTCATTTCACAGGTTAGAATTGGACAAGACAGTACTATAGGTTAACAGTATGGGTAGTGGTAACCAGGGTGTGGTAGAAAGGCACAGAGCATACTAAGCAGCATATAAGGTCAAGGTATAGAAGAATGGTTAAAATGACGGAATTAAAGGCTCCTTATCTGACTGTCTGCGGCATTTTGATCAAGATAAATGAACTGATGGCACAGATACAAATAAATGGGTATGATATGATGATCATTATAGAGTTGTGGTTGCAAGGTTAGAACAAAAGAAAATACAGCACAGGAACAGGCCCTTTGGCCCTTCAAGCCCAGTCTGATCATGGTGCCCTAGCCAAACTAAAAAAAAACTTTTGCTCTCACTTGGTCCGTATCCCGCTATTCCCTCCTTATTCATGGACCCATCCAGATGCCTCTTAAATGTTGCTAATGTGCCTGCTTCTACCACTTTTTCTGGCAGCACATTCCAGGCACCCACCACTCTCCATGAAATAATTCCCACACACATCTCCCTCAAATTTTCCCCCTCACCTTGAACCTGTGCCCCCCTTGTAATTGACACTTCCACCTTTAGAAGAAGCCTCTGATTATTCACCCTGTCTATGTCTTTGCAGTGAAAACTATCCTGGTTTATTCAACCTCTCCTCGTAGTCAACATCCTCAAGACCAGGCAACATCCTGGTGAACCTTCTTTGCATTCTCTCCAAAGTTTCCTCGTCCTTCTGGTACTGTGGCAATCAGAACTGCATGCAGTACTCCAAATGCGCCTAACCAACGTTTTATATAGCTGCAACATGATTTCCCAACTCTTGTTACCAAGGCTGGGAACGAAATATTGAAATTTGACATTTCAAAAGGATAGGAAGAAAGGAAAAAGATATTGTGTGACTCTGTTAATGGTGGCTGAGTTCCATACAGAAATTAGAAATGACATTGGCTCAAAGATCAAGATGTAGAATCAGTTTGGATGGTGATTAAAAAGTATCAAGGGAAATAAATTACATGTGGGAATAGTTTCTAAGTTCACTAAAAGTTTTTTTTTCTAGTAGCAATGTAGGCAGAGTGAAAATCAAGAGAAAATATGAGTTTGTAAGAAAGGTGCTGCAATAATTATGGGCGAGTTTTATCATAATGTGGATTGGATAAATCAAATTTACGGAAAATAAGAAAGAACAGCTGGAGTAGGCAATCCAGTCCCTTGAGCCTGCCATTCAATATGATCATAGCTGATCTCTTAGAAACGTAGAAGATAGGAGCAGGAAGAGGCCATTTGGTCCTTCGAGCCTGCTCCGTGCCGTTTATTATGATCATGGTTGATTATCCAACTCAATAGCCTAATCCTGCTTTTTCCCCAAAATCTTTGATCCCATTTGCCCCAAGTGGTATATCTAGCCACCTCTTGAATGCGTTCAATGTTTTGGCATCCTGTGGGCTTACCATTCTTTGGGTAAAGAAATGTTTCCTCATCTCCATCCTAAATTGTCAGCCCTGAATCCTCAGACTGTGACCCCCTGGTTCTGGACTCCTCCAATTCATCTTGGCGTCCTCTGCACCTTCCTGCCCACTGTCCATAAGGCTGGTATCAAATTGAAAGAAAATATGTACAATGCTGCTCAGATTAGTGCTGGACCAGAAGATTGGGAAAATTTTAGAAACCAATAAACGATCACTGAAAAAATAATGGGGAGAAATTAGAAATAATGGGGAGAAATGAAAATAAAGTAGTGAGCAATATAAAAACATTTACAAGTATATAAGAATGGAGAGAATGAGCATTAGTGCCTTAAGAGGATAGACTGGGGATATAATAGTGGAAACAAAGAAATGGCTGAGAGTTTGAACAAGTATTTTGTATCTATTTTCATGGTAGAAGACACTACATGAATGCCAAGTAACAGTAGAAAATCAAGAAGGAGGCAAAGGGTGGGAAGAACTTAAAACAGTCAGTATCACCAAAGAAGAAGCACTAAGAAAACAGATGGGACTAAAGTCTGCCCAATGTTTTGGACCTGATTGGCTGGTATCCTGGGGTCTTAAAAGAGGTGGCTGCATAGACAGTGAGTGTAATCTTCTCAAATTTCTGAGATTATTGAAGGATCCAAAACTGCAAAATTTCTATTCAAGGAAGGAGGCAGACAGAGAGCAGAAAACGATATTCTCCTGGCCTAAGATCTGCCTTTGGGAGAATGCTAGAATCCATTATTAGTGAAGTCTTAGGAAATATCGAAAATCATAATACAATCAAGCAGAATCAGTCGTTTTTTTGAAAGAGAAATTTATTAAACAAATTTATTAGAATCCTTTAAGTATGTAACAAACAAGGTAATTAAAGGGAAATGAGTCAATGTAGTATACTTGGATTTCCAAAAGGCATTCCAATAAGTCCTCTCAAAAAAAAGGTCACTTCACAAGTTAAGAGCTTATTGCATTGCAGGCAATATATTTAAATCTTCAGAGGATTGGCTAACTAACACAAAATAGTCACAATAAATGGGTCATTTTTGGGTTGGCAAACTGTAAATCAACATAGACAGACTCTTCAAACAGCAGAAAACTGGCTGCCCTCCCGAATTCATGGGCACCATGGGCATAATTTCTTCCTTCCTTGAGAACATGCACAGTTCTACCAGTTAGAGTGGAGCAACATCAAATGATTTCAAGGTCAGCAGTGGCATAAAACAGGTCTACATCCTGGTGCCAACTCTCTTTGGCACATACTTCTCCATGCTGATCCTGTACACTTTCAGCAACTCGAAGAGGATGTCTACTTGCATGCCAGAGATGAGAGCAAGCTGTTTAACTTGGCAAAACTGCAAACCATGACCAAAGAGCGTAAAATCCTGGTCGATGAGTTGCTACTTGCTCATTCCACCACACTGGCATCCCAGACTGAAGTTCACTTGCAACAGCTTGTAGATCATTTCTCCCAGATCTTTGAGGAGTTTGGACTGACAATCTACATCAGAATGATCAAAGTTATGGATCAGAATGTAGAAACTGCACCTTCCATCAACATTAGCATTCTGGATATCACAATCTAGGATCAAAAATCACCAGCAACATGTCCCCGATACCAAGATTGGCAGCAGAATTGCCAACATCACAATGTCATGTCAAAGTTGAGGAGTTTAGTGTGGATCAACAGCAAACTAACTGAAAATAACTGAAAATGCTTTTGTTAATCAGGACCGTGTTCTCAGCATTTTCCTTTTTCCATCGAAAACATGTCCAAGCCAAGAAAAGAGGTCCCCCAACAACATTTGCCCTCTTGAGTCAGCAGTGACTCTGTGTGCTCAATGGATGACAACCTCATTCCTACAGACATTGTTATCAGCACAAGGCCAATAGTTCGTCCACACTGTAATACAAGGACACCTGCAAGTGAAAGTTGACTGAAATTAGAGTAAAAGCATGAGACATTCTTGCTGCTGATCAGTTTGTCTGTTGACAAGCAGTTTGAATAGGCATGGTGAAAGGAGAGGACAAACAAAATGACCACATGATGGAAAAGTGAGCCTAGTGGAAAGAAAAATAAACATCACTCACCCTTGGGCCAATGCTATTCATCTGTGCCAGCTAAGAGATTGCTAGTCATGAATTGACCTCTACAACCACAACTAACAGCATTAAATCCGTAAGTGATGTACACTGTGCGTGCAGCCCTTAATCTCCCAAGATGGACAAATGCCTGTTTAACTATTGGGGTGCTACAGAGGTCAATACTATTGTGTCAACTTTTTACAATCCATATTATTGACTTGAATGAAGGAACCAAGTGTATAAAAGCTGAATTTGTTGACAATATAAAGAAAAATGGAAAAGCAAATTGTACGGAGAACACAAAAAGACAAACTTTCTGGCCATGCCCGTTGCTGGGATCCTCCAGTCCCACCTACTACATCTCCCAAGGTGGGTCTCAAAGCCAAAGAGTGTGGAAAATGATACTGATTGATTAATAAAGTGGTAGAACACACTTTGTGAAATTGTGAGGCTGGGCAGAATAGTTGTTAGCAATAGTTCAGTCCAGGCCTTCAATGACTACCTGTGTGGAATTTGCACCTTCTCCCGGTGTCTGTGTGAGTTTCCTCCAGGTGTTCCAATTTCCTCCCACGGTCCAAAAATGTGCACGTTAGGTTGATTGGCCGCGCTAAATCGACACTTAGTCGATGTGTGGATTAAGTGAGTTAGCGGGTTAAATAGGTGGAGTAATGGGGATTTGATCTGGGTAGGATGCTTTGTAGGTGCAGACTCAGTGGGCTGAATGGCCTCCTTCTGTGCTGTAAGGATTCTATGATTCACTTTGTTAGGGAGAATGAAATGGAGAGAGACAGCAGAATGGTGATACAGCCTATCTATGATTGTAACACTACATTCTGCACTCCTTTCCTTCCCTATGTATAGTATGCTTCATCTGTATTGTGTACAAGAAACAATACTGTATGCTAATACATGTGACAATCAAAGCAAATACAGAAGGATCTGGATGGTCTTGTACAAGATTCACGAAGTTAGCATAAAGGTATTCCACAGAAAAAATGAAATATTGGCCTTTATTGCAAGGGTGTTGGATTATAAAAGCAGGGAAGTCCTGTTACAACTGTATTGGATGTTGGTGAGACCACACCTCGGGTACAGTCCATATTTGATCCCCTGATATGAGGAGTGATATACTTGAATTGGATTCCAGTTCAGATAAGGTATGCTTGGATTATTCCTAGGAGGGCTGTCTAATGAGGAAATGTTGAGGCCGTTGACTGGAGTTTTAAAGATTGAGAGATGAAATCATTGAGACTCGTAGGTTTCTGGTGTTCTTTCTGATAAATGGTGAAAAGATGTTTTCTCCTGTGAGAGAGATGAGAACCAGGTTTAAGAGTAAGAGGTCTCTTCAGACAGAGATGAAGATAATTAATTATCTCCTAGAGGTTGTTAATATGTGGAATTTTCTTCCCTAGAAAGCTCTGGAGGTGGGCCATTAATTTATTCAAGACAAACATAGATAGATTTTTGGTAGACGATCTGGGACAATTCTCTGTAGTAGAGATGTTGAGGGATTTGACAAGTGTTCAAATGTGTGAGTAGTTTCATCAGGGTAGGAAGGGAGAAACTATTCCCATTGGTGCATCAGTTGACAACCTGAGGACCAATTGAAGGTGAATGGCAAAAGAACCAAAGGCAACCTTTCTTTACAGTGAGAAGCAGGGAACTTGCTTTGGATTCATGGTTGCATCTTGCAGCAATTTCACAGAACAATCTGCTACTCTGAAATGCAATCCATATTCCTGCTTTACGCGGATCTTAGGAGGAACCAGAATTGCATGCTGAAAATGGGTGGGCTTCACAATTCCAGTGTGATCTGTTGGAAAATCGGACATGAGTTAAAGCAAGCCTTGTTTGGAATATGGCCCGCAGAATGTCTTTGCCTTCACCTCAAACACTCTCCACGCGAATCTTAATTCTTCAATCCTTGTTCAGTTAATATTGGCACAGTTTTAACAACCTGTTGTGTCGTTGAGAAAGCAGGTAAAAGATTATTTTTGTTGATTTGCCAGTCAGCTGAAAAATAAGACAGCAAGATGTGCCTTTCCAGCTGTGATTTTCCATGGAAAATTCCTGTTTTCCACTGGACTGTTCGCATTTCTATAGTATAATATAGATTCATTCATACCTGTACATTGTGGGTTATGGAGCATTGGCAGAGGTCCAGAAAAAGATGATGTGAATGATTAAATATGAGGTTTTTATAAAAATTATTGAATATTCATCATAAAGTTACAAATATATATGATGGAAGTTCTCTCTAATTATTAAGTGAGTGATAATAAAGATTTCTATTTCAGTTATCTTGGGAAAATAAACTCAATCTGAGAATACAATCCCAATCATAGGTTAAAAATTCCAGATGAGACTGTCACCCTATCTAATAGAAATGGAATTTGACTTATTTGGTTAATGTATCCACCCTCAGAATGACTATTTGCATGTTCGATTGTCATTAAAAAAAAGCTTGACTGCTGCAATGATCGTTTATTTTACTATCCTATAGTTGACCAAGAACAATAAACACTTCAGCAAACTAATTCATAGGGTGGGATCAGAGACAAGACTTGTGTGGACCCATTAGTCGAGAAGTTGAACTATAATTGTGACCCAGCCAACAACATGCAAATTTCTTAATCTTCTTACTTAGGATGATTTATAACAGACTGCTTAATTCATTTAATCAAAAAGAAAATGGTTAATTGTGAGGAAAAGGTTAAATTATGCAAATACCTACATGTACACAAACTTGGAATGAGCTATGTAAAAACTACGTAGTTGTTTGGAAGGTAGTTTCACTGAGTTGAATCTTCACAAGATGGTAATACTGTGTGTATGGTCAATTTGAGTCAATCTGATGAAACCAATTTCAGTTCCTTTCCGTATCACCAGTACCTTCTGCACACCTTGAGTATTGCACATTTTCTAATTCCCTTGCGCTTCTGGCCACATGTGCACAATGTACCTCTTAAGGACCATGATTTGATTTGGCCTACTTCTGCAGAACTTCCTACATATATCATTGCTCCAAGGCTCTAGTCAATACCAATCAATATGAAATAAGAAAATTTGAAATGTGTACAAAACCATGCAAATAGCAATCCAAATCATTGCGCAAAATGATAACCTCAGTAATTTCATGAGATATGAGACTTGTTCCATTTGTGAATTAACACTCCTTAATAATGCGGGAAACAAAACTTCGGAGAGCACCATCATTAGGTGGTTTTGATCATTTTTTATTTCAACAGTGATGACCATTGCAAATACAAAGCCTAAATTATTCTTTTATTTTACTAAATATTGAACATAATGTGTTAATTCCCCTTTTGGATGATGCATTGAATTATGTTTGCAGCTATTTCTTGTTTTGAACCTTTTAGAACTCCAGACAAGCTTGATTGACCAATTGCTAAAATGGCCCATTGTGTTCAAGAAATATTGGGGCTGTGAATTTTGAAACTCATTTTCAAGTTGTGAGAGTTTGAGTATAGTTAATTTGGCATTGGTCCAGGTCATATTACAGGGGTCTGTGAATTCATTGAGCTTCATTTTACGACTAATGGACATTTTTGTTCAAAGGTTCCAGGATGTCTTGGAAATAAGTTATTGATTTACTCATACATAAAAGGTTAAACAATAAAGCTGCTAGTGTTGCATTATTTATTCATAGTTCATTGTTTCAAATTAGCTATTTTCAGAGTTTACACTTTCTAAGTAGATTATTCAATGTCACATGTCTGACGCTTTCTGCCTCTTTAAGTATTTAGAACAAAGATTCCAGATCAGTCAAATTCAGGTAATTCATGAATGCAAACAAGAACATCTCTGCAATTTGAATCATCTTGCATAATAGGCTGTAGAAACTACAGGAAAACATATTGGAACTCCGTTAAGGGAAGGTATTAAGAAAAGAAATGTAAACTGGGGGAATCTGGTATCTTCATATATAATCGGACTGGAAAAGCAATCTGAATGTACAGTACATGTCAACAACCCGAATGCTAAATGGATAACTTAGCATGAAAAAATAAAATGGAAAAACTAGCAGGCTGAGATCTGTTTTAATGTTCGTTGTTTCTTCCTGTTGTGCACTCAAAAGGTGAAACTGTGGTTTTTTCTTTCTTTTCCTATCATGTCCTCCGATTGTTATTAACTTTCCAATATTCTGTGTTTTGTTGATAATGCTGGCTCTGTGGATTCAGCTTCAGAAAAGAGAGCGCTCTTGCAGGGCCTACGTTCAGGTAACTTAGCCATGGTTTTATTTTACTATGCCTACTCACCATTTAAAAACTCTTTATGCAATGGCTGTTTTCTCCTGTGCTTTGTCTCTCCCTGAGGCTTACTGGCTGCTAAATTATCTGCCTTAATTTTTTGCTTTGTAGGTTGGCTCATGGAATCAGACATAAGGTGTTTGTTTTCCCTTCCTCTAAGCAGGCCATTCTCTGCATGCTGGTGCCCTCAGTAGTGGCTGCAGTCCCATAAAATGAAGTATTGCAGCAGCAAAAAATAATTTGTGCTATTCACAACAGCCCATCTGGTGCTGCTCGAGTTTCCTGTTACGGTGGCCTGGTATTACTATGCACCGTCTCACAAAGCATTGATATTTTCATATGTGAAAATCTGTGCGAAAATGAAAAACATGAAATCTTTATGGTGTAGTACCTGTAGGGAAATTGCCTTCCATCCTTTAGTTGCACACTAATTGTTGTAATTGCTTCAATATTAGGAGGTTAATTGCATTGAATCTCTTTGGGTAAGCATTCAGAGCACTGCATAAATACTAGTGGTCATGGTTTCAGCTGTGCTTCTCGCACAGAAGATAGCATAAGATGATAGTGTGCAGCCCTTTTATACCGTGACAGCTATTACTGAACACAACCAGCTGGTCAGGATCAGTTGATGGAGAAGGAGGTGGTTTCACAGGGAAATGATTTGGCCCTGATTCTGTGATGATCTTATTTGGGTGTCCCTTGGATAGGGAGGGGAACATTAAATCAGGAGGTTCTTGCTTGATCCTGACCCATCATAGAATCCTTACAGTGCAGAAGGAGATCATTCGGCCCATTGAGTCTGCACAACTCTTTGACAGAGGATCCCAGCCAGGCCCCCTCCCATAATCCCACATATTTATACTGCTAATCTCCCTAACCAACCCATCTTGGGACCTTAAAGGTCAATTTAGCATGGTCAGTCTACCTAACCTTCACATCTTTGGACTGTGGGAGAAAACTGGGGCATCCAAAGGAAATGCACACAGATTCCAAGTGAATGTGCAAACTCCACACAGTCATCCAAGATTGGAATCGAACCCAAGTCCCTGTCACTGTGAAGTAGCAGTGCTAACCACTGTGCCAACCCTGATTGTGGCTTACGTGTAAGAACAGCCACTTTGGCAAGGTGCCATTGCTCAGAAGCTAAGTACAAAGGGGGTAGGAAAGAAAGCTTAGGAGAAAAAATGGAAAAGATCTTCCAGAATAGCAAAGAAGTCGAGAGCATATTTTTTACCCTGCCCATACCGTAAAACAACTCCAGCATGCTTTGGGGAGTGGGTGGGTTTCTTCCAATATGGTGTGTGAATTTAATCACTTGCTTATTGCCTGTGGGCTTTCAATGCAGATTGCAGCTCATCACCACACTGCATTCCTCTCTGTTTATTTGCAAAAACCCTTGTGTCTGTTTTTTGAGCTAACCAGCGGTAATGTGATCGGAACTACATTTTGAGAAGCTGTGCTTTGTCTGACCCTTTGCTGTCATTTTGTCATGTAACCTTTTTAGAAAATATCACTTAATAACCAGCTAAAACTTAGAATAGGAGGAGGCAGTCTTTCAGTCAAACTTGTAACTTTGCTACCATACATTAAAATAAAAGTTTAAGTACCAGAACCCTGTTGCTCAGAATAATACTGAAATATCAGCACTTAGAATTTTCTTTCTTTTTGAATGAAGCTAATCCCTTTTATGTTAGAACTTCTTATTGCCCCAAGTCCCCCAAAAGCTAGATAACATCTGAGTCCCTTAAATCCAAAGTACGTTGGGAATTCTGACTCTTATTAATTGGGGTTGATTAAAGTGTAATAGACAACAGAACAAATTGTTGTGCTGACACACACAACACATTCATTTTGTGCTGTGCCTCTGCCTTGGCTGATGCGACTGAACCAAAATCATTTTAATGCCAAATGAAAGGCGAATTAATGAGGACACTATTTCCCTTGTTTGACCACTGAATTGGCTGTTTGTCGAGGAGTTCTGTGGTGCGTGACAAACAACTTTCCGCATCTTCTAATTAACTTTGCCTTTTTGACTTCTGATATCATCCTGTGAGGGCCTATTTGGCTTGACAGCCTTTTTAAACTGATTGGAATAAATTGGCAAGCTGCATACTAGCATGCTGGGTACTGAAATAACTGGAATAGCATCAAAGAATGAGGCAGAATGGTAATAATTTGATTAATTATTGCAGTAATAATTGTGCGTTAAAGTCAGGTATAAATTATTTTCTCAGATTTTTCTTAAATTACTGAGCCTGTTATATGTAATATTACATTACACTCAAAATATCAAATTATTTGATTATCTCACTGATGTTGAAATTATAAAGGAGGGACTAAAGTGACCTGAAGGAATAAAAGCCATGGTGCTGTTTCCAGAATCTATGCAGAGATGCCAGTTGTTCATTGCAATCTATTGTAGAAATGTGTTTTAAGATATAATGGATGATATGAATAATTGTACCTGTTTAACTGAATGGGGAACTAGAATAGCCAGGTCAGATCTTTTAAATGGATTATCTTCAGATTATTGCCAGTTTCTGTTGCTGTCATCTTTTCTTTTTCCCTCTAATCCTTTTGTCACTTTAGGAAATTCCTGCTTTTACTGTGAAATGGTGAAGGTAAATCACTTTCCTTCATAGGTGGCGCAGTGGTTAGCACTGCTATCTCACAGTGCCAGAGACCCAGGTTCAATTCCGGCCTTGGTTGATTATCTGTGTGAAGTTTATACATTCTCCCTGTGTCTGCGTGGGTTTCCTCTGATGCTCCAGTTTCTTCCCACAGTCTAAAGATATGCTGGTTAGGTGGATTGGCCATGCTGAATGGCCCCTTAGTGTCAGAGGTTTAGTAGGGGGTTATGGAGATAGGGCCTGGATGGGATTGTTGTCAGTGCAGGCTGTAGGCTCAAATGGCCTCCTTCTGCACTTGTAGGGATTCTATGAACAGTACTCAGTTTTTTTGTTTCCTGAGGGTACCTTATTCAGGCAGCACGGTGGCACAGTGGTTAGTAGTGCTATCTCACAGTGCCAGGGACCCAGGTTCAATTCCTGGATCGGGTCACAGTCTGTATGAAGTTTGCACATTCTCCCCATGTCTGCATGGGTTTCCTCCAGGTACTCTGGTTTCCTCCACAGTCCAAAAATGTGCAGGTTAGGTGGATTGGCCATGTCAAATTGCCCCTTAGTGTCAAGGGGACAAACTACGATAAATGCATGGGGTTATGGGGATAGGGCCTGGGTGGGAATGTGGTCGGTGCCAACTGGATGAGCCAAATGGCCTCCTTCTGCACTGTAGGATTCTATGATTTATTGGTTCTGAGTGGTTGAATACTTTATCAACAAAATGGGAAACAATTCAAATGTAACATTTTAAACAGTGGTCAAAAATATACTAGTATACAAAAGAAATGTCGTAATACATGCATACATACTGGTATATCCATCAAGGAGTGTGCAGTGAAGGACTCAGGAAGGTGTTATTCTGATTTCTGCTGTTTAGACCACTTGAGAATGCATTTTCAATCCTAGTATTTAATTTAAGGGTAAAGGCTTTGTTGTTTAATCAGCATTAATAGATTTTCCATAATCTTGCTCGTGATTAATTTTAGAATGTGCAAATATCAGGAATATGTTTGTGAGGTGATAGTTGGTTGTCTTTGACATTATTTCAGAAACAGAAATATCTCAAATTAGCACAGCCTTTTTCTCATTTGACATCTATATCACTCCTTATTGTTTCTGTCTCATTTTCTTCACAAACCTATCCAAGCCTGTGTGGATCTATTTTGTTCTCTATGTCTCTTGCACATTATTTTATTGATATATTGAATATCTATCTCATCAGTTTTGAGGTAGAAGATCGATGTGACTGTCAAGCTAGGAAGACTGAGTTGGGAGTTGGGAGCTGTAACCAGGGAGAAACAATGTTAGGGTTTGAATGTGGGAGAGTGTGGGGTTTTGCAGCACCACATTTGGAAAACAGTCAGAAATATGACTACAGTCCATTGCTGCGAGCACTTGTAGCTTTATAGAGTGTAAAAGTAGTGGGTTACAAAGTTTGGAAGCATTGATTAATACCTGTGTGTGAGAGGTGCTAGTTTGTTGAACCACTGAGGAGGCAACAGGAGCAGAAGTTGTCAGTAAGACAGAATATACCAAGAGACGCTGCAAACTTAACACACTGAGGGATTATAACCATTGGGTGAGGAGAGGTAAATATTGGGAATACAGAAGGTGAATGAAAGCACTGGGGGCACCAATACCAACTGGAAGTACTGAAAGGTATACAGGCATTAGTGATGGTAACGATGTTCTGAGAACACTGCGAAGAGCACCAGAAATAAGTTGGAAACTGAAAGGCATGATCCACCGTGAGGGTAACTGGAGACCCAGCTACAGATATGCTCCTGTTCCTGAGTAATGGCATAGCGGTGGACAAACTCAGAAGTTAGCATAGGCACTGGCTGGAGGAAGAGTGGAAATGTTGTGGCTGAATCAGCAGCAATAGAGATGGGATAGTTTGGTGTGGTTGAGCTTGAGACTGTGTAGGCCAGAATGAGCTAAGCTTGTTGAAGGGAACCAAGGGAGTGGCTTGGTTGCTAGAACTTCTAAAAAATCCATGGATGGAGTCAATATGTAGAGGAGGGGCTTGTCATGATTGCTTGATAGAAATCACTCCGTATGCACAAAACATAGGCAACAAGCTGTCAATCCAAACTGAAACTTCAGCCAAATTCTCCACATTGAGCTTTAGACTTCCTTTCCTAAAAATTACTTCTCAGAGAATTATATTGTGATACTCTGAGTTATTCCGTTTTTGTGGGGGATTTCATACAGATGTAACATTTCAAGGTAGGAACTGAGGTGGGGTGACATTGAACAAGTTGCCATTTTCTGCTGCTTCCCCCTTATTGATATATTTAATAATTTGTCTTTAGTCAATCTGATATCTTAGTTGATTTAGGATAATCGTGAATTTTTACACTACAGAAATGTGACAAGAGAGTGAATGTTTATATAGTTCAGCAAATCATTCTTGACACTCGGATAAGGCAGAAAATTCACTCTTCACTCTGAACATTCGGGCAGGTGACCATTCCATGTTATACTGTTTAGAAGTCAACAGGTGACATTCCATGTTATACTATTTATATGATGTGGGTATGCCGGCGTTGGACTGGCGTAAACACAGTAAAAAGTCTGACAACACCAGGTTTTAGTCCAACCTATTTATTTGATAATATTCTCACAAGCTTTCGAGGGGTTACCCTCTTCGTCAGGTGAATGGAGAGTTCTGGCCTCAGACAGAGCATATAAAGCACAGACAGTTTAGAGATTACTGATTAAAATGCGAATCCTTACACCTAACCTGCTGTTCAAGACCTGAAGTGGCTGACAATGTGAGTGGTAGGAGCACTGATCACAGTTTAAAGAGATGTGTATTGTCTCCAGACAGTACAGTAAGTGAGGTTTTGCAAACCCAGGCAAGTCACGGGGGTTACAGATAGTGCGACATAAACCCAAGATCCCTGTTGAGACCGTCCTCGTGTGCGGAACTTGGCTATCAGTCTCTGCTCAGCGACTCTGCGCTGTCGTGTGTTGTGAAGGCCGCCTTGGAGAATGCTTACCCGAAGGTCAGAGGCTGAATGCCCGTGACCACTGAAGTGTTCGCCAACAGGAAGGGAACAGTCTTGCCTGGTGACTGTCGAGCGATGTTCATTCATCCGTTGTCGTAGCGTCTGCATGGTCTCCCCAATGTACCATGCTTCGGGACATCCTTTCTTGCAACGTATCAGGTAGACAATGTTGGCCGAGTTGCAAGAGTATTTACCATGTACCTGGTGGATGGTATTCTCACGTGTGATGATGGTATCCATGTCGATGATCCGGCATGTCTTGCAGAGGTTGCTGTGGCAGGGTTGTGTGGTATTGTGGTCACTGTTCTCCTGAAGACTGGGTAGTTTGCTGCGAACAATGGTCTGTTTGAGGTTGTGTGGTTGTCTGAAAGCAAGAAGTGGGGGTGTGGGGATGGCCCTGGCGAGATGTTCGTCTTCATCAATGATATGTTGAAGACTCCGGAGAAGATGTCGTAGCTTCTCCGCTCCGGGGAAGTACTGGACGACGAAGGGAACTCTGTCCACTGTGTCCCGTGTTTGTCTTCTGAGGAGATCGGTGCGGTTTTTCGCTGTGGCGCATCGAAACTGCCGATCTATGAGTCGAGCACCGTATCCTGTTCTTACGAGGGCATCTTTCAGGGTCTGGAGGTGTCTGTCACGATCCTCCTCATCTGAGCAAATCCTGTGTATACGGAGGGCTTGTCCATAGGGAATGGCTTCTTTAACATGTTTAGGGTGGAAACTGGAGAAGTGGAGCATTGTGAGATTGTCTGTGGGCTTGCGGTACAGTGAGGTGCTGAGGTGACCGTCCTTAATGGAGATGCGTGTGTCCAAGAATGCAACTGATTCTGGGGAATAGTCCATGGTGAGTCTGATGGTGGGGTGGAATTTGTTGATATCATCATATAGTTGTTTCAGTGATTGTTCACCATGAGGCCAGAGGAAGAAAATGTCATCGATGTATCTAGTGTACAGCATCGGTTGAAGATTCTGTGCAGTGAAGAAGTCTTGTTCGAACCTGTGCATGAAGATGTTGGCATATTGAGGCGCAAATTTGGTCCCCATGGCTGTTCCATGTGTCTGGATGAAAAACTGGTCGTTGAAGGTGAAGACATTGTGGTCCAGGATAAAGCGGATGAGTTGTAAAATTGCATCTGGAAACTGGCAGTTGTCAGCATTGAGTACTGATGCAGTCGCAGCAATGCCATCGTCGTGGGGGATGTTGGTGTAGAGCGCTGAGACATCCATTGTGACGAGGAGTGTCCCTGGTTCAACTGCTCCATGTGTGCTGAGTTTCAGTAGGAAGTCCGTAGTGTCGCGACAAAAGCTGGGGGTTCTTTGTACAATGGGTTTCAGGATGCCCTCGACGTAGCCGGAGAGGTTCTCACACAGAGTTCCATTGCCCGATACGATGGGACGGCCAGGTGTGTTTGCCTTGTGAATCTTTGGGAGGCAGTAGAGATCTCCAATGCGGGGAGTACGTGGAATGAGAGCACGGAGGGTGCTCTGAAGGTCCGGATCAAAGGTCTTGATCAGATTGTTGAGTTGACGAGCGTGTTCTTTGGTCGGATCTGTGGGTAATTGTCTGTAGTGTTCCTCATTGTTTAGTTGTCGGTACACTTCTTTACAGTAATCCGTTCTGTTCAGTATGACGATGGCCCCTCCTTTGTCTGCTGGTTTAATGACAATGTTGCGGTTTGTCTTGAGAGCGTGGATGGCGTTGCGTTGTGCTTGGGTGATGTTCGGGGCTGTCTTGTGAGTGCGGCTGATGAATCTGGTGTTAACGCACCTCCTGATGGTTTGGGCATACAAGTCCAGTCGAGGGCAGCGGCCTTCCGGAGGAGTCCAATTGGATTCCTTCCTCTTAGGCTGTTGCACTGCGGATCTCTCTGTCGGCTGTTCTGGTTCATCGACTGTCTCATTGTGTTCGTTGCTGGCCTCTTGGGGTTTGTGGAAAAACTCCCGCAGCCTCATTCGCCTGATGAATTCCTCTGTGTCCGCTGCGAGACTGATGGGGTCCATTTTGGTGGTGGGGCAGAAATTGAGCCCTCGACGGAGAACTTCGATTTCATCTGGTTGAAGTGTGTAGTCCGACAAGTTGACAATAGACCTCCCTGCGGTAGTGCTGTTTTCTACTGTGGTGCCGGGGGAGGCTTGGTTGTTGCTGGCGGCAATGCCGAGTTTCTCAAGTTTCCTATTCTTGGTGTGCATGTAGGTGGTGTAGTTTCTTTGTCTCATCTGCTTGGCAGAGTTTCGCAGTTGGTCTGCATCCTGAGTACAAGTTGAGAGAATGTGTTCCATTTTAGTTTCCAGGGCGTGGCGTTTGCTGTAAAGCTGGTGTATGAGGTGGTTGAGAAGTGTGAGAGAGGTGCGACGGCAAAGTCTCTCAGCGTAGTCTGTGTTATAGGTTGCCCTGAGTGGGTTCGTGATCTGTAGTCCTTTTGGTATCTTGTCTGCTTTCTTGCATCTCTGTAAAAACTTGATGTCTGTGTCGATATGCGCAATCTTCTTGGAGATCCTCTCCACTTGGATCCGGCAGTTTGTGGTGTCGATAGTAGTCATGATGTGGGTATGCCGGCGTTGGACTGGCGTTGACATCGATGACATATCCAAGTGGAGAGGATCTCCAAGAAGATTGCGCATATCGACACAGACATCAAGTTTTTACAGAGATGCAAGAAAGCAGACAAGATACCAAAAGGACTACAGATCACGAACCCACTCAGGGCAACCTATAACACAGACTACGCTGAGAGACTTTGCCGTCGCACCTCTCTCACACTTCTCAACCACCTCATACACCAGCTTTACAGCAAACGCCACGCCCTGGAAACTAAAATGGAACACATTCTCTCAACTTGTACTCAGGATGCAGACCAACTGCGAAACTCTGCCAAGCAGATGAGACAAAGAAACTACACCACCTACATGCACACCAAGAATAGGAAACTTGAGAAACTCGGCATCGCCGCCAGCAACAACCAAGCCTCCCCCGGCACCACAGTAGAAAACAGCACTACCGCAGGGAGGTCTATTGTCAACTTGTCGGACTACACACTTCAACCAGATGAAATCGAAGTTCTCAGTCGAGGGCTCAATTTCTGCCCCACCACCAAAATGGACCCCATCAGTCTCGCAGCGGACACAGAGGAATTCATCAGGCGAATGAGGCTGCGGGAGTTTTTCCACAAACCCCAAGAGGCCAGCAACGAACACAATGAGACAGTCGATGAACCAGAACAGCCGACAGAGAGATCCGCAGTGCAACAGCCTAAGAGGAAGGAATCCAATTGGACTCCTCCGGAAGGCCGCTGCCCTCGACTGGACTTGTATGCCCAAACCATCAGGAGGTGCGTTAACACCAGATTCATCAGCCGCACTCACAAGACAGCCCCGAACATCACCCAAGCACAACGCAACGCCATCCACGCTCTCAAGACAAACCGCAACATTGTCATTAAACCAGCAGACAAAGGAGGGGCCATCGTCATACTGAACAGAACGGATTACTGTAAAGAAGTGTACCGACAACTAAACAATGAGGAACACTACAGACAATTACCCACAGATCCGACCAAAGAACACGCTCGTCAACTCAACAATCTGATCAAGACCTTTGATCCGGACCTTCAGAGCACCCTCCGTGCTCTCATTCCACGTACTCCCCGCATTGGAGATCTCTACTGCCTCCCAAAGATTCACAAGGCAAACACACCTGGCCGTCCCATCGTATCGGGCAATGGAACTCTGTGTGAGAACCTCTCCGGCTACGTCGAGGGCATCCTGAAACCCATTGTACAAAGAACCCCCAGCTTTTGTCGCGACACTACGGACTTCCTACTGAAACTCAGCACACATGGAGCAGTTGAACCAGGGACACTCCTCGTCACAATGGATGTCTCAGCGCTCTACACCAACATCCCCCACGACGATGGCATTGCTGCGACTGCATCAGTACTCAATGCTGACAACTGCCAGTTTCCAGATGCAATTTTACAACTCATCCGCTTTATCCTGGACCACAATGTCTTCACCTTCAACGACCAGTTTTTCATCCAGACACATGGAACAGCCATGGGGACCAAATTTGCGCCTCAATATGCCAACATCTTCATGCACAGGTTCGAACAAGACTTCTTCACTGCACAGAATCTTCAACCGATGCTGTACACTAGATACATCGATGACATTTTCTTCCTCTGGCCTCATGGTGAACAATCACTGAAACAACTATATGATGATATCAACAAATTCCACCCCACCATCAGACTCACCATGGACTATTCCCCAGAATCAGTTGCATTCTTGGACACACGCATCTCCATTAAGGACGGTCACCTCAGCACCTCACTGTACCGCAAGCCCACAGACAATCTCACAATGCTCCACTTCTCCAGTTTCCACCCTAAACATGTTAAAGAAGCCATTCCCTATGGACAAGCCCTCCGTATACACAGGATTTGCTCAGATGAGGAGGATCATGACAGACACCTCCAGACCCTGAAAGATGCCCTCGTAAGAACAGGATACGGTGCTCGACTCATAGATCGGCAGTTTCGATGCGCCACAGCGAAAAACCGCACCGATCTCCTCAGAAGACAAACACGGGACACAGTGGACAGAGTTCCCTTCGTCGTCCAGTACTTCCCCGGAGCGGAGAAGCTACGACATCTTCTCCGGAGTCTTCAACATATCATTGATGAAGACGAACATCTCGCCAGGGCCATCCCCACACCCCCACTTCTTGCTTTCAGACAACCACACAACCTCAAACAGACCATTGTTCGCAGCAAACTACCCAGTCTTCAGGAGAACAGTGACCACAATACCACACAACCCTGCCACAGCAACCTCTGCAAGACATGCCGGATCATCGACATGGATACCATCATCACACGTGAGAATACCATCCACCAGGTACATGGTAAATACTCTTGCAACTCGGCCAACATTGTCTACCTGATACGTTGCAAGAAAGGATGTCCCGAAGCATGGTACATTGGGGAGACCATGCAGACGCTACGACAACGGATGAATGAACATCGCTCGACAGTCACCAGGCAAGACTGTTCCCTTCCTGTTGGCGAACACTTCAGTGGTCACGGGCATTCAGCCTCTGACCTTCGGGTAAGCATTCTCCAAGGCGGCCTTCACAACACACGACAGCGCAGAGTCGCTGAGCAGAGACTGATAGCCAAGTTCCGCACACATGAGGACGGTCTCAACAGGGATCTTGGGTTCATGTTGCACTATCTGTAACCCCCGTGACTTGCCTGGGTTTGCAAAACCTCACTTACTGTACTGTCTGGAGACAATACACATCTCTTTAAACTGTGATCAGTGCTCCTACCACTCACATTGTCAGCCACTTCAGGTCTTGAACAGCAGGTTAGGTGTAAGGATTCGTATTTTAATCAGTAATCTCTAAACTGTCTGTGCTTTATATGCTCTGTCTGAGGCCAGAACTCTCCATTCACCTGACGAAGAGGGTAACCCCTCGAAAGCTTGTGAGAATATTATCAAATAAATAGGTTGGACTAAAACCTGGTGTTGTCAGACTTTATACTATTTATATGTCAGCTATATCTCCCATCTGAATTCTCACTTCCCAGAAAGAAAATTGTGCATTCGGGTCCCACTAAGAGAAACAAACACAATGGACCATAACTTCCAAGCTCCCCAGTGTGCATTGGGGGTGTAACCCAAAGATGCTTTGGGGAATCCCCTATGGAAGCTCCCAGGTGAAGGTTTGCACAGCAAATTTAAATGTCCCCTGGACTTGCACTGCGAGCCAACCAAAAATGTGATTTAAATTGTAAACTTTGGATGGTTCCTGCTGTATTACAAAAACAATTACAATAGTAGGACTAATCTTCCCGAATCCCGCCTGCTCCTCCCCTACAGGTTTGACCTTGACTGATACGCCTGACCTCTGACACCCCCAACCCCAAGATCTTATACACCGGTCATAGACACCTATCTTCTCCATGACCTGTCAATTTCAGTGGACATTTCAACTTAAGGGGACGGCTGTACTGTCTGGATTACATCCAGCCTGATTCGGATGGTCAGGTGAAAAAGGTGTGGAAAAATTTACGGTTTGTAATTGGACACAGAGGGGCAATCTAATCTGATTGCCACTCCCAGTAAGTTACGGCCCAAAATCTAGACTTACTGTAGGCACTGACTTTCAGATGAGAAATTAAACCTGCCTGCTTCCCAGATAAATCCATCAAAAGTTCCATGGCATGATTTAAAAAAAATAAGGAAACTGATCAACATCACTAAAATAATTGTAATTGTCACAGTGCTATTTGTTGATCCCTCCAGAGAACAAATTGGCTGACGAGTTTCCTACAACAATGACTAAAGCTGAGCTCTCAACCCCAAACCCCTCCACAGCAGGGTAGGCACTGCTGCCTCACAGTGCCAGGGACCCAAGTTCGATTCCTGACTTGGGTGGCTGTGCAAAATCTGTATGTTCTTCCTGTGTCTATGTAGGTTTCCTCCGAGTGCTCCAGTTCCCTCCCACATCCAAAAGACTTGCAGGTTAGATGGATTGACCAAGCTAAGTCCTCCCTCGGGTTTACCCAAACAGATGCTGGAGCGTGGCGACTGGAGGATTTTCAGAGTAACTTAATTGCAGTGTTACTGTAAGCCTATCTGATCCTGCCATTGTTTTCCAAGTGTTTTCGTATAATATCTTTGATACTGATTCTAGAATTGTCCCCGCTACCGATCTCAGGCTTACTGGTCTATAATTCCCTATTTTTTCTCAACCTCTCTTTTTAAATAGTGAGATTGCATTAGCTATCCTCAAACAAAGAACAATACAGCAGAGGTCACAGGCCCTTTGGCAGTCCAAGCCTGTGCTTTTCATTGGTCCAACTAGACCATTCGTTTGTATCCCTCCATTCCCAGTCTACTCATGTGACTATCCAGGTAAGTCTTAAACGATGCCAGCGTGTCTGCCTCCACCACCCTACTTGGCAGTGCATTCCAGGCCCCCGCCACCCTCTAAACAACGTCCCTGTGATATCTGAGTTATACCTCGCCCCTCTCACCTTGAGACCGTGACCCCTCGTTCTCGTCACCTCCAACCTGGGATAAAGCTTCCCACTGTTCACCCTATCTATACCCTTCATAATTTTGTACACCTCTATTAGATCTCCCCTCATTCTCTGTCTTTCCAGGGAGAACAACCCCAGTTTACCCAATCTCTCCATAGGAACCATTCCAGAGTCTATAGAATCTTGGAAGATGACCACCAATGCATCCATTATTTCTTGGGTCGCTTTCTTAAGTACTCTGGGATGTAGGTTATCAGACTGTCAAAGCTATCAATTTCCCTAACACTATTTCTCTACTAATTCTAATCTCCTTCGTCCCTCTCACTGAACCCTGTATTCCCTAACATTTTTGGTATCTTATTTGTGTCCTCCTTTGTGAAGACAGAATCAAAGTATGTATTCAGCTGGTCAGCCATTCCTTTGTTCCCCATCATAAATTCCTCTCTGACTATAAGGAATCTACATTTGTCTTCACTAATCGCTCTCTCCTCACATACTGTTAGAAACTTTAACAGTCAATTTTTATGACCCCTGCAAGCTTTGAATTCTAATCTGCTCCCAATCCTCAGGTCTGTTGTTTTTCTTGGCCAATTTGTATGCCTCTCCCTTTGATCAAATACTATTTCTAATTTCCCTTATAAGCCATGGTTTGGCCACCTTTCCAGTTTTACTTTTGCACTGGACAGAAATAAACAATTATTGCAATTCACTCATGCACTCCTTGAATGTCCATCCATCCTACAACTTTGAGATCACCCAAAACTCAGCTGTCCACATCATAACTTATATTAAGTTCTGTTTACCAGTCTCGCAATTCTGTTCATTCTGAAGCTTGCAGACCCACATTGGATCTTAGTCTGTCAACAGTTTGATTTTAAAATTCTCACCCTCACAATCAATCCCTTCATGACCTCACCCTTCTCTGTCTATAAACTGCTTTAACGCACTGGTAAGACCCAGTCCAGAAACTCTAAGATGTTTTATGAAATTAGCCTGGATCCTAAGTTTTACATTTGATTTTGGTTTTGGCATGGCTGAATATAATGTGTTTCACTCCCACTATGAATCAAATGATCCACTAGGAAGCTTTTATCAAACAAAGTTTATTTAAGAACACAGTTAAAATATAACAAAAAAATTAGCATAACTTTTGCCAATTACAAGACTTAAACATAACACAGTATACTCCAATTTATTTCTGTTGTTCCAAGTTAAACACCATTCCACAGACATACAGCCCTCCTTAAACAAGTATGCACAAGATACCGGATTTGCAGCTTCTTAACACCAGGTATGAATTGGTCCTTTGAATGTTGGATCAATTCTCTGAGATTCCTCAGTCCTGGAACTTTCAGAAAGCCTCTGGAGAGAGAGAGAGATACAACCTCCTGCCACCAACTACAAGCAGCAACTGAGAAACAAACTAAAAACTGGACTTTCCTGTAAAATAAAAAAGCTGTCCCTGGGCATATCACCTGACCTGTCATTATCCCCAAAATCAAGCTCCACTCTGCAACTCTAAGGGACCATTAAAACCACAGGGCACTGTATTAGTCCAGATTAAAATCAGCATGATAGCAATTATGCTGCCGCAGAAGCAAAAAGGATACCAGTTATAGACAACACGATGCCAATAAAATGCTTAGGCCTGCAGAGAAACATTATTGGAATACATTTCTGAAAGACACAGTGCAGTCACACTTACAATCTCTAAAAACTCTGTGTTCCTCCAGGTCTGGTGCCTAATGCATCTCATTTTCTCTGCTTACCATGGGCAACCGTATCTACAGCAGTCTATTCCTATGATCTGGAAATTCTTCCCCTAAACTTCCCCACCCTCATTTTCTTTAAGACGATTGTTAAAACCCACATGACCAAATTGTTGGTCGTGTATCCAAGTATTTTTTGCCATTGGCTCATCAGCATTTTTATCTGCTTATGCTGCTGTAAGGATTTGAGGCTACTGAACTATTTTAAGGATGCTGTGTGAATTTGTGCCGTTGCTTTTTTTCAATAAAATGTTTTTATTTATCCAGTCTGGTTTACTTGTACATTTCCTTTGTAAACAATGAGTTACTATAGTGAAGAAGCTTAAATATTTTTATGGTTCTTGCTCATTAGGAACAGTTCATTTTGCATCAGTAAGCCACTGGTATCAATGACTTCACTTGTTGAGCTATTAATTGAATTACTTTGGACACATAGTATTGGCATGTAGCATTATTATTATCACAGCAAGTGAAAGGACCAGAAAGAGGGTGTTCAAAACAGGTGGGAATATGTGTATCTTGGCATCTGAAGTAATAATATGCGTGCAGAATGTGAGGACATGATCATCAATGTAAGAGTATGAAGATAGAGTCTACTTGAAAGAAAGTTACACCATGTTCTGCTTATTAATATTGCAACTGATACTTCCTTTTATGAAGCTGGATTTGTAGCATCTTAACACCAGGCGTGAATTGTTCCTAATAATGTTGGGTCAATTCTCTGAGGTTCCCCAGTCTAGTATCTTCCAGAAAGCCTCTGGAAAGAGACAGAGAGATACTGCCTATTGCCACCAACTGCAACTGAGAAACAAACTAAAAACTGGACTTTTCTGTAAAATAAAAAAGCTGTCCCCAGGCATATCACCTGACCTGTCAACATCCCCAAAATCAAGCTCCACTCTGTAACTCTAAGGGACTATTAAAACCACAGGGAACTGCATTTGTCCAGATTAAAATCAGCATGATAGCAATAATGCTGCCTTAGGAGCCAAAAGGATACCAGTTATAGACAACACGGTGCCAATAAAATGCTTGGGCCTGCTTGAAATGACCTCAATTGGATTGGTTTTTCCCCGAAGAAAGATGAAATTGCATTAAAATGCTAAAAATGTATCTTGCTCACTCAAATGCTCTGCTTGAAAAAGTTTATTGGAAAAGTCAAGATGTTCCTCAGCAAGTACCAGCAAACTAGTTCAGCCAGCCTGCCTGAATGATAACAGCTGCATCTGAGGCAATGGCTTCTTACCTTAGGCAAAAAGAAATTCCATTTTACTAGCCCACTTGAGCGAAAGCAGATTAATAGGCTGCTAAAGTTCCCTGTCATTCCAAATGTTCAATGCAGGAAGATTGTTTCTCGTTCCTTGCTGTATATTGATTGTAAATACATCAGAATTACATTTACACATTCGTCTTCTGCACACGTCTAGTTTGAACCTGCAATAAGGAGAACATTGTTTCTGACAGTGAAGAGAAGAATTATTCTGAAACTCAGCTTTGCTTTACTGACAATCCTTGTAGACATGAGAGGTATGCAAGGATGGCTGCTGCTGCTCTTCTTCCATTGTAGGGATCTGTTCATCTTCCGCTTCATGACTCCCCATGACAATGTTGCTGAGATTATGTGGGTTGTTGTGGCATGTATCCATGGCTGTCCTCAAGTGGGTAAAATTGAAATCCTGTGTCATTTATCTCCCTGATCTGTAGGCCATGGTGGAGACGGTTAACAACCTTTTGCAACCTCAAGCTCTGGAGGCATGGAAGGATCTGATGACAAGTGATCAGCTGCGAGCAGCCACCCTGTTACTGGATACAGTGGAGCAAGGCGCCTTTGTCCTTGCTGACAATCTGCTCAAGACGGACATAGTCCGAGAAAACACTGACAACATATGTGAGTGTCTTGTCAAAGGTATATTATGGTCAAAACAGTTGAGAAATCACTTCATAGCAATGCTTGATAGTTTCAGAGGACATTTGTTTAATCTTCTGTAAGTGAACAGCCAATTCTTCATGCCATGATTATTTTTATATAAAAGAGTTTAAATTACAGGTGTTCCAGAAAATGTTGATGCAAGTAACACAAAGGCAAATATATTGAGCATGTGCAGCCTGAACTATATGTTCAACTATTTCACACTAAGTCTGCTTTAAAAAAAGTCTTTCATAAAGGTTCAATCAAATTGCCATAAGTGTTCTCAGTGCCATGTATGGAACTTCCTTCACAATCATAACCAGCATTAAAAGGCTTCATTTGTAGTGCCACCATTGCTGCAGACTGGTGTTAGCCTTTGTAACCCACAGAAGAAATCAAGTAGGAAACTTCTTGGTCCAACATTTAGAATTTAATTGAATGTGAGCAGGGAGGGTTTTTTGAGGCAGGAATCAAAGCTCGGGCCATTTCCCAATGTTGTAATCATAGAATCCCTACAGTGCAGAAGGGGGCCATTCAGCTCTTCGAGTCTGACAGAGTATCTTACCCAGGCCCTCTCCTCCGCCCTATCCCTGTAACCCACAAATTTACATGGCTAATGTGGGTACACTGCTAATCTACACATCTTGGGAAACTAAGGTGGGTAATTTAGGATGGTCAGTCTGCACATCTTTGGACTTTGGGAAGAAACCCATACAGACACATGAGAATGTGTAGGTAATCACCCAAAGCTGGAATCGAACTGAGTCCTTGGTGCTGAGAGGCAGCAATGCTAACAAACTGTGCCAACTCACCTCCTATTTGGCCAGGCCTGCTCATCATGTTTTTCTCCCTCAGAGTGAGGGGCGGGCTGGAGTTGAGACTGCAACCTCGCGAAACAGGGCAAAGGCTGAGATGGAGGCAGGCTGGTGCCCAAATGGCCAGGTTAGAAGGCCTGTCTCCATTCACTCGACATCATCCCAGTTCTGTAGATGAGCGTGAGGCCCTCAACTGCCTACATAACTCATCAACCCCACAATCCCCAAGCTTTCAAATTGGAATTCCATTGGTCAGCTGTATAAACCAACCCCCAAAACTGAATGCTGGTGAATGTAATTGTCCCTTTTCTTTTAAGCCTAAAAATACAGAAGATATTTGGCCTGCTCCTCCATTCATTACAATCATGGTTGATCATCCAACTGAATAGCCTAATCCTGCATTTTCCTCATAACCTTTGATCCCATTCACCCCAAGAGCTATATCCAGCTGCTTCTTGAATAAATTCAATGTTTTGACATCAGTTATTTCCTGTGGTAATGAATTCCACAGGCTCACCACTCTTTGGATGAAGGAATGTCTCCTCACCTCTGTTCTAAATGATCTACTTTGAATCCTCAGACTGTGACCTCTGCTTCTGGATTCCCCCACCATTGGGAATATTCTCCCTGCATCTACCCTGTGTAGTCCTGTTAGGATTTTACAGCGATTTCCCTCCCTCATTCGTCTAAGCTCCAGTGAAAACAATCCTAACTTCATCAATCTCTCCTCATATATCAGCCCTACCATCCCCGGACTCAGCCTGGTAAACCTTCGCTGCACTCCCTCGAGAGCAAGAACATCCTTCCTCAAAAAAGGAGACCAAAATTGCACACAATAATCTAGGTGTGGCCTCACTAAGGCCCTGTAAAATTGCACAACACATTCTTGCTCCTGTCCTTAAAACCTCTCACACTGAGGGCCAACGTGCCATTTGCCTTCTTTACCACCTGCTGCACCTGCAAGCTTACCTTCAGTGACTGGCGCACAAGAACACCCAGGTCCCACTGCACACTCTCCTCTCCAAATTTACAACCATTCTTGTTTTTGCTTCCAAAGTGGATAACCTTACACTTATGCAAATTATACTGCATCTGCCATTGATTAACCCATTCACCCAACCTGTCCGGATCATTCTGCATCCTTGTCACAGTTCACTCTCCCAACCAACTTGGTGTCGTCTGCAAACTTTAAAATGTTACATTTTGTTCCATGGTCCAAATCATTAATATATATTGTGAATAACTGAGGCCCCAGCACCGAACCCTGTGGCAGTTCACTTGTTACTGCCTGCCAATTTGAAAAATATCCATTAATTCCTACTCCTTTGTTTCCTTTCTGCCAACCAGTTTTCTATCCATCTCAATACACTTCCCCCAATCTTAAGAACATAAGAAATAGGAGCAGGAGTAGGCCATTTAGCCCTTCGAGCCTGCCCCACCATTCAATAAGATCATGGCTGATCTGAAGTGGATCAGTTCCACTTTCCCGCTTTCTCCCCATAACCCTTAATTCCCTTGTCTATCAAAAACCTGTCTACCCGTGACTTAAATATATTCAGCGAGGTAGCCTCCACCACTTCAACGGGCAGAGAGTTCCAGAGATTCACCACCCTTTGAGTGAAAAAGTTCTTCCTCAACTGCCCCCCCCTTATCTTAAGGCTGTGTCCTCTAGTCCTGCTGTCCTTTCTAAGCGGGAAGAATCTCTCTACCTCTACCCTATCCATACCCTTCATTAACTTATATGTCTCTATAAGATCCCCCCTCATCCTTCTAAACTCCAACGAGTACAAACCCAGTCTATTCAGCCTCTCATCATAGTCCAACCCTCTCATCTCCAGTATCAGCCTAGTGAACCTCCTCTGCACTCCCTCCAAGGCCAATATATCTTTCCGCAAGTGCGGTGACCAAAACTGCACACAGTACTCCAGCTGTGGCCTCACCAGTGCCCTGTACAGTTGCAGCAAGACCTCCCTGCTTTTATATTCTATCCCCCTCGCTATAAAGGCCAACATCCCATTCGCCTTCTTGATCACCTGCTGCACCTGCAGACTGGGTTTTTGCGACTCATGCACAAGGACCCCCAGGTTCCTCTGCACTGTAGCATGCTGCAGCTTTTCGCCTTTTAAATAATAATCCCTCCTACTATTATTTCTGCCAAAGTGGATAACCTCACATTTGCTAACATTGTATTCCATCTGTCAGGTCGTCGCCCACTCGCTCAGCCTATCCAGATCTCTCTGCAGACTTTCCACACCCTCCGCACAATTTGCTTTTCCACTCATTTTCGCATCATCAGCAAATTTCGTCACCCTACACTCAGCCCCCTCCTCCAGATCACCTATATAATTGGTAAACAGTTGCAGCCCCAGCAACGATCCCTGCGGCACTCCACTAGTCACCAACTGCCAACCAGAATAGCACCTATTGATACCAACACTCTGCTTCCTATTAGACAGCCAGTCCTCTATCCACGCTAACACCTTACCCCCAACTCGGTGCACCCTAACCTTCTGTAGCAACCTTTTATGAGACATCTTATCAAACGCCTTTTGGAAATCTAAAAACACCACATCCACCGGTTCCCTTCTGTCTACCGCTTGCATGGTAATCCCTTATGCAGGACTTTGTCAAACGCTTTCTGAAAGGACAAATATGCCACACTGATGAGTTCCTGCTTGTCAACTCTACTAGTTACATCTTCAAAAAATTCTAACGCATTTGTCAAGCATAATTTACCCTTATAAATCCCCTTCGTTAAGAACAAAGCAAGAGCGTTAATCACTATATTAATGACATATTTAACTTCATCATATGACATTACATAATGACATGTGATGTTGGCAGCACCTTTTGAACTCACATGTCTAAAGGTTCTTAACTCCAGACGGAGGCTCCCCATAACCCGTGATGTCACTGAGCTGTTGCAAATCACATCCTTGTGCATGAGTCGCAAAAACCCAGCCTGCAGGTGCAGCAGGTGGTCAGGAAGGCGAATGGGATGCTGGCCTTCATAGCGAGGGGGATTGAATATAAAAGTAGGGAGGTCTTGCTGCAGCTGTATAGGGCATTGGTGAGGCCGCAGCTGGAGTACTGTGTGCAGTTTTGGTCGCCGTATTTACGCAAGGATATTTTGGCCTTGGAGGGAGTGCAGAGGAGGTTTACTAGGCTGATACCGGAGTTGAGGGGGTTGAGCTATGAGGAGAGGCTGAATAAACTAGACTTGTACTCGTTAGAGTTTAGAAGAATGAGGGGAGATCTCATTGAGACATATAAGATGATGAATGGGATGGATAGGATAGGGGTGGAGAGACTCTTCCCGCTCAGAAAGGATAGTAGGACTAGGGGGCACAGCCTCAAGATAAAGGGGGGGCGGTTTAGAACAGAGTTGAGGAGGAACTTCTTCACTCAAAGGGTGGTGAATCTCTGGAATTCTTTGCCCGTTGAGGTGGTGGAGGCTGCCTCGCTAAATATTTTTAAGACGCGGGTTGATGGGTTTTTGATAAACGAGGGGATTAAGGGTTATAGGGAGAGGGTGGGAATGTGGAACTGAGCCACGACAGATCAGCCATGATCTTGTTGAATGGCTGGGCAGGCTCGAAGGGCTAGATGGCCTACTCCTGCTCCTATTTCTTATGTTCTTATGTTAAGCTGGCTGGATTCCATGAGAATTGCTGGGTTTCTAAAGTGCCCAGCCCTGTAGTGGAGCCTGAATGTACTATGTGCAGATTTGAGACCTGCTCCCATTCCTGCATTGATTAAAAAAATAGCTGACAACAGTGGGGATAGATTCTCTGCATTCGGGACCCACATGCATCCAGTTTCTCCCAGCCAGTGTGCGTTTGCCCTGCATCGAGATAAGAAAACACGGTATCACATCTTCCATTATAATAAAAAAGACACAAAGTGAATCAAGTGGATGCATTTTAGAAGTGATGTGCGAGATGGAAAGAGGCTCGAATGGAGCATAAACTTTGACATGCTGGGCCACGTAGAATTGTGTGTTCCATTTGAAACATATCAAAAGCCAGCCACCATTAGAGAGGATCTTTTATTTTTAATTAAGATTTTATCAACATTTTGGTTCAAAACTTCACTTTCAGCTGAGAATATAGTTTAGAGTTATAAGAAATCCTAATATAGAACAATAGACAGGGATCTTGTGCGCGTTGTAGATTATGTTGAAAATGTCCTGTTTCCATGAGACTAATTACTTGTTTTGTGCTCTCTTGGGGTGGTAGTGCTAGAGGTTGCCCGCTTGAGTACAGATGGAATGTTGGAGGATCTGCAATTTCCGCAAAATGGAATAAATGGAAACTCCATCCAACTTTCAGCAAGTACTCTGAAAAAGAATGGTCGCCATGGTAAGGTTTAATTGAATTTGTTACTTTGAAATGATATGCCAAGGAATCATAAGGAGCAGATGTGTGAATCTTTGTTGTCCATATAACAGGGTTAATTTGAAGGGGTTAATTAGCAGCATTAAAGCACAGGGAGGGAGAGAAATCCACATCTCTCCAAATCAGCATGTTGCTGAAGGAGAGCTAGTCATTTAATTCAGAACACCCCATATGTAAAACATATATATATTTTTTACTAAATCATGGACCTACTTTGAATTAACACAGCACTCCTTCAGTCCATGCTCAAAAACCAAATGAGGGGAAAACAAATGATTGGGATTTTCACCAATTTATTTAATACTTGTCAATAAATGCTCCAAAATATATTTATTCATTCTATGAAAATAATATAAGCTCCCTAATAATTTAAATGTTGAATTTCAGCCTCTGTAATATAACTTAACATGTGTTCGTTATTTGTAAGAAATAATGGTTTTGAAAATCAGTCAGATTTGGTTCAAGCAGTTACATCACTGAATCATATCAGCATACTGCTACGCATTGATGCAATTGATTCACTTCTAAATTTCCTTCAAACTATAATTGATGTTTGTGCACTAAACACACAAAATTGCATTTTCGACTTTATAAAATACTGAAATCAGAATTATCTGAGGAGTTGTATTTTATTGTGTAGTTGGCTGGATGGCTGGTTCGGGATGCCAATAGCACAGCATTAATCCCCGTACTGAGATTACTCATGAAGGTGTGCCTTCTCAACCTTGTCCTTTCCCTGAGATGTGGTGATCCTCAGGTTAAATCACCACCAGTCAGCTCTATCTCTCAAGAGGGAGAGCAACCTATAGGCACCTGTGACTACGGTAACTTTACCTAAACACATCTAAATTATATTACAGTGTTAGCTGCACAGATGCTTTACAACATTCTCCTTCATTCACGTAACTAACTCACAAGTCTGAATTAGATTCCATAATTCAATTTCTACATAAATCCCCTAAGCAAATCACTGTGAGTTTCCAATGATTGGCCTTTAACAAGGGCTTAACAAGCTTTTTTGTGGTTAATTTTCATTTTAACATGGGCCCAAGATACCTGTGGAAGATCTTTATCTTTACTTACTGGTCGGTAATCTGCTGGAGGGGATCAAATTTATTGATGTCATCCATTCCTATTTTGCCTCCAAATATAGTTAGAGCCCTGTTTGAACAACACAGGCAAAGAGTATTTTGCAAATAATAAGGAAACCGAAATATCATTGCTTAAGCACAGATTTCATTTTCGAGTCCAACTAAATTCTTATTGTTGTAAAGTCTGTGGAACAATTCTAAAGGGCAAACAGCAATCATTAGAATAGAAATATTGCACTTATGTTGGTCAAATGAGCTCAAACCAGATTCTTGATTCAGACAATTTCTTCATCATGGTTGGACGCTCCCTCTGTAACTTTACAGAGCATTAGGTTTGGAAATTGGATTAATCTAACGCTGCCAAAGTGCAACATTTTCTGCCGGGTGAACTTTTGGGTCATGAAAGGGTGAAACTGCACTGAATTAAGGCTTTCAAGAAGGCACAATTACTTTCTCAATCTATTTTTAAATAATCTCTCCACATCCATTTTCTGAAATGTCAGTAAAGGCAATATATCTAATCCCTTTGTTGCAGGTGAGATAAGAGTGGCTTTCGTCCTCTACAATAATCTGGGAAGCTATCTTTCTACAGAGAATGCCAGCTTCAAGCTTGGAAGTGAGGCGATGTCAACCAATCACACTGTTATAGTCAACTCACAGGTCGTCTCTGCAGCAATAAACAAAGAAAGCAGTCGAATTTATCTGGCAGCCCCCGTGATTTTTACCTTAAAACATATTGATGTGAGTGAGGAAATGGATTCATTTAGCGTTCAATGTTTAGTTTCTACATGCGTCTCCCTCTACTACCTCAGCATACTCCAGCCTATTGTGGCCTATAAAAGCAAATTACTGTGGATGCTGGAATCTGAAACCAAAAGAGAAAATGCTGGAAAATCTCAGCAGGTCTGGCAGCATCTGTGAGGAAAGAGAGGAGCTGATGATGGAGGATGAGAGGTGACCTGATAGAAGTCTACAAGATTATGAGGGGCATGGACAGAGTGGATAGGCAGAAGCTTTCTCTCAGGGTGGAAGAGTCAATTACTTGGGGGCATAGGTTTAAGGTGCGAGGGGCAAAATTTAAAGGAGATGTATGAGGCATTCTTTTTACACATGGTGGTGGGTGCCTGGAACTCTTTGCCAGGGAGGTAGTGGAAGCAGATAAGACAGTGAGTTAAAAGGGCCATCTAGACAAATACATGAATAGGATGGAAGAGAGAGATATGATCCCCAGCAGTGTGGTTCAGTCAGACAGCATGGTTGGTGCGGGCCTGGAGGGCGAAGGGCCTGTTCCTATGCTGTAATTTTCTTCGTACTTTGTTCTTTTGAGCCCAACTGACCCTTTGTCAAAGCTTTGAAAAAGGGTCATCTGGACTGGAAACGTCAACTCCTTTCTCTCTTTACAGATACTGCCAGACTTGCTTAGATTTTCCAGCATTTCCTTTTTTGCAATTGTGGTCTATGCTGTTCTTTGTATCCTTTATTCCTTGATTGACATTAAACCAGTCAATTAGTTACACTTGGTATTACATTTTACTAATTCTTGAACAATGGGACCTTTAGAATGGTAAGGTATAAGGTTCCCTAATGCTTTTCACTCTTCCCTAAGGATCCTTTACTATGAGATTATTAATTAAATGTATCTTATTATATATTATCTAGTCTTAACTAGTTTGTTCCCTGATTGATTCCACAATGTATTGTTCCGATAAACCGCCCGGAACATGCTTAATGGACTTGCACTTAAGGCTTCCTTTACCAACTTGATTTCTCAAATCTGTGTGAAGATTAAAGCCATCCATGATTATTGTACATATTATAAAATCCCTACAGTGCAGAAGGAAGCCATTCGGCCCATCGAGCCTGCACTGACACTCCAACAGAGCACCTTACCCACGCTCACTGCCTGCCCTAACCTTGGAACCACATGTACTTACTCGCTAATCCCCCTAACTTTACATGTCTTTGGACACTAAGCGACAATTTAGCATTAGCAGTCCATCTAACCTGCAAGTCTTTGGACCCTGGGAGGAAACCGGAGCACCTGAAGGAAACCCATACAGACACGGGAGGAATGTGTTGAGTTTGCATGGTCACCAAAGGCTGGAATCGTACCCAGGCCCCTGGCGCTGTGATGTAGCTTTGCTAACCACTGCCACCTTATTGCAGCACCTTTTATTTTTTGATATACGTGCTGTCCTATTGTGTAGCTATTTTAGGGGGCCTTTTAACTACTCCTACTGGTAACTTTTATTTGCTATTTCTCATCTTCCACCCAAACTGATTTATATCTTGACCTTCTAAGCAAAGATCGTTTCTCACTGCAGCGTTGGTCACAACCTTTATTAACAGAGCTACTTCCTTTCTTTTCTTTTATGCATGCCCTTCTAATATGTCAAGAATCTATGAGTACTCATTTCTTCACCTTGATCACCTTGCAACCACATCACTTTGTGGGTTTCCTTTGGGTGCTTTAATTGCCTCTCATGGTTAAAAGATGTGTAAGTTAGGTGGATTAGCCATGATAAATACTCGGGTTTATGGGGATAGGATGGGGGTTAGGCTTGGGTGTGATGTTCTTTCAGAGAGTCAGTGCATATTCCATAGACTGAATGACTCCTTCTGCACTGTAGGGAATTTATAGACTATCAGGTTAGACCCATTTATTTCTAATTGTACCGTGAACTCATCTATCTTGTTACAAATGCCACATATATTCCGATAAAGAGTCTTCATTTTTTATATTTTTGCTATTTTTCCATAATTTTTTTGCTGATGTACTATTCTCATATCCAGCCTGTCTCTTTGTGCTACATTCTGGGTATCATGATCCAATCATTCACTATTGCTTTGTCATTTCTCTTGAGCTTTCTAAATTTCCCCTCACTTGAAGACTCCATCCCATTATTTAGTTTAGAGCCTTATTGTTACGTATTCATTTTTCCAGTCAGGGTCCCAGCACAGTTAAGGTGAACCCCACCCCAACAGAACAGCTCCCTCATTCCCTAGTAATGGTGCCAGTGCACCACGAACTGAAACCCATTTATCCGGCAACAATCTTTGATCAATGCTTTCTAATCTGTAATTTTTTGTTATTATTCTGGTCATCGCTGACGGTGTCTGCATTTGTTGCCCACCCTTAATTGTTCTTGAATTGAGTGGCTTGGA
Organism: Carcharhinus amblyrhynchos; assembly: GCF_965287045.1. Lineage (NCBI taxonomy): Eukaryota > Metazoa > Chordata > Chondrichthyes > Carcharhiniformes > Carcharhinidae > Carcharhinus > Carcharhinus amblyrhynchos. Next base: position 27,885,220 of record NC_137328.1, on the reverse strand, counting down.
AGGTCACTTCAGAGGCCAGTTAAGAGACAACCATGTTTCTGTGGGTCTAGTTTCACATGTAGGCCAGACCGGGCATGGATGTCAGATTTACTTCCCTTCGGGATGTTAATGAATCAGATGGGCTTTTATGATAGTTTCATGGTCACCATTACTGAGACAAGTTTACAATTCCAGATTTTATTTATTGAAATCAAATTCCACCAGTTGCCATTTGAGGGATTTGAATCCATGAATTTAGAGCATTTGCCTGGGACTCTGAATGATTCATCCAGTGATACTGCCACTGCACTTACCATATTCCCCACATTGACCATAAGGAATTTTCTTGTGGCTCAGATAGAGATAATCCAGAGATTATCATTTGTGATACATGATTGTTTGTCTGAGAAAGTAAATAGAGGTAACAAGGTAATGTGGAAACATATATGATGGTCTGTCATGTATGTTCCAATAAACACTTGATATTGTGCAAAATATCTCCAAAAACTATCCAGGTTGTCTGTGTCCTGATTTCCTGGTGTCTTGTTAACTACAATAGAAATTTACCTGACTGGTGAAGAGAGACACTTTCTCAGAGCCCCAGACATTGGGAGCCAAAGGCTGGATGTTGCCTAATTGACAGCCAGCCATCTGGAAATTACAGTCTTGTTTCATCAATTATTTTAACAACTAAAGGAATGTTTAAAGCATAACCAGATTCTGAATCCATGTATTGATTTTCTCCATAATAGTTTGCTTGAAAGTTGATGAGTCTTCACAAAATGTTCCAGTACCGTTAGTATTGCTTGAATCTTCACTCTGATGTGTCCTGATTTGATAGAAACAGAGAAAGATTTTCAACATTGTGATGTCAGCCAGATCTGACGACAATTTGCAAGCATCTATTAAAATGATAAAGTCCATGTAAACTGTTCTTTTTTGTTTGGGGTGCTCTAAATAATGATGAAAAAGAATTCGGGTAGAATAGACAACTGAACTGTTTTGACCCAACGGAATTGATTTTAACCACCTTAATTTTGTGGGAACAGTGCAATGGAGGGGACAAAATGCTTAAAATTACATTGGTATCTGAGAGCATTTTGATTTGAATACCTCAATTAACTATATTGGAGCCACCTGTTCCAATAACAACCACAGTAAATTCTTCCTCATTTTTTTAAGGCACTGTTTTGCTGGGTGGGTGGCCTCAGAATCATCCTCTTGGTTTGCAAGTTAAATAGACTTCCCAGCTGCAGTGTTCTATTCTGCATTTAACTTGCTATTAGAGATTTTAATATGAACTTAACCAAGATCTTCCACTGTCATAAATGCCAAAATGTGAGAATTGTAATTTACTACTTTGGCTATGATAAAATAAACAACAAGATATATTAATTACTTTTTCAAATCACCTTGATAATCAAAATCTGCCATTTCTAAGGGGACAGTTTCTGCTGTTTGCTAATATTATGAATACATGTATAAAAACACATTTAAAAGTTTATTATTATTCAGAAACTGTTGAGATATTTCTCATGCAGTGGTTTCTGTGCTAATGCATTTAATTTATCATGTAATTATGTTTTTTTTTGCTAATAACTTTGATTCGTCTGTCCAATTTTGCAACTATTCTAAAGCTCCTTCAAACCATTAATTATCTCTTCTGTCCCCATGGCTTTCCCCATTCTGCTGTTGGTTTGACAGACTTGCCAATGCTATTTGCACCGGTGAGAAAAGGAAGAGTTCCAGCAATGATTTCTGCAGAACTCCTCTCAACGCCTATCCCCACTCCGCCATGACTCTCACCAATGCTGTCAGTCCTTTTCTTTTAACCGTAATGACATTTTATTCTCAATTCTCAAAAATTCAGTTTAAAAGCTTTGCATGTAGGAATTTGCCAATAGCTTTTATAAATTCCAAACCAGCTATAGCACAGCCAGCTCCACTTTAATATATCAGTAATGCCTTCAAAGATAAGGCAGTATTTTATCCATTTTAATTCCATTCTGGCTGGCTAGCTTTTTATGAATTCTTATTAAACTGTTGCTGGTAAACAACTAAATACAACTAAGTAATACATACTCCATGTAACCTGTTAAAATCAGGCCTGCTGACTCTCAATTATCTTCAGTGTTCAATGGCCATTTCCATTTTAATAATCAAATGGGGTCACTGTAATGCACGATTGGCAGGAATTGTTAAATTGCCTGATCTGAATTGCAAATGAAGCAGATGGTTGTTACAGAGTAGATTTAAGTTGTGGCTTCATATTAATCAAAACCAAAGAACTAATTTGGTAATAGTGAAGGGCTTGATAGCAATCTGAATTTTATAACTTCCACATGGAAAATATAACATGTAACAGATTGCTTCTTGACCAAGGGAATGGATATATTGAAGGACTGGTTCGCAGGGGGAGGGATGGTACTTTTCACAGTATGAAAAATTTTATCATTTTTATTTCTTTCTTTCAGTTCCAAAACAATTTTAACCCAAATTGTTCATTCTGGAGCTACTCGAAGCGCACAATGACAGGGTATTGGTCCACGCAGGGCTGCAGAATGCTGGGGTCAAACAGGACACATACCACATGCTCCTGCAATCATCTGACAAACTTTGCTGTCCTCATGGCACACAAAGACGTCAAGGTAAGAAGTTGCAGAGATAAATCTCTTCATCTCTAAACAATGGAAGATTGCTCACTGTGGAAGTCAAATTGACCTCTGTTATTACAGAGGATCGCAGTAAAACTGTTTGCAGGTCCCTGATTGCTGGGCCAATGAAATGAAATTGATCTCATATTAACCAAGCCAATTATTAAGCAATTTGACAGTGTATCGTGGAATTATACTATCTCCGAGCCTTATTATAGACATATGAAAAAAACTAAACAAGGCACAATTCCAAATGTAGAATGCATTTTCTTGCTTCACACCACCTTTGTTTTTATAATAGAGATTGAACCTGAGCCACATTCAGGATCTTGTTTGCCTGATTGAAGTTTTTTTTAAACCAATTTAGTCATTTCACATACTAAAATTAGTTAGTATTTTCATTTGAATTTTGAACTACTTTATTGGTCTACCACCAGCGATGCCTTATTTCCCAATGATATAGTTTAGAGGGGAAGGAAAATAACATGCAACAATCTGGAAATGTTCTCCTTCCCCCACGTTAAATAACAACTATTTTGTGTAAACTCCCATAAATATCGTAGGCTGAAGTATGACTAGAAAGAGGGAAATTTGTTAATAAAACTCCAAATGCAACATAATCTTTAAAGCCTTGTAAAATTTATTTATTATTTCATTCATTCTCCTTTTTTTCTAATTATGGAAAAGTTACAGGACCGTGCCTCTGATATTTGCTCTCCTTATTTTTTCCTCTTTAAGTAAACCATAGAAACCTTTCAGTGCAGAAAGAGGCCATTTGGCCCATTGAGTCTGCACCAACAACAATTCCACCCAGGCCCTATCCCCGTATCCCTACATATTTATCTACAAATCCTTCTAAGCTACACACCCCAGGACACTTAAGGGGCAGTTCAGCTTGGCCAATCAACCTAACCTGCTCATCTTTGGACTATGGGAGGAAACCGGAACACACCCATGCAGACACAAGGAGAATGTGCAAAGTCGGCACAGATAGTGACCCGAGCCGGGAATCGAACCCAGGTCCCTGGAGCTGTGAAGCAGCAGTGCTGACCACTATGCTACCATGCCGCCCATTTAACATTTGAGATTCTCATCCCACCTCTTATTTTCTTTGCCACAAATTGCACTTTCCTAATGGTGCACCACACGAGGAAAAAAATCATTTTTTGATTGACATAAATTAATCCTTTCCTTTGATACTACTTTTTAAATTCATAAAACGGTATCCCTGTATATTTGAGGTTGTTATACATTTTCATTGCAGTATTCATGCAAAAAGTTTAGATTTATAAATATTTGTGTGCATGCACTTGGAAGCAGTAGAGGTCTTGTGGCTCAGGTGTTAGCTTCCCTGCCTCTGAACCAAAAGCTTTGAGTTCGAGTCCTAACCCAGCAGTCAATGGCCAAGGAAGGTATGTTTATAATGTGGCCGACAGATTGGGTACCAACCTGTAAAATCCTTCCAACATTGCCAATAGCAGGCAGTAAGAGTGAGAGTCACTGCTGGTAAGCTATGCGTCATGTGGACTGGCACTCGTCAGGTATAGGCCTCTGGAGAGAGGCTAGCGATCTGTTCCAGGTAAAATCACGCTATAGGAACAGATGAAAGTCTGCATTGTACACCAGTCAGTGTGGGAAGAAAAGCAATAACAACTTGGGATTATTACAGTCAGGGATTTCACACAAGGTGTTGCTGGCAGTCAGTTGTACCTGTTAAGTTTTAGGAGCCTTTTCTTTACATTTCTGTCCTGGCTCCTGGCAATGATGTTTTATTTTCCTTTGTATTTGTACATACCTTGGGTGGAATCTTCCAATTCCGCCAACACTTGGCAGACAAACAATGCAGTAAGCCCTTTTGCATGCATTAGTATATCATGTATGCTCATTAAAAGGCCATCTCCCCGGAATGAAGCTTCCTCCTTTAAGTTAAGCTCCCCACCAGTCAGAAATGGAACATTCACATTTACAACTATATATAAATGACATGCACCTGCTGAAATTGACCTCTTCCTTGACTTTGAGGTGAGTAGATGCTACTTAATCCTTCTTGGGAACAAGTTTGTACTTGCAAATCTTGGCTCATATTGGGTGCTGCGTGAAGGCTGCACAGGGGGAAAAGGGAACTGACGGCACTGGGGTGGAGTTTAAAGTCAGAGTCAGGAACACCCCAATAATCATGAGACAACTGAATGCAACCACACTATGTTGTGTTCTCCTGTCTCCTGTGAAGCCTGCACGGCAGTGGATTTGTTTCTGAATCATGGATCTAATAATATTGAGATCCCAGCAATATCTGGAACTGCTGTTTATTCTGTGCAATTTACCATTGGCTGCAGTCAGAAGGAGTGAGGTCAGTGCCTCCGTGGGGCACAGCTAATGGATGGCTGCAGACTTCCAACCCCAAACCTCCATTCTTGTGGGTGAGTGGTTGTTGCTGACAAAGATTCATGTAGTTGATAAATCTATGCTGCCAAGGCAGTGGTCTCTCCACAGAGCCTCAAGGAAGCAAGCGGAATTATGTCAGAGGCAGGGTGCTCTCACATAGCTCTTATTATCCCAGGACCAATGTCTTCAGGTGCATGTATGCACAAGAGGAATGCCAGTATCTGGTTCTCCAGGATGTCCTTTACCTGAAAGGGGTAGTTACGCCACATCAAGATGGAAGCCAGGCGTAGGGATGGAAGCAAATCTATAAAGAATACGCTAAATGGATTTATTACTTCAATTTGTCCACTGAGTCCTAGATAATACGGGCTGCAGGAAACTCTACCATTCTACTGGAGGAGAAAAGCTCATTGAAGGTTGCCACAGGGCCAGGAGGAGCAACAGCCTGAGTTACAAAAGGCAGGTGGTCTCAAGAAGATCAGGATGCTGATGACCAGAATCAAACTAATTGGCCCAACCATGAGTATATTGCAGGCAGTGCACAAATGAGCAAGAGGCAATGCTGGTGATGGCTTTGAATGATGTGGAATGTGGTTTCACACATCTGCTAGCTTCTCCACGAGGACCTACTGCCATGAGGACTTGGAGGCAATCCCATTGTCGATGGCATTGAAGGTAACAGCCACCTTTTGCCAATGGCTCCTTCCAGAACTCCAATTGGGACTTTTAAAGAACAAAAACAGCCCGGGAAACAGGCCCAATGAGCCCGCGCCGCTATCTTAACACCACCAGTCCCCCTCTCCACCCATGCCCCTTATCTAATGTTTTATGGCCATCCACATTGAGGGAAACTAATTTGGGGACAATTTATTACTGCCAATCAGCCTAATAGCACATCTTTGGGGTGTGGGAGGAAACTGGAGCACCTGGAGAAAACCCACGCAAGCGTGGGGAGAATGCGCAAACTCCCACAGACACCGGCCCAAATCCATGTGTCTGCACAGCAAACAGTGATAGTCACTGAGCTGTCGTCTTGCCCAGTATCTAGCCCAGTTTAAGCACACACTAACGACATGAAGCACTAGGCCAATCTCAAACAACCAAGAGCAGCCCAAGTACGACCCATCGCGTGTATGCCCCTCGTTGGACAACAAGGCGGACGGACTTAAAACCTGTGAATGAAAAAGAGAAAAAAAACATTATTATTGTACCATATCCATTTACCTTACCAGGGACGCCCCAATGCTAATGACCCTTATTTAAAACAATCTCCTCTATCCACCCATCTCCAACCCACTCATGTGCCTGTCTAAGTTATTCTTAAACAACTCTAGCGTGTTTGCCTCCACCACCTTACTTGGCAGAGCATTCCATACCCCCACTACCCTCTGTGTGAAAAACCTCCCTCTAATATCTGTGTTATACCTCTCCCCCCTCACCTTAAGCCCATGGCCCCTTGTCCTGTGTGTCTCTATCATAGGAAATAGCTTACCTTGTTTACTCTATCTATACCCTTCATAATCTTATATACCTCTATTAGATCCCCCCTCAGTCGGCATCTTTCAAGGGAAAAGAGCCCCGATTTATTCAATCTTTCCTCATAACCCAGTCCTCCCATACCAGGCAACATCCTGGTAAACCTCCTCTGCACTCTCTCCAGAGTTTCCACGTCCTTCCGGTAGTAAGGCGACCAGAACTGGACGCAGTACTCTAAATGCGGCCTAACCAACGTTCTGTACAACTGCACACTTTTGTGGCACAGAAGTGTGTATCTGAGAGGTGACAGATGCCTTCTTCAGGAAAGCACAATAGTTTGTCCAATTCTGCATGGATCCTGAAAGGCCAGCCTGCAAAAGTGTTGGGTTTTTGCAGCAATCTGAGGTTTGGCGTGAGTGCACGGGGTATTAACTGCACACATGTGGCCTTGAGCGCTCCCTGCAACAGATGAATAGAAAAAAAAATTAAGAGAAATGGATTTCACTCTTTGAACATGCAGCATGTGAGCAGGTGAAGTGTGCAGTGGTGTACCACAGAGATCTGTGTTGAGCCCCCAATTCATCATTTATATAAATTACATTGATGACAATGTGGGGGATAGGATTAGTAAGTTTGCGGATGACACGAAGATTGGCTGGGTGATTAACAGTGAGGCAGAGTGTCTTGGGCTGCAAGAAGATATAGATGGAATGGTCAAATGGCGGATAAGTGACAGATGGAATTTAACCCTGAAAAGTGTAAACTGATATACTTTGGAAGGAGTAATTTGACAAGAAAGAACTCATTGAATGGTAGAACACTAGGGACCTTGTCCACAGATCTCTGAAAATGGAGGTCATGCTAGTAGGGTGGTGAAAAAGGCGTATAGGACACTTGCCTTTTTCAGCTGCGGCATAGATTACCAAAGCAGGGACGTCATGTTGGTGTTGTACAGAGCTTTGATGAGGCCACAGCTAGAGTTCTATGTACAGTTCTGGTCACCACGTTATAGGAAGGATGTGATTGCACTGGAAGGGGTGCAGAGGAGATTCACCAGGATGCTGCCTGGGATGGAACATTTAAGTGATGAAGAGAGGCTGTGTAAGCTTGGGTTGTTTTCACTGGAGCTGAGAACACTGAGGGGTGACCTGATTATAAAGGGGTCCAAGATTATAAAAGACATGCACAGAGTGGATAAGGAGCAGCTGTTCCCCTTAGTTGAAGAGTCAGTCACAAGGGGCATAGGTTCAAGATGAGGAGCAGGAGGTTTGGGGGCATGTGAGGAAAAGTTCTTTTACTCAGACGGTGGTGATGGTCAGGAATGGGCTGTCTGGGAGGGTGGAAGAGTCAGCTTGCCTCACATCCTTTAAAAGATATCTAGATGAGCACCTGGCACATGATAACATTCAGAGCTATGGGCCAAGTGCTGGCAAATGGGATTCGGTGGGAGTTCAGATGTTTCTAATCTGTCAGTGCAGAGAAGGACCTCTTCTGCACTGCATGATTCTATGACTGCAACTTGCAGTGTAACCATCCTCCTTGCTAACGTTGGGATGTGTAATATCCTGACTGAATCCTTCCACTGTTATGCGTTCCCAGATAGCAGAACACTACCAGCTCATTTTATTGTCATGGAGTTTTGCATAGGTTACTTGCAGTGTGTGTTTGAGTATGAATCTCAGTTTAGCAACTATAATGGGAATAGTCACTGATTTGTTGGTAATCTAAACAACCAGCTCAAAGTGAAGCTGGTGGAGTCCAGTTTTCCTCGGGATCTCTGAATGTTCCACTAATTTCAAGCATTTTGCTAATCTGCCTACGATTGGTTATAATTTTAAAAAATCTGCTCATGTAATTTACTGCATTGCCTATTTAATGTAAAACAAGTGAGGACATATTTGATTACAAATAGTTGGAGATGGCTATACCAATGGGGACAAAGTAGAAATGTTTGAGAGCTTCAAGTTTTTAGGTGTCCAGATCACCAACAACCTGCCCTGGTCCCTCCATGCTGACGAAATTGTGAAGAAAGCCCACCAATGCCTCTACTTTCTCAGAAGACTAAGGAAATTTGGCAGGTCCACTACAATTCTCACCAACTTTTATAGATGCACCGTAGAAAGCATTCATTCCAGTTGTATCACAGCTTGGCATGGCTCCTGCTCTGTCCAAGACCTCAAGAAATGACAAAATGTTGTGACTGAAGCCCAATCCATTACTCAAAACAGTCTCCTGCCCATTGACGCTGAGTACACTTCCTGCTGCGTCGGAAAAACAGCCAGCATAAGTAAGGACCCCATGCACCCCGGACATTCTCTCTTCCATTTCTTCCATCAGGAAAAAGATACGGAAGTCTGAGGACCAACTCAAGAACAGCTTCTTTGCTGCTGCCATTAGACTTCTAAATAAACCGACCTCTCATTAAGTTGATCTTTCTCAACACACTAGCTGTGACTGTAACATTACATTCTGCACTCTGTCCTTTCCTTCTCTATGAATGGTATGTTTTAATTGCATAACATGCACAAAACAATACTTTGCACTGGAGAGAAATATATAACAATAATAAATCACATCAGATGTTCGATGCTAATTTTATATAGGCACAGGAGTAAAATTTGAAAGTTTTATGGACACTTCGGATATCACTATATCTTTTTACTTCCTTATACATCATCTTAGCCATGTGTTACATTTTAATAAAATAATACCATTTCATTGACAGATAAAAATAAGTACAGTAAATTACATTGACTGGAGACACTGAGATGTAATTGGAATGTAATTCATCAAGGCTAATCCCATGTGGTTTACAGAAGGATAAAATGATACAATTTCATAATTATATAATTCTATTCCAACCAGAGAATCTAATATTTGCAATCTGGCACATTAATGCTCACACTTGTTATGTGCAATAGATTGGTCTTCCAGATGACTGGGATCTAATGCTGAAATTCACAATCCATTCAATTCTTTGTTCTTTGTTCAATACAGCTCAGAAACATGCCCATCAGCCTAATCCATCCATGCTGATTATGGTGTCCTCCAAGGTAGTCCCAGTTGCTCACATTTAGCCTATAATCCTTTCCCATCCATACACTTATCCAAATGCTTTTTAAATGTTGCTCATGCACCTCAACCAGTTGCTCTGGCCACATGTTCCATATTCCAGCTGTTAGACAATGCCCTCCAGCACTGTGCTATCAAAGTTTGTACAGTCAATGAGAGGCCACCAATCAACCTGAGACAGGCAGGTACAAATGCTACTTCGGATCTGTCTCAAGCGCATACTTGTCCTTGCGTCTGGGAATTTCAGAGTTGGGGAAATCCCAACCAGACTCCTGTTGGCTAGCAGCACATCAGCTCAACAGTCCAAGTATGCACACAATTATTGTACCTGTGCATATCCTGATGGTTACATGAGGATTATTGCCACTTGAGTCCACAACCAACAAATTGCTAGATTCTCGCACCCCTGATATTAATATATGAAATTCACATGTATGAGTTTATCACAGCTTTCTACCCCAATCCTCCCACTTACCCTTCCTTCCCTGACTCTTCCATTCTCCACTTCCCTCCCCAACCTTTCTACTCTTGCTTTCCTGCCCAACCCTCCCACTCTACATTTCCCTCCCTGACTCTCCCACTCCCTTCCCCGAATCTCGACTTCCTTCCTCCATCCGTCCACTTTCCTCCCTGACTCTTTTTCTCTCTGCTTCCCTCCCCACTGCATCTCCCGCTCTGCGCTCCCCTCCCCGAGTCTGCCATTCTCCATCAATTCCTTCCCCGAAGCTCCCACTCTCCACTTCCCTCCCTTTCACTCTATACTTACCTTTCTGACCCTCCTGCTCTCTGCTTCCCTCCCTAGATCCATTCTCTGCTCCCCCCGGACTCACCCACTCTCCGCATTCCCTTCTCTAACCTTCCCACTCCCTGCTTCTCCCACTCACCACTTCCCTCCCACTCTTCGCTTCTCCCCCTCACACTCTTCTCTTCCTTCCCCTTACCCTCCCACTCTCCAGGGTCATTCCTACCTCCTTTCTTGAACATTCGCCAATCTCCAGTCCTCTAGCACTATCTCTGTGATGTGGAGATGCCAGCATTGGACTGGGGTAAACATAGTAAGAAGTTTCACAATACCAAGTTAAAGTCCAACAGGTTTATTTGATAGTAAATGCCACAAGCTTTCAGAATGCTGTTCCTTCGTCAGGTGAGTGAAGAGTTCTGATCAGAACTCTTTAACCTGGTGTTGTGAGACCTTTTACTGTGACTATCCCTATGGACGGTGAGGACCCAAAGATCAATGCCAAAGGCTCTGCAGTCTCTTTCCTTGCCTCTCAAAAATCCTAGGATATATCCTATTTGGCCTAGGGGACTTAACAATCCTCAAGTTTTTTAAAATCGCTAATACATCTTCTCTCAGAACATCAACCTCCTCCAGCCTATCAGCCTGTATCACACTCTCATCCTCAAAAACATGGCCCCTCTCCTCGGTAAACACTGAAGAAAAGTATTTATTTGTTGCCTCTCCTATGTCTTCTGACTCCATACACAAGTTCCCACTACTATCCTTGACCGGCCCTAACCTCACCCTGGTCATTCTTTTATTTCTCACATAAGAGTAAAAAGCCTTGGGGTTTTCCTTGATCTGACCCACCGAGGACATCTCATGCCCTTTCTAGCTCTCTTAAGCCCTTTTTTTTAACCTCATTCCTTGCTATCTTGTAACCCTCAAGTGACCCAACTGAACCTTGTTTTTTCCATCCTTACATACGCTTCCTTTTTCCTCTTTCATACAAGACATTCAACTTCTTTTGTGAACCATGGTTCCCTCATTCAGCCATTTCCTCCCTGTCTGACAGGGACATACCTATCAAGAACATGCAGTATTTGTTCCTTGAACAAACTCCACTTTTCATTTGTGCCTTACCCTGACAGTTTCTGTTCCCATCTTATGCTCCTTAATTCTTGCCTAATCGCATCATAATTACCCCTCCTCGATTATAAACCTTGCCCTGCCGTATGGGCCTATCCCTCTCCATTGCAATAATGAAAGACACTAAATTGTGGTCACTATCTCCAAAGTGCTCTCCCATAAGCAAATCTAACACTTGGCTCAGTTCATTACCCAGTACCAAGTCCAATGTGGCCCCACCTCTTGTCTGCTTATCCACGTATTGTGTCAGGAAACCCTCCTGCATACACTGTACAAAAACTGCCCCATCTGAACAATTCGACCTATGAAGGTTCCAGTCAGTATTTGGAAACTTAAAGTCACCCATGTTAACTACCCTGTGACCTCCACACCTATCCATAATCTGCTTTGCAATTTCTTCCTCCACATCTCTATCACTATTTGGGGGCCTATAGCAAACTCCTCACGACGTGACCGCTCCTTTCCTATTTCTAACTTCAGCCCCTATTATCTCAGTAGGATACCCTCGAACTGCCTTTCTGCAGCCGTTAAACTATCCTTGATTAACAATGCTACTCCTCCACCTCTTATCATCTTCCCTACTCTTACTGAAGTATCTTTACCAGGAACTTCCAACAACGATTCCTGTCCCTGTTCTAACATGACCACAACATCGTAGTCCCAAGTACCAATCCACGCTCCAAGTACACCTACCTTAGTCCGGATGCTCATTGCATTGAAGTAGATACACTTCAACCCACCTTCCTGTCTGCCAGTACACTCCTGCGACCTTGATATCCTCCTTAGTACCTCACTACACTCAACACTGGCTTCTTTTCTCATCCCCCTGACGAATTAGTTTAAACCCTCCTGAAGAGCCATAGCAAATTTCCCTTCCAGGATATTGGTGTCCCTCTGGTTCAGGTGCAAACCGTCTTGTTTGTACATGAACCACCTTCTCCAGAATGTGCTCCAATTATTCATGTAACTGAAACACTCCTTCTTATACCAGCCACGAGTTTATCTGCACTGTCTCCCTGTTCCTCACCTTGTTAGTGCATGGCACCGGCAACAAACCAGAGATGATGACATGTTTTGTCCTGGCTCTCCGCTTCCACCCTAGCTCCCTAAATCCCTGTTTTAAATTCCTGTCCCTTCTTTTACTTATGTCATTGATACTGATGTGTACCACGACTAGTGACTGTTCCCCTTCCCCCTTATGGATCCTGAAAACACGGTCTGAGACATCATGGACCCTGGCACCCGGGAGGCAAAATCCGCGAGGCTCTCTCAGTGCCAGAGAACCTCCTATCTGTCCCTCTAACTAATGAGTCCCCAATAACTATTGCTGTCCTGCTCTCCCCCCTTCCCTTCTGAGCCACAGCAACGGATTCAGTGCTGGAGATCTGGTCACCACAGCTTACCACTGGTAAGTCATCCCCCTCAACAGTATCCAAAGCAGTATACTTGTTGTTGAGGGGAACGACCACAGGGAATCCCTGCACTGACTGCTTCATCTCAGCTCCTTTCACCATGACCCGTTTATCATCATTCTTCAGAGTAACCACGTCCCTGAAGCTTCTATCTATGACCACCTCTGCCTCCTGAATGATCCGAAGTTCATCCAGCTCCAGCTCCAGTTCCCTAACGGGGTTTTTGAGGAGCACTTCCCACAGGTGAAATCAGCAGGGGCAGTAACAGCATCCCTTACCTCAAACATCCTGTAGGAGGAACATTGCACTGCCTTCCCTTCCACCCCCTTTAGATAAACGTGTGGTATAAAACAAGGAAAAGACAGGAAGGGCTTACCTGATATTCATTCACCCCCTTTAGGTTAGAGGAGGTGGACACGACACGTGTAGTGTCTCGGGTTTAGGAACTGCCCAACTTACAGACCGGTAAAAATAAAACACTTCACCAGCAACCACTGCAACCCGCACTATAAAAGCAAACTACAAATCTTCCCAGGCCTCTCCGTGGCCTACTTCCAGTTTCCTGTTTCCTACTGCACTGGAACAAAAAACTCAGAGAAAAAGTAAGACAAAAATCAAACTCTCTTTACCCTCAACTCTCCTTACATGAATCGCTCTCTCTCTGCTTACTCCGGTGGAACCGTCCCCACTCTCTGATTCCACCCTCACTCTCGGCTTCCGCCCCCACTCTCTGCTTCCCTCCCACTGTCCGAATCTCTCCACCTGACCCTCTCACTCACTGTTTCCCTACCCTTATCTTCCCACTTTCTGCATTTCTCCCCAAACCTCTTGCTGTCCTCCCTTGACCTTCACATTCTCTGGTTCTCTCCATGACCCCTCCCACTCTCTACCTCCCTCCCTCCTGGCGCTGTCCATGTCACTCCATCCAACCCTCACTCACTTCCTCCCTCTGGCCATCTTTCTCCTGAGCCCTCATAGAATCATAGAGAATCATAGAACCCTACAGTGCAGAAAGAGGCCCTTCGGCCCATCGAGTCTGCACTGAACACAATCCCACCCAGGCCCTACCCTCACATCCCTACACGTTATACCCACTAATCCCTCTAACCTACGCATCCCTGGACAGAAAGGGGCAATTTCTTAGTATGGCCCATCAACCTAATCCGCACATCTTTGGACTGTGGGAGGAAACCGGACTACCCGGAGGAAACCTACGCAGACACGTTAACAGTGAGAGTTCAGGATCAGGAAGTGGCAAATAGGAGGTACAGCAAAACAAGGGTTGGGGAGGGAAGGCATGACTGGAAAGATTTGGGAAGGTAATAGGAGAGTTGTAAGAGGAATGTGGTCAATAAGTGAGTCAAGAGAGGCGGAGAGTCAGGAAATATGGCAAGCTGTAGGCAGAAAATTACAATCAGAAGGTAAGTTTAAAGAGTTGTCAGTTACTTGGAGATCAGTTATTCAGATTTTGAAAAAAACACACCTTGGAATTTTCTCACACAAGGCTTTCTCCAGGATGCCTTCACCAAAGATCCACTTCCTGGATTTCAAAATCTCTTTTCAATATCCTCTGCTGTGGATTGCCATCTGCATTGTAGTTTCCACACCATGTTTTAGGTATCCAGCCATGCCAACAGAACACTGCTGCTTCATTTGTTGTATTAACTGTCACTAAACTTTTGATTTATCTCAGAGGATGCCTGGTTTCTCACCCAGCCGATATTAAATTTGGTTCTTGCAGCTGACTCTTCAGCTCAGAGCACTTTCTCTGCTTTTTACTTGATTCGCCTAAACAGAACTTTGTTAATAATCTTGTTTTTGTTCCTTTAATTTGACTGTCTTCCTGAGACGTACTTTCTCCCCCAACTTTTTAGTTTCTGGGCTTTTTGGTTCTTTTGGGAAGTTTGCTCTTTCCCAGCTCCCTAGTCCTGTCCAGTTTCTCCTGGGTCCAGTTTAAAACTAAAACTTTCTAATCTCGGGTGAATACTGGTTGCTAAGCAACAACCCAGTTTTCTTTGAAACCCTGTTTACTTTCAGGCTGTAAACACTAATTACCATGCAGGCACCTGAACCAAACAGACATCATTATTCCTTTCAAATACAGAGCCATGAAATTAAACTTAATACACACAAATACAAAAATACTTCAAACTATCTGTCTTGCCTGCCAGCTGACCCAGATGCTACTGGTTCAGCACACATCTGTGCAGGTTGGTACATCTCAAGTCAATGCCCATATCTGCTCTGGCATCCAATGCAACTAATTGAGTCACACACGATGGAGATATGCTGCTGTGTTTTTACTTGCTGCTGTCCATTGATCAGGCAACCCTGGAGATGTTGCACTTTAACAGTATGGCAAAGTGCTTCAATGCTAATTAATTATTTTTGTAGTCACTTCTGTAATCATAAAAGCCCCAGAGTGTAGAAGGAAACCATTTGGCACACCATGTCTGCACCAACCCTCCAAGCACTTTAACACACCCCACCCCGCAATCCACGCATTTACCATGGCTAATCCCCCTAACCTACACATCTTTGGTCACTAAAGGGCAATTCAGCATGGCCAATCCATCTAACCTGCACATCTTTGGACGGTGGGAGGAAACTGGAGCACCCGGAGGAAACACAGGGAGACATGGGGAGAACATGCGAACTCCACATGGTCACCCAAGGCTGGAATCGAACTGGATCCTTGACGCTGTGAGGCAGCAGTGCTAACCACTGTGTCATTATGCTACCCTAATGTAGGGAGTACACCAAGATCGCACAAATACAATGAAATACATGCTCGGAAAATTTATTTTGGTGATATTGATTGGATGGCCTGGGTAACAAGAGAACTCCCTGTTGATATTCAGAGTACCATGGGAAATTTATGTTCACCTGGCTTCTGTTTATTTTCTTTCCAGAGACATTGGAACTCCAACAATGCAGTATTCCCACAGCATAGCATTGAGGTCTCAGCCTATATAATGTGCTCACGTCTGTAGAGGAAAAAAGAAACAAAAGAGGCCTTGCAATTACATAATGCTTTTACAAACTCTGAACATCCCAAAGTTTTTCAGCCAGAGAAATATTTCTAAAGTATAGCCATTGTTGCGCTGTAGCAAAGGAAGCAGCCAATTTGTGCACAGCAAACTATCACAAACTGTATATAATGATCAGAGTGTCTGGTTTTAATGAGGTTGATTGATAGAGCCGCAGGTGCCACGCACTGAGCCAAGTATGACACAGCTGGATGTAAGCAGTCCCAAGACATTATCTGAAGATAGTAGGGTACTTCCTTGTATCTTGACTTACTTGCTCACTCAAGCAAATCTGCCTGAATAAAAATACAGTTTGTTGTTATTGAAGCAAATGTGGCAGTTTCACAAAGACTGCACTTTAAAATTAATGTATCCACAGTTTGGGACATCCATGGGGGGATGAGAAGACACAATGAAAATGCAAATTGATTCTTACAGGCAGAAGTTGAAATATAAAAAATAAAATTGACAATTAGAATTCATTAGTCTTTGATTCAGTGTCTGTCTTGTTTTTGTCACAATCTGTGCTGCAGATGCTTACAATAAATGAGACTTATTTCAGTGAAGAAAGCATGCTGAAGGTTATGAAGCCACATATGCTTGTGTTTCTGTTTAATATTATTTTCTGCAATCAAGGCTAACAGTAATGATTTGTAATTGATGATTTATTGGAAAAGTCTATCCTGCCAGACTGCAATAAGAGTAAGTTGATGTATTGTATGGATGAATTCAGACTTGTCTATTAACTGGTAATTTCCTTACTGTGTTCCCAGTTTAGTGACCCTGTCCATGAACTGCTGCTGGAAGTTATTACCTGGGTCGGGATCCTGATATCACTTGTTTGTCTCCTGATCTGCATCTTCACTTTTTGTTTCTTTCACGGGCTTCAGAGTGATCGAAACACCATCCACAAAAACCTTTGCATCAGTCTTTTTGTGGCCGAGTTGCTTTTCCTGATAGGAATCAATCGTACAGACCAACCGGTGAGCATGTTTTTGTGTGGGCAACCTACCCTAAATTGACAGTTCCATGGGACACCTGCCATGAATATAACTCCCACTCACTTTCATACCTGAGAGACCAATTGGCTTTCCCAAATTGCAAGCCTTACTGATATCTCAGCCATTTGTTGTTCTTCACATCAAAATGAGAAAGAGTGTTTGCAAGCTATTCCAGGAAGATTATTGCAGCCAAGGCAAGTCCTGTCTTCACCTGATTTTCAAATTTTCCAATAATTGCTCGAAAGAATGATTGGATATAAGAGCCTTAAGTGTCACTGCTACCAGTTGACCCTGTACCAACCCGATCAAGATGACCAAACTTGCAATAGGATCAGGGTTGACCCTGAAGAAATTATTTGGCTGGTGTGTGTAGGGCTTGCTTTTCTGCTGTGTTATTGTGTGAAGACTACTGATGTATTTATGATGCAGGCTGATTTCTAGCGAAATGTTAATACCTACTTGGGTCTTCTTTGTCAAACAAGTAAAAAGACAAAGTCACCATGGTCCATGATGATCATAGGCTGCTGTCCCTTTTAAGGGGGGGAGCTGTCTGATGGTGATTTAAACTGAGGATCACCACACCTCGGGTGAGGGGCATGGCTGAGAAGGCAGGGCCTTCATAATTAACCTCAACTGCTACAGGAATTAAACTCACACTGTTGGTGTGGCTCTGCATCACGAACTAGCTGTCCAACAACATATTGTAAACCTGAATACCTTAGGCCTCGATCTGTATCAGTTGTCCCCACATCGACCATCACCACTCATGAGAATATTTCACTCCTGGTAAATGAATGGACACTATTGCCTTTAATAAAGGACAGGATTTTTTTCTGGTTTAGGATCTTGCTCTCTATGAATGTAAAGTTTAATTTATTTATTAGTTACAATAAGGCTTACATTAATACTGCAATTAAGTTGCTGTGAAATTCCCCTAGTTGCCACAGTCCGGTGCCTGTTAAGGTTAATCCACCTAACCAGCATGTCTTTCATACTGTGGGAGGAAGCCGGAGCACTTGGAGGAAACCCACATAGACAAGGGGAGAATGTGCAAACTCCACACAGACAGTGACTCAAGCCGGGAATCAAACACGGGTCTCTGGCATTGTGAGACAGCAGTGCTGACCACTGTGCTGCCACATGTAGAATGTTGACTGAAGCATGGTGAATATAGCTATGAATTATCAAGTGGCTTTATTTTGTAGAATTAAAATGCGGAATAGCAGTCAAAGAAAGTTCCAATTTATGTGACTCAGCCCTGTTTCTCCCAAAAGTTAAAAAAAAAGCCGTGTGTCGTTTTGTGAGTTGTTTTTGGCATTTGGCATTTCATTCAGGTGACACAATGGCAAACCTGATGTGGCTATATCACTTAGCTCTGAGACAAGGACTGAGTGTCTCACTGTACTGTTCCCCAGCTGGTACTTTGTCTTTGTGTTCCCGCCAGATTATTGGCTAAGATGCAGATTTTCTCAATGTTGTGATTTACCTTGTAAAGAAAACCTGATTGTGCTGGATTGTGTCAAACTCTATTAGGCCTCACTTTTCTCAGCCAAATCTACTCTAGAATCATTCAGTAACAACTCCTCTCCCATGTCTCCTCCAATTGTACATTTTGTTTAAAATGAGGAGCTCATTAGTTTTTTTTGTTTTTGATTTGATACCATTATCTACACATTCCTCTCCTTCACTTTGCTCACCATACTGAAAATCTACAGGATGGTAGGGGCAGTGGTGGCACAGTCACAATGGACCAAACGGTGCTATAACCATTCCAAAAATCTACTCTCTCAGAGCAATCTTAAAAAAAATTCTAAGTGCTGAACGAACGTGAAAATGAAAGAGAATCACACCCATTTTTTGGGCGAGCTATCTTACGGCACTTAAATTCCCAGTGAACTATGTACTCTAGTATAGATTTGTGAATAGAATCCATCCACTCCTATTGCAGGAATCACATTTATGATTTTTTTCTGTCACTCATCTCACACCCTGCCCACTACAACCTTCACCACTGGCCAAACCTTAATGCAGAATATACAGATCCCCATGCTCTACCTCCACTTTAAGTCCTGCCCACCTTGGGCCCCACCCTCTCCTCAAGGGGCACTGCCTGCCCTGCCCCTGACCACCTAGGGGGCTTCAGTGGCCTCCAGTCTCACTGGCAAGGCCATCATGTTTAGTCCCTGTTGATGGGGACGATACATAATCCTCACTGACAAAGACCTCACTGGCGAAGCTGTTAAGGCAAGTGAACCAGGACAATTGCGTCCCAAGCTCAATAATCATATTAAAATTAAGTTATAAATCTTGAAATCAGGGCGCAAGTCTGGTAGAACAGGGCCAGTAATATCACGAGAGGCAAGAAACAGAGTGCAAACCCAGTTTTTCACCTCTTGCGCAATCTTAATGGCGTGCCATGCCAATTGACTGGTGTGATGAGCTGCTAATTTTGCCCCCTATGGTTCTCAGACTCCCCAGATAGCTCCTCATTTCAGCTTCAAATCCTGCCTATCTCTGGCAGCTCCCATTGCCATTTCTGAGTTCAAGCCCCAGCTCCTCCTGAATTGACCACTTAGTCTGCATTTGCTCTCCCCACCTTAGAGGAGACCATTTTATCAGTAGCAAGTGTAGACTAAATTGAAAGAACTATAAGTAAATCACTGCTTCTCTCTCCTCATTGTTCAAGGCTCCAAACATTCCTTCAAGGTGAAGCAGTGATTTACTTCTTGAGGAATTTCATGTCTTGATTAGGCACTTCGGAATGGTACAACAGGCACTTCATTTCTTAATAAAATTATTTTATTCATGTAATGATGTACTTTGTTCTTTTCTTGTGCACAGAATAAAAAACCTTACTGGTCTAAAAGACAATGTGACAGAACATACCAAAGTTCATTTGAACTTCACCACCTGGTGGACCTAATCTTCTGTTCATTGTCAAGACATAGGAAAACAGGAGTAGATCATTCAGCCCATTGTGTCTGCTCCGCCATCCCATATAATTGTGGCTGATCTTCCGCTTCAGTGCCTTTTTCCCCCACGCTATCCCCATATCCCTTTAAGTCATCAGCATTGACAAATCTGTCAATCTCTGTTTTAAGCACTTTCATTGACTAATTGTCCACGGCATTCTGGGGTAGAGAATTCCAAAGATTCACAACCCTCTGAGTACAAAACGTTCCCCTCATCTCAGTCTTAAGTGGCTCCCCTGGTTTGAAACTTCCCAACCGAGAGAACCTGGTTTTGATTTCAATGGGATGTAAATTGGGTGTGTGCTACCAGCAATGGATGATGGGCTTCACCAGATGATTGACAAAATGAAGAAGTTGAAATTTGCACCACAGAATACACAGCAGTTGTCAATATAATTGCAATACCTGCTGTTAGTTTAGAGCCACTTACAGCTCCTATACTTTTTTTTCCCCCCTTCTCCACATTCACTGCTGCCATATGTTCAATAAAGTCATAGTCATAAACACTCGTTACCCGTCATGACTGAAATGCTATTTACAAATCTTTGCATTGTGTAATCCTCACTTATTCAAGTAAACAATTTCTGATGAGCTCATTTATGCACTTTATTAGACTTCAACCACTACAAGAGTAATTTTCCCTCGAATTTTCATCAAGCATTTTGAACTTGTTTTGAAGGCAGGGTTGCTCAGAGCAGGTATGATGACATTGTAGCCAGCCACTCCCCCTCATGATGCCACTGCTCTTCAGGCATAATTACTTTCTCATAAAGCATTGTGAACAGCAGGATTTTCCCCACTAATACTTTCGCGCTTTTTAAACTGTCCACTTATCAATCAAATTGATGCTTAAGTGAATGATTGATGGTCCATTTACTCCAGTGTTTGTGGTGCATCTGTTGGTTTTTTTGGTTGGCTGTGTGTTGTAGTATTTAAGTGTTTCAAGTAACAACAGCTGAAGTCTATAAAGTTTAATGATTGCAGGCATGACTGATGATTTTTAGAAAGCAGGTTATGGAATGGGTCAAATCCCACTGAAAAATATTTGCAGTGACAGCTGAGAGTCACATGAGTTGAATTGTAATTTTTATTAATTCCTGAAACACAGTATTTCCTTGCCTCTAGTTTGTCACTAAGCTAGTCGACTGAAGAACAATGGCTGACCTTAAATGGTCAGAGCACTTATCTCCCAATACTCTCCCTTTAACCCATTTGTTATGTTGCTGCACCTTAACCAGCAGTTCATAGAATAGAATCATAGAATTCCTATAGAGCAGAAGGAGGCTATTGGGCCCATCGAGTCCATACTGACCATAATCCCACCCAGGCCCTATCCCCATAACCCCATGCATTTACCCTAGCTAGTCCCCCTGACACTAAGGGGCAATTTAGCACGACAAATCCACCCAACTCACACTTCTTTGGACTGTGGGAGGAAAACGGAGGCAAGCAAACACAGGGACGACACGCAGAGTGTGACCCAAGCTGGGAATCGAACTCAGGTCCTTAGCACTGTGAGGCAGTGGTGCTAACCCACTATGGCACCATACCTCCCTAAAGCAATTGCTACTGCTTTTTACAGCACCATTTTTCTTTTCTCCGTCTTGCATTACAGTTAACTCTGTTGCCTCTTGGGTGCAAAGACATTTATTTTGACAAAATAATCAGGTCAAAGACTTTCTGATGAACTTACGGAGATTTTTGAGGCATTTGCACATTCAATAACTGAGATTAGGAAATTTGCCCCAAACTCTGCACCGGTTAAATTTGTAAATTTGCTGACTGTAAGGGAAACTTGATGCTTCTTGATGACTCTTGTGAAATGCAACTGCAGCTAGTCATTAAGAAAATACTTGGAAAGTTGTAATACCTGATTTTTTTTGTGGATTCTAAAGATTAAGAAGTGAGAGAATTGCATCTTGCTGATCTGTCAGTTTGGTTTCCTGCAGATTGCTTGTGCAGTATTTGCTGCTTTGCTTCACTTCTTCTTCCTGGCTGCGTTCACATGGATGTTCCTGGAGGGGGTTCAGCTCTACATTATGTTAGTGGAAGTCTTTGAAAGTGAACACTCCCGCAAAAAATATTTCTATCTAGTTGGATATGGAGTACCTGCACTTATTATTGCTGTTTCAGCTGCTGTGGACTACCGAAGTTATGGAACAACAACAGCGTGAGTCTGTTATTTTGCTTTGAAAGGAAATGCTGATAATTTCTGTCCGTTTGATGAATTTGTAAATGTGAAGAATACAGCTGGAGATGAGTACATGAAGATAGGTAATTTTGGGGCGGCCTTTTCCTTCCAGATTTCCAAGCGCCAATAACAGGATAAAATGCAGGCCAGAGTACACGTTGTGGGAAGTAGTCATTCAATGTGATTTTTCACCAGGGGAGGCCATTATGACCAGAGGGTGGGCTCAACATTCAATTAAGAATGGCAGTGGGCACTCAAAGCCAGAGGGCCAGTCAAAGGATTTCCATGAAAGCAACAGCAGGCTGTGGTTAGTGAAAGAGGTGATGCTTCATATTGAGGATCCCCTCCCTCCAATCTTTTAAAAATTTAAGTTGAAAATAGATTTTGCAGTCAGGCCACCACTACGCATGGGTGGGGTATGGAGCACACCACAGAGTGGCCTGTGGCTGGTGTAGCACTCAGACAGGCCTGCCTGGAGTGCCAGTCCTTGGCTTCCTGCTGGGAGGCAGCCTCCAGGTGCCTTAGCCGAACCCCTCGTTTGGGCAAAAACCACCTAGGGGCAGGATGGAGGGTTATTTTTAACTTTTACACACCTCTGATCCCAGCCCCAACAGGTTCAAAATTCCAGCTGTTTGTGTTAAAATAAAAGCAGTTAGTTGAAGATATTGTTACATAATCAAAGTTACTAGACAACCCATTCAACACCTGTGTTATTATTAGAATTTTATTCACACGATAGACCATTGACCAGGTTTATGGATGAAAACTGAGGGGTAATGTTTGCAGAAGAAAATCTTCCAACGTAGATCAAGGTCTTGAGTGAGAATAGTGAGCATTTCAGTAGCAGAGATTCCCTGTAATGAAATGTTTATTGATGTTCTCTCAGAAGTAAGTTGGCACTGTTTGTAGATTTTAAACTTCCAGATTGGTTAATGTGAGTGAGCTGTCTGAAGTGGAATTGCTAAGTAGTGCAAAGTTGTAATGTAAGTAAAATTACAGAAATTATCATCCGGCTCGACAATTGCTCTCTCAACTCCAATCATTTCCTTCAAATGAAAAATGTTTATACAGGATTCTAGCTATACTTATCTTCTGTGGGATATGTGAAACATTATTTGCTCCAGTCCTACTTTGCAGCTCTCCCCACCCACTCCCTGTATTTACTTTTTTCCAGAATATTGATGACTGTAGTGATGACATTTCCTGTAAGACCATAAGACAGAGGAGCAGAAGTAGACCATTCTGCCCATTGAGTCTGCACCACAATTCAATGTGATCATAACTGATCTGATGTAATCATCTTCAGCTCCACTCTCCTGCTTTATCCCCATAACCCTTGATTTCCTTACTGATTAAAATCTGTCTATCTCAGCCTCGAACGTACTTAACGATCCAGCACCTACAGTCCTCTGCGCTAAATAACCCTACAGATTCTGTACCCACTGAGGGAAGTAATTCCTCTTTATCTCTTTCTTAAGTGGGACACGCATTACTCTGAGATTACACCATTAACTCTCCCATAAGGAGAAACAAACACTCAGCATTTAGCCTGTCAAGTGCCCTGAGAATCCTGTATGTTTCAACTAGGTGGCCTCTCGTTCTTCCAAATTTCCATAAGCACAGACCCAACCTACTTAACCTCTCCTCATCAGAAAAATCCCTCCATTAGAGACGCAAGGACTGATTAAGGACAGTCGGTGTGGCTTTGTGAGTGTAAAATCATATCTCACAAATTTGATTGAGTTTTTTGCAGGGGTAACCAAAAAGGTAGATGAGGGCAGGGTAGTTGATGTTGTCTACATGGATTTTAGCAAGGTCTTTGACAAGGTACTGCATGGTAGGTTGTTGCATAAGGTTAAATCTCAGTGTCCAGGGTGAGGTAGCCAAATGGATACAAAATTGGCTTGATAACAGAAGCCAAAGGGTGATGGAGAAGTTATTTTTCAAACTGGAGACCTGTGACCAGTGGTGTGTCTCAGGGATCGGTGTTGGGTCCACTGTTATTTGCCATTTATATTAATGATTTAGATGAGAATATAGGAGGCATGGTTAGCAAGTTTGTAGACGACACTTAAGATTGATGGCATAGTGGACAGTGAAGAAGGTTATTTCAGATTACAACAGGACCTTGATCAATGGGGCCAATGGGCTGACGAATAGCAGATAGAGTTTAATTTAGATAAATGTGAGGTGACACATTTTGGTAGATTGGACCAGGGCAGGACTTACTCACTTAATGGTACAGCACTGGGGAGAGTTACGGTTCAAAGAGACGTAGGGGTATAGGGTCATAGCTCCTTGAAAGTGGAGTCACAGGTGAACAGAGTGGAGAAGAAGGCATTCGGCATGCTTGGTTTCATTGGTCAGAACATTGAATACAGGAGTTGGGATGTCTTGTTGAAGTTGTACATGACACTAGTAAGGCCACACTTGGACTACTGTGTACAGTTCTACCCCATTATAGAAAGGATATTATTAAACTAGAAAACATTTACTAGGATGCTACCAGGACTTGATGGATTGAGTTATAAAGAGAGGCTGAATAGACTGGAACTTTTTTCTTTGGGGCATAGAAGACTGAGGGGTGATCCTATAGAGGTCTAAAAAATAATGAGGGGCATAGATCAGCTAGATAATCAATATCTTTTCCCAAAGGTAGGAAAGTCTAAAACTAGAGGGCATAGGTTTAAGGTGAGGGGAGAGGTACAAAAGTGTCCAGAGGGGCAGTTTTTTCACACAGATGGTGGTGAGTGTCTGGAACAAGCTGCCAGAGATAGTAGTAGGGGAAGAGGTTTTGTCTTCAAAAAAGTATTTAGACAGTTACATGGGTAAGATGAGTATAGAAGGATATTTGTCAAATGCGGCAATTGGGATTGGCTTAGGGGTTTAAAAAGAAAAAGGGTGACCATGGACAAGTTGGGCCAAAAGACCTGTTTCCATGCGATAAATCTCTGTGACTCATTCCTGGAATCAATCAAGTGAGCCTTTCGTGGACTGTCTCCAATGCCAGTCTATCTTTCTTTAGATAAAGGGTTCAAAACTATTCATAGGATTTCAGGTGTGGTGTAACTTGCGCCGTGTATAATTTTAGCAAGACTTCCTTTTGTCTTCCCTATTATCTGCTAAACTTGAAAGCAAGCTTTTTGTAATTGATGCATGAAAACCCCTAAATTCTTCTGTGTTTC
This sequence comes from Carcharhinus amblyrhynchos, assembly GCF_965287045.1. Lineage (NCBI taxonomy): Eukaryota > Metazoa > Chordata > Chondrichthyes > Carcharhiniformes > Carcharhinidae > Carcharhinus > Carcharhinus amblyrhynchos. The sequence goes on along the minus strand of NC_137328.1, from coordinate 27,859,994 downwards.
AACTTTCTGCAGCCTTTCCTCATTTAAATTATATTCTGCTTCTTTATTCTTCCTACCAAAGTCATGACATTATATTCCCTCTGCCAAGTTTTTGCCTACCCACTTCACCTCTCTATATCTCTCTCTTTAGACTCTTTGGGCCCAATTCTCCCAATTTGAGGCTCAGTGCCCACACCAGAAGGAAAATGGGAGTGTTTCCCACCTGTGCAGTCAGTGTCTGCCTGGTGGGATTCACCCACCTGAAAGAAGCTGATAAGCTAATTTCGAGCAACCCACCAGCCAGCCTCACTGATCCAAGATTGGGCCACCGTTTTTAAATGACTCCCCAGTCTTCATGCTTGGGGACAGGACTCCCTCCCCACAAAAAATGAAATGGTAACCCCCCCCCCATACTGACCAGGGCAGCTCTACCATCCACTCACCAAAGAGAGGTCATTTCCGCTCCTCCTCCACCCCCCTCCCCCATCCCACCGCCCCACCACCACAAATAGTAAATTACCCCTAATCCCACACTCAGGTATCAGGATGACCCGATCTGGCCCCCTCTTCCACTCAACCTCTCTTTCCCCTAAGACTTTCCACTCAGCATTCCTACCCTCCAAACTCACCACTCAACCCCCCCCCCCCCCTTCATGCCATGCATATTGGTTCCTGGCACCTTGGCATTGATAACCTGGCCTGGCACCTTGGGCCCCGAGGGGGCTCAAGGAGGTAGGTCCAGTGGCCATTTGCTTCTCTGCTGCTTCAGGGGAAGGATCCCTCAGGGGTCCTGGGAGTTGGGTGGGACAGTCCCTTATTACATTGACAGCTCAATGGATTTCTATCAAGCTCCAGGCACCTGCGTTTATTTTCATTTGCCTTCATGCGTTTCAAGTACCTCACTGTTCCTGACCATTGTTGATAGAGTCTAAGCCAGATAGCACCTCTTGGGCAGTGCCAGCCTGGCACTGATGCCAAGGCAGGCACTGGATAGTGTTAAAGGGGCGGGGGCCTAAGGGAGGGGCAGGGCCTGAAGGGAGTGGGGCCATGATGGGGGCTTGGGGATCAGTCTGAGGGGTGGAATTGGAGGCCGTGATCGGCTGGAGGGTAGGGTGGGTGATGGAGAGGAACCGGGCATGGCGATCAGGGTTGGGGTGGTGATGGGTGGGGAGGGGTGGGGGCAGAAGGTGATATCTGGGGCAACAAGAATCGTGTTTAGGATTTTGTGTCTCGGTGCCATGGGAGTTTGTCTAAATATTCTCTCCCATTTTCATGCTCATTTGGCACTTAGCATTTTTTTTTGGTAAGATCATCCGCTCTGCTTATTTGTTTTAGGACTTTATTCCCTGGAGCGTAGAAGAATGAGGGGAGATTTGATAGAGGTGTATGAGATTTTGATGGGTAGAGATCGAGTGAATGCAAGCAGGCTTTTCCCACTGAGGCTAGGGGAGAAAAAAACCAGAGGGCATGGGTTAATGGTGAAAGGAGAAAAGTTTAAAGGGAATATTAGTTGGGGGGGGGGGGCTTCTTCACACAGACAGTTGTGGGTGTGTGGAATGAGCTGCCGGATAAAGTGGTAACTGTGGGGTCACTTTTAACATTCAAGAAAAACTTGGAAAGGTTCATGGATGAGAAGGGTGTGGAGGGATATGGTCCAAGTGCAGGTCAGTGGGACTCGGCAAAAAATGGTTCGGCACAGACAAGAAGGGCCAAAAGGCCTGTTTCTGAGCTGTAAATTTTCTATGGTTCTATGGTTTCCTTGTTCCTCCCTTTTGGCCTTACACCATAAACTCTTTTCTCATTTAATCTCTCTTGCCTTCCACTATACCACAGACTTTCACTTTTGTTCTTTTTCCAATACTCCCGTGCCCTTTGCTTAAAATCTAACTTTCCCAGTTCTGAAGAAAGATCATGGATGTGAAATGTCGAGGGTGATCTTGAGCCCGTGTTCAAAATCTGTGTGAATGTCGGCGGGTCTCAAAATCCGGAAGTTGCAGACCTTGCCAGCGTGAAGGTGATTTTGGAACCTCTCTGCCCCTCGCCAGCAATACCATTGGGTGTGAGCCTGCTTTACATGGAATTGAATAGATTTTAATATAATTAAACCGCCCCCTGGCCAAATATTGACTCACCCGCTGCATATTGACACCGCGCCAACATAACGCCACTAAGACTTGAACCCGTCACGGTGTTCTCCCTGGGGCGTAAAGGTAAATATAGTCTCCGGGGAAGAGGGACAATGACAATGTCCCTTGGCACTGCCCCTTGACACAAGTTGGCACTGCCAGGGTAACACCATGCCTGGCAGTGCCAACCTGTGCCAAAGGGCAGACCCCAGTGTGAGCCTCATGGAAGGTTGGGGGTGGCGGGGATTCATTTAGACGTGCTGGTGGCTGGGAGCAGACGGAAGAGCTGGGGGTGACAGCAATGCTTGTTAGGGGAAAGAGGATGGAGGTGAGTGCCAGCTCAGACTGTGGGGGATTAGGGGTGTTGATGGTGGGAAGAAGGGGCCAATGATTGGGGTAATGGCAGGGACAGTGCCGATGATTGAAGGAGGAGCTGTAAAGAAGTGTCCACTCCAATTGTGGGTGGAGAGGAAGCCCCTGAGACCTCCATTGTGGGCTGGGCTGGGGAGATATATTCCTGTAGTGATCAGAGCACCCTTTAAAGGTTGCACCTCAATTTCTAAGCAGCGGGGTTTTGCTGCACGTTGAGGTCCTATCCCCTGCATGATGGCCTAAAACACATCCCTTGATTTTTTTTTTGACAGGAGTGTGGTTAAAAACTGGAGAGAAAATCTGGTAGAATTTGTTAACTCTGTTTCTCTCTCCACAGATTCTGCCTGTCCTGCTGAGTATCTCCAGCAAGTTCTGTTTTTATTTTAGATTTCAAATATTCAACAGTATTTTGCATTTGTGCATATTTCCCAATTGTGCCTATCTGTGCCTGTGCAATTCTTTTCAGTGAGTTCTGGAACTCTTCAGTTTAATGAGCAACTGCCTTGCTTTATGGCAATTTCTGTCCACTAATATCAAACAGATACAGCATGCATAAGAAAGTTTTACCTGCTTAAATGTGATTCATAAAATTCATTCTCACTTTAAATCCATGTCGAGGTTCTTGTATTTTTTTAAATATATAATTCTATTTGAAAGGACTTGTCAAATCCATTCTGTCCATCTATCACATAAATGAAACTGGAAAAAGAAGGTAATTTTCAAGAGAACTACAATTTGCTTGTGTTGAATGTAATGGGAAATTATGTGATTAATAATTTAGGTGAAGGTCATATATCTGCCTGAGCTTTTTATAGTGTTTTCAAGCTAGGAATTAATTATGTTAATGAAATATATTTTTAACAATCTGAAAGCCTGATCACCTCAACTCATCAAAGTTCATATCATGCTCTTTATTTTACTTTGGATAGGGCTTTGCTTTGATCAATTCTGTTAGATAAGTGATTGACAGGTTATAGTTAGTGGGGAGGAGAAGGAAGTTTAAAGCTCGAAGATGTAATGGCTGTGTTGCATTTTTATTTCCCTGTGATGATTGTCTTGACAGCTGAGGCAGGTGCTGGCATACACACGTGTGCTGTCATCACATCTTCTGCTTTCTTTTCTAAGAGTTAATTATCTTCCTCCATCAGTGATGCTGTCAAAAATTGGGCCTATAATTCAACATTTAAATGAACAGTGGTGTAATAATTCCTGGCTCTCAGTGGCTTGATCTTGCAGAGCACATTTCCTCTCTGTCAGTCTATGCTGTTGATGTATGTCCCACACTCAGACCTTGAATGCCTGTTGTCCCCTGCGTTTCATTACAGATGTTGGTTGAGGCTCGACACCTACTTCATTTGGAGCTTTATAGGCCCTGCGACCTTGATTATTATGGTAAGTACTGCTAATTAACACACCACCTCCAAGGGCATAAAACAGACTTTCAGTGGACCTTTTCTGTGTGTTCCTAATTTATAGGCATTCGTTTTAAAAATAAATGTTCCTCCCTGACCCATTTAGTCACTGCAAGGAATTATAGGGCTTTGGGATGTAAAGGGATATGATGGTGATTTCTGCAGTAATGGATCCAAAAAGAATAGCTGCAGTGAAATAGTATATTAAGAATAGATGTTTTAATACTTCAATAAGTCTATGAAAATGTATAATCTCTGCAGACTTAAAGTCAAGGTAACCCATTGTTTTGCTTCTATTTTCAGACATGTAATATTCTTAATAACAATGCAATTCTGAATCATATTGGAGACACAACTGAAACAGCAAGTCAGCCACTAGTTGTGTGAAGTTGATTCAGATACGCTAGTATTACTGTGTTCACGAGGAACACAGAAATAGGAATAGGCCATTCAGACACCCACTGCATTGTGAATTAATAGTGCAGATTTTTTCCCACATGGTTAAATGTGATGTCAGGCATCAGGAGGAATAGACTGAATATAAGTTTCATGCATGTTCATTGAGGAAGAATGAACTCTCAAAGGAAAATTACTTAGCCTGTGTAACCTTTTGCCATGTGGGGAATAGTATATGGACTGGAGGGACCCTAAAAGAAGAGACATTTTAAAATTAAGAAGAGAAACTTAATTTGGTTTTCCTTTTCTCAAATTTGCAGTTAAATGTGATATTTCTTGGGATTGCTCTTTACAAGATGTTCCATCATACAACTGTGTTGAAGCCAGAATCTAGCTGTTTGGACAATATCAAGTAAGTTGATACCATCAACTTCAATGAGCATTTGCTTCTTTGAGAAAGCTGTTGTTAATTTGGGATCTAAAAATGAGGAAATAGTTCCCAGACTTTTGTCTGTTTTGTGTCACTTAACATTTGAACATTGCATTAACCTTTCAATGTAGTTCAGTAGATAAAAGGATTGTATTGTGTTAAGATGTCACTTGTAACCAATGTAAGCACCTCCTTCCTCTTTAACCAGATCGCATTTCCCTTTCCTTTATCAACTCGCACACAATTCCTATAATGTATAATGGTATGTCTGAAATAACCAAAACATTTTCAAGCTTTAATAATATGTTATAAAACCAGGTGTCTTGTTCTCAGCTGCAACATCAGGTAGGTCATAAGTGGGGTGACACAAAAGAAAGTAAACACCATCTCAGTTTGAACTTGAGTTTCTCTTGCATAGTTCCCACCATCATCTCTTTTCTGTCTCAAGTAATTTAATCTGACACTTTTTTTCCTCCACTTCCTCTGGCCCACTGCAAATTACAATTTTTTTTGCTAAGATTCCTTCCAGAATTTCCATGCCCTATGCGTATACCATGAGAAGGATAGGCTATTGTGGTTCAAGATTCTACTTGTATTGTCATAAGGTGCACCGCAACCCATTGTTTTGGCAAGCAGCCAGTTCTAATGAGATCAAAAGCACAAAGTGCTGGGAATCTGTGGCTTTTTTGAGACAGGTTTTTCATGCAGTAGCAAACTAACATGTGATTGTTTTGACATTTAAACAGAGCTTCAGGGCAGGCTAGCTTGGCCACACAGCAAGTCGGGTATGTTGCTTTTATGGTGGTTTGTGCCCCTTGTTACAGTTTTTGTTATGACTTTGAGGGTTCCTGTGGTCTTAATAATTTCCACACTAGTGACTTGCAACAATCATCTCCAGTATTCAATCCATCAGTATGGGGTTATTTTCTCCAATAGCCCAGTATAACTATTCCATTGTCTAATGTTTTGAATAATGGCCATTGATTCCCTGGATAGCTCAGCTGGTTAGAATTGGGCACAACTGATTCAAAATATAGGATTGGTAATGAGAATTTGACTCATTCCAATACATCTCAGTGAAATATCAATTATCCTGTCATTACATTCTGAGAAATTTAATTTTGTTCTCTTTATTCTGTTGCTTGGCAGATTATTGCAAGTATTTGTCTCCAAGTCCAAAAATCTTTTTGAAAACTTCTCAAAATGCATTTCTCACAGCTTTTTTCTCATGCCTATTGGTCCAGTTTTCTGGATTTAGCTTTTGAACAAATAAGATGGGATTAATTTACCTAATCATGTGTTTTGATAAGACCTTTAATTTTCTTAAATTTCTACATGAAACACAGAAACCTGGCAAATAGACTGTATATTGCGAGTAAGCAATAGAAGTAATTGGCAGCCTGATTTCTTGAGTAACTATTAAGATTAGTAATGGAAATCATTGTTGCACAATGGGTACCATCTCTGCCTCTGAACCAAGGATCAAGCCCTACTTGAGAACCTCATGATCACAGAAGGAACACTGATAACATGGCCAAATTGGTTGATTGTCAACCTGTAAGTCCTTCCAGTGTGCCTATGGGAGAGTGGGAGAGTTTCCGTGATATGGAGTGGTACCCATCAAACCTCTGCAACAGGTTGGTCATCTGCCTCAGGAAGATGCAGACTTGAGCATAAAAACAGAAGATGCTGGAGAAATGCAGTGATGGCACTGGAACCAAAGAAGAGTTATATTGGACTTGAAACATGAACTCTATTGTTGCGTCCATAGATGCTGTTTTTTCTGCACAAATGCTACCAGGCCTGCTGAGATTTCAGCACTTCCTATTTTTATTTCATATCCTTAGAATCCACAGTACCTTTTCATTTAAGCACTGCTTCCTCTGCCTCATGTGCCACCAGGCATGGGAGAGAGGAAGAAATAATTAAGATCAAAAGTAAGGTTGTTCAGCCATCACTTTTTTTTAAGCAGACCCATTTAATCTTCTCCCCACTGTTTCTTGCACTAAGAGGCTTTTCTTTCAAGTAAATATTCAATTAATGTTTTTTCTTAAGAGCATCAGTGAATTTTACGCTATCTCTGAAGAGCTATTTTGTGTGTATTTTTTTTAAATCTGATATTGCCTCAGTGTGCCAATGTTTATTTCCTAGACAATATTAAGAGACAAGTATCTCCTGCTGATTATCACCTACTACTGTCAGTCAGCTGATGAATCAGTATTTCCCAAAGTATGTCCACCATCTACAAGTCACAAGTCAGGAGTGTAATGAAATACTCCCCACTTGTCTGAATGCAACTCAAATGTTGGAACCAATTTGGATGATAATATAGGGGTCATGGTTAGTAAGTTTGCAGATGACACCAAGATTGGTGGCATAGTGGACAGTGAAGAAAGTTATCTACAATTTCAATGGGATCTTGATCAGTTGGGCCAGTGGGCTGATGAATGGCAGATGGAGTTTAATTTAGACAAGTGCAAGGTGATGCATTTTGGTAGCTTGAACCAGGATAGGACTTACATAGTTAATGGTAAGGCATTGGGGAGAGTTACAGAACAAAGAGATCTCTGGGTACATGTTCACAGTTCCTTGAAAGTGGAGTCACAGGTGGACAGGGTGGTGAAGAAGGCATTTGGCATGTTTTGTTTCATAGGTCAGAAGATTGAATACAGAACATTGGTAAGGCCACACTTGGAATACTGTGTATGATTCTGGTCACCCTATTATAGAAAGGATATTATTAAATTAGAAAGAATGCAGAAAAGGTTTATTAGGATGCTACTGGAACTTGAGGGATTGCGTTATAAGGAGAGGCTGAATAGAACATAGAACATTACAGCGCAATACAGACCCTTTGGCCCTCGATGTTGCGTCGACCTGTGAAACCAATCTAAAGCCCATCTAACCTATATCATAACCCATTCCAATATCATCCATTTGTTTATCCAATGACCATTTAAATGCCCTTAATGGTGGTGAATCCACTAATGTTGCAGGCAGGGCATTTAACGCTCTTACTACTCTCTGAGGAAAGAACCTACATCTGTCCTATATCTATCACCCTTCAATTTAAAGATATGTCCCCTTGTGCTAGCCATCTCCATCCGTGGAAAAAGGCTCTCACTGTCCACCCTATCTAATCCTCTGATCATCTCATATGTCTCTATTAAGTCACCTCAACCTTCTCTTTAACGAAAACAGCCTCAAGTCCCTTAGCCTTTCCTCATCAGACCTCCCCCCATACCAGGCAACATTCTGGTAAAGTTCCTCTGCACCCTTTCCAACGCTTCCGCATCCTTCCTATAATGCGGCGACCAGAATTGTACGCAATACTCCGAGTGCAGCTGCACTAGAGTTTTGTACAGCTGCAACATGACCTCATGGCTCCGAAACTCAATCCCTCTACCAATAAAAGCTAATACACCATACGCTTTCTTTACCAGCCCTATCAACCTTTGTGCCAACTTTCATGGATCTATGCACATGGACACCGAGATCTCTCTGCTCAACCAAGTAACTTACCATTAGCCCAGTACTCTGAATTCCTGTTACTCTTTCCAAAGTGAATCACTTCACACTTTTCTGCATTAAACTCTGTTTGCCACCTCTCAGCCCAACTCTGCAGCTTATTTATATCCCTCTGTAACCTGCAACATCCTTCCGCACTGTCCACAACTCCACCAACTTTAGTGTCATCCGCAAATTTACTAACCCATCCTTCTGTGCCCTCATCCAGGTCATTTATAAAAATGACAAACCTCAGTGGCCCCAAAACAGATCCTTGCTGGACACCACTAGCAACTGAACTCCAGGATGAACATTTCCCATCAACCACCACCCTCTCTCTTCTTGCAGCTAGCCAATTTCTGATCCAAACTGTTAAATCACCCTCAAACCCATGCGTCTGTATCTTCTGCAATAGCTTACCGTGGGGAATCTTATCAAACACTTGACTGAAATCCAAGTACACCACATCAACTGCTTTACCCTCATCTGCCTCTTTGGTTGCCTTCTCAAAGACCTCAATAAGGTTAGTGAGGCATGACCTATCCTACACAAATGACTATCCCTAATCAAATTATTCCTTTCTAGATGATTATAAATCCTATCTCTTATTATCCTTTCCAAAACTTTATCCACAACAGAAATAAGGCTCACTGGTCTATAATTACTTGGGCTGTCTCTACTCCCCTTCCTGAACAAGGGGATAATGTTTGCTATCCTCCAGTCTTCTGGCACTATTCCCGTAGACAATGACAACATAAAGATCAAAGCCAAAGGCTCTGCAATCTCCTCCCTAGCGTCCCAGAGAATCCTAGGATAAATCCCATCCGGGCCAGGAGACTTATCTATTTTCATACTTTCTAGAATTGCTAACACCTCCTCCTTATGAATCTCAATCCCGTCTAGTTTAATAGCCTGTATCTCAGTATTCTCCTCGACAACTTTGTCTTTTTCCTGTGTGAATACTGATGAAAAATATTAATTTAGCACCTCTCCTATCTCTTCGGACTCCACACACAACTTCCCACTACTGTCCTTGACTGGCCCTAATCTTACCCTAGTCATTCTTTTATTCCTGACATACTTATAGAAAGCTTTAGGGTTCCTTGATCCTACCTGCCAAAGACTCCTCATGTCCCCTCCTGGCTCTTCTTAGCTCTCTCTTTAGGTTCTTCCTGGTTAACTTGTAACTCTGAAGCACACTAACTGAGTCTTCAGGACTCATCGTAATATAAGTCTCCTCCTTCCTCTTCACAAGTGATCCAAATTCTTTAGTAAACAACGGTTCCCTCGCTCAACCCTGCCTGACAGGTACATACTTATCAAGGACACGCAGTAGCTGTTCCCTTGACTAAGCTCCGCATTTCAATTGTGCCCATCCCCTGAAGTTTCCTTCCACAACCTATGCATCCTAAATCTCGTCTAATCGCATCATAATTTCCTTTCCCCCAGCTATAACTCTTGCCCTGTGGTATATACCTATCCCTTTCCATTGCTAATGTAAACGTAACGAACTGTGGTCACTATCACCAAAGTGTTCACCTACCTCCAAATCTAACACCTGGCCTGGTTCATTACCCAGTACCAAATCCAATGTGGCTTCGCCTCTTGTTGGCCTATCTACAGACTGTGTTAGGAAACCCTCCTGCACACGTTGGACGAACACTGACCCATCTAAAATACTCGAACTATAACTTTTCTAGTCAATATCTGTAAAGTTAAAATCCCCCATAACTACTACCCTGCTACTTTCACTCCTATCCAGAATCATCTTTGCAATCCTTTCCTCGACATCTCTGGAACTTTTTGGAGGTGTATAAAAAACTCCCAACAGGATGGCCTCTCCTTTTCTGTTTCTGACATCAGCCCATACTACCTCAGTAGATGAGTCCTCATCAAAAGTCCTTTCTGCCATCGTAATACTGTCCCTGACTAACAATGCCACCCCCCCCGCCCACCCCACCCTTTTACCACCTTCCCTGATCTTACTGAAACATCTAAACCCCGGAACCTGCAACAACCATTCCTATCCCTGCTCTATCCATGTCTCTGAAATGGCTATAACATCGAATTTCCAGGTACCAACCCATGCTTAAGTTTGCCCACCTTATTCCGGATGCTCCTGGCATTGAAGTAGACAGACCTGAAACCACCTTCCTGCCTGCCAGTACACTCCTGCGACCTTGAAATCTTATTCATGACCTCACCATTCTCAACCTCCTGTATACTAGAGCTGCAATTCAGGTTCCTAACCCCCCCCTGCTGAATTAGTTTAAACCCTCCTGAAGAGCATTAGCAAATCTGCCCCCCCCCCCCCCCCCCCCAGGATATTGGTACCCCTCAATTTCAGGTTTAGACCATCCCGTTTGTAAAGGTCCCAGCTACCCCAGAATGACCTCCAATTATCCAGGTATCTGAATCCCTCCCTTTTGCACCATTCCTGTAGCTACGTGTTCAACTGCTCTCTCTCCCTGTTTGTCTCCTCGCTGGCACGTGGCATGGTAACAAACCGGAGATAATAACTCTCTCTGTTCTAGCTCTAAGCTTCCACCCTGATTTCCTGAATTTCTGCCTTACGTCCCCATCCCTTTTCCTACCAATGTCTTTGGTGCCTAAGTGGACCACAACTTGGGGCTGGTCCACCTCCCCCTTAAGGATCCCGAAAATACGATCTGAGACATCACGGATCCCGGCACCTGGGAGGCAACATGCCAACCGCAATTCTCTCTCATTCCCACAGAGTCTCCTATCTGTCCCCCCAACTGTGGAGTCCCCAGTGACTAATGCTTTACTCCTCTCCCCACTTCCCTTCTGAGCAACAGGGCAGATTCTGTGCCAGAGACCTGTACCCCATGGCTTCCCCCTGGTGAGTCGTCCCTCCCAACAGTATCCGGTATTCTTGTTAGACACAGAAAAGGCCACAGAGGATCACTGCACTGACTGCTTCATACTCCTTCTGACAGTCACCCAAGTATTATCGTTTCTAGGAGTAACTACCTCCCTATAGCTTTTTTCTGTAACTGTCTCTGCCTCCCGAATGAATAGACTGGGACTTCTTTCTCTGGAGCTTAGGAGGCTGAGGGTGAACTTAGAGGTGTGTGAAGTCATGAGTGGCATTCTCAAGGTAGATAGTCAATATCTTTTCCCAAAATTAGGGGAGTCTAAAACTTGAGGCCATAGATTTAAGGTGAGAGGGGAGAGATACAAAAATGTCCAGAGGGGCAATTTTTTCACACAGAGGGTGGTGAGTCACTGGAACATGCTGCCAGAGATAGTAGTGGAGGCAGGTACAACTTTATCTTTTAAAAAGCATTTTATCTTTTAAAAACCATGGGTATGTTGGGTATCGAGGGATATGGGCCAAATGCGGGCAATTGGGATTACCTTAGGAATTTTAAGAAAAAGGCAGCATGGACAAATTGGGCTGAAGGGCCTGTTTCCAGGCCTCTATGACTGTCTGACAATGTTACGCAAACATGCCCTATAACAATGCAAAACAAAGCAGCCTGCACATTTTTTTTTTAACATGGGCATCACTGCTGGCCAGTATTTATTGCCCGTCCCTAGTTGTCTGAGGGTAGTTGAGAGTCAACCACATTGCTGCAGCTGTGGAATCACACATAGGACAGATCAGGTAAGGACAGCAGATTCCCTTCCCTAAAGTACATTAATGAACATATGGGTTTTTCTGACACTTGACAATGGTTTTAAATAGAAGTTGGAATGAAGTAGATTCTTAATTCCAAGTATTTTTTATTGAATTCAGATTCCTTCATCTGCCATGGTGGGATTTGAACCCAAGTTGCCAGAACATTAGCTGCATTTCTGGATTTACAGTCTAACAATTATGCCAGTAGACCATTGCCTCCCCATGGTCATCCACCACATTAAAAATTCTCTCTCTCCACTACCAACATACAGTGGCAGGAGTGTGTCCCCTCAATAAGATGCATTGCAGCAACTCATGTGACCTCTAAGATCTAGAAAGATAAGGTCAGCAGATGTATGAAAATATCACCATTTAAAAGTTCCCCTGCAAATTGCGCACAAACCTTTCTGGCAAATATATCACTGTTCTTTCACTATTGGTGAGTTGAAATCCTTGAATTTGCTTCCTGATATGAGGGTGTGCCCTCACTACACACAGACTGCAGCAGTTAAAGGAGGTGGTTCGCCACCACTTTTTCAACGGAAATTATTGTTGGGCAATAAATGCTTGAGTGAATATACTATATATTAAAAAAACTGTTGCATGTTGTACATCATTGGAAAGAAAGGGCGGCACGGTGGCACAGTGCTTAGCACTGCTGCCTCACAGCGCCAAGGACCCAGGTTCAATTCCCAACTTGGGTCACTGTCTTGTGGAGTTTGCACGTTCTCCCCGTGACTGTGTGAGTTTCTTCCAGATGCTCCGATTTCCTCTCACTGTCCAAAGATGTGCAGGTTAAGTGGATTGACCATACTAAATTGCCCCCTAGCATCAGGGGGACTAACTAGGGTAAATGCAGGGGTTAATGGGGATAGAACCTGGGTGGGATTGTCGTTGGTGCAGTCTCAATGGGCTGAATGGTCTCCTTCTGCACTGTATGATTCCATGAAGCACTGAAGAAAGCGATGGCACAGAACGTACTTCAATGTTCATCACCAACACTGGTAAATTAATACTACTACTTACTGAGCTGGCCACATTCTGAAGAACTAGATGGCAGATTCATGAGGGAAGAACCTACTTGATCTCATGCTTATCAATCTACCTGTCTCATTTGCAGCTATCCATGAGGAGTATTGAGAACAGTGACTACTACATAGTTCTTGTAGATTCCAAGTCTCATTTTCATAGTAAGGATGCCTTCAGTCATGTTGTTTGGAACTACTAATATGCTAAATGGGATGGATTCACAGCAGATCAGAAACAAATATTTATGAAGCAAGTTTTCAGGAGCAATAGAATGTGGTCTGGCGTGCCCATCAACACCAAACTAGGGATCAACCCTAATTCAGTAGGAAGTGTCGAAGTGCATACTGAAAGCAGAACCAAGTGTACCTAAAAAAGGTGCCAACCTTATAAAACAACAATACAGGCTTTCATAGCTGAGCGATTCTATACCCAGTGGAGCAGATCAAAGCACTGCAGTCCTACCACATTCAGATGGGAATGTTGGTGGACAATAAACTGGAGGAGAAAGCTTTGTGAAATGTCCCATCTTCAATGATGGAACCTAATATGTTCTAAAATATTCAATGAAGTACATTTGAAGTGCATTCACGGTTGGTAAGATAGAAAACATGGCTGTTAGTTTGTGCACAGCAAACTTCCATATACCATAATGGCCAGATCATCTGTCTTTGTTTATTGAGGAATAAATATTGGTGAAGATACTGATGATTTGAAGAAAAACCTTTTCTTCCAGACGGTAGCAGGAATCTAGAACTGTCTAAAAGGGTGGTAGAGGTGGGAACACTCACAACGTTTAAGAATAATTTTGATGAGAACTTGAAACCATAGCATACAAGGTACAGACCAAGTTCTGGAAAATGGGAATAGAATAGATAAGTGTTTGACGGCTGGCACAAATATGATGGGCCAAAGGACTTCTTTCTATGCTGTCAAATTCTATGACTGTATGATTGTTCTCCTGCTCTTCTTGGTGTCATGGAATCTTTTGTATTCACCTGAGAAAGCAGGCTGGTTGTATTTCAACAACTCATCCAAAATAAGACAGGCCCAGTGGTGCAGCACTCCCTCAGTGCTGTACTGGAACGTCAGCTACGATTTTTCTGCTCAAGCCCTGGAGTAGGACTTGCGTCCAAAACTTTGAGCTGTCATTGAGGTTAGTGCTAACACTGGACAATGGTTTTCACAGGCTGAAGCATTCGCAGTCAGATGCTTCATCTCAGCCTCCTCTTGAAGTCTCCACCAACACCGAAACCAGTCTTCATATGATATCAAGAAACACATGATCTTAAAGGCTATAGTCCACAACAACATCCCAGCTGTCGTGCTTTGAAAAATTGTGCTCCAGAACAAGTTGGAACTCTAGGCAAGTAGTTTCAGTACAGTTACAACATTGATGTATGCTGGACAAAGTGAACGATTGCCCAAAGCACAGCAAATCCAATCTGACAAATTACCACTTCATCAGCCTACTATCAATCATGAGCAAAGTGATGAATAATGTAATTGACATTGATACAAAGTGGCGCTTACTTAAAAATGTTCTCATCAAAGCTCAGCTTGGGCTCCGTCAGAATGACTCAGCTCCACAGCTCTTTGCAGATTAGGCCCAAGCATGGAATAAAGAGCTAACTTTCAGCAGTGAGATGAGAGTCACTGCCCTTGACAGTCAAGACAACATTTGACCAAGTGTGATCCTAGTAAAATTGAAATCGATGAAAATCGAGGGGAAAACTTCACTAGTTAGAGTCATACAGAAGAAAATGTTTGTTATTGCTGGGTGCCATTCGTCTCAAGTGGCCTAGGTCCATCTTTGATATAAGTCTGCTGTAGACAAATTGACAAAGTTTGATTGATTGCTATAACTAGTTAAAATTCCATTACCATTACACCATGTAGCTGCCAATATGATGAACTAGATGGTCCTTAGTTTTTTTTTATCTTTTGCAATTCCTATGTTTCTTCCCATAAGGAGACTTGGTCCAAAATGCTAAGCGACATTTGGATTGGAAACCTACCCAGGACTTTAACGTTCCACCATCATCATTTTGATAGAAACCCTTTTGAGCTTGTAAATAGGAGGCAGGAATTTTTTTAGACAATTGGGTCTCCCACCTTGCCACCTGAAGAGTCGATGGAGATCGTATCCTCATTGATCACAGCAACCCTGCAGACATTTGATGAGACTGTGAGAAACATCAATTAGCTCGATGTGAGACATCTGCCCCTCACTCACTGAGCCCCGACTCAGAAAGCTGTTATCCAGTTTGATTGGCTAGCAACTCCATAGCCCCATTAGTGGCCAGGACTGTAGATTCTAAGTCCTGGAGTCAGACCTTAGCTTTGGGCTGGCAGACAGATGGTGGAGATGTGGAAAGTGGGACCTTGGGTAAGGCACCCTTCTAAAATGCCCATAGAAGACAGAGGGTAGCAGAAGATGGATGCTTTTCTGAATGGAAGGCTGTGACTTGCTATGTTCTGATGTGGAGATGCCAGCGTTGAACTGGGGTAAACATAGTAAGAAGTCTCACAACACCAGGTTAAAGACCAACAGGTTTATTTGATAGTAACTATTTATTTGATAGTAAATAAATTGGTTGGATGAACTATCAAATAAATTGGTTGGACTTTAACCTGGTGTTGTGAGACTTCTTACTGTGTTTACCTGCTATGTTCCACAGGGATCAGTTCTGGGACCTTTGATTAGTAAGTTCGCAGACAACACAAAAACGGATAGTGAAGAGGATTGTCAGAGAATACAGCAAGATAGAGATCGGCTGGAGTATTGACAGGCAGAGATTTCTGGGCGTATATATCCATCGATCACTGGAAGTGGCATCACAAGTGGATACGGTAGTCAAGAAAGCATACAGCATGCTTGCCTTCATCGGTTGGGACACTGAGTATAAAAATTGGCAGCTGTACAGAACCTTAGTTAGGCCTCATTTAGAACATTGTGTACAATTCTGTTCGCCATACTACCAGAAGAATGTGGATGCTTTGGAGAGGGTACAGAAGAGGTTTATCAGGATGTTGCCTGGTCTGGAGGGCATTTGCAATGAGGGGCGGTTGGATAAACTTAGTTCGTTCTCACTGGAATGACAGATGTTGAGGGGTGACCTGATAGACGTTTACAAGATTGAGTGGCATGGACACTCAGTTATGCAGTGGGAAGGCACATCGTTGCTGATTTTGCTGTTACCCTCCTGCGTCGAACAGCTGAGCATTTTGTTAAAATGGCACCTGCTATTCACTGCAAGCTCAAAGCATCATTCTGTCTGTCTGAAAGAAGGATTTTGTATTGTAAATGCTGCCACACACTTGGATCCCTGGAGCTGCTATCACCCCCTTTTTTTTCCCCAAAGTATTTCTGAAAAATTGCCACAACAATATAGTTTTCAGTTATTCAGAAAAAAAATGATGACTAACTTTGGTAGTAAAATTTTATGATTGTTTTTTATGTTTAAATTGTCTTCATTTCAACCCCCAGGACCCATCTAGGAAAAGTAATAAACTTGTGCGAATTAATTTTTTTGTAATGTATAAAAGGGATGTTTATAAAGTTTATTTATCAGCATCACAAGTAGGCTTACATTAACACTGCAATGAAATTGTGGATAATCAGATGCTGTTTCCTAGGGTAGAAAAATGAATTATTAGGGGACATAGGTTTATGGTACATAGGGAAAAGTTTAAAGGAGATGTGCGAGGCCAGTTTTTTCACCCTGAGGGTGAAGAATGTCTGGAATGCTCTGCCCAGGGAGACCAAAGAACAATACAGCACAGGAACAGGCCCTTTGGCCCTCCAAGCCTGCACCGATCATGTGTTCCTAACTAGACCATTTGTTTGTATCCCTTTATTCCCAGTCTGTCCATTGGCTATCTAGGTAGGTTTTAAATGATCCTACCGTGTCTGCCTCAACCACCTTGTTTGTTAGTGCATTCCAGACCCCCACCATCCTTATAAAATACATCCCCCGCATATCTGTATTGAACTTTGCCCCCCTTACCTTGAACTTGTGATCCCTTGTGTTTGTCATTTCTGACCTGGGGAAAAGCTTCCAACTGTTCACCCTATCTATGCCCTTTATAATTTATAAACTCCTATTAGTTTGCCCCTCAATCTCAGTCTTTCCAGGGAGAACAACCCCAGTTTGCCCAATCTCACCTCATAGCTAAGACCCTCCATACCAGGCAACATCCTGGTAAACCTTTTCTGCATTCTCTCCAAAGCCTCCATGTCCTTCTGGTAGTGTGGCGACCAGAACTGGATGCAGTTTTCCAAATGTGGCCTAACCAACGTTCTATACAGCTGCAACAACATGTGCCAACTTTTATAATCTATGCCCTGTCCAATAAAGGCAAGCATGCCATATGCCTTCTTCACCACCTTTTCCACCTGTGTTGCCACCTTTAAGGATCTGTGGACTTGCACACCCAGATCCCTCTGTGTGTCTGCACTCCTGATGGTTCTGCCATTTATTGTATAGCTCTCCCCTGCATTAGATCTACCAAAATGCATCGCTTCGCAGTTATCTGGATTAACTTCCATCTGCCATTTCTCTGCCCAATGTTCCAGCCTATCTATATCCTGCTGTATTCTCTGACAATGTTCATCACTATCCGCAACTCCAGCAATCTTTGTGTCATCCGCAAACTTACTAATCAGACCAGCTACATTCTCTTCCAAATCATTTATGTATACCACAAACAGCAGAGGTCCCAGTACAGAGCCCTACGGAACACCAGGTGGTGGGAGCAGATACAACAGCAGCATTTAACTAGCCAAATACAGGAATAGGATGGGAATGGTAGGATACGGGCTCCGTAAGTGCATATAGTTATAGTTAGGCTGACATCATGGTCAGCGCAGGCTTGGAGGACCTGTTCCTGTGCTATACTTTTCTCTGTTCTTTGTTCTTTGCCCAAGGCCAAAGCAGGGTATCCTCTGGACTTCCCACCCAACTGCTCAGCTTCCCTTGTCTGCTACAAAATTGAGGCTGGCTGGAAGTGGCTCTTAAAGGCTTCAATGGAGGCGAGAGTAGGCGAGCTGTAAAATTGTGCACATGTGTGGGTTGGACGGGAGGATGACAGGAGGGCCACCTGGGCAATTTTACGGTGTCTTCCGCCCTGCCTGCAAACCCACTTGGTGAGGGACCATAAAATTCTGCCCAGGGTTTCTGCTGATGTTATGTTGAAGGTGAGCAGAAATAAGTTTTTAAATCTGTCAAAGCGTGCAAATAATGCTGACAGTGTGTCAATCATTTCAAAACAATAAGCTCGCCTGTCCCAGATAATGATAAGCCTTCGAAATGGAGTTTGAAGTAGTGCCTAATAGGATTTGCATGTTTATGCCATTGATATGCCACGTGATATCAAGGATTTGGGGATTGTTCTAAAATTTAATAGAAAATGATTGTCTTGTGAATTATAGCAGTGCTTTGCTATCAGCATCAGCCTCATTGAGCTTAATCAAATACTGAAGTAACTCCCATCTCAGTAAGACCATGGAACTGAAATTTGATTTACTGCAATAAGTAGCAATTTACTATTCCATTCAATTATCTTATAATCTTAAAGTGTCAAAAAATTAAGTAATTAATTTTTGAGTCTTTCTTTCTCAAGAATGTTGAACATCCTTCCACGCTGTGATCTTATACTCATGTAACATTAAATTAATGTTTTATGCTTTTGAGAATTGCATTAATGTCCAGCTCTTGTGTGGTTCACAATAGTCTGTGATGCATGATTTTTGTCACTCTCAAACAAACCCTAGCATTGAGTGGTGAATATGTCTACAGTTGTCACACGTATTCAGTCTACTTCAGCACTTTTTTCCTTTTAATGTATCTGTTTTTGATTGACTAATTTTGCTTTAAGCAGTGAAAAATGCATTGTTTCCCATTTGGAACTTCTGTCAATATCATTGGGGATAAAGCAGGATTAGGTTATTGAGTTGGATGATCAGCCATGATCTTAATGAATGGCAGAGGAGTCTCGAAGGACCCAAATGTCCTCCTCCTGCTCTTATCTTCTGTTTCTGTGCGCTCCTAGGTAATTGTACAGAAATTGCAATGTGAAAGCAAACTATTCATCCTTCCCATTCTGTGCTGGTGCTTTCCATCCACATGAATGATAATCCTAATACTATGCATCCTCTTTTCCATTGGAAATCCATATCCTTAAATGTTGATGTGGGGCAGAATTTTGTTGCAGGAATGAGTGTTCCAATAACAAGACTGAAAGTCAGCAGAACTTCTTCTTGGAGACAGGATGGCTGGTCACATGCAATCATGCCACAGCCAATTGATTAGCTCTGCACAGTCAAGGAGCCCAGCCAATTATGCAGTGGGGAAGGCACAAAGTTGCTGAACTTGCTGCGACCTTACTGTTTCAAACGTCTCAGCATTATATTAAAATGGCATTCACTGCAAGCCCAAAGCATCATCCTACCTATCTGAAAGAAGGATTTTCTATTGTAAATGCTGCCGCCCACTTGACATACTTGGATCCCTGGAGCTGCTATCACCCCCTTTTTTTCCCCCCAAGGTATTTCTGAAAAGCTGCTACAAGAGTACAATTTTTCAGTTATTCAGAAAAAGATGGTGATTCTGGTAGTAAAATTTTATGATTGTGCTTGATGTTTAAATTGTCTTCATTTCAACTCCCCGGGACCCATTTAGGAAAAGTAATAAACTTGTGCGAATTAATTTTTTTGCAATGTATAAAAGGGATGTTTATAAAGTTTATTTATTAGTGTCACAAGTATTGACACTGCAATGAAATTACTGTGAAAATCCCCTAGTCGCCACATTCCAGCACCTGTTCAGGTACACTGAGAGGGAATTTTTAGCATGGCCAATGCACCTAACCAGTTCTTTCAGACCCTAGAAAGAAACTGGAACACCTGGAGGAAACCCGCGCAAACACGGAGAGAACATAACACTACTCAGACGGTGATACAAGCCAGGAATCGTGTCTCGACTCCTGGTGCTGTGAAGTAGCAGTGCTACCCACAGTGCCACTGTGCCGCCCCAGTGAGACAGAGTTAAATTATTTTACAAATCAAAATCAGTTAACCTGAAATGGTAACTCACTTTCTCTCTTCACAGATGCTGCCAGACCTGCTTAGCCATTCCAGCATTTTCTGTTTTTATCTTTAAATGATTTTTCAGTTTGCTTTGTCAGCCTAGAATGTAGAGAATCAAATAAAAACAGAAAAGAGAATTTTGTTTTATTTATTGGGCTGATCCACACTGACTTCCTTTGAATTAAAAATCTTCTGGTGAGGATGTTAATGGTTCATATTCATAGTGTTATTATCTTTCAAATCCTTATTTTTTCTTTTGTAACTTAATTGGATACATGACTGAAATATTGAACTTCGAATTCAATAGAAGTCATTCAACCCATCAAGCTGTTTCTTCTACAAGTCATGTATAATTTGATTCAAAGAAATACGCAGCAGTTTACTATTCTAATCTACCAATTTAAACTTTTGAAGAAATGTTTTGTGTAAGTAGCCTCAAAACCTTCAAGAGCTTAAAGGAAAACTACCCAGTTGTTTACTGGTAATAAATGTCACATTTTTCTGGAAACGATGGATGGAATTTTACACTTGGTCAAGATCCCCGCTCCTCTTCCCAGCAGCCCACCAGACAACGTTAAATACTGAAGGGTGAGCTTACCTCCTGTTCTGGTGGCTTGCAGATTAGCCATGTGGGTGCTGGGTACTGGTGAACCTGCCAGGCTTGGGGAGGGCATTGCATCCCTCCCGTGATGCTATTGTTTGGTGGGATCCACCCTCTGGTCATTCAGAGCACAGCCCCAAACTTACACACCCAATGCATATAAAAAGAAGGGCCTGGCTAAACATGTATCAGGAAGGGCTGATCCGGGACTGATCATCTCAAGTAAGATGCCAAATTACAGGAGGATCCTGGAAAAATCAGCACAGTTGATCACGCTGATTGAATGCTTGCAAGTCATTCAGTGTCTTGAGATGAGACTTCCACCTGCATCTGGGGTGAAAGTCCCCAATTCTGAAACCTTCCAGCCAATCAAATGGCTAACAACTCTCAGGTCTCGGCAGCACTTGGAGCAATGGGAACTGCATCCAATCCATGACAGTGATCACTGCTGGAGCTGGACAGTGAGGAAAGTCAGGGAGAGATACCACCAAGGCAAAGCTAGAATTCCCTGGCAAGAGAGTTGGAAACACAGATGACAGGTTGCAAAGGAAATATAGGTGCAGGATTAATTGCAGGAGAGCTTCTAAAGGCCCAGGGAATACAGTAAAGGAGGTATCTCTCTGGCATTTTGTTTACCATCAGCTGGCCTGTGAAAGCCACAGGAAGAGGCTCTTAATTGGATACTAATTGGTCTATGCCATCTCTCCAGTCACATGTAAAATTCTAGTGGAGGCAAGGGTGGTTAAGGAAACACCTTTAATGGTGCCCATGACATTGTGCCCAATTATATACACGTTGCCTGCCTGTCAACCCATTCCAAGGGGACTGAAACATTCAATCCAATGTATTCAAAGGCTTAGTGAAAGGGGGAATCCCAGACCAGAAATCATTTTCTATGTCTTTGTGGGGATGTGACTCATTTTTTCAATTGCAGAATATCCTTGTTAGACACAAGTTTTTTACAAGATTTTTGCACAGAGGATGGTGGGTGCCTGGAACTTGTTGCCAGGGGAAGTAATGGAAGCAGATACGATAGTGACTTTTAAGGTGCGTCTGAACAAATACATGAATAGGATGGCAATAGAGGGATATGGTCTCCAGAAGGGTAGGGGGTTTTAGTTCAGATGGGCAGCATGGTTGGTACGGGCTTGGAGGGCTGAAGGGCCTGTTCCTGTGCTGTAGTTTGCTTTGTTAGTTGTAAAACTTGCTGAGGCTTTCCATTCTAATCATCAAACCTGTTGGTGCAACAGTTAATGATGTAATCATTTCATCTCTTCATTTGCTCTGATCATATTGACATCCATTTGGATTTGATTAAATGGGAGTCACTACTTATTGAGTCATTGCTATGACCAGAATGCAACCTATTGAGTATAGAGGGCAGAGGCATAGGCTTGAAAATTATTATTTGGTTAAGAATTGACCAGGGTCTGCAATGCTTTTGAGAGAATAGAAAGCAGTCTGCTTTAATGCAATTTCTTATGTTCTTAATTGACCATAATATTGAACGTTACATTGAGATGTCTCAGGAATATAGACTGTGTTTTCTTTGCAAGATATTATTCTTTGTGGCCCCTCAAATATATCCATTTCATTTTGTTCTTTTCTCAACCTCCTTCAGATGATAGAAGTGTGTCAACTATTATATTGGACACTTGCTGCATTTTCGCAATCATCACTGTTGTTCGTTGAGAATTGGAGCCCACTTTTCAGATGAACATGATTTTGAAAAGTGAAATTAATCTGTCCTGTCAGTTCTCAGGTCATCTGTGTGATTTCATCCTGTGTTTTATTTGTTGCATTTTCAGTATTGTGCTCATTTTAAAAATAAATAAATTATTTATCAGGACTTTTCAGGGAAAATTTAATGCCCAAAGCCTTTTAACACTTATCGATATGCAATCATCCTGGCCTTTTGTTTAGGAAATGCTTTAATGATCAGTGAACAACATGGCCATTTGAAAACCTGAAAACTCAGAGAGCTGTAAAAACTTTCAACCTACGGGCGGCATGGTAGCACAGCAGTTAGCACTGCTGCCTCACAGCACCAGGGACTTGGGTCACCATCTATATGGAGTTTCCCCTTGTCTCTGTAGGTTTCCTCTGGGGGCTCCGGTTTCCTCCCACAGTCCAAAGATGTGCGGGTTAGGTGGATTGACCACTCTAAAATTGCTCCTTTGTGTCAGAGGGACTAGCTAGGGTAAATGCATATGGGTTATGGGGATAAGGCCTGGGTGGGATTGTGGTCAGTGGGCTCAATGGGCTGAATGGCCTCCTTCTGCTCTGTAGGATTCTATGATTCTGTGAAATTGTAGGTGCTTAGCCAACTTGTTTGCAGGGAACAATGTGCTTTGGGTGAATTGATTTTTCTTTTGAGTGCTTATAAAATTCCTACACTTCCTATTTGTTTGAAGTGATATACTAGACTTGGTAAGATAGTTATTTGCTTATCGGGGTTTGAATTTTAATCAAAAGAGGTTTTTAGGGCTGTTTACTTTTAATCAAAATGCTGAAGGGGCTGGTGATATGGTGAAATGTTAGTTTTGTTTATTAAATGCAATATTATGTTATGAACACAGAAAAAACAGTGGACGATTTACTGCAGCTTGTGGCATAGCCATATCGTGGTTCTGTGACTGGCAGTATGAGGATAGCAAATTTGGGTGACCATACTTGAAATGGCTTTTTATACCATTGATTATGTTTGAATTTCACCATTAATAATGGTGAGCATCAATATTTTCTCCTAAATTTTGTTGATGCTTTAAAATGTTAACAGGTACAGATTGGTATGAAACTTCTTGACTAAGTTATTCAATTTTCATATGTTATAATTTGCAGTTGTTGATTTGACTTCTTGCCAGTATGCATTGTAGTAAAACACATCAGTTCCATGGAATTTCATTTTTTTCTGAAAATTAATTTTAAGTTGCCTATAAGTAATAGGTATAGTCTTGAACTGCATGGTTTTTAAACCAGCAAAAAGAATATCTTTACAGAAATAATAATGGGCTTTGAAAAAGATAAAGTCAGTCAATGTTTCTCTAAGTTTACCTTTTTTTCTCTTGATTGTCCAGTTCTTTTCTCCATTTTAATTTTACACTGTTCATTAATGTGTATCTATTCATGGGAATCAGTATGAACAATTCTGTTCTATTTTGTGTTTTTCTCTTTGCTTGTTTCAGCTATCGATTTTACGATGGCTCCGTTAATGTGGAATGGCATGGGTAAGAGCTGGTATCTTCTTGAAGAGGGTTGAAATGACAGTCATCAGTATTTAAATAATCTCATTGATTTGTGATTACCAGCTATATTGGTTCTCCACAAACTTGCAGAGAAACTATTTAGAAAGATTAATGATAGCTCTAACACCATTAACAAAAGCCTTAAGCATCTGCTCAGAGAGTCACCTTGCAGTCTCCTGGTAGAAGTAGCCAACTCTTAATTGAATTATTGAACCATTATGGTACAGAAGGAAACTATTCAACCTACACTGACTCTCTACAAAGCAATCCAGTTAAACTCATTCCCCTCATATGTTCCTGTAGCCCTGCAAGTTTAATTTCATCAAGTGCCTATTTGTTAGGGGAAGATGGTTGCGTAGTGGTAATGTCACTGGACGAGTGATCCAGAGGCCCAGGCTAATGATCTGGGGACAAGGATTCCCCAGCAATGCCAGTTGGTGGAATTTAAATTCAATTAATAGTCTGGCAAGTAAAAGCTAGTCTCAGCAGTACAACCTTTGCAATTGTTGTAAAACCCATCTAGTTCACTAATACCTTTGGGGAAGAAAATCTGCTGTCTGCATGTGACTCCAGACCGACAGCAATATTATTGATTTTTAACTGCCCTCTGAAATGGTATAGCACACTACCCAATGGTGATGCAGTCCATATCTAAGTGCAGCAAGACCAGCACAATACCCAGGCTTGGGCTGACATGTGAAAAGTAACATTTGTGCCAAACAAGTGCCAGACAATGTCCATCTTCAACAAGAGAAAATCTAACCATCACACCTTGAAATTCAATGGCATTACCATTGTTAAATGCTTCACTATCAACATCCTGGGGGTTATCACTGACCAGAATCTTAACTAGACTAGTTATGTAAATGATGTTGCTGCAAGAGCAGGCCAGAGGCAAGGAAACTTGTAGCAAGTAACTCACCTCGTGACTCCCAGAAACATATCCATAATCTAAAAGCCACAAGTCAGGAGTATGATTCAATCGTCTTCACTTGCCTGAATGAGTGCGAATCTGTCAGCTCTCAAGAAGCGCAACACCATTCAGAATGTAACAGCTGCTGAATTAGCACCCCATCTGCACTTCCTATACCACTGAAGCACAATACCAACACTCTGTACCATCTACAAGATGCACTGCAGTAACTCATCAGGGCTCTTTAGACACCAACTTCCAAATCCACGACCGCCCATCTAGAAAGACAAGAGCAGCAGATTCTTGGGAACATCACCACCTGCAGGTTCCCCTCCAAGTCATTCTGCATCCTGATTTGGAAATATATCACCGCTCTTTCACTGCTGGCAAAAATCCTGCGGTTCTCTCCTTAACAGCTCTGTGGATATACCTACGCAGGAAGGCAATTCACTACCATCTTCTTATGGATAATAAATGGTGGTCTAACCAGTGACATCCACATCTTATAAATGAATAAAAGAAGTTCAAGAGCAGTTGGGGATGGGCAAAAAATCCTGGCTTTATCAGTGATTCCCACATCCCATGAAAGAATAAATTAAACTAATTTTCTTTTGAAATCGCCAATCAACTCTGCATCAACTACCCTCAATTGCAGAGAGTTCTAGGTTGTTATCATTCACTGCATAACAAAATTCCTCATCACATACTGCTTGTTTCTCTTGTCCAAAATCATAATTCTGCCTCTTCTGGTCCTTGTATTATCAACTAATGGGACAACTTTCCTTTGTTTACCTTATCTAAACCAGGCATATTCTTGCAAAGCTCTGTCAGATCTCTCCTCAACCTCTTTTCTTCCAAGGAGTACAATCCGTAACCCTGTCATTAAAATCCCTCATACCTGGAACCAGTCTAATAAATCTCCTTGCATCCTCTCAAGGACTCTCATACCATTCTTAAAGTGTGGTCACCAGCATAGGACACGATGCTTTTGGCCTAACCAAAGTTTTACAAAGATTTTGCATTCCTTCTGTGCATTTGTAATCAATATTACTTTAATGAATATGCTTTGTTAACTACTCTCTCATGTTGTCATCTATTATGATCAGTACACATGAACCTCCAAGTTCCTCTCCCCAGTGCACACTTTTTGTGACAACAAACCTGAGAGATCAGTGCCATTAAGTTAACACTTCCCAACTTTCCTGCCAACATGCATCACCTGTATTAATTTCCATCCATCATATATCTGCTTCCTCTGCTAGCATATCTATGTCCTGTGCAGTTGAATGGTGTTATCCTTACTCTTTGTCAATCCTGCAAGATTGGAATCACTGGCAACTTTTGAAATTTTACCCTGCATTCTGATCCCTCAGATTTGTTGTACCACAGAGGAGCCAACAGGCCCATTGTCTCTGCACTGACTCTCTGAATTTACTGAGTCCCATTCCCCTGTCATCTCCCTGTAACCCTGCATATTCTTCCTTTTCAGATAACAATCTAATTACTTTTAAATGCCTCAACTGAATCTGCCTCTATCACACTGTCAGGCTGTGCATTTCAGATGCTAACTATTCACTGTGTGAAGAATTTTTTCCTCGTCATCATTGTTTATTTTTCCAACCATATCTTATGAAAATTCAACATTACTTCCTGACTCCTGTATTCCACACCCGTATTAGTAAAGCCTAGGATACTATATGCTTTAACTTACCTCAACCTGTCCTGCACAAATACACCCAGGTCTTTCCTGCACCCACTTTAGAATTGTACCTTTTATTTTATATTCTCCTTTTGTTCTTCTGCCCAAAATGAATCACTTTACATTTCTCCACATTGAATTTCATCTTCCACTTAGCTATTCCATCAATTTGTCTATGTCAAACATTGATTACAGGAGTTGGGATGTCTTGTTGAAGTAATAGAAGACATTGGTAAGGCCACACTCAGAATACTGCATACAGTTCTGGTCAACCTATTATAGAAAGGATATTATTAAACTAGAAAGAGTGCAAAAAAGATTTAGTAGGATGCTACCAGGGCTTGATGGCTTGCATTATAAGGAGAGGTTGGATAGACTGGGACTTCTTTCTCTGGAGCATAGAAGGTTGAGAGGTGATCTTATAGAAGTCTATACAATAATGAGGGGCATAGATCAGCAAGATAGCCAATATCTTTCCCCAAAGGTAGGGGAGTCTAAAACTAGAGGGCATAGGTTTAAGGGGAGAGATACACAAGTGTCCAGAGGGGCAATTTTTTCACACAGAGTGGTGAGTGTTTGGAACAAGCTGCTGGAGATAATAGTAGAAGTGGGTACAATTTTGTCTTTTAAAAAGCATTTTGACAATTACATGGGTAAGATGGGTATAGAGCGATATGGGCCAAATGTGGGCAATTGGGACTAGCTTTAAAAAAAAAAGGTGCCATGGACAAGAGCTGGAGGGCCTGTTTCCATGCTATAAATCTCTATGACTCTACGTCCTTTTGAAGCTCTGCACTATCCTCTTTATGATTCGTATGCTTCCTAGTTTCACAGTCTCTGCGAATTTTGAAATTGTGCCCTGTACAGCAAAGCCTTGGTCATGAATAGTTATCAGGAAAAGCAAAGGTCCCTTCACTAACCCTGGGGAATCCCATAACAAGCCTTCCTTCAGTAAGAAAATCTTCCATTAGCCTCTACTGTGCTTCCTGTCATTTGGCCAATTTCAGATCCATATTGCAATGAGCTATAACTTTGCTCACAAGGCATGTGCAGCATTATATTAAATTTCTTTTGGAAGCCTGTGTGCATCATATCAACAGCATTACACTCATCAACCTCTGTCATTTCTTCGAAAAACTGCAGCAAGTTATTTAAACGCAATTTGCTCCTAAGAAACCCTTGTTGACTATCCTTATTTAACCCATATATGCTCAAGTGACTGTTAATTTACAGAAATTTTTTGTTTGACGTTAATGGTGGGAAGGAAAGGGGGGCAGCATATTGCTCACTACCCTCCCCACTCATCTTGAAAGAAAAGTTGGCTCCAAACCAACCAATGCTAACTGAAGCTGCCCTACAATAACATGTTCCGATACACAAAGCAAGCTAAGAGCGGGACTCCTGCCCCTCACAGGAAGGAAGTTCCTCCTTGAGACCTTCCAGCCAATCTGATTGGCTGATTGTTCTAGCAATCACAGCAGCGCCAGAACTCAGTAGTGGCTATTCTTGGAACTGCAAGGAAGCCCCATGGAAATTGAAGATGGACACCCATGTCCTGATTTTTAGAGAGAGGGTTTGAGAAACCTGGGGGGGTGTGGTTGGGTGGGGAGGCAAAAAATATGGGGCAGGAGGAGGAAAGGATGGTAACAACTTGGGGAGGGAGATGTAATCCCCAACCCACACAAATGCTGTGCCCTCCCCAATTCCAGCTATTTCACCAAAGTTGTTAAAGAAAAGAGCCCACTCTCATCTGCCTGCCACATACCTATCATATGGTGGGTGGACGGGTGGATGCCTTTTGCACACTCCCATTATGGGTAAGGGTCGGGGTGAATGGGAAGGTGAAACGCCAACTGGCCAATATATTTGATATAACCTATCACCCCTGGCGAAAACATGCCCAGTGGAAAGGGGAGGGGTTAGAGTGGATGTGTGCATGTGCATGTTTATGTACGTACACTGTCTTCCGCCCTTTCTATGATACAAACACTTCCTACAACTCAATGTGGATAATCTCTATTACATTCCCTTCAAAAAGGCACTTCTAGCTTTTACAAACATGTTAGCTCTCCTTAACTCATTTTACCTTCCCAACTGCCTGTTCTTGTGTGTCCCCCACGAATACTGTTTCTAAAACTTTACCCACCACTGATGCTAAACTCTCTGGCCTGCAGTTTCTAGAAATGTCCTTATCCTTTTCATGAACAAACCTGTCACTGTTACTGCAGTCTGTAATCTCAAAACTCTGAACCCCGTCTCCCTCATTGCTCAGTCTCGAGATGATGAAGAAAATGGTTGCTATCTAGCTTAATTTATATCAAAAAAAGAGCCTTTATGAAATAGTTTACCATGTAAGTTATTCTCCAGGAGGAATTGAATAGCTATTGCCAATTCTGGCAATCAATCCTGCAGTTAACAGGCGTACTGGCCTGAAATCCTTGACAGAGTCATCACTTCCCTGCCCTGGATGTGTTGTACCACAGCACTGCACTTACGTTGGAAAATAAATATTATTATTTGAAATATTGTATGAAGCTTCAAATCCCTTATTGATCGATAGTCCTGGAATGTTTCTACATGATTCTAATGAAGAGTGCATCATAATACAGTGCCAGCAAAAGCTGAAGATTGACAATATTGACGTGATCCTAACTAATAAGGCTATAATAGACTGCGAGAGTGTTTCTTCACTATTGAACACTATATAAATCTAAGTACCATTATCTATGTGTGGTCTTGCTTTACCCCAATTGGCTGAATGTCACTGAAATTTCATTACGCAAAGACACACAGTGCATATTATGTCCAGTCATCATTTTATGAATGTATTGTAAGACGGCATTCTTCCAAGGCACCAAACAAAGAAGGGGATTAATCTTTCAATTTTTTTGTAACAGAAATTGATTTATTTAAAATAACTGGTGTGTAAAAGATGTAATTCCAGCCCTAGTTCAGAAATTATAGTTAGTTCGCTGTTGATTTTGTCAATATAACAGAATTTCTTTTGCTCTGATGCAAATCGGCTTTTTTTCCTCACAGCTAGAATGTACAATTGCACACTGATGTTGTATGATCCATTCCTCCTTTTCAGTCCTTGCAACTTAATTGAAAAGTAGCTACTGCTTGACACCAACTGAAGGCTATTTTCTTAACCTTTTTGGCATTTTAAATTCTGAAAACCTATCTAAAGATGAAAAATGTTTTGCGTATGCTGTCTAAAACAATTAGTTCTCTGAGAAAATCATTTAATGTTACATGACAGCATTTCGACTTATTGATGACGTTTTTATATTTTAGTTTATCTGATGCATACTTTTTAAACGTACCTTTTGCTCTTGTATTTTTCCTCCCCTGCCACCTCACACACCAACGAAAATGTGCTACTTTACCATGCAAGCTGGAGTAGCTGCAGTAGCACATTCTCACCCAACTTGATGCAGTAATGCATCTGTCATGATACCTTGCTTAAAGTGACTTTAATGCACCATGTAATGTTGTTATAAAGCTGTTTGGTTCGACACTTTGGGGGGAAAAATATCTTGAACTGCTTATTACTTAATTCAATACTCCAAATTACTTGCAGATAATAACTTGAGTGGTACCTTTGTGTTAGCTCAACATGCTCTGTCCGACTAATAGTTCAACTTTTAGAAAGATAGAAACTGTATTTATGTGGCTCAGTGCTTTTCAAGTTGTCACAGTATCACAATTTGACAGTGATCATTATGCCTTACTGAAAGCCTATTCAGGAACAATGGCTTGGAGAATTAGCTTTAATAAACTTCCCTATTGTAACAACAGCAAAGGAAATATTTTACTTTATATAACCGTAGGTGCATAAAGATTGGTTCCACTCCAACACAAAACCAGTAAAATCTGTAATTGGGTAATGTTGGTTCTTCAGATTTTATCCCCAAATTGCATTAGATGTATTTGCAGTAGCCCTGTTTAATTATTTTGTCATACATGTCAAATTCCCCTATAATTTAAAACAAAATGGAAGTACATTTCAAGGTTCAGAAATTTGATTTATTTCAAATGAGTTATGAAGTATTTCCTAACCAGAAAATTATCAGTCATGTTTGATCATTTAACCATAGAATCCCTACAGTGTAGAAGGAGGCCATTCAGCCCATTGAGTCTGCACTGACCACATTCCCACCCAGGCCCTGTTCCTGAAATATATTGATTGTTAAATTCACACATATTTACCCTGCTAATCCCCCTGACATTAAGGTCAATTTAGTATGGCCAATCAACCTAACCTGCACATCTTTGGACTGTGGGAGGAAACTGGAGCACCCGAAGGAAACCCATGCAGATCCAGGGAGAATGTACAAACTCCACACCAGGTGACAGTGACCCAAGGCCAGAATTGAACCCAGGTCCCTGATGTTGTGAGGCACCAGTGCTAATCATTGTGCCACTGTGTGACTTGTTGAAGATGGTTGGATTGTGAATCTTTTAAAATGCTTCATCTGTTTTTTAGCCTGTTGTGTGCTTAACACTGGTTCAAAGAGGTTTCCAGCATGGAAACAAGGCCTTTCGGCCCAACTCGTCCATGCCGTCCTGTTTTTTTAAACCCCTAAACTAGTCCCAATTGCCTGCATTTGGCCCATATCCCGCTAAACCTTTTTACCCATGTAACTGTTTAAATGCTTTTTAAAAAAACAAAATTGTACCCGCTTCTGCTACTACCTTTGGAAGCTTGTTCCAGACACTCATCACCATCTGTGTGAAAAAATTGCTCCTCTGGACACTTTTGTATCTCTCCCCTCTCACTTTAAACCTATGCCCTCTAGTTTTAGACCCCCCTACCTTTGGGAAAAGATATTGACTATCTAGCTGATCTATGTCATTATTTGATAGACCTCTATAAGATCACCCTATGTTCCAGAGAAAGAAGTCCCAGTCTATCCAGCCTCGCCTAAGAACTCAAACCATCAAGTCCCGGTAGTATCCTAGTAAATATTTTCTGCACTCTTTCTAATTTAGTAATAGCCTTTCTATAATGGGGTGAGCAGAACTGTATGCAGTATTCCAAGTGTGGCGTTACCAATATCTTGTATAATTTCAACAACTCCCGAGTCTTGTATTCAATGTTCTGATCAATGAAACCAAGCATGCTGAATGCCTTTTTCACCACTCTGTCCACCTTTGACTCCACTTTCAAGGAGCTATGAACCTGTACCCTAGATCTCTTTGCGCTGTAACTCTCCCCAACGTCATACTATTAAATGAGTAAGTCTTGCCCTAGTTCAATCTACCAAAATGCACCACCTCACATTTATCTAAACTAAATTCCTTCTGCATTCATCAGCCCACTGACCCAATTGATCAAGATCCTGTTGCAATCTGAGATAACCTTCTTCACTGTCCACTGTGCCACAATTCTTGGTGTCATCTGCAAACTTGCTAACCATGCCTCCTATATTCTCATCCAAATCAATAATATAAATGACAAATAACAGTGGACCCAACACTGATTCCTGAGGCATACTGCTGGTCATAGGCCTCCAGTTTGAAAAACAACACTCTACAACTGGCTTCTGTCATCAAGCCAGTTTTGTATCCAATTAGCTACCTCACCCTGGATCCCGTGAGATTTAACCTTGTGCAACAACCTACCATGCGGTACCTTGTCAAAGGCCTAAAGTCCAACTAAGACAACATCAACTGCACTGCCCCCATCTACCTTCTTGATAACCCCTTCAAAAACCTCAATCAAATTTGCGAGACTTGCTTTTCCACTCTCAAAGCCATGCTGACTGTGCCTAATCAGTCCTTGTGACTCTCAATGCCTGTAGATCCTGATTCTCAAAATATCTTCCAACACTTTACCCACCACAGATGTAAGCCTCACTGGCCTATAGTTTCCAAGCTTTTCCCTGCAGCACTTTTTAAACAAAGGCACAATCTTCACGCATCTCACCTATAACTATCAATGATTCAAATCGCTCTGCGAGGGGACCCGCAATTTCCTCCCTCGCCTTCCACGATGTCCTGGGATATACTTCATTTGGACTGGGGGTATTTATCTACCTTGATGAACTTTAAGATTTCCAGCACCTCCTTTTCTATAATATGTACATTCCTCAAGACATCACTATTTGTTTCCCCAAGTTCCCTAACATCCATGCTTTTCTCAGCAGTAAATACTGATGAGAAATATTCATTTAGGATCTCACCCATCTCTTGTGGATTCACACATAGATGACTTTGTTGATCATTAAGAGGCCTATTCTCTCCCTTGTTACTCTTTTGTCCTTTATGTATTTGTAGAACCTCTTTGGATTCTCCTTTGCCTTATCTAGCAAAACAATCTCGTCTCCCTTTTTGCCCTCCTGATTTCTCTCTTAACTGTACTCCTACACCTCCTATACTCTTCAAGGACTCCACCTTATCTTCCTCCTGAGATAGTTGTTTCTGCTCTCGGTGCACAATCAACTTGACAGCTTCTTTAAAAACATCAATTTGCAATCTATTAGCACTTTATGACTTCCAGCCAATGTCACAATGGGCCAAGATGCATAGTATGGTTTGTGTTTACGAAGCACAATAAATGTCAGTCTGACATTCTGCTGATGTGAGAAATTAGTCATTTGACTTTCTAGGAAATGTGGTTTCCCAAGTCTGATTTTGTTCAACCTAGTTTGAAGAATTATGGGGCTGAGCATGAAAAAACTTTCTCTCACTTCATTTCATAACAAAAAGCAAATCTGTGGCTTTTACTGGTTAGCACAGTAGAAAGTCTGACAATACCAGGTTTTAGTCCAACCGAATTATTTGATAGTAAACTCACAAGCTTTCGAGGGGACTCCCTCATTCACCTGACGAAGAGGGCGTCCCCTCGAAAGCTTGTGAGTTTACTATCAAATAAATCGGTTGGACTAAAACCTGGTGTTGTCAGACTTTTTACTGTGTTTACCCCAGTCCAACGCCGGCACATCCACATCATTTTACTGGTTAGAACAACCTTGCAGATCCTGTCAACATAATCAATCTTTTCACAATTACTAATGCTGGAGTAGGAATGGAGAGATACCTATAGCTGTGCTTGTTAGGTCAAGTTGCTCTATGTATGTTCTCTCCTATAGTTTCTTTGTTGGCTGTGGTTTCTCTTGGTTCTTTTTATTGCCAGTGATGCCCATATCCCGAGAATCAAAGTTGCATTTCTTGGACAACCATCAATTCCATAAGAATCTTCTTGATGTGGTTTGATACTGTTGAGTGAATTAATAGTCCATTTTGGAAAACAGCTAAGAGTTCGCCACATTTGGCGGTGTTATATGAACCAAATGGATTTTAAAAAAGGCAGTTTTCCTTTCCTAACAAAAATATCCTGCATTTACATAGCACCTTTTAAGAAGATAAAACTTTATTATTCTTCATGGGATGTATGTGTCATTGGCAAGGCAAGCATTTATTGCTCATCCGTAATTACCTTTTAAGAACCATCACCTTGAACCGCTTCAAGTCCATTTGGTGTAGGAACACCCATAGTGCTTTTAGGAAGAGAGTTCCAGGATTCTGATCCAGCAACAATGATACAATTAGAAATCATGAGTGTGGTGTGTAGCTTGGAGGGGATTTTGAAGGTGGTGGTGTTCCCATGCTGCTCTTCCTTGTAGGTGGAGAGGTCAGGGGTTTGGAAGGTGCTGTCAAAGGAGTTTTGGTAAGTTACTGCAGTGGTTTAATTTGATTTATTATTGTCACGTGTTAACATACCGTGAAAAGTATTGTTTTTTGCATGCTATGCAGACAAAGCATGCTATTCATAGAGAGAGGGAAATGAGAGAGTGCGGAATGTAGTGTTACTGTCTTAGCTAGGGTGTAGAGAAAGATCAACTTAATGCAAGGTAAGTCCATTCAAAAGTTTAACAGCAACAGGGAAGCAGCTGTCTTTGAATTGGTTGGTACATGACCTCAGACTTTTGTATCTCTTTCGCGACAGAAGGTGGAAGAGACAATGTCCGGAGCGCATGGGGTCCTTAATTATGCTGGCTGCTTTGCCGAGGCAGTGGGAAGTGTAGTCAGAGTCAATGGATGGGAGGCTGGTTTGCATGATGGATACATTCATAACCTTTTGTAGCTCCTTGGGATCTTGGGTAGAGCAGGAGCCATACAAAGCTGTGATATAACTTTCTATGGTGCATCCGTAAAAGTTGGTGAGCGTTGTAGCTGACATGACAAATTTCCTTAGTCTTCTGAGAAAGTAGAGGTGTTGGTGGGCTTTCTTAACTATAGTGTCAGCGTTGGGGGGCCAGGACAGTTGGTGATCTGGGCACCTAAAAACTTGAAGGTCTCGATCCTTTCTACTTCGTCCCCATTGATGGCATGTTCTGCTTTACGCTTTCTGAGGTTGATGACAATCTCCTTCATTTTGTTGACATTGAGGGAGAGAATATTGTTGCTACACCAGTTGACCAGATTCTGTATTTCATGGTATTCTGTCTCATCATTGTTTGAGATCTGATCCACTATGGTGGTGTGGTCAGCAAAGTTGAAAATCAAATTGGAGGGGAATTTGGCCACACAGTCATAGTTGTATAAGGAGTATAGTAGGGGGCAGAAAACACAGCCTTGTGGGGCACCAGTGTTGAGGATGATCGTGGAGGATGTGTTGTTGCCTATCCTTACTGATTGTGGTCTATGAGTTAGGAAGTTCAGGATCCAGTCGCAAAGAAATGTGCCGAGACCCAGGCCATGGAGTTTGAAGATGAGTCACGTGGGAATAATGGTGTTGAAGGCTGAGCTATAGTCAATAAATAGGAGTGTGACATCGGTGTCTTGTTATCTCGGTGCACCTTGTAGATGGTGCACACTGCTGCCACTGTGCATCCATGGTGGAGGGAGTGAAGGTTAAAGGTGTTGGATGGGGTGCTGATCAAGTGGGCTGTTTCATCCCTGATGGTCTTGGGTTTCGTGTGCTATTGGATCCACACTCACCTGAACAAGTAGAAAGTATTCCATTGCTTCTGATTTGCACGTTGTAGATGGCGGACAGGGTTTGGAAAGTCAGGTGATGGTGTTATTTGCTAAAGAATTTCCAGCCTTTGACCTGCTCTTGTTGCTTGTGGTGTTTATATTGTTGATCTAATTCAGCTTCTAGTCGATGGTAATCCTCATGGATGTTAATGGTGGGGATTCAGCGATGGTAATGCCATTGAACATCAAGGAGAGATGGCTGGATGCTCTCTTTTGGAGATGGCCATTGTCTGATACTTGTGTGACCCAAATATTACTTACCACAGCACCAAGCTGGAATTGTATCCAGGTGTTACTGCATGAGCATGGACTGCTTCTGCATCTGAGGAATTGCAAAAGGTGCAGAACATTGCGCATTTTAGAGGCATGATACAACAAATTTGACATGTTCTACATAGGGAGACATTAGGGCAGATGACTATAAACTCGGTCAAATAAGAGCAAAGTGAGGTGGAAAGGTTTAGGGAGAGAATTCCAGATCTTAGGGCTAGGCAATTAAACTCATGGTCACCAATGTTGGAACAAATAAAATCAGAGAAGCCCAAAAGGTGGTATTAGAGGAGCACAGAGATCCTGGACGTTATGAAACTGCAGGCAATTCAAGAAAATGAGAGGGGAAAGAAGTGGAGATTGCGGTGGGGGGCCAAAAACGATGGCTTCCGTCTTTCCAATGTTTATAATTGGGGAAAATTTCTTTTCATCCAGTACTGGATATGATGTTGGATAAGTAGTTAGAGACTGCAAAGAATTCAAAAAAGATGGCGGTGAGGTAGAACTCAGTATTATTGGCATATGTATGGAACTTGAGGTTGTATAATGGCGTTGATGAGGTACAACATGTGGATGAGAAATAGGAATGGACCGAGGATAAATTCTTGGAGAACGCTAGAGATGCAGGAATGAGAAAATAAGCAATTGATGTAGATTCTGCAGTTAGTTAGATAATGCAGTCCAACCCCAACTGGATGATCATTTGATCAAACTGTGTCAGACACTGCAGAAAGGTCAAGAAGGATAAAGGGAAATAGTATCTTTTTCACAGTCACACCATGTGATTTAACAAGGCACATTAATGATTCAAATGTGTTTCATGACAATCTAGGAGCGCTGTTGACAATTTTACTCCTACCAGTTTCCCATTTACTGCATGTGACTGTTTTAATGTTCATCAGTCACTGATTTACATATCCTCTTCCTGGAGAACGTTCATTGCTGCTTCTTCATGTTGAAGAAAATGTGACCAATTAAAACAATTTATTTTGATCAAGGCTCAGGTTCTGGTGAATAAGGTCCAGGATAGTTCAATAAAAATTTTCACTTCATGAAGTTCAAAGATAACACGTTGCCGTTGTTGGTATGCCTTCTCAATCTTCCATTGTAGAAGTGTAAACCAGTGAAAGGTAATTCAGTCTGACAGACCACAATGTGAATACTCTCTTCAAGCCTTCAAGTTTTACACCAGTCAACAGAGTGGTTAGTCCTATACGGTAGGATGGTTTTCTGGGTTCCCACCATCTATATGTTGTGGTTAAGCACACCCATCAGACAGAGCATCACACAGAATTTGGAGCTCAATTCATTATCACCCATGGGATTTAAACTCTCCATCTTCTCACTCTGGCAGCTCTGCCAAAGCTTAAGTGATGTTGTTAATTGGCAATTGTTAAATTATGAGCTTAGCCAGACTGAAAGAGAGATCAAATGAGTTTGTTTACTGGAATAAGATTACTAAATCCGATTGCTTAAACTGCTTTGAAATATCTCAATGTCGTAATCCATTTTCAAACCTGCCCACAGTGCTTTTCCTTTGGGGTTGCTAATAGGAAATTCAGTAAGATATTGCTGATTGTATTCCTCACTAAACCAACAGTGAAGAGGAGCTGCTTCCTGATACTGTGTGCCAGTTTGCTTGGGTGGTGTGGAGCGGTTGCAAAACATTTTGTTCTGGTTATTCAACTTCCGTTTTTAAATATTATTTTCAGCTGAAACCATTATTTTCTAATGTTGATGTTTTTGTCTTTGCATCCATGCATTCTTTAGCTATGAGGATAACAGGCCCTTCATCAAGTAAGAATGATCTGAATGGCTTACAAACGTCATGTTGTGTGGCCTTTTGAGATGTACTAAAACTTGGCCCCATCTGTAATACTTTCCTTCATTGTATCTTTTGTCATTTGCATAGAGACGGAAGAGCAAACTGTGTAGAGAACCAGTAAATTTATTTAGATATTCATGTTTGCTGAGCTGCTTAGCAACCCAGGATTGATTTAGCTAAGTTGCTTTCCAACATATTCATAAGATCTATTACTTTAGTCAAGAAATGGATTATTAAGGATGTACTACAAACTATTTTTTAAATGCAGTGCATTCAATATCTTCAGGGATCCGTTGGATTAATGCTTACGTTTCAACAGGGCAAGAAAGAATCAACAGTTTAGAGTTTCCCATCTCACTTTGATATTTCTTAATATGGAACTGGATATGGTTTCATTATAAAACTAGTAATGTCAGTTGAGCTTATAATTAATGCAGAGCACAATGATAAGCCACAAATTATTTAAAATCTTTGTTAAATTCCTGTGTTGTGTTTGGGTACAGCTCGGAAATGTATTTTGCTGTGCCTAACACATTGCATAATTGAATCAAAATGAAGATCCATTTAAGGTAAATATGTATTTTTCTGAACAGTAGTTGAATGTGAAAAACTGAAAGCTTAGAAAATCAGTTGTGTTTGCAATTTTTTCAGTCCACACCAAGACACTAGAAGCAATGATATTCTCAAAGCAAGAGGCTGTAGTTTTCTCAAAAATGGAAGAGACAGCAATGTTCCAAAGAATACTGACTGGATTAATAATTTCAGTTTGTTCTTCTGGTGAAGAGTCCTCTCCTTTGTTATCATTCCCATTCCATGGCAGGAATGTTTTTTACTCTGCGTTGCTCTGGCATTTTTTTCTTCACTGCTAATAATGGAACAAGCTCCATAAATTTCTATTATTTTGTTCCGCTAAAATTTTGTCATGTTCCTTCTGTTCTTCTGTCTTGAATTTCTGGGGTGAGAGGTTGGAATGAGGTAGTTGGGGGGAGAGGGGGGGTGGGTGATTGCTGCAGGTGCAGGTGTTGAAGGAAGGAAGAGAAATATGATACGTTTCTTGACGGCATTGCTGCAATTTATAAACTCTGATCTAAATTCATGGAACCACGTTTGACTGATGGTTTCATTACCTGAAAGCTACTCTTAAAAAGTGATTCATCTACTACAAATGATGCTACTAAGTTTTATTGTGCTTCCTGGATTTATTGCTGCCATTTTGTTTTACATCCGTAAAATGCAAAATCAAATATGTAAAAACTTCTGTTCTCTCTGCAAGTTTTAAACAATTGTGTAAGGAAATGACAGTTTGTTCTGGATCAACAAATATACATTGCATAATTGTGAGTCTTGATAAAATGATCCACGTACATCAATGGTAGGAAAATGATGAAATGTAATTTGAAATTTTCTTTATAGTCGGGGTTCTAAAGAAGAAAAAATTTGGTGAGAGTAGGATTTCTTAGAAAAATGTGCAACCATATTAAATGACTTTTTTTTCCATTCTTTGCAGATCATGGGTCATAGGGGCCATAGCTCTCCTTTGCCTCCTTGGACTAACTTGGGCTTTTGGACTTATGTTCATTAATGAAAGCACTGTTATCATGGCATATCTCTTCACCATTTTCAACTCACTGCAGGGAATGTTTATATTCATTTTCCACTGTGTCCTCCAGAAGAAGGTTAGTTTCGTATGTCATGGGAAAATATTACTAACTCTTGTATGTTGGGGAAGGGGAGATCTGCTAACTTCTCTTGATCTTCATAGTAAGGGTTCTAATGTGTTACAATATCCCAGAAGTCAGTTGCTTTATTGCTCAGCAAGGAGATCAGCAAAGACTTGTCAGAGTTCATTAATTTTTCTATAGGCATTAATCTTTACCCTTTTTTAACTATCCTTAAATTGTCTTTACAGATTTGAGTGTTTATTGTTTAATCTCTGACCTTCTGAAGTCAGGAAATAGTAATTCCAGAGTAATCAATTTTCTATTAATGGTTTAATGTGCATATGTCAGCACTAAGATTATCTGCTTTGAAATATTTTGCAATAATGAGATCATTAAGATGAGAGGTTGCTGTCATAGAACATCAGTTTCGATGCAGAGATGGTGTGAAAAGGTGGAAGTTATAAATTAAAAATCAAGCAGAAGTAAGAAGATTCTTTCCACACCACAAGACTTTAAAATTTCAGAACATTTAATGATTTTGAATATTGGATCTACTGTCCGTGTGTTACAGAAAAATATCTGACATGTTTAAATCAACTGATAAGATAGGGATAATTCTTGTACTGACTTGGTGGTTCTGTAACCTCTTACAATGTGTTACAATAAATGGAATGTTTGGGACGGCATTTCCATTTGAAGTACACATGGTAAAATGTATCCAGAACTCACTGGACACTGACCCTGTCTTACAGAGTTGCACCCAAGTTTCAACACAAAAATTTAACATAAAATGGAACAAAAAAACCTACCCCAAGTCATAGAATCATAGAAACCCTATAGTGCAGAAAGAGGCCACTTGGCCCATTGAGTCTGCACCTACCCCCATATCCCTACATATTTACCCGCTAATCCCTCTAACCTGTGCATCTCAGGGGCAATTTTTTAGCATGGCCAATTGACCTAACCTGCACATCTTTGGACTGTGGGAGGAAACCAGAGCACTGAGAGGAAATCCATGCAGACATGAGGAGAATGAGCAAACTCCACACAGACAGTGACCCAAGCCAGGAATCAGACCCAGGTCCCTGGAGCTGTGAAGCAATCAGTGAAGTCAGTTTGTGTTATTGATCATAATTGATTATTAACTGGAATATAGCTAATGGGGCCTCAAGGTATTTGAATTTAAAATAATTTAAGCTGAAAATTTGTTCAAGTAATTGCTGAAGATGAAGAAACATCCAATCAATAGTTTAAATTGACTACTGGTCACAGGTTTCGTGTACCAATTGACTGAATTTGAACTAATTTAAATTGAATTTAAAGTAATTGTAGCATCAGCATGAAGAACAGATTGAAGTGAGGTTTCAATTAACTCCTGGTCACTACAGATGCAGGTCTTTAACAATGGATTAATGTCCGTGAGGCAGAGAATTTGGGCATAATGTGATAAACATTCCTGAATGGGCACAATTGGCAGAAACTCCCGAACCTATCCTGGGACTGTGGTCGGCTTTATAGGCTGAGATTGATTTGGGCCAATGGACTTTAAATTAGCACACTAGATTGCTCCAATTTCCACGTTTTCTTTTACTCCATTTCATTCTGCCCACATTGCACTATTCCATGAGGAAATCATGCAGTAAAACTGGGGCCCGCAACTTTCCAGCTGTTCATGCCAGCAGGATCATCTGGCCCAGCTGATAATTTTCCTGGTGGCATAGGATGCAGTCAATGGGAAATCCCATTGACAGTGACAGGACCACAAGATCCAACCACTAACAAACAGTATGTTGCCTCCTACTGTGACAATCACAGTGTGGGGAGGCCAACAACCACCGACTCCACTCCCCTCATCACCACCATGCTGGACATACTTTCTTCAGCTGAATTAAAAGGCACCACAAATAATTCACTACTAATATCTATCTAATAGTACATTTTCAGTGAGCTTCAAACTTCCTGTCATTTAGCTCTCCGCGTACTGCAGGATACATTCCAATAGTTCCTAATTCAATCGTGTTAATGGGCGAGTGTAATAACTGATTTACTCAAGAGAATGCATCTGTCTGTATGAGGCATGCTATTTATATTAATGTGAAACAATTTTCTAACACCTGTGAAGCCCATTTTGAAATCATTTGCCTCTAACCAAATTCATGTTCAAATTCTGTTTGCTTATCCCATGAAAAAAAAATTGCTCTCAATGTTTAGATGAAATGGATGTGGAGACTATGCCCAAAAAACAAACACTCAATTCCCCAATGCACAGTCCACTCTTGTAAGCTGTACACTCGTAATAAGCTGTATGCTTATTACGGAATTCAAATCATTTCTGCAACAATATCAACTTACATTTGTAATGCACCTTTAATGAAATGAAACATCCCAAAGCACTTCACAGCAGCAAACAGAATATAATATTGAGCCACATAAGAAGATAGTGGGTCAGACAACCAAAAGAGATATGTTTTAAGGAGGAAAGCAAGGTAGAGAGAAGAAGTGGGGAATTGCAGAACTTGGTGCCAAGGGAAGTGAAGGCACGGCCAGCAGTGGTGGCGTCTTTATGATTGGGAATGTACAAGCAGCCAAATTAGAAGAGCACAGATCTCATGAAGGGTTGTGGGGTAAGTGAAGATTACAGGGATAAGGAGGAGAAATTATGTCTCTTTTATTGTGTATGAAAATGCATCACGTCTTTTAATATTTGGCAACTCATCACAGGTTGTTGGATGTTAAGTCATTTAGGATATTATAAGATTCATCTGTCACAATCTGATCAACAATTTAATAATTTCTCGTGACAATAGAAGTGCTGCAGTTTGTTACTTGAAAGGTTAGTGGATATAACTATCTTTTCTGCCTCGATCAATTTCATTTCAAGTAACAGAACATCTTTGGCTATGTAACACTATGTCACTAAATAGGGAAGAAATAACAGCAGCAGGTTTCAAATAGGAGCCTAGATGTTGCTCTTTTCATCTGCAAGCTTAAAGATAATCACAAATTTCTCTCCATGTATGCAGTTTGAATCTTCTACAAGTATTTGCAAGTGTTAGTAAATTCCTTACTGAGACATTCTTCAATGAGAATGGTTTAGGCAAATAATTCATAGTAAATTGAATACAACCATAAATTTCATTAGAATGCCTATTGTTGCATGATCTTTGCTGCCTTATAATAGACACTTGCAATTCTTAGATTGCTGGAGATGGGCAATAAAAATCAGAATCCAGGTCATTCCCCATATCCTTC
The DNA here is from genome assembly GCF_965287045.1 of Carcharhinus amblyrhynchos. Taxonomy (NCBI): domain Eukaryota; kingdom Metazoa; phylum Chordata; class Chondrichthyes; order Carcharhiniformes; family Carcharhinidae; genus Carcharhinus; species Carcharhinus amblyrhynchos. Next base: position 27,817,556 of record NC_137328.1, on the reverse strand, counting down.
TCAACGTAGGACTGCCCTGGTAACTGTTACAGGATATGTTGCTTTTGTTTTTGCCTTCCACACCCCATGAAGACACTGGCCGCAATCTCAATATTTCACCCCGCCTGCCGATGGACGGGACAATCCGGTAAGATTGTAAGAGAGCCAAGAAATCGAGTTCATGCCCAATTTCTCACTTCTCGTGATCCTACCGGCATCAGATATCCAACGAGATCAGCTTGTGCCTATTTGCAGTAAAATTATTACAAGTGAGCCCAGGATGCAATCATCCAGTCTCACTTGCACTGCGGCCTCGCCAGGGCAGGTTCTCATTGGCAAGGATCATGTATGGTCTCCATCAACAGGGACCAGACATAATGGCCTCGCCAGTAGGACTAAAGGCTCTTGAGGTAGTCCCCAAGAGTTCTGGAGAGGAGGGGGTACCCCTTGAGAGTGCCAGCCTGGCAACCTGGCAGTGCCCACTGGGTAAACGGGGGAAGCAGGGTGGGGATCGGCTACAAATACCAGAACACACTGCTCTGACATGAACAACGGCCCCTCTTCTGCTGCTGCTAGCTACTCGCTTTCGGCCAGCATAGCGAGCCCTTTCCCACTGCTGGCGAGAACCAGATTTTGCTTTTTTTCAAACTTAGGTAAGATGCTATTTTTAACTGATCTCAAGTGCAAATTTCTCCTGTTTTCATGCTCATTTGTCACTTCGAATGTTTTTGCCAAGATTGCAGAGATATAGTTTCATAGATAGCATTGTGCACCCATCCTGCCCCAGTGTCACTTTCTCCCAATATGGGTAGGAGAGGCTGGGAGATTTGTAGAATTCCTTGCCTCGAGGATGAAAATCCAGACCCACGTTCTTGACAAGGACGGAACACTTGGAGGTAACTGATGGTTTATTTAAAGGTTTAGTTTGTAAAGTTATTAGGAGGCAAACACATGTGGTGTCAGTAATCTTATTTAGCATGTTGCTACTAATATAACTCAAGAATATTTGCACCCATCTTCCAGTTTTCATGTTAGTTTGGAACTTTGAATTTTTTTGGTAAGATTTCCCCCTGGAAAGTTAAATGCCGTTTGTATGGCTGAATAGAACATAGAACACTACAGCACAAACAGGCCCTTCGGCCCACGAGTTGCGCCGATCACATCAACACCTACCAATCTATAGACCTATCTATAACCCCCAATCCCATAAAACCCCATATACTCATCCAGAAGTCTTTTAAAAGACCCCAGCGAGTTACATTGTTCAGGGAAACGTAGTATAGAGATCTCTTACATTCATCACATGCTTTATTTAAGTCAAACTGAAATTGGCTTCAAATTTGGATTCAGCAAGTTTCAACAATGCTGCAGCACTTTCATTAGCTTTTCACAGGATTGGAACCAATTTTTATACTTTCCACAAAGTGAAGTATTTTCGCCCTTTTGAGCAATAGGCTTAAAAATGAGAAATGTATCAGGAATGAGGTGTAAGCAGTATAAGCAGCATCTTGCCTCCAGTGGATTTGTAGACCATAAAATCATAGAATCCATACAGTGCAAAATAGGCCATCAGTCCATCAAATCTGCACTGACTCTCTGACGGAGTAATTTATCCAGACACTCATCCCTTGCCCTATCTCCGCAATGATGTGGAGATGCCAGCGTTGGACTGGGATAAACACAGTAAGAAGTCTCTCAACATCAGGTTAAAATCCAACCAGTTTATTTGATAGTAATCCCACAAGCTTTCGAAAACGGTGTTCTTCGTCTCTGATCAGAAGCTTCCACATACCTGATGAAGGAACACTGTTTCTGAAAGCTTGTGGGATTACTATCAAATAAACTGGTTGGACTCTAACCTGGTGTTGTGAGACTTCTGGCTATCCCCGCAATCCCATACATTTGCCATAGCTAATCCCCTTAACAACACTCCTTTGGACACTAAGGGACAATCAAGTATGTTCAATTCATCTAACCTGCATGTTTCGAACTGTGGGAGGAAACCGAAGCACCCGGAGGAAACCCCCACAGACATGGGGAGAATGTGCAAGCTCCACATGGACAGTCACCCGGGGCCAGAATTGACCACAGGTTTCTGGAGCTGTGAGGGTGTGCTGTTTCCAGTGAGAAAACCAATGTGAACATGCCAGTTTTCTCTCTAGATTTTACTGCACTCTGTCAAAAAATATCAAGGGGGTGTGTTGCACACTGCTTGCAGGGGGAAGGCAGGAGCTCAACCCGCTGGCAAAAAACCAGCTGCACTGAGATCAGGATGTCTTGATCATAACCTGAGTAAATCTGCCCAGCCCACACAGAGGTCTCAGGGCTCCCCTCCCCATCTCCATTGGAGTCAGTACTTCTTTTCCGCTGCACCCCCTCCCCCCAGTTATCTCACACATCCCCAGTGGTCAACCCCAACTCCTCCCTCTGCTCCCAGGCATCACCACATCTAAATGAATCCACCCTCGTGTGGCTTTTACCAAAGTTCCCCTTAGCACAGGTTCGCACTGCCAAACTGTGTGAAATGGCAGTGCCAGGGTACTGCCTGGCTATGTCCCTCTCCCTCAAAGGTTCTGCACATCTTTACGCTCCCAGGAGTCCCCCACAATATGTTCACATCTATGTGAACTCTTAAATTGCACCGATGTGACATCACATTGGCGTCGGGTCAAAAAATAGTGAGGGGGTCACTATCTCGCAGGGTTAATTATATTAAAATGAATTCAAATGCATGTAAATCAGGTTCACGCCTGTAATGGGCATGAACCAAATGACATCACCAGCAATGGACGTGGATGGTCTGAGATCGTAATCTCACCGGCAAGATCTGCGACTACAGGATCTTGAGTCCTCACTGTCATTCATATGGACAGTGAGCGTGAGCTCAAGATTGTCCCTGCTACTGTCAAACGTTGTTTAGTAGTCTAATGAAAGAGCAGGAAAGCCATTCTTTTCATGCATCTGATACTGTTTCAAATGAGACCAAGGAACAAGTTTATAATAAGAAGATATTTGATGCATATTTGGCAATAACAAATTAGTTCCATTTCTCAGTCCCTTCCTCTTAGTATTTTCAAATAATTAATCTATTCATTTTTAAAATTATGCAGGTACTTGTAAAGCATTCTATTTTCTAATCATGCTCAGTGTGAAAATGTTTTCGTAACGTGCTGTCTACTTTAAGGAAACTAACCATATTACAGTCCTAATAATCTGGATTGTTGACCTGAATTAATGGGGTAATGATGGAGGTAGTACTTCATTTCTCTTGGGCAAGAGGAGGAAATGATTGACAGTGGCCTACTTCTGTTCACTTTCCACAAACCTCTGAGAGACTTATTGTGTGCACACACACATCTGTTGGTGAAAGCTCCTCTTTAATTTGATAAAAATCACCCTCTCTATATTAGATATAGCTCTTGGGCCAAAGGGATTAAGGGATATGGGGGGAAAGCGGGATCAGGATGTTGAATTTGATGATCAGCCGTGATCAAAATCAGAGGTGGAGCAGGCTCAAAGGACTGAATGGTCTACTGCTGTTTCTGTTTTCTATATTTCTGTATTAGTTTAGTATATAACTTTAGTGAGGTACAAAGGACAATCCTGTATGCAAATTTCTATTCCAACACGTGAAAACTAAAGAGGATGGGAATACTAAAACAGGCTTCATAACATTAACCAATACCCAGGTATTGATCTTGAGAAATAATTCTCAACGCAGCAAAGAAATCCTGAATTTTGCTTGTATTCATTTACTATAGAAGGAAAGATTGTGATGGATTTTGCATGGACTCAATACATCATAACATGCCCAAATGATATATTGCAGTATCTCTTCAACAATCATATCATTTCAGTACTGGTTTAAAATGTGCATAGTGGCCTTTGAAAATAATTAAATGTAATCATTTGAAAATCATAATACTTCATTAATGATGCCAGAGTGATCCCTGTAAGCATCATTGTATTTTCAGGATGTGGCTATTGATAGCCGTTGCTGGAACAAGAGCTGACAAGAACAGATAACTGAAGTGAAACAATAGGGTTATATAAGAAGTTAACTGGGAGCAATCTCAAGCCTGTAATCTTGGAATTCAGATGCTGATGAACTAGAACAGCCAATCTTAGCAAAGTCTTTCAGCTAGACTGCTGTCTTCAGAACACCAAGAGACAGCCTGAATGTATCAGGCAATAGGAGTATCTATTTTTAATGACATTAGAGGGAATCCAGCATAAATTCAGTACACAATATCTTCAAGTTCAGTGTAAAAGTATCTTCAATTGGGCTCCACAATGATGAAGAACGAACTGTTAAGAAGCTTCACTGCTATGTATATAATAAGTAATGTGTTAGATTTAGGGTTTCAACAATCAATAAAATTGCTTATGGTCATTTATGTTATAATTTAGATCCCTGTTGTTTAATATATTTATAATTTATTCAGCTCCTGATCCAACAGCATCTTCTCATTTTAAATATAATTTTCTTGTCCTTTGCCAAAAACCAAAGCATTGTTTCAATTTCAGACAAGTAGGATCGAATCATGATGAGCTGTTTGAGAGAGGTTACTGTCTTTTTATGCTATTTGTTATTTTATTGCCTAGGTGAGGAAAGAATATGGTAAATGCTTCCGTACCCACTGCTGCAGCAGAAGGAGCACAGACACCTCCCTAGGTTCAGCAAAGACATCTGCTGCTCGAACTCCTGGGCGATATTCTACAGGCTCACAAGTAAGCAAGTGATTTGTAAAACAGCAGTTTTCTTCAACTGAACTTTTTTGAATTGTAGCCACTAATGAAAAATATCCAGTCACGATCTTCTGTTAATGCCTAATGCTGATCTTCCATTGCATATTCTGAAAAGTATATCCTCGTGTTTTTTGTCAGAAAGAAAAGATGTTGACCAAAATCATCTGTTCTTGTTTGCGACTTGTCATTTTTCGGTGCCGCTGAGCGTGAGTGGGTTTTTGCTGGAAATGCTATATTTTCCATTTTCGCTCTCAGTGGGCCCCAGCATGGATGAGACTGGAGAATCCTATTCATTTTCCTTCAAATTAGGCTTCTTCTCCAGTATAGGCACATTATTCACCAGTTCACATCATGTCTGTACAATAATACCTTGAGACTCTTAACCTCTACCAAATCTTTTTGTTTTCTAGAGTAAATGAGTGGAGTAAAGTATGCATGTATCCTAAAAAATAATGTGAGTAGCAGAGGAATTAGCTAGTTATAGATAGGGCATGTGTCATTAGATTTTTTTAGGCTATTGATACATTATCAAAATTGACTCAACGAAGGATGTGTTCCTGTAATTAACCCTGACTTTCTTCACATCCTGTTTATTTATATTGATAATGAAATGTTCGGCTAAGCCACAATTTACTTCCATTCCTCCAGGCCAAATACCATGTTATTCCCGAGTCAAGGGGTTCATCTGATATGTAATAATAATGTTCAGATGAATGCTGGAAATTCCTGCTATAGGCAAGAAATGACCATCCCACCAACGTTTCTCAGGATTTGATCCAGGTTGTTTTACTCACTAGCTAATAAATGGTTTAAGAATAACTTAAATTTGACAGAAGGTCATCCCTTCACCTGCTTATGCTAAGATTTCATGTGTGCATGGAAGTACATAGGATTTATAGAAGTTGCCAACTTGGAGCGCAACCTTTCGTGATTGTGTATTTGTACACCGAGATCCCTTTGCTCCTCAACCCACCCAGTCATGAAAGAGATCAGAATGAAGCATTTGCAACTACAGTCTTCAACCAGAAGTGCCAAGTGGATAATCATCTTGGCCTCGAGCATCACAGAAGCTAATCTTTAGCCATTTCAATTCATGCCACATGATTTGAAGAAACAGCTGAAGCCACTGGGTATTGCAAAGGCTATGGGCCCCGACAATATTCTGGAAAAAGTACTGAAGACTTGTGTTCCAGAACTTGCCGCAGCCCCTAGCCAAGCTATTCCAGTGCAGCTACAACACTGGCAACTACCCAGCAATGTGGAAAATAGCTCAGGTATGTCCTGTACATAAAAAGCAGCACAAATCTAACCTGACCAATTACTGCCCTTTTAAGTCTACTCTCGATCATCAGTTCAGTGATGAAAGGGATCATCAACAGTGCTATCAAATGGCACTTGTTTGGTAATAACATGCTGATGATGCTCAGTTGGATTGCACTAGGACTACCTCGCAGCCTTGGCTTTCATATAGACAAAAATGCTTAACACCAGAGGTGAGGTGAGAGTGATTGCACTTGACATCAAGGCAGCAAGGAGCCCTGGCAAAGCTGAAGTCAAAGGGAATCCAGAGGAAAACTCACCACTGGTTGCAGCCATTCCTTGCAAAAAGGAAGCTAGTTGTGGTTCCTGGAGGTGTGTCATCTCAGCTCTAGGGCAATACTACAAGAGTTCCTCAGGATAGTGTCCTAGACCCAACCAACTTCAGCTAGTTCATCAATGATCTTCCATCCATTATATGATCAGAGCTGGGGATTTTCACTTATGATTGTACAATGATCAGCAAGGACAATTTGCGATTTCTGAAGTACTGAAGCAGTCCACGTCCAAATGCAGCAAGGCCTGGACAACATCCAGGCTTGGGCTGACAAGTGACAAGTAACATTCATGCCACACAAATGTGAGTCAATGACCCTATCCAACAAATGAGAATCGCCTCTTGGTGTTCAATGGCATTATCATAGCTGAATCCTCCACTATCAGCATTGAAAATAGAAGCAGGAGTAGGCCATTTGGCCCTTCAAGCCTGTTCCAGCATTCATTTGATCATCAAATTCAATATCCTGACCCTTCCTTCCCTCCATAATCCCTTGATTCCTTTCGCCTCATCCCTTTACATGGGAGCACATGTTTGAGGGGCTGAATTGCCTACTCATGCTCCTTGTTAGAATGTAAAATGCTGCTTTGGTTATTGGGGTGAAGTTTGGAAAAATAAAAGCAGAAATACAACAACTCAGTTGCTCACTGGTTTTCATAATGTTGAATGAATTCCAGGCACATTTACAGTTCTGAGTTAATTTTACTAATTCATATACAACCAAGATGCCTCATAAAAACTCCCTCACCTTCATATTTGAAGAATTCTGATGCTGTTTATTATTTTGTACAAGACACTTTCTGTCTTACAGTTGTTGAGATTTGACTGCAGGCAGTTGCTTGGACAAAAAAAATGTACCTCATATCATGAGGCCTACTTCATGATGGATCTTTTGATGTCAGCTTAGTTTCGAACACTAGTAAAGCTAATGATGACAAAAGATAGTTATACTGATCATTAAGTTTTCTCAATGTTGTTCTAATTGACCTCTTTAACAGCATCCTTTTGTTGAATATTATGTTCACCTTCATATTGCAAGCTAAATAGACGTATTAGATTTTTAATGCTATTCTGCTCAAGATATGTGGGCAACCTGTCCCTGTCAGGCTGTATGTTCTTAGCAACATTGGTCGAATCTGATTAGGCAACAAAACATTCTTTATAAGCAACTGCCTGTGATCAATGTGGTAACCATTCCAAAGGCTTGCCACAATTAGACTAATGTATGCTGTTCTTTCATAACTCATCTTCATTGATGGTCATACTTACACCCCAATTAAGCTGGTAGGACAATAATAAGCTTCCCAAATTTAGCAGTCTCAATTCTGCAGCTTAAAAAATAATTGAAAATCAAGTTAGCATGCAGAATGTAAATTAAGCAAAGTCATTTGCAAAAAACAATACCTGTAACTTGTTCTGACAGCCCAATATTCCTCCAGCTTCACTGCTGGGTACTATGTATCTGTATCCATTCATGCACCGCTGCTTATTCTCTCCTAAATTTTACTGTCTTTCATTCTTATCTATTTAGTTGTAATTAGAGAACCACTTAGTCTCTTCCTGCTCCCGTACCATTATCTCAGGTGAGCCCCAAGCTGCTCCTTCCTATTTCTCATCTACACATTGCCCTACAGTAATATCATCGGAAGGCATGACATTTTTTACAAGTACAGTGACGACATCCAGCCCTACCTTTCTCAATTTCTCCACTGTTGCTAAATTATCAATCTTAATGCTTATCCAATATCCAATTCTGGAAGAGCAGAAATTTCCTCCAATTAAATATTCAGGAGACTGAAGTAATTGTTTTCAATCTCCATTCAAAACTGCATTCCCCAACATTGGACTCCATCCCTCTTCTGGCAACAGTGAAGTTAAGCTACTTTCTTCACAAATTTATGTCACGTGATCTGAGGCGAGCTTCCAAATTCACCTTTGTGCTTTCTGTAAAACTGCCTACTATTCTAATGCACCCCTGGCTGGTCTCCCACATTCTACCAACTGTAAACGTGAGATCATCCAAAACTCTGCTGCCGATGTCCTAACTCGCATCAAGTTCCGTTCCCTTATCATCCCTGTGCTTGCTGACCTACATCGGCTCCCGGTCAAGCAACATCTTGATTTTAAAACTTTCATAAAGCTGCTTGTGTTGATTAATAAGGACCATCAGTTTATCTATTTGTCAATAAGTGAGACAACTACCTAAAGAAAGGATTAATGGGGCATAGTAAAACCATTATTTTACCATCTCCAGCTGTTTTTGATGTTGTGCAAACAAATCAAAAATAATCTTCAAGTTTATCACCGAAATAAAGGAAAAAATTGGGAGCAGATTGGGATGTATCTTATTCTCTGGAATGGATTGAAATAACATAACACAATACTGAAAACTATTACCTCAAGAGAGATTGGGATATTGCAAGTACTTAATTTATCATTAGGCTTTACAATAAGCGTCTGTTCTCAACCAAACTTGGGACTCTGGTTGGTTCAGATTTGATTTTCCCTGCTTGGCTCCTGTTCCTGCTTAGTGTATGGTGGCCTCTGTTGGGTTGCACAATTGTGGGTGTTGACTGAAGAGAACATCACATTCAGCTACATCAGCCCAGCATAAACATATGGCCAGAGGTCACTTCAGAAAGAAGGCCCCTTGGACAAGGTCACAGCAGTTGACCACCACAGTTGAAACCAAATTCCAACGCAAATCAGCAATTTCAAAAAAGAGGCAAAGAAACATCTTTGTAAAAAAGACTGTTACAAATTCCTTACAGAAAAAGGCAGGATATTAATCTGACGCAAAATGCTTTACAAAGACTGACATTCATTTATTGTATCTGCTTTAACAGCTGCTTGGCAAGAAAGGATTAATGATAAAATCATCTTCGGTTTTTTAATTAGCTCCTTGTACTTGTGCTGTCAAGGGAGGCTGTTAACGATGCTATTTAAAAGTAGTTTAATTTTATTTCTTGCATGAAAATTGTTAGAAATGCATCAGCTTTACTTGTGTTTGCAAACTTCATTGTAGAGGAAGTTAGCAGCACCCTAATGTGAAATGGCATTTTGTCAATGTGCTCTTTATAATTCAGACATGGATGTAGATTTGGCATGCAGAGCTCTCTGGAGCACTTTCTGCAGCTGCTTTGTTCAATGCAATATCTGTGCTGGATTGGAATCACTGATACATTTGTCTTTACATTATGGTATCTTCCAGAGCCGAATTCGAAGGATGTGGAATGACACGGTTCGAAAACAGTCTGAGTCTTCCTTTATCACCGGAGATATCAACAGCTCAGCATCACTGAACCGAGGTTAGTCACAACAAGAAAGCCTTTCAGTAATTTTTGCTGGTGTTCAGGTAATATGTAGCCACCATAGGGACTTAGCACATCCTTGCAATGGGATCTGAACAATTGACTTTTAAGTCTTGCAGTTAAAAAAAACATTGAGTCGTGATTATTGTGATAAAATTCAACAGTATATCGTTGCATGCAAATAATATGATTAAAATATTTATTATAAGAACTGTAATGAAATGTAGTGGTTCAACGGATTAGTTCATAAACTTAAAATGAAATATCTAATTAGTTAATCAACCAGAGGTTATGCAAATCCCCAGTAAACATACATATGCATATTATTCTAAATGTATTCAGGGCTTTAATTTCCACTGGCTTACCTCCATCTCTGCCTTTTATTTATGGTGTGTGTACCTTCAGCAGAGCATCCAATGTTGCCCAATCAGTTATCCATGTGAATTAATAGAAGTAAGTATTAAAATCAATGGCCATATTAGATGTATTCAGGGTGCAGGCTTACAAAAATAATTCTAAGTGCTAAATGCACGAGAAAGCAGGAAAGTTTCAACATAAGTGCGATTCTTACCAGTAGGGGAGTGGAGCCTAATCTCATTGGCAAAACCAGCTGCAGACTACTTGGGGTGCCATTACACAGATTCCCTGATCTCTTCTCCCCTAACCCCGCTCCCCCAATGAGCATGCCCCCCCTCTCCATGCTGGTCTCTCCCCTGCACCAATCGCACCCTCTGCTGGGCTCCACGCTCCCACCGATTATTCCCTGTGCTGTTCTTCGCTGCACGTCACTGAGTTTGCATATCAACCCCTGCTAATTAACCCCCTCTCCCCTCCCAGAGCTGTCCCCTGGCCTCTGTCTGTGCAGAGCCCCCTCCCCTTTCCCTTCCAGAACTCACCCCTCCCCCTCGCCGTAGATCTCCCCCCAGCCACCCCTCTGTCATAGCCCTACCCCCACACAGGCTGCACTCCCTTGGTGCTGTTTCTATCACATTTATTGGGGGGGGGGGGGAGTTTTCCCATCCTGCCCGCCACAGGAATGATGCCTGGCTGGCGGGCGGGGGGGAGTGGATTATGCAAAGGTCCATTAACCTCAGACAGGATTTTCTGGTTTTGGGGTGAGCGCAGCCAGAAAATCCTGTCCATACTGTCCAGTGGACACTGCCAAGGTGACTGAGCACTGCTAGGGTGTCCAGTGGGCACTACCAAACTGGCAGTACCCCACAGGCATTGTCTGGCCATGCCCCTGACACCAAGAGCTTCAATAGCCTATGATTAACCCAGCAAGGCCAGTGATCTGATCCCTGTTGATGGAGAATAGTAGTGATTCTTGCCAATGCGAGGTCCAGCTGGCGAGCCCAGGCAAGATGTGGATGTGCCGGCGTTGGACTGGGGTAACCACAGTAAAAAGTCTGATAACACCAGGTTTAAGTCCAACCGATTTATTTGACAGTAAACTAGTGAGTTTACTATCAAATAAATTGTAAACTAGTGAACTAGTAAACTAGTAAACAAAGGGACCTTAGATAGTAAACTAGTGAGTTTACTATCAAATAAATCGGTTGGACTTAAACCTGGTGTTGTCAGACTTTTTACTGAGCCCAGGCAAGTCATGGGGATTACAGATAGTGTGACATGAATCCAAGATCCCGGTTGAGACCATCCTCATGTGTGCGGGACTTGGCTATCAGTCTCTGCTCAGCGACGCTGCGTTGTGTGCTGTGAAGGCCGCCTTGGAGAACGTTTACCCAAAGATCAGAGGCTGAATGCAAGTGACCGCAGAAGTTTTCGCCAACAGGAAGAGAACAGTCTTGCCTGGTGATTGTCGAGTGGTGTTCATTCATCCGTTGTTGTAGCGTCTGACAAGAAGCCTCTGATCTTTGAGTAAACGTCTCCAAGGTGGCCTTCACGGCTCATGACAGTGCAGAGTCACTGAGCAGAAACTGATAGCCAAGTTCCGCACGCATGAGGATGGTTTCAGCCGGGATTTTGGGTTCATGTCACACTATCTGTAACCCCCATGACTTGCCTGGGTTTGCAACATCTCTCTTACTGTCCTGTCTGGAGACAATACACATCTCTTTAACCTATGCTTAATGCTGTCTCCACTCACATTGTCTGCACCATTAAGACTTGACTAGTTGTAAAGACTCACATTTTAATCATTATTCTGTAAACTGAGTGTGTGCCTTTATATGCCCTGTTTGTGATCAGAACTCCCCACTCACCTGACGAAGGAGCAGCGCTCCGAAAGCTAGTGGCGTTTGTTACCAAATAAACCTGTTGGACTTTAACCTGGTGTTGTGAGCCTTCTTATTGTCCAGTCCAACACTGGCATCTCCACATCATTACTGACCGGAAGCCAGTGTGTAGTGGCGTAGCACAGGAATCTGGGTTGGGTCTCCTCTCATTTGTCATTTTTATGAACGATATAGATGACTATGTGGGAGGATAGCATTAGTAAGTTTGCAGATGACAGAAAGATTGGCCGAGTGGTTAACAATGAAGTTGAGTGTCTTAGACTACAGGAAGCTCTAGATGGAGAGGTTAAATGGCAGATAAGTGAAGATGAAATTTAACCCTGAACAATGTGAGGGGTACACTTTGGAAGGAGTAATCTGACAAAGAAGTACTCAATGCACGGCATGACACTATGAGGTTCTGAGAAACAAAGGGACCTTGGCGTGTTTGACAGAAGGGCATGTAAGTAAGGTGGTTAAAATACATCTTTTTTTATTCATTTGTGGGACATGGGTGTTGCTGGCAGGCCAGCATTTATTGCCTATTATAGTTGCCCTTGAGAAGATGATAATGAGTTGCCTTCTTGAATCGCTGCAGTCCACATGCTGTGGGTTCACCCACAATGCCATTAGGGAGGGGATTAAGGATTTGGACCCAGTGACTGTGAAGGAACGACAGTATATTTCCAAGTCAGGATGGTGAGTGGCTTGGAGAGGACATTGCAGGTGATGGTGCTCCCATGTATCTGCTGCACTTGTCCTTCTAGATGGAAGTGGTAATAGGTTTGAAAGGTGCTGCCTCAGGATTTTTGCCAAATTGCTATAGTGCATCTTGTAGATAGTACACACTGCTGCTACTGAGTGTCGGTCGTGGAGGGATCGGATGTTCGTAGATGTGGTGCCAGTCAAGTGGGCTGCTTTGTCCTGGATAGTGTCAAGCTTCTTGAGTGTTATTGGAGCGGCATCCATCCAGGCAAGTGGGGAGTATTCCATCATATTCCTGACTTGTGCCTTGTAGATGGTGGAGAGGCTTTGGGGACTCAGAAGGTAAGTCAGTTGCCACAACATTCCTAGCCGCTGGCCTGCTTTTGTAGCCACTGTGTTTATGTGGTGAGTCCAGTTGAGTTTCTGGCCAATGGTAACCCCAAGGATATTGACAGTAGGAGATCCAGTGATGGTAACATCGTTGAATGGCAAGGGGTGGTGGGACAGTTGTCTTTATCAATTGAGGCATAGATTACAAAAGCAGGGAGTTCATGTTGGAATTGTATAGAACTTTGGTGGGGCTACATCTAGAGTAATGTGTGCAGTTCTGGTTGCCACATTATAGGAAGGATGTGATTGCACTGGAGGCGATGCAGAGGAGATTCACTAGGAGCTTGCCTTGATTGGAACATTTAAGTGAGGTTGGACAGGTTTGGGTTGTTATCGTTGGAGTAGAGAAGACTTAGGGGGTGACCTGATTGAGATGTACAAGATTATGAGGGACATGAGTAGTTGAATAGGTAGCAGCTCTTCCCTTTAGTTGAAGGATCAGTCATGAGGGAACATAAGTTCAAGGCGAGGGACTGGAGATTTAGGAGGAATGTGTGGAAAAACATTTTTACCCAGAGGGTGGTGACAATCTGGAACGTGCTGCATAGGAGAGTGGTGGAGGCAGGTTGCCTCACATCCTTTAAAAAGTACCTGGATAAGCACTTGGCTTGTCATAACATTCAAGGCTATGCACTAGATGCGAGTAAATGGGATTAATCGGATTAGGACGTAGGTCAGTTGTGTATTACGTGTCAGTGCTGATTCAATGGGCCATGGTAAATTGCCCCTTAGCATCAGAGGGACTGGCAGGGTAAATACGTAGGGTTACAGGGATCGGGCCTGGGTGGGATTGTTGTTGGTGCAGGCTCAATGAGCTGAGTGGCTTCCTTCTGTGTTCTAGGGATTCTGTGATTTCCTTCATCTCCACATGAGTCACATGCCTTGTTTCAGGATTTATTCATCCTGCCATCTAACTTAGACACCACTTTTGTATCTGGGTTGACTCTTCTCAATCACTCAACATTCAAAGGTGAACAGGCTGTTCCAGAGCAAGCAACAGGATTAGTCAATATCTTTAGTTCACTAAGAAAAGATTCTTTGTAACCATAACTGCATGTTGAAACTTAACTAGTTTCAACAAAAAAAATGCCAGATGACGATTGCTGAGAATTTAATTCTTTGAACTGAACCTCTAAAATGATTGAGATGAAATTTAAATTAGCTGAGAAGATTAAGGGGAAGGTATTGAGATGAGCAAATTTCATTGTAACATAGCAAATGTTATGTTCAGCTGGCCCTGTATAATCTCTTCAGTCCACTTGGCACTGGAAAGAAAAGAGGGAAGAGAACATTGAAGCAATATTGATCCATGCTTATGGCTTTTGAACATTAGCTGATGCTTAAAAGTGAACCCAGATAGCTGTACTGATTTTGAACAGGGTGCACACAGTTTTGAAGTGTACACCAATTCCAAAATATACCAGATGTGTTATTCTTAGTGCTAAACAAGAAATTCAGTTAACTGTAGTTCTCACTGATGCCACTCTCAAAAAGTTACTGAGGGATGAAGTTAATCACATCAGCACGTGCCTGGGGGGCCCTGGCCTACTTTCGGGTGTCACGGATGCAGCTGTGCCACCCATTCCGCCTGCTGCCGGTGAGATGCACCGGTGTCAGGAAGGGGGGTTTGGAAGAATTGGGGACAGCTGGGATCCCCTGGGTGGAAGGCCCTCGCATGGGCTCCAGCGCTTCCTCCTTTCTCGGGGTGTTCGTGGTCACCTGGGACACTCCACAGGTTGCCAGGGCAGCTGGAGTAATCTCCAGAAGCCTCGGCATCATCTGGCCTTGCCAGTCCTGGAGACCCAACATTGTTTGCATCACGGTGTGTGAGTCCTCTGAGTCTGAATGGAGCTTTGGAGCCTATTGCAATTGCTATCTATGTCTTGAGCATGCTCCCGAGGCCCTCAAGCCATGGCCCTCAGTGACTTGGCCATGCCTTGGACCCTGCCACCCATGGCAACCATTTCCAATCCCAGGCTTTCCATCGTGGTCGCCACGCTTATAATGTTGTCTTCGGTACCTTGTCCTTCATCTGAAGGCTGTGGAACTCCACTAAGTGGCCTTGCGGCTGCTGGAATGTCTACCACACTCCCTCCTGCAGTCCTGGCTCTGCTTCTGTGACAGCTTTGTGAGAACTGTTTCCAACGGCCTGGTGTCTGGCTGGGGGCCAACTGTTTCCTTGGATCTGTCGGACATCTGCCTGCCTGATCGCTCAGACGTTCCGGCTTCTGACTGATGTGCATCAGCAGCTGTGTGGTGTTCATCAGAAAGTGACCCCAAAGCCTGACTGCGAACTCCTCCCACTGAAGTGCTTGTCTCTGCATGGATGGATGGTGTAGGTAATGCCTGGTCATTGCTTTCCGCCCAGGTGCTTGTAGGGGGTCGGAGGGGGGAGGGGCTTGTGTCATGTTGGGGGGCTACTGAATCCTGAAGGTTCAGACTCATCAGGTGCTGCTCCTGCAGTAGAAGATGCATGGGTAAGTGCAAGGGAAGGACAAGTATCTGGGCAACTTGGAACTAACTTCAAACAGGTTGTATAAAAGTTCTGCGGATCCTCACTTACATGGCGCACGCTGACCTCGCTGTTGATCACAATCCTTTCAGGTGCCTCCTGTTAGAGATCTATCACGCACTCATCGAAGGGAGTCAGGAGCCGTAGTTCAGGAGTTCCAACACCCGCCTTCTCTCTTTTATTGTGCACCATCTTCTCCTGTAGACACACGAGGATGATTGAGAGCTTCCTGCCTGGTGGGCCCGGGCATGGGGTCATGTGGGAATGGGTAATGTGGCTTGGCACCGTGCCTCAGCAGGTCAAGGTTGTGACGATGATGCTGGAGGATCAGGGGTCAGCCGGCACTTTACGGGATTGGATTGAGGCGGGCGTTCCAGATGGAATTGATGCCAGAATGAGAAGGACGCACACTGACTTGCAGCTTGAATCAGATCATTCATCTACTGACAGCATTGGGCTCTGATCCTGCGTGTCAGGCTGTAGCTGTGGCCACCACCTCCAGGCCGCATTCGACTCCCTGTTAACTTCATTTTCTTCTCTCTCAGGGGTACAGGGTGGCCCACCTCTTTCATGGTGTCACGTAGCTAACCTAACATCCCTCAATGAAGTGTGGGGCTTGCTGCCATTCTCCTGATGTGATTGGCCGTGAGAACAGAACACTGGGAGTGTTCAAACAGCACACACCTTAAGCAAGTCGCACGCCTGGACGCTCCACAACAGCATTATTCACATGGAGGTTCCTTCAGTGCACTAAGTGCCGGTGGATTGCGGTGCAGAGCTTGCCAAAGAGACCTGCATAGACCATTTTATTATTCTTATCATTATGACGCTTCGAAGTTTTTTTGGGAGAATTCCTCCCTTCTCGCAAAATGGGAGAATTCTGTCCGTCTAATTTGTCTGTGGGTAGAGTGACCTTATTTGAGAAAAACATTAGAATTTTCACCCCCAGTTTAGTTTTCAATTTGCAACAGGACGAAGATTTCAAGTCATTCTGTACTTTAGGTATTTGGGAAATGTTCCAGATGTTTAGGTTTGTGCAGATAAGTAATGCAGCAGGTGACTGGATATAAGCTTCAGACCCCTGCAGGGATAGTAGAATTCTACAAAACATGGTGAAATCTCGTAAATCTTTTGAAGTGATCTGACGTGACTGGCTTTCAAAATTCAAATACTGCTCACTTGAACATAGTTCTCACTTTTTGCAACCTTCATGTTTTAGTGCACAGCCAGATGGAATTTTCTAGCATTCAGATCAGATCCAAGATCACGTATGTACTTTAAAACCAACAGCATCATATTCTCAGAATTTACCAATACATGCCCTTCTCATTGGGAGAAGAAGTGTGGTTTTGTTAAGCTTTAGACAGAAACAAATACATTTCACTGACTCGGATTGATAATTCATTCTTTTGCAAATCTGTTGTATATCCATCACAAAGCAGTATCTCGTGTCTAGAACAGTCACCGGGATTCTCTGTCCTCGTGCAGCATTTTTCTCAACAGCGGGAGTCGGCGTGTCGTTGGCCGTTGGTGGGATCTTTTGGTCCCACTGCTGTCAATTGGATTTCCAGCTGATTCCACCCCACTCTGCCGGGAAACAGGTGCTGGGGTGCACCATCAGCGAAACTGGAAGAACTCACCAGCATGACGAGCTGGAAGATTGCGTCCAGTGTTTATGACTGGTTGTGATCAAGCAAAAAATTTGAAAAGTTGATTCTCTCATTGTATTTAGATCATCTGCCAATATTATTTTTTTCTTGATTTTAACTGCATAGCAACTTGAAGTAATTTATGTATTTTGAAAGTATTTTTCCAAAATTTTGCAGCTTAAATAATCATGCGCTTGAATACAGTAGATTGATCCATGAGGTTAGGGTGGCATGATGACACAGTGGTTAGCTCTGCTGCCTCACAGTACCAGAGACCCGGATTTAATTCCACCCTCGGGTAACTGCCTGTGTGGAGTTTGCTTGTTCTCCCTGTGTCTGTGTGGGTTTCCTCCAGGTGCTCCCATTTTCTTCCCCACACCAAAGATGTGCGGGTTAGGTGGATTGGCCATGCAAAATTGAACCGTAGTGTCAGGAGGATTTAGCAGGGTGAATACCTGGGGTTAGGGGGATAGGATTGTTGTTGGTGCAGGCTCGATGGGCCGAATGGTGCCTTTCTGCACTGTAGGGATTCTGTGATTCTAAGTTTTCTCTGGTTTCCTCCCACAGTCTGAAAGACGTGCTCATTAGGTGCATTGACCCAAACAGGTGCTGGAATGTGGCGACCAGGGGAATTTCACAGTAACTTCATTACAGTGTTAATGTAAGCCTTACTTGTGACTAATAAATAAACCTTGCTTACTTTGCTTTTATTTTTCACCAATTTCATCTGTTCATTTGTGTGTAAAACAATGAATTTTTTTACCTACCATTGATATGATCTTCCTCATTCTTGGATCAGAATTCAACTTCTACACACAAATCTCCCTGAACCAACCTGCTATTCGATTCTCTTTGTGATCAGTTTTGCTTGCTTTTTGCTGCTTAAACATATTGTTCTTTTTTTCATCAACATCTGCCAATGCTTCCTTTCAAAGATTGATGTCAACAATATGTTAGGGCTAGAGGAATAATGAAAATCAGTAGAGCAGAATTTTTTTTCCATCAGTATCCTGCTTGCATACACACTTGCACACTGGGGGAATTGTTTGCAATGGATGCTGAACAATCATTTGATAAAGATTTCTGTGCGTGAATTTGGTTATCAATTTTAAACCATATGGGAACCAATACAGCAATGAAGGAGGCAAGCTGGCTGATCATTTTTGAGATAGTGCTTTTGTAGAGTGTTCACCAACACCCCTCAATGTTTTCCCTTGTACATTTTTTTGCTCTATTATCGCATTCTTCACTGTTTGCCAAACCCTGAATTTTCATGCTGTTGCCAATTTTATAGAGAATGGCCTTGAGTTTCCACTCAGTGAAAGAGTTTTTCTGGTGTAATGCGCCCAAAATCAGCATAGCCTGCACAAAATATTGCTGCCTTTTAAGAGCAAAATTGCATTGAGGTGGAATTTTTGGGTGCTAGATGACCACATAGATGATAGAAAACTACAGCACAAACAGGCCCTTCAGCCCACAAGTTGCGCTGATCATATCCCTACCTACTAGGCCTATCTATAACCCTCAATCCCATTAAATCCATGTACTCAGCCAGAAGTCTCTTAAAAGACCCCAATGAGTTCGCCTCCACCACCACCGACGGCAGCCGACTTCAGTTCTAAAAGGTTAATGCCTTGTCCTCAAACTATGATCCCTAATTCTGGATTCCCCCACCATTCAGAATATCCTTTCTGAATCTACCCTGTCTAACCCTGTCAGAATTTTATAAGTTTCAATGACATCCCCTCTCACTCTTCTAAACTCCAGTGAATAAAATCCGAACCAACTTAATCTCTCCTCATCTGACGGACCTGTCTCCCAGGAGTCATCTAATAAACCTTCCCTATGCTGACTCCAGCAAGAACATCTTTCCTCAGATAACAACACCAAAACTGTGCACAATACTCCAGGCCTGGCCTCACCAAAGCCCTATACAATTGCAGCAAAACATCCATATCCCTGCACTCAAATCCTCTTGCTATGAAGGCCAACCATTTGTCTTCTTTACTGCCTGCTCTACCTGTGCGCTTTCAGTGACTGATGCACGAGGACTCTAAGGTCTCGCTGTGTATCCACGTCTCTCAATTTAAACCCATTCAAGTAATAATCTGTCTTCCTATTATTGCTATCAAAGTGGATAAACTCACATTTATCCACATCATACTGCATCTTCCATGCACATGCCCACACACTCAGCCTGTCCAAATCACGCTGAAGCATCTCTGCATTCTTTTCACAGTTCACCCTCTCACCCTATTTTATATCATCTGCAAATTTGGAGATGATACATTCAGTTTCCTCTTCCAAATCTATTAATATATAATGTGAACAGTTAAGTTCCTAGCACAGATCCCACTAGTCATCGACTGCCAATCGGAAAAAGAACAATTTTTGTCAACTGTTTGCGAACCAGCTTTCTATCCATCTCAGGACATTACCTTCAGTTCCACGTGCTTTAACTTTACAAAGTATTCTGTTATGAGAGACCTTATAGAAACCTTTCTGAAAGTCTAAGTTAACCATATCCGTTGGTTCTCCTCAGTCAACTCTACTAGTTAGATCCTCAAAGAATTCCAATAGATTTGTAAAACATGATTTCACTTTTGTAAATCCATGCTGATTTTGTCTGCTTATACCACTGCCTTCCAAATGCTGAGTTATGAAATCCTTGAAAATGGACTTTAGCAACTTTCCCCCACTGACATTAGGCTCATTGGTTTCTCTACCTCCCTTTTCAAATAGCAGGCTTACATTAGCTACCTCCTAATCTGTAGGAACCAGTTCAGAGTCCAAAGAATTTTGGAAAGTAACCACCAATGGATCTACTGTTTCCAGCGCCGTTTCTTTAAGTACTCTAGGATGAAGGTTACCAGGACCCTGGAGATTTATCCACCTTCAAACCCATCGATTTCCCCAAAACCATTTCTCTGCTAATGCTGATTTCTTTCAGCTCCTCACTAAAACTCTTCTCTATCAGAACATCTGGTATGTTATTTATGTATTCCTTTGTGAAGACTGAAGCAAAGTACGAATGTAATTCCACGGCCATTTCTTTATTACCCATTATGAATTCTTCCGTTTCTGACTGTAAGGGGCCTACATTCTTTTTTTGTCAATCTTTTTCTCTTTACATTTCTATAGAAACTTTTACAATCAATTTTTATGATCCTCATGAGCTTACTTTCATCCTCTATTCTCCCCCACCCCCGAATAATCAATCTCTTGGTCCTCCTTTGTCATCAGTTTGTAATGTCATTAAAGGTCACTCATTGGCACTTTTTAAGTCTTTTTAAATGTTAAAAGATAATGACAACAGTGCAGTTTTTTAAGACATTTTAGGTTATTTTAAATCAGTTGCTGATTGGTGATCAACTAGATGCTGATTAAAATGGTTACTTTTAGCGAGTACAGTTGTATTAATAAAACTGAGACACATTATCACTCTTAAACATATCAAGAAGCATTTTTAAATGAAGACCATTTGTTAGAATGCTGTCCAATTGCACTGGTCTTCGAAAGGTTTTACATTTTTTGCAAATAACCTCGAGCGGCAACTTGACCAATTTGGAAAACTACCTGCACCCAGATTGCTGATTGCCTCAAAGTGGAAACTCTGCTCCAGTAACTGTGAAATATAGAAATATAAATCATTTTCACTAGATTGAAGAACAAAGAAAATTACAGCACAAGATCAGGCCCTTCGACCCTCCAAGCCGTGCCGACCATGATGCCCTAACTAAATTTTAAAAAATCTTTCTGTCTTTAATCAGACCGCATCCCTCTAGTCCCTCCCTATTCATGTAAGAACATAAGAACATAAGAAATAGGAGCAGGAGTAGGCCATCTGGCCCTTCGAGCCTGCCCAGCCATTCAATAAGATCATGGCTGATCTGTCGTGGCTCAGTTCCACATTCCTGCCCTCTCCCCATAACCCTTAATCCCCTCTCTTATCAAAAACCCATCAACCCGCGTCTTAAAAATATTTAGCGAGGCAGCCTCCACCACCTCAACGGGCAGAGAATTCCAGAGATTCACCACCCTTTGAGTAAAGAAGTTCCTCCTCAACTCCGTTCCAAACCGTCCCCCCCTTTATCTTGAGGCTCTGCCCCCTAGTCCTACTGTCCTTTCTGAGCGGGAAGAGCCTCTCCACCTCTATCCTATCCATCCCATTCATCATCTTATACGTCTCAATGAGATCTCCCCTCATTCTTCTAAACTCTAACGAGTACAAGCCTAGTTTATTCAGCCTCTCCTCATAGTTCAACCCCCTCAACTCCGGCATCAGCCTAGTAAACCTCCTCTGCACTCCCTCCAAGGCCAAAATATCCTTGCGTAAGTACGGCGACCAAAACTGCACACAGTACTCCAGCTGCGGCCTCACCAATGCCCTATACAGCCGCAGCACGACCTCCCTTCTTTAATGTTGCTAATGTGCCTGCTTCCATCACTATCTCTGGTAATTCGTTCCAGACACCCATCACTTTGCGTGAAAAACTTTCCCCCACTCGTCTTAAACCTGCTCCCTCTTGTAATTGACATCTCCACCCTGGAAAAAACCTTTCCATGATTTCATGTGCCCCTCATGATTCTGTAAAGCTCTATTAGGTCTCCCCTCAGCCTCCATGTTTCCACTGAAAACAATCTTAGTTTATTCAACCTCTCCTCATATCCAATGCTTTCAAGACCAGTCAACATCTTGGTGAATCTTCTTTGCATTCTCTCCAAAACTTCCACACCCTTCTGGTAGTATGTGTTACCAGAGTGTTAAGGCAGAAAGAACCATATTAATTTGACAGCTACTACTAAATATGTTTTGGTACAAAATAAATTGAACCAAAAAGCAGAACGTGTCATTTTTGGGATCACAAATGTGTAATTTGTTTTGGGACTTCTGTTATTTTCAAACAGACAAATAAAACAAAGGTAGTTTCCTTTCTTTAAGGACATGCACACTTGCCAATTGGATTGAAAGATACCATTCATTTAACATTCACAAATCTTTAATCTGCTATAATACTTATTTTTGTGTCAGAGCTGATGTCTTACTTACAATGCAAAAAGGTGTACGTTCTCTGGTAAGAAAGGTAAATTGGTGGTGGGGCAGTAGATCTGAGTGGGATGTCCAACTTATTTGACTTTGCTGAAGTTGATTGATTATAAATAGAAAAAAAAACTACAATCTCACTTGATAAAATACCAAAAATTATATGAAGTTCAAAATCCAGTATTATAAAGGTTGTTCTCTGTTAAGGCAACTAGTGAGAGGGAAAACAAGTCTGCAATTGGAGTCGTTGTCAAATACTCCTGCAGTAACTTGATCAGACAGGTTAATGAAACATGCTTGATATAGTGAGAAACTGAAAGTCACAGTTCGAGCTATGGTGTCAGATCACATTTTTATTAAATTGATGCTGCTTTCTAGCAAAATCTAGATGGTGTTAGGATAGGGATTGAGGCAAGAAAGAGAGCCCAAGAAATGCAGCAGTTTTAATTGACAGGAAATGTTCTTGGGTACATAAAAATAGAGGAGTTTCTTTGTAGATGTAGCCTTTCTCATTAATTTTACTCTAAATTAATGAGCTCCACATTGTTTTATGCTACGGATTAGTTCTATTTTGCAACTGTTGTTCCCTGCCTTCATTCATTTGAGAGCTCCTAATGATGAGAAGTCACTTAATTTAAATGTAATTTATTTTAAGATTGCTTTTGTTGTATTCTGTTCCTATGACTGAAGTTTTAAAAATTAACTATTACTGACGTTTGTCATAATTATTTTCCATAGAAAATAGGAGCAGGAGGAGGTCGTACTGCCCCTCAAGCCTGCTCCCCTATTCTTTGTGATTATAGCTGATCATCCAATTCAGTAGCTGGATCCCACTTTGTTCCCCTTTGCCTAAATTGTTATATCTAACTGCTTTTTGAAAACATACAATATTTTTGGCTTCAACTACTGTCTGAATTCCACAGGCTAATCACTCTCTAGATCAAGAAATTTTTTCCTATCTTTGTCCTAAATGAACTACCCTGTATCCTCAAACTGTGATCCCTGGTTCTGGACACCCCACTATCAAGAACTTTCTTCTTCCCTGTCTGATCCACTCAGAATTCTATAGGTTTTTATGAGATCCTCCCTCATTCTTTTGAACTCCCGCAAATACAATCCTAACCAACTCCATTTCTCCTCTTACATCAATCCTGTCATCCCAGGAACCAGTCTGGTAAACCTTGGCACTCCCTCCAGTGCAACAACATCCTTCCTCAGGTAAAAAGACAAAAACAGCACATAATACTCCAGGTGTGGCCACACTAAGGTCTTGTATAATTGCATCAAGACATCCCTGCTTCTGCAGTCAAATCCTGTCACTATGAAGGCCAACATAACATTTACCTTTTTTTTAATGCCTGCTGCACCTGCATGCTTACATTGTGACTGGTGTACAAGGATACCCAGGTCTCATTACACATTCCCCTCTCCTAATTTACAGCCATTCAGATGGTAATTTGCCTTACTGATTTTTGCAACCAAAACAGATAACCTCAAATTTATCCAGGTTATACTGCACTTGCCATTAATTTGCTCACTCACTCAACTTATTCAAATCAGCATTTCTGTATCCTCCCCACAGCTCACCCTCCCACTCAGCTTTGTGCTATCTGCAACTTTGGAGATATCACATTTAGTTCCCTCATCTAAATCATTAATATATATATATAGTGACTAGCTGGGGCCCTATGGTATCTAGTAGTCACTACCTGTCATTTGGAAAAATACCCATTCATTTCTACTCTTTGTTTCCTGTCTGCCAGTCAATTTTCTACCCCTCTCAGTAAATTACCCCCAACTCCATGTGCTTTAATTTTAAACACTAACCACTTACGTGGAACTTTGTTGAAAGCCTTCTGAAAGTCCAAATAAACCACTTCCACTGGTTCCCACTTATCAACTCTACTAGTTACATCCTCAAAGAACTCCAGTAGATTTGTCAAGATTAAATTTTATAAATCCATGCTGACTCTGTCTGATCCTGTCACTGTTTTCCAAGTGTTTTGCTATAAAATCTTCGATAATGGATTTTAGAATTTTCCCCACTACTGACATCAGACTTAGAACAAAGAACAAAGAAAATTACAGCGCAGGAACAGGCCCCTCGGCCCTCCAAGTCTGCACCGACCATGCTGCCCAGCTTAACGAAAACCTTCTTTCCTTCTGGGGACCATTTCCCTCTATTCCCATCCTATTCATGTACTTGTCAAGACGCCCCTTAAAAGTCACTACCGTATCCACTTCCACTACCTCCCCGGCAACGAGTTCCAGGCAGTCACTATTCTCTGTGGAAAAAAAATCTGCGTTGTACATCTTTAAACCTTTCCCCTCGTACCTTAAACTTGTGCTCCCTAGCAATTGATTCTTCCACTCTGGAAAAAAGCTTTTGACTATCCACTCTGCCCATGCCTCTCATAATCTTGTCAACTTCTATCAGGTCTCCCCTCAACCTCCGTTGCTCCAGTGAGAATAAACCAAGTTTATTTGGTAAATCTTTTCTGTACCCTCTCCAAAGCCTCCACATCCTTCTGGTAGTGTGGCAACCAGAATTGAACAGTATATTCCAAGTGCAGCCTAACTAAGGTTCTGTAAAGGTGCAACATGACTTGGCCAATATTTAAACTCTGTGTCCCAGCCTATGAAGGCAAGCATGCCGTATGCCTTCTTGACTACTGTCTCCACTTGCATTGCCACTTTCAATGACCTGTGTACCTGTACACCCAGATCCCTTTGCCTATCAATACTCTTAAGGGTTCTGTCATTTACTGTGTATTTTCTATCTGTATTAAACCTTCCAAAATGCATTATGTCCCATTTGAGCGGATAATTCTATAATTCTCTGTGATCTCTCTATCTCCCTTTTTAAATAGTGGAGTTACATTAGCTATACCAAAGTCTCTAGGAACTATTGCAGTCTATAGAATCTTGGAAGTTGACCACTAATGCATCCACTATTTCTCAGTTCACTTCCATAAGTACTCTGGGATCGAGATTATTGGGATTTATCGGACTTCAATGCCATCAGTTTCCCCAGCACCATTTCTCTGCTAATACTGACCTCCTTCGGTATCTTCTCACTAAATCCTGTATTCCCCAACATTTCTGGTATCTTGTTGGTATTGTCCTTTGTGAAGACAGAACCAAAATATGCATTCAGTTGGACAGCTGTTTCATTGTTCCGCATTATGAATTCCACTGTTTCTGACTGTAAGGGATCTTTTTCTCCTTGTATACCTATAGAAACTTTTACTATCCGTTTTGATGTCCCCACAAGCTTACTCTTGTACTCTATTTACTCCTCCTTAATGAGCCCTTTGGTTCCCCTTTGCTGAATTCTAAATTGCTGTCAGTCTTCAGGTCTGGTGTTTTTCTTGGCCAATTTGTATGCCTCTCCCTTGGATCTTATACTATCGGTAATTTCCCTTGTAAACCATGGTTTGACTACTTTTCCAGTTTTACTTTTATGCCAAACATGAATAAACATTTGTTGCATTTCACCCATGCGCCCCTTGAATGTTCGCCATTGCCTATCCACCGTCACCCCTTTAAGTAATGTTTCCATCATAGCCAACTCATGCCTCATATTGTAGTTTCCTTTATTAAGATTCAGGACTCTGGTCTCAGAATCAACTACATCATTCTCCACCTTGATGAAAAATTCTATCAAATGGTTACTCATCACCAAGGAGTCTCACACAACTAGATTTCCAATTATATCTTTCTCATTACACAATACCCCGTCTAGAATGGCCTGCTCTCCGGTTGGTTCACCAATATATTGGTCCAGAAAACCATTCTATATACACTCCAGGAATTCCTCCTCTGCAGTATTTGATATGCACAATCTCTATGCAGATTAAAATCAGATGTTCCTTCATCACATGCATCTCTAATTCCCTGTTTAATGTCATTCCAACCTCACAACTGCAGTTTGATGGTCAATGTGCAACCTCTACTAAAGTTTTTTTTTTCCTCTTGATGTTTCTTAGCTCTGTCCATGTGATTCCACATTGTTGAGCTAATATCCTTCCTCAATATGGTGTTAATTTCCTCTTTAACCAGCAATGCAACTCCACTGCTTTTACCTTTTTGCCTGTTCCTCCTAAATACTGAATACCCCGAGAAGTTCAGTTCCCATCCTTGGTCATCCTGCAGCCATGTCTCTCATCCTGGCTGTATCATTTCCATTTACATCTATTTGCACAATTAATTTATCCATTTTATTGTGAATCCTCCACACGTTAAGTTACAAATACTTGTAATCCTGGCCATTTTAATTCAAGCCATTTAACATCTTCAAAATAGCTCACTTAAAAATAAAAGTTCATGGTGGGAGGTATAGGAGGGGTGGCTGAGGTAGATTCTTTACTCAGAGAGTGGTTGGGGTGTGGAATGCACTGCCTGCTGTGATAGTGGAGTCGGACACTTTAGGAACTTTCAAGCAGTTATTGGATTGGCACATGGAGCACTCCAGAATGATAGGGAGTGGGATAGCCTGATCTTTGTTTTGTACATAGCTCGGCACAACATCGAGGGCCGAAGGGCCTGTGTTGTGCTGTACTGTTCTCTGTTCTATGAATCAGAAATGGTAATGGCAGTTTTCAGCCTTAAAGAATGAAAACTGAATCCAGCAAGTGTACATTGGCCACAGCAAAATTTCATAAAGTTTGTGATGCAAACTGCTAATGCATTGTGGTTTATGACTAGTTCTGAATTTTCTTTAGGTCATGTTGTTTTACGGCTCCCACCTTGCTGATCCACTATTCCCCATAAATCATAGTGTTGCATTTAATATTTAACTTGGCTCTTTCGAAGTTATACTATTTAGACTGCTCCATTGATGGTTTAGTAGGTTGGCTGATAATTCTTGCCTCAGGTTCTGCAGTGTTCTCTCTTGTGCTCCTCTTAGAACTCATGAAATTCCAGTTGCTGTGGACTCACGGCAGAGCGCTGTCAGGTCCTTGAATCTGCCACTTTGGTTATGATGACTTTCAATAGTTCATATTTGGGAAGCTGAATATGTAGACTGCTAAGAAGCATTAATAGAGAAGTATTAGCCATTCAAATGGCATTCAATTATTGTCTTGTACTGCACTTCCATTCATATCCAAGCCTTTGCGGGAATGGATGTAAAGTCAGTTATGTTGCTAGTGCCACACACACATTGCATTATGGTTATTGACACTTGTCAATTCCTGATTACATCCCCAATAATTATCATTTCCTCCAGCCCAATCTGCCCTCTCCACTCATCTTTGTTCAATTTGAATTTGAAATTGATGCCTGTGCCAAGTTACCTCCAGGCAACAACCAAGTAAAGGCTGTTTTCCGAATGAATGAAGTCGCCCATCCATTGATGAAGCACAAACAAGTTCCCATCCGGTGCTTGCTTATTCTATCTCTTCCACTTCAAAAAATTGCAGGGTCTAATGTTTCTGCCTACAATCTACAAGACAATTGGCACAACGTCCCAGTGTAGCTTTCCGAGTGTTCAGCATTTGAACAGAGTGTTAGTTGGATTGGACTTCGACGGGAGGAAAATAGAGGATCAAGTCTGGTCACATACCACAGAAGGATACCTCCTAAAAGACATTTAAATGTGAATATTGCTGTATTTTCAAATGATCAAGCGTATGGGACAGAAAACAGAGTGTAGCAGTTAACAGTTGTTTTGAAACTGGAGGGAAGTATAGAGTGATGCTGCCTGGGCTAATAATGGGACCACTGCTCTCAGAGGGACCAACTCCAAGGTACATTGAAAGGCATTTTGGCACGGAGGAGGGTGGCTGGCAAGCTTCTTTGAGTCATGATGTGGAGATGCTGGCATTGGACTGGGGTAAGTTTGGGGTGAGTTTACTATCAAATAAATGGGTTGGACTTAAACCTGGTGTTGTCAGACTTCTTACTAAGCTTCTTTGAGAGCAAAGAGGATTGAATGGGGAGCTGTGACAGTGGGCCACCAGGAGGAGTGTGGAGTGTGTAGTACTGGCGAGTACCTGGGTGTGGGGTGGGGTGGGATGAGACACCGCAGTCATGGACATCTATTTGATTCTTCTGATTCGCAAACCACCCCCCCCCCGCCCCAGTCACCCATAAGAAGTCCCCAAACTCAAACCAGAGGCGGAACTTTCCAGTCCTGCCAGCAGCAGGAAGTGTGGCGGGGGGAACTTAATTTGATGGAAGGTAAAGTATTATTTTCCCACCGGCGAGATGAACCATAGGAATTCTGTTCTTGAGACTTTAAAGACTGGCTAAATGAGAGTTGACCTTGCTGACAAACACTGTTGAGAAAACTTTTACGAAAGTAAATAGGATCCGCATAAGGTGCAATTTAATGCCTCCTTTGAAGTGACTTTGGTGGCAGGGGGATTGAATTGGATGGAAGTGTTGCTGATAAAGTTTTTGCTGCCTTCCCACCTCGACCTTGATCAAGCCAGGCTGGGAAGGCTTGGGAATGGCCTTCCCTCGCTCTGTCAACGGAGTCCCTTAAAATTGGACAATTAATGCCTACCTGAGGACCTCATCCTGCCGTTTCTGTTATTGAACCAGCACAGGTGAGGGACCTACAATGAACAAAGCTGAGAAAGCCAAGTTCCTCATTGTAAGGCACCCAGTATAGAACATAGAACACTACAGCACAAACAGGCCCTTCGGCCCACAATTTGCGCCGATCGTATCCATGTGTACCAGGCCATAGAACTATCTGTAACTCCCAATCCCATTAAATCCCATGTACTCATCCAGAAGTCTTTTAAAAAAGACCCCAGCGAGTTCGCCTCTACCACCACCGACAGCAGCCGATTCCACTCACTCACCACCCTCTGAGTGAAAAACTTACCCCTAACATCTCCTCTGTACTTGCTTCCCAGCACCTTAAACCTGTGTCCTCTCGTAGCGACCATTTCAGCCCTGGGAAATAGCCTCCGAGAATCCACCCTATCTATTCCTCTCAACATCTTATAAACCTCTATCAGGTCACCTCTCAACCTTCGTCTCTCCAGGGAGAAGAGACCTAGCTCCCTCAACCTACCCTCATAAGGCATGCCTCCCAATCCAGGCAACATCCTTGTAAATCTCCTCTGCACCCCTCAATAGCTACCACATCCTTCCTGTAGTGAGGCGACCAGAACTGCGCACAGTACTCCAAGTGGGGCCTGACAAGGGTCTTATAAAGTTGCAGCATTACCTCCCGACTCCTAAACTCAATCCCTCGATTAATGAAGGCCAGTACACCATACGTCTTCTTGACCACATCCTCCACCTGCGAGGCCGATTTACAAGTCCTATGGACCTGGACCCCAAGATCCTTCTGCTCCTCAACACAGCTAAGACTCCTACCCTTGATATTGTACTCCTTCATCCCATTGGTCCTGCCAAAATGGACCACTACACATTTATCCATGTTGAAGTCCATCTGCCACTTCTCCGCCCAGTCTTGCATCCTATCTATGTCACGCTACAACTTCTGACATCCCTCCAGACTATCCACAACACCACCAACCTTTGTATTGTCAGCGAACTTACTAACCCATCCCTCCACTTCCTCATCCAGGTCATTTATGAAAATGACAAACAGCAAGGGTCCTAGAACAGATCCCTGGGGCACTCCACTGGTCACCGACCTCCATGCAGAAAAAGACCCATCCACAACCACTCTCTGCCTTCTGCAGGCAAGCCAGTTCTGGATCCACAAGGCCAAAGCCCCTTGGATCCCATGCCCTCTCACCTTCTCAAGAAGTCTTGCATGGGGTACCTTATCAAACGCCTTGCTGAAGTCCATGTAAACCATATCCACCGCTCTTCCTTCGTCAATGTGTTCAGTCACATTTTCAAAGAACTTAACTAGGCTCGTAAGGCACGACCTGCCCATGACAAAGCCGTGCTGACTATTTCTGATCATTCTAAACTTCTCAATGCTCATAAATCCTGTCCCTCAGAATCCTCTGCATCAACTTACCAACCACTGAGGTCAGACTCACCGGTCGGTAATTTCCCAGGCTATCCCTGTTCCCTTTCTTGAAAATAGGAACCACATCCGCAATCCTATAATCCTCCGGAACCTCTCACGTCTCCATCGACGATGCAAAGGTCATCTCCAGGGGCTCTGCAATTACTTCCCTTTCCTCCCACAGTAACCTGGGGTACATCCCATTCGGTGCCGGCGACTTATCTATCTTGATAGAATTTAAAAGTTCCAACACATCCTCTTAACGTCCACATACTCAATCTTTTCAGTCCGCCGCAAACCTGTAGTACAACCTCCCAGATCACTTTCCACCTTGAATACTGAGGCAAAGTACTCATTAAGCACCTCTGCCATTTCTTCCGGTTCCACACAGACTTTTCCCCCTTCACCTTTTATAGGTCCTATCCCTTCTCTTCTCATCCTTTTACTCTTCACATATTTGTAGAAGGCCTTGGGATTCTCCTGAATCTTACCTGCCAAGGCCTTCTCATGACCCCTTCTGGCTCCCTTAATTTCCTTTTTAAGCTCCTTTATTCAAGCCTTATATTTCTCTAGATCCTTAACATCTCCTAGCTCCCTGAACCTTTTGTACACCTTTCTTCCTGACTAGATTCACCACAACCTTCGTGCACCACGGTTCCCGCCACCTACCAAAACCTCCGTGTCTCATCGGAACGTTGTCGTGCAGAGCTCCAGTCAAACATTCCTTGAAAATCTGTCACCTTCCTTCAGTACTTTTCCCCAAGAACGCTTCCTTCCAGTTTATTTGTCCAATTATCTGCCTGATGTCATCATATTTCCCCTTACTCCAGACAAACACCTTCCTAGCCTGCCTGATCCTATCTCTTTCCAATGCTATCGTGAAGGAAATAGAATTATAATCTCCATCCCCAAGATACTCTCCCACCGAGAGATCCGACACCTGTCCTGGTTCATTAGCCAGCACCAGGTCAAGTACAGCCTCTCCTCTCGTAGGCTTATCCACGTGTTGTGTCAGGAAACCCTCCTAAACACACCTAACAAACTCCTCCCCATCCAAACCCCTTACCCGAGGGATTTCCAGTCGATGTTTGGGAAATTAAAGTCTCCCATCACGACAACTCTGTTATTACTACATCTCTCTAGGACCTGTTTCCCTATCTGCATCTCAATTTCCCTGTCACTATTGGGTGGCCTATAGAAAACACCCAGCAAAGTTATCAACCCTTTGCTGTTCCTAACTTCCACCCACAGAGACTCCGTAGACAGTCCCTCCATGGCATCCACCTTCTCTGCAGCCATGATGCTGTCCCTGATCAACAGTGCCACTCCGCCACCTCTCTTGCCCCCCTCCCTGTCCTTCCTGAAACACCTGAATCCCGGCACCTGGAGTACCCAGTCCTGTCCCTGAGACATCCAAGTCTCCATAATGGCCACCACATCACATTCCCAAGCAGCAATCCACGCCCTAAGTTCATCCACTTTATTCACTACACTCCTGGCGTCAAAATCGACACACCTCAGACCCTCGGTCTGGGCACTTTCCTTCTCCATCACCCATCTCATACGTTCTCAACTTCCCTCTCATACTGTCTACAGTCCTTCTCTACCTGACAGCTAACCTCCTCACTCTCAGTCTCCTCATCTCGATTCCCTACCCCCAACCTTTCTAGCTTAAAGTCCCCCCAGTAGCTCTAGCCAACCTTCCCGCCAAGATATTGGTCCCCCTGGGATTCAAGTGCTACCTGTCTTTACTGAACAGGTCACACCTGCCCCTAAAGAGGTCCCAGTGATCCAGGAACCGGAATCCCTGCCCCCTGCTCCAGTCCCTCAGCCACGCATTCACCCTCCACCTCATTCCAAACCTGCTCTCACTCTCCTGCAGCACAGGCAGCAATCCTGAGATTACTACCTTCGCGTTCCTCTTTCTCAGCTGCCTAGCCAGTTCCCTATAATCCCTTTTCATGACCGCTTCCCTCTTCCTGCCTATGTCAGCAGTACCTATATGAACCACAACCTGCGGTTCCTCACCCTCCCCTTTCAGGATGTCTGGGACGTGTCCAGAGACATCCCGGATCCCAGCTCCAGGGAGGCAAACCACCATCCGCGACTCCCATCTGCGTCTGCAAAAACGCCTGTCTGACCCCCTCACTATGGGGTCCCCTATTAACACTGCCTTTCTGCTCTTTTGCTTACTTTTTTGAAGTACTGGGTCGGGCTCAGCTCCAGAGACCTGGCCACTGCTGCCCCCCCCCCAGGTGAGCTGTGCCCCCCAGCAGTACTCAGACAGCAGTACTTATTATGAAGGTACGTGATCAAGGAACTTGATCGGCATCGGAAAGAGGAGTGGCTGTTGAGAGCCATCCCTGCCTTGCTGTTGACTCCCCATCTCACAACTCTTATCCTGTGGCTTCCAGGGATGCCTTGGTAATCCGAGGCTGCAGGTGGGAGGATTGCCTATAGCTGTCACTGCAACAATTGGTGTACCTGCAAGGCATAGCTGCTGGTCAGTCAGATGCCACCTTCAGTCATGCTGCTGGCCATGTTAGTGCCTGATGGACACTTTATTTGGTGCACTTCTCCATTGGAGGCAATGCAAGGCTCTCGGTTGAGACCCATGTTCATTTCAGTCCACTGAGCATAAAAACAAGAAACTTATGTTAAACCTTTATCAAACATTGGTTAGAACTCAGCAGGTGTGTTCAAATCTGCACAGCACACTCTAGAGAAGAGGTCATGGCCTTAGATACGCTGCAGGTGAGATTTAATGGGATGGTACGAGGACCTTTAGCTATGGAAAGAAATTGAAGAAACTGTAATTGTTTTCCTTAGAGCAGAAAAATTTAAGGTGTAATTTTATGGAGCTGTTCAAGGTAATAAATAGTTTTAAAGAGTTGATATCGAGAAAGTGTTCCACTTTGCAGAAGAGTTGATAACAAGAGGTTTCAGATTTAAGGCGAAAGAATAAAAGGAAACATGAGGGAAGATATCCTTATCCATTTGTTGTGATCTGGTATGCACTGCCTGAAAGATTTGTAGAAACCAATTCAATTCTAACATTTCGAAGAGAATTGGATGAATACATGATGGTTAAAGTTCACAGGGTTCTGAGGATGTAGCTGGGAGGATTGAGACTAATTGGATAGATCTATCAAAGGCAAAATGAGCCAAACAATTGTGTTCTTTTCTATGTCATTCTGTGGTGCTAGGCTGCTAGAAATGCAAGTTTGCTCTCAGTAGAATTGAAACGCTTCATTTCACATTCTGATGCACCTCTCCCCCTTACTCTTCGCACCTCTCTGTGCATTGATGACGTTCACAGTTGGATGCTACTGGACCTCCATAAAGATGTGTGATGTTACTGGGTACAGGTGACAGAAGAAAGATTTAACTTGAAGGGAATGATTATCTGTCTAAAACTTTCTAAAACTTTCCAACAACGGCACCGTGTGCATGAACACTGTGTTGAGATTCAAATCATGAAAAAGAGTGGTACAATGCAAACCATTTTGTTGAGGAAGAGTGTGAAATATTGGATGGAATAGACATAGTGAGAGAGAAAATATTAAGACACTTAATTTATTTACATTCAAATATGTTACCAGGCCCAGATGAATTGTACCCCAGGTCCCTAAGACAAGCAAAGGAGGAAATAGCAATAGCTCTGCCCATTACTTTCTACCCATTTCTGGCTGGCAGATGTTTTCATTGATTTTAAAAATGGACGAAGGGTAGACCCAATCATTACATACCAGTCAGATGAATCTCAGTAGTGAGAAAATTGTTAGAAAGATTCCTGAAGAACAGTATAAATCTGTAAACAATATCAACTAGTGGGGTGTCACAGGGATCACTGCTGGGACCCTAGCTATTCACAATATATATTAATGGTTTGGATGAAGGAACAAAATGCAACATCTCAAAGTTTGCAGATGATACCAAGTTGGGTGGGAGGGTGAACTGTGATGTGGTTGCAGAGATCCTTCAGAATGATTTGGACAGACTGGATGAGTGGACAGATGCAGCATAATTTGGATAAATGTGAGGTTATTCACTTTGGAGGCAAAAACAAGAAGGCAGATTACTACCTGAGTGGCTGTAAATTGGGAGAGGGGAGTGTGCAGCAGGATCTTGGTGTCCTCGTGCACCAGTCACTGAGGATTAAGCATGCAGGGGAAGCAGGTGTTAAAGAAGGCAAATGATATGTTGGCTTTCATTGCAAGAGATTTCGAGCGCAGGAGCAGGGATGTGTTGTTGCTATTATACAGGGCCTTGGTGAGGCCACATCTCAACTAATGTGTGCAGTTTGACCTCCTTTTCTGAGGAAGGATGTTCTTGAGGGAATGTAGTGAAGGTTGACCAGGCTGGTTCTGGAGATGGTGGAACTGATGTATGAGGAGAGATTGACTAGGTTAGGATTGTTTTTAGCTGGAGTTCGGACGAATGAGGGGGGATCTCATAAAGGCTTATAAAATTCTAACAGGACTAGACAGGGTAGATGCAAGGAGGATATTCCCAATGGTGGGGGAGTTCAGAACCAGGGGCTATAGTCTGAGGATTTAGGGTAGACCATTTAGGATGGAGGTGACATTCCTTCACCCGAAGACTGGTGCGCCTGTAGAATTCATTACCGCAGGAAGTAGTTGATACCAAAACATTGAATGCATTCAAGAGGCAGCTGGAAAAAGCACTTAGGGCGAATGGGATCAAAGGTTATGGGGAGAAAGCAGGATTAGGCTATTGAGCTGGATAATCAGCCATGTTTGTAATGAACGGTAGAGCAGGCTCGAAGGGCGAAATGGCCTCCTCCTGCTCCTGTCTTCTTTGTTACTATGTTTCTAAGTTATTTGTAAAGAGACAATCAATTAAGAACAGTCAAATGTGGTGTTACGATCAGTTGAAAAGGGGGAGAATAGCTTCCCTCTTTTCCCACTCCTCTTTTGACCATAACGGTTATTTCTTAAAGGCCTTTGCTGGCATTTTCAGTGAGCTTTGTTCTGTAACTCTTCCCAACGCCCTACCATTAATTGAGTAAATCCTGCCCTTGTTGAATCTACCAAAATGCATCACCTCGCTTTTGTCTAAATTAAACTCTGCCATTCGTCAGCCCACTGGCTCAATTGATTAAGGTCCCCTTGCAATTGGAAATAACTTTCTTCACTGTCCACTATGCCACCAATCTTAGTGTCATCTGCAAACTTACTAACCATGCCTCCTATATGTCCACCATGTACATGGCATAAGTCAGGAGAGTAATGGACAGTTCTCCACTTGCCTGGATGAGTGCAGGTCCAACAACACTCCAGACGCTTAACACCAGCGAGGACATAACAGCCCACTTAATTGGCACTTCATCCACAAACGTTCACTCCTTCCACCACCAACATACAATGTTAGCAGTGTATACCATCTACAAGATGCATTGCAGGCATCATCAAGGCTCCTTAGACAGCAGCTTCCAACTGATGACCTCTATCATGCAGAGTAACATGGGAGTACCAGCACTTGGAAGTTCCCCTCTAATCCCCTCACCATCCTGACTTGGAAACATATCGCAGTTCCTTTGCTGTTCTGAGTCAGAATCCTGCACTCCCATTCTAAAAGCTCTGTGGATGTGCCTATACCATAGGGACTGCCGAGGCAGCTCACCACACCTCCTCAAGAATGATTCGGAGTGGGTAATAAATGTTGGCCGAACTCGCTAGCGCATCCCATCCCACAAAAATAAAATGAATTTTAGAAAACCTTGTAGGTTTTAGATTGCGCTTGATGGATTCTCAAGATTGTGTTAAGATAGTTTTAAAGTTGATGTCAATGATTTATCTCTGTTCTTCCTAAGACAGTGGCTGTTGGGTTGGTCCTTAAAACACCGCAGTGTATGGTCAACTAGCCACAGGGCTCAGAATCTCTGGATGGGTGAAGAGAGAGAGAGGTCCGAAATAAGGTCTCACTTCTTTAGCATCTCTTCTGCTTCTGTTGATGGTTTGGAAAATGGCAGTTTCTTAAACACAAGAAGGGTTAGTTAGTTGGCTCATCATATGATCCCCTCTCACCACCTGTCAAGTTATCCAAACATAATCTTGGCAAGTTGATTCCAGGCCCTGATGTAGACATGAGTCCGCAGTCTGCGTTATGTCTAAAATCTTATTCCCCAACCAGTTGAATACCCAGGTGCTGTTTGTGTGGTTTGTGAATGGAACAGGAGATGTGACTCATTAACATTCCTTTAAGATGAGTAGCTTTGTGTTCTTGTAAAGGTTGATTCCATCGTAATGGCTCTAGAATGCACAGTCGTGTATATTCAGCCATCAATGTAGCACTTAAACAGTGAATGGTCGGGCCCTGGGGAATGCTGAGGAACAGAAGGACTTAAAGGTACGAGTACATCGTTTATTGGAAGTGTGTCACTGGTAGACAGGTGGTGAAGAAGGCTTTTAGCACACCGGCATTCATCAGCCAGGGTATTGAGTATAGGAGTTGGGACGTAATGTTACACTTGTATAAGAACAAAGGAAATTACAGCACAGGAACAGGCCCTTCGGCCTTCCAAGCCTGCACCGACCAGGCTGCCTAAAACATCGTACCCTTCTGAGGGCCATATCCCTACGTTCCCATTCTATTCATATGTTTGTCAAAACACCCCTTAAAAGTCACTACCGTATCTGCTTCCACTATTTCCCCGGCAGCGAGTTCCAAGCATTCACCACCAGTTAAAAAAAACTTACATCTCCTTTAAACCTTACCTTATACCTGCTTAAAACACCTTCAACCCAGGCCCCCCAGTAATTGACTCTTCCAGCCTGGGAAAAAGCTTCTGACTATCCACTCTGTCCATGCACCTGCTCATCTTGTAGACTTCTGTCAGGTTGCCCCTCAACCTCCGTCGTTCCAGTGAGAACAAACCAAGTTTCTCCAATGCCTTCCATACCAGGCAATCTTTTCTGTACCCTCTCCAAAACCTCCACATCCTTCTGATAGTGTGGCAACCAGAATTGAACACTACTCCGAGTGCGACCGAATTAATGTTCTATAAAGCTGCAACATGACTTGTCAATTTTTAAACTCAGTGCCCCAGCTGATGAAGGCAAGCATGCCGTATGCCGCCTTGACAACCTTCTCCACCTGCGTTGTCACTTTCAGTGGCCTGTGTACCTGTACACCCAGGTCCCTCTGCCTATCAATACTCTTAAGAGTTCTGCCATTTACTGTATATTTCTAATCTGTATTACACCTTCCAAAATGCATGACCTCACATTTGTCCGGATTAAACTCCATGTGCTATGTCTCCGCCCAAGTCTCCAGTCAATCAGTATCCTGCTGTATCCTCTGAAAGTCCTCATGGCTATCTGCAATTCCACCAACCTTTGTGTTGTTTGCAAACTTAGTAATCTTACTAATCTACAAATTTACTAATTACTTTTTCTTCCTAATCATTTATATATATATTACGAACAGCAAAGGTCCCAGCACTGATCCCTGAGGAACGCCACTTGTCATAGCCCTCCATTCCGAAATACATCCTTCCACTGCTACCTTCTGTCTTCTATGACCGAGCCAGTTCTGTATCCACCTTGCCAGCTCACCTCTGATCCCATGTGACTTCACCTTCTGCACCAGTCTGCCATGAGAGACCTTGTCAACATCCACTGTTGACAACATCCACTGCCCTACCATCATCATTCATCTTCGTCACTTCCTCGAAAAACTTGATCAAATTAGTGAAACATGACCTCCCCTTCACAAAACAATGTTGCCTCTCGTTAATATGTCCACTTATATCCAAGTGGGAGTAAATCCTGTCTCAAAGAATCCTCTCCATTAATTTCCCTGCCATCGACATAAAGCTCAGTGGTCTGTAATTACCTAGATTATTCTTGCTACCCTTTTTAAACAATTCTCCAATCCTCTGGGACCCCCCCTATAGCTGGTGAGGAGACAAAGATTTCTCTCATGGCCCCAGCAATTTCCTCCCTTGCTTCTCTCAGTATTCTGGGATATATTCCATCAGGCCCTGGGGACCTGTCAACCTTAATGTTTCTCAAGAATCCCAATACTACCTCCTTTTTGATCTCAACATGACTCAAACTATCTATACATCCTTTCCCTGACTCATTATCCACCAAGTCCTTCTCTTTGATGAATACTGACGCAAAGTACTCATTTAATACCTTGCCCATTTCCTCTGGCTCTACACATAGATTGCCTCCCTTGTCCTTGAGGGGGCCAACCCTCTCCCTGGCTACTTTCTTGCTCTTTCTATCTATATAAAAAGCTTTGGGGTTTTCCTTAATTCTGCTGGCTAATAACTTTTCATGACCCCTTTTAGCCCTCCTCATTTTTTGCTTAAGTTTTTTTCTACTTTCCTTGTATTCCATACTTTCTTTGTGTGTTCCCAGCCTCCTAGCTTTGTCAAATGAATCCTTTTTCTCTTTGACTAGGCTCACAATATTTCTTGTTATCCAAGGTTCCCAAAACTTGCCAAATTATCCTTCATCCTTAGAGGAATGTGCCGGTCCTGAATCCCTATCAACTTATACTTGAAAGCCTCCCACATGCCAGATGTTGATTTGCCCTCAAACATCTGCTCCCAATTTACATTCTTCAGTTCCTGCCTAATATTTTTGTAATTAACCTTCCCCCAGTTTAGCACCTTAACTAGAGGCGTACACTTTATCCATCAGTACCTTAAAGCTTACTGAATTGTGGTCACTGTTCCCGCACTGCTGTCCTACTGAACTGTCAGCTCATTCCTCAATACCAGGGCCACTCTGGCCCCTTCCCTGGTTGTACTATCTACACACTGTTTCAAGAAGCCGTCTTGGATGCTCCTTACAAACTCTGACCCATCCGTGGCCCTAACGCTAAGTGAGTCCCAGTCAAATAGGGGAAGTTAAAATCTCCCACCACACAACCCTGTTACTTTTACACCATGCCAAAATTTGCCTATGTATCTGTTCCTCTATCTTGAACAATAAGTTGTTGGTAGGGCAGCGCTTGGAGAATTGTGGTCATCTTGTTCTAGGAAATACATTGATAAACTGAAGAGTGCAAAGAATATTTACAAGGATGCTGGCAGGACTAATGGACCTGAGTTACAGGGAGAAGTTGGTCAAACTTTATTCCTTGGAATGTATGAAAATGAAGTGTGACCTTTTTGAGGTGTATAAAATCATGAGGAGCATAGTTAGGAGAAATGCATACAGTATTTTTCCCAGGGATGAGGAATTGAAAACCAGAGGGCATAGGTTTAAGGTGAGAGGGGAAAGATTTAAAAAGGACCTGAGGGGCAACTTCTTCACGCAGAAGGTGTTGCATATATGGAATGGGCTGCCGGAGAAAGTGGTTGAGGTAGGTACAATAGCAACATTTAAAAATCATTCAGATAAGAACATGGATGGGAAAGGATTAGAAGGATATGGGCCAAATGAGGGCAATTGGCACTAGCTGGGAGGACCCCATGGTCAGCATGGTATCAACAAAGAACAACACAGCATGGGAAACAGGCCCTTCGGCCCAACAAGCCCACGCCGCCATTTTAACATTGAGTCCCCTCTCCACCCATGACCCTTGTCTATGCTTATGGCATTCCACATTGAGGGAAGACTAATTTAGGGACAGTTTGTTATACCAATCAGCCTAACAGCACATCTTTGGGGTGTGGGAGGAAACTGGAGCACCCGGAGAAAACCCACGCAAGCACGGGGAGAATGCGCAAACTCCCGCAGAAACTGGCCCAAATCCATGTATCTGCACAGCAAACAGTGATAGTCACGGAGCTGTCGCGTTGCCCAGCATCTGGTCCAGTTTAAGCGTACAGTAACGATGTGAAGTATTAGGCTACTCTCGAAACAACCAAGAGCAGCCCTCGCACGACCCATCGCGTGTATGCCCCTTGTTGGACAGCAAGGCGGACCTGAGCTGAAGGACTTGTTTCCATTCCGTATTGCTCTATGACTCTGTCTTAGAAACTGCTGTCTCAAGATTCTGGAATGCTTTTTCAGTCTTTTAAAACTCAACCAGTGATTTCAGCCCAATAATCAAGTAGAGTCATTTTTGATATAAAGTATGGCTTTATAGCAGGGGATTTGTTGAGGAAAGGTTATGTTTTGAGAAGGTAACAGAGCGACTGTGAGGGTAGTACATTTGACACCTACATGGATTTTAGCAGGCTTTTGACCAGATTCCACATAGACTGGTCAAAAAATTAAACATCATAGGATCAAGGACAAATTGCAAGCTGGAATGAAAATTGATTTAGTGACAAGAAGAAAATGGTAACGATTGGCAGGTGTTTTTCTGACCAGATAGCTGTTTCCAGTGCAGTTCCACAGGGCGTAATTCCTTTTTATCATGATGATATAAATGATTCAGACCTAAATTTGGAGGGGAGCCTTTCCAAAGTTTGCTGATGGTACGGAAATTGACCAAGTGATTAATAATGGTGCATAAGGCTGTAGATTGCAGGAAGTTATCTTTCAATATGTTTTCTT
This sequence comes from Carcharhinus amblyrhynchos, assembly GCF_965287045.1. Classification (NCBI taxonomy): domain Eukaryota; kingdom Metazoa; phylum Chordata; class Chondrichthyes; order Carcharhiniformes; family Carcharhinidae; genus Carcharhinus; species Carcharhinus amblyrhynchos. Next base: position 27,776,951 of record NC_137328.1, on the reverse strand, counting down.
TGAAATGGAGGAAGCTGAGGGGAAGTATTATTGAGGCATACTAAATTATAAGGAGCTTAGATAGAGTGGTTTGAAAGGACCTATTTTTCTTAGCAAAGAGGTCAGACTCCAAGGACCATAAATTTAAAATCAGCAGAAGAGGGGAATTGAGGAGAATTCTTGTCATCCAGAGTGTGGTGAGGGTCTGGAATGATTGGCCTAAATGGACAATAGAGGGAGAAACCATGAGCACATTTAAAAGAAAGCCTTGGATATGCTCTTGACTCGCTATAAACTGCAGAGCTTAAAAGTAAGATGTTATAGTTAGCACAGACACACTGCACCTAATCATTTTGCTGCTATAATTTTTTATGTTTGAATATTATTTAACATTTTGCACTCCAGGATTGTCATTATTATTGATGCTGGATTATTTCAAAGCATTTTTTTTAACTGCATGTAGATGCGTAGCTTTGTCCTCCAAAAGGGGAGCTGTATTCAGCAAGGTTGACTGCCTGAAGTGTAATTGGTCTTGAGTAGAAGGAAAAGAAGGAGGGCAGCAGGGAAAAGAGAAGGCTTCCAGGTTCTTGGATATGCCATTAGAGGCCTTGATGTTGGAAGCCAACAGGAGGATTAGAGATCATGTTTCCCCAATGGAGGGTAGTGAGGAGGAGGGCATTTAGCAACAGTGGACATTCCCCAAAAGAAACAAGGATAGAGATAAACCCACCATACTGCCAGCTTCTCTCACTGCTCATTACGTTTCACCCACATTACTCAGATATCAGCAGTCCTCAGCAGTCAGTACACTTCCCAGTGATGCAAGTCGCACATCCACCTCTTTCTGCCAACTCAAACTTCCAGCTAATCAGCTATGACACCAAATATAATGCAACACAGTCCCTGGCATTCTGCTCTCCCTCTTGCAGGTCAGGATGGAAAAAAATCAAACAAATGAAGCAGCATGTTTCCATCTCCGAATGCCTATAGTGGAGATGGTATTCCTAATTATGGGGAAGGATACAGCAGACTCTCTTATTTCCAGCATTGCTGAGAATAAATGGAATGATGATCTTTTCCTGCCTTACGCCACTTTTCAATTCCAGCTTCACAGGAACAGGCCCTTCATGCCTATAGGTCTGTGCCAATCATGATGCCCTAACTAAACTAAAGGAAAAACCTTCTGCCCTTACTTAGTCCCTATCCCTCTATTCCGTCCCTATTCATGTACCCATCCAGATGCCTCTTAAATGCTGTTAATGTACCTGCTTCCACCACCACCTCTGGCAGTGCACTCCAGGTACCCACCACTTTCTACATGAAAAACTACCCCCTGCACATCTCCCTTAAACTTTCTCCCTCTCACCTTAAATAAACTGTGTCCCCTTGTAATTGACACTTTCATTCTTGGAAAACACCTCTGACTATCCACCCTGTCTATGTCTCTCATAATTGTGTAGACTTCATAGAATCGTAGAACCCTACAGTGCAGAAAGAGGCCCTTCAGCCCATCGACCATAATCCCAACCAGGCCCTACCCCCATTTCCCTACATATTTTACCCACTAATCCCTCGAACCTAAGCATCTCAGGACACTAAGGGGCAATTTTTAACATGGCCACTCAACCTAACCCACACATCTTTGGACTGTGTGAGGAAGCCGGAGCACCGAGAGGAAACCCATGCAGACACGAGGAGAATGTGCAAATTCCACACAGACAGTGACCCAGGCTGGGAGTCGAACTCAGGTCCCTGGAGCTGTGAAGCAGCAGTGCTAACCACTGTGCTACCGCGCTGCCCTAACTTTTATCCATTCTTCCCTCATCCCCTGTCTTTCCAGTGAAAACAAACCTAGTTTATTCAATCTCTCCTCGTAGCCAACATCCTCAAGACCAGACAATATCTTGGTAAACCTTCTTTGTACTCTCTCCAAAGCTTCCACGTCATTCTGGTAGTGTGGTGACCAGCACTGCACTAATACTCCAAATGCAGCTGGAGCAAGGTTTTATATTAGCTGCAACAGCATTTCCCAACTCTTGCACCTCAATCTTATTTTGTTATCTAGCATGATGAGGAATATAGGAAATAGAGGTAATTTGCTGCTGTAAGCCTGTTCTACCATTCAGCTAGCCCATGGGCTGTCTACTACCTCAACACCATTTTCTCACACTACCTCCGTGTTGGTTGGCACCTTTAATATCAAAAAATCTGTTGATTCCTGTCTTGAACATATTGACCTTGCTGCAGCCCTTCAGGTAGAGAATTACAAAGATTCACTACCTTCCAAGTGAAGTCATCTCCTCATTTCACCCCGAATGGCCTACCTCTTGGTCAGAGACTGTGTCCCCCTGATTCCCAGGCAATGGAATTATCATCTCTGCAACTATCCTATAATCCTATAATAATTTTGTATGTTTGAATGAGATAATCTCTCATTCTCCTAACTGTAGAGAATGCATGTGCAGTCTCTTCAAACTTTCCTCATGGGAAAGTCCTGTCATCGCGAGTATCAGTCCAGTGAACCCTCACTGCACTCAAAACATGGCAAGTGTATCATTAGATACATTACATCATTGCAGCAGTCCAAGATATCCTCAAAGGTAATAATGGGAGATAACTGCTGCCAGTGACATCAAACCTTAAGAATGACTAAAGAAATAGCTCTGTCCTTAGTGCTATTATCTCACTGATATCTAAATCTTAACTTCTCTTAATATCAACTACTTGAGCTGTGGGTAGAATAATGGGATTGCAAAAATAAAAGCTTAAGGCGGTAGGTTTTGTCTTTATAAGGCCGCTGGTGCTACCGAAATGCAGAGGTCAGCAAACCTGGCACACAATGCTTCCAGCCACACGTGGCATGAATCACTGGATGCCCCATGCTAGGAAGGATTCTCTGGTGAGAACATCATTTCTAATGTGAATCGGCCATCCCAGTTGGTCTTGTGCATGTTTTTGGAACTATCTGGTTTAGTGAACTCCTGTGCTAACTCACTCACTGCACAAACACCTGCCACTGCACTATATATCAAGCCAGAAAGCTAACTTTCAGGTGAGATACTTCTCCTTTAGCTAAGTTTATCAAAGTACTGTGGAGTTCTTCTGTGGTGTGATGGTACATAAAGGGAGGACCCAGGATTTAGTCATCTATATTCACAGGGGGTGATCTTACAAGCTTGGTGGCATGAGGGGGTGGGAGGAGAAAAGTTGTGATCGTTCTGGACAGGAGGGGTTGGCGATGGTTCCAGGGTGGGAGAGAGGTTGGCAGATGTTCCGGATGAGATTTGGGTGGCGACCATGGTTTTAGGGATCACTTCTCTATTTTCCACCTCAGCCAGGAGCAATGTCTGAGGTGCTTGAGATTCACCCTGAGGGTCATAAAAACAGTGCCACTTTCTTCAACAAGACCTTTAGTCTTACAGCAGGGTTTGGATGGCCACTCTGGACAAGAGCAGGTGAAATTGGAAAACATTGTATCTATCTTTGGGAGGTGATGAGGGTGTGGATGAGAGGAAAGTTCATTGTTTTTCTCTCTAATCAGAGGGAAGCATGAAAAGCAAGAAAGTGGAATTGCCAGGATCCCCCAAATTCTCAGGGAGCTATCAACTACGTGCAAATGCAAATGACTGCAGGCTTGCCACGTCAACAGGGAGAGGTATAAACATCACAGTGACTGCTACTCAATTAACGTCCAGTTGATATATGACTATGCACAAACCATTGTGTTCATGAACGCTCACTATCTTGGCAGCAGCCATGATGCCACCATCCTGACACAATGCACCATTGCTGCCATTTTAATGCGACCAGGATGAACCAGGCTAGTGCTCTGGGGACTTGGGTTCAGACTCACCATGGAAACAGGTGGAATTTAAATTCAAGTCATGAGACCTGGAATTGAAAGCTGGCCTCAGTGATGATGTTCTCACTTGACCTGGCCTATACTGACTTGAGATCCACAGCAATGTGGTTGACATTTAACTGCCCTCTGCAATGGTTAAAATGCAAATAGGAATGGAGAACAAATGCAGACCTGGTCAGCGATTCCCCCATCCCATGAAAGAGTAATTTTTTAAAAACTGTGCTGACCAGTAGAATAATAAATTTCCTGTCTGAAGAGTGTTAGCAAAGTAGATTGGTTTTTATGGCAATCCATGTTTCATGGTGATTATTAACAAAACAAGCACTTCATTCCACATGTGCAATATTAATTAGTTGAACTGAAATTCTCTAGCAGCCATAGTGGGATTTTAACTCGTGTCTCCAGAGCGTTCCTCCAGTACTATTACCATGATACTATCACCCTCTTATATAATTCAGAGCGGACAAATCAGCAATTAAAAAAAATACAAAATAAATATAAAAATGCTGGAAAGTGGTAGAATATCTAGTTGGAATATCTAGTTGGAAAATTCAGAGTCAGGCTGGAGAGGCAGGAGATGCTGATATTTTTATCAGTTTAACTTGGTAATATTAAAAACAGAAAATTATCAAAATATTTGGCAGGTCAGGCAGTATTTATGGAGAGAGACCTAGAGCTTCATTTCGCGTAGGGCACCTTTCATCAGAACTGGAAGTTGTCAGAAATGAAAAAACTTATAAGCAGCCACAGAGCAAGGGAAGAAAGAAAGTAGGATTAGAACAAACTGGGAAGGCCCGTCAGAGGGTAGAGGGCTGGACAAAAGGGGTGATCTTGGAAGGCAAAATTAAGTGTTAATGAGACCGAGAAATATAAGTCGAGCTGATAACTAGCAAAGATCTGAAGGAAAGACTTCATGAAAAAGGTTGCTAGAATATGGAATGCCCCATAATCAATGATAGCACCAAAATCAAAATTAGCATTTAGAAGGAAAGCAGGTCAATATTCAGTAATAAAAATTGTAGAAAATACGGAAGAACAGGAAAGTTGATAAGTGGAAACTCTTTGGAGTGGATACTGGTGATTGTATCCATGTGTATTATTGCGTACTTGAGTGTATGCAAGTATAGGACAAAGAAAATTACAGCACAGGAACAAGCCCTTCAGTCCTCCAAGCCTGCACTGACCATGCTGTCCGATATAACTAAATCCCCCTACTATTCTGGGGACTATATCCCTCTATCCCCATTCTATTCATGTATTTGTCAAGATGCCTGTCCCTTAAAAGCCACTACAGTAACCACCTCTACTACTTTCCCTGGCAGCGAGTTCCAGGCACCCACATCTTCTGTGTAAAAAATTGGCCTTGTTATCTCCTTTAAACCTTGCCCTTTGCATCTTAAACCTCTGCACCCCCCCCCCCAACCCCCTCGTCATTGACTCTTTCAACCTGGGAGAAAGCTTCTGACTATCCACTCTGTCCATGCCTCTCATAACCTTATAGACTTCTGTCAGGTTCACCCCTCAACTCCCATCGTTCCAATGAGAATAAACCAAATTTCTACAACCTCGCTTCATAGCTAATGCCCTCCATACCAGCCAACATCCTGGTAAATTTTTTCTGTACCCTCTCCAAAGCCTCCACATCTTTCTGGTAGTGTGGTGACCAGAATTGAACGTTCTATTCCATGTGCAGCCTAACTAAGGTTCTATAAAGCTGCAACATGACTTGCCAATTTTTTTCAACTCAGTGCCCTGACCAATGAAGGCAAGCATGCCGTATGCCTTCTTGACTACCTTCTCCACCTGCATTGCCACTTTCAGTAACCTGTGTACCTGTACATCCAGATCCCTTTGCCTAACAATATTCTTAAGGGTTCTGCCATTTATTGTATATTTCCAATCTGTATTAGAGGCCCAACTTGTCCATGCCGCCCTTTTTTTAAAACCCTGAAGCTAACCTCAGTTGCCTGCATTTGGCCCACATCCCTCCATACCCAACTTATCCATGTAACTATCTAAATGCTTTTTAAAAGACAAAATTGTACCCGTCTCTACTACTACCTCTGGCAGCTTGTTCCAGACACTCACCACCCTCTGTGTTAAAAAATTGCCCCTCTGGACACTTTTGTATCTCGCCAGTCTCAACTTAAACCTATGCCCTCTAGTTTTAGACTCCACTACCTGTGGGAAAAGATACTATCTACCTTATCTATGCCCCTCATTACTTTATATAGCTCTATAAAGTCACCCCTCAAACTCCTACGCTCCTGAGAAAAAGCTCCCAGCCTGTCCAGTCTCTCCTTATAACTCAACCATCAAGTCCTGGTAGCATCCTGTAAATCTCATCTGCATTCTTTCCAGTTTAATAATATCTTTTATGTGTTAGGGTGACGAGAACTGCGCACAGTATTTCAAGGTGGCCTTACCAATGTCTTATACAACTTCAACAAGACATCCCAACTCCTATATTCAATGTTCTGACCAATGAAACCAAGCATACGAATGCGTTCTTCACCACTCTGTCCACCTGTGACTCCATTTTCAAGGAGCTATGAACATGTACCCTTAGATCTCTTTGTTTTGTAACTCTCCCCAAACCCTACCATTAACTGAGTAAGTCCTGCCCTGGTTCAATCTGCCAAAATGCATTACCTCACATTTGTCTGAATTAAATTCCATTTGCCATTCATCAGCCCACTGGCCCAATTGATCAAGAAATGTTGCAATTGGAGATAACTTTCCTCACTGTCCACTATGCCACCAATCTTGCTGTCATCTGTGAACTTACTAACCATGCCTCTTATATTCTCATCCAAATCATTAATATAAATGACAAATAACAGTGGACGCAGTACTGATTCCTGAGGAATACTGCTTGTCACAGGCTTCCAGTTTGAAAAACAACCCTCTATTACCACCCTCTTGTATCCATTTAGATACCTCACCCTGGATCCTGTGAGATTTAACCTTATGCAACAACCTACCATGCGGTACCTTGTCAAAGGCCTTGCTAAAGTCCATGTAGACAACATCAACTGCATTGCTCTCATCTACCTTCTTTGTTACCCCTTCAAGAAACTCAATCAAATTTGTGAGACATGATTTTCCACTCTCAAAGCCATGCCAGCTGTCCCTAATCAGTCCTTGCATCTCTAAATGCCTGTAGAGCCTGTCTCTCAAAATACCTTCCAACAACTTACCCACCACAGATGTGAGGCTCACTGGCCTATAGTTTCCAGGCTTTTCCCTGCAGCTCTCTTTAAACAAAGGCGCAACATTTGCCGCTCTCCAATCTTCAGGCACCTCACCCGTGATTCAAATATCTCAGCTCGGGGACCTACAATTTCCTCCTTAGTTTCCCACAATGTGCTGGGATACACTTCATCAGGTCCTGGGGATTTATCTACCTTGATGCACTTTAAGACTTCCAGCACCTCCTTCTCTGTAATATGTACATTCCTCAAGTTCCCTACCAAGCATGCTTTTCTCAATAGTAAATACTGTATTTGACCTTCCAAAATGCATTACCTCATGTTTCTCCAGATTAAACTCCATGTGCCATCTCTGTGCCTAAGTCTCTAAATGATGTATATCCTGCTGTATCCTCTGATGGTCCTCATCGCTATCCGCAAATCCACCAACCTTTGTGACGTCTGCAAACTTACTAATCAAACCAGTTACATTTCTCTCATATATATTTATTACAAACTGCAAAGGTCCCAGCACTGATCCCTGAGGAACGCCACTTGTCACAGTCCTCCATTCAGAAACGTACCCTTCCACTGCTATCCTCTGTCTTCTTTGACCGAGCCAGTTTTGTATCTAGCTTGCCTTTGATCCCATGCGACTCCACCTTCTGCACTAGTCTACCGTGAGGGACCCTGTCAAAGGCCTTATTGAAGATCATGTAGACAACATCCACCGCCCTATCCTCATCAATCGTCTTCGTCACTTCCTCGAAAAGCTCGATCAAATTAGTGAGGCACGACCTCCCCTTCAGAAAGCCATGTTGCCTCTCACTAATATGTCCACTTAATCCCAAACAGGAATAAATCCTGTCTCAAAGAATTCTCTCCAATAATTTCTGTACCACTGATGTAAGGCTCACTGCCTGTAATTACCTGGATTATTCTTGCTACCCTTCTTAAACAAAGGGACAACTTTGGGACCTCCCCTGTAGCTAGTGAGGATGCAAAGATTTCTCTTAAGGCCCCAGCAATTTCCTCCCTTGCCTGTCTCAGTATTCTGGGGTATATCCCATCAGGCCCTGGGGACTTGTCTACCTTAATGTTTCTCAAGAACCCCAATACCTCCTTTTTTATCCCAACTTGACTCAAACTACCTACACATCCTTTTCCTGACTCATCATCTACCAAATCCTCTTTGGTGAATACTGATGTACTTTAATACCTCGCCCATTTCCTCTGACTCCATGCATAGATTCCCTCCCTTGTCCTTGAATGGGCTAACACTCTCCCTGGCTACCTTATAGATTGAATGCGTTGCCATTTTTTTACCTGGAAATTGAGCACAACAAAGACCCTGTTCTACCCTTTTCCAAAAGCTGGGACAGGCACAATGGGCTGAATGGTCTCCTTTATGTACTAATAAAACGTGTGATTCTAAAAGAAGAAAAAAGTAAGACTCCAAAGTGCACACAACCTGAAAATTGTTGTTAGTGTGATATAATGTATCACTGCATGGGAACCACAGGCTGATTGGGATACAATCTTTCTAAGTTTTCAAACAGTGACCTTCAAATCGTGTCCAGTGTTGCCTGGACATGAGAGGGGAACAGATTTGGTCAGCAAGCAAGTTATTGTCTTACAGAGGGTTGTTAATTTCCCTGGTGGTTGTTACTTGCTGTAGAACACTGTCGATGGGAAGAAAATATTACATTTTTGTTACTGTTCATGCACTTCACCATTCGAATAATAAGTTCCACAGATTGTTTCTTGTTTCTCTGTATATATTAGGATTAGTGGACATTTATAATATAATTTAAAAATCTTATGTCTCCATGTACTTTATGTTTATCAAATCTTACTTCCTGCTATCTAATTATAAATTCCTATGTCCACATTTATAAAGGAAGCCACCTGTGTAAATGTTTCATGATGTAATTAGAGTCACATTTAGGCTTCTACAGGGCTACAGTAAATCTCCAGAACCATGCAATAGGTCATTCATGGACTACCAGCAAGTACTGTTAAAAAAGATCTGCTGGTAGTGAAGTCATTATCCGCCTGTAGCAATTCACATTAAATAGTATGAGATTTGTGAATTTTAGAAGACTGGCAAGAGTTCTGGAATGCTTTTAATGTATCTGCTTTCAGCTGCATAGTCTAATAGTTAAAGCGCTGTGATTTATGAACATCATCCCTTCAGGCCACATTGAAAGATTTTCTTTTGTTGTAAGCTCATTTTTATTCGACAAATAAAAACAATGCTGAGAGTATAATGTGAAAAAGAAGGCATTTTATTGAGAAAATTGAGGCCCAGAACACTTGACCCTTAATATATGGCATATATACAACCTTAAGATGAATGCACAATTATTGATATTTATTGATATTGGGTGATATTCAATTTTAACTATTTTGAAACCTAGTTAATCTAGAAAATGTCTCTGTTGAAATTTAAGATGTGTTAGGCAGGCAGAATGAGCTTTTAATTTGCCTAAACTTAGAATCACTCAAATAGAATAAAGTTCCTTCAGGAATTGTGCCCTGACCTTTTGTATAAGTGACACTATTTTTCTTTTTCTTACGTCATGTTGCATTTATTTGAAGGAAATACATATGACTTCTATTCCCAAGATTAATTTATGATTAGCAAATATTTAATTTATATATTCTGCATAAATCATACATGATGCAGATATAATTTATTCTAAATAACCAGATGTTCACAGTACAGATGAACAGAACTGCACTGTTTTAATGTACAGGTGTCAACAGCACAGCTTTAAAATAAAAAAAGACTTTTATTTTCATTTTTCCCCACAGTGATTTCATTTTTGTTAGTGCTTTTGAAATTTTACTTTAAGTCTTCTCTTGTCAAATAGAGAAGTAAAAGCACAATTTGCTAAATTATGGGTGGGATTTTCCACTTCTTCTGCCTTGTGCTTCATGGCGACAGAAGTGGCACCATTGGCCGGTGACGGGATTGTCTGGTCCTGTCACTATCAATGGCGTTTCCTGTTCCATCCACCCCCGCCACCAGGAAACCCACAACACAGGTTCGCCACCGGCAGGACCAGAAGATCCTACCAGCAGGAATGGCTGTAAAATTCCGTCCATATCACATGGTTTAAAAAAAGTTGTGTTTTTATTAAAATGGCTGAGAAAATATAATTGAGTCCAGAATCCGTGTTCTCTAGCTTTACATGGAGAATAATAAATTGCTAAGAATGTGTTACAAGGCTGCAATACAATGACAGACTCCTGATGACTTGAAACATAAACATGTAGAAATACAATGCTTAAGTTCTCAGGTATTTATAGCTTGTGACAAATTGAAACTTTTTTGAAAGAATTACAAAGTTACTGTTTTTTTTTAAATTGAACTTTTTTATTTAGATTACCATTTAAGCTTATGCTTTGTATCACTGTTAGCTAATTTTCGAGCAATTAGCCAATTCCCCTTTGTACAAGTCAAGATTTATGTTGCATTGTCAAACATTAAGGAACCGTAGTAAGAAAGGCAGATGTCAATTTTAACTAAAATTACAGTTTATAATTCCAAACTCTTTATTTTAGAATTTGAAATGAAAGTGGTTGGGTGCTTTTTCCTACTGAATGAGGTTTTTTGTGCTATTCCCCCCTTGTCAGCTTTTGCTTCATATGCTTTGCAATTTAAACTTGACTCGCTTTTAGGACACAGCAGATAATATTAACCTTGGCAGAGTTATAGGGGATGATTTTCCAGTCCCGTTAGCCCCAGATGCAAATCCCGCTGGGTTGGTGAATTTGTCAAGGGAACTGGATTTGCACTGATTGTTAAATAGTTTCAGGTGCTCCTGGCCCATTCCACCTGCTGTGATCAGGATCAGGCAGGACAAGAATCTGATCCAAAATCCTTTGCATTCATTTTAATCTCATCAGCAAGGTTAAAGTTGAATGCAGAGATCTCCTAGTATTATGCTCCTGCACTCCACCCACCCAAACAGGAAATTAATCAACACCAATTACTACAAGCTCCTCAAAGCAGGGACCAGGTGCCATGGACTTCAAGGGGGAGCGAGAAGGTGAGTATTGCTCTCCACTTAACTCCGGGGTGCCCAAAGGCAAAGCATCTACTGCCAAGAGAACTGGGGATTTGAAGTTCTTGGTCTGGGCTGGCAGGGTTCAGGCTGGTGGCCACTCCTAGGATGGGGTTTGGGTGGCTGGTCTTCTCTCTGTTGCTTTTAAGAGCCTTGAACAATTTTTTAGCATGTCAATTTCAAAGATCTGTGAGGTTGCATTGGCTAGTCTTTGTTGCTTTTAAAAGCTTTGAAGTGTTTTGTTCACAATCCATTTTATACCCCATCAATTTTTACAACCCCCTTGAGTGACAGCCCCTGGCTGTTTTAAAGGAAGGATTATGATTGTTTATTTATATAGTTCTTCATAATTCATTAACTTTTACAACCCCATTTGAATGGCAGATCCTGGTTCTTTCAAAGGAGGGATTGTGATTGCTCATTTATATCACTCTTCACAATCCATTAACTGTGAAGTACTTCATTAAAAGTGCAGCTGTTCCATCTGAGTTCACTTTATTTAAAGGAGATTTTTTTCTTATGCTTGAATAGCATGCCTTTACTGGAAGCTTGTTTTAACTAAAGAAGCAGCTGGCACAACACAGACATTGAAGTCCAAAGGTTCCTCCATGAGGACCTTTTCAAAGCTACTGTTGAATTCTCTGGATAGATGTGATGACCACACTGTGGGGCTCAGAGCCCCTTGTAGTCTTTGGATGGTCAGGGACATAGTTGGACACTGCCCTGCCAGTTTGGAAACTGGTGCCATGATGCCAGATGGCATGAGCAGGATGAAAGATTGGATGGTAGATAGTGTTCACTGTTGGCAAGTGTGGAATGTTATACTTTGGGAGAACTGATAAGGCAAGGAGAATACAAAAAATTGCATGCTTTTGTGACATGTAGAAGAGCAGAAAGAGGGAAAAGTTGATAAGGTTGTTTTAAAAAACATAAAATCATAGAAAGAGGCCCTTTGGCCTATCGAGCCTGCACCAACCACAATCCCACCCGGGCCCTACCCCCATATCCCTACATATTATTACCCGCTAATCCCTCTAACCTAAGCATCTTAGGGCACTAAGGGATAACTTTACATGGCCAATCAACCTAACCCGTACATCTTTGGACTGTGGGAGGAAACCAGAGCACCCGGAGGAAACCCATACAGACACGAGGAGAACGTGCAAACTCCACACAGACAATGACCCAAGCTGGGAATCGAACCCAGGTCCCTGGAGCTGTGAAGCAGCAGTGCTAACCACTGTGCTACCATTGCCACCCTGATTTTCTTGGGTTTATAAATAGCAGAATAAAAATGGTGAGATCATTTTAGAACTTTATAAATTACTGGTCTTTTGTCAGTTGGAGTATTGTGGAAAGTTCTGGGCACCAGATGTTAATGAAAGTGAAAAGACATTTGGAAAAGTATAGAGGATAGAGGAAGTTTACCATGATGTACAGTGAATGAGGGACTTGAGAGGTTGGAAAAGTTAGCACTCTTCTCCTTGAAACCGAAGTTCAATAATTAATCTCTCTCGTAACTAGGTCAATAACCAGAGGTCATAGAAATGCAAAGCCATTGGCAAATTATCTGGTGAGGGAGATAAGGAGAACTTTCTTCACTCAGTTTTTGGGATCTGGAATACCCAACCTGAAAAGGTAGTATAAATTGATCATGTAAATACTTTTTAAAAAACAGAATTATGTTTTTTAGAATTATAAAGATACTTAAATATGAGCAATTTGCATGATTATGGACAAGAATTGGATATGTGTAACTAAGCATGCTGCTCTTTCAGAGGGGTCACACAGACATGATAGGCTGACTGTCCTGTGCTCTAACTTTCTATGATTTTATATCCAATGTATAACTTTATGAACGAACTGGTACAAAAAATGAAGGAGTGTAAAGAATCATGAGCATAAAGGGACCTGGGTTTGATTCCTGGCTTGGGTCGCTGTGGAGTTTGCACACACTCCCTGTGTCTGTGTGGGATTCATTGAGGTGCTCCAGCTTCCTCCCGCAGTCCAAAGATGTGCAGGTTAGGTTGATTGACCATGCTAAATTGCCCCTTAGTATCCCGGGATAGGTAGTTTAGAGGGATTAATGGGTAAAATGTATTGGGTTACGGAGATCAGGCCTGGATGGGATTGTTGGTGGTGCAGACTCGATGGGCCAAATGGCCTCCTGCACTTTCGGACTTCTATGATACTATGAATCATGTTATACAGCCAGTACACTCAGTGAGTAAAAGCATTCTAATGCAGAGCTTATAGGCATGAAAGTATGAGATAAAAACAACCGTGAGGCTCTGGCACACTTATTCAAGTCATATTCCTAAGCCTGTAGGTGTCGATTAGGGTGAACAAGACAGTGGAGTAAAATGAGAAACCAAACTTAGAACATTTATCAGAGAGAGGAGTTAAAGACCATACACCACCTTTTAAAAAGGGTGCAGGATGGTTCCTGTCACTCCTCCAAACTCTAGTCATGTACAACTGCGAAGAGTGTGTGGCTGGAGGCCAGTTTTGGCACTTGGCATATTGATTTTAATCAATGGGGTCCATGATTGAATAAACTTCACCTGATTTAACTTGAAAATATACATTCTTCTCAAGGCTACTTTTCAATTTTTATTCAATTTTATTGTTTTTTATTCATTTATCCGAATCCAGGAAGGCCAAATTGGAGAAAAACTGGCATCACAAAGCTGAAATACATTGACATGCAACTTAGAGAGAACAAAATCAATTAAGGTGGTCACTGTCAGACTTCAATAAATATTTATGGGAAAATCTAAGAAGACACAAACTGATTAGGTTCAGTAGGTTTGCCCATCATGGGCCTGACTTTATTTATTATGGAAGACTATTATTGTTAGACATATGTGGAAAGACTCACTCATAATTTCATCATATTAATGGAATCAATTGTTGGGACAGTAACAATATATAATAGAATAAGGATTTAAGTTACCCTTCTTAGAACTTGGTATTTGTATTTTGCACAGCAGGCCATTGTAATTGATATAAGACAGTACCATTTTAAGTAACAGATGTATAAGGTGATGGGAAAAATAAATATTTCTCCAACAGCCAAATATAGTATTCAGATTCATTCATAGAATCGTACAACACAGAAATGAGCTGTTCGGCCCATCATGTCTATGTCCACCATCAAATATCAATCTATATCAATTCCATTTGCCAGTACTGGCCCATAGCCTATTATGCCTTGGTGATTCAACTGCTTGTCCAGATGCTTCACTTTGATTTGATTTATTATTGTCACATGTTTTAACATAGAGAAAAGTATTGTTTCATGCATGCTATACAGAACTTACATACGGTTCATAGAGAAGGAAATGAGGGAGTGCAGAGTGCAGTGTTATAGTCATAGCTAGGGTGCAGAGAAAGATAAACTTTCAAGCAAGGTAAGTCCATTCAAAATTCTGACAGCAGCAGGGAAGAAGCTGTTCTTGAGTCGGTTGATATGTGACTTCAGACTTTTGTCTCTATTTCCCAAAGGAAGAAGGTGGAAGATAGAATGTCTGGGGTGCATGGGGTCTTTAGTTATGCTGGCTGCTTTGCCAAGGCAGCAGGAAGTGTAGACAGAGTCAGTGGATGGGAGGCTGGTTTGAGTTGGGCTACATTCACAACCTTTTGAAGTACCTTGTGGTCTTGGGCAGAGCAGGATACAACCAGAAAGGATGCTTTCTGTGGTGCAACTGTAAAAGCTGGTGAGAGTCACTGCTGACATGCCAAATTTCCTTAATCTTCTGAGAAAGTAGAGGTATTGGGGGGCTTTCTTAACTATAGTGTTGGCATGTGGGGACTTGGACAGGTTGGTGATATGGACACCTAAAAACTTGAAGTTGTCGACCCTTTCTACTTCGTCCCCATTGATGTATTCAGGACATGTTCTCCTTTACACTTCCTGAAGTCAATGACAATCTCCTTTGTTTTGTTGATATTGAGGGAGAGATTATTAAATGCTGTGAGAGTACCTGTCTCCAACTGTTGAGGGTTAACCAGACAATGCATGGTGAGTACTCAGATCTTTCAAGCTTTTCTTTCCTGCTAGCAAGGAGGACAGACATAGTGAATTTCACTTTGGTGTTTGAATACAGTTCCACAAACAGCGTCAGTTATAGCACCTTTTAGCTAATGAGAGAGAACATGTCAGTTAAAACACCAATAGCCTTACAGTTTGGTGTGTACATTCAACCAATAGAATTTACAATTATTCATTTGCATACCTAGTCCATCAATCACAGCACAACTTTTGGCTTTTCTTATCCAATAAAAAACTGTCTCCTTCAATAGTGTTATATGTCAACATATCTTGTTTTTTGGTATTTGTCATGGTAGTTTGTCTTTGTTTTCATCCTGTGGCCAAGCCCTGGAATACAATGTTTATGAAACTGACACAAGGTTAGATTACAAAGAACAAAACAGCACAGGAACAGGCCCTTTGGTCCTCCAAGCCTGCACCAATCATGTGTTCCTAACTAGACCATCTATTTGTATGCCTCTATTCCCAGTCTGTTCATGTGGCGATCTAGGTAAGTCTTAAATGATCCTAGCGTGTCTGCCTCAACCAGCTTGCTCGATAGTGCATTCCAGGCCCCCACCATCCTCTGTGTAAAAAATGTCCCCCGCATATCTCCATTGAACCTTGCCCCCCTTCCCTTGAACTTGTGACCCCTTGTGTTTGTCATTTCTGACCTGGGGAAAAAGCTTCCAATTGTTCACCCTATCTATGCCCTTCACAATTTTATAAACTTCTATTAGGTTGCCCCTCAACCTCGGTCTTTTCAGGGAGAACAACCCTAGTTTACTCAATCTCACTTCATATCTAATACGCTCCATACCAGGCAACATCCTGGTAAACCTTTTCTGCACTCTGTCCAAAGCCTCCACATCCTCCTAATGTGGCGACTAGAACTGGACGCAGTATTCCAAATGCCTAACCAACGTTCTATATAACTGCAACATTATATGCCAACTTTTATACTCTATGCCCTATCCAATAAAGGCAGGCATGCCATTTGCCTTCTTCACCACCTTTTCCACCTGTGCTGCCACCTTTAAGGATCTGTGGACTTGCACATCCAGATCCCTCTGTGTGTCTATCCTCCTGATGGTTCTGCCATTTATTGTATATCTCCTCCTGCATTGGATCTGCATTGTGATCAAGAAGGCGAATGGGATGCTGGCCTTTATAGCGAGGGGGATAGAATATAAAAGCAGAGGGGTCTTGCTGCAACTGTACAGGGCACTGGTGAGGCTGCAGCTGGAGTACTGTGTGCAGTTTTGGTCACCGCACTTACGCAAGGATATTTTGGCCTTGGAGGGAGTGCAGATGAGGTTCACTAGGCTGATACCAGAGATGAGGGGGTTGGACTATGAATAGAGACTAAATAGACTGGGTCTGTACTCGTTGGAGTTTAGAAGGATGACAGGGGATCTTATAGAGACGTATAAGATAATGAAGGGGATGGATAGGGTAGAGGTAGAGAAATTCTTCCCGCTCAGAAAGGACAACAGGACGAGAGGGCACAGCCTCAAGATAAGGTGGGGGGGGGCAGTTTAGAACGGAGTTAAGGAGGAACTTCTTCACTCAAAGGGGGTGACTCTCTGGAATTCTCTGCCCACTGAAGTGGTGGAGCTGCCTCACTAAATATATTTAAGACACGGGTAGATAGGTTTTTGGTAGACAAGGGAATTAAGGATTATGGGGAGAAAGCGGAAAAGTGGAACTGAGCCACTTCAGATCAGCCATGATCTTATTGAATGGCGGGGCAGGCTCGAAGGGCTTGATGGCCTACTCCTGCTCCTATTTCTTATGTTCTTATGTTCTTATCTACCGAAATGCATCACTTCGCATTTATCTGGATTAAATTCCATCTGCCATTTCTCTGTCCAATTTTCCAGCCTATCTATATCCTGCTGTATTGTCTGACAATGTTCATCACTATCCGCATCTCCAGCAATCTTTGTGTCATCCGCAAACTTACTAATCAGACCAGCTACATGATCTTCCAAATCATTGATATATATATATTACAAACACCAGTACAGAGGCCTGCTGAACACCACTAGTCACAGACCTCCAATCGGAAAAAGACCCTCCACTGCTACTCCCTGTCTTCTATGGCCAAGCCAGTTCTGTACCCATCTAGCTAGTTCACCTTTGATCCCGTGAACCTGTCAAGGGGATTCCTGCAGGGTGCAGGGGAGAGGCATATAGCCAGACAGTGCCCTGGCAATGCTGGGGCACAGGTTAGCACTGTCAGGAGGCAGTACTAGGACAGGCCGTAGAGGGAGCATCACATGGGTGATTTATCTATCAGTGTTGGAGAGCGGGGAGTTGGGGTAGCAGGGACCAGGAGGTTTGGGGATGATGGAGAGGTGCTATTGCCAGGGATGATCAAGATTTGTGGGGGGTGGGAAGGCCACAGATGCCTCTGTGGTGGAGGGGAAGGAAAATTATATATGTTTCTGATTGAGGGCCTCCTTTAAAAACAATGCCCCAATCTCAGTGGAGCCAGTTCCTGGCTCCAAGAGTGCTCACCCCACCAGAATGATGATGCAAACACCGCCCACTCTTTTTACAGTTAATGGGGCAAGATCTGGAGAGATTCTGGATCTGGAGAGGAGCAAGAGGGTGAAAGGGTATTGGGTGTTGGCAGGACTATAGAGTTGAAATTAAAATTAGATCAGCCATGATCCTGTTGAGTGGCGGAGCAGGCTTGAGGGGCGAAGTGGTCTACTCCTGCTCCTAAACAAAGGCAAGCATCCAGCGGAGCGGCAACACTGGTCGTTACCGGGAAGATTTGCATCGGCACAATCAGTGCTTCTGGATAGTGGTTTATGGAGGCAGAGGTCGGTGCACACATTGGTACCAACAACATAGGAAAAGGGATGAGGTCCTGATGTATGAAAATAGAGAATTAGGCAGATGACTAAAGTGCAGGGCCTCGAGGGTAGTGATTTCTGGAGTACTGCTGGTGCCATGTGCTAGTGAGAGTAGGAACAGGAAGATTAGGCAGACAAATGCTTGACTTGAGAGCTGGTGCAGGTGGCAAGGATTTAAATTTGTGAATCATTGGGATCTCTTCTGGTGCAGGGGTGACTTGTTCAAGAGGGAGGGGTTACACCTGAACTGAAGAGGGACTAATATCCTGACAGGGAAATTTTCTAGAGCCAGAGGTAGTAGTAGAGATGAGTACAATTTTGTCTCTTAAAAAACATTTATAATGAGTGTGGAGGGATATGGGCCAAATGTGGGCAATTAAGACTAGTTTTGTCATTTAAAAAAGAGGACGGCATGAACAAGTTGGGCCGAAGTGCCTGTTTCCATGCTGTAAACATATATGACTCTATGGCTCTACTTCATATGTTTGTATGAGGTCCACACTGGCCAGTTAAATGCGGGGCTCCCACTGCTTCTACAAATGGTGAGGAGGGAGCATATGCTACTGAAACTACATCCACTGCAGGATGCCTGAAAGCACTTCATAGCCAATTAAGTACTTCTGAAATATGGGACGGAATTCTCTGAGCTCACCCACAGCTGGGGTTCTCTGGCCTCAGATCTGCAGTGAATGCAAATTTGACTGAGCATGAAATTACCTATTCTCACTGGCAGTGGCAGCAGGGTGTGTGAGACCAGAGAATTCCAGCCAAAGTCACCATTGTAAGGTAGAACAGAAACAGCAATCAATTTCCATACAGCAACTCCCACAAAACAACAGTGTCATGATAACCAAACAGTCTGTTTGTTAGTGGTGAGCACAAGAACATAAGGAAATGGAGCACAAGTCGACTTTATGGTTGTATAAAGAATAAAAATTGGTCCGGATGCTGCAATCATGTATTAGTCAGATCCCATGAGGAGTAATGCATGCAGTTTTTTTTCTCCTAGTTATTAGTGGAATACTTATCTTGATAACATGCAAAGTGAACCAGGATAATTTATTCTATCGTATCAGGAATGTAAGTTGCTGGAAAGTAAGACTACTGCTTTTCTTTGAAAAGAGTTAACTTGAAGACCACCTAATTTTTCAAAATTCTAGCAGGAAATGATAAAATGTTTTCAGGTGAATTGTTCATTGTGCTAAATGGTTTAAATATTAGGGGACCACATTTAGGATGGAAGGAATAAATGCTAATCATGTTGGTGATGTCTCGACTAAGTGTCCCAGAAAGCTTCACGGGTTCCCTTCAAACCTCCAGCAGCATAGAATCCTACAATGCAGAAGGAGGCCATTTGGCCCATTGAGTCTGCACTGACCACAATCCCACCCAGGCCCTATCCCATAACCCCTAGCTAGTCCCCTAACACTAAGGGGCAATTTAACATGGCCAATCCACCTAACCCACACATGTTTGGACTCTGGGAGGAAACCCAATCAGACATGTGTAGAATGTGCAAACTTCCCCGTGAGACAGCATTGCTAATCACTGTGCCACCGTGCCACCCACTGTTAGGAACATGTTGTGAACATTAAATGGTGAAATACCTTACATAACACTCAGATCCTTATTGCACATCTGCAATTTGCTTTAGGAGAATCTTCAGCCCAGTGCTATCTGCCAAAGCACTGTGCAGCCTTGTTAATGAGTTCTGAGAAACAATTTAAATGACCATCAATTATTTAACATTCTTCTAAACAGCTGAATTTAGCTTGTGCTTCAACTCTGTTCCCAACATTACATTAAACCAGGAGTTATTTCAGCTGAAGATCTCACCTTGGTCATCTTTAGTGCCTGAAGTTATTGAAAATTGCCCTCCCAATCTTGTAATCTGTTGGATAAGAAATACAGGACACATGTAGAGGAAAATTCCTTACTAGCATTCATTTGTGTTTTATGTGGTTTTCAGGTTGTTTTTCAAATAAATATGTTTTACAAAATAATTTGATGTTTGAATGTGAACACTCCCGGTAGAATCATATTTATTATCCATCTCCAACTGCCATGTTAAAGAAGTGATGGACTGCCCTCTTATATCATCACTACAGTCCTCATATTCTCAGTTAGCAATATTGTGCTATCTTCTAATAACTTAAGAGGAAGGGGAGACAATTAGACATTGAAGGCCCATTTCATTACCTAATATAGACTAGAAAATCCTGTCGAAAATCCTATCAGGCAAAGTCTGCACTGGAATTGGTGAACCACTCTTGGACCCATGCAGCACTTAATGAAAAGATCTTTAAAGTGGTACTCAGATATAATCATCTGTGTGCAATTATGGACATTTGACTGATCAGCCTGGACCAAGAAAAGACCTTTGAGAGAATATCGCATACTTACTTGGTGGATGTCCTCTCCAAAATTGGATTTGGGAAGGGAATCCACAATTGGATCTAACTGCACAAATATAAATAGCACAGTTTCAATCAATGGATTGGAATTGATAAGATTTCCCATTAAACCTGGAAGCAAGCAAGGTTGTCCTCTCTCCCCTGTCTTATGTGTTGAGTTGTTTCCAAACCTTTGCCAAGTCCATCAGTGAGGATATGAGCATCAGAGGAGTGATCATCCCAGTAGTTTCCCTGTATTTGGATGACATGACTATCTTCTGCTCAAAGTCATTGTCTGCATACAGACTGATGAACATCTGCAACAATTCTGGCCTCAGAAGCCAAAGTACAACATAGCAAATGGTTCTTGGGAAATGGCTCAACTTCACTATCAGGTCAGACTACCTAAAGGCGTTGAGGGTATGTATTGAGGGGCTGGGGCATGTTCCAAAACCGGGAGCAGCATATTGCTCAGCTGAGGCAGAAACTGAGCATGTGGGTAAGAACCTGGTCATCGGGTGCTTGATGGCCTCAGTCTAGTCTATGCAATCCTGCGCTGCAATGGTCACTCAAATCATCTTCCACTTCACCTGGGGATCAGAGCTGGATCTTGTCGACAGGGTCATGGTATGTAAGTCTCTGGACAAAGAGAGAAAAGACAAACCCAACACTGCGCTCAACCTGATGGCCATCTATGTGTGTGCTGCTGCATAAAGCTGAACATTAGACTCTTGGTTGACAAACATCAAATGTCACTGTGTGCTGAGGTTCTACCTGAGCCAGCTTTGTGAAGGATGTGTCTGGCTGCATTATTGCAGAATGGCCCATTCAGTAAGATCGTGCGTATCGTCTGTCCCTCGTGGGAAAATATATGCATAAACACACCTTTTGACCATAAGTCCATCCATCAGACAAGAAGTCTCCACATTACATCTTTGAAGCTCTGCATGCAAAAAGTAATTTGGCAAAATGCTTCAGCAGAACTTTCAAAAAAGTGCTCAGATGCTGATGAGAAGGCCCCTCTTCATCAGATCCTTCATGTATGAACCAAATCTCTCCACTTCGACAAGCTGCCCTTGAGGTGGCTACACTGGTGAAGAGAATGTTTGGAGTGTGACCTTGAAAATATGATCTGGAAGGAGATGCAGTGGTTTCTGATGAGGTCCACCCCATGTAGCTCTGTGATGCAAGATTCTATGCTCTGTGAGTGTTCCCAGGGATGCACACTAATTGCTCCTGGAGAATCATCAGTTTGGTCTGCCCGAAAACTGTTGGTCTTCCATCACAGCCAAATATTCCACAAGTCCAACATCTGGAACAAGGCACACATATAAAGCCTGGGGCAGCGGCCACCAAGGCATAATGAGGAAAGGCCCCTGCCTAAGGCCCCTCAGGGTGTATGTTTGACATGTAATGAACAGTTTAAATGTTCATGTAGATGTTCTGAGAATTGGCACTGTAAGCCACAACATGATGCAGCAAAGGAAAGTAATGTCAAAATCATGGCTAGAATTGTTCAGGCTCCTGCTTTCAGGATTAGTGTTTGTTATTCACTGAAGGCGCAACAAAAATGTTTTGAAATGTCACTAAAAATCGCACATACACTATTATCTTTCCTAGCAGAATACGCCGGTACATTTAATGTTGATTGCAGTGGCAAGTCTTTTCTACTGCCTTTGGGACACCTTTATTTAGCAGTTGTAAAAGATACTTTTATTACATCTGAAGCCTGAAAAATACAGCTACCAGTGAAATTTTGTAGACAATTAGGTTGTTACAGGCTTACTAGCTTGATAATGATTTCAAAATGGCAGATAGGTAGCCGATTCAGTGTCCATATGCTTTCCATATTATCAGAAATTGGAGTGATGGTATTGGATTGCTAATTTTCCTTAGACCAGGGGAGAGGAGTGGTTTGAGGTGGTAACATGCATGCTTTGGAAATGTAAACTCCAGCCCTTGGTCTTCATGGTGATGGGCTATATTATCCCTGTGTATGTTTTCATATTTTACCAAAATAAATGTATATTCATGAAATAATGTTGTTACCAAAAATAAAAATGAATTCTTACAATATTCTATAATGTGAATACATTGTAGCTTTCAATTCTTTCTTTCTATAGTTACTTCCTTACCAATATCCTTAACATACCATGACTTTGGACAGCTGCCACCAAGGTAAAACGAGGAAATGCCATTGTTTATCATGTAATGAACAGTTTCAGTGTTCATGCAGATGTTCTGAGAATTGGCAGGCTGTACCAATGCGGGCAACTGAGACTAGCTTGATGGTTTAAAAACAAGGGCGGCATGGACCAGTTGGGCCGAAGGGCCTGTTTCCATACTGTAAACCTCTGACTTCCAATACAACATATTAAATCATTCAACTCTCAGTCATAGAGAACATGGCTGAAATGCCATCCTTTAAAGTGTCCCTGCAAACAAAATAGATATTCAGAGACCTCTGAAGAACCTCAATGAAATAGAATAGGTCTACTCTGTTTGTTGATAGGTGTATATTACAAGTTTCATTTTTGACATAAGTTTTTCAAAGTAATGGCTCACCTTTGTTCCCACGTATGTTTACTGTAATAAGTGATAGCACAAGTGTTGTGATGTGTTAGAAGACCATTGTGATATTTTCTCCTTTCCAAATGCATTACTGAATTGCTATCTATGTACTGACATATACATCAAACTCAAGTAAGTTTTAAATTTTATTGAGTTTATATCCTTAATTCTTGCACACTTCATAAAAGAGAACTCAAATGCAACAAACCTGTCAAAAAATGTGAAAATGAATGAAAGTATTCTTTTATTGGGTGTGAATTTTTGATTAAATATGGCTAGTTGGCACAAACGCCATGCTGCCAAACTGAGATGCAACCATCCATTCACTTTACTAGTGATGTAAGGTATTTGTACTTCTGCATTTTTGAGTGTAATATTTTTAATAAAACAAGATAGATGATAGTTTTGGCACAAGAAAGCAACTTGAACTCAATTAGATAAGTTTGAAGGGGTAAATGTATAGGTTTTCAACACCACTTAAAGTAGTTTTAAAAGGAGCAAAATAGTTTGTCTAAAGTCTGTTCACCATTTGGTGACCTAAAAATAACAAATAATTTAACTTATGGTTGAGTAGATGGCTGTTGGTACACAACTGTGGTACCACTGCACATATTAATGACGTAAGTGAATATGCATTATAGGCCACCTAACCTTGTCTGGACTTGATTCATCAAATTTTTATTGAGTTAAACCAGGACCTATCAATATTTGAATTTACAGCCAATCCTGTACTACAGAGAACATGTTATATTTATTAAATTTTAGATGTGCTCTGAATTCAGCTCCTATCAAATCTTCAGGCTGAACCCAAATTATCAGTCACCACGGAAATTGATTTTCAGCGACAGTTTTGTGAGAGAATCCTGTGGAAATGCACAAATCCCATATTCTGAAACTCTGTCTAAATCTGATTGCAGCACTTATCTCCTTCACCTGAATGTGACGTGTACAAAGTACTATCTGAAAAAGTGCATTCTTTGGCTGTGCTGCTTACTTACAGATGAGGTTGATTCATGCTTTTAAGTTTTGTGGAGTACATATCCTGTACTGCTTCCCTTGTCTTTTGTTTTATTATCTGTGGCTCCATATTTCTTCAGTAATGTCACTGCTATAGTTCTCAGCTGTGCTTTGGTCTTGGGAAAATTGAAGTAATAAACTACGAAACCCTTTAAGCTGTTGCTGCAAATTGGAACGGAAATGATTAAAGTTACCAGGAAAAAAAATCAATTCAATTGCAAGTTTTTTTACGAGGGACTTGATATTACAATTTGCCTGTGGGTAAATTTAAGAAATCAAGTAATAACCCTGGTTGAACATCTTTGTTTTATGTAACAGATTATAAAAGAAACCAGCACTTATCATGTTAGCCCATTTGCAGATGCACTTACATTATCAAAAGCATTTTTTTTGTAAAGCTCAACATTCCAGGTCTGAGTGTATTCAGCTTGTTATTTAAAAATGTGACTTCAAGTTTTACCATTAAGAATATTTTATTTTTCTGCATTTGCCTGATTGATCTTTTTCTTTGTTTGTCTTTCTCCGTCTGGCTGCTCCAGGGGCTATGGCTAACCATCTAATAACCAATGCTCTTCTTCGTCCTCATGGCACTAACAATCCCTATAACACATTGCTTGGGGAATCTGCAGTCTATAACAACCCCTCAGTCAGCATGTACAACACACAAGGTGTGCTACTCTGAATGTTTCGCAAAGCTATAATGGCAATACCCCATCTCTGGTCTGTGGAGGCTGTATTCCAAAAAATGAGTTTGATGTAAAGTGAATCACAACAAAATATTTGCAAATTTCAGTTTAATTCCTTTATTTTGTAGTGGCCAATGATCTTTGGTTGCTGGAACTATTAATTTTTCACCATTTTTGATCCGTCTGTTTTGGGTGAAAAATTAATTTGCTTCTTGCTTTGAGATTTAAAAAGCTGTCTTTGGCCAGTTTACCAATATACAGTCAAACCTCATTTTAGGACACAATTGCCTTAAATTTACTGTTTTCTAACACATCTTACCATCTTTTGATTGAAGCTGTGCATAGCACTGAATAACTAGAGCTTTTAGGAGGCTTTACCAGTTGTGATAAAGAGGTTGACTGCATATATTGTTACACATTTAACATTTTCTTTCTGCAAGTGCCTTTTGAACTTCTTTCCAAATTTAGTTTTGGATGTAAGCAGAGGAAGCCAGTGGAAAATTTGCTCTTTTTGTAAAATAGCTACCATTCTGATCATCTGGCTAGAATATACATGGAGGAGAGGTCCTGAAAACTACTAACAAAATGTCTAACAATATGCATGGTAACATTGGTGTGATGGGACTAAAGTGTTAGACTTTAGATAGCTACTTATTTAAATAGTTATTCAGTACAGCCTCTATAGGCCAATCAAAGGGGTCTTGTATTTTACAACCCTTTCACCAGCACAGCTAGGTATCAAATTAAACGTCGGTTTGGATCTGCCTTTCCAATATATTGCAGGATTCTATATAAGTATCAACATAACTAAATACAAAAAAAGCTGTGTCATTTGATAGCTGACTTGATTGCAGTAAACTGGTGAAAGGGTTGCTGTCTTTTTGAAACAGTTATTTGAAATATACATAGGTGGTTCTGAAATGAGTAGTACAAACACGCTATTGTCATTTAAATTGTCTGATTGTTTCCAGCTTAAAAGTGTTTAAATTAATCATTTATTATGTGCAGTGAAGATGGGATTTGTTAGATATTTTCAGCATACCATCAATCTATTTGCTTTTATTCATGTTTCTTCTACTGTCGCTGTATGCTTACTTGTCTTTTTTCTTTCCTTTTCTTCATGCTGTCCTTTAGAGCCCTACAGAGAGACAAGTATGGGAGTAAAACTAAACATTGCATATCAAATGTAATTTTTTTTAGTTACCATTCTTTTCCAGCCAAACCTAGGCGATAACTGTGGTATAACACTAGTTGATCAAGGAGATACTTTTTAAACTGAAGACATGTTTATAGATATATTTTAGTTGGCATTCCCTTACACTTTGTATCCAAACTTATTTGGTTGAATTCCAGTAAGTTTGAATAAATCTAATTAGGAAACTTCAGCAGCGGGATACTCTATTCAAAGTATTGTTCCTCACCCCTTTTTTACCCCCAAATATCTGTTTGTTACTGATTGGTTCCAAGCAGTCTGACTTCCTTTCTTAATGGATTGTTTCATAACCAGAAAAGATACTTTCTGCAAAGGAGATATGCAGAGTGGTTGTGCTACCTGAGATTTCAAACGACTCGGTGAATGAAAAGCAATTTGAATTATGTGTCTCCTTATTTGAAGTTAAGATTTGACACACAAATGGAAAAGACCGTAATGTTCAGAATTATAGTGCACCTACTTCGGATATTCAAAGATCCCACTCAACATTTTTTTCCTGAAAATTGTACACACGTATTTCAGACTACGGTGAACCCAAGTTGAAATTGAATATTATCGTAGTGAGAAATTGCCCATCTATCCATAATGTGAGTATGTGTTGGAGTGCCCTGGTGCACATGGTATTTATTGAATTTTAATTTATCACATTGCTGTGCTTGGTGCAAATGAATTTGGGTGGTCCATCGAGGTGGTTGGTTAAGCCTTCAAAAATACATCTGTGACTTGGGGGAGCCAGGAAAAATTTGGCCATTCAAATTGTGTGAAAGTACCTGTATATTGGATAGATAAATGTTTTCATCCAGGAAATTAACCAGATAATATTTGTCTAGATTGGTTAACTCTTTATCACATTGATCAAGGGTGTGAAATACATTTTGAAGGAGTCCCCCTGCAAACTTTGTTCAGTCTAAGACAGCAGCAACCTTGAGCAGAAACTGCTTTTATTAATAAACGATTTTGTTTCTTTTCATTTGAATTTTAAAATATTTTTCCTTCAATTGCACAAACTGGAACCATTGTGTGTACAATATTACTTTCAAATGTAGGCTCTTGCTGTTGATTGAGGATTTCATCTTTGTCACTCAGCTCTGTCTGTTAATATACATGCACCATTGTGTTTTTTAATTTGTCTGTGGCTTATGTGTTGAGTTAGATTTGCAACAATTTTTTGAAATCTGGGTAATCAATATAGCCAATTAAATTAAAAGTAATTACTGACTTCCAAGTTTTGGTATTAAAAAAACTGCTTTATTTTGCAAAAATCACACATTATGCATCATTTGCAGGTTACCATTTCTAATCACTAAATTTCTAAAGTGGTGTATAGCGACTATGACTTTGAAGCTCTCTAAAAATACATCATTCAGTGGAATGTCCATGCTGCATTTTTTGTCCTTTTGCTCTCCATTATTATTTGTAAACTTGGTACTGTTGTGAAACAGGTTTTCAGTTTATCATTAGTTTCAATTAATTCAACCTTTTGATATGTTTTGAAAGAGTCATGTCAACGCAGAATTTCCTATTTATGCAAAAGCTGTGTATAATGCTTTTCAGTTTAATCCCTTTATAATCCATCACTTAATTATGTAACCTCTGATTTCAGTGATGAATACTGCAGGCCACTACAGAAAGGCTTTTTTTCTTTAACAGCACGTGAATGTCGCTGCTAGGCCAGTCTTTATTGTCCATAACTAATTGCCCTTGAGAAAATGGTAGTGAGCCACTTTCTTGAACTACTGTAGTCCATGTGGTGTGGGTACACCCACAGTACTGTTAGAGAGGCAGTTCCAGGATTTTGATTCAGTGACCCAGGAACCAGGATATTGTTCAAAGTGAAGGTAATATGAGACTTGGGAGGGAATTTGCAGGTGGTGATGTTCCCACCTTTTTTTCTGCTTCTAGCTGGTAGAGGTCATGGGTTTGGAAAATGCTGTCTTTGGAAGGTAGAAGATTGTTGAATCAATATTATAATGCATTGATATTTAAATTGATAATTAGCAAGGCTTATCTCAAAGACCCAGGCTAATAATGAGACTTTGATACTTCAGTACCTTAGACAGTGCAGTGGCAAATACATATATTTTAAATACTTTAATCACTAAATGTGTTTGCTGGATTCAGTGAAGAGGATTGCCCCTTGTTGATTACAATGGGAATAAGAGTTCCTTGAGCATTTTCTGCCATTCAGTTTGATGATGGCTGATCTGAACCTAAACCCCATTTTAGCTTCATATCCTCCATTTATCCTAATCCAATAAAATTCCATGAATTTCACTTTTGAATAACATATATTTATATAATCTTTTTAACATAATAAAGAATCCCAAAGCACTGGAGTGTTAGAAACAAATGTTGACAACCAATCATACAAGGAAATTTAGGTTTAAATGAGTATCTTAAAGGAGGAAAGCACGAACATTAGATCTCTATTGCTGGAAAATGGGATTAAAATAGTTGGGTGGCTTTCCTTTGACCACTGCAAACGTGATGGCCAAAGTGCTTTTTCCTGTGCTGTAGACATCTATGATTCTTTTATTGTTATTCTATGTGAAGTTTAGGGAGGGAGATCTCATTGAGACGTATAAGATGATGAATGGGATGGATAGGATAGAGGTGGAGAGACTCTTCCCGCTCAAAAAAGACAGTAGGACTAGGGGGCACAGCCTCAAGATAAAGGGGAGGCGGTTTAGAACGGAGTTGAGGAGGAACTTCTTCACTCAAAGGGTGGTGAATCTCTGGAATTCTCTGCCCGTTGAAGTGGTGGAGGCTGCCTCGCTAAATATTTTTAAGAAGCAGGTTGATGGGTTCTTGATAAGAGAGGGGATTAAGGGTTATGGGGAGAGGGCGGGAAAGTGGAACTGAGCCACAACAGATCAGCCATGATCTTATTGAATGGCGGGGCAGGCTCGAAGGGCTAGATGGCCTACTCCTGCTCCTATTTCTTATGTTCTTATGTTCTTATGAATTTATGGCCTCGCTCACTGGTGTACCAATTAAAATTTTGGATGTCCAAGAGGCCAGAATTAGGGGAGCGCAGATATATTGGGAGAGTAATGGGACTGGAAGGCATTCCAGTAATAAGGAGGATAAGGTTATGGAGAGGTTTAAAAGTAAGGATAACAATTTTAAAATCAAGGTGTTGCAAAGCCAAGTGCAGGGGTGATGAATAATGGGGATTTGGCAAATTAGGACATGGGTTGCAGAGGTTTGGATGACCTTAAGTTTGTAGAGGATGGAAGCTCCAATTAACTCGGCACCCCCTACTTTATAGAGAAAGAATTCAAACTTCCTGCCATGCTTCGCATGAACAGGCCGAAAGGCCTGTTTCCATGCTGTAAACCTCTATGACTTCCATGACTCTATGACCTCTATGATAAAAAATGTTTCCTGATTTAGCTGAGATTTGATGATTATGCCCCTTTTTCATGATTCGCCCAGAGAAACCACTTTCTTTGCATATAATCTATTCTTCCATCATACCTTCATACTGTCTGGCTAATGGCATAGCGTTTTTCTTTCCTGAGCATCATAAATGATGCTGTGGAGATGGTATATTGTTTTAACAATGCACTTTGTGGCCTTGTGATATATTTGATGAAATTATTAAAGATTATATTGATTCCGGAAGCATTTCAAATGATTGTTGCACTATTAATATGGAGGTTTTAGCATACCTAGCCTGTTACCTGAGATGCTGTGATCTCCCTTTCAACCACAGAAAAGCCAATAGTTATAGTCATGATTAATGAGATTTTTTGTCTTATCTTTCAGAGGTGTTGCTGAACAATGCCAGGGATACAAGTGTCATGGATACTCTACCACTGAATGGTAACCATGGCAACAGCTACAGTATTGCCAGTGGAGAATACCTGAGTGATTGTGTGCAAATTATTGACCGTGGGTACAACCACAATGAAACAGCTTTAGAGAAAAAGATCTTGAAAGAACTCACTTCCAACTACATCCCTTCCTACCTGAATAACCACGAGCGCTCGAATGAACAGAACAGGAACCTCATGAACAAACTAGTGAACAACATTGGAAACAGCAGTGAGGACGATGCAATTGTTCTTGATGATGTTACTTCATTTAACCATGAAGAAAGCCTAGGACTGGAACTCATTAGAGAGGAATCGGATGCCCCCTTGTTGCCACAAAGGGCGCATTCAGTAGAGAACCATCAGGCCCACCAGTATCCCAGCAGAAGACGGATCCCTCAAGATCAAAGTGAGAGCTTTTTTCCTTTGCTAACTAATGAGCACACAGAAGAACTGCAGTCACCTAACAGGGATTCACTGTATACTAGCATGCCTGCTTTGGCAGGTGTGCCTGTGACAGATGGTAGTGCTCCTGAGACCCAAAGCGTTCCGCCACCAACTAAAAGTAATGATAGTGATGATGTGTATTATAAAAGTATGCCGAATCTGGGCTCCAGGAACCATGAACAGCAACTTCACACTTACTACCAGTTAGGCCGTGGAAGCAGTGATGGATTTATAGTTCCTCCCAATAAAGAAGGCTCCTCACCTGACGGGAATTCAAAAGGACCATCACACTTGGTCACTAGTCTATAGGGGCAAAGACTAACTTTGGATAGCTTGTTCTGATTTCCCAGAAGCAAGTGAAAAGATGTGTGTATGCTTGAATCTAAATGCTGTTGATAAACTGCTGAACTACTTTGAGAAGTTTTTATTCAGTCCAACCTAGTGAGGCACTGCGTGGGAAGCAGCTGAAAAGGAAATAGTCTGTTTTAAGGCAAAAAAAAATTACTGAACTGATTGAGAGGGTTGGACATGTATATTGAAATGACATTCAGTTTTGCTTCCTTCAATAATGCTTAATTTTTAGCCTTTTTTCTCTAGTCTCTATTTTCTCGAGGACTTCTAACTGAGGCTTGGTGTAGGCCAGTGCCAGCTGTACTGGTGCAAGGGTATGGATTGCTTTCTTTTTTCTTGTTTTTATTACCACTGTATATCAGTCGTGGCTCTTTCTCACAACTTAGATGAGTTGCAGTTTATCCAGCTGCAGAATTCCTACAATCTAAAGAAACCCTCTCCAATCTCCAAGAAAGGAAACTATTCAAATTATATGCTAGACACACATTTTGTTTTGCTGTAATAATTCTGGTTATAAAACTAATGACAAGAGAAATTTGAACTGTTTCTATGTACAGACACTCTGCATTGCACATATATTGTAGTATGCTTTTTCCCTTCAAACTTATGTCCCTGTTGATGTAGTGAACAAGACAGTTTTTGTTGTGCTGGTCTTGCAAGTTTTGTCTTGCCAGTAGGAGCAGTGTTTTTTCCATAAGTCTTTCTGTTTGGGCTATTTTTCCCTGACAGTTCCTCTGAGGACCACAGTTTATAAAGCTCATTTTATAGTGAGGTGATCACAAATACTAAGAAAAAAGAAGTTTTTTAAAAAACTGTTTTAGGTTTTTCTCACTGTGTATTTTGAAGTGAAGTCATGTTTTTTGCCAGCAAAAAAAATTAAGAATTAGGATTTACAGCAGGTATCTTTTTGTTTACAATGCACTATGTTATTCATAAATGTGAGCAGCAATGAAAGTCCACAAAGGGAGCTAGGCACTCTTCTAGACACCAAGGAGTCTTGGTAGAAAATAGTGGAACTCATGCATGTGGAAAAATAAAACGTAGAGACATTTTTGTGTTAAATCTAGTCAAAGCACTAGGCACTTGTACCGTGGTGGTAAAAAATATTGACTTATTAAAATGAAAGTTATTTTGAAGTGAAAAAGATGAATTCGCGATCTTTTTTCTTTCCTTCCCTCACAGGAAATTATTTATTTGACATTAGTTGACGTAGGCATCCCTTTAGTAATGATCATAGCAGCACAAATTGTCATTTTTTTAATTTATGATCCATTTTGTATGGTTTCCAAGTTGAATGACCTCATTACTAATATTTGTTGTAAAAGTGAATCTTGTTTGCCAACAAATAAATGACTGATTACAGATTTACAAAATCTTAGTTGGCTTAATATGATTTTAGTTTCTTCATGATGATCAAAATGAGCTTTGCATATATTTGCTTAAGTAACCTGTTGTCACGTAAAACATGGTGAGCAATTAAGAAGCTACTATGAATTGTTCAGATCCACCATATGTTACCATTTACACTTGTGAAAGGGAAGGAAGCAGTTTTACAGATTTAGCCAGTTTTGCAGACTAATTGACATGTTGGTGAACTGTTTTCCACTTCGCTACCCATATTAAACCATAAATTTATCTGTGGGCATGTCTGTTTCTATCTTTAATTTAAGTACCTTTCCATATTAGCCCAATTAACCCATGCACCTCACTTGTAAACTCCATACTACATGTGTTGCCCCACACTCTTGCCTTTCAGAAGCAGCAAGCCAATTTAAGGCGATTCTGAGGAGGGTTTTAGGAGATGGGGGTGGGGTCTGGTCCCTGGACTCAGGCACAGCACTGCTTAACTGGTCCATTCCAGTGTTTATGCTTCACACATGCCTTCTCCCACCCTAATCAGCAAACCTATAATGCAGACATCATGCTGCACAGTTGGTTGTTTTCCAACGCAAAAGCAAAACACAGATATTGGGAACCTGAAATAGGATTGGAAAATCCTGGAAATACCTAGCAAGTCTGGCAGCATCTTTGGAGAGAGAAAGAGTTTAATGGTCTTTCATCAGACCAGGGAAAGGTTAGATATGGAATAACCATGTAAAAGGAAGGAAAGTGAAAAAAATTAACAGGAGGTAAAAGCTGGAAACATGAAATGACAAGCCAAAGGAATTGGTAATGGGGCAAGTGAAGAAACAAAGATGACTTCCATGGTGATTAAAAGGCAAAATCATGAACAGCTGTCATTTGAAATCAAATAAAGAGAGAACAAAACAGAACTAGTAAAGATAAAAGAAGTAAAACTAGAGCAGAAGTTGTAATCTCAATTATTGAACTCAGCTTTGAGTCAGGAAGGCTGCATAAGTGCCTAATTGAAACAGGAGCTACTGTTCCTTGAGCTTACGTCAAATATCATTGGAACAGTGCAGTGATGTTCCTCAGGGATCAGTGCCGGGAGCTTTCCTGTTTGTAATATATATAAATGATTTGGAGGAAAATATAACTGGATTGATTAGAAGGTTTGCGGATGATCAAAGGTTGATGGATATGCAGACACCGATGAGGACCATCAGAGGATACAGCAGGACATAGATCAATTGGAGACTTGGGCGGAAAGATGACAGATAGAGTTTAATCCGGACAAGTATGAGGTAGTGCATTTTGGAAGTTCTAATACAGATAGGAAATATACAGTAAATGGCAGAACCCTTAAGAGTATTGATAGGCAAAGGGATCTGGGTGTACAGGTACACAGATCGCTGAAAGTGGCAATGCAGGTGGAGAAGGTAGTCATGAAGGCATACGGCATGCTTGCCTTCATTGGCTGAGGTATTGAGTTTAAAAATTGGCAAGTCATGTTGCAGCTTTATAGAATATTAGTTAGGCTGCGCTTGGAATATAGTGTTCAATTCTGGTCGCCACACTACCAGAAGGATGTGGAGACTTTGGAAAGAGTACAGAAAAGATTTATCAGGATGTTGCCTGGTATGGAGGGCATTAGCTACGAGGAGAAGTTGGAGAAACTTGGTTTGTTCTCACTGGAGCGACGGAGGTTGAGGGGAGACCTGATAGAAATCCACAAGATTAAGAGAGGTATGGACAGAGTGGAGAGTCAGAAGCTTTTTCCCAGGGTGGAAGAATAAATTACTAGGAGGCACAGGTTTAAGGTGTGAGGGGCAAGATTTAAAAGAGATGTACGAGGCAGATTTTTAAAAAGAGTGGTGGGTGCCTGGAACTCGTTGCTGGGTGAGGTAGTGGAAGCCGATACGGTAGTGACTTTTAAGGGGTGTCTTGACAGGTACATGAATGAGATGGGAATGGAGGGATATGGTCCCCAGAAGGGGAGGCGGTTTTAGTTAAGTCTGGCAGCATGATGGGTGCAGACATGGAAGGCCGAAGGGCCTGTTCCTGTGCTGTAATTTTTCTTTGTGGGTGATCTGCAAAAAAGTCACCCAATCTTTATTTGGAAGAGGCCGTAAAATCCTGGTCTGGAAGAAGTACAAGTAAATCACCGTTTAGTCTGGAAGGAGTGTTTGTGGCATTGGAAAATCAGGAGAGTTGAGGTAAAAGGACATTGTTGCATCTCCTTTACTTCCATGAAGAGGTGCCAAAAGATAGGGAGGGGTTTTGATGGTGAAGATCGGATCAGCGTATCAAAATTCCTTCAGAATTCAGAAAGTTGGGGGGGTTAGTGGAGATTGGTTGTGATATCATTCTGAAGTGATGGAAATGGCAGAGGGTGATTCCTTAGATGTAGAGGCCGGTGGGGTGGATGATGATGAAAAAGGAAAGCTTGTCGTGGTTCTCAAAGGAAAGGGATGAAGCAAGTCCAGAGGTTTCCTGCAATCCTCAATTTGTCTCAACACTTCATACCTTCCTACATTTTGTTCTTTACAACCTTGTTCTTCTCACCAAATACCTCCATTCAGCCTGCAAGCAACAGAATATAGGAGCAAAAGTACACTATTCAGCTCATCAAGCCGACTTTGCCATTCAGTAGGATCATAGCTGATCATCCACTCCACGCCTTTTTCTTACACTATCCCCATACCCCTTATGGCATTAGTATTTAAAAATATGCCAGTTCTGCTTTAAACATTCTCAAGTATGGAGTATCGAGTCACTTGCCATTCTAACTCTCTACCTTGACCCATTCTGACTTATCTGTTCTTGTATTCCTGCACTCTTCCATTGAAACTCATTACAAGCTGGAAGAATTGCACCTCATGTTTTAATTAGGCATTTACAGTGTTCTGGACTCAACACTGAAATCATTAATTTTGGACAGTAGCCTCTGCTTCCATTTTTTTTTCCCTTTCCTGTGTTGGTTTTGATTTCTCTCTCTTATTTTCCACTTTCCTTGACTTTAAGACAGCAGCTGTTCATCATTCTGATATTCACACCTCCTGTAGACACATCTCTTGTTTCATTACTTGTGATATTACCACACTATTTGACCTTGCATCTTGACCCCTTTTCTAAAAGTTAATCTCTCCTGTTTCCCACCCAACCTCAGATACTTACTACTCTCCCCAATTTCACTTGTTTAATTTCTATTTGATTTCTAACTTTTTCCAATTCTGATGGAAGGCCATCAACCTGAAATGTTAACTCTGTCTCTGATTACACAAATGCTGCCTAACCTGCTGAGTATTTCCTATTTTTTATGGTTAGTGATAAATTCTGATTTTAAAAACTGGATAGGTCTACATAGCTGTGTCAACTGCAACCACGAGATTTAAGGAGAAGTGCGTTGTATTTATGTAGCATTGTCCACAACCTCAAAACATCCAGAAATGTCATTGCAGTGCAGTGACTTGTGTTTTTAATGCTGGAAATGCACTTTTCAAATAGCAAGGTCACAAAATAATTATTGTCCTGGACTGTCCAGCAACACCTTCCTGGCTCTTCAGAATAGTGCCAACGGTGCTCTTACATCTACCTGAGAGAGTAAACAGGGCTTCATTTTATCTTCTCTGAAAATCACCATCCCTAACAGTGCAGCACTCCATTGACATTACATTTGATTGTGCTTTGAAAATTTATTTTTTCACTTACCCAACAACATTCAAGAAACTTGACACCATCCAGAACAAAGCAACCCACTTGATTGCTACACCTTCCACAACATTCATTCCCCCCACCACCGATGAACAGTGACAGCTGAGTACCATCTACAAGATGCATAAGAACATAAGAAATAGGAGCAGGAGCAGGAGTAGGCCATCTAGCCCCTTGAGCCTGCCTCGCCATTCAGTAAGATCATGGCCGATCTGAAGTGGCTCCGTTCTACTTTCCCGCTTTCTCCCCATAACCCTTAATCCCCTTGCCGACCAAAAACCTATCTACCCGCGTCTTAAATATATTTAGCGAGGTAGCCTCCACCACTTCAACGGGC
This sequence comes from Carcharhinus amblyrhynchos, assembly GCF_965287045.1. Classification (NCBI taxonomy): domain Eukaryota; kingdom Metazoa; phylum Chordata; class Chondrichthyes; order Carcharhiniformes; family Carcharhinidae; genus Carcharhinus; species Carcharhinus amblyrhynchos. The sequence goes on along the minus strand of NC_137328.1, from coordinate 27,741,058 downwards.
AGAGAATTCCAGAGATTCACCACCCTTTGAGTGAAGAAGTTCCTCCTCAACTCTGTTCTAAACTGCCCCCCCCTTACCTTGAGGCTGTGCCCTCTAGTCCTGCTATCCTTTCTGAGCAGGAAGAACCTCTCCACCTCTACCCTATCCATCCCCTTCATCATCTTATACGTCTCAATAAGATCCCCCCTCATCCTTCTAAACTCCAACGAGTACAAGCCCAGTCTATTCAGCCTCTCTTCATCGTTCAACCCCCTCAACTCCGGTATCAGCCTAGTGAACCTCCTCTGCACTCCCTCGAAGGCCAAAATATCCTTGCGCAAGTGCGGCGGCCAAAACTGCACACAGTACTCCAGCTGCGGCCTCACCAGTGCCCTGTACAGTTCCAGCAAGACCTCCCTACTTTTATATTCAAATATGCATTTTATATGCATTGCAGTGACTCACCAAGGCTCCACAGGCAGCATTTTCCAAACTCATGACCAGTACCATCGAGAAGGACAAGGGTAGCAGATGCATGGAAACATTACCACTCAGAAGTTCCCGTCCAAGCTACTGCAGCAGTTCAAGAAGACAGCTTGCGACTACCTTCTAAAGGGCTACAAGGGATGGGCAATAAATGTTGGCCTAGCCACTGACACCCATATCCAGTAAATTAATTTTTAATAATGTCTTTTAGACCTTTCGTCTTGTTAGTGATGTTTGCAGTGTGTCTGACTTTTTACAACAAAGGAACCGTGAAGAACCAAAGCTGCAAGACCAAATAGATGAAATGAAAACCATATGACAGAAATAAACCACCAACAGACCCATTAATGCTTTCAGTTGTCTGTCCCGCTTGTAGCTTACCAACACAATGCCCCTAAATTTATTCCACCAAGGTCCTAATTGTATCCTGAAATTCTCTTGAACAAACTGCATTTGGCAACTGAGATCTACGTTGAATCCTATGTTTTTATTTATCTAGCATTTATTTACCATTCACTTTTATGTATGTTATAAGTAGGCATTGTATTTCTCATTCTTTATTACCTTTCCCTTTTTTTGCATTTTATGTTCTGTTTTATTCCTATCTGCTTCTGCGTTTTTATTTCCTTTTTCAAAGTATATAAAAATAAGCACAGAGCCAAATTTCCCTTTCCGGGACTATTCGATTTAAGCCTCATTCTCTGCTAATCTCTTCTCACCACCTCCTTGCTGTCTTTCATAGGTTCTTTGAACCCATGATTTTCCTGTTGGAGTTTTTCCCTCCGGCAATTTGACAATCATAATAACTGTTAGCTTTCATCATCATCACCATAATCTGAACGTCTGATTTGCAACGTGCTGCCCTTAATGTAAAAATCAATTGTTACAAACATTTATTAGTTTAGGACTTAGTTTGGGGACAATCAATTTAGAAGGTAACTGAAATTTAGGAGCCACAAATACCTCCTCCAACACAAAGTAAACTCATTTTCCATCCCTACTCTTAGCACTTTATACTGACAACAGACTTTACAAATTAGAAATCATTTAAAATTCAGTGATCCATCTTTCGGAGTTGGTCGAACGTCAGGGATATCATAATTCAAGCACAGGTTTAAAAAAAGCTACTTTTCCAAAATAGTGGTGAGAAGACATCCAACAGATTCATATTTCATTTTATTCACATCACATCTTATTTCACAAGTTTCATAACCTGGATGAGATTTGAAAAGACTTGGTTTAGGATCCTTCAAAAGGATTTTGGCCAGAATCTTACCATCGCCACAGTGAACGGAGATTTGGCTGGCCGCCAAATTCTCTGCACACTCTGCAGTGAGAGCATGGCGTGAATCGCTGGTAAGTTCGTGCCCTAGTTTTTTTTCCAGTGTAATCCATTGTTCACTCGCAACAGAATTTCAACTGATGCATTCGTATGCACTTTAACTGTACAGATTTTAAAAAATTAATACTTTTCACTCATAATAGTTGGCGTTTTCCATTCCTGTACATGGTGGGTGTCATGGCAGGTGGGTGCAAAAAATACAATGAGGAGGCCAAGAATCTGTTTTATGCCACTGTAAAAGCAGTTTGCCATAGTGCCATCAAGAATCCAATCATAAGCTTTTCACACTGTGCAAAATCAAGCTTTGCATAAATGCTAATACCATGAATACTCATTAAACAGGTTCTTGCTGGAATCATCCCCCCACACTGGATCAATAGGGCATGTCAGTATACAATTAGACTGATGTGTTTCACAACTGTAATGAAACAACGTGAAACTGGCGGCATGCACTTCACTCAGGGCTTCAAGATCCATTCACCAACTTGTATTGTGCAGCACTCACAATACCTCAGATTCTGTGCGTGACTTTTCTGTCATCACCACATCGCTTTTGTGGGTGAGGGAGGCTAAAGGCAAGGGCTCTGCCTAACATACCAGTGGTAATGTGGGGTTCACTTCGAGTTGGCTGCAGGGCAAGGCTCCTGGCTCAGCCAAGAGGTAAGTGGCGAGAGGCATGACAAGGGGCCGCAGGGTGAAGCCCTGACTTGGGGAAGACAATTTGATTTGATTGAGTTTGTCTTTTTTTATTGTCATATGTATTGGGAAAGAGTGAGAAGTATTGTTTCTCCTTTATAGAGAAGGAAAGGAGAGGGTTGAGAATGTAATGTTACAGTCACAGCTAGGTTGTTGAGAAAAATCAACTTAATGTGAGGTAAGACCATTCAAAAGTCTGATGGCAGCAGGGAAGAAGCTTTCTTGACTCAGTTGATACATGATCTCAGACATTTGTATCTTTATCCTGATGGAAGAAGTTGGAGCAGTGTGTCCGGGGTGCATGGTGTCTTGAATATGCTGGCAACTTTTCCAAGGCAGCAGGAAGTGTAGACAGAGTCAATGGATAGGAGGCTGGTTTGCAAGATGGACTGGGTGACATTCACAACCCTTTATAGTTTCTTGTGGTCTTGGTCAGAGCAGCAGCCATACCAATTTGTGATACATCCATAAAGGATGCTTTCTATGGTGCATCTTGTAAAATTGCCGAGAGTCTGAGCGGGTATACTGAATTTCTTAGCCTCCTGAGAAGATAGAGATGTTCCACTCGGGAGGCTTTAAACTAGTTTGGCAGGGGGGTGGAATCCAAAGCAGTAGGGGGACAGAAGAGAAGTTTGAGGACAGCACAGAAGTTAAAGAGAGCACATTAGTTAGTAAAGGCAGTGTCAGTAATCTTAGTACCAAACAGATCAGGCAAAAGCAAGACAGACAGCAAGGGAAGTCCAGATTAAACTGCATTTATTTCATTGCAAGCGGCCCGACGGGCAAGGCAGATGAACTCAGGACATTGATGGGTACGTGGGACTGGGATATTATAGCAATTACTGAAACATGGCTAAGGGAGGGACAGGACTGGCAGTTTAATGTCCCAGGGTACAGATGCTATAGGAAAGATAGAACAGGAGGAGAGAGAGATGGGGGAATTGCACTTTTGATTAGGGAAAGCACCATGGCCTTATTGAGAGGGGATAGATCTGAGGGTTCGGCCACCGAGTCTATATGGGTAGAACTGAGAAATAAGAAGGGGGAAACCACTTTGATAGGGTTGTACTATAGGTCCCGAAGTAGTCAGCGGGAAATTGAGGAGAAAATATGTAAGGAGATTACAGATAGCTCCAAGAAAAATCGGGTGGTAATAGTCAGACATTTTAATTTCCCCAACATTGACTGGGACAGCTATAGTATTAGAGTGGTTGGATGGAGAGAAATTTGTTGAGTGCATTCAGGAGGAATTTCTCATTCAGTATGTGGATGGCCTAACTAGCGAGGAGGTAAAACTTGACCTTCTCTTGGGAAATAAAGAAGGGCAGGTGACAGAAGTATTAGTGAGGGATCACTTTGGGACCAGTGACCATAATTCTATTAGTTTTAAGATACTTATGGAGAGTGGTCGGCCTGTCCCAAAAGTTAAAATTCTAATTTGGGGCAAGGGCAATTTTGATGGTATCAGGCAGGAACTTTCAAAAGTTAATTGGGGGAATCTGTGGAAAGGCAAAGGGACGTCTGAAAAGTGGCATGTTTTCGAAAGTGTGTTAACCAGGGTTCGATGTAAATACATTCCTCTGAGAGTGAAAGGCAAGGCTGGCAGAAGTCGGGATCCCTGGATGACTCGGGATATTGAGACCCTGGTTAAGAAGAAGAAAGAGACACATGACATGCATAGGAAATTGGGATCAAGTGAATCTCTTGAAGAGTATAGTGGGTGTAGAAGTAGAGTTAAGAGAGAGATCAGGAGGGCAGAAAGGGAACACAAAATTGTTTTGGCAGATAAGGCAAAGAAGAATCCAAAGAGCTTCTACAAATACATAAAGGACAACAAAAGAGTAACAAGGGAGAGAGTAGGGTATCTTAAGGATCAACAAGGTCATCTACATGCGGATCCACAAGAGATGGGTGAAATCCTATATGAATATTTCTCATCAGTAATTACTGTTGAGAAAAGCAAGGATGTTAGGGAACTTGAGGAATTAAATATTGATGTCTTGAGTGTACATATTAGAGAGAAGGAGGTGCTGGAAGTCTTAAAGCGCATCAAGGTAGATAAATCTGCAGGACCTGATGAGGTTTATCCCAGGACGTTGTGGGAGGCTAGGGAAGAAATTGCAGGGTCCCCTAGCTGATATATTTGAATCATCGATAGTCACGGGTGAGATGCTTGAAGATTCAAGAGCGGCAAATGTTGTGCCTTTGTTTAAAAACAGCTGCAGGGAAAAAGCCTGGGAACTACAGGCCAGTAACTCTCACATCTGTGGCGGGTAAATTGTTGGAAGGTATTTTGAGACGCAGGATCTACAGGCATTTAGAGATGCAAGGACTGATTAGGGACAGTCAGTGGGCTTTGTGAGTGAAAAATCATGTCTCATAAATTTGAATTTTTTGAAGGGGTAACCAAGAAGGTAGATGAACGCAGTGCTGTTGATATTGTCTACATGGACTTTAGCAAGGCCTTTGACAAGGTACCACATGGTAGGTTGTTGCATAAAGTTAAATCTCATGGGATCCAGGGTGAGGTATCTAAATGGATTCAAAATTAGCTTCTTGACAGAAACCTCTGTTAGGGTGGTTGTAGAGGGTTGTTTTTCAAACTGGAGGCCTGTGAGCAGCGGTGTGCCTCAGGAATCAGTGCTGGGCCCATTCTTATTTGTCATTTTAATAATGATTTGGATGAGAATATAGATGTCATGGTTAGTAAGTTTGCAGATGACACTAAGATTGGCAGCATAGTGGACAGTGAAGAAGGTTATCTCAGATTGCAATGGGATCTTGATCAATTGGACCAGTGGGCTGATGAATGGCAGAAGCAGTTTAATTTAGATAAATGCAAGGTGATGCATTTTGGTAGATTGCACCAGGGCAGGACTTACTCAGTTAATGGTAGGGTGTTGGGTAGAGTTCCAAAACAAAGAGATCTAGGGGTACATGTTCATAGCTCCATGAAAGTGGAGTCACAGGTGACAGGGTGGTGAAGAAGTCATTCAGCATGCTTGGTTTCATCGGCCAGAACATTGAATACAACAGTTGGAACGTCTTGTTGAAGTTGTACAAGACAACGGTAAGGCCACACTTGGAATAGTGTGTGCAATTCTAGTCACCCTATTATAGAAAGGATATTATTAAAGTAGAAAAGATTTACCAGGATGCTATCAGGACTTGATGGATTGAGTTATAAGGAGAGGCTGAATAGACTGGGAATTTTTTCTCTGGAGTGGGTATAGTATGTAGGAATATGGGGGTAGGGCCTGGGTGGGATTGTATTCAGTGCAGACTTAATGGGCCGAAGGTCCTCTCTCTGCACTGTAGGTTTCTATGATTCTTTGAGTGTAGGAGGCTGAGGGTTGACTTTATAGAGGTCTATAAAATAACGAGGGGCATAGACAAGGTACATAGTCAATATCTTTTCCCAAAGGTAGGCGAATCTAAAACTAGAGGACATTGGTTTAAGGTGAGAGGGGAGAGATACAAAAGTGTCCAGAGGGGCAGTTTTTTCACACAGAGGGTGGTGAGCATCTGGAACAAGCTGCCAGTAGCTGGTAGTAATAGAGGCTGGTGCAATTTTATTTTTTTAAAAGCATTTAGATAGTTACAAGAGTACAATGGGTATAGAGGGATATGGGCCAAATGCGGGCAATTGGGATTAGCTGAGGGGTTTAAGAAAATGGGTGGCATGGACAAGTTGGGCCAAAGGGCCTGTTTCCATGCTGTAAACCTCTATGACTCTATGTTGGTGGGCTTTCTTGTCTCTAGCTTCAGTATGGAGGGTCAGGACAGATTGTTGGTGATTTTTAGGCACCAATAAACTTGAAGATCTTGACCATTTCCACTTTATTAGCATTGACGTAGATAGGGCATGTCCTCTACTACACTTCCTGAAATCGATGACTATCTTCTTCACTTTTACTGACATTGAGGGAGATTACTATCATTGCACCATTTCACCAGATTCTCTATTTCTTTCCTGTACTCCATCTTGTCATCGTTTGAGAACCGACTCACTACCCTGGTATCATCAGCAAACTTGAAAATTATGTTGAAGTAGAATTTGGTCTCAAAGTTGTAAATTTATAAGAAGTATTGTAAGGGGCTGAGAACACAGCCTTGCGGGACACTGGTGTTGAGGATAACTGTAGAGGAGGTTTCATTGCTGGTACTCACTGATTGTAATCTGTGGGTTAGAAGTCTAGGATCCAGTTGTACAGGGAGGAGCTGAGCCGAGCCCTAGGCCACAGAGTTTGGAGATAAATTTTATTGGGATAATGGTGATTGAAGGCTGAGCTGTAGTCAATGGATAGGAGCCTGACATAAGTATCCTTGTTATCCAGGTATTCCAGAGTTGAGTGTAGGGCCAGGGAGGTGGCTTTTGCTGTAGACCTGTTGCATTGATAGGGAAACTGTGGAGGATCCAGGTAATCTGGAAGACCAGAACTAATGTGTTACATAACTAACTGTCGAAGCATTTCATAATGATGAATGTCAGAGCTACTGAGTGATAGTTAGTGGCAAATGTAAGTGACCAAAATGGTGTGAGGGCAAGGGCCTGATGTGGGAAAGGGATAAATGCTTAAGGTATGAGAAGTGGTACTGAAAAAGGATGCATTGGTGGAGGGGGCTGCACGTTAGTGTTCACACACATGACTAGGGTGATGCGTGGATTGTGGAGCATCTTGTGAGCATGTATGAGGAAAGGGTCTCGAATAGAATGACATCTGTGATTTGTTCTTGGTGAACAGGAAGAGATTCCACTCTTAATTATACCCAACACAAGAGAATCCTGTCAGTGTGTGCAAGGTTTTCAGGCAGTTGTTCCTTTAAGACTCACCTGGCTTTGATGACCAGTTGGGTCTCTGAGTGGGAAATTACCCTGGAGCTGGAGTTCTCTAAGCTAGAGGTATTTTAGAGCTAGCTACAAACACACTGCAGCTCTTAAAGGTTACAAAATGAATCACTTTTTGTTCACTAATGAGGTCTTGGAAAGTGCATCAGTACATCTGGCAAGGAGGATAAATTATCCTGACATTGCCACTGGCCCACACTTGTTATCATCCTGTTTTATATGAAATCTGAGAAAAAGAAAATTATATACTCCCCAGAACGTCACTCTTTGGGCTCTTAGACTCATTTGATTGCTCCATGTAGGATTGGATACAATATGTTGTGTACCTTGTGTATTACTGCCAAGGTAACTGGAATAGCGGAGGAGGTAAAGGGCAAAGCAATTCTCCTAAGTGTTTGTCTTACAGCTCCAAGCCTGCCTGACTCTAAATCATTTAGTGAGCTCATAGAGTCATTGAGGTTTGATGTATGGAAACAGGTCCTTTGGACCAACCTGTCCATGCCGCCCTTTTTTTAAATACCTAAGCTAGTCCCAATTGCCTGCATTTGGCCCATATCACTCTATACTCATCTTACCCATGTAACTGTCTAAATGCTTTTTAAAATATAAATTGTACCCACCTCTACTACTACTACCTCTGGCAGCTTGTTCCAGACACTCATCACCCTCTGTGTGAAAAAATTGCCCCTCTGTATTTCTCCTCTCACCTTAAACCTATGCCCTCTAGTTTTAGACTCCCCTACCTTTGGGGAAAGATATTGACTGTTTAACTGTTTTGTGCCCCTCATTATTTTATAGACCTCTATAAGATCACCCCTCAGACTTCTATGCTCCAGAGAAAAAAGTCCCAGTCTATTCAGCCTCACCTTATAACTCAAACCATCAAGTCCTGGTAGCATCCTAGTAAATCTTTCCTGCTCATGGATTTAATGAAGGCTCAATTGTAACATAATCTTCAGCCACCTAGAGAGATTCAAATTTAAATTGAGGGCGAGATACCCAGATGAATCAATCACAATTTGCACTGATAAATTGAAGCAATTATTGGAGCATTGTGATTTTTCTGAGTGACCTTAAATGACATGTTATAGGTTAGGTTGGTTTGTGTAGTGAACAGTGTCATTATTCAATGCAGATTGCTTGCAGAAATTGGCATAAATTTTAAACCAGGGATTGTGATGGCCATAGAAAGTGCTGAAAAAGAGCTGCAGAGCACAAAATGATATCATTCACCAGTTAGATGAGAACCTGGAGTGAGCAGTGGTGTCAAAATCACTGAGTCAGCCATGAAAAGGGAAACATTTTTAAACACCAATAAAACAAAAAGGTACAGAACAGGCAAACACACAGTGATGCTTAATGTGGAATGTTACAAAGAAGGAGGTAACCACACTCCTGAATTACATCAGTTTAAGGAGGCGGAAGGAAGATGATCTTACCAAAGTGCGAAAACTCCAAGTGCTAAACAAATGAGAAAACAGAGAATTTCAGTCCCGTTTATTTTGGCAAGAGAAAAAGTCCAATCTTATGAAACTTAGTTGAAAAAATGAGCCACGATCTGATTCTGACCAGCAGGGAGAGAGAGTCGGGCCTAAGTTCGCTGGCAAGCCAACTGCAAAGATGAAAGGAGGTGGGGGGGGGGGCGCTGTACTGAGCACAGGTATAGATGGAATTGGAGGAACACCAGTTATTTGGATATAAGGTGAACTCAAACAACTCTTATGCACCTAAGATTATAAAGGAAATAAATATTGGTTCTCCAGAGTGATCTCCAGAGTCCAGAATCAAAGTCCAATGGGCTATTCCTTCATGCAGGTTGGTGTGATGAAAACTGATGCTGTATACCTTTTCTGGTACTTTTGACATTAAACTATGTGATAGGCATGCACAGATGAATCAGTCTTGTAGGTGATAGTACAGAAGAAGCAGTGTAAATGGAGCAAGCTATTCAACTTTGGTAGATTCCTTTTCAGTGAGGCTGCCCATTAGATGATAAACAGCAGGCTGCACTTTTCAGTTAAGCTAGGCAATATTATTGTGCCACAGCCAGAGGCCCATGTCACATGATGCCCACCTCTCCACACAATCTTTGACAAAAGATGTCCATTCCTTGTCTGGGTGCCTAGGATGGTTAAATGTCTCAACCATTAACAAATAAAAGGTAAGTTTTCAGGTCTTTTGTTTTTGTGATGAGCAGACCTTGTTGGCCAGACTAGGTCATGAAATTGGATTTGGATGGACAGCCCCCAAGGGATCATGAGTGGCTTCCTAGAGATAACAATTTATGAGTTTCCCCAGTACTGCCAGCAGGTCCTTTTGGTCAGGGATCACAGACAGGATAGATTTAGCCATTTTAAGGATTTTGTTTTAATTTAGAAATAGGCATGAGGATATTTATATATATAAAAGAAAGTGCAAGGTTTTAGTTCCTCACAATATTGTTAATTTTAATAATTTTTATCTCAGAACAATGGGGTTTGTTTGGGAAAAAATGTGAATTCTTGAAGTTTAATAAGATAGTGCATGTAAATTGGATAGCAACAGAGCAGAAATATTCTTTTTGCAGGGGTAACTAGATCATGTTCCACATAGGTTAGTTTAGGGGCAGAAGTGAAGGTACAGGAGTGACCTGCTTCATGTCATTTTGTTGAATATGCAGACATTTTCAGATTCATTGTCAAGCTTCTATATACTACCAACAGATCAGTCTGTTATAAGGCACAACAGTCCATAGTATTCGTGAAGACCTTGGGCTGTATTTTATATTTACCAATACATTAGAAATTTGCCTTGAGTTTCCTAATGAAATATACCAACAAAGACCAAATAGCTATATCGTACTTGTTAAATCTTTCACCAGGTCTTTTGTATTCATTTCTCAAATTTATGAATCAGAAAAGCTGCAAATAATCTTGGATCCTGTCCATTCAGAATTAATTTCCCTTCAAATAATGGTTGTACCATCAATTATCAGAAAGTAAATGAATCTCAAGAGTTGCCAAGTGAAATGAACCTTGATGTTGTATACATCAGCTATGCCTTGGGGGAAAGAGTTTGAGTATCACTAATAATTCCCCACACTTTGTCCAACACAACCACCCACTTTTCTGCTGCTGGCTATTTCCTTTTTGGAAATTAGCAAAGTCATTTTTCCAAGAAAATAAGACAAAATGTTGTCACCGTGGTGAGCCAGTGAATTGCAGTGGGAAATGTTGATTGGATGCTGTTGCATGCTGTTGGTTGAATATGCAGACATTTTCAGATTCATTGTCAAGCTTCTATATACTACCAACAAATCAGTCTGTTATAAGGCACAACAGTCCATAGTATTCGCGAAGACCTTGGGCTGTATTTTATATTTACCAATACATTAGAAATTTGCCTTGAGTTTCCTAATGAAATATACCAACAAAGACCAAATAGCTATATCATACTTGTTAAATCTTTCACCAGGTGTTTTGTATTCATTTCTCAAATTTATGAATCAGAAAAGCTGCAAATAATCTTGGATCCTGTCCATGGTGAAAATATTCAAGTCAGTTGTTGTGCTGACAGCCACTGATGGTTATGTCCCTGAACTAGATGTTGGTTCCAGAGTTGGCTAAAACAAACATCAAATTTCAGTCACAGCATCCTTTTTGAAACTTAGTTAACTAGGTCACATCTCTTCAGGCATATCCAGAGAACTATGCCTTTGTTAGGATGGTTGTAAATGAGATTTCTCTGCTGTAAACAAATCAGTCTTTCAGGTCTTCTCTGATCCTTCAAAATCACTTGCCCCACCTCAACAACAACTTGGATTAATGCAACACATTTATAGATTATAGAACAGTAAGCACAGTACAGATCCTTCGGCCCTCGATATTGTGCCGAACTTTGTCTGAAACCAAGATCAAGCTATCCCATTCCGAATCATTCTGGTGTGCTCCATGTGCCTATCCAATAACTGCCTGAAAGTTCCTAAAGTGTCTGACTCCACCATCACAGCAGGCAGTCCATTCCACACCCCAACCACTCTCTGAGTAAAGAATCTACTTCGGACATCCCTCCTATATCTCCCACCATGAACATTATAGTTATGACAAATGAGTATTGTTATCCATGTTATGAGTACTCTGTCTCATCATTGTTTGAGATCCGACCCATGATGGTGTAACGCACCAAGTTATGGTGTAACTTACCGAGTTACGGTGTAACACACTGAATAATTCACCTCCTGAGTTTTGCTGGGAATTCTGCAGTGAGTAACTCACCTCCTTCAAACTTGAAAATCTAATTGGAGGGGAATTTGGCCACATAGTCATAGGTGTATAAGGAGTATAGTAGGAGACCGATAACACAGTCTTGTGGGGCACCAGTATGGATGATCGTGGAGAATGTGTTGTGGTCTGTGAGTTTGGGAGTTCAGGATCCGGTCACAGAGGGATGTGCCAAAGCCCAGGCCACTGAATTTGGAGATGAGTTTCGTGGGAATAATAGTGTTGGAGGCTGAGCTGTAGTCAATAAATAGAAGTCTTACATAGATGGCCTTGTTATCTAGGTGTTCCACTGTTGAATGCAGAGCCAGGGAAATAGTGTCTGCTGTGGACCTGTTGCAGCAGTAGGATCCAGGTAGTCTGGATCCAGGTAGTCTGGGAGGCTGGAATTGATTCGTGCCATGACTAGCCTTTCGAAGCATTTCATAATGATGGATATCAGGGCCACCGGCCGATAGTCATTAAGGTACGCTGCTTGGTTTTTCTTAGGGACTGGGATGATGGTCATCTTCTTGAAGCAGATGGGGAGCTCACATTGTTGTAAAGAAAGGTTAAAGATGTCTGTGAATACCCCACCAGCTGATCCGTGCAGGATCTGAGTGCTGGTCCGGGTACCCCAACCAGGCCAGTCGCTTTCCAATGGTTGGTCTTCGAGAAAGCTGCTCTGACATCTGCAATGGTGACCCCAGATGTAGGTTCAAATCAAGTCAAATCAAATCAAGGTTAGAAGGATTAGCCTGGTAAACATATGGGAATAGGGCAGAGGAGAGGGCCTGGGTAAGATACTCTGTCTCGATAGGCCAAATGCCCTCTTCTACACTGAAAGGATTCTATGATTCAGGCTTGGATTGATAAGTGGCAACTAACATTCATATAAGTGTCAGGAAATAAACATCTCCAACAAGACAGGATCTTAGTATCTTCCCTTGATGTTCAATAGTACTAACATCCCAGAACTGCCCAGTAGCAACATACTGAGGGCATCATCAACCAGACTAACTGAAACAGCCATATAAGTACAGTGGTCACAAGAGCAAGTCGGAGGCTGGGAATTCTGCAGTGAGTAATTCACCTCCTGACTCCCCAAAGCCTGTTCACCATTAACAAGGCATAAGTCAGAAGTGTGATGAAATACGCACCACTTGCCTGGCTCAGTGTAGCTCCAACAGCATTCAAGAATCACCATCCATGTCAAATCCCTCACATGTGACCATCTCCCTCATGGAACATGTTAAACATTCACTCCCTCTGCCATTGTTGCACTGTGTGTGTGTGTGTGTGTGTGTGTGTGTGTGTGTGTGTGTGTGTGTGTGTGTGTGTGTGTGTACCATCCACAAGATGCAATGCAACAGCTTACTAAGGCTCCTTCAATTTCACCTTCCAAACCCGTGGCCTCTGTCACCTAGAAGGACAAGGGCAAAAAACCCATAGAAACACCAATGGTGAGTTCCTCTCCATGCCACACATCATCCTGACTTGGAAATATATTGCCATTCTGTCACTCCGGTTTAAAATTCTAAAGCTTCCTCCCTAACAGAAGTTGGGTGCTTTGCAGTGATTCAAGAATGCGGTAGAGTGGCACAGTGGCATTGCTGCCTCACAACGCTAGGGACCTGGGTTCAATTCTGGCCTTGGGTGATTCTCTGTGGAGTTTGCATGTTCTTCCTGTGTCTATAAATGTTTCCTTCTGGGGCTCTGGTTCTCTTCCACAGCCCAAAGATGTACAGGTTAGATTGGCCATGCTTAATTGCCCCTTAATGTCAGGGAGATTAGCAAGGTAAATAGGTGGCGTGATGTAGGTAGGGTCTGGGTGGGATTGTTGTCCATGCAAGCTCAATGGGCCAAATGACTTCTTTCTGCACTGTAGGGATTCTAATGCAGCTCACCAATGCCTCTTTAGGGGAAATAGAGATGGGAGTTGCCAGTGAAGCTTATATCCCATAAATAAAATAAATTATGAGCAAACAAAGCATAACAACTAAAGAACAGTCGAACTCCAGCTGATCCCTGCAGATAAATGTGGTAACACCCCTTTTTTCAAAAAGGTATGTAAAATGATTAAAGTGGCTTAACAAACTGCACAATTTATGTGAGCACTCAGAACTTGTGGAACTAGTCAGGTGCAATGAATATATTATTGAAGCATGACTTTATTAGCATACTTTGTAGCTTAATGAGCTCACACCCAATGGACAGCACCACAATATTATACAGAATGCAATGAAGCACAACAGGACTTGGCACCTGACAGTGTGGGCTGCACACACCCAATGCACAATAGAGCTACCACACTGGTTTACCTCAGGAATTAAACTCGTCCACAATTAATTGCCCCCACTGTCAGACAGTTCTGATGTGCTGTTACTGAGATGTTCACAGAACTATTTATGTATTTGTTGTGAATGTGTTTAATTTCCCAGCAACAGAAGTTTTTTAAAAAAATCTCTCTCCCCTTTAAATTGTGTTCATCAGTAAGATCATTCAATTCTAAAGTGACTGGTAAGTGCAGACTAGAGAACAGAATAAACAACTAAGCTTGATTTCTTCTAAAAGTTAAGTTATTTGTTGAATTAAAAAATCAATTTGTTTGCCAAGTATGTGAATTATAAATCTGCAGAAGGGAATGTTTTTAAACAAAAGCTTTTAAATTGTAATCCATTTGTACTGCTTGCCTGATTCAGTTGGTATGTTGAAAAATAAGGGCTGTGAATAATCCCTGCCATCATAGCTAGGCGATGTAAAGTTGTTTGCACCAAGCTTCCAATGACATTATGGTTGCAGAGTAGAAAGTTCGAGACTATTGTTTATATTATTACAGCGTATGCTTGAATTTATGAATAGGTTATTTTCCTTCAATATAATTGGAATCATTTGTAACATAAAACAATTAGAACAAATATGTACTTATATAAGTCTTACTCTCTATGAAACATATCGATTGGAGAGAACCAATATAAGCCATGATTCCAGCAATTAAAAAAAAGAGACATCATTGTTAAGTCTAGAAAATCTGAGAATTTGACCGCTGGACAAAATTCCATTTGTCCAAGAAGAACTTTATCTCAACTAAATATTTCAATAATGTCCCTTAAATTCAACAATTCTGTGTTACGCAAATGTTCAAACTGAATATGTTTGATTTTTTTGGCTACACTAGACCTGAGGTGAGCAAATATCAAAATATCCAGATTTGTTTCATAATCATCAGACTGCAAGTCTCAAAGAGATTTTGAAATTAGAATTTGCGAACAGGCAACCTGTAGGATCAGTGAGAGAATGCTGGGGGTAATTTTCAAATCCACATTCTGGGCAGAAATATGGCAGAATGGATTGCCCCACTCTTTGTAGATCAGGCCATAAAATCACACCCATAGCACTTGAGGCAAAGGGGATAAAGGATATGGGGGGGAAGACAGGATCAGTTGGATGATCGGCCATGATCATAAATAATCATGGCCCAAATGGCCTCCTCCTGCTCCTACTTTCTACATTTCTATGTACAGGAGGATCACACATTCAGGCAGCCCTGTAATGTCATAGGGTCATCGATGGAGCTCCTCCACAAGCTCGGCACCTCATTTGCTATGAGTCAGCAGTTAGCCTTGCAAGATGGACTGTGATTCATCATTCCCACCTCTCTGCAGATGTACAATACACAGCAACTCCTCCAAGGGCACCCAGGGTTGGAAGCAATAAGGTATACAGCAAAGGAATCCTTCCACTGGCCCTCCATGTAGAGATAGAGAGGGAAGTGTTCATATGTGCACCATGCAACACATTCATCAAACCACAGAACAACTGCACTTACATGAGGTCTCAGACCTCCCACAGACATTTTGAATGGGATGGTAAACAGCACTTGGTCTTAAGTTGACTTTTCGTTTGGTTGGTATGAAATTGACTATCTGCCTGATCTGGAAAGCAATACGATCATTGGCAAGCTGAAGTGTCACTCCAGCACACACGGACCACCAAAGGATGATGATGGACAATACTCTGCAGTTCAACTGCGGAGAGTTCAAGGACTTTGCACAAATATGGGATTCTGAGCACAACGCAAGTAGTCCCCATACCTCCCACAATCAAATGGTTTGGCAGAATGGTTGGTGCACTCAACAAATCATCTCCTTGAGAAACGTATCTGAGATAACATAGACTTTTATGCTGCACTAGTCAACCTGCAAAACATGCCAAGACTGGGCCTGTCCTCATGAGCACTGAGAATATTCTCCAGGTGTACTATGGTCCCTGTTGCCAAAGCCATCTTGTGACCCAAAGTGGATACAAGTGTGGGTGCAAGCACCCAAATCAGCACCACCAACCAGCAGAGTCCAATGCCCTGAGTCTGCAATCTGCACCTTTTGCACCGGTGGAAATGGAGGCCCCTCCTGAGGCCAATGTAAAAGTCCTGCAGCTACTGGGCACACCACAGGAACGGCTGGTGCCATCCACCTGAGGAAAACAACCTGAGGGCATCACATGAATTAAATCATATGCACAGAGCACCTGAGCAGGTCAAATTCAAAGTTCAAGGACTATGTGCTGACCTAGTCTTTGTATGCAATGTTTTAAAAAGTGTGGGTGGTGGGAGAGGAGATGTGATGGATTATGTGCCAGATGGAGCAGCCTGTATCAGTGCCCTGCAAATTGTAAATATTTTAAGTCCTGTTGCCCAAGTTTGTGCTCTGGACATTGCAAATAGTTTAGAATCTGTCACTGCTGTCCTATATTGTCATAGCGTCACAGAGTCATGGGCCTTTCGGCCCATCTTGTCTGCATGGAAAATAACTAGCACTAACGGCAAGCTAATTCCACTTTCCTGTACTTGGCCCATTTCCTTGAATGTTACGATATTTCAATTCCTCACCAAAATATTTTTTTAAATATTATATGGTTTTCAACTTAAATGGAGAAGGTGGAGACCAGATGGTCATATGTATATCGGGATGACATGGACACAGAAAGCACTTGTCATTAGCACAGGATTCTGCCCCAGCACGGGCAGATACACAGCATGTAAGAGTTGCTAATATTGTGAATAATCCCTCTGCTTACAGACTTTTGACATACTCCATAGAACTTGAATAATCAGAAAGGAGCAGATGATAATGTTAAAATTAATATCTGAAAACTGAGTTCCATGTTAATTGTTAGACTTTCACAAATAGCTGGAGATAGACATTTAATAAAACAACTGTATTCTGTAAAAAAAATGTAAAAATTTATAAGTTCTATAATTTATACCAGCCTTCTTCTGAAGGGTTTCAGAACAATTGATGCTGACAATGAGGTTTACTTAGCATGCAGGTAACATCCAATACTATAATCAGAAGATCAAAGAAAGAGCTCTTAGGGAAGTTTTGTATGTAATTTTTCTGGGATTCATTTGTGAATCATCTGGGACAAAGCAAACATCCATAGAAAATCGTTTGCAGGCAAAACATTGCGAAACATTTCCAGTTGATGGATTGAGAAATTGTGTACAGTTTAGACAGTATGATGCAATGACACTAAAATAAGTAAAACTTGAATTAAGCACCCTCAAAATAAGATAACCTAAGCGATGGTCCACAGGATCTTGGCAAGATTTAGAAGTTCACTGATTGTGCTTCTCTGTTTATGGAAGGTATTCTCTAAATAAAGGTTAAAATAGCTAAGTAGGTATACATTGTTTCTTTGGAAAGAATACCTAGTGCTGAGTTCTAATTGCCTTAAAAGTAGCATTATCAGATTCAACAATCACTTTGTGGATCTTGCTGCAAGTCACTTGACTAAATCATTTTGACCACATTTAAGACTCCACTATGATTGGTAAATCCTGGAGGTTGAATATGTCTGTCATGTCTCTTTGATGACCAATTCGTGAGTATACTTTGCACTGTCTACTTCTCATTAAATGTTGAACCGTAGAATCTCTACAGTGCAGAAGGTGGATATTTGGCCCATTGAGTATACATTGACTCTCCAAAAGAGCATCATATCCTTCCAAATGTACTGCAAGAAACCCAAGGTTGCATTCTACATCAGCATGAAAGCTTGTCATAATCACCCCTCTTCCCATAAGTGGTGCTTGCATTTCCTACTATTCAATGTTAGAAGCATCATGATAAAATATTTACATCTTATTAGCAGGCCCATATGCCAGATTTAACTGCAGGGGTACTGGAGAGCTGACTCCTGGGGATTGACCTGGGAAGACCAAGGAGTGACTCAGGAAAAAAATATCTTCTGTTGCTGGGTCATGGACTTCTTGGAGGTGCCTCACGGAACGGATGGAAGTATCAAAGCCTGGGACATTGTGTGATTGATGTGTTGCGAAGTAATCATGGATTGACAGTTCTACTCAAGTGTGTGCGTGGGTGGGAGTATGCTTCTGGTGGTGGGATGCTGACTAAGGGAGGCTAATGCAAAAACATTTGTAATCAGTACCCCATTGCAGTTAAGACTGTTCAGCTGTAACTCAATTGGCATGTTTCGAGTCAAACTAATCATGCAATTATGCCCACTCAAGCATCACTTATGTGTGTGAGTGCCACTAATTGCTGCTCAGCATTTATCACTTGGGATACTGATTTCCAAAATTAACAATTGCCATGGTGTGCTGGTACCATTTGCTGACTGGGCAAGCAATTATATCCCTTAGAGAGTTGGCAATGGCACCCGACCAAAGAAGGATGCTTCTAATCCTTGGCTATGCTGAGGTGTGTATTAACAAGTGCTCCCAAATTGACCACATTGAGCACAGGAGGAAGAGATGGTAGGGCCTGATCTGTACAAAAAGGATGAACACTAGAGAGCTGTCACTCAAAAGTGTGTTATTAGATCCAGGGTCTACAGACAGTGCCTAATATATTGCAGATACCAATGCCAGTGTTGCCAGGGAACAGGTTGGTCACACCTGCTACTTTCTGCAAGATTTGGCTATATGGGGACCTGGAGGGCACTATCCACTATCGGTTTCACTGTTAAGTGTTTCTTAATTTTTGTGCAAGTAGTTCCTTCTAGGGCTCCACAGGTGACTGCTATAGGATTTCACAAACCTCCAAAGCAAGTGCACTCAGGAGGTGACAGAACATAATCTTCAGGTGGTGAACAACTTTGTCCATTTTGACTGGGGTAAGGCAAAAGTAGTGGGCTTTGTGTACAAATCTGGTTTTCTGTACTTGTAGCACTCAGATCCCTAGGGCATCAAGCTGTCAACTATGTGAAATGCTGGGCCTTCCGCTCATTGAATGTTCAGCTGGTCTGCGACCATACCAAATGCATCTTGTAGGTGTGGGCACATCCCAAGCTTGGCTGCCTTGTCTGGACATCGCCATTGCCTATGGCCAACATCCTTGCCCTCGAGGATCTCCTCAACTTCATCCTTAGAACATAGAACATAGAACATTACAGCGCAGAACAGGCCCTTCGGCCCACGATGTTGCGCCGACCAGTTAAAAAACAATGACCCTCTAACCTAAACCAATCCCTTTCCATCCATAAACCTATCCACGGATCTCTTAAACGCCCCCAAACTAGGCGCATTTACAACTATTTACATTTACAATTATACCAATGGGTGTAGCAAGCAATCATAATGCATGTTCCTTAGCAGAACAGGACAAAAGTCTTGCTCCAAGGTCTCCACTGCAGCGATCATCCTAATTGTGTTGACCTCATTGCACTGCAGTGTTGGTACAATCATCTCAGAATTGAGGAGGATGGATTCCTCCATGCAGTCTTTCAACTTGAGGAATATACCAGACATCCCTTCCTGATTTTCCTGAGTTTAGAACATAGAACATAGAACATTACAGCGCGGAACAGGCCCTTCGGCCCACAATGTTGCGCCGACCAGTCTTATTTTTAAAAAAAAAACATTGACCCACTAATCTAAACCAATCCCTTTTCGTCCATAAACCTATCCACCAATCTCTTAAACGCCCCCAAACTAGGCGCATTTACAACTGCAGCAGGCAGGGCATTCCAGTCCCTCACCACCCTCTGGGTAAAGAACCTGCCCCTGACATCCGTCCTATAACTACCACCCCTTAATTTAAAGCCATGCCCCCTCGTGCTAGCTTTCTCCATCCGAGGAAACAGGCTATCACCATCCACCCTATCTAAACCTCTAATCATCTTATATGTTTCTATAAGATCCCCTCTTAGCCGCCTTCTTTCCAGTGAAAACAACCCCAAATCCCTCAGTCTCTCCTCATAGGACCTCCCCTCCATACCAGGCAACATCCTGGTAAACCTCCTCTGCACCCTCTCCAAAGCCTCCACATCCTTCCTGTAATGTGGGGACCAGAACTGCACACAGTACTCCAAGTGCGGCCGCACCAGAGTTGTGTACAGTTGCAACATGACGCATGAAACATGAGTTTGACTTGGAGCTTCAGCAACTGAGGCATGGCCAAGTCCAGAGGTATGTCACCTAACTGGGACTCAGCACATTACTGGCTTCAATCCTCTGATGTTCCTGCTTCCACCTGCTATGCCTCTGAGAGTGTGATGTGCTCACTAGATTGTGATTCAAGGCTATTCGAGAACTAACTCCCACTGAGGTGTGTGTCTGTGCTGGTGGAGGATGTGGATAAGTTCTGTGATGGTGCTTCTATTTTGGAGTTCCATGGATTCCTCGCCTGTGCTACTGTTGGGACTGGAACCAAGGACCTGGCCGGTGGATTCCCTGTGTTGCTTCCAGATTGCCTGCAAAAGAAAGAGGAAGTCATCAATGCATGACAAGGGCCTTTAGAAACAGGAGACATGACTCACACATTGCTGTCTGATGGATGTTGCAGTGTTGGATCCTCACTGGTTTATTGCCGCTAATCTCACCACCAGCATGGAAGCTGTCAAAGTCTGAATGGCTCAATTCTCAAAGTATGAGTACCTTGGGTCCTGGCACCCCCTGCCTGCCTGGGATCTGTCCCTCTTGTTATGTGTCAGCTTCTCTTGCATGAAGACAGATGGAGAGAGTATAAGGGGGATGCATGCCAGGGCAGGTGATAAGGATGCCCGGCATGTGTAGATGGTGGGCTGGTCCGGGGAAGTAATGTGGACATGACCTGCAGAGGAGATGAAGATGTGTGTGGGAGAGTGAGTGCTGGTGTCCCTTGAGCTGGTAGTGGGTGCAATCCCTATGGATGTGTGAAGGGTGTGTGAGTTGAGAGTTAAGTGGATTGAGGGCAATGTGAAGAGTGACAAACCCTGGCAGAATGGAGAACATTCATTCTCTTCCTGCACTGGGTGGCTATCCTCTTTTGCAGAGCATTAGTGCTGACTAGCACGATCACTGCCTCCCAAGATGGGTTTGTCACATGGCTGCTAGGTTTCCATCCTGAGCGTGAGCGGAGGACATCACAGTAACCTTTTACAGCATTGAGCAGCCTCTCCAGAGAGGCATCTGAAAAATTGGGGAAGATTTTTTTGGCAGCCATCACTTCCCGGTAATTTGTGAAGCGTGAATGCTGTGTGTTGGGGTGGCTTGTAAATGTGGCACCCTGATGAACGGTGCTGAGGCAATGGCAGAACTGGCAGATCAGAGGCTGCCTCGCCAGCAGTATGGCGTGGAACACATGCACTAAAAGTTTTGGCATTAAGTGCAGCACTATATAGTGGGAAAATGCAACATTGCTATCAACAGGCTCAACACTGCTTTTCCTGCCTACCTATGGCCTTTGCTAATTTATGAGAAAATCTTGCCTCTTGTTTCCGAGGTCTGTCCTCCTGTGTATAATTAGTTAATCCAATGTGTGGGGACTGAGAAAAAGAAACTAAACTAAAGCAGCTGTAATCATGAAAGCTGAACGTTGAATAAAATTCTATTGCACACATGGAGATGAAATCTAAGTAGATAGTTGTCATGATTATAATGCCTGTACTCACATTTGGAAAAATATGGACTTATTAGCAATAGGCAGCATGGCTTTGTGTGGGGAGGTTATGTCTCACAAACTTGATAGAGTTTTTTGAAGAAGGCAACGGTGGCGGATGTTGTCCACATGGACTTTAGCAAGGTCTTTGGCAAGGTCCCTCATGGCAGGCTGATACAGAAGGTGAAGTCATATGGGATCTGTGGTGAGCCAGTAAGATAGATACAGAACCGACTTGATCATAGAAGGCCAAGATTAGCATTGGAATGGCATTTTTCTGACTGGGATCTGTGATAAATGGTGTCCTTCTGGGATCAGTGCTGGGAGTTCAGTTTCTTATAATATACGTAAATGATTTGGAATAGAATGCAGGTAGTCTGATTAGTAAGTTTGCAGATGACACAAAGATTAGGGGAGCTGTGAGTAGTGAGGATTGTCAAAAGATATAGAACGTAGAACAGTACAGCATAGTACAGGCCCTCCAATCCTTGATGTTGTGCCAAGCTATGTCCAAACCCAAAATCAAGCTATCCCACTCCCTATCATTCTGGTGTGCTCCATGTGCCTATCCAATAACCGCTTGAAAGTTTCTAAAGTGTCCGACTCCACCATCACAGCAGCAGCGCATTCCACACCCCAACCATTCTCTGAGTAAAGAATCTACCTTGGACATCCCTCCTATATCTCCCACCATGAATCTTAAAGTTATGCACCCTAGTAACAGCTACATCCAAGAAATAGTCTCTGCACATCCACTCTGTCTATCCCCCTCATCATCTTATAAACCTCTATTAAGTCGCCTCTCGTCCTCTTGCACTCTGAAGAGAAAAGCCACAGCTCCCTCAACCTTTCCTCATAAGACCTATCCTCCAAACCAGGCAGCATTCTGGTAAATCTCCTCTGCACTCTCTCCAATGCTTCCACATCCTTCTTATAGTGAGGTGAAGAGAACTGCACACAATATTCCAAATGTGGTCTCATCAAGGTCCTGTATAGTTGCAGCATAAAAGCAGTAAGTAGATTGGCTTGGCAACTTGGGTGGAGAAATGGCAGATGGAATTTAATCTGGACAAATGTGAGGTTTTGCATTTTGGAAGGTCTATTGCAGGAGGGAAGCATATAGTAAATGGCAGAACCCTTAGAAGTATTAACATACAGAGGGATCTAGGAGTACAGATCTACAGTTCTCTGAAAGTGACAACAAGTGGTTAAGGTGTATGGCATGCTTGCCTTCACTGGTTGGGCATAGAGTATAAAAATTGGCAAGTCATGTTGCAGCTGTATAGAACTTTAGTTAGGCCATATTTGGAATATTGCATTCGGTTCTGATCACCACACTACCTGAAAGATGTGGAGGCTTTGGTGAGGGTACAGAAAATGTTTACCACAATGCTGTCTGATTTGGAGGGTTTAGCGAGAAAGTGGACAAACTTGGTTTGTTTTCACTTGAACATTGGATGCTGAGGGGGCAACCTGATGGAAGGTTACTGCATGAGGCATGGATAGAATGGATAGTTAGAATCTTTTTCCCAGATTTAGGGTGGCACAGTAGCACAGTGATGAGCACTAATGCTTCACAGCTCCAGGGACCTGGGTCCGATTCCTGGCCTGGATCATTGTCTGTGTGGAGTTTGCACATTCTCCTCGTGTCTGCGAGGGTTTCCTCTGGGTGCTCCGGTTTCCTCCTACAGTCCAAAGATGCGCAGGTTAGGTTGATTGGCCATGCTAAAAAAAATTGCCCTTTAGTATTGTGAGATGCGTAGGTTAGAGGGATTAGCATATAGATAGGCAAGGATATGGGGGTAGAACCGATTGTGGTCGGTGCAGACTTGATGGGCTGAATGGCCTCCTTCTGCACCTACAGGGTTTATATGATTTATAATAGGGGACATGGGCTTAAGATAAAAGGGTGAAATTTTGAAGGAAATGAGAGAGGCAAGTTTTTTTATACAGAGGTTGGCAAGTGCCTGGAATGTGCTGCCAGAGGAGATGATAGAAGCGGATACAATAGCAACATTTATGAGATATCTTGACAGACAGATGAAGAGGCAGGGAATAGAGGTTCATAGACCATGTAGAGGCAAAAGATCTTCTGTTTAGAAAGGGGTCATGTATCAGTGCAGGCTTGGTGGGCCAAAAGGCCTGTTCCTGTGCTGTGCTGGTCTTTGTACCTAAGAACATAGCAGAAGAGGATCACTTGGCTTGAATAACCAATTGAGAGTGAGTAATCACCTGGATGTCTAGAATACATGTAGGGACTGGGGCAACCAATGCACTTCTCCAGAGCTGCTGGCTCTGGAAACAATGTTTCCTTATTATAAATACACTTGTGTTCACGACAAGGTCCGCGAGCATGCATCTTTACAATTTCCCTGTTTGTCTGATTTGGGATAAGAAATGCCAAAGGCAAGATCACATCACACTTGAATATAGGACTGACCCCTGCAGCAGAGGGAGGAAAGCAAAACAGATCAGCTTTCGTGAAAATTGTTTGTACAATATATCCAAAACTTTTGTAATAAGTTTTAACCAGCTTGTGCCAGATAACAGTTTACTTTGTTCTGCTTATGGCATGTTAGCCTTTATAGGAAGGAGTATCGAGTATAAGAGGCTATTAGGCTGACTGGAGGTAATAAATTGTCCTTAAATTAGTTTCCCTCAATGTGGAATACCATAATCATAGATGAGGGTCATGGGTGGAAGGGAGACTGGTAATGTTAAAATGGCGCGCGGGCTCGTTGGGCCGAAGGGCCTGATTCCCAGGCTGTTTTTGTTCTTTGTTCTTTGAATGGGTCAGTGTCACACTGACCA
Organism: Carcharhinus amblyrhynchos; assembly: GCF_965287045.1. Taxonomy (NCBI): domain Eukaryota; kingdom Metazoa; phylum Chordata; class Chondrichthyes; order Carcharhiniformes; family Carcharhinidae; genus Carcharhinus; species Carcharhinus amblyrhynchos. Next base: position 27,716,779 of record NC_137328.1, on the reverse strand, counting down.
GTGCACAATGAGTTGCTGCAATAATCTGGTGCGGAATTGCTGGCATTGGACTCGGGTAAACACAGTAAGAAGTCTCGCAACACCAGGTTAAAGTCCAACAGGTTTATTTGGTAGCACAAGCCACTAGCGTTCGGAATGCTGCCCCTTCATCAGGTGAGTGGGAATGCTGCTCATAAACAGGGCATATAAAGCCACAAACTCAATTTACAAATAATGGTTGGAATGCAAGTCTTTACAAGTAATCAAGTCTTAAAGGTACAGACAACGTGAGTGGAGAAAGGGTTAAGCACAGGTTAAAGAGATGTGTATTGTCTCCAGCCAGGACAGTTAGTGAGATTTTGCAAACTCAGTCAAGTTGTGGGGGTTACAGATAGTGTGATATGAACTCAAGATCCTAGTTGAGGCCGTTCTCATGTGTGCTCAGCCTCTGCTCAGTGACTCTGCATTGTCATCTGTCGTGAAGGCTTCCTTGGAGACCGCTTACCCGAAGATGAGAGGCCAAATGCCCGTGACCATTGAGGTGTTTCCCAGCAGGAAGAGAACACTCTTGCCTAGTGATTGTCGAGCAGTGTTCATTCATCCATTTTCATAGCATTAGCATACTCTCCCCAAGTTACCAAGCCTCGGGACATCTTTTCCTGCAGCGTATCAGGTAGACAACGTTGGCCGAGTTGCAAGTGTAAGTGCCATCTACCTGGTGGATGGTGTTCTCACGTGAGGTGATGGCATCCATTTCGATGATCCAGCACGTCTTGCAGAGGTTGCTACGGTAGGGTTGTGTGGTGTCATGGTCACTGTTCTCCTGAAGGCTGGGTAGTTTGCTGCGGACAATAATCTGTTTGAGCATGATTGTTTGAAAGCAAGAAGTGGGGGCGTGGGGATGGCCTTGGTGAGATGTTCATCTTCATTAATGACATGTTGAAGGTTCTGGAGAAAATGTTGTAGCTTCTCTGCTCCAGGGAATTACTGGACAACGAAGGGTACTCTGTCCGCCATGTCCCGTGTTTATCTTCTGAGGAGGCCGGTGCGTATTTTCGCTGTGGCACATCAAAACTGTTGATCGATGAGTCGAGCCTCACATCCTGCTCTTACGAGAGCATCTTTCAGCATCTGGAGGTGTCTGTTGTGATTCCCCTCACCTAAGCAGATCCTGTGTATACGGACGGCTTGGCCATTGGTGATGGCTTCTTTAATGTGTTTGGGGTTGAAGGTGGAGAAGTGGAGCATCGTGAGGTTATTTACGGGCTTGCGATACAGCAAAGTGCTGAGGTGACCGTCCTTGATGGAGATGTGTGTGTCCAAGAATGCAACCAATTCCAGAGTAGGCCATAACGAACCTGATGGTAGGATGGAACTTGTTGATGTCATCATACAGTTGTTTCAGTGCTTGTTCACCGTAAGTTCAAAGGAAGACAATGTCATCGATGTATCTAGTGTACAGCATCGGTTGAAAGTTCTGGGCATTCGGCCTCTGATCTTCGGGTGAGCGTTCTCCAAGGCAGCCTTCACAACACATGACAATACAGAGTCGCTGAGTAGAGACTGATAAGCCAAGTTCCGCATACATTAGGACGGCCTCAACCGGGATCTTGGGTTTATGTCACACTATCTGTAACCCCCACAACTTGCCTGGGCTTGCAAAACCTCACTAACTGTCCTGGTTGGAGACAATACACATCTCTTTAACCTGTGCTTAACTCTCTCTCCACTCACATTGTCTGTACCTTTAAGACTTGATTACCTGTAAAGACTTGCATTCCAACTATTATTTTGTAAACTGAGTTTGTGTCTTTATATGTCCGACTTGTGAACAGAACTCCCACTCACCTGATGAAAGGGCAGTGCTCTGAAAGCTAGTGGCTTGTGCTACCAAATAAACCTATTGGACTCTAACCTGGTGTTGTGAGAGTTCTTGCAATAATTTGGGCCATCTGCCTGTTGAAGATCATCTCTCCAAAAAAGGTAATATTACAGTTGCACTATCCACCATAGCATAATGGTTAGATCCCAAGCCCCCTCACACATGGGGAAATCTTCATTTTCTTTTCTGAAATGGGGTTGAAAGTCTGTGCGAGGTATAGTATTTATATTTAGTATGAAAATATACCTCAAAATTTTCAAACCATTATCATGATTAGAGTGTACCATCTCTGCATATCTCCATGGCATTTAACACAAACAATAACATCCATAGTCAGTTTATGAAGTTATTGCATAATATCTGTGGCATTAATGCCTTAGCTTATTAGATTGTTTCCACTGCAGATTGGGGAGCCAAGAAGATTTGATTGTCTCTAATGTTTGAAATAATTAGGATAGAGAGGCATTTGGAGAAGAAGCACAGCGACTGGATAAATGAGTGCTTTGTAAATTGAGTGTTGACTGAAATCCTTCCATCTGTGAGAGATGATGGGAGTGCAATTTCAGAACTTTGTTTAGGTCATAGATGTTTACAACACAGAAGGAGGCCATTTGGCCCATTGAATCCATGCTGTTCAACAAAGATCTGACTACATTGGTCCCATTTTTCAGTAGTTGGCTAATAGCCCTGGAGGTTATGGCAGTGCAAGTGAATATTTAACTATTTCTTAAATATTATGAGAGTTTCTGACTCAACCCCTTTTTAGCGGTGAGTTCGAGACGCCCACAACCCTCTAACTGATAAACTTTCTCCTCAATTCCCTATTATCCTTCTACCACTTGCCTTAACTATCCCCTGTTTATTGACGCCACTGCTTCCTATTTATCCTATCTATGCTCCTCATAATCTTATCCACCTCTATCAGACTCTCTCTCAACATTTGCTGCTCCAAGAAAAACATCTCTAGGTCCCTCTGATCTTCAGTATTTTCCAGGGTCCTACCATTCATACTGTTAGCCCTCCCCAAATGCATTATCTCACATACTCTGGATCGAATCCCATTTGTCACTTTTCTGCCCACCTGACCAGTCCGTCAATATCCATCTACAGTCTATGGCTATTTTCCTCACTATATATCACCCTATCAATTTTTGTGTCATCCACAAACTTCTTGATCTACATTTAAGTCCAAATTATTCATGTACACCACAGATAGCAAGAGTCCCAGGACCAAGCCCTGCAGAACCCCATTGGAAACAAGTTTTCGATCACAGGAACATCCCTACAACGTCACCTCTGTTTCCTGCCTCAGCCAATTTGGATACAATGTGTCACTTTGCTTTGGATCACATGGACCCTTACATTCTTGACCGACTGTCAAGAAAGCCTTGCTAAAGGCCAAATGTTGCATTTCTTTTGATGGTTTAACAAGCTAAGGCAATCTGCTGGAAATAAAAGTATGTCCTTTGTTGATGGTACGGGATGATTTCTGCTGACATTTAGTTTGCAGGATTGGAATCTACTTTGAAGCTTCTAAAACCACATAACATCATGGTGGCAAGCTCCTTCCCATAGCTGGTGTAGCCATTTCTATCAATTGTCAACCAGAGCTTCCCGCTTGTTGTGATTGAAGTTGAAGATTTTCATATCTATTTTGACAGCATTCTTACATCAGAGCTTTGGGCACCCTGCTGATAACTTGGCACAGGCTGTAATCTATTTCAAGTAAGCTTTAACAATGCACTTTGAAAATCATAGTGTAATTGTAATCAGACAGAGCTAACATAGATTAATGAAAAGGAAATCATGTTTGGCAAATGTATTAGAGATTTTTGGGGATGCTACTGATAGGATAGATAAAGCAAGATAGTACAGCAGCACAGCAGCAAGCACTGCTGTCTCACAGCACCAGGGACCCAGTTCAATTCCAGCCTCAGGTCACTGTTTGTGTGGACAAAGAACAAAGAACAATACAGCAATATAGGCCATCCAAGCCTGCAATGATCATATGTTTCTAACTAGACCATCCATCTATTCCCAGTCTGTTCATGTGGCGATCTAGATAAGTCTTAAATGATCCTAGCGTGTCTGCCTCAACCACCTTGCTTGGTTGTGCATTCCAGGCCCCCACCACCCTCTGTGTAAAAAATGTCCCCCACATAGCTGTATTGAACCTTGCCCCTTTTACCTTGAACTTGTGACCCCTTGTGTTTATCATTCCTGACCTGGGAAAAAACTTCCAACTGTTCACCCTACCTATGCCCTTCACAATTTTATAAACTTCTATTAGGTCGTCCCTCAACCTCCGTCTTTCCAGGGAGAACAACCCTAGTTTACTCAATCTCACCTCATAGCTAATATCCTCCGTACCTGGCAACATCCTGGTAAAGCTTTTCTGCGCTCCCTCAAAAGCCTCCATGTCCTTCTGGTAGTGTGGCGACCAGAACTGGATGCAGTATTCCAAATGTGGCCGAACCAACGTTCTATATAACTGCAACATCATATACCAACTTTTATACTCTATGCCTTGTCCAATAAAGGCAAGCATGCCATATGCCTTCTTCACCACCTTTTCCATTTGTGCTGCCACCTTTCAGGATCTGTGGACTTGCACACCCAGATCCCTCTGCGTGTCTATACTGAATCTACTGAATGGAGTTTGCACATTCTCCCCATGTCTGCATGGGTTTCTTCTGGATGCTTTGGTTTCCTTGTAGTTGTTCACAATATCTACAATTTCAGTGTTCAGTGCTCCTGATCACCCTCTTTCCCTTTATGTCATTAAAATTTTCTTATTGATCTCGATAACCCCTGCATCTATACAGAGTTGCTACCAAGGGATTTATACACAACCTAGTAATAATATTCCATTGAGACCAGTGGAACAGATTTTGGCCATAAGGCAATGTCGTCAGGGTGGATTTCTTTCCTTATTTCAACAGATGAAACATTGCCATTTCAGATTCCACTTTTTGTTCACCTTTTACAAGTAATGTGGTTTCTCTGCATATTGGCAAGTTTAAAGTATTCAGATAATTCACCCACACTTCTGATGGATGACGATGAATGTGGAGTTTGTACACTGTTCAATATTTCCAAATTTTTAAAGTAAAATGACAAATTGTCTTTTTGCCTACCTTCATTCTCTTGCCTCATCTTCAATTTTCTGCATTTGACTGCCAGATTGAGTATCACTTCATATTAACTGATATTTTTTGATTTTAATGAATATGAATTTTCTGAAAGAACAGGATTTGTTTGCCCTCCTCAGCCCTCAGGGTAGAATCTCTCCAGCTCCCCTTGAAGACCATTCCTCGTACCTCAGCTTGCTCGGTGACCTCACATCGCTGCTGACTGCCTGAGTATGGCCTGCCCAGTGCCCCTCAGCCCTGGCCTGAGGGTCAAGCTACTCCTCTCAACAACTGGCCTCTCTCATCTCAGTGACAAATATGCCTTGCTGCTGGCTCAGGCTGCCAGGCTATGGCTTGCCCAGACCTCCTCAGTTCTGGCCTGGTGGTTGAGTTGTCCCATTGCTCCGCTAAACAACTCATGCCTTGTACCTCACCTTATAACAGTGGTAGGGAAATTATTGGAGAGGATTTTTTGAGACAGGATTAATTCCCACGTGGAAATAAATGGATGTATTAGTGAGTGGCAACATGGTTTGTGAAGGGGAGGTCGTGTCTCATGAGTTTTTCGAGGAAGTGACGAAGATGATTGATGAGGGTAAGGCAGTGGATGTTGTCTACATGGACTTCAGCAAGGCCTTTGACAAGGTCCCTCGTAACAGACTGGTACAGAAGGTGAAGTCGCATGGGATCAGAGGTGAGCTGGCAAGGTGGATACAAAACTGGCTCAGTCAAAGAAGACAGAGTAGCAGTAGAATGGAGAGCTGTGACAAGTGTCGTTCCTCAGGGATCAGTGCTGGGACATTGCTGTTTGTAATATATATATAAATGATTTGGAGGGAAACTTAACTGGTTTGATTAGACAGTTTGTAGTCAACACAAAGGTTGGTGGATTTGCAGATAGTGATGAGGATCATCAGAGATACAGCAGGATATAGATCAGTTGGAGAACTGGGCAGAGAGATGGCAGATGGAGTTTAATCCGGGCAAATGTAAGGTAATATATTTTGGAAACTCTAATATAGATAGGAAATACATAATAAATGGCAGAACTCTTAAGTGGCAATGCATGTGGAGAAGGTAGTCAAGAAGGCATACGGCATGCTTTCCTTCATTGGCTAAAGCACTGAGTTTAAAAATTGGCAAGTCATGTTGCAGCTTTATAGAACCTTAGCTAGGCCGCACTTGGAATATAGTGTTCAGTTCTGGTTGTCATGCTACCAGAAGGATGTGGATGCTTTGGAGAGGGTACAGAAAAAATTTACCTGTATGTTGCCTGGTATAGAAGGCATTAGCTATGAAGAAAGGTTGTAGGAACTTGGTTTGTTCTCATTGGAACAACGGAGGTTGAGGGGCGACCTGATAAGTCTACAAGATTATGAGAAGCATTGTCAGAGTGGATAATCAGAAGCTTTTTCCCAGGGTGAAAGAGTCAATTACTAGGAGGCACAGGTTTAAGGTGCGAGGGGCAAAGTTTAAAGGAGATGTCAAGGCAGATTTTTTTACACGGAGAGCAGTGGGTGCCTGGAACTTGTTGCCGGGGGAGATAGTGGAAGCGGATACGGTGGTGACTTTTAAGGGGCATCTTGACAAATACATAAATAGGATGGGAATATAGGGATATGATCCCTGGAAGGATAGGAGGTTTTAGTTCAATCGGGCAGCATGCTCGGTGTAAGCTTGGAGGGCTGAAGGGGCTGTTCCTGTGCTGTAATTTTCTTTGTTCTTTGTTCTTCACAATAACCTCACCTTACTGCTGTCTGGTTATGGCCTCACCTATCCACCTCTCCTCAGTCCGCCCAGGATTGTGGACCGTATCACTCTGCTGCTCTCCTCGATACCTGGCACCTCGCACCTCACCACACTTGACAGCCTTGCCTTGTAGCTGGCTGCCTGGCTATGCCCTGCCATCCTCCTCATTCCTGGGCCGAGATCACAAAACCTGTTGCTTTTTTTGCAAAACCACAGGAGATACCCACCTTGACTGCTGCCTCTCTCCCTCTTAGTCAATTTAACGACTTCAGATTAGTGTTTCTCTCCTCTGAAGGGATTTGAAAAATCAGTGTCTAATGTTTCTCTGCATTGCTTGCTGATTGGTTCATTTGAGCCAATCAGCAAATGGAGAGCTATGAGCCTCTGATTGATGCCCAAGAACTGCCCAGTACGGAGGATCCTTCCACATTGATTGGGGACCTGGTCCTCGGCACAGTGTGTTTCATTGTAAGTCCACCTCTGACCATGGGCCAAAGCAGAGGACCCAAATCTAAGGAGTGGACTGTCTGCTTGAACAAAATGGCCAGATAATTTTCCTCCTCCATAATAAATTGCATTGATTGCAGTACAGTCTTCAGCTCAATAAGTGGAAACTTGAGCTGCTGACAGTTACTACAAAGAATGTTTGCCCTGGATCATATTGGTGTCCAGGAACTCCCATATTCTGCAATTGCAACACATCACTTGCCCTGCCATCTTTATTTTGATTTATTAATTCATTTATAATTTTCTTAATTTAAAATTAACAATGCCAAATACTCCCAATGAGTTGTATTATTGATGGTAAACCTTATTAATACTAATAAATCTTAAAATTAACTAATAAATTATCCAGGTTTTGAAAGACAAATGAGCAAAATACTCGACAATCATCGACTTGTTTCTGACATTCCTCATGGCACTGACTTCCCTTACTCACCAAGTCCTAAGTTGAAACTCTATGATAAGTTGCACTCAGTGGTGAGATGTCTTCATGCTGTCTTAATTCTTATATAACATGAGTGAGTTAGGGGTCTGATTCTGTGATTGTTATAACTGATGCCAGTGTGTGTTTAATTAACAAGATGGGATAGAATATAAAAAACAATCCAAACTAATTTAGCACCTAATTTTTACCTAATTTTGTCTGATACAATAATTCTACATCCCCCATCTTCTACTGTAACATTGATTTGTAACATCTGTAACATACTGTAACATCCTTTGTAAAGAATATAAAGTTCTTATTTGGAACCTCTGTCATGCCATTTTCAAAAAAGATCCCCTTCTTGTCCCAGTCAGCCTTCTTTAACCTTTTAATATATTTATGGAAGTTTTTTGTGTTCTATTTACATTACCTTTATATTTTCACATTCTCTCTTTTGACCATTTTATCTTTCTCAATTGCCCTCCTGCATCCTGTCTGGTTCGCTGTCACATTTTGACCAAAAAGGTTTCATTCAATTAGTGATTCAAAATTCTTATAATCTTTAGTGGGCTTAAAATAGAAGACCACTGCAAGCTGAAGAAAGGGTCATTTTCTCAAGGGCTGTATTGAACCAATGAAGAAATATCAAAGCACAATTAGGCAATTAACGTGAAAAGTAGAAAAAAGAAAGCCAGCTCATATTGGTAGTGATGCTGAATAATTCTTCAGTCTCATAAGAGAATAGAATCATTAAATCCAAATGTTGAAGAGGTAATTCAGGTTGCAAATAAAAGAAAAATATTCTTTTGGTTCAAAATGCTAACTTCTGGATGGACTTTGAGACAAAGACTGAGGTAAAGAGAACTGGAAATCGCAATTATTTTTTAGAATCTCCATTTCCATTTCCATCTGGTTAATGGGCAACATTAGTCAGGCATGAAATATTACATTTTTGCCTAGTCTGGAAAAAGCCACAGTTGTTATTCATTATCTGCTATGGTGATATCCTTGGACGGCAGAGTGGTTGGCATGGTTGTCTCACAGTGCCAGGGGGCTGAGTTCCATTCTGGCCTTGGGTGAATGTCTGTGTGGAGTTTGCATGTGCTCCACATGTCTGCGTGGGTTTCCTCTGGATACTCTGGTTTCCTCCCACAGCCCAAAGATGTGTGGGCTAGGTTGATTGACCATGCTAAATTGCCCCTTGTCAGGAGGATTAGTGGGGATAAATACATGAGGTTGCGGGAATAGATCCTGGGATTGTTATTGGTGCAGGCTCGATGGGCCAAATGGCCTCCGTCTGCACTGTAGGGATTCTATTCTATGATCCGATGCAGCTAAATAACAATCCTAATACGCAACGTCTCTGAAGCAACTTTCAAAACACTTATAAGAACATAAGAACATAAGAAATAGGAGCAGGAGTAGGCCATCTAGCCCTTCGAGCCTGCCCCGCCATTCAATAAGATCATGGCTGATCTGTTGTGGCTCAGTTCCACTTTCCCGCCCTCTCCCCATAACCCTTAATCCCCTCTCTTATCAAGAACCCATCAACCCGCTTCTTAAAAATATTTAGCGAGGCAGCCTCCACCACTTCAACGGGCAGAGAATTCCAGAGATTCACCACCCTTTGAGTGAAGAAGTTCCTCCTCAACTCCGTTCTAAACCGCCTCCCCTTTATCTTGAGGCTGTGCCCCCTAGTCGTACTGTCTTTTTTGAGCGGGAAGAGTCTCTCCACCTCTATCCTATCCATCCCATTCATCATCTTATACGTCTCAATGAGATCTCCCCTCATTCTTCTAAACTCTAACGAGTACAAGCCTAGTTTATTCAGCCTCTCCTCATAGCTCAATCCCCTCAACTCCGGTATCAGCCTAGTAAACCTCCTCTGCACTCCCTCCAGGGCCAAAATATCCTTGCGCAGGTGCGGCGCCCAAAACTGCACACAGTACTCCAGCTGCGGCCTCACCAATGCCCTATACAGCTGCAGCAAGACCTCCCTACTTTTATATTCAATCCCCCTCGCTATGAAGGCCAGCATCCCATTCGCCTTCCTGACCACCTGCTGCACCTGCAAGCTGGGTTTTTGCGACTCATGCACAAGGACCCCGAGGTCCCTCTGCACCGTCGCCTGCTGCAGTTTTTCGCCACGTAAGTAATAGTCCTTCCTACCATTCTTCCTACCAAAGTGGACCACCTCACACTTGCCAACATTAAATTCCATTTGCCATTTCCTGGCCCATTCGCCCAGCCTATCTAGATCCTTCTGCAGACTCTCCACACCCTCCGCACAATTTGCCTTTCCCCCAATCTTGGTGTCATCAGCAAATTTCGACACCCTGCACTCGGTTCCCTCCTCCAGATCATCTATATAAATGGTAAATAGCTGAGGCCCCAGCACCGACCCCTGGGGCACCCCACTAGTCACCAACCGCCAATCCGAATAGCACCCATTGACCCCCACTCTCTGCCTCCTATTTGACAACCAATCCTCTATCCACGCTAACACCCTACCCCCAACTCCCTGTCCCCTGACCTTCTGCAATAACCTCTTGTGAGGTACCTTGTCAAACGCCTTCTGAAAATCCAGAAAGACCACATCCACCGGCTCTCCTCTATCCACTGCCCTAGACACATCCTCATAGAACTCCAGTAAATTTGTCAGACACGACTTCCCTTTAATGAAACCGTGTTGCGTCCGCCCTATCAAGCAATTCCCTTCAAGATGCCTCGCAATTTCCTCCTTAATGACGGATTCTAACATTTTACCTACCACAGACGTTAAACTAACCGGCCTATAATTCCCCGCCTTTTGCCTGGCACCCTACTTAAACAACGGCGTAACATTAGCCGTTTTCCAATCTTCCGGCACTTCCCCGGAATCCAGCGACGTCTGGAAAATAACCACCAAGGCATCCACTATCACCTCCGCCATTTCTTTCAGAACCCTCGGATGCATTCCATCCGGTCCTGGGGACTTGTCCACAATCAGCCCCTCCAGTCTGTCGAGCACCACCTCTCTAGTAACAGTAATGTCATTAAGACCCTCCATTCCTACCACCTTTCCATCGCTAACACCCGGCAAATTATTCACGTCCTCCTCCGTGAAGACAGAAACAAAAAAGTTATTCAAGACCTTAGCCATATCCCCATCCCCTACCACTAGCTCCCCTTTCTCATCCTCTAAAGGACCAACGTTCACCCTAGCCAGCCTCTTCCTTTTTATATATTTATAAAAACTCTTGCTATCCTTTTTTATATTAAGTGCTAGCCCAGCCTCATAGCTTCTCCTACCCTCCTTTATCAACTTCTTTGTCAATCTTTGTTGACATTTAAACCTTTCCCAATCCTCTTCTCGCCCACTACTCTTAGCTACTCTAAATTCCTCCGCTTTTAATTTAACACTTTCCTTCACCTCCTTCGTTATCCACGGCTTATTACCTCTCTTCCTACGGTCCTTTTTAACCATCGGAATAAATTTCTGCTGAGCACCAAGAAAGATCTCCTTAAAGATCCTCCACTGCTCCTCAGCAGACCTACCTTCCAACTCACTCCCCCAGTCCACATTCGCCAATTCTTCTCTCATCCTACCATACTCCCCTCTATTCAAACAAAGGACGCGTGTCCGGGAACCCACTTTCTCCTCCTCCATCTGCAACAGAAACTCCACCATACAATGATCACTCTCTCCAAGAGGATCCTTCACCGCAAGATCCCTAATTCTACCCGCCTCATTACATAGCACCAGATCCAAGATAGCTCGCTCCCTCGTCGGCTCCAACACACACTGTTCAAGGAAATTATCCCGGCAGCATTCCAAGAACTCCTCCTCGAGCCCACCTCGTCCAACATGGGTCGACCAATCAATATGCAGATTGAAATCTCCCATAACTACTGCCGTCCCATTCCTGCACGCCGCACTTATTTGCGTGTTAACAGCCCGCCCCACCTCCAGATCATTATTCGGGGGCCTATAGACGACACCCACCAGCGTCTTCCTCCCTTTGCTGTTCCTAATCTCCACCCACAACGATTCCACGTTCTGCTCTTTGGCTCCGATATCATCCCTTGCTACCACCTTGATACTATCCTTAATCAGCAGAGCTACGCCACCCCCTCTTTCCTCCTGCCTATCCTTCCTAAACACTTGATAGCCCTGTACATTCAGCTCCCAGTCCCTGTCACCTTGCAGCCACGTCTCTGTAATGGCCACCAGATCGTATCCATTTGTGTCGATCTGCGCCACCAGCTCATCCACTTTATTCCGAATGCTTCGTGCATTCAGATAAAGCGCTTTCATCCCAGCCTTCACCTGGACCCTATTTGCTGTAACGCCACCAATTGAGACATCCTCGGCCTCTTCCCTTACCTGTACCCTATCCTTAACTTTAGACCTCGTAGCGTCACCTACCCTCGCACCCTCCCCCCCATTAATTAGTTTAAAGCCCTGTCTACAGTCCTCTTTACTCGATTCGCCAACACTCTGGTCCCAGCACGATTCAGACCCACCCCATCCCGCCCGAACAAGTCCCACCTACCCCAATACTGGTGCCAATGCCCCATAAATTCGAACCCATTCCTCCCACACCAATCCCTGAGCCACCCATTCACTTCCTTTATCCTGTCAACCCTACACCCGTCTGCACTCAGTTCAGGCAGTAGCCCAGAGACGACCACCTTGTCGGTTCTACTTTTTAATTCCATTCCCAGCTTCTCATACTCCCTCCCCAGATCCTCAGTCCGCACTTTGCCTACGTCGCCGGCACCCACATGTACTACAACGACCGGGTTCTCACCCTCCCACTCCAGGTTCCTCTGCAGCCCAGCTGCGACATCCTGTACCCGAGCACCAGGCAGACAACACACCCTTCTGTGCACTTTGTCATTGTGACAAAGGACAGTGTCAATACCCTTCACCCCACTATCCCCAATCACTACTACGTTCCTTTTCCCCTTCTCTTTGCCTATGTCCTGCTGCATCACTGTACCGTGTGCAGTTTGCTCACCAACCTCACCTGCCTCGTCCTCTTCCAGACTGGAAGCAAGAACCTCAAACCTGTTATGCAGATTAAGAGGCTGAGGCCTCCGCTCCTCACCCCCCTTCCTCCTCCTCCCAGCAGCCCCCTTTTGTCCCTGACCCTTAGATTTAGCCAGTCTAGGGGCACCCTCTCTCCCCCTGATGAGCCTCAGTGTCTGTAGCTCAGAGGCCAGCTCATCCACCTTGTGCTGGAGCTCCTCCAGCAACCTGCACTTACTGCAGACATGGTCACTGGGAAGGACCCTGGGGTCCGCCAGTTCCCACATCATACAGAAACCACACATCACATGCCCCTCCATTATTCACTGTAATTTTTTATGGGGAAAAAATTTCTTTCCTTGTTTCTTGCTGTAGTAGTTTTGAAAAAAATTTTTTTCCTTGTTTTTTTTTCAAACAAACTCACCTGGCCTTTTTCCTTCCAGCCCTTTTTGATATTAAGCCCTATTAACTCACTCTGCTTCCCACTCACTCCGCTGCCCGCTCAGACGCTGCCCGCTGTCTACACCAGGCCTCCTTTTAAACCTGGCGCTGATTTAAAGCAGGCTGGTCCACAAATGCCTTTTCACCACACCCTCAGAATTCTTAAAGCAGTAAATACAATAAATAAATGCTTTAAACAGTTCTACAAAGAGTAAAGTGCTTTAAACTTATTTTAAACAGGTTTTTAACAGGTAAAATCTTAGCTCTCTCTCTCTCAGCTCCAGCAAACAATGGAAGGCTTCACCGTGTGGCCCCTTGATAATTAAAGCAGGCTGGTCCACAAATGCCTTTTCACCACACCCTCAGAATTCTTAAAGCAGTAAATACAATAAATAAATGCTTTAAACAGTTCTACAAAGAGTAAAGTGCTTTAAACTTATTTTAAACAGGTTTTTAACAGGTAAAATCTTAGCTCTCTCTCTCTCAGCTCCAGCAAACAATATATCTGAAATAATGTGCACACATTAAATAAATGTGCAGCGAATTTGAAAGTGCAAGTTTATTAGGCAACTCATAGGCATTGACACCTTGTAAATGTTTCAGTTTTTGTCTTATGCCCTCTGTGACATAGACAACATTTCCATCTTAACAACTTCCAGCCCGAAGGTTGGTATCATTCAATGGGCATTATCTTAACATTATTTAAAAGCATTGGATAAAGACATATAATCAAATTGGCTAACAAATGAACAATAAAAAAGGCAGAAAATAGTGAAAGGAATAGATTATACTGCAGACCACATTTTTATAACAGATATAATTAAGTCCAGGAATATGACAAGCAAACCTTCAGTTATAGCATCCAGGCAAATGGTCTGATAATAGAGGATTCTCAAGATGTATGGGCTATAAATGAGGACCAACATTTGTGGATATTTCCCACAAAAGAATTTGTTCTCGGTTGCAAAACCGTCAATTTCAAATTCTATAGGTGCTTGGTATCTAAGTGCCTAATTTAAACAGATTGGCTAAAATTTAAAAACAGTCTGTTGTCTTGGCAACACCTGTTAGTTAGATAAATAGATTGTTACTTGTTGATTTTACAGAGAGGGTCTCAGGTAGTTATTTTGATTTAAGCATCAAAAATTGCTGAACAGCAGATCATACTACTTCTCACACACTTTCAACAGATTCTGAGGTGAGGCATTTCTCTTTCAGTGGTTGGGTGTTAGTTCTCAGAGATGGGATCAACCTCTGCTTCATAACACTTGTGACACAATAATGGCGCAATTGCAAATTAGAAGTGAATCGCTGAAGAAAATTGTTGATTTAAAGTTTATTTTTAGTGCCACAAGTAGGTTTACTGTGAATAGCTCAGTCCTGGAGCCCACAGACTCTTCCACACGTTTGGCAGCTTGTGTTTGATGAGGTGGGTGTACGGGATGCTCTGAATTCTGTGTTCTCTTTCTGCAGTTTATGCTTGACCTCTGTGTGCTCCACTCAAGGTGATTAGTGCCTTCACAGATGCTTCTTCTCCAGTTCGCGTGTTCTAACGCAAGTGATTCCCATATGTTGATGGGGATGTTGCATTTATTTATAAAGGTTTTCAGAGTGTTTTGTTGCATTTCCTCTGCCCTCCTAGTGATCACTTGCCATTGCAGAGTTTGAAGTAGAGCACTTGTTTTGAGAGCCTTGTGTTGGGCATACAGAACGATGTGGCTTGCCCGTTGCTGCTGGTGGAGCATGACCATTGAAAGAATTCACTAGCGTGTGCTGCAGTGATGTCATTGGCTGGTTTATCCATCTCATTGCTCATCAGTATGTTCCATGTTTGCTAACCTCAGTATTCACACACATTGCAATATTCAGGAGAACTGATGGCGGAGTGGTATTATCACTGGACTATTAGTCCAAAAACTCAGCTAATGTTCTGGGGACCCAGATTTGAATCCTGCCTTGGCAGATGGTGGGATTTGAATTCAATAAAAAATATCTGGGATTAAGAATCTACTGATGACCATGAAAACCATTGCCATTGTCCATCTGGTTCACTAATGTCCTTTAAGGAAGGAAATCTGCTGTCCTTACCTAGTCTGGTCTACATGCAACTCCAGAGCCACAACAATCAACTATCTTTGTGCAAGTAGGGATGAACAAGAAATGCTGGCCAGCCACTGACATCCATGGCCCTTGAATGAATAAAAAAATCATCTTTTCTGTCATTCTGACAGCGTAGATTTCAGTTGAGCATTTATTCATACAGGCATGTTTTAAAAAGCATCGAAGCAGTGATCAATTTTGTATATTTTTGTGGGCAAGGGTGGGCAATATCGAGAGGAATGTGAAGTTGCCAGGGGTGTGCTCAGAAATGAAGCAGAGAGCTGGGCCCCATGATCTGTGAATCCACCTCTGTGAAGATCTTTCCTGCGTTCTTTGCAATATAAATGCTAATTGTTCCTTTCCTTTTCTCCTTCCTTCCTAGCATTCAGTCAGGAAATGTTGAGAAGAATTACAATTGCGTTTCAAAGTGCCAATTAATTAGTGTCTTACCTTCTGCATAACTTTGCAGATTTTGAAGTAACATTTTTGAAATCATCTGGCACAGGTTAAAAATCAAGATATTTTTCACTAATGATTCTTGATTGACAGTGTTGCCCAAGGTGAAGGTAATTTATAGGCCAATGGTGAAGGGCGAAGTAATTGATTCATTTCACTCCCTTTCTATGTCTCTATTTGCAGTCTTTTTCAATTATGGTATTACACAGGGCTACCCACATTTGATCAATCTGCAGGGAAAAACTCATTTAACGGCAAAAAAACGAACATCTGTTTTCAACATTCTATGTATGTTGAAAAATACTTTAGATACATCAAGGAGGATAGTAAAGTTTCAAATTACTGTAATGTGTACTGTTCTACATTGGCTTATGTTTTTTTCAAATCTGATTTTTATTCATTAAATGCTCTTTTGGTTTTTAGCCCAAGTCATGCTTTGATAAATTGAATGTACTATCCAGCTACGGAAGAGGAGGAGAATCATGTTGTGCCATGTGATAGATGCACTCAATCAACTCAGATGAAATTTCTGCATGCAGGTGATTTGTGAAGATCAGAAAAATAAAGGGCATTACAATGATCTATTAGATTAGGTCAAGTTATGCAGGTTGTGATGGTTAGGTGCATTGGCCATGAAAAAAAATGTCCCTTCGTGTTCCAAGATGTGTAGGTTAAATGGATTAGCCATGGTAGGGTTGTGGAGATATGGCAGGGGAGTGGACCTCAGTAAAATAATCTGTCAGAGAGTCGGTGTGAATTTGATGGGCTTCCTTCTGCATTGTAGGGATTCTATGATTCTAGACATGTCACTCAATGCTTTTCTTAGCCTGATAATGGTCTCCAAATGAATACCTTTCAACCAACTCCTTATTGACCTTCATTATCACAACAATTTGTCAATTCTTTGATGAGATGTGGGAGTTGCTGGCTAGACCAACACTTGAAAATAGATAAGTCCCCTTTTTTTATAATTATAAATTTATTTATATAATTATTTTAATTATATAATTTAATTTAATTTAATTTAATTTAAATAATTTAATGGCTGGCCAGCATTTATTGTTCATCCCTATTTGCACAAAGATAGTTGATTGTTGTGGCTCTGGATTTATAAATTTTTAATTTATAAATTTATAATTTATATAAAATAATTTATAAAAATTATATATATATAATTATAATAAATATATAAATTATAAATTTATAAATTATAAGATTTATCCCTGGTCCGGATAATGTTCTATGTTCTATGTTCTATGTTCTATGTTGCCCATCCCTAATTGCCCTTGAGATAGTGGTGTTAAGCTGCTTTCTTGAAATCCTGCAGTCCATATAGTGTTAGTACACCCACAGTGCTATTAGGGAGGCAGTTCCAGGATTCTGACCCAGTGACTGTGAAAGAACAGTGATATATTTCCAGGTCAGTATAGTATTTGGCTTGGGGGGAGCTTAAATGGCAGTGTTCCCATGTGCCTGCTGCACTTGCCCTTCTAGGTGATAGAGATTGCAGATTTGGAAGGTGCTGCTGAAGGAGACATGGTGAATTACTTCAGTGCATCTTGTGAACGGTACACACCACTGCGACTGTATGTTGGTGGTGGAGGGATTGAATATCGAATGTGTTCAATGGGGTATCAATCAATTGGACTGTTTTGTCCTGGATGGTGTTAGGCTTCTCGAGTATTGCTACAGCTACACTCATGATATTTGTTGATGGTGGATAGGCTCTGGGGCCTCAGGAGCTGAGTTGCTCACTGCAGAACTCTTAGCCTCTCACTTGCTCTTGTAGCCAAAATACTTATATGGCTGGTCCAGTTCAGCTTCTGGTCAATGGTAACCACCAAGCTATTGATAGTGCGGGATTTGGTGACAATAATGCTATTGAATATCAAGGGGAGATGGTTAGTTTCTCTTTTTCTGCCTTGTACTTGTGTGCCCAAATGCCATATATCACCCCAAGCCTGAATGTTGTCCAGGTCTTGCTACATATGGACATGGACTGCTTCAGTTCCTGGGTAGTTGTGAATGGTGCTGAACATTGTACAGCCATCAGTAAACATCCCCACATCTACCCTTATGATGGAGGGAAGGTCAGGATGAACAGCTGCGGAGTGTGGCGGTGAGGGGATTTTCACAGTAACTTCATTGCAGTGTTAATGTAAGCCTACTTATGACACTAATAAATAAACTTTAAACTTGATAAAGCAACTGAATAAAGTTAGGCCTCACTGACCCTGAGGAACTGAGCTAAATAAACCCATGGCTAAAGACAGCATCAATTTTTCCTGATGATGGACAAACATTCTACTCAGCTAAGGAGCCATGGTCAGTAAGTTTGCAGATACACCAAGATTGGTGGCATAGTGAGCAGTGAGGAAGGTTATCTCCGATTGCAAGGGGATTTTGATCAATTGGGCTACTGGGCTGACACATGGCAAGTGGAATTTAATTTAGATAAATGCGAGGTGATGCATTTTGGTAGATTGAACCAGGACAGGATTTACTCTGTTCATGGTCAGGCATTGGGGAGAGTTTTAGGACAAAGAGATCTAGGAGTACATGTTCATAGCTCATCGAAAGTGGCGTCACAGTTGGATAGGTGGTGACGAAGGCATTTGGCATGCTTTGTTTCCATTGGTCAGAACACTGAAGTGGAGATGTCGGCGTTGAACTGGGGTAAGCGCACGAAGAAGTCTCACAACACTAGGTTAAAGTCCAAAGGTTTATTTGGCAGCACAAGCTTTCAGAGTCTTGTTCCTTCATCAGGTGAGTGAGGACAGGTCCAATAATTTTATCTTTTAAAAAGCATTTAGAAAGTTACATGAGTAAGATGGTTATTGAGGGATATGGCCCAAATGTGGGCAATTGGGATAATTTAGTCACTAAAAAACCAGGGGGCAGCCTGGACAAGTTGGGCCGGAGAACCTGTTTCCATAATGTAAACATCTATGACTCTAAGCCAGAATGGCTTTACACTTTTGGCATATGTACAAATAAATGAGATTAACCTTATAATACGCATGATGTGGCGTTGCCAGCATTGGACTGGGGCAGGCACAGTAAGTAGCTGCACAACATCATGCCCAACAGGTTTATTTGGTAACACGAGCTTTCAGAGCATTGCCCCATTCTTCAGGTGAGTGAAGAATTAGGTTCACCAACAAGGCATATATAGACACAAAAGATTATGGTTGGAATGTGATCTTAACAGGTAATCAAGTTTTTACAGGTGCAGACAATGTGAGTGGAGGGAGGGTTAAGCGCAGGTTGAAGAGGTGTGAATTGTCTCCAGTCAGAACAGTTAGTGAGATTTTGCAAGCCCAGGCAAGTCATGGGGGTTACAGATGGTGTGACATGAACCCAAGATCCCGGTTGAGGCTGTCCTCATGTGTGCAGAACTTGGCTATCAATTTCTGCTAGGTGATTCTACGTGGTCATGTGCCGTGAAGTCAGCCTTGGAGAACATTTACCCGAAGATCAGAAGCTGAACGCCCTTGACTGCTGAAGTGTTCCCCAACAAGAAGAGAACATTCCTGCCTGCTGATTGTTGAGCTGTGTTCATTCATCCGTTGTCATAGTGTCTGTGTGGTCTCCCCAGTGTTCCATGCTTTGGGATATCCTTTCCTGCAGCGTATCAGGTAGACAACATTGGCCGAGTTGCAAGAGTATGTACCATGTCATAGTATGATATATATCTATATATAAATATATATATAGGAATCCATGCAGACACTGGGAGAGCATCAATGATTGGTTAATATCCTCCTTATTCATAAAAACACACTCTTGGTATTTTTTCCATCTCTCTCTCCTTCCCGTTGTTTAAAGCAAGTTGATACTATAGCATCTGATGTTTAAAACAAATTCTACTTTCATGGTCTTATATTCAAGTTTTCTAACCTTATTTTGTTTCTGGATTTTCTGTTGAACAAGGTATTTTTAATTTGGTCATCCTTCTCCATATAGATCAGAAGCTGAACGCCCTTGACTGCTGAATTGTTCCCCAACAAGAAGAGAACATTCCTGCCTGCTGATTGTTGAGCTGTGTTCATTCATCCGTTGTCATAGTGTCTGTGTGGTCTCCCCAGTGTTCCATGCTTTGGGATATCCTTTCCTGCAGCGTATCAGGTAGACAACATTGGCCTATATATATATACATATACTATGACGGATGTCAGGGGTAGGTTCTTTACCCAGCGGGTGGTGAGGGATTGGAATGCCCTGCCTGCTGCAGTTGTAAATGCGTCTAGTTTGGGGGCGTTTAAGAGATCTCTGGATAGGTTTATGGACGAAAAGGGATTGGTATAGGCTAGTGGGTCATTGTTTTTGTAACTGGTCGGCGCAACATCGTGGGCCGAAGGGCCTGTTCTGCGCTGTAATGTTCTATGTTCTATGTTCTATGTACCTGGTGGATGGATTCTCATATGAGATGATGGCATCCTTGTCGATGATCCGGTATGTTTTGCAGAGATTGCTGTGGCAGTGTGTGTGGTGTCATGGCCACTGTTCTCTTGAAGGCTGGTAGTTTGCTGCGTGCAATAGTCTGAGATTGCGCGATTGATGAAAATAAGTAGTAGAGATGGTCTCGGCAAAATGTTCGTCTTCATCGATGACATGTTGAAGGCTCCGGAGAAGATATCATAGCTTCTCTGCTCCAGGGAAGTACTGGACGATGAAGGATGCTCTGTCGGTCATATCCCGTGTTTGTCTTATGAGGAGGTCTGTGCGCTTTTCACTGTGGCACCCATCAAAACTGTAGATCGATGAGTTGAGCACCGTATTCTATCCTTACGAGGGCATCTTTTAGCATCTGTAGGTGTCTGTTGCGATCCTTGTCATCTGAGCAGATCCTATGTATATGGGAGGGCTTGTTCGTAGAAGGTGGCTTCTTTAACATGTTTAGGGTGGAAGCTGGAGAAGTGGAGCATCGTGAAGTTAGCCATGGGCTTATGGTACAGTGAAGTGTTGAGGTGACCATCCTTGATGGAGATGCATGTGTCCAGAAATGCAACCAATTCTGGGATGTCCATGAAGTCCATGGTGAGTCTGATGGTGGGATGGAACCTGTTGATATCATAGTTGTTTCAGTGATTGTTCGCCATGAGTCCAAAGGAAAAAAAATGTCATCCAAGTATCTAGTGTATAGCATCGATTGAAGGTCCTGTGTGGCGAATAAGTCTTGTTTGAACCTATGCATGAAGATGTTGGTATATTGAGGTGCGAGTTTGGCCCCCTTGGATGTTCTATGTGTCTGAATGAAGGACTGGTTGTTGAAGGTGAAGACATTGTGGTCCAGGATGAAGCGAATGAGTTGTAGAATTGAGACTGGAGATTAGTAGTTGTCGACGTTGAGTACTGAGGCAGTTGCAGCAATGCCGTCATTGTGGGGGATGCTGGTGTAGAGTGCTGAGACAGCCATTGTGGTGAGGAGTGTTCCTGGTTTAACTGCTCTCTGGGCGCTGAGTTCCTGTCGTAATATGCATGTCAACATATCTCAAATTTTGGAAAGGAACTGTGTAATGTTCTTACATTATATATAGTAAATTAATAAATTACATACACTCATGGAATGCCAGTTTATACATTTATAAACTGGTTCTTCGAGATAGCTGATCGTTTGACATGAAGTTTTTAATTTGCAAGTGCTTTGCCAACTTGCCATTAGACCTTTCATGAATCCATTCTGTATTTCTTCAATAGCAAAGACATACAGACTCCACCAATTCCACACAATCATACATTATCTATTCTGGAGGACTTTAGGCTTTTCTGTACCAGTTTTAAGGATTAATTATCCAATAAAGGGGCTGAGTTTGATTAATAGCATTAATTTAGAAAAGAACTGTTAAGCTGACTGTTTATGGAGAAGGATGACCAAATTAAAAATACCTTGTTCAACAGAAAATCCAGAAACAAAATAAGGTTAGAAAGCTTGAATATAAGACCATGAAAGTAGAATTTGTTGTAAACATCAGATGCTATAGTATCAACTTGCTTTAAACAACGGGAAGGAGAGAGAGATGGAAAAAATACCAAGAGTGTGTTTTTATGAATAAGGAGGATATTAACCAATCATTGATGCTCTCCCAGTGTCTGCATGGATTCCTTCGGAAGCTCTGGTTTCCCCCCACAAAGATATGCAGGTTAGTTGGATTGGTCATGGTAAATTGGCCCGCAGCGTCCAAAGATGTGTAGGTTAGGGGGATTAGCGGGGTAAATGCATGAGGTTAAGGCAATGGGATGGGAGATGGGTGTGGATAAGATGCTCTGTCAGAGAGTTGATGGGATGAACTGTACTATACAGTACTGCACTGTAGGATTCTATGATTCTGTGATATTAATGAGTTTGTGGTTATAAACAATGCAATTGGTGAGGTAATTCACAAGACAGGCCAGAGACAATCCAGAAGCAGATGGGAGACAGTTCGGGAGATGGTCTGGAGAACATTGTGGTATTTTCATAGAAATATTAAAAATTTACAGTACATCACCCCATCATGTCTGTGCCAGCCAAGGAAGAGTAATCCATTCACTTCCCAGCTCTTGGTCTGTAGCCCTGTGGATGACACACTTCAATTGGTCATTCCATTAATTTTTATATGCAATTTTGCCTTTATGACTTTTTCAGACAGTAAACTCCAAGCCACCTTCATCCTCTGGGTGAAAATATAGATCTTTCCAGAAAGTTCCTCTAATCTTCTGCCGATTAGTTTAAAACTATCCCCCCCGACCTCTTCCAGGTTTTGACAAAACCTTCCTTCCACTGGCCACTTAATAAATTTGTATCCTTCAATTAAATCTAACCTCTGCCTGCTCTGTTGCAAAGGAAATAACCACAACCTATCCTGGAATCATAGCATGGTTACAGCACAGAAGAAGCACAGGACAGTATTTGACCTGTTGTATCTGTTCAGGCTCTTTGGAAGAGTAACTCATCTGATCGTAATCACACTCATCATAAATTATGTTGTCCATTCTTGGTCACATCTTTGTAAATCTCTGAAACCTGCAAGATCATATCCTTATTCAGTAGACTGAACAAATGTACTCTAACTGCAGCTAAATTGCTACTAATAAAACTAATAGTAAGAAAAGTAATAAACCTTGATTGATCTAACTTTTGATTGTCCTAAAGAGGAAAGTGAGCTAAAATCTCTACATCATAGCTGTCATGTCTTGATAAATAATGTCATCAAAGTAACATATTATAATTTCCTATGGCATTATATAAAATGTGTGAGATATTACACTCTTGCAAAGCAGTTCTGAAAATGAGAAAGGGATTGCAATGTCCTGTGTTAGGAATTGTGTGTTTTAACAGAAAGAAAATACATGGTTTGCACATGTAGATTCAAATGAACACACAACAGGTTTTATTGAAAGAGATGTTCTGCTTGGCCAAAAAATCAAACTGAAAGTAAAACTTTGTTGCCTGTGGCAACACCCTAATGACATTATCAAATCATGTGATCAACTCTTAAAGCCTTTTAAATATAATATTCCTCCCCTTTACTTCCGTGGTCATTACATCAAATTAAGGCAATGTTAATAGGATCAGTCACGCTCTTGGTCATGCACTATTAATCATCATACATAGTCAATAAGAAAGTCAATCTGGAAGATATCTATTCCCCTTTTGTTGTGATTGAAGTTCTAGAGTTTAGCTGACCCTAGAAGTATGATATAGAAATTCAGTAGACATTTCTTCTCTTGGAGCTGATTCTACATTATTCTCACTCCGTATAGTAGCAGAGACATATTCAACTATTCAGCAGAAGAGGGTCACTTGGCTTAAGTGATTAATTGGGACTAATATCGGGTCATCATCCCGGGGGTTGTGTACTCTGTTAGGCAGAAGATATTTAGAAATGCAGGGATTTGGATAGCTGTGGGCAGTTCCAGGGCAGTGGAGGGGAGCTGACAACTTCTGGATGTTTTTCCTTATATTCCTGATGAAGTCGATGAATGGGTAGCATTACACACGTGCAAAGAGTGGCACCTCAGCAATTCTCATAGTCTGTGAAGCACAGCTTTGAGAACTGAAACCTTCATCCATGATGGCAGCGTTCTGAGAGTGGATGGTTTATTTGCAGGGCTTTTCATCTGCCCTTGGCTGCATCCTCATACCTGTTGTAAATCACTCCCAATCCCTTTCCCATTCGACTGCTGAAAAATAGAATAGGCAGCATGAAATCATAGCCGATTGGATGTTTTATAAGCTCAGTAATTGTTTTTTAAAAATGGTGGATGGTCTTCCGACTTGATGCCCACTTGTGGTGACAGTGGCCAGCCTGCTTTGCAGCTAAAACACCCAGTCTGAAAGTTCTGCCATGGAAATTCCCAGCATTCTCACAGGAGAAATGTTGGGCTCATCTGCCATCCTTGTGAGTATCTCACTGTGCATGATCATCAATGTTTCATGTAGTCCATTCCAACAAGGCCCCCATCTAGGTCTCGTGCAACAGACCTGGTGTGTGAGCTCACAGAATTGGCACTCTAGTTGACCTCTTCCCTTTACTTCACTGTGACCGTCTGGAGCCTGGTGACTCACTGGCAGATTTCATTTCTAACTTAGACTCTAATGGTCACATGGTGCAAGTGTTTTGGTTGTGTGATGGCGATTCATCCTGAGAACTCTATTCCTTCTCCTGCCCTTCCCAAACAGGCTGCAATAGGTTAAGTATTCATCAGTTTTTGATTTCCTGAAAATATAAAAGCATAAGGGGAGGTTAGGATTGAGAAAATGGGTGGCATGGTAGCACAGTGGTTAGCACTGCTGCTTCACAGCTCCAAGAACCTGGGTTTGATTCCCAGCTCGGATCACTGTCTGTGTGGAGTTTGCACATTCTCCTCGTGTCTGCATGGGTTTCCTCCGGGTGCTCTGGTTTCCTCCCACAGTCCAAAGATGTGCGGGTTAGGTTGATTGGCCATGCTAAAATTGCCCCTGAGTGTGCTGTGATGCTTAGGTTAGAGGGATTAGCGAGTAAAATATGGGGGTAGGGCCTGGGTGGGATTGTGGTCAGTGCAGACTTGATGGGCCTGAGGGCCTCTTTCTGCACTGTAACGCTCTATGATTCTTCTCAAAAGCAGCTAGGGAGGAAAAAGAATGTTTCTGATCACTTCATTGGAAGTTTCCATTTTGTGGAACCTTTGGGAGTCAGCATTTTTGTAACTGAGGTCTTATGATCAAACCTTTTGAAGCCATGGACAAAATTAAAAAATAATCCTTGAAGAGAATAATCTTTGATGTACTTCCAGAGTCATGTGCCAGAAACAATCCAAATAAGAAGGGAAGGAGGATGAATGTGTGGCTTGAGGTATGAAAAACAGCTTCAGATTCCTGGGGCTTTGAGACCAGTTGTAAGACTGGAGTCACCTATTCAAAAGGGTCAGCCCACATCTCAGCAGCACTGGGATTAATGTCCTTGATGCAAGGTTCACTCGTGTAATTGGGAAGGGTTTAAACTAATTGGTGGGTGGGGACCAAAATAGAGATATGGAAAAAAAAGACCAAAGGAATGTGTTGAATAGTATTAGAAAAAGAAGTAATATGATACTGGATAGGAGCAGACAAAGAAGTACCCTGAGGGATGAAAAGATAAGTTCAGAATGTATATACGCAAACACATTCAATATGGTTGATATGGTTAATGAGTGACATATGCAAATAGACATATAGCTATATGATATAATGACAATGATGGACATGTAGCTCAAAATGAGGACAGAGTCCGTAATAGCCAAGGATATTAAGTCTTTAGAAAAAATATGGAAGGAAAAATGCAGTACGGAGAGATGTTATCTTGGAAGGGTAGCTAATGAAGCTTTGTTGAATTGAATTGAATTGATTTATTATTGTCACATGTATTGGTATACAGTTAAAAGTATTGTTTCTTGTGTGCTTTATAGATTAAACCATACCATTCATACAATACATAAGGGAGAAGGAACGGAAAGGGTGCAGAAAATAGTGTTTCAGTCACAGATAGGGTGAAAGATCAGCTTAATATATGGTAGGTCCATTCAAAAGTCTATGGCAGCAGGGAAGAAGCAGGGAAGGAGCTGTTCTTGAGTCAGTTGGTACACGTTTGAAGATTTTTGTATCTTTTTCCTGATGGGAGAAGTGGAAGAGAGTACATCTAGGGTACGTGGGGCCATGATTATGTTGGCTGTTTTCCTGAGGCAGTGGGAAGTATAGGTGGAGTTAACGGATCGGAGGCTGGTTTGCATGGTGGACTGGAGTATGTTCAACCCTTTGTAGTTTCTTGCAGTCATGGTCATAACACGAGACATACCAAGCTGTGATGCATCTGGAAAGGATGGTTTTCATGGTGCAAAAAATGGTGACAATCATTGTGGACATGCCAAATTTCCTTAGTTTCCTGAGAAACTAAAGTCCTTGGTGTGCTTTCTTAACTGCAGCATAGGTGTGGAGGGGCCAGGACAGGTTTTTGATGATCTGAAGACCTAGACACTGAAAACTCTCAACCAACTCCACATCATCACCTTTGATATGGACAAGGGCATGTCTTCCACTATGTTTCCTGCAGCTGATGACTATCCCCTTTATTTTACTGACATTGAGGGAAAGATGATTGTCATTGTAGCATTTCTCTGGATTCTCTATCTCTTTCCTGTACTCAGTCTCATCGTCGTTTGAAATCCAATCCACTGCAATGATGTCATTAGCAGCTGAAAATTGAGTTGGAGTGGAATTTGGCCATGCAGTCATAGTTATATAAGGAGTATAGTAAGGGACTAAGGACACAGCCTTGAGGGGCTCTGGTGTTGAGGATAATTGTGGAGAAAGTGGCATTACCTATCCTTGCTGATTGCAGTTTGTGGGTTAGGAAGTCTAGGATCCAGTCGCAGAGAGAGAACTGGGGGAGAGTTGATTTTAGTAAAAAAAGAAAGAATCTGGCAGCGGCTGTTGAGGGGGGGAGGATGTTGTTCAAAAAAGAAATGGGGAAGGTACAAGCTCAGCATGTTATCTCTAGGGTGAGAGGAAGGAATAACAAGCCCCAGCGAACCATGGATGACCAGAGACATTCAAGGTATGATGAGAAGGAAAAGAAAGGCTTTCAGTAGTTACAAGGGAAGCAAAGCCGCAGAGGCATTACTGAAATACAGAAAGTGCAAAGTGGAGCTTAAAGAAGCAATTAAGAAAGCAAAGAGGAGATATGAGAAAGCTCAGGCTGGTAAAAGTAGGGAAAATCCCAAGGTGTACAAATAGATGTATAAATGGGAAGAGGATCACCAGGGAGTAGAGAGGCTAAGGGTGCAATGTGCAGGCGGAGGCAGAAGACATTGGTAGAGTGTTGAATGACTACTTCACATCCATCTTTGCTGAAGAGAATGAGAACGATGGTATGGAAGTCAGGGAGACAGACTGTGAGGTTCTTCAGCAAATTGACAACGCGAAAGTCAAAGTATTGGAGATGTTGGCAGGGTTAAAAATGAACAAATCTCCAGGTCTGGATGAATTCGGTCCCAGGCTGCTGTGGAAGGCAAGGGAGGAGATTGCAGGGGCTCTGACCCAAATTTTTAATTCCTCTCTAGCTATGGAGGAGGTGCCGGTCGATAGGAGATTAGAAAAGGGTCCTGCTATTTAAAAAAGATTGTAGAGTTAAACCAGTGAGTTTCTTGTCAGTGGTAGGGAAACTATTGGAGAAACTTCCGAGGGAGACCATCTATCTCCAGTTGGAGAGGAATGATCAGGGATAGTCAGCATGGCTTTTACAGAGGGAGTTCATGCCTAACAAATTTGGTTAAGTTTTTGGAGGAGGTGGCCAGGTGTGTAGATGAGGGTAATGCAGTTGATGTGTCATAGAACCATAGTATCTCTACAGTGCAGGAGGAGGCCATTTGGCCCATTGACCGTGAACCAACAAGGATCCCAACCAGGCCCTATCCCTGTAACCCCATGCACTTACCCTGCTAGTCTCCCTGACACTGAGGGGCAACTTAGCATGGCCAAATAACCTAGCTGGCACATCTTTGGAATATGGGAGGAAACTGGAGCACTTGGGGGAAACCCATGTAGACACAGGAAGAATGTGCAAACTCTACACAGACAGTGACCCAAGTCTAGAATTGAACATGGGTCACTGTTGCTGTGAGACAGCAGTGCTAACCACTATGCCACCACAGTTTATGTGGATTTCACTAAAACCTTTAACAAAGTCCCACATGGGAGATTTATAAAGAAGGCAAATGCAGATGGGATATATGGTGATTTGATAAAATGGATTCAAAATTGGCTCAGTCGTAAGAGACAGAGGTGATGACAGAGGCTGCTTTAGTGACTTGAAGCTAGTCTCCAGCAATGTACCACAGGGATCTGCTGTGTCCCCTATTATCCATCATTTATATAAAAGACATAGATAACAATATGGGGTAAAATTAGTAAGTTAGCGGATGACACAAAGATTGACCGTGTGATTAACGGCGAGACTGAGTCTTTTGGGCTCAAGAAGATATTGATGTGATGGTCAAATGGGCAGAAAAGTGATGGATGGAATTTAACCCTGAAAAGTGAGAGCTGATACATTTTGGAGGGGGGAATTTGACAAGGAAGTATTCAATGAATGGCATGACACTTGGAAAATCTGTGGAACAAAGGAAACTTGGTGTGCTTGTTCATAGATCTGAAGATGGAAAGGCATGTTAGTAAGGCGATGAAAAAGACATATGGGATACTTGCCTTTATCAATCAAAGATAGATTACAAAAGCAGACAAATCATGTTGGAGTAATATAGAACTTTGGTGAGGCCACAGCTAGAATACCACATTATAAGAAGGAAGTAATTTCACTGGAGGGGGTGCAGAGGCCCCAGAGGATTGGAGAATAGCTAATGTTGTTCCTTTATCTAAGAAGGGTAATAAGAATAATCCAGGTAATTAGAGGCCGGTAAGCCTTACGTCCATGGTAGGGAAATTATTGGAGAGGATTCTTTGAAACAGAATTTACTCCCACTTAGAAGTAAGTGGAAATAGGTATTAGTAAGAGGCAACTTGGTTTTGTGAAGAGGAGATCGTGTTTCACTAACTTGATTGAGTTTTTTGAGGAAGTGACAAAGATGATTGAGGGTAGACCAATGGATGTTGTCTACATGGACTTCATGGCAGACTGGTGCAGAAGGGGGATCAGAGGTGAGCTGGCAAGGTAGATACAGAACTGGTTCGGTCATAGAAGACAGAGGATAGCAGTAGAAGGGTACATTTCTGAATGGAGGGCTGTGACAAGTGGCATTCCTTAGAGATCAGTGCTTGGACATTTGCTGATTGTAACGTACATATATATAAATAATTTGGAGGAAAACGTCACTGGTTTGATTCGTAAATTTGTGGATGACACAAAGGTTGGTGGATTTGCGGATAACGATGAAGACCAGCAGAGGATACAACAGGATGTAGATTGGCTGGAAACTTGGGTGGAGAAATGGCTGATGGAGTTTAAGCCGGACAAATGTAAGGTAATGCATTTTGGAAGGTCTAAAACAGATAGGAAATATATAGTAAATGGCAGAATCCTTAGGAGTATTGATAGGGATCTGGGTGTACACGTACACAGGTTACGTTGAGATTATCCGTGAGTTTGCTGTAAGGTGAAGCCCCTTTATGAATGCATATTCTTGGCCATCAAACCTGGAGCTTCAGAGGTAGGGATGCTACTCACAGCAAACACAACTCCAATTTTCCAAATTATGACTTCTACATTGGAATAGGGCTACCTTCAATGGATGAGTGGGGATCTAGCCAGGGTAAAATGAAACCAAAGACTGTAGGTGAACAATGGGTGATCTTTGAAAACAATGTTTCAGGTATGCTGATATGTTCATTGCAACTAGCAGTTAGGAGATCCAATGGCAGGGCTCTTTAGATTTTAAGGGTGATAGAGAACATGATGAAACAAAAAACATGTTTTATGCATGTCAATGAATTCTTAGGTGAGACTCAGGCAACAAAAAGTTAAGACGGGAAGTGAAGAGAAAAAGACTTGCAAGAAGAGTGTATATGAATGGAATGGCAGCTCACCTCAAAGGGAATCTGAAAATATTCTACTGACATATAAATCGTAAACAGATAGTAACAAGCGGGATGGGGCCTATTAGGGATAACAAGGATGCCATATCATTCGAGGTGCAACTCAATCTTGAATACTTAACAAGAACTTAGTGTTGGGAAAGAGCTAAGGATAATGATGGTGACATGATTGAAGCAGAAATGTTGGAGGTAATGGAAATGGTGAATATTGATAGACAAGCTTACAATGCTGAGAGTGGACAAATCAGCCAGCCCAAATGATTTGTATCCCAGATTTCTAAAGGAAGTGGAGATAGCGGAAGGGCTTGACATAACTTCCAGTCTTCCAGAAAGCGATAGAGGATTAAGAACAAAGAACAAAGAAAATTACAGCACAGGTACAGGCTCTTCATTCCTCCAAGCCTGCATCGACCGGGCTGCCCGACTGAACTAAAACCCCCTCCACTTCCGGGGACCATATCCCTCTATTCCCATCCTATTCATGTATTTGTCAAGACACTCCTTAAGTCACTATTGTATCAGCAGTGAGAAATGTGACGCTCATATTTAAGAAAAGGCCATTCTTTGTAACTAAAGATTAGTCAGTATAACTTCAGTGCCGTGTAAGGTTTTAGGAACAATAATAAGGGAAAAATTAACAGGCACCTGGTGAAGATTTACTTAATTAAGACGAGCCAGCATAGATTTATAAAAGGTAGATCATGCCTAATCCATTGTATTTTTTTGATTAAGTAAGAGAACGTGGAATGTAGTGGATAATGGTTATTAAGAAAATGTTTGATGAAGTACCACATAAAAGATTGTTTAAGATTAAAACTCATGGACCACAAAGCCAGTGGCAACATGGGTAAAGAATTGCCTTAAGGACAGAAAATACAAACATGGTAAATGTTTATTTTTCAGAGTAGAGGGAGGTAGTGTGGGAACATATCTGTTAACTAAGGGTTAATGGGTTGAAATTGTAATCTCAATAGGCCAAGCAGCTTGACCACTGTTCTAGTTTACCTGAACATTTAATGGGTTGAACTGTAATCTCATTAGGTCAGTCTTTGTTCCTCTTCTCAATGTATTTATAAATACATCAACTCCATTTGTAAATCACATCTTGTTTGAACAGTTCTCTATACACCTTGTTACTATCTTGTGACTATGTGTCACACGCCCATCATCTGATCCAACTGTCAAACGTAATGACTTGCATTTTTCCAGATATATATAAATATTACTGTATTATAGCCCTTTGTTCTTCTCACGTTGGCAGTTAGGGTGTCAATACCTTGCTGTCAGTGGGAAAACCATCCCTTGTACAAATAAAAGATATTGCTTGGATTTACAGGAGTGTGTCTGTGTGGTCCTAAAGAACTCAGTCATATTATTTTTGACAGTAGACAGTGGTATTCTCTAAGGGCCAGTTTTGGCATCACTACTTTTACATACATTTGTATACATATGTAAATATAAATGACTTGAATATTGATATTACAGAGCAAAATTTCAGAAGTTGCTGATGATATCAAATCTGGAGGTGTGGTAAACAGTGAGGATTGTACTGATCCACTGCAACAAGAACTGGATAGGTTAGCTGAATGGACAGAGAAGTGGCGGATGGAATTTACTGCAGACAACTGTGAGCTACATTATACATTTTGTCAGAAGGGTACAATATAGGCAGTATAGAGAAATAGGAAAGGTAATATAAACTTCAAAAAGATGTCCAAGGACAGAGGGATCTGGGAGATTTGTATGAACAGATCTTTAAAGATCTGGCAGGACATGCTGAGAGAACGATTAACAAATCTTATGTGATCTTATGCTTCATAAATAGAGGTACTGAGTACAAAAGCAGAGAAGTTATGCTGAACTCTTGTAAAACTCTGGTCCTGCTCACAAATCGACTATCGTATCAGGTTCTAATTCGTACATTTTAGGAAAGAAAGCAAATTAGATTTATCAGATTGGCGATGTCATTTTCACTGGAGTTAGGGTCTCATCCTGCATTGTGTGATTTACAAATTTTTAGAGTGCATATAAATGTTCACATTGTGCTGATAAAACCTGTTAAACTGTCAATCTATTAAGCTATTTAAATGCCCTGCACTTTAAATTTTGTGTAACAGCCTGGTTCCTGTTTTGGAAAAAAATGTGCTTGCAGTTCAAATGGATGTTTGTTGACATAATCCTTAGTGCTACCATTGTAGCATTATTACTGATTGCTTCCACAACCTGTTATTATCGCTTAGGGGATGGCTGAATTTGGGGGTGGCGCAGGGGTATGGTGGGGGGGGGGGAGGTGATGTTCGGCTTTAAGTTCAGAGTTTAATTAACAGCTCCAAGAGGTTATTAAGAATGAACAGTCTTTGATGTGGGTTTAATGAATAAAAATGTGTGTTCTCATAAGGGATTAAGTACTGGGGGATTTAAGGTTTTATGAATGAGAAGTTTTTTTTAATCTTACATATTTGTTTTATTTCATTGCAACAGTATTCATGGTGAATTGGCACGGAGGGTGTAAGGACAAAGAGTACTGGGTGTGGAATATGGGTAGGCAGGCATTTGCACTAAATTTGTATAGGAGCTATATGTGGCCATAAGGATTAGTGGGGTTATGAATTGGCAAGCAATGGATTACAAGGGGCAATGAGGATGAATAGAAGGGCAAGAGTTAGCATGGAACATATGAGATGTCATTGGATGTGGGTGAAAGAGCATGGATGGGGCATGGGGAGTGTTTGGAAGGGGAGAAGGGTGAAGGCATGTGAGGGCTAGATGACACAATATTTAACATAATAACTGAGACCAAGTAGTCTCAGAGAATGGAGATGAGCCTTTTAATCAACTTAATTTGTCACTTGGCAGCCCCTGTGACTGCCTCCAATCTGTGTTCCTAGGTGGCAGGCCTGACTACAGTATGCATCCATCCTCTTGAATGAACATGCCTCCATTTGCAGCACTCTTTCCTGAAGTAAGTGCACTGAGCTAGACATTTTCTGAGTCTGCAAATCTGCTTTAGAAGCAAAAATAGAAGCCAAGAAATTTGAGGAAGGATGTGATTGAGGGGTTATAAGGGCTATAGGGATGAGTAGAAGGGCAAGGGTTAGCATGGAGGGTATGAGGAGTCATTGGAGGTGATTATGACAGGTTTCAACTAATCTGAAGGGCTTCCTCCCAACCCTATCTAACCTGCGGCTTAGTTCCTGATCTGGGTCTCTCTGCAAAGTGTGTCCAGAGCAGCATCACAAGATTTTGGGTCCTTCTCCTGGGGTGCATAGCTCTTCTCTGCATCACAAAAATAAGTATCCAGCAGCTGCAGTGCTTTTTATGGGAACTTTGAAAAGGGAAGATACTCAGCCCCTTGTAATGTGCAAAGGATGCCTGTATGACAATGGAAAGCAGGTGTTGTTCTGTACAATGATCATGGAAATTAAATGATTTGAATATTTTTATTAGATTTTATTAGAACCATGGAATCACTACAGTGCAGAAGGAGGCCATTTGACCCATTGAATCTGCATCCACTCCCCCACCCTATGCACACAACCCTGCCCATTTACCATAGCAAATCCACCTAACCTGCTCATCTTTGGACTCCATGGGGCAATTTAACATGGCCAACTCAACTAATCTGTACAACTTTGGCCTGTGGAGGAAACTGGAGCACCTGAAGGAAACTCATGCAAACACAGGAAGAAAGTGCAAACTCCATGCAGTCGCCTAAGGCTGGAGATGAATCTGGGCCCCTAAAGCAGTAAGGCAGCAGTGCTAACCACTAATCCACTGTGGCACACCGCTGTGCCACCGTGCTGCCTTTTGTGTGTCTTCTTTGCATGACTTTCAACACCCATAATTTGGCATGAATGAATTTTATAACCATTTTGTTTGCCTAATCCACCGCATTTAGATGAATGAACTTACTTCCCACAGCAGCTGGCAAAGACCGAGGATAACAAATGTACTCTCTCTTCCATCTGACCATCTGATCTTAATGAGGGCAAATAAATTACAGCACTTAAGAAAACATTAAGCTAATTTGTTGCTTTTTGCCAAATATCTCTGCAACATTTCTGAGTGCTAATACAATTTTCTGTTGGAAAAAAAGCATTAAAATTGAAAACTTGAATAATGGTTAATGCTCTCAGGACCTGCTGCTATGTTATTTTTTCTGATTGCTTTGAACTCTCTCAAACATAAATTAATTTAAAAACTATAACTGATGTAACCATTTAAAATATATATTACTGGATAATATAATTAAGTAATTAAGATGGTAATTTGATCATGTATATTTGAACTTTCAAAAGCCAATAAAATACCACAAAGCATACTTATTTAAATAGATTTCAATGAACAGGGTTGGTGGTGGCGGATGGGGTGGGGTGGGGGGAGGGGAGTGTGGTTGTGCAATTTGAGTACATTATCGGTTAAGGGAGAGAGGGCAAAGAGTTATGGTGAATGGATGTTTTCCGCCTGGACAAAATTATGTAATGAGCTCTCATGGGGATTGGTATTAGAATCGTATTTTTGTGTAAATAAATGACCTGAACTTGGTTATAATTTTGAAAGTTGCGGATGTTACAAAACTTGACAATGTAATAAATAGTAAGCTGGATATGAGCAGATTGCAGAAGCACATAGATTGGTTAAGAGGGACAAATGTGGCAGATGTAATGTCATGTGAATAAATGTGAAGTGATGCACTTTAGGAGAAATAACATGGCAAACATTTCTCTCTCCATAGCTGCTCCTAGACCTGTTGAATTTTTTACAGCACTTCCTGATTTTTTTTATTTCAGAATTCCAACATCTACAGTATTTTGCTTTCATTATAACCCAAATCATGCTATTTTCAGGGAGCAGAGGAACCTGGGTTGCATTTTCAAACTCTTTGAAGGTGACAGGGCAAGCTGGCATAATAAAACATACAAAGTGCTTCACAGGAACATTTTAAATCAAGATCTGATACTGACTCAGATCAGGATATTAAGTCAGCTGACTAAAAGCTTGGTCAAAGGGGTTCATAAAGGAAAAAAATTATGGCCGGACAGTTTAGGGGAAAAGTGGCAGAGCTTAAAGCCGAGGCAACTAAAGGCACTCTAGCAATGGTGGCTTGATTGACATCGTAAATGCATAAGAGACCAAAATTAGAAGCGCACAGATATTTCAGAGGGTTATGGAGCTACAGAAGATTAGAGAGATAGGAAGAGGGCAGGTGATGGAGGGATTGAAACAAAACTTGGAAGTACAGAATGTCAGTAAAGCAGCCGGACAATTTAGAGACAGTAAAAGAATAGACGGTGATGATGATATGGTATACAAAAATACAATTCTAATACCAATCCCCATGGGAACTCATTACATCATTTTGTCCAGGCAGAAAACATCCATTCACCATAACTCTTTGCCCCCTCTCTCTTAACCCATAATGTACTCAAATTGATAGCTGTGGAAGCTAATGTTCTTCTGGATGATGTTACTGAGGGGCAGCATATCAATGAGAACTAGGAGGGAGCCAAAGAGAAATATTTAGCATGTGTGGTAATGGTGCAGTAGTGAGAAGAGAACGCAATTAAGAAAATGTATACAATACTTGTAATCAGGGACATTGAATACAAAACTTCAAGGATCATATTAAAAATGTACAAACTCTGATCTCAGCTGCAATATTGTTTGCAATTCTGGGCACTTTCCTTTAGGAAAGGTGCCAAGGCCTTGTTGAGGCAACAAAGGAAGTTTACCAGGTTGATAAAGGAGTGAGGAGCTTCAGTTAAGTGGTGAGAATGATGAAGTTGTATGAAGGATATCTAATGGAGGCATTCAGAATTATGAAGGGTTTTGATGGAGGATAGGGGAAAACTGTTTCCTCTGGCAAGTATATTTAAAATAACTGGCAGAAGGACTCGGGGCAAAATGAGGGAAAACATTTTCCTGCATGGTTGCTCCTGGATCAGATATACAGGGATGGAAAAGTTCATGGCTGGATTTGAGGGAGTGTGAAAGCTGTTGGGTTTGTGAGAGAGTGTGAAGGCTGCCGGATTTTGAGGCAGCGCAGTTGAACGGCCTTTGTGTTCTGGCACTGCTTTAAGATAGATTCAAAATAAACAAAAACAGTCCTCCAGTCCCCACCCTCTCACCCTCTCTCACTGTTCTCATGCCCTATTCCTTACAACTGATGATATCTCATGCCCGCCACCCAGCTCCCTTGCCGCTCATACCCCTATGCGAACCCATACCCGTCCATCAACCCTTCATAGGCTCACCTACACTAAACTGCCAGTTAGTTTTCATGTGTGAGTTGCATATTCCAATGAATTGCTCGGTGATTTGCGATGCTCCTCACACCAGAACTTGCCGTTTACCTCTTCATGAGGTTCAAGAGTTTGCTTCATTTGTACATTTGTGCTGCAAATAAGAAAAAAACTTGCTGCAGCTAGTTAGGACTGGCTTAAGCACACTGTTAATGGGACCATTTATATCCCAATGCCTTTTCACTTTAAAACTGTTATGGATGGAGCTGACTGAGCTGATTCATCAGTACGGTACATTAATAATGTTATTCAAGTGAATGCAGGGAAGAAGATCTTGTTCCAGCAAAATTGAGGAAATACTAATTCTGCAACAGTGGACTTTTATTGTCAAAAACTATGGAAGGCAATGTTCTATTCTGCATATCCACATTTGCTTGGAAAAATTGTAGACACTGGTTCAACTGTTGTTCTTGATGCCTGCAGCAGAATTTTGTATACTTCCGATATTCCGAGACCTAAGACTTTTTGTGGTTTTGTTATCCAGGTTACAGTGCTCAGTTCCCCAAGTTCAGCATTTAACAATTCAGGCCAAGCTTCCCAGTCCTCTGCATTTAATTATGTTAATCTGTTAGCCTTGCAAAATCTGTGATTCTAATATCCTCTAGGTTTTTCACACAAAGGGTTGTGGGGGTATGGAATACACTGCCAAGTAAGGTGGTGGAGGCAGGCATGCTGGACTTGTTTAAGGTTTACTTAGATAGACGCATGAGCAAAATAGGGATGGGAGGTTATAGGAGACTGTTTTAAATAAGGATCCTCAGGACGTTCCTGGAAATCAACTGTTACATGTGTTGATGTTTTTCTCTTATACTCCACAGGTGCGCCGGTCCACCTTGTTGTCTAACGAGGGACATACACGTGGTGGGTCGTGCATGGGCTGTTCTTGGATGCTTCGAGAGTAGCCTAGTATTTCGTGTCGTTTGCATATGCTTAAACTGGGCCAGCAGATGGGCACCACGACAGCTCAGTGACTATCACTGTTTGCTGTGCAGGTAGATGGATTTGGGCCAGTGTCTGTGGGAGTTTGCGCATTCTCCCTGTCGTTGTGTGGGTTTCCTCTGAGTGCTCCGGTTTCCTCCCACACCCCAAAGATGTGCTCTTAGGCTGATTGGTGTAACAAATTGTCCCTAAATTATTCTCATAAGAAATAAGAACATAAGAAATAGGAGCAGGAGTAGGCCATCTAGCCCTTCGAGCCTGCCCCGCCATTCAATAAGATCATGGCTGATCTGTTGTGGCTCAGTTCCACTTTCCCGCCCTCTCCCCATAACCCTTAATCCCCTCTCTTATCAAGAACCCATCAACCCGCTTCTTAAAAATATTTAGCGAGGCAGCCTCCACCACTTCAACGGGCAGAGAATTCCAGAGATTCACCACCCTTTGAGTGAAGAAGTTCCTCCTCAACTCCGTTCTAAACCGCCTCCCCTTTATCTTGAGGCTGTGCTCCCCTTAATCTGGTTTCCAATGGGGGTACCATAAGCATAGACATGGGTCAAGGGTGGAGGAGGAAAGCACATTGTTAAAATGGCGACACGGGCTCGTTGGGCCAAAGGGCCTGTTTCCCGTGCTGTGTTGTTCTTTGTTCTTTGTTCTAACAAAACCATTTTGCGTTAAGTGATAATTGTCCTGGACACGCTTCATAAAACATGCAATCATGATACAGGTTAAACTGTTTCAGTCTGCCTTCTTGCATTGATTAATTGTTGATTCTGTCTGAGAACAAAGTTTTGCTAAATTTTGTAAGGATTTGGAGCCAACCATACTTCACCAAAGTAGAGGGGTCCACTAATGTATAACCAACTGAAAATCAGCAGGCTGGGCTTAAAATTTAGGGTGACTTTGATTAGTCTAATATAGACTGGGATAATAATGTGAAGGGTAGAAATGAGAAAGAGTTTGTGAAATGTGTTCAGGAGGATTTTCTGGATCAGTAGACACCTGGAAATATTTTTGGTTCTGGGGAATGAGATGGTTCAAATGGATCAAGAATCAGTAGGATGACAAGTAGGAAGTAAAGAATTGGCATAAATCTGTTTTTTTCTTATCAGCAGTCAGTGACTAGTGGAGTTCCACAGGGATCTGTGCTAGGACCCCACCTGTTCACATTTCTTTTAATGATTTGGAAGAAGAAACTGAATGCATTATCTCCAAATTTGCAGATGATACAAAGTTGGGTAGGTGGGAGGGTGAGCTCTGAGAAGGATGCAGAAATGTTCCAGCATGATTTGGACATGCTGAGTGTGTAGGCATTGCATGGCAGATGCAGTATAATGTAGACAAATGTCAGGTTGTCCACTTTGATAGCAATAATAGGAAGACAGATTATTACTTGAATGGATGTGAATTGAGAGAGATGGATACTCAACGAGACTTTGGAGTCCTCATTTAATTATTCATTTGATATTGGAATAGTATAGGTTAGATGGGCTTTAGATTGGTTTCACTGGTCGGTGCAACATTGAGGGTCGAAGGGCCTGTACTGCATTCTATATTCTATGTTCATGCATCAGTTGCTGAAAGTAAGCGCACAGATACAGCAGGCAGTAAAGAAGGCAAATGGTAAGTTGGCCTTCATAGCGAGAGGATTTGAGTACAGGGATAGGAATTTTTTGCTACAATTGTATAGAATGATGGTGAGGCTACACCTGGCGTATTGTGTCCAGTTTTGGTATCCTTATCTGAGGAAGGATGACCTTGTTACAGAGGGAATACAGCAAAAGTTTACCAGGCTGATTCCTGGATTGGCAGGTCTGTCATATGAGAAGAGATTAAGTCAGTTATGATTATATTCACTCGAGTTCAGAAGAGTGAGAAGGGATCTTATAGAAACTTATAAAATTCTAACAGGGGTAGAAAGGGTAGAAAGAATGTTCCCAATGGTAGGGGAGTCCAGAACTAGTGGTCATAGTTTGAGGATAAGGGGCAAAACGTGTTAGAACTGAGGTGAGGAGAAATTTCTTCACCCAGAGGGTGATGAATGTGTAGAATTCGCTACCACAGAATGTAGCTGAGGCCAAAATGTTGTCTGATTTCAAGAAGGAATTAGATAAAGCCTTTGGGGCTAAAGGGATCAAGGGATTATGGGGGCAGGGGGGGGATCTGGATATTGAATTCAATGATCAGCCATGATCAAAATGAATGGCAAAGCAGGCTCGAAGAGCCGAATGGTACGCTCCTGCTTCTTGTTTCTATGACACTGACCGTGGTATAAATTAGATAAAATTATGTAACATATTATATGCATGTTGTTTTATATATAAATGTTCAGGCAAATGGCAAGATTAATCTCAAGTTAAAATACCTAATTGGAGGAGAATTAATTTCTGATATGTCCTGATGCAGACGGGATAACAAATAAATACATATCTTCATAAGCCTGGCTACTTTATAGAATTACTATTTTTTCTCTGTTTTTGAAAATGGGCAATCCTGAGCTGAGAAAATGATTCTAGCGGATTGCATGCTGGCTTCCAGAGGCTTCTGATCAGTTTGAATGTGAACAAAGGCTAACACCTCATTCCTCCTGGAAAGTAACACTCCTTGCATTGCATAAACATTCTTATCATTCTAGCCCCAGCCAGCTGTGAACAAAGGATGTTGATTTCAATTCCTGTGTCAAAATTTTGCTGCTGTTCCTGTCCATGGGATCTTATGGTCCTGCTGATGGTGCACCCCTGCTGCAGGTTTCCCAGCCGTGAGAGGTTGTTCAATTGGAAACCCTGTTGACGAAGGTGAGGCCATAAGAATCTGTCACTAGCAAATGCACACTGCCGTAAAACACACTACAGAGTGGGAGGAAAGTTTCCTCCATCTAGTGCTGTGGCCTAAGCATTACACGTTCCATATAATGGTTTTCAACCAGGAGCCTCATTTATCAACCCAAAACTAATGTCATACGACTGAGACTTGAGTTGCCTAAATTCCTTTAATTATCAAATCGTTTGACCTCCAAACAGAAACAGTGGTTCCAGGTAAGCTGCTGTGCTGTCTACCTTCTTACCATCAAACAGGTGGCAGCAATAAGAACTCTAGCCCTCATCAAAACTACAATTGACTGAAACATTGAAATGTATTCCTTAAAGACCGACCCAATCTTTTGCCCCAGTGGAAGTTCCATTTGATCATCATAGAATGACTATCAGCCTTTCCTCTGAAGAAACATTCCAGTAGTTTTTTGATTCCAGACTTAGGACACATGTGAAACTCTAACTTGTATTTTATTGTGATTTGGTCCTGAACCTCCTTCCTTTTCGTCGTCCTTTTTGTTTTGTCAGAGTGCAAAAGGACGGCTGCTGTGAAACCTGTCTGCATTTTGCTAAGAATGTGAAATAAAGAAACTCTGTCATCTTATCTCACCTAAAGTTTGCTGTGCAAGTTTTTTGATTTGATTTATTATTTGATTTGACTTATTATTCTCACATGTATTGGGACACAGTGAAAAATATTGTTTCTTGTACACTATATAGACAAAGCATACTGTTCATAGAGTGCATGGGGAGAAGGTAAGGATAGAGTGTGGAATATAATGTTGCAGTTATAGGTAGCGTGTAGAGAAAGATAGCACCATTCAAAAGACTGATGACAGCAGGGAAGAAGCTGTTCTTGAATCGGTTGGTATATGTTTTCAGACTTCTGTACCTTTTTCCTGATGGAAGAAGGTGGAAGAGAATATGTCTGGGGTGCATGGGGTCCAAGATTATGCTGGCTGCTTTCCCAAGGCAGCGGAAAGTGTAGATGGAGTCAATGGATGGGAGGCTGGTTTGCGTGATGGACTGGGCTATCATCACAACCATTTGTAGTTTCTTCTGGTCTAGGTCACAGCAGGAGCCATACCAAGCTGTAATGTATTTGGAAAGGATGCTTTTTATGGTGCATCTGTAAAAAAACGTGAGAGCTGTAGTGAACATGCTGAATTTCCTTAGCTTTCTGAGAAGGTAGAGGTATTGGTGGGCTTTCTTAACTATAGCATCAGTGTGGTGGGACCAGGAGTTTTTGGTGATCTGGACACCTAGAACCTTGAAGCTCTCCACCATCCCTGTTGATTTTCACAGGAACATGTCTTCCATTACTTTTACAGAAGTTGACAATTATCACCTTCATTTTACTGACATTGAGGGAGAGATTATTGTCATCGCACCAATTCACCAGATTTCCTGTACTCTGTCTCATCATTGTTTGACAGCCAATCCACTATGGTGGTATCATCAGCAAACTTGAAAGTTGGAGTGGAATTTGGCCACATGGTAGCCTCAAGTGGGATCTTGGGTTCATGTCACACTACTTGTAACCTCCAGTTCTGGTCTGGTGAGTGGAGGTAAGTTCACAAACATGACGTATACAAAGACACAATTGCAACATAATTGCAGATTGGAATGTGAAGAATAGTTGGAACATGAGTCTTTACAGATAATCAACTCTTTACAGTTACAATCAGTGTGTGTGTGTGGAGGGAGGGATAATCACAGGTTAAAGAGGTGTGGTGAATTGTCTCAAGCCAGAACAGAACTGGGGGTTACAAGTAGTGTGACATGAACCCAAGATCCCACTTGAGGCTACCTTCAAGCATGTGGAACTTAGCAATCAGTTTCTGCTTGGCTATTCTGTGCTGTCGTACGTTGAAGGCCACCTTGGAGAACACTTACCCGACGATCGGAGGCTGAATGCCCTTGACTGCTGAAGTGCTCCCCGACTAGAAGGGAGTTCTCCTGCCTGGCAATTGTGCGGTCTCTGTTCTTCCATTGTTGTAGCGTGGTCTTGCTGATGTTCCACGCTTTGGGAGATCCTTTGCTGCAACGTATGAGGTAGACAACATTGGTTGAATCACATGAGTATGTACTGTGTACTTGGTGGGTGGTGTACTCATGTGTGATGGTGGTATCCAAGTTGACAATCCTGCACATCTTGCAGACGTTCCTGTGGCAGGGTTGTGTGGTGTTGTGGTTGCTGTTCTCCTGAAGGCTGGGTAGTTTGCTGTGAACAATGGTCTGTTTGAAGTTGGGTGGTTGTTTGAAAGCAAGTTGTGGTCGCAATTAGCTACAATGTTGCACACGTGTTTGCACTGAGGAAGCCTGCCTTGCTTTCAGTAATCGAAATTTTTTGCAAATGAATAAAATGCTGATGTGAAGTGGAATCTGTCTTCAATATTTAAAGATAATCTACAAAGCTTTAATGTGTTTAGGGAATGGGAGGGAATTATACCACTAAACCAGTAAAAATGAGTAAGGCCGCACACTCTCACATTCTCTGCAGTCTTATTCATTTTTGGTTGTGAGGGTTTTTTTATTCATGGTGTTTTCAGATGTTGTTTTTGTATGTTCTTTATTTCCCTATTACTTTTCTCTCCCCATAAATTGAGACATTTATCAGCCATTATAGAATGGCAAAGCAGGCTGGTGGTTGAATGGCCCAAATCTGCTCCTACATCTTATCTCCCCAAGTGACGATAATGTTGCTTTGTGGATTTTCATGTGTAATGAACATTGGCACAGGTTTATTAAATCAGAAAATGCTGTATCAGGCAGCAC
Source organism: Carcharhinus amblyrhynchos (assembly GCF_965287045.1). NCBI lineage: Eukaryota > Metazoa > Chordata > Chondrichthyes > Carcharhiniformes > Carcharhinidae > Carcharhinus > Carcharhinus amblyrhynchos. The sequence goes on along the minus strand of NC_137328.1, from coordinate 27,674,226 downwards.
CTATGGAGGCGACAGGGATCTTGCCTGCTGGCTGGAGATCAAGGAGGGCTCTGTGTGGCCTGAGTTCTGTGTTTGTTCACCACACATTGTGATATGTATAATTTTACAATCAGACGAAAGGTAAGCATAGATTTCAATAAGGCAATTACTCAAACATGTTTTTACAGGCAAAGCACTTATCAATTTGTGTACTTTCTTGGCTTTGGCATTTGGTTGGTGTTGAGTAAGGGGGGGGGGACGGTGAGCAGTTGGGGGAGGGGCTCAGAAAATGAGGAGAAAATGACACAGGAGCCATCATCTGTAAGTCCACCACTTAAGTCCATAATGTCATTGAATGTCAAGGGAAGATGGTTAGATTCTTTCTTGTTGGAGCTGGGGATTCCCTGGTACTTGTGCGGCCAAATGACACTTTCTATTTATCAGCCCAAGCCTAGATATTGTCCAGGTCTTGTTACACATGGACATGAACTGCTTCAGTATCTGAGGAGTTGCAAAATGGTGCTGAACATTGTACAGTCATCAGCAAAATCCCAAATTTTGCTGTTATGATTGAGGGAAAGTCATTGTTAAAGTAGCTGAAGAAAGTTAGGCCTAGAATATTACCCTGAGGAACGCTTGCAGTGAAGTTGTGAGATTGAGATGATTGACATCCAATAACCACAACCATCTTCCTTTGTGCCAGGTATGGCTTCAATTAGTGAAAAGTTTTCCCTAATTCTGATTGACTCCAGTTTTGTTAGGGCTCCTAGGGGAAATCAAAAATCAATTGGTTTATGTTTACAGATGGACAACGAGAGCTGAAACTGGGGCTGTTTAAATTAATTCCCGTCCTATCTGTAACAGATAAGTAAGAGCTGATCTGTCCTAGGCAAATTGGCATGAATGAATTTCAAACAAAACTAACAGGACAATGAGCCACATTTAGAGAGAAGATTTTACAGGATATTTCTCAGAGGGGGAGAAGTAGGTACCAAAGCCACACTTCCTTGGATGATGAAAAAGATAAAGGATAAGATGAAACAAAGAAAGTGATGCATATGATTAATATCAGGCCTTGTGTCTCAGCTCAAAGCCAACTTTGAGAGTGGCATGCTACAATTCTTCCTCTGGGTGTCACGGTGGTAGTGTTTAGCATGGCTGCCTCAACGAGCCATGGACTCGGGTTTGATTCCTGGCTTGGGTCACTGTCTGTTTGAAGTTTGCGCATTCTCCTCGTGTCTGTGTAGATTTCCTCCGGGTGCTCTGGTTTCCTCCCACACTCCAAAAATGTGCGGGTTAGGTTGATTGGCCACGCTAAATTGCCCTTAGTGTCAGGGGTTAGTAGGATAAATATTAGGATATTAGGTTTATGGGGATAGGGCTTGGGTGGGAATGTGATTGGTGCAGACTCGATAGGCCGAATGGTCTCTTTCTGCAATGCCTGGATTCTATGAACAATGTGGAAAGATTTGGTGAAATGAAGTTCACCGCTAAGCTTTTATTATTTGTTCATGAGATGTGAGAAGTCACCAGCAAGGTTAGTTTTGTTGTCCAATACTAGTTTCTCTTTCGAATGTTTAATCACCTGCCATCTTGATATAATGCCTTCCATGTGGTGTAGGTACACCCATTGTCCTATTTTAGGATTTTGAGCCAGCAACTGTGAAGAAATGGCAATATAGTTCCATGTCAGGGTGGTGAGTGTCTTGTGGGTGAACATTTAGGTGGTGGTGTTCAAATGTGCATATTGTCCAATTTCTTTTAGGTAATTGAGGTCACGTGTTTGGAATGTACTGTTGAAGGGGCCTTGGTGAATTGGGTCAATGCACCTTGTAGATGGTACATATTGCCATACTGCTGCCACTGCAAGCCAGTTCTGAAGGAAGTAAATGTTTCAGGATTGTCCTGAATAGTGTTGAGATTCTTAGGTGTTTGAGCTGTATTTATCCAGCCAAGTGGCTTGTGCCTTGTAGCTGGTGGACAGGCTTTGAAAAGTCAGGAGGAGAGTTACCATTAATATTATTATATGTCTGTCCCTTTCCTCTTCCCCTACTGAATGTGTTGTCTCCTTGAGAGGTACAGCATAGATGCTGTAATTCATGTGCAAAACGTGACACTGAACATCAGCGCGATTGTGAGGGTCTGAACCAGGCCACACACAATGTCCTAGATCTTTTCTTCCTCCTCTTCTGAAAGAAACAGCTGCATGTTACACAGTTAAGTCCTATGTTCAGTGTCTAATGTTTCTGGATCTTTTTGCAGGCATATAATGCAGCCTTTTTAAAGTCTGGATTCTGTTTTTATGAGCAACTTACTTTGGCTTGTCCTCATTGAAACATGAGCATTAATTTTCCCCAAGGAATATCAAAAATTGTGCCCATTCATAATATGTAATTTCATATGCATAGATCTGTTACAAACATTGCAATATTCTGGCAATGGTACCAAAGACTTGTGCACCAGGAAAGGCCATGCCCCTAGCCACGCTGCTTCAGTACAGATACAACACTGACATGTATCCAACAATGCGAATAATTGCTCAGGCATGTCCTGTCCACAAAAAACATGACAAATCCAATCTGACAAATTATCACCCCCATCAGCTACTTTTCCATCATCACCAAATGATAGAATGTGCTGTTAAAAGTGCTATCAAGTGGCACCGTACAACAATTATCTGTTCACTGACACTCAGTTTGGGTTTCACCAGCGTCACTCAGCTCTTGATCACATTACAGTCTTGTTTCAAACATGGACAAAAGAGCTGAGTTCCAAAGGGGAGTTGATTGACTGCCCTTGACATGTCTGGCATCAAGGAGCCCTAACAAAACTGGAGTCAATCAGAATTAGGGAAAACTTTTCACTAGTTGGAGTCATACCTGGCACAAAGGAAGATGGTTGTGGTTATTGGATGTCAATCATCTCAGTCTCACAACTTCACTGCAAGCGTTCCTCAGGATAATATTCTAAGCCTAACTTTCTTCAGCTACTTTAACAGTGACCTTCCCTCAATCATAACAGCAAAATTTGGGATTTTGCTGATGACTGTACAATGTTCAGCACCATTTTGCAACTCCTCAGATACTGAAGCAGTTCATGTCCATGTGTAACAAGACCTGGACAATATCCAGGCTTGGGCTGATAAGTAGAAAGTGTCATTTGACCGCACAAGTACCAGGGAATCCCCAGCTCCAACAAGAAAGGATCTAACCATCTTCCCTTGATATTCAATGACATTATTATCACTGAATTTCCCACTATCAGCATCTTGGGAATTACCATTGACCAGAAACTGAACTGGACCAGCCATATAATACTGTGGTTAGAAATTCTGTGGAGGAAAATCACCATCTCATGCCCCAAAACCTGTCCACTATCTGCAAGGCACAAGTGTGGAGTGTGATGGTATATTCTCCATCTTCCTGGATGATTATAACTCCAACAACTCAAGGATCTCAACACCACTTAGGATAAAGCAACCCACTTGATCGGTACCCCATTCAACAACCTTAAGCTTTCACTTCCTCCACCATCAATGCACAGTGACAGCAGTTTGTACCATCCACAACAGCCACTGCAACAACCTTCCAAGCTTCTTTCAAACCCAAACCTCTCCCACCTAGAAGGACCAGGACAATAGATGCATGGGAATACCACCCACAAGTTCCCTCTCAAACCATCAACCACATTTACATGGAAATGTATCACTGTTCCTCACTGTTGTGGGATTAAAATCCTGGAACAGTAGTGTGGGTGTATCTGCACCACTCTACTGCAATGATTCAAGAAAGCAGTTCACCACCACCTTTGCGAGGGCAATTAGAGAAGGATATCAAATGCTAGCCTTGCCAGCAATACTCACATCCCAGAAATTAATTAAAAAAACAGAGGGTATAACTTGCTTTTTTAAAAAAGTTTTTGTTTTACATTAAAAACAAAATGATGATAGAGTTTGTAAAGTCAACATATTGGTTTAGAATTGTGGCAAGTCATAAAATTGATTTGAATCTGATCTAGGGCATTGGTAGCATGAGATGTGAGATTATTGGAAAATACCAATCAAAAGATTTGTCACCTTGCAGTAAGATTAGGTTCAATTAACATAAATTGACCAGCTGGGATATTTTTGTTTCATTTTAAACCTATATCCGAGAATGAGGATTTGCCATAATGGTATTACGTGTATCCTTCCTGCCTGGGGGGTTAGTTTTTGATGGAGGTTAAGTGGGCAATAAAATTGCCCAGCTTGAAAATTCCTGCACACTTTTGCAATGGAAAAGTAATAGACTAATTTTGATCTATAAATTTTTATGTCCACTTATCATCATGTGTAAAATTGCAGCCCAGCTGCTAATACAATTTAAAATATATTAATATTCAATGTTCGTTTAAGGTGATAGTAAATATTCTACACAGGAAATTTTAAAACAGTGATTCACCCCCATTATTATGGGTGGTTTCAATTAACTGAGGCCAAACTGTAAACCCACTTTGAGCAATGTTTTGATAATGTTAGCAACCTAGGTAGTTGTAGAAACAAAGCATGCAAACACTGCTGTTAGATAAAGGTGAGTCAACCAGAGAAATGTGATAAGGGAAACCCTGAGCCAAAGAGAAGATGACTAATCCTTTTAACATGGAAATATTGATGGAGATATTGGGTGGAAACTAATCAAGGTTTCATTTCCAGCGTGAAAATGTTCATGGTTCCCACCAGCACTGGTAATGTGATATGGATCACAATTTTTAGGCACTTCGAAAACATCCCTTTCACAAATGAAAATGCTAAGCCTGAGGAGCAAGTTTTGGGGAATGAAAAAGGGCAAGTGCTTAGGTACAGTGCCCACACATGCCAGTTGTCCTCAATCTCTAACTCTCCAGGCATCTGGCTCACAATTTCTCCTTTTGTGCCCCTGCAGAAGAAATTCGCCCATAGCCAATAAGAAAGAGAGTGAGAGAGAAAATGGGCAATGGTATGCTTGAGTTTAGCATCCTGACACCGTTTGAAGAGTGAGCCATGGAGCTTGCAAAGGAGGACCAGAAGTGGGCCTGCACAGACAGCAAGATTGTTCTGTAATGAAGAAGTGAGGAGCCACTGCACCAGATGGCAAGTCTCAAGTTATTTACGACCCAAATCCTTGTTCAGGTCACATAATAAACCTTGTCCCTTGCCTTACAGGAACATCAACTGATGTGCCTCCTCCAACCACGAACAGAGCCTCCACTTCTGCCCTCGATAGCACCTCCAAGCGGTACCGTGATGAAGCATCATATTTATCATCCACACCATCCATCGTTGCAATACTATCACCTTAGTGGACGAGCATAGCAGGCAGACTTCAGGGTTATTATCTTGTGAGTAAGACACTGCTTCTGATGCACATTATGTGGAGATAGGAACAAGCCAGGTATGCTGGATCCTAAGACACAGCTTTGCCCAGCTAGGTGCCAGGCCTCTGGACATGATCGTCCTTCAGCTGTGAGAGATGCAAAGGCAGAGCTGAGAGTAGCATAAAGTGTTGTCAGCGACATTCTTGCAGCTGCAAGGCCAAATGGAAGAGGAATTCCCTTGTCCTTTTGCTCATGCAAATCTTCACCCTCGCCTGACCTCCATCTCTGGCTCCTCTTTGGCCACTCCTCACGGACTTGTCTTCATCAGAGGAGATGGGCCGTTTCACCTGGTCTTCATCAAGGATGTCATTCTGCTCCTGCACAGCAGACAATGACAATGCGGGAGACCCTTTGCAGACTAAACTGAAGGTCCCCCAGGTCCTGGCAAGGCAGCAGAAGTGAATCTTTAGCAGCCTAATGTACCAGATCACAGACTTGGTGGCACTGTGAGCCTCGTTGTAACGGGTTTCTGCCTCAGTCTCAGGCCTCTGTACTGGTGTCATCAGCCAGGACCTCATGGGTATCCCTTGTCCCTAATGAGTCGTTGTTTTCCTGTCCTACAAGCTGTCATTCCTACACCTTACCCAATGGCCAACACTCACTCACATCTCGGTTGTCGGTTGAACTCCATCACATGACCAGCCCCAGTCAATGTCCTCACCCTTTCGGAGTCACCTGTGACCTCCTGTCTGTTTGTTCCTTAATATCGACATCACTTGGTGTGGGTGGGGGGGGGCGTACAGGTATCTAACAGGCTATTTCAATGGTTGCCTACCCCTCATGGACAGAGCCAACTGGATGCTTATGTACGCACTGACGGCTATTGTTTCCTCTATGGCAAATGCTGGGTTCCGGCTATTATGGGCGACATGGTGGCACAGTGGTTCGCACAGCTGCCTTACAATGCCAGGATCCCAGGTTCGAACCCCAGCTTGGGTCACTGTCTGTGGGGAGTTTGCACATTCTCCCTGTGTCTGTGTGGGTTTCCTCCGGGTGATCTGGTTTCCTCCCACAATCCAAAGATGTGCAGGTTAGGTGTATTGGCTATGCTAAATTGTCCCTCAGTATCAGGGGGCCGAGCTGAGGTAAATGCATGGGCTTATGGGGATGGGGCGTCAGTGGGATTGTGCTGGTGCAGACTGGATGGGCCGAATGGCACATTCCACACTGTAGGATTCTATGATTCTATTGTGCTCACACATTCCCTCTGGATCTCCTGCATCCAGCCTTTAATCATTGATACATGAGTTTTTATCCCTCTCCTTATCTTTGAGAAAGTGGACAGCTGATGTCATTAAAACTTAACTCATGATGGTCAATTAGTTTTACAAGCATGGTTCTCAGGAAGGTACTATTATTCTCTAAAGCAGAGAGAGGTAACACCAACAGGCACTGTTCATAGTCAGTTTGTGTCACCCGGAGGGTTCACTGCTGTCACATCTTTGCACTTAAGGTTCCTGGGCAGGCACTGCATAATCACTGAATGCCTGCCCATTGACCACTCCACACAGCATGAACCCCACACTCACATTAGCCTCATACCCCCATGTCATTAACAGATGTAAACTCAGTGCTCATTGGCAGAAGCCACATTTAGGGCTGTGAACACTTTTTAAGAAGTCTCACAATACCAGGTTAAAGTCCAACAGGTTTATTTGGTAGCAAATGCCAGTAGCTTTTGGAGCTCTGCTCCTTCTTCAGGTGAATAGGAAGTGCCACTCACCTGACAAAGGAGCAGTGCTCCGAAAGCTAGTGGCGTTTGCTACCAAATAAACCTGTTGGACTTTAACCTGATGTTGTGAGACTTCTTACTGTGTTTACCCCAGTCCAACGCCGGCATCTCCACATCAACATTTCTTAAAACAGACAGGTTCCAGAATCATTCAGGCTATGATCACTTTTTAAAGCAGGCAGGCTGAAAACTTCAAGATAACATACACCAGCTGCAGCCTCCATCCTAGAGGAGACCCCCTGTCACCTTCCCCCTCATCTCCGACTCCTCCCATCCCTGACACTCTTGAAGGAGCCACCCCCTCTCCAGCTACCAGCGAATGCTGTCTTGTTGTATATCCTTGTACAAGTAGAGGGGGGTTCTCACCTCCTTTCCGGGTGGCATGGTGGCACAGTGGTTAGGACTGCTGACTCACAGTGGTTAGGACTGCTGACTCACAGCGTCAGGTTTGAATCCCAGCTTGGGTCACTGTCTGTGTAGAGTTTGCACGTTCTCCTTGTGTCTGTGTGGGTTTCCTCTGGGTGTTCTGGTTTCCTCCCACAGTCCAAAGATACGTGAGTTTGGTGGATTGACCATGATAAATTGCCCCTTAGTGTTAGGAGGGATAGCTAGGCTAAATGCATGGGGATAGGGCCTGGGAGGGATTGTGGTCAGAGAGATTTGATGGGCCAAATGGCCTCCTTCTATGATTCTTCTTCCTGGAGGTCATGGTGCTTGGTTCCCATTTATAAAGAGCAGTTGTAATTCGTGTCTGTATGACATCATGCAGGTGGATGGGATGATTCAATGAACTTTGAAGATTGACTATAACCTTGCTAATGATATTGAAATGTATTCCAATTAATGGAAGTGAACCTGACTGTGTTATCAGGGAGGGCCCAGGAACATTGTAATTGGAAATCCCGTTTTTGGCCTCTCCTGAGAATTTGCGGCCGTGATGGGAATTGCACCCTTGGCTGATGGACCAGTAAAGGGGTGAATTTCATTGGTCCTTCGGCACAGAGGAAGATGGTTATGGTTGTTGGAGGTCAATCATCTCAGTCCCAGGATGTTGCTGTAAAGGGTAGTGTCATAGGCCCAAACACCTTCAAGTGCTTCATTAATGAACTTCTCACCATCATAATGTCTGACGTGTGGATGCTCATGGATGATTGTACGATGTTCAGCATCATTTGAAACTCATCAGATACTGAAGCAGTCATATCCACAGGCATCAAGATCTGGACAATATTCAGGTTTGGGCTATTAAATGGTATGTAACATTTATGCCACACAAGTTCTAGGAAATAACCACCTTCAACAGAGAGAATCTATTTACCTTCATTTGACATTCAATGGCATTACCATTGCTGAATCCTCCATTATCAACATCTTGGGGTTTACCATTGACCAGAAACTGAACTGGACCAGCCAAATAAATACTGTGCCTACAAGAGCAAGTTAGAGACTGGGAATTCTGCAGACAGTAACTCACTTCCTGACTCCCCGAAATCTATTCACTGTCTACAAGTGTCAAGTCAGGAGTGTGATAGAATACTCTCCATTTGCCTGGAGTGCAGCTCCAACAGCACTCAAGAAACCTGGCTTCATCCAGGACAAAGTAGTCCGCTTGATTGGCATCCATTCAACACCTTCAACATATACTCCCTCTACCTCTGACTCACCACTGACCACTAGAAATACAGTGGCAGCAGATGAGTGGGAACAGTGTAACCTGCAAGTTCTCTTCCAAGCCACAAGCCATCTTTACTTAGAACTGTACTTTACTTAGAACCACTGTTCCACCAACCATGAAAATGTTGATAAATGGAAATCTATGAAGATCAAAAATATTGAAACAATTGAAAAGCCAGTGACCCAAATTCATCCTTTGCTACTTAAAAACATGTAGAAACTTAAGTTCTTTGTGTGAGCGCTGGGCAGAATTTCAAATGTGCTTTTACCATAGAACCATAGAAAATTACAGCTCAGAAACAGGCCTTTTGGCCCTTCTTGTCTGTGCTGAACCATTTTTTGCCTAGTCCCACTGACCTGCACTTGGACCATATCCCTCCAGACCCCTCTCATCCACGAGCCCGTCCAAGTTTCTCTTAAATGTTAAAAGTGACCCCGCATTTACCACTTCATCCGGCAGCTCATTCCACACTCCCCCCTGATTATTCCATTGAGGGTCTCAGATAAGAATTTAGGCTGCTTTCTTTGAAGTACTTCTTTAGAATTGCTTTGATGTAATTCCAAATGATTGTAGTTCCTGCAAGTTCTCCTTCAAGTAGGTGAAACTCCTTCAGTGTACAGTACGGTCCCATTATAACGCGATGGTTGGGAACCATAAAATGTTATCGCAAAAAAAGCTGGGCCGTGCTAAATCAGGGTTCAAGAAAATCAGCGTTCAAACTGACCCAATATTGACCTAACATCCTAAAACACCCCTACTATTGCCCTATTTGATCCTTTTTTTGCATGTTTACCATCTGACAAGTAAATTACATTTTAATTAAAGAATTCCATGAATAAATCATTGTTGTTACAGTAGAAATTAAAACACTAACTAATTTTTAGTAAAGCTTTTTAATAAACAAAACAAAACAACAGGTGTTTATTTCTTTAAAAACGTGATTGAGTGTTCCTTGCTTGAACGTAGCATTTCGCTGGCTGCGAGCGAAATCTAGAATGCTTCTGAGTTGGAGGATTTTTATGTGGTCCATCCCTCCAGCCAACAGAGGCTCGCCTCGAGGTGTTCAATGGCTTCAGACACTTTCGGGGGCGGAGTCTCTTCATTATCATCTTCTTGTGGCTCGAGAACCAGTATACTTGCCTTCACCAGTGCTACAGTTACGATCTCTGAGTGTCTGTCAGATGCTGATATGTTGGGCATTCGCCGTCGACAGCGTGACACTGGTATAGCTTCTCTTTGCTGCATTCAAACAGCTTCTCTGCCTCATGCACATCTTCCTCTGTGAAGCAGTAAAAATCTGGCTCGTCATCATCTTCCATGGTGGATTGGCGTGATTAAAAGGTTGGCCTCAGACCCTTTTCCCAGCAATTCTCTACCCCTGATGAGCTGACTGCTGCCCAGGCTTTCCCACCTGTGTGGCAAACTTCCTTCATGTTCAGGCTTTTCAGATAGGCTTCAAGCATTGTTGAGTTGTCTACAATTCTACGAATTAATTCCTGCCTGTAATTCTGCTTGAACACGGAGATGATCCCCTAACCTAGGGGCTGGATCTTGGATGTAATGTTCTTGGGGAGGAAAGAAGTCACGCTTACTAGGTTGGCTGGCAGCTGAGCGGGACAGTTGTTAAGCAGAAGAAGAGCTTTGGATTTTAGCTTTTGCTTGCGCAAATGAGTGTGGACAACAGGAACAAAAGTTTTGTGAAACCAATCCTCAAAGGTGACAGTTGTCATCCAAGCATTGCTGCTGTGCATGTACTCGAACGATAACGATTTCATGTTGATATACTGAAAACAGCGGGATGAGCAAGATTTGCTAATCATGAGCAGTTTCAACTTATATATTCCAGTCTTGTTTACACAAAACAACGTCACGCACGCGGTCTTTGTGTTGTTTGAACCCTTCACATTAGTGGGCGTCATCTTTACTAGCCAGTGTACGGTCTGGGATTATCATGTAGCAGAGGCCTGTTTCATCACAGTTGTACACTTGTTCTTCCACGCAGCCACCTTCTTCTAACAGAGATTTTAGTTCAGCCAGATATTTGCCGGCAGTGGCCCTGTCAGCTGAGTGAATTTCTCCTGACACTAACACTTCAGAAATCCCATGACGGCATTTAAACTAGTCTAGCTTTGCTAGCTTTGAAATGTGAGATTTCTCCATTGATCTGCATGTCAAACTTCTCAGCTTGAGCTTTGAGAATAGGACCAGAAATTGGAAGGCCTTCTGAGCAAGCTTGAACAAACCACTTGTGTAGGGAGTCATCGAGGCTGACATCTTTTGTCGTTTTTGGGCGTTGGCTTTTAGTCCTCCTTGTTCTTCAACTTTGCAAAGCGATGCGCGTAACTTTTCTTATTGAGATTTCCAGCCACGAATGTTGATTCTCGCATCCCGAGGTTTTGTGCAACTTAAGTTTGACTTTTAGTCTTAGAACAGAGAACATAGAACACTACAGCACAAACAGGCCCTTCAGCCCACAAGTTGCGCCGATCACATCTATACCTACCAAGCCATAGAACTATCTGTAACTTCCAATGCCATTAGATTCCAAATAATCATCCAGAAGTCTTTTAAAAGACCCCAGCGGGTTTGCCTCTACCACCACCGACGGCACTCACCACCCTCTGAGTGAAAAACTTACCCCTAACATCTCCTCTGTACTTGCTTCCCTGCACCTTAAACCTGTGTCCTCTCGTAGCGACCATTTTAGCCCTGGGAAATAGCCTCCGAGAATCCACCCTATCTATTCCTATCAACATTTTAAAAACCTCTCAACCTTTGTCTCTCCAGGGAGAAAAGACCTAGCTCCCTCAACCTATCTTCATAAGGCATGCCTCCTAATCCAGGCAACATCCTTGTAAATCTCCTCTGCACCCTTTCAATAGCTTCCACATCCTTCCTGTAGTGAGGCGACCAGAACTGCGCACAGTACTCCAAGTGGGGTCTGACAAGGGTCTTATAAAGACCCTTTACCTCCCGACTCCTAAACTCAATCCCTCGATTAATGAACACCAGTACACCATATGCCTTCATGATCACGTCAAGTGCATGAAGCTTATCTTTCACAGAAGAAGATTTTCTTTTTCTAGCAGTTTGTTCCATTTTGATCTAAGAAAACATTAATTAATGTGGTGAGTTGATTTTAACTCACCAAAAACTTTCCCCGGAAAGAGCAAGAAAAAGGGTCCAATGATTCATCGTGTTATATCCAAATTCGCGCTAAATCGGGGCACATAAAATTGGGACTTCGCTGTATGTTTTGAGTGTTAGTATTTATAGAATGTTTTTCATGTTTATAAGATATCTACATGTGTTTTATAACCATTAAGCTTCTTTTCAAGTGAACTGTGAGGAGGATAGTATAGAACTTAAGAATTACATAGAAAAATTAGTAGAATGCAGAGAAATATGAAGTGATTCATTTTGATTGGAAGAATATGAAGAAATAAGATAAAATAGCGGGGATGATGCTAAAGTGCGTGCAGGAGCAGAAGGACGTGGGCGGAAGTATGCATCAGTCACCTTGCAGTTAATAAAACACACAGTATCCTAGGACCATAGAAAAAAGAAGCAGAAGATTATGTTAAACTTGTATAAGATAATAGTTTTGTCTCAGCTGGATTTCTACATCTAGTTCTGCATATCACAATTTAGGAAGGATTTGAAGGCATTGAACAGAGTGCAGAAAGGATTGATGAGAATGGTTCCATGGATGAGAAACTTCAGTTATGAGGGTAGATTGAAGTAGTGAGGGCTGAGAGAAGGCAAGGTATTCAAAATCATGAAGGGCCTGGAGAGAGTAGGTAGGGAGAAACATCCTGCTCATAACAGGATTCAAGGGCACAGTTTTAAAATAATTGGTAAAAGAAGGGGTGACATGAGGAAAACCTTTCTCATACAGTGAGTGGTAACTGCACTGCCTGAGAGAATGGTGGAGGCAGATTCAGTTGACACATTCAGAAGGGAATTATGCTGTTAAATGAAAAGAATGCACGTGCATAGTAATGGGGATGAGGTGGGAGAATGGAGTATTGGTGCAAGTCTGATGGGCTAAGTAGCCTCCTTTTGTGCTGTAACAATGTATGATTCTGTAAAGTGTCATCGCTTATTTGAAAGGAAAATACTGCAGGTAATATGTGCACACTGATGTTGCCGAACTTCAGAGGTGCCAATTCTCAGGAGAGATAAGAATGCTAAGTAAAATTGAGCCTTACTCATGGAGAGGATTCTGAAAACATGGCATTTTTGATTTACGCAGAAGGATTGACAAAAGTTGTACGCTTGAGTTTTCAGCCTGAAACCTGGAATTGCTTTGCTTTCTGGATCCTGGGCCCTAGCTGGGCACCCCCTCTCCATGCAGGTTCCCCAGCTCTGCATTAGGTTTCAGGCAGCTCTGTATTGGTGTCAGTGTTGGGGACTCTGATGAGGGTCTGGGCTGAGAATCCAGTTCCAGGTTGGTCACTTTTCATAGAATTATAGAAACCCTATAGTGCAGAAAGAGGCCATTTGGCCCATCAGGTCTGCATCGACAACAATTCTACCCAGGCCCTCCCCCCATATCCCTACATATTTACCTGCTAATCCCTCTAACCTACGCATCTCAGGACACTAAGGGACAATTTTAGCATGGCCAATCAACCTAACCAGCACATCTTTGCACTATGGGAGGAAACTGGAGCACCCGGAGGAAACCCATGCTGACACGAGGAGAATGTGCAAACTCCACACAGACAGTGACCCAAGCTGGGAATCGAACCCAGGTCCCTGGAGCTGTGAAGCAGCAGTGCTAACCACTTATTCTGGCTTCACTTCTGTTATCTCTGTGTGCAACACTCTGCTGGCAGCCATCATAGAAAGCCCATGAATTATTTTCCTGATGGTTGATGTTGTTGAAAGTTTGACTTGGTATGTTTTAATTGTGCTTCATGTTTACATGAGGACAATTGATTTGGTGATTGACTCTTGTTCCAAACAAAATTTTATTCAGCCGTCAATTGCACAAGCCTCACTTTTTTTTCATAGAATCATTGAATCCCTATATTGCAGGAGGAGGCCATTCAGCCCATCCAGCTTGCACCTACAACAATTCCACCTAGGCTCTATCCCTGTAACCTACCCCCCCCCACTCCATTTACCCTGTTAATCCCCCTGACACCGAGGGACAATTAAGCATGGCCAATCAACCTAACCCACACATGTTTTCTGCTCTATGAAGAATTTTCTGAAGTTTCCAAAAATAATGACAGGTTCATAGCTATAGCAATATAATCTGCCATTGTTTTTGCCGTTTTTGAGAAAAGTTGACAGTCTCATTGATCTGCAGTAGCCTTTTATTTACAACAAAAATTATTTTTTAAAATACTGTGTCAAAGACTTTTACGATTATCTCTGGCTCTACTTATTTCCACGTACACAATTAATTTTCCTCCCCTTTCCCAGCTTGCTCTTTCACTGTCCTGCCTCTTCTCTCAACTGTAGTAACTTGGACTGGGATAGGATTGCAGAGGACGAGCAGTGTAGTACCTCCCACGACATTCAGATTACCACCTTAATGGGTGAGCCCACAAGTAACAAGCTTGCCCCATTCAATGGGATTTTATAGCCTGTTCCCCCTCAGCTGAGAGATTGAGGTTATTTGCTGCTTCCCAATCAATTCCTCAATTCATTATAGAGCAGGAATAGAACCCGGTTGGCATTAATTAACATCATCCTGGTTGGCATTAAATAAAGTCATATATGTTGAAACACTTAACTTACACAACCAGCTAAAGAACTAAATGCCTTTCATTCTGGATAGCTATTGTTTCTGGTTGCCTGTAAAGGGTATTAATCTCTTATTACTGCTTATTGGAATCATCGGGGATCCAAATGTACCCACGATGTTCCTTTTACACTATTGAATTAGTTTCATTGGACAGTAGTAGAAGAAGCTATGAAGCTGGGCTAGCACTTAATATAAAAAAGGATAGCAAGAGTTTTTATAAATATATAAAAAGGAAGAGGCTGGCTAGGGTGAACGTTGGTCCCTTAGCGGATGAGAAAGGGGACCTAGTGGTAGGGGATGGGGATATGGCGGAGGTCTTGAATAACTTTTTTGTTTCTGTCTTCACGGAGGAGGACGTGAATAATTTGCCGGGTGTTAGCGATGGAAAGGTGGTAGGACTGGAGGGTCTTAATGACATTACTGTTACTAGAGAGGTGGTGCGCGACAGACTGGAGGGGCTGATTGTGGACAAGACCCCAGGACCGGATGGAATGCATCCGAGGGTTCTGAAAGAAATGGCGGAGGTGATAGTGGATGCCTTGGTGGTTATTTTCCAGACGTCGCTGGATTCCGGGGAAGTGCCGGAGGATTGGAAAACGGCTAATGTTACGCCGTTGTTTAAGAAGGGTGCCAGGCAAAAGGCGGGGAATTACAGGCCGGTTAGTTTAACGTCTGTGGTAGGTAAAATGTTAGAATCCGTCATTAAGGAGGAAATTGCGAGGCATCTTGAAGGGAATTGCTTGATAGGGCAGACGCAACACGGTTTCATTAAAGGGAAGTCGTGTCTGACAAATTTACTGGAGTTCTATGAGGATGTGTCTAGGGCGGTGGATAGAGGAGAGCCGGTGGATGTGGTCTTTCTGGATTTTCAGAAGGCGTTTGATAAGGTACCTCACAAGAGGTTACTGCAGAAGGTCAGAGGACATGGAGTTGGGGGTAGGGTGTTAGCGTGGAGAGAGGATTGGTTGTCAAATAGGAGGCAGAGAGTGGGGGTCAATGGGTGCTATTCGGATTGGCGGTTGGTGACTAGTGGGGTGCCCCAGGGGTCGGTGCTGGGGCCTCAGCTATTTACCATTTATATAGATGATCTGGAGGAGGGAACCGAGTGTAGGGTGTCGAAATTTGCTGATGACACCAAGATTGGGGGAAAGGCAAATTGTGTGGAGGGTGTGGAGAGTCTGCAGAAGGATCTAGATAGGCTGGGCGAATGGGCCAGGAAATGGCAAATGGAATTTAATGTTGGCAAGTGTGAGGTGGTCCACTTTGGTAGGAAGAATGGTAGGAAGGACTATTACTTACGTGGCGAAAAACTGCAGCAGGCGACGGTGCAGAGGGACCTCGGGGTCCTTGTGCATGAGTCGCAAAAACCCAGCCTGCAGGTGCAGCAGGTGGTCAGGAAGGCGAATGGGATGCTGGCCTTCATAGCGAGGGGGATTGAATATAAAAGTAGGGAGGTCTTGCTGCAGCTGTATAGGGCATTGGTGAGGCCGCAGCTGGAGTACTGTGTGCAGTTTTGGGCGCCGCACCTGCGCAAGGATATTTTGGCCTTGGAGGGAGTGCAGAGGAGGTTTACTAGGCTGATACCGGAGTTGAGGGGGTTGAGCTATGAGGAGAGGCTGAATAAACTAGGCTTGTACTCGTTAGAGTTTAGAAGAATGAGGGGAGATCTCATTGAGACGTATAAGATGATGAATGGGATGGATAGGATAGAGGTGGAAAGACTCTTCCCGCTCAAAAAAGACAGTAGGACTAGGGGGCACAGCCTCAAGATAAAGGGGGGGCGGTTCAGAACGGAGTTGAGGAGGAACTTCTTCACTCAAAGGGTGGTGAATCTCTGGAATTCTCTGCCCGTTGAAGTGGTGGAGGCTGCCTCGCTAAATATTTTTAAGAAGCGGGTTGATGGGTTTTTGATAAGAGAGGGGATTAAGGGTTATGGGGAGAGGGCGGGAAAGTGGAACTGAGCCACGACAGATCAGCCATGATCTTATTGAATGGCGGGGCAGGCTCGAAGGGCCAGATGGCCTACTCCTGCTCCTATTTCTTATGTTCTTATGTTCTAATGTCTAACGAGGGGCATGCACACAATGGGTTGTGCGTGGGCTGCTCTTGAAATTTCGGGAGTAGCCGAGTACTTCGCGTCATTTGTGTATGCTTAAAACTGGACCAGCAGATGGGCACCACAACAGCTCAGTGACTATCACTGCTAGCTGTGCAGATACATGGATTTGGGCCAGTGTCTGTGGAGTTTGCGCATTCTCCCTGTGGTTGCGTGGATTTCCTCCGGGTGCTCCGGTTTCCTCCCACACCCCAAAGATGTGCTGTTAGGCTGATTGGTGTAACAAATTGTCCCTAAATTAGTCTCCCCTCAATCTGGTTTCCAATCAGAGTACCATAAGCATAGACATGGGTCAAGGGTGGAGGAGGAAAATCACGTTGTTAAGATGGCGGCGCAGGCTCGTTGGGCCGAAGGGCCTGTTTCCCGTGCTGTGTTGTTCTTTGTTAATATATGTTACTTTCCACTGTGTATTGAATAAGTCTCTCCCCTAAAAAAGTGCCCAACAGAAATGCGAAATGAGAGAATTTCCCATTCATTTTTTGGATGTACCTGAACGATCCTCCGATATTGTGCATCGCAGAGAGATTCACGCTGGAAAGTGGGGGGCAGGGTCTCATCCCACATTGTCACACATGCACTCCACATCATCACACCCTCTGATTGTCAAGGCCCCATGCCACCTGCTATCAATCCCCCATCCTACCAGATGTCATCTCTGTGTCCTCATAAGTAAAGAATGCCATCAACAAGTGGGTGTGGGCAAGGACGGGCAGGGGCATCCTCAATATATGAGTCCTCACCCCCCCACTTTGAGGAGAAGGCAGTGGAAAACGTGGGTGAATCCCAAGAGTGAGCCATCACTGACTGTGAGGTCAACAGGCCCCAAGTAAGTAAGATCCCAGACCACTGTAATCCAGACGACCTACTTCAAGTGAGTCTATCATTCCCCCACACCCTTCACATCTCCACCGGCTAACCACATCTCCTTTGTCTTACAGGATCTCCATCAGGTGACGCTGGACCATCCAGGGTTGCCTCCTGCCATCCAGCTCCTCCTAGCATCCGAGGAGGACACAGACACACTGTCACTGTGTTCACCAGCACCAAGGATCAGCGCAGAAGATATTCACCCCATTGGGAAACGTCAGTGGACAGGCTTCTGGGGCACTCTCTGGTGAGTACCACACTATTGCTATTGCACGTTGGCTAGAGGCTGGAACATCCAAGGGAGTGGCCAGTAAGAGGCCTGCTGGCTCCCTGGGGAACTGCTGGCCCTAAGGCAGATTGTGGGTTCTTGTGCTCACGTCGCGCTGTCTGTGGCCCCCGTGACTTGCCTGGATTTGCAGGGCCTCGCTTGCTGTGCTGTCTGGAGACGGTGCACATCTCTTTGATCTGTGGTCGGTGCTCCTTCCACTCACGTTGTCGGCCACTTTAGGACTTGAGCAGCAGGTTAGGTGTAAAGATTCGCATTCTAATCAGTAATCTGTAAACTGTCCGTGCTTTATATGCTTTGTCTGAGGCCAGAACTCTCCATTCACCTGAAGAAGAGGGAAACCTCGAAAGCTTGTGAGTATTATCAGATAAATCGGTTGGACTAAAACCTGGTGTTGTCAGACTTTTTACTGTGTTTCCTAAGGCAGATGTCAGACCCCTGGAAACATTTATCACTATAATGTTTAATATGCAAAAATAAGGCCAGGCTTTATAGGAGGGAGTGCCAGTGATCTTCCAGCAAATGCAGGCACAACTAGAGCAGTCCACCAGAGATGGTGATGGGGTCCCCAGACCAACACTGTAAGAGTGTCTGCAATGGAAAGCCTGGGCCGAGATGTCCATTCCATGACTAATGACTTCCCAGGTGTGGGCCACTTAGTGATATTCATGGCTGAGGCCTTAGGCACCAGGGCCCAGTCACTCATGGACATGTCGCTGGCATTGAGGGAAATTGCTGATACGCATCACAGCTTGGTCCAATCGCATAGCACCACGCCTGAGGGTATCCAGAGTATTGCTGAATTGCTGAAGGCCATGGTTGAAGGCATCAGAACCAAGGTGCAGGCAATGGCAGTCTTCCAGGACTGGCAGTGCTGGATGACAGGGAGGCTTCTGCAGCTCACCCCAGCTGCCCCTCCATCTTAAGTAGTGATATGGTGGGGGGACCAACAAGCATCCCGAGGGAATAGGAAGTGCTGGAGCCAAGTTCAGAGTCTTCAACCATGTAGAATCAGCCTATCAGAACTCCTTCTGAATCTATCCTTCCTGACACTGGTATTTCACCTGGGCACAAGGCAGAACTGGATGGCACACTGTCACCTGTGATGCCTGAACGTCTGCCTGGCCCCTCCAGTCTCAGGCCCTCCAGAGCACGCCTACTAAGGACATCACAGGCCAGAGGGCACAGATATCAGCAGGTCACTTTCATCTCTGATGTGCCTTCTGGGGACACACATGTAAAAGGAGTAGGGGGGAATGAAAGAAGAGGAAGACCATTAAGGAGGCATGGGTAAAGTTTCACAGTTGTTGTTAAGAGGAAGGGGGCAGCAGTTGTACACTGTTACTGACAAACACATGTCATCTCCATATCCATTGGCCTATCACTGTTATGTCTGTCTCTTAAAGGGAGGGGAATCGGGGAGGGGGGACTATGTCGACTGTTAGGCTCTTCCCACAGGGCCTCCACACTCATTTCTAATTGGTGGCCTTTGACATCTGCCTTTGACAGCATCACCAATCCAGGAGACTGATGATCTAACCTTGAGCCTCCCACCCCCGATCCTTACTGTTATGTGGAATTCTCGTGAACCCATTGCTCTAACAATGAGCTGAGAAGTAGGTGGGCTGTTATCGGAAAGGCTGGAGTCAGACTTCAGACTCTGAGCAGTGTCACAGTTTTCCTCACAGATAATCATCATCCAGCCTTGCTGTGAGGCCCACTGACAGTGCCAACCCAGGCCCATCACACTGGTGATGCCACACTGACCCATAGAGGCGGGAAGTGGGAGTAATGTTTTAGGACTGGGGAACTGGAAAAGTCATAGAGTAATAGAGGTTTACAACACGGAAACAGGCCCTTCGGCCCAACTTGTCCATGCCCCCTGTTTTTTTTTTAAACCTCTTAGCTAATCCCAATTGCCCGCATTTGGCCCATATTCCTCTATACCCATTGTACCCATGTAACTATCTAAATGCTTTTTAAAAGATAAAATTGTACCTGCCTGTATTACTAACTCTGGCAGTTTGCTCCAGACACTCACCACTCTCTGTGTGAAAAAATTGCCCCTCTGGACACTTCTGCATCTCTCCCCTCTCACCTTAAACCTATGCCCTCTAGTTTTAGACTGCCCTACCTGTGGGAAAAGATATCAACTATCTACCTTATCTATGCCCCTCATTATTTTAAATACCTCTATAAGATCACCTCTCAGCCTCCTACACTCCAGAGAAAAAAGTCGCAGTCTATTCAGCCTCTCCTTATAACTCAGTCCATCAAGTCCCGATAGCATCGTAGTAAATCTTTTCTGCACTCTTTCTAGTTTAATAATATCTTTCCTATAATAGTGACGAGAACTGTACAGTGTATTCCGAGTGTGGCCTTACCAATGTCTGTACAACTTCAACAAGATGTCCCAACTCCTGTATTCAGTGTTCTGACCAATGAAACCAAGCATGTTGAATGCTTTCTTCACCACTCTGTCCACTTGTAACTCCATTTTCAAGGACATGTACCCCTAGGTCTTTTTGTTCTGTAACTCTCTCCAATGCCCTACCATTAACTGAGTAAGTCCTGCCCTGGTTGAATCTACCAAAATGCATTACCTCACATTTGCCTAAATTAAACTCCATCTGCCATTTGTCAGCCCATTAGCCCAATTGATCAAACTCCTGCTGCAATTGGAGATAACCTTCCTCACTGTCCACCATGCCACCAATCTTGGTGTCATCTGTAGACCTACTAACCATGCCCCCTATATTCTTAACCAAATCATTAATATAAATGACAAATAACAGCGGGCCCAGCACTGATCCCTGAGGCACACTGCTGATCACAGGCCTCCAGTTTGAAAAACAACTCTCTACAACTGTCAAGAAGCCAATTTTGTATCCATTTAGATACCTCACCCTGGATCCCGTGAGATTTAACTTAATGCAACAACATACCATGTCAAATACCTTGCTAAAGTCCATGTAGACAACATCAACTACATTGCTTCATCTATCTTCTTGGTTACCCCTTCAAAAAACTCAATTAAGTTTGTGAGACATGATTTTCCACTCACAAAGCCATGCTGACTGTCCCTAATCAGTCCTTGCATCTCGAAATGCCTGTAGATCCTGTCTCTCAAAATACTTCCAACAATTTACCCACCACAGATGTGAGGCTCACTGGCCTGTAGTTCCCAGGCTTTTCCCTGCAGCGCTTTTTAAACAAAGGCAGATTTGCCACTCTTCAATCTTTAGACGCCTCAGAATGGTCTAGCAAGAATTGGGGCAGGGGAAGGAGATGAAACCCAGAATGATGCTTTTGCTAGTGTTGGCTAGTTGGGGGAGCAAGGAACCGGGCAAAGACAAGGAATGAGGATCAGGTCGGGGTGGTGGGGATTGATCTGCCAACAATGAAGTTCCTATCCTTCAAATCTGGAGGCAATAAGGGCCCTCCAATCCGATGTCCCTGTCAGATCCTGGCCATCAGCTGCTCAGCTCCTTCAGCATCATCCTTTCCCTCCTCCTCTGCACCATCATGTTCCTCCTCCTCCTCTGATGAAGCTGCTTGTTCCTCCTCCACCTTGTCGCCCTGCTGCTGTTTGAGGTTTGTAGCATACAGCAAGCGACCACTATCCTTGCCACCCTCTGGGGCTATATTGTGGTACTCCACCAGAGTGGTCCAAATAGCAAAACCATGTCTTCTGGAGGCCAATGCACTGCTCGATGATGCTCCTGGTGGCAGAATGGCCCTCATTGTAACAGTTCAGCCTGGGGCCTCCACACAGGCATCATGATCTGAGCGGGTGGCCCTTCTCCTCCAATAGTCAACACACACATCTGCAGCTCTGATGTCTTCTAGGTAATGTTTCTGAGTATATGTTCCCAGGTGCCTAGTTTCAATAAGTGAATCCACAACATGAGCGGCATGGTGGCACAGTAGTTAGCATGGCAGTCTTGCAGCACCAGGGACCCAGATTCAATTCTGATCTTGGGTGTGTATGTGGAATTTTCATGTTCTCCCCGTGTCTGCATGGGTTTCCTCCGAGTGCTCCAGCTTCCTCCCAAACTCCAAGTATGTGTGGGTTAGGTTGATTGGTCATGAAAAACTGACACTTGGTGTCAGGGGGACTAGCAGGGTAACTATGTGGGGTTACAGGGATTGAGCTGGATGGGACTGTTGTTGGTGCAGGCTTGATGGGCCGACTGTCCTCTTTCTGTGCTATAGAGATTGTAGGATATCCAATCCCTACTGAGTGATTGGTGCAATTGTATCATTATAACACACACAACATGGTGTACACCTGTAGCTCCTTCTAAACCTTGAATAGGTTTGAATAGGACCTTGAATAGAGTGGAGGAGCAGAGGGATCTAGATGTATGTGTACATAGATCCCTGAAAGTTGGGAATCAAGTAGATAAGGTTGTTAAGAAGGCGTACGGTGTCTTGGCGTTTATTGGTAGGGGGATTGAATTTAGGAGTCGCAGCGTCATGTTGCAACTGTACACAACTCTGGTGCGGCCGCACTTGGAGTATTGTGTGCAGTTCTGGTCCCCTCATTACAGGAAGGATGTGGAGGCTTTGGAGAGGGTGCAGAGGAGGTTTACCAGGATGTTGCCTGGTATGCAGGGGAGGTCCTATGAGGAGAGACTGAGGGATTTGGGGTTGTTTTCACTGGAAAGAAGGCGGCTAAGAGGGGATCTTATAGAAACATATAAGATGATTAGAGGTTTAGATAGGGTGGATGGTGATAGCCTGTTTCCTCGGATGGAGAAGGCTAGCACGAGGGGGCATGGCTTTAAATTAAGGGGGGGTAGTTATAGGACGGATGTCAGGGGCAGGTTCTTTACCCAGAGGGTGGTGAGGGACTGGAATGCCCTGCCTGCTGCAGTTGTAAATGCGCCTAGTTTGGGGGTGTTTAAGAGATTGGTGGATAGGTTTATGGACGAAAAGGGATTGGTTTAGATTAGTGGGTCAATGTTTTTTTTTAAAAATAAGACTGGTCGGCGCAACATTGTGGGCCGAAGGGCCTGTTCCGCGCTGTAATGTTCTATGTTCTATGTTCTAAACGACATGATGCTCAGTCTGGCAGCCAGGTTAAGTACAAGTACAACATGGTGAAGAGTCTTAAATCATGCTACATGGCGTGAGATGATCTTTGGTGTTTTGGTCAGACCACAACGAAGTTGAAGCATTGGAGAATGTTGAAAATGCAGCCTGCTGATGCTGCAAATCTTTGAAGACACAGTCCAATCAAGAAATCAGACACATCCCTTCTGTTGAGGCTGCAGCACATAACCTACTCATTTAATGGGACAAGGCATTAAGAGGACCAGCACTGGGTTAGATCAGTCGAGAAAGATGAGTGACTGCGTTATGGGTTGGATCAATAGCAAGTAACAGAAAGTAAAAAAAAAATCCTTTTAAAAGTTTGTAAAAATTGGGCCAAATCTCTGTCTATGATTATAGTAGACAGGGACTTGGAAAAGTGCATGAAAGTGGTTACAGTGACACTCATCCAGGTATTATAGGAGAAGGAAGGTCAAAGGGACATTATCAGAATCTATGCTAAAAATTGAAGAGAATCAGGGGCGGAGGCGAATATGGAGGCCATTACTAAGGAGAAAGTGTGAGGGTGGGTGGCACAATTGCACAGTGGTTAGGACTGCTGTCTCATAAACCAGGGCCCCAGGTTTGACTCCCATCTTGGCTCACTGTCTGTGTGGAGTTTGCAGTTCTCCTGGTGTCTGCATGGGTTTCCTCCGGAATCTCTGGTTTCCTCCCACAGATCGAAAGACGTGCTGGTTGGCCATGCTAAATTCTCCCTTAGTGTACCTGAACAGGTGCCAGCGCGTGGTGACTAGGGGATTTTCACGGTAACTTCACTGCAGTGTGACTGTAAGCCTACTTGTGACTGATAAATAAAAAAACTAAAAAAAAACTAAAGCTGAAAGATCTGAAGATGGATAAATCACCGGGACTGGATGAACTACACCCCAGAGTTCTGAAGGAGATAGCTGAAGAGATAGTGGAGATATTAGTCTTTAATCTTTCAGAAATCACTGGAGTCAGGGATGGCCCCAGAAGACCTTAAAACCATTAATGTGACACTCCTGTTTAAGAAGGGAGGGAGGCAAAAAACAGAAGATTACAGGCCGGTTAGTCTGACCTCGGTTATTGATAAGATTTTAAAGTCCATTATTAAGGATGTGATTTTGGAATACTTGGAATTGCATGGTAAAATAGCGCACAGTCAGCATGGTTTCATCAAGGGGAGGTCATGCCTGACAAATCTGCTAGAATTTTTTGAGGTAATAATGAGCAGGTTAGACAAAGGAGAGTCAGTGGACATTATCCACTTGGATCTCCAGAAGACATTTGACAAGATGCCATACGGGAGGCTGCTGAGTATGACAAGAGCCCATGGTGTTAGAAGCAAGATACTATCATGGATAGAAGATTGCCTGACTGGCAGAAGGCAGAGAGTGGAGATAAAAGTTTCCTTTTCAAGATGGCAGTGGGTGATTAGTGGAGTTCCACAGAGGGTTCTCCGGTTTCCTCCCACATCCCAAAAAACGTGCTCTTAGGCTGATTGGTGTAACAAATTGTCCTTAAATTAGTCTTCCCTCAATCTTCCCCAATAGGTGTAGACAAAGGTCATGAGTAGAGGAGGGTACTCATAACGTTAAAATGGCAGCGTGGGCTCATTGAGCCGAAGGGCCTGTTTCCCGTGCTGTGTTGTTCTTTGTTCTTTTCACTTTAGACATCAGTGATTTAGATGAAGGAACTGAGGGCATTGTGGCTAAGTTTGCAGATGAAAAAAAGATAGGTGGAGGGGAAATATTGAGGAGGTGGAGAGGCAGTTGAAAGACTTGAATCAAAGACTCTGCACGCCAAGCAGCATGTCTTAATGATTATTGTTTGGTGGCTCTGGCATCCATCATTATGAAGTGTTCCGAAAGGTTAGTCATGGCATGGATCAACTCCAGTTCCACAGATTGTCTGGATCCACTACAGTTCACCTACTGCTGCAACAGATCCACATCAGATACTATCTTCCGGCCCGACACTCAACCCTGGAGCACCTTGGTATCAAAGACACTTATATCAGACTCCTATTTATTGATTACAACTCAGACTTCACCACTATTATCCCTATGAAATGCATCTCCAACCTCCATGGCCTAGAGCTTGGCCCCTCCCTCTGTGACTAGACTTCCCAACCCACAGACTGTAATCAGAAAGGATATGCAATGATACTTCCCCCACCATTATCCTGAACACCAGTGTTCAACTAGGCTGCGTCCTCAGCCCCTTATAAACTTATGACTGTGTTGCTAAATTCTGCTCCAACTCCTTTTTCAATCCTGCTGATGACACCACTGTAGTGGGTCAGATCTCAAGCAAAGATGAGACAGAGTGCAGGAAAGAGATAGAGAATCTGGTGACAATAACCTATCCCTCAATATCAGTTAATATGAAGAAGCTAGTCATTGACTTCAGGATGTGTAGTGAAGGGCATGCCCCTGTTTATATCAATGGGGATGGAGTGGAAATGGTCGAGAGCTTCAGGTTTCTAGGTGTCCAGATCACCAATTACCTGTCTTGGTCCCTCCACGCTGACACTATATTTAAGGAAGCCCACCAACATGTTTACTTTCTGAGGAGGCTAAGCAAATTTGGCATGTCTGCTATGATGCTCACCAATTTTCACAGGTGCACCATAGAAAGCATCCTTTCCAGATGGATAGCTTCTGCTCTGTCCAAGACAACCAAACCCGGTCCACTATCAACTAGCCTCCCATTCATTGACTCTGTCTACACTTCTCACTGCCTTGAAAAAGCAGCCAGCATAATTAAGATCTCCCATGTGCCCTCGACAAACTCTCTTCCACCATTTTCCATCAGAAAAAAGACACAGAAGTCTGAGATCATGAACTGACGGACTCAAGAGCAGCTTCTTCCCTTCTGCCATCAGGCTTTTAATAGAACATAGAACATAGAACATTACAGCGCAGAACAGGCCCTTTGGCCCACGATGTTGCTCCGACCAGTTAAAAAACAATGACCCACTAATCTAAACCAATCCCCTTTCGTCCATAAACCTATCCACGGATCTCTTAAACGCCCCCAAACTAGGCGCATTTACAATTTTGAATGGATCTACCTCATATTAAATTGATCTTTCTATACACCCTAACTATAACACTAATACTATATTCTGCATCCTCGCCTTCCCTCCTATGTACTCTAAGAATGGTATGTTGTTGCCCATATAACATGCAAAAACAATGGATGTGATTTTCCCATCCTGCTATGCTGCTTCTGTAGTGTAGTGGCCCAGGAGACTTGAGTGGAGGCCACTTCATGGGGTCCCCACTGTGGGCCACTGTCTCCATGAGTCTCTGGCAGCTGGATTCCTGGCGCCATCTTCATCACCATATATTTTAAATATCATTAGCAGACCCGGGACTGAAACCTCTGGGCCCTCTAGTGTCTCTGGGCCCTCACAGGAGTGGTTCACTCCAGTGGGGATTACTACAGCTCCCCATTTGCGGGGAGCTGGTGGCCTGACCCTATTGGAGTGAAGGTGGGCACCCCAGTGGGTCGGGGGTGTCTCCTGGGCATTGCCAGCCTGGCAGTGCCAGCCAGGCCCTGGTACTGTCCAAGGGGCAATGTGGCTAATTTTTTATTTGGTATTGGGTAATTTATTTGGTATTTGGCAGTGCCAAGGGGCAGGGCCTAATGGTGGCAGGGCCTGATGAGAGCAGGGTGTCTGGGGAGGGGGGGGTGCAATTGGTGAGAGTGAAGTCCCACTGCCACTCTGCACTGGTCTGTATGATAGAGGGCAGGAAGGCCAGCGATCAGGGCATCGGGGTGGGGGGCCAGGGTAATCAGCTTGCTGGGTTTGGGGGCTCGGGGCTGCAGGAGGAGATTGAGACTGTGGAGGGGGAATCAGGAAATTGGGACTGCGGGGGAAGAAGGGAGTCAAGGTGGGTCAGGCGGGGGAAAGTAGGGCTGGTGGTGGTTGGAAGGGAGGTCGAGGCTGGCCTGACACATCAGTGATTGGGCCATGGGTCGGTCACACAGCCGGCAATGTGAGGGTCACAGGGGCTGGCCAATGTTCAGGGGGCCATTGGGAGGCCAATAGTGCTGACAGAGGTCGGCGCTGACAGACCAGTGCACGCGCAGTGCTCGGCTCATAGCTTTTCAATAGGATTCATGCTAGTGCACTCTGCAGGGCATAGAGTGGGAGATTCATTCTAAACTCCCATTGAAAAAAACAGCTTGATTTCCTCCAGTTTTTACTCAAATTCGACATTTAGAATTTTTTTTGAAAGAATCACCGTCAATACTTCTCACTGTATACAAATGCACGTGACAGTAATAAATCAAATCAAAAATGATATATACATACCAACATGCCGTAACCTCACACTATTGACAATCCATTGAATCAGTCAGACCTTATACAGCTGGTCAACCTCAAACAGTCCTCTGATCACCTCAGTTCTTCAACTAACTTTGAAATACCAGAAGGTTTTCATACTACCAAGAAGATATAACATGAGGCAAGTAGGGGAATACAAATCTATCTATCGACCCACCATGTACATACAGCATCCACTTACAAAACAAATTGAAGGTTGAACTAGACAAATAGGAAAAGATGAAATCGTGAGAGGATGACAAGAATACACAGGTTGGTGTAGCTCAATTTTGCATATCATAAAGAATGGATCTTTCAGAGTATACCACGATCCACAACATTTAAATACAGCTTTGAAACAATGTCCTTACTTTGAAAGAACTAAGTTCATGATTTTTCTCAAAGTGCAATGTTAAACATAGCTACTGGTCAGCATTTCTTGCGAAAAAGTCCCAAGAGTTTATTTTATTTTGTACCCCAGTCAGACAATGCTGTTTTCAATTACTTCCTTTCAGGCTATCTGTTTGCCAGGATCTCTTTCAGGCTCACGTGGACTGCATTACATGCACTGTGCTAGGATGCATCTGTATCACAGATAACATTGCCATTGTGAAAAGAACAAAGCAAGAACATCAGCATAATCCGTATTTATTGATGCAACTGGCACATAATTAGGATTGTTCAACAATCTGAAATGTTCCATCAATGTGCAGCAGACATTTTCTTCAGATCTATTTACTCCAGTGCTGGCATCCTAGTAAAAGAGAGGATATTAAAGTCATGTTAACTCTGAAAGATAATAATGATCTTTAAAGTTGTCAAGGTCTCTTTTGTATCTTGATTTCACACATTCCCAATTTTGTTCAAAAACCTTCATCACTTGGAGAATTTTTGAGAAAAGATGTGCCTTTCCTGTGGCATGAAGACAACAAATACCTTTTGAAGTACTGAAACAGTCGTTATCAGAAGCAAAAAAAATGCAATTTTATGATCCAATTTTATGATGGTAGGAACCATTGACTGGTGTGCAGCCAAGATTGCAATATCTCTTGGCAAAGATTCAAATTTGCGGCTGACATGCCAATACATCACATCAGATTTACTTAGCAGATTGCCTAACCCAGCGAAAACAGAAGATCTCTAAGTTGACTTCATTGACATTGAAATTGAAGATGCTCTCCAGATGGATCCGGTGTACTTTACGCAATACAAATGTCAGCATCTACAACAAGAAACACTACAGGAACTATGGAAAACCATTCTTGAAGGATGGCCTGATTTCGATTAATTATATCCATGGACATGTGATACCATTTGACCTTACTGAAGCAAATAGGCATCTTCCAGGGAGTCATTTTTAAAGTCAGGCAGGCCATCATGCTGGTATCATTCTGACCTGTATTCTTACATAGTTTCATTGCTCACACATGGGCACAGATTGGATGAGAAGATTCACCAAAATGACAGTCTATTGGCTTATGGAGGCATGTCAAGAGCATGTGCCAAGTCAACACAAAGCACCGTTGATTCCAAAGTTCTTACCCATCTTTGGTCCAAAATCTCATCTGACTCTTTCATATCCATGGTACTGATTTCATTGTCATCATCCACTAGTTTCCCAAGGACCTCACTATTTGACAATTGCACAGTATCAATAGTATAACTGTCATGCATACCCTAAGTGCTATTTTAATTCATTTGGTGTGCCTATAGAGATCATTATGGATAATGGTTCGCGTGGTGACACCTCTAATTCACAAATGTAGCCAAGTCAAGAATGAACTACACCTTGCAATGTTACATCTGAGAGCAATACTCTCAGTGTTGGGTGGCACATTGGCACAGTGCTTAGCACTGCTGCCTCACAGTGCCAGCAACCTGGGTTTTATTCTTGCCTTGAGTCACTGTCTGTGCGGGGTCTGCACGTTCTCCCCTTGTCTGTGTGTATTTCCTCTGGGTGTTCCAGTTTCCTCCCACAGTCCGAAAAATGTGCTGGTTAGGTGCATTGGCCATGCAAATTTTCCCTCAGTGTACCCGAATTGGTGCTGACTTGGGGATTTTCACAGTAATTTCATTGCAGTGTTAATGCAAGCCTACTTATGACCCTAAAATAAACTTTAATTACCTTTAAATGCAACTATTCAGTTACTGGCAGAGCTTATGTTTGACGATCCAATGTGTACCAATTTACCTACTCTTACCCACTGCACTCTCTCAGAAACTAGACAACAACTTTCTAAACTGGAAGATAAGATGACAAATGTACACATTAAAAATGCATGTACAGAATTGTCAAGTTTAGAGTTGGGGCAAGTTTGCATTCAGGATTTCATAGAAGGAACCAGCCAAGGAGAGAAGAATTTGTTCAGAACCAAGGTTCTATGTAGTTGTTAGACACTAAGCTGTGTGATCCAGCTACACTTTCACTTTTGCTTTGCAGTGGAGCACAGCACACACAGCTCTGCAGCTCTGATATCATCAGGTTTTATACTTCTATAGAAATGTTCCCGTGCCTAGTTTCAATAAATGAACCCAGTGTGTCTAAACAACTCTGTACAAGTGATTGGTGCCTTTATATCATCATAACACACATAACCTTCCTAGAAATTAAATAATCCATTACTGTGATTTTAAGCAAAATGTCAATTTATATTGCTTTATATTTGAAAAAAAAGCAACTCAAGAATTTTACCCAACTCTCCTAATTTTTAAAAGCTTATCTCATAATTTATGAGAATGTGATGTTGACATTAAAACAATAAACTTTAATATGCTTTCATCTGGCCAAACCAGCACTGGAAGTTTTATTTCACAACATCACTTGATGGAATGCTCTATACATAAATACTGACATTCCTATCTTTTAAAAGAAAAACACCAAAAGCACAAAATTCTAATTGATAGTATTGCTGGAGACAGTGTTACATCTGGTCAGCCTAATTATAGAAAGGATATTATTAAACTAGAAAGAGAGCAGAAAAGATTTACTAGGATGCTACTGGGACTTGATGGTTTGAGTTATAAGAAGAAGTTGGATAGACTCGGATTATTTTCTCTGGAACATAGGATGCTTAGGGATGATCTTATAGAGGTCTATAAAGTAATGAGGGGCATAAATCAGCTAGATAGTCAATATCTTTTCCCAATGATAGGGGAGCTCAGAACCAGAGGGCATAAGTTTAAGGTGAGAAGGGAGAGAACGTTTGCTGCAAATGCCAGAAGAAGCTAATCTGACCCTATAGTGATGACACACAGTTTAACCGGCTGATGTAGCTGATGCTGTTTTAAAAATTTGGACCATGCTGGCTTGCAAAGAGGAGTCAGAGAGTAGTAGTGGAGGGGTCCTTTTCTAGCTGGAGGTCTGTCACTAGTGGTGTGCCGCAGGGCTCAGTACTGGGACCTCTTCTCTTTGTAGTGTATCTAAATGATTTGAAAGAGGGAGTAGGTGGTGTGATCAGCAAATTTGCTGATGACACCAAGATGGCTGGATTGGCGGGCAGTGAGGAGCAGTGTCTGGCAATACAACGGGATATTGATAGGCTGGTATATTGGGCAGATACATGGCAAATGGAGTTTAATCCGGATAAATGTGAGGTGATGCATTTTGGCCGGAATAATGTAGGGGGGAGTTATATGATAAAGGGTAAGCCCATAAGGAGTATAGAATCGCAGCGAGACCTGGGGGTGCAAGTGCACAAGTCTTTGAAGGTGGTAGTGCAAGTGGAGAGTGTGGTGAAGAAAGCCTATAGAACATAGAACATAGAACATAGAACATTACAGCGCAGAACAGGCCCTTCGGCCCACGATGTTGCGCCGACCAGTTACAAAAACAATGACCCACTAGCCTATACCAATCCCTTTTCGTCCATAAACCTATCCAGAGATCTCTTAAACGCCCCCAAACTAGACGCATTTACAACTGCAGCAGGCAGGGCATTCCAATCCCTCACCACCCGCTGGGTAAAGAACCTACCCCTGACATCCGTCCTGTAGCTACCCCCCCTTAATTTAAAGCCATGCCCCCTCGTGCTAGCTTTCTCCATCCGAGGAAAAAGGCTATCACTATCCACCCTATCTAAACCTCTAATCATCTTATATGTTTCAATAAGATCCCCTCTTAGCCGCCTTCTTTCCAACGAAAACAACCCTAGATCCCTCAGTCTCTCCTCATAGGACCTCCCCACCATACCAGGCAACATCCTAGTAAACCTCCTCTGCACCCTCTCCAACGCCTCCACATCCTTCTTGTAATGCGGGGACCAGAACTGCACACAGTACTCCAAGTGCGGCCGCACCAGAGCAGTGTACAGTTGCAACATTACACTGCGACTCCTAAATTCAATCCCCCTACCAATAAACGCCAAGACACCGTACGCCTTCTTGACAACCTTATCTACTTGATTCCCAACTTTCAGGGATCTATGTACACACACACCTAGATCCCTCTGTTCATCCACACTATTCAAAGTCCTCCCGTTAGCCCTATACTCGACACATCTGTTGCTCCTACCAAAGTGAATTACCTCACACTTCTCCGCATTAAATTCCATCCGCCACCTCTCGGCCCAGCTCTGCAACCTATCTAAGTCTCCCTGCAGACTATGACACCCTTCCTCACAATCTACCACACCTCCAACTTTGGTGTCATCAGCAAATTTACTAATCCACCCAACTATACCCTCATCCAGATCATTAATAAAAATTACAAACAACAGTGGCCCCAAAACAGATCTCTGAGGCACACCACTCGTAACTGCACTCCATGATGAATATTTACCATCCACCACCACCCTCTGTCTCCTATCTGATAGCCAATTCCTGATCCAACTTCCTAGATTACCCACAATCCCATACATCTGCATTTTCTGCAGAAGCCTACCATGGTGAACCTTATCGAACGCCTTACTAAAATCCATGTATACCACGTCAACTGCCTTACCCCTATCCACCTCTTTGGTCACCTTCTCAAAAAACTCAATAAGGTTAGTAAGGCACGACCTACCTGCTACAAAACCATGCTGACTATTTCTAATCAATTCATTACACTCCAAATAACTATAAATCCTATCCCTAATAATTTTTTCTAAAACCTTGCCCACAACAGAAGTAAGACTCACCGGTCTATAATTCCCGGCAAAGTCTCTGTTCCCCTTCTTAAACAATGGGACAACATTCGCTATCCTCCAATCCTCCGGGACTACACCAGAGACCAATGACGACCTGAAGATCTGAGCCAGAGGCTCTGCAATCACCTCTCTAGCCTCCCAGAGAATCCTAGGGTATATCCCATCCGGACCAGGGGACTTATCTATTTTCAGCCCCTCAAGAATTTCCAGCACATCCTCTTTATCAACCGTAATACTGTCTATTTTACACCCCTGCAACCCAATGTCCTCCTCAGCTATATTCATGTCCCCCTGCGTGAACACCGAAGAGAAATATTGGTTCAATACTTCTCCAATCTCCTCCGGTTCCACACACAACTTCCCCCTGCTGTCTGTAACTGGCCCTAATCTTGCCCTGACCAACCTTCTGTTCTTGACATACTTATAGAACGCCTTAGGATTCTCCTTAATCCTATCAGCCAAAGTCTTCTCATGTCCTCTTTTAGCTCTTCTCAACTCACTCTTCAACTCCCTCCTAGCCAATCTAAAGCTTTCTAGTGCACTATCTGAGCCCTCCAATCTCATCCGAACATAAGCCTCCTTTTTCTTTTTAACCATCGACTCAACTCTTTTAGTGCACCACGGTTCCCTAGATCTACCAAATCCACCATGCCTGACAGGGACATACCTATCAAGGACTCGCAGTAGCTGCTCCTTGAAAAAACTCCACATTTCAGACGTTCCCAGTCCCTGTAATCCCCTAATCCAATCCATGCGTCCTAATTCACTCCTGATAGCCTCATAATCGCCCTTACCCCAGCTAAAATTGCTGACCCGAGGTTCATGCCTATCTCTTCCCATCACTAAGGTGAACGTAACCGAATTGTGGTCACTATCACCAAAATGCACACCAACTTCCAAGTCTAGCACCTGGTCTGGCTCATTTCCCAGCACCAAATCCAATATAGCCTCACCTCTAGTTGGCCTGTCTACATACTGAGACAAAAAACCTTCCTGCACGCTTTGTACAAACACTGACCCCTCTAGCGAGCTAGAACTATAGCAACTCCAATCAATATTCGTAAAGTTAAAGTCCCCCATAACAATTACCCTATTACTTTCACTCCTAACCAGGATTGTCTCCGCAATCCTTTCCTCAACCTCTCTAGAACTTTTAGGAGGTCTATAAAAGACTCCCAACAGGGTGACCTCTCCTCTCCTATTTCTAATCTCCGCCCATACTACCTCAACTGACAAGTCCTCATCAAACTTTCTCTCCGACACTGTGATACAGTCCTTGACTAGCAATGCTACCCCACCCCCCCTTCTACCTTCTTCTCTACTCCGACTAAAGCATTTGTACCCCGGAACCTGCAACATCCATTCCTGACCCTGCTCTATCCATGTCTCAGAAATGGCCACAACATCAAAGTCCCAGGTACTGATCCACGCTGCAAGTTCATCCACTTTATTGCGAATACTCCTCGCATTAAAGTACACGCATTTCAAACCCTGCTCCGCCCCACCCCCACTATGCCGTGCCCTGCATTCCCCAACTATGCCCCCCTCACTTTCACCCCCTTTCCTCACTATCCCTCCCCCCCTCCGAATCAGTTTAAACCTTCCTGCATCGCTTTTGCAAATTTACCCCCCAGGATATTGATTCCCCTCTGGTTCAGGTGTAGACCATCCCTCTTATAGAGGTCCCACCTTCCCCAGAATGAGCCCCAATTGCTCAAGTACCTGAACCCCTCCCTCCTGCACCATCCCCTCAGCCACGAGTTCAAACTTTCCCTCTCCCTATTCCTCTCTAAACTATCCCGTGGCACAGGCAAGAGTCCAGATATAACTACTCTTTCTGACTTCGCCTTGAGTTTCCACCCCAACTCCATAAATCTTTGCTTAATATCCCCTTCCCTTAATCTCCCTATGTCATGTGTCCCCACATGAACTATAACTTGGGGTTGATCTCCCTCTCCCCTAAGAGTCCTGAATACTCTGTCCGAAACATCCTGGACCCCAGCCCCTGGTAGGCAACACACCAGCCCAGAGTCCCTACCCTTACCTCCAACTCTCCTATCCGTCCCCATAACTGTGGAGTCCCCAATCACGAGGCCCAATCTCTTACCCCTAACCACCTGAGGCTTGCCAATAGGCTCACCCCCAGAGACCTGCTCCCTTTGGCTATCCCCAGTTGATTTCTCCTCAACTGTAGCCTCCAGGACCGAGAACCTATTTTGGAGGGGAACAGCCCCAGGGGATTGTCCCCCCAACTGCTTTTTGCCCCTCTTCCTGGCAGTGACCCAAGACTTATTCCTAGGAGTGACTATCTCCTTATAACTCCTTTCTATGTCCGCCTCCACTTCCCGAATTATATGGAGCTCCTCTAATTCCCCTTCCAGCTCCTTTACACGCTCCTCCAGAAACTGCAATCTAACACACTTCCCACAAGTAAAATCACCTGAAACACTGTGGGAGTCCCTCACTACATACATCCCACAGGAGATGCAGCTTACAGCCTGAACTGCCATCCCTGAATCAATTACCAGCAGAAAAGTAAAAATATTAAAAAAAAAACTTCCCTCACACTTATAATTAGGTTAGAGGAGGTGGAAGGGTGGGATTCTCTACCACTGTAGAGAATCGGGAATCCTCTCTGCACTAATTTATAGTGTTCAAATAGGAAGGGGTATAGAATATAAGAGCTGGAGTCTAATGTTGCATTTGTACAGAACGTTGGTCAGGCCGCATTTAGAGTACTGCGTCCAGTTCTGGTCGCCTTACTACCGGAAGGACATGGAGACTCTGGAGAGAGTGCAGAGGAGGTTTACCAGGATGTTGCCTGGTATGGAAGGACTGGGGTATGAGGAAAGATTGAATAAATTGGGGCTCTTTTCCCTTGAAAGATGCCGACTGAGGGGGGATCTAATAGAGGTATATAAGATTATGAAGGGTATAGATAGAGTAAACAGAGGTAAGCTATTTCCTATGATAGAGACACATAGGACAAGGGGCCATGGGCTTAAGGTGAGGGGGGAGAGGTATAACACAGATATTAGAGGGAGGTTTTTCACACAGAGGGTAGTGGGGGTATGGAAAGCTCTGCCAAGTAAGGTGGTGGAGGCAAACACACTAGAGTCATTTAAGAGTAACTTAGACAGGCACATGACTGGGTTGGAGATGGGTGGATATAGGAGATTGTTTTAAATAAGGGTCATTAGCATTGGGGCGTCCCTGGTAAGGTAAATGGATATGGTACAATAATAATGTTTTTTTTCCTTTTCATTCACAGGTTTTAAGTCAGTCCACCTTGTGTCCAATAAGGCACATACACGCGATGGGTTGTACTTGGGCTGCTCTTGGTTGTTCGAGATTGGCCTAGTGCTTCATGTCGTTAGTGTGTGCCTAAACTGGACCAGATACTGGGCAAGACGACAGCTCAGTGACTATCACTGATTGCTGTGCAGACACATGGATTTGGGCCAGTGTCTGTGGGAGTTTGCGCATTCTGCCCGTGCTTGCGTGGGTTTTTTCCGGGTGCTCCAGTTTCCTCCCACACCCCAAAGATGTGCTGTTAGGCTGATTGTCAGTAATAAATTATCCCTAAATCAGTTTCCCTCAATCTGGATGGCCATAAAACATTAGACAAGGGTTGTGGGTGGAAAGGGGGACTGGTGGTGTTGAGATGGCGGCGCGGGCTCGTTGGGCCGAAGGGCCTGTTTCCCGGGTTGTTTTTGTTCTTTGTTCTTTGTATTCAATGAATTTAATGATTTCCTATACTTTCTCAGAATTAGGATGTGGAGGCTTTGGAGAGGGTACAGAAGAGATTTACCAGGATGTTGCCTGGTATGGAGGGCATTAGTTATGAGGAGAGGTTGGAGAAATTTGGTTTGTTCTCACCGTGACGGAGGTTGAGGGGAGACCTGATAGAAGTCTACAAGATTATGAAGGGCATGGACGGAGTGGATAGTCAGAAGCTTTTCCCCAAGATGGAAGAGTCAATTACTAGGGGGCATAGGTTTAAGGTGTGAGGGTCAAGTTTTAAAAGAGACGTACAAGGCAGATTTTTTACAGAGAAAGTGGTGGGTGCCTGGAACTTGTTGCCGGGGGAGGTAGTGGAAGTGGATACGGTAGTGACTTTTAAGGGGTGTCTTGACAAGTACATGAATGAGATGGGAATAGAGGGATATGATCCCCAGGAGTGTAGGAGGTTTTAGTTAAGTCAGGCAGTATGGTCGATGCAGGTTTGGAGGGCTGAAGGGCCTGTTCCTGTGCTGTAATTTTCTTTGTTCTTCTTGTTCTTTGTTCTAGGGTACAATCAGCCAGTGCCCTTGCTGGTGCCAATCACTTGGTGCTGCACTCTGCAGCTGGGTCATCAGGCTCATAATTGCTTGAGATCATTCTCCATGGCCAGCTGAAGTGTGCCCAACAAAAATTCAACACCCCTGAACCCACCTGGGGCAGAACCTCATAAGACTAACAGGATAGGGAAACAAGCACAGAAGACTAGGGTTTAACTACAAATGGATGATTAGTTTTTTGGCAATGCTGGCATGATTTGTTTGTTAAATTAATTTTTTATTATAATTTTTGGCAGTGGTATTTGTCTTTGTAAGGCCCACAATTTTGTGTGAAGATGGCTGTAAGAAGGAATGCAAGGATTATGGAACAGTAGGCATTTGTGGATGGGATGGCTGATGCAGGGTGGAACATTTGTCTTGAGCCTGCCTCTGAGAACACAGGCAAATCGAGGCTTTGATGGTCCCTATCATGACTTGTTATGAACAATTGATACCAGATAGATGCATATCCACCCATCAAAGCTGTAACATGCTCTCCTCTTTTCTCCATTAGGCAACATGTAATGAAATTACTTTGATTGCAACTAAATAATGAGCCACCAGGTAGAAATTTCCTAATTTGTCACAGACGGCATGAAAATCTGAGGGGAAAAGTAACTGGCTGAACTTTTTCTGAAAATTGGGTCAGCAGGAGGTCTTTGAAAAATGTAACACAATAGTGCCCTACCACAGTGGTACAGAGTGGCATATTGTCATTTTGTTGTTGTCATTTTCCACATAATGATTTCTGATGGCTGTCCTGTTGTTGTGGATATGGGCCAAGCTGAATCACCTTCGCTGGTAACACAGAAGCAATGTGAAGGGTCCTTTGCTTGTCATCATGAACAGAGTGAATGGAGCAAAGGGTGATTATCTGAAGTGCCTTGGGATGTTTCTTACGATAGAAAATGCTATATAAATATAAAATGATGTCAATGAATCAGAAAAATAAATTATTGGCTTCATAGATCATCAATGATTTACTGTTGAACGTCTCGCAGATGGAAAGGAAATGTCTGAGCTGGATAAATTCATCGATCAATATAATTAGGCCTTTAGGGTTCAATTTTGCAGTCCTACTGGTTTCTGGTGACAGAAAGGAATGGTTGATTGAGGCTAAAAAATCAGGAATATATTGTTTGACATTGAATGGGTTCTACAGTCTAGTCTTTTAGACTATGGCAAAGTGCTGAAGGTTTGCCAGCTCTAAATGATAATGGCCTGGAATGTCCTGGAATGCTTTAATATAGGGCACATGGCATAAGTTAGTTGTTTTCTTCAATCCTTTCACTCTACACTTAATGGTTCAGGGAACATACATTTCACTATGGCTCAGTGAACTCAGTGACAAATTAGGATCTTCATTCATAGCACAATGAATGGTTTACCCTGCAGACCCACAAAGGGGGGCACTGCTGCCTCACAGAGCCAGGGACCCCAGTTCAATTCTGACCTCGGGTGACTGTGTGGAGTGTGCATGTTCTCCCGGTGTCTGTATGGGTTTCCTTTGGATGCTCTGGTTTCCTCCCACAGTAAGAAGAGTTACAACATCAGATTAAAGTCCAACAGGTTTATTTGGTAGCACAAGCCACTAGCTTTCAGAGCACTGCCCCTTTGTCAGATGAATGGGAGTTCTGGTCACAAACAGGGCATATAAAGACACAAACTCAATTTACAAGATAGTGGTTGGAATGCAAGTCTTGACAGGTAATCAAGTCTTAAAGGTACAGACAATGTGAGTGGAGAGAGGGTTAAGCACAGATTACAGAGATGTGTATTGTCTCCAGACAGGACAGTTAGTGAGATTTTACAAGCCCAGGCAAGTTGTGGGGGTTACAGATAGTGCGACATGAATCCAAGATCCCATTTGAGGCCATCCTCATGTGTGCGGAACTTGGCTATCAGTCTCTGCTCAGCGACTTTGTGTTGTTGTGTGTCTTGAAGGCCGCCTTGGAGAACGCTTGCAGATCAGAGGCCAAATGCCCATGACCACTGAATTGTTCTCCAACAGGAGGAGAACACATTGTCTGGTGATTGTCAAGCTGTGTTCATTCATCTGTTGTCGTAGTGTCTGCATGGCCTTCCCAATGTACCATGCCTTGGGACATCCTTTCCTGCAGCGTTTCAGGTAGACAATGTTGGCTGGGTTGCAAGTGTATGTATTGTGTACTTGGTGGATGGTGTTTTCACGTGACATGATGTCATCTGTATTGATGATCCGGCATGTCTTGCAGAGGTTGCTGTGGCAGGGTTGTGTGGTGTCGTGGTCACTGTTCTCCAGAAGGCTGGATAGTTTGCTACCCAGACAATGGTCTGTTT
This sequence comes from Carcharhinus amblyrhynchos, assembly GCF_965287045.1. Classification (NCBI taxonomy): domain Eukaryota; kingdom Metazoa; phylum Chordata; class Chondrichthyes; order Carcharhiniformes; family Carcharhinidae; genus Carcharhinus; species Carcharhinus amblyrhynchos. Next base: position 27,635,237 of record NC_137328.1, on the reverse strand, counting down.
GAGATTGTGCGATTGTTTGAAAACAAGAAGTGGGGGTGTGGGGATGGCCTTGGCAAGATAGCCCATATCTGGAGTGGGATAGCTTGATCTTAGGTTTGGACATAGCTCGGCACAACATCAAGGGCCGAAGGGCCTGTACTGTGCTGTTCTATTTTCTAGATATTCGTCTTCATCAATGACATGTTGAAGATTCCAGAGAAGATGTCGTAGCTTCTCTGCTCCGGGGAAGTACTGGACAAAGGGTACTCTGTCTGCCGTGTACTGTGTTTGTCTTCTGAGGAGGTCAGTGCAGTTTTTCGCTGTGGCGCATTGGAACTGTCGATCTGATGAGTTAATCGTTGATTAAACCTGTGTTGTGAGACTTCCTACTGTGTTTATCCCAGTCCAACGCTGGCATCTCCACATCATTCCTTCCACAGTTCAAAGATGTGCGGGTTAGATAGATTGCCCATGATAAATTGCTCCTCAGTGACCAATGATGTGTAGGTTAGGGGAACTAGCGGGGTAAGTATGTGGCGTTAAGGGGATAGGGCCTGGGTGGAATTGTTGTCTGCAGGTGATCATAGAAACCGTACAGTACAGAAAGAGGCCTTTCAGCCCATTGAGTCTGTACAGACCACAAACCCACCCAGGCCCTAACCCCATATCCCTACATATATTTTCCTCGCTAATCCCTCTAATCTATGCATCTCAGGACACTAAGGAGCAATTTTAGCATGGCCAATCAACCTAACCCGCACATCTCTGGACTGTGGGAGGAAACCGAAGTACCCGGAGGAAACCCATGCAGACATGAGGAGAGTGTGCAAATTCCACACAGATAGTGACCCAAGCCTGGAATTGAACCCAGGTCCCTGGAGCTGTGAAGCAGCAGTGCTAACCACTGTGTTACCGTGCCGCCACTTGGTGAGATTGTGATACAGAATTGATGGACCGAGATTTTATGAAAATTTTTCTAAGCGTCCAGTGGATGTGAAAACGGGAGAGTTCCTGATCCATTTTTTGGATGAGTTTTCACTCCAAATTTTATGGGCTTAGGCATTGAAAATATGGGCTAGACTGTTTCTAGCCACTAGAGGCAACGGGCGGGACTTAATTCGCCAGACAGCATGCAGCTCCGGTCTGCATGCACAGAAAAAACTAAAAAAACACCAGCTCTCCTGACAGAACCCCCCCTCCGCCTCCTCCTCCTCCCCTCACGGACATTGAGGTCCCCCTCCCAAACATACCAACTCCCTTCTCTCCCTGCCCCCTCCCTCAGAGGCCCTCTTGCACATGGTCCCCTCATAACCCCACCTGGCCCAATTGCTGAGTGATTTGTCTCTCTGTCTCTCTTTCCCTTATCCCCATTCATCATACAGGCACATTTCCCCCACTCCATCGGTACACCTGCAAGTGTTGACGTAGCTTCCCTTCCATGGTAAAAAGGCTAACTGCATTAAAATCACTGGAATGCTCTAACTGGCGCATGATTCGCCCAAACTGCTCATAGCTGATCTGCCCTAGCAAGAGAGAACACTATAAAAGCCCCAAGGATGGATAGAACATAGAACATAGAACATTACAGCGCAGAACAGGCCCTTCGGCCCACGATGTTGCGCCGACCAGTTACAAAAACAATGACCCACTAGCCTATACCAATCCCTTTTCGTCCATAAACCTATCCATAGATCTCTTAAACGCCCCCAAACTAGGCACATTTACAACTGCAGCAGGCAGGGCATTCCAATCCCTCACCACCCGCTGAGTAAAGAACCTACCCCTGACATCCGTCCTGTAGCTACCCCCCCTTAATTTAAAGCCATGCCCCCTCGTGCTAGCTTTCTCCATCCGAGGAAAAAGGCTATCACTATCCACCCTATCTAAACCTCTAATCATCTTATATGTTTCAATAAGATCCCCTCTTAGCCGCCTTCTTTCCAACGAAAACAACCCTGAATCCCTCAGTCTCTCCTCATAGGACCTCCCCACCATACCAGGCAACATCCTAGTAAACCTCCTCTGCACCCTCTCCAAAGCCTCCACATCCTTCTTGTAATGTGGGGACCAGAACTGCACACAGTACTCCAAGTGCGGCCGCACCAGAGTAGTGTACAGTTGCAACATTACGCTGCGACTCCTAAATTCAATCCCCCTACCAATAAACGCCAAGACACCGTACGCCTTCTTAACAACCTTATAGACAAGTAGACAAGTAGGTAGTGCAGAAAGATGGCTTCAAGGGCGGCAGTCCCCTGATTTTCAGATGCTGATCTTGCAAGATTGCTGGAAGTGATGAAGGCAAGGCAGAACATCCTCTTGCCCGGGGGAAGAGATGACAAAGCAGCCTGAGAGGCGATGGCGGCACTGTGAGTGCTAGGTGTTGGCCAATAGGAGTGGAAAGCAGTTCTGCAAGAAACTGAATTACCTAATTCGGCCAGCAAGGGTGAACGTTTAACCTGATCTAACATCTTTCCCCTAAGTGAACCCCATCCCCAGCACCCTGCATGCTTCCAGCCCCTGAGCCCCTCACACTACCCTCCACCCCAGCCCCCAACCCGAGTCTCACTAGCCTTGCCCTTTGAGAGCCACTCCCCTGATACTCTCCAGGACTCCTGCCATTAGATTTTACATGGCTCCTTCTGTCACCACAGGAGAAGAATGCCCACAATTGCTGGAAGAGAGTGAAAACAGGGAGTGGTGTGCCCGAGATCCGAGTCCTCACACCCTTTGAGGAGTAGGTACAGGAGCTTGTGAGAGAGGAAGGGATTGGTCCAATTAGCGACAGCATGGTCAGGCTGGAGCATCGAAGTGAGCACCTGCTAATCCTCCATTCACTGGTGATATCTGAAATAAGTTGCATGCAGCCTAGCTTCCTGTCCCTCCCTTGCACTTAACCTTGTGTTCTGTGCTTCAGAAAGGGACCTAGAAGCGCCAGGCCCATCTGGCATCACGGTACCTACTGCCGTTCCCACGCATCCTCCCCAAGACAGCTGGGAAGAATCCTCAGAGGAAGGCAATGAGGGGATCTCCAATTTTGCGTCAGCTTCCACCTCGTAGTTCACCATAAAGAACAAAGAACAAAGATCAACACAGCACAGGAAACAGGCCCTTTGGCCCTACAAGCCCCCACCGCCCATTTTAACACCTCTCACATTAGTGGGTCAAGTTAGTGGCAAAGGCATCTGGGTAATTCTGTGTTGTGCATGATACATCCACTAATGTACATCAAGTGGAGGAAAGAACATCTGAGGCCTCTGGCACGTGGAGTCTGCCAAAGATGAGGGTTCAACTGGCCCCAGGCTATATGCTAGTCCTCTGCAATCGCTTCTCCCTGAGTTACTGGAGATGAGGCAACAGAGCCAGGAAATGCAGGAAGAGCTAACAGCAACTGACCGACTGCGAGGCTGTTGGGAGGAGTCCTAAAGCTTTCAGGTGGACCAGCTATTGCTTGTCTTGTGTGGCTCCCAGGCAAACACTGCAATAAGGTGTCTGTGATGGAAAATATGGGCAGAAAATCATCACCATGAGTGGCAGGGTCCAAATGCTGGCTCAGTCACAGTAGGACACAGCCGAGTCCCAGATGGCCATGGCTGAGAACCTCAACAGGCTTCTTGAGATTCTGTGGCCCATGGCTGAGAGGCTTTGGAGAGGATGCAGAAATGATTTACCAGGATGTTGCCTAGTATCGAGGGCATTGACTATGAGGAGAGGTTGGAGAAACTTGGGTTGTTCTCACTGGAACGATGGAAGTTGAGGGGCAACCTGATAGAAATCTACAAGATTACGAGGGGCATGGAATGAATGGATAGTCAGAAGCTTTTTCCCAGAGTGGAAGGGTAAATTGGGGGGCATAGTTTTAAGGTGCAAGGGCAAGCTTTAAAGGAGATGTATGAGGATGGGAATAGAAGTATATGGTCCCTGGAAGTGTCGGGGGTTTTAGTTTAGATGGGCAATGCAGGTTTGGAGGGTGGAAGGACTTGTTCCTGTTCTGTAATTTTCTTTGTTCTATGCTCGGGAACTTGCAGGAGACCCAGTGGGACAGTGCTGTGACACAGCAGGGTATAGCTGCAGCCCTTGAGAATGTGGCCCAGTCACAGAGGGTCATGGCTGAGAAGCTGCAGAGCTTGCAGGAGACCTAGAGGGACAGTGCTGAGACACAGCACTGGCTACAGCCCTCGAGCTCTGCTCAGAGGATCATGGCCGAGGGGCTGCAAAACCTGGCCCATTCTCAGGGGGGACTAGCTGCTGCTATCGATAGGTGGCCCCAGAGGAGCCGTCACTGATGATGGCAAGAACACAGATGATTGTCCAGGACTGGCAGGATCATGTGAAACTGCAGCTTCTGGAGCTCACTGCAGAAGCGTTGCTATCCCATGGAGTGACCCAGGGCCCCACAGGAACCCTGAGGGAGGAGGAAAAATTTGAGCTCATGCCAGGGCATTCCACCCAGGAGGCTGTGGCAGTGGCTACCCTCTGACTTCCCCTTCCTGACACTGGGGCATCTCAGGGGCAGCGGGATGAACACATGCATACATCTGTGACACCTGGAAGCCAGCCAGGGCTCTCAAGGTCTAGCCTTCCAGAGGACGATCGCCAAGGGCATCACAGGCCACAGGGCATGGTAGGCAGCTGGCCACCTCCATGTCTGATGTACATCCTGGGAAAACAACAAGGTGGTAGACCACATAAAATTTGTAGCAGAACTAAGATAACATGGATGAAGGAGACCATTAATTGGATAGAATATTTAGGTATTTTATGTCTCACTTTCACTTTGGAATGCTCTGCCAAGTAAGGTGGTGGAGGCAAACACACTAGAGTCATTTAAGAGTAACTTAGACAGGCACATGACTGGGTTGGAGATGGGTGGATATAGGAGATTGTTTTAAATAAGGGTCATTAGCATTGGGGCGTCCCTGGTAATGTAAATGGGTATAGTATGATAATAATGTTTTTTCTCTTTTCATTCACAGATTTTAAGTTGGTCCACCTCGTGTCCAACGAGGGGCATACACGCGATGGGTCGTACTGGGGCTGCTCTTGGTTGTTTGAGAGTGGCCTAGTGCTTCATGTCGTTAGTGTGTGCCTAAACTGGACAAGTTACTGGGCAAGATGACAGCTCAGTGACTATCACTGATTGCTGTGCAGACACATGGATTTGGGCCAGTGTCTGTGGGAGTTTGCGCATTCTCCCCGTGCTTGCGTGAGTTTTCTCCGGGTGCTCTGGTTTCCTCCCACACCCCAAAGATGTGCTGTTAGGCTGATTGGCAGGAATAAATTGTCCCTAAATCAATTTCCCTCAATCTGGATGGCCATAAAACATTAGACAGGGGTCATGGGTGGAGAGGGGGACTGGTGGTGTTGAGATGGCGGCGCGGGCTCGTTGGGCCGAAGGGCCTGTTTCCCAGGCTGATTTTGTTCTTTGTTCTTTTGTTCACTTCTGGATATTTTAGCACTTATTTTGATGGCACATTTATTGGCACCAATAAATGTTATTGCACCCCACAGCTGTGACTAATATGTCCCTGATTCGCCTCCAACAGGAATGTAGTTACCCTGCCCTTTGCCGGAGTGACTCTGCATGTTGTGGGGAGGCCAATCAACACACCACTACTGTGAAAATCAAGGTGCTCAACTCATTCACTGGCTACAATGGATGGCATGCAGTTGCAGTGACTTACAATATCTGCCACTGCAGCCCCAAAGTCAGGGAGACATTCCTTCTTCCTCCCCCATCTCACCCACCCTGAGGCTCTGTATGGGTCTTTAGTGCTACCTCACCTACTACCCAGATGTGGGCCCAGGTGCCCATGGGCATGCAGAGTTCAAGTAGGAGTCACACTAATTGACACCAGGGCGTCATCATCCTCCTGTCTGTCATAGAAACTTGCGAACACAGTATACCCAGGCCCATAACTCTGGTATTACAATGTTGCAGGAGATTGTAGATGTACACAAGTGAGGTGGGGGTTGGAACTCACGTGCAGCAACACAGGCCCCTCGTTTGCAAAATGCATGGCGATCAGGTCCTCCCTCGCTGCATGCCTCCCTTGCTGGTGCCAGCACCTGGCTGGTGTTGGTCATTGCCATCACCCTCCTCCTCTTCTGGGCGGCTCCCTCCCCGGTGACACCTGACTGTTCGGCCTCCATCTCCTCCTCCTCCAAAAGATCTCCCCGCCGCTGTGTCAGGTGTGCAGGACACAGCACACCGCCACAATGCAGGTCAATATTGGTTATATTGGAGGGCTCCACCAGGCACCTGAATGGCATTTTAAAGGAGCATTATGCACTACTCCACTATTGAATGGAGGACAATGCGGGCCTCAGTCTCAGGCCTCTGCACAGTGTCATCAGCCAAGTCTGAAGAGGGTACCCCATGTCCCCCACGAGCGATCCTGCACCCTGGGCTCCTCCTTCAGGGACATCTGAAAGCTCAATGTGAAGCTGTCGTGCTGCCAGGATGTCTGCCACAGATGTGCATGATGTGAGTTGATGGTCACACACCAATTACACATTGATGGAATGGAAGACCTTTCTTCATGAATCTTCCAGGATTTTCTCCAGGGCATTGAGAGTAATGTGGGTGCAGTCTATAACCCCTATACATTTGGTATCCCCACGATGGCCGTGAATCCTGCAACCTGGGCTTCCTGCTTGGCCTGACCCATGTCAATTTTAATATACTGGCCAGCCTGGGCATAAAGGGCATCCGTGACCTCCTTGACATACTTTGTGGACAGGTTATTGTGAGATACCACAAAGGTCTCAACTGCTGGCCTGGAAGGACCCAGTGGCGTAAAAGTTTAAGGTGGCCATCACTTTCACAGTCTCCGGGCATGGGTGCCTCCTGTGCCTGGAGATGTCAGGTTTTGTAACAAATGGCACAAGTGGTGCACTGTCTCCTTTGGGAGCTGGAGCCAAGCAATGTCTGACAGATGCTCAAAGGACACTCGCGTGTGGAACTTCCGGGATCTCCACTCCGTCCTTCTCCTTCTCCAGGATCTTCTGAGCCCACAATTCATCTTCCTGCTCCTTCTCCTCAGCTCCAGCAGCAACCAAGAGATCAACAGGATTAATGGGTTGCATTGCATATCGTCAATCTCAGTGGGGCTGGGGCAAGGGCAAAAACTGAAAGAAAAGTTAGAAAATTCTGCTCACTCCCAGCCCAACAACACACTCCCCAATCCCCCCAACTGAGCAACAGTTCCAACATCCCCCTCTCCAGCCCCCCCAGAGCAGTAACACAGCCCTCCCCACATCCTCCTCTCCAGATTCTCAGAATGGCTAGCTATACAGCACCCCCTACCCCCGACCCAGCCCTCCAGAATGGCAATACAGCTCCCCCAACATACCCCTCCACAACCCTCTGAATGGCTACACAGCCCCTCACCCTCTCCACACACACCCAGAACCCATACAGTTGTGGCCCCAGACAACGCTTCTTGACAATTCCTGAGGCTGCAGCACTGTTAAGAGTTTCCAGCCCATTCCCCCACCACCAACATTACTTGCTGCTGCTGACAAACAAAGAACAAAGAACAACATAGCTCGGGAAACAGGCCCTTCGGCCCAAAGAGCCCACGCCGCCATTTTAACATTATGAGTGCCCTCCTCTACCTATGACCTTTGTCTACGTCTATTGGGAAAGATTGAAGGAAGACTAATTTAGGGACAATTTGTTACACCAATCAGCCTAAGAGCACGTTTTTGGGGTGTGGGAGGAAACCGGAGCACCCGGAGAAAACCCACGCAATCACGGGGAGAATGTGCAAACTCCCGCAGACATGTTTCTGCACAGCAAACAGTGATAGCTAACACTAGGACTCAGAATCAGCGCTAAGACCTGATGTTGGCATTCAGACCTGGGTCCAGGCCGAGAGGCTGAAGTTGGACCCCAAGACCAACAATCACCCTAGTCCCCCACCGTCCCAAACACTCCCAGGCCCTCCTGACCTGAAACGCAACATGGCGACCATGGAACAATCCCCCCGCTTCTGCAGCATGGAGCCATTCGAAAACAGAGACTACCTCCTCGCTCACGTTCACTGCTCAAGTACCTGAAGCCGACTTTTATGGAGGAGATGGTTGCAGCTGCAGGGAATGAGATTATTAAGGCAGGTGAACTACGATGATTGGGAGTGAAGCTTGCTGATTACATCATGATGGGTGCAAAAAAATGCAAAATTGAATGCATTGTCCGTTTTGGTCTCGATTGTGCCAATTCTTTTCTTCATAAAATGGAAATGGACACAAAAACAGGTGCCATTCTTGCTAGTTGGCTCACTCCCAATCTTACAGCATTTTCACACTAAAAAAAAGGCGTGAAGCAGTCATAAAATTCCACCCATTATGTCGCCAAAATAGCTGAGGCAGACAGCCATTGGGATGGCGATAAGGGAGGGCCTGTGAGTGTGTGGGCTCATGTGGTCCGACTTCAGCCTCTCAGCATGGACCTGGGTCTGAACGCTGACATAGGGTCTTAGCGCTGCTTCTGGGTCCTAGTGCTAGCAAGAGCAAGCAATTTTGGTGGTGGGGGATGGTGATAAGATGCCTGTTCCGAAATGACCTTCAATTCTATTTTTAAAAAGTTAATTATAGTTAAAATTAATGAAAAGTGTAATTGTAGCATTGATCATAGAACCCTACAGTGCAGAAAGAGGCCCTTCGAGTCTGCACCAACCACAATCCCACCCAGGCTCCACCCCCATATTTTACACCCACTAATACCTCTAACCTATGCATCCCTAGACACTAAGGGGCAATTTCTTAGCATGGCCAATCAACCTAACTTGCACATCTTTGGACTGTGGGAGGAAACCTGAGCACACCCACACAGACATGAGGAGAACATGTAAATTCCACACAGACAGTGACCCAAGCCAGGAATCGAACCCAGGACCCTGGAGCTGTGAAGCAGCAGTGCAAACCACTGTGCTACCGTGCTACCCTGCATCTGGACATGCTGGTTACCATTGCTCTGCCATTGAGCCAGGTGGAGCAATGAAAAGAATCAATGATTTCAGCAGTGAGAATCTGTAGGTTCCTCTTGGTGAGATGGAGCAGAACTGAAACTGGTTGCATTTAATGATGTTTGGACAGCTTCCGAGAAAGGACATCTATCACCTACTCACTGCTCTTTGCTCACTGCCCTTTGGTTTTTGTTACTCTACACTGTTTGACTAGAAGAAATCAGTGTCATAAATATTTAAGGTCATTGTCACCTTCATTCCTACAAAAGGCCCTCTGGGAGATGGACTGTGACTTCAGGTCATCATGTAACATTTCAGAGTTGGCCAATTGCTTCCTGAGTGAAAGGCAGTTACATAGTGTCACCATAGTGTCACAACATTGAGGACCGAAGGGTCTGTACTGTTCTATGTTCTATGTTCAGTAGTGCCTGGTATGACATTGACTTTCCCTGGGGACGGTATTTGTTCCAGTCTTCAGCTATAGGGCCTCACATTATGGCTAGAATTTTACTGTCCCGCAGAGTTGAGGCACAGGAATGTGGGAGGGTCCATTGAGCTCAGGTGGGATTTTATGTTTTTGGGATGAGAGAGATGGTAAGATCCCAGCCCATATGTCTCCTTTCTCCTCCTGCTACAGATTCTGCATGATATTCAAGAGTTGGAGAAATTCTAACTGGATAGCTCAAAGCAATATTTGCACTTTCTTTATGTGTCGAGAGAGGTGGGAGTTTTGAAAGTAATTGGCTTCAGACACTGAAAGGACTCTAGGTGGAAAGCCTAGCAAGAGCAGACTGCTGAAACTGAGAGAATTATGAAAAAGAATTACAAAAAATTTGCACACTGTAGGGGCGAGGCTTCACAGCTTTGTCCTCCAAAAAATGGAGAACCATATGGCACCATAAACCATGTCAAAAATAGTCATAAATATTCTTGTTGATTGCAGTGATAAAGGTAAATCCAGGAAATTTGTGATTATGACTATGATAATTCATCATACAATTACGACAGAACAGGAGGCCATTCAGCCCATCAAGCCTGCACTGACAACAATTCTATCCCTGTAACCCCACATATTTACCCTGTTAGGCCCTCTTGGGGACACTAAGGGGCAATTTAGAATGGCCAATCAACACATCTCTGGGAGGGAATCAGAGCAACCAGAGGAAACCCATGCAGACATGGGAAGAATGTGCAAACTCCACACAGACAGAGGCCTGAGACTGGAATTGAGCCTGGGTCCCTAGCATTGTGAGGCAGCAGTGTGAACCACTGTGCCACTGTGCCATTCAAATCTTTTTCAGTTTCAACTGGGGTATCATCAAAGTAGCACCAACATTCCAGCAAATGATGGGACTGTAACTGTAAACTGTAACTTTAACATTAGATTACTATTACACGCCATTGATGTGATGGTGCATGTTTCCAGGATGTTTTGGATCAATATATTTTAAGGCAAACCAAGCATGAGACATCACGTGGTTCAGACTCGGTTGTACTTCATCCCAAATGAAGTGAATTCAATGAAAGTTATCTGTGGGAAGCAGCATTTTAAAATTTACAGTTTGACTACACTTCTTTAATAAATTTTTGCTTTTCTTTTTTTCAGTTGTAGAACAGATCAGTGCCATACTTTATAGGAAGGGGTATAGAGTATAAGAGCTGGAGTCTAATGTTGCAGTTGTATAGAATGTTGGTTAGGCCGCATTTGGAGTACTGCATCCAGTTCTGGTCGCCTTACTACCAGAAGGACGTGGAGACTCTGGAGAGAGTGCAGAGGAGGTTTACCAGGACATTGCCTGGTATGGAAGGACTGGGTTATGAGGAAAGATTGAGCAAATTGGGGCTGTTTTCCCTTGAAAGATGGCGACTGAGGGGGGATCTAATAGAGGTATATAAGATTATGAAGGGTATAGATAGAGTAAACAGAGGTAAGCTATTTCCAATGTTCGAGACACACAGTACGAGGGGCCACGGGCTTAGCGTAAGGGGGGAGAGGTATAACACAGGTATTAGAGGGAGGTTTTTCACACAGAGGGTAGTGGGGGTATGGAATGCTCTGCCAAGTAAGGTGGTGGAGGCAGGCACGCTGGAGTTGTTTAAGAGTTACTTAGACACATGAGTGGGTTGGAGATGGGAGGTTATAGGAGATTGTTTTAAATAAGGTTCATTAGCATTGGGACGTCCCTGGTAATGTATAAGGATGTGGAATGATACTAATGTTTTTCTCTTTTAATTTAATTTTAAGTCAGTCTGCCTTGTTGTCCAATGAGGGGCATACACGCGATGGGTCGTACTAGGGCTGCTCTTGGATGCTCAAGAATAGCCTAGTACTTCATGTCGTTAGTGTATGCTTAAACTGGACCAGATGCTGGGCAACATGACAGCTCAGTGACTATCACTGTTTGCTGTGCAGACACATGGATTTGGGCCAGTGTCTGTGGGAGTTTGCGCATTCTCCCCGTGCTTGCGTGGGTTTTCTCTGGGTGCTCCGGTTTCCTCCTACACCCCAAAGATGTGCTATTAGGCTGATTGGAGGTAATAAATTGTCCCTAAATTAGTTTCCTTCAATGTGGAATGTCATAAAGATAGATAAGGGTCATGGGTGGAGGGCGGACTGGTAATGTTAAAATGGCGGTGCTGGCTCGTTGGGCCGAAGGGCCTGTTTCCCAGGCTGTTTTTGTTCTTTGTTCTTTGTTCATTGAGCTATTTTACCTATCACCCCCTCCTTTCCATCTACTGCCTGCCACTCTGCTCCCCATCCCTGTTTCTCCCGGGCAGATTAGGTTGAAACTACCTATTCTGACATGATATGATTTGAATATGAGAATACTGCAAATATATGGACAATATGATCATTTTACTTTGCTATTAAGTTACTTTGCAACTGCAGTGATAAATCTGTATGCTATCCGATAATTTGCACATTTAATATCCACATTTTAACATGACAGTTTGCAGTTAAACTCAGGTTTGCTTGAGTTTATAATGTTGGACTGTTTTTGGTCCACCTTTTCTTAAAGTTGTTTATCCAGCAAAGTACAATTGTATTACAAGCACTGCCAGTGTGACAAGGTTTTGGAAGAAACTTTGCTCCTTTAGGTGTAAGTAGAAATACTTGTCCTTTTCATATCTCATCATTGGCAGACTGGAAACCAATTGAGAGTAGATTTCATATAAACTTCTGTGATAAGTTATCACTTGTAAATTCATGGATTTAGAAGGGGTAGTTGGTCTCTGATTTACAATTGCAAATCTGACAGGGTTTATTTTAGGAGCCTGGGGATATAGTGCCATTTTTATCATATGGTAGAACTTACTTTACAGGCCAGTAATACTTTGGTGGGTCTATTATCTACTGTCATGTGTTGTAGGAAGATCTCCCTATCTGTCTCTGCTGTTGCTTTGCTGATGTAATTGTCACTGTCAAGGTACTTCATCGACTGAATACCTGCTAACTCCCAAAATTGCATTAATTCATTGATATCAGTCTTAATCTGTTTTGTTTTCCACAAGGCTCCATCTGTTAAAGTACTGGCTGATGTTTGGAAAGAAACTATTTATTTGCATTGAGTCTGAACACTTGGTGTTCAGATGCCATGTGTTATATTTAACCTGCAGCAATGATGATGCAAGTAGTTTTATCTGACCTAGTTTTAAGCACATGAATCCAACATCAAGAACTAACAACCAAAATAAAACCCTCTGGATATCTTTTATCTTGTCTAATGAGATATTGCTGAAAAAAGAGACATGTTGAAGCTTTTCATCTTGCATGTATCAGGATATTTCACAAAAATACCAATATACGAGGAAAATAGCAATTTACATTGTATGAAAAGAGAGTGTTGATTGTTTGACAAGTGCATACTGATTGCTGAAAGTGTTACCATTGAGAATGCATCAGTTGATGATGGCTGACAGTTAACTGCTAAGCACTACATAGAACATAGAACACTACAGCACAAACAGGCCCTTCAGCCCACAAGTTGCACCGATCATATCCCTACCTACCGGGCTTATTTATAACCCACAATTCCATTAAATCCCATGTACTCATCCAGAAGTCTCTTAAAAGACACCAGCGAGTTTGCCTCCACCACCACTGATGGCAGCTGATTCCACTCACTCACCACCTTCTGAGTGAAAAACTTACCCCTGACATCTCCTCTGTATCCACTCCCCAGCACCTTAAACCTGTGTCCTCTTGTTGCAACCATTTCAGCCCTGGGAAGTGGCCTCTGAGAATCCACCCGCAGAGTCTGAAATTTAAACCAAACTCTTTGACCCTGATTGGTGAAGGTATTTCACTGAGGAATGAGTCAATAAATGATGATCACATTTCGTTCAGCTGAAATAGGTGCAATGTGCGTAATGCTGTTTCTGTCTGCAAAGGATAAGGTCTTGTGTACTAATATGTGTAACTTTCAGCGCACACAGTACAAACTCAATAGACAAGTTTAAATTGATTGTCAGCTTAATTCTTAGCACACTGAGGATTATTTGGTAAATCCTGGCGATTTATAGAATCACATCTAATGTTGGACATTGTTTTGAGTGTTGCAAGCACAGGCTGGTTGGGTACAGTACCTTTCTCATTGCAAACAGTGGAACGGACATGCTGTTTAATATGATCCAACAGTCTTGGAGATGCATGGTGTACATACCAGCGTCACACTGGCACTGAAATTCATACACCATGTTACTAATTTGTGTGATAGGTTGACTTGACTGCAGCATCCTGTTAATGATGAATACCAATCATGTTTACACATGCGCACTACCTCCCTGTACAGACTTTTGGGCACGTTAAGCCCTGTCCACAGGCTTCTGCAGCAAACAACAGACTTGCTCAAAATTTTGCACCTGGAGCGCATATGGCGGGGGGAGGGGGGCCTCTAAAATGGATCTGAAACTCTCCTACTTCCACGCACACTTGGCACTTAGAAATAAAATGGGAAAAATTCAGCCTATGACTCTATGACTCTGCTCTGTAATACTAAATAGTCAATTGGAATTTTAAATCATTAAACTTTGTAAGAAATTGCAAATATGCATAAGCACCAGATGTTTCCCTAAACATAGGCATAGTGAAATGTGATATATTGCAAAACAAAGAACAAAGAACAATATGGCATAGAAAACAGGCCCTTCAGCCCTCCAAGTCTGCGCCGCACATTGGTCCAACTAGACTATTCTTTTGTATCCCCCCATTCCCAGTCTGTTCATGTGGTTATCCAGATAAGTCTTAAACGATCCCAGTGTGTCCGCCTCCACCAGCCTGCTTGGCAGTGCATTCCAGGCCCCCACCACCCTCTGTGTAAAAGACGTTCCTCTGATATCTGAATTAAACCTCCCCCCCCCACCGCCCACCTTGAATCCTATTGATTGTCACCTCCAACCTGGGAATAAGCTTCCCACTGTTCACCCTATCTATGCCCTTCATAATTTTATACACCTCTATTAGGTCTCCCCTCATTCTCCGTCTTTCCAGGGAGAACAACCCCAGTTTACCCAATCTCTCCTCATAGCTAAGACCCTCCATATCAGACAACATCCTGGTAAATCTTTTCTGTACTCTCTCCAAAGCCTCCACATCCTTCTGGTAGTGTGGCGACCAGAACTGGATGCAGTACTCCAGATGTGGCTTAACCAATGTTCTATGCAGCTGTAACATCAGACGCCAATTTTTATACACTATGCCCCGTCCTATAAAGGCAAGCATGCCATATGCCTTCTTCACCACCTTCTCCACCTGTGATGCCACCTTCAAGGATCTGTGGACTTGCACACCCAGGTCCCTCTGTGTGTCTATACTCTTGATGGTTCTGCCATTTATTGTATAGCCCCCTCCTACTTGATATTTAGCCTGGTTTTTATAGACTCATGGAGTCATAGAGCAACACAGCACAGAAACAGGCCCTTCGGCCCAACCAGTCCATGCCAATCTTGGTGCCCTGCCAGCTAGTCCCAGTTGTTCGGGTTTGGCCCATACCCCTCTAATCCTTTCCCAACCATGTACTTTACCAAATGTTTTTTAGATTTGCAATTGTACCTGCTTCAACCTTGTTCTCTGACAACTCATTCCACATACGCACCAACCTGTATGTGGAGAAGTTGCCCCTCAAGTCCCTTTTAAATCATTCCCTTTCACCTCAAACCTATGCCCTCTAGTTTTCAATTCCCCTTCCCTGGGAAAAAGACTATGTGTGTTCATCCTATCTATGCCCCTCATGATTCAATACATCTCAGGAAGGTCATTCTTATTTTATGTTAATAGTCACTGCTTTCTGGAGGTTAAATAAGAATTGCAGGCAGAGCCAGCTGAGGGGTTGTTCTGGCATCAACTGCTACTCTCTTTGAAAGAGTGTATTAAGGAATTTGTTGGTCTAGATCAACCTAGATCAATCATCTAGGTAACAGTGCTCAAGAACCAGTGGCTGTTGAGTTGAAACCTTGACCTAAAATTCTGTTTCTCTCTCCACAGGAGCTACAAGATCTACTGAGCATTTCCAGCATTTTCTGTTTTGATTCAGGAGAATGCTGATTTGGTTTCAGCCTTATAGTGGTGTTTCTGTTTTATCACAGTGGTTGTTACACATGGTTGAAAATGTAATTTTCCCAGTAGGCTCATGGAGATCACTGATTCTAATTGTTAGGTTTCTTTGGAGTTTGCACTCCCTTTCAGCCTTCTGTTTCCTGCCTTTATGCAATGGCACAAGCACCCTTTAGAAATGCCCCTTACTATTTTAATTCCACTTGAAGCTGAGGGCAAGGTTTTGTGTAGTTTAGCAGGACCAGTTGAAGTGATCTGAATCAGCTTGAGCTGCAGTGGCTTTCATAGCATATGTCATAATCGTGGAGAAAAGATTACTACAACAGTTTGGAGCTGACAGAGAAGTCAAACCATTACTGCAGCAATATCTGTTGCATCTGAATCAGATCTCTATCACAGTGACAGGAAAATAACTAGCCCGGAGGTCAAAATGAAGATCAAGACCTTAAATCTCAAATAAAACTCAGATATGATAGTTAACCTATTCTTAAATATTCATGCTGAAGATCTGCTATGGTTTGCTGATGAAATTTTTACTTCACTGATCCCTCTTTTATTACTTCATGTGCAATAATGAAAAAACAGGGAATCAAAGACTTGTGAATCACTGCCTGGAACTGCAGGACAACATGCTGTAGAGTCTCTACAGCAGACCTGAGGAGGAGGATGTGATATAGCTAATACATCTCTGGTGGCACACATTCTGTAAGACGTCTCGCAACACCAGGTTAAAGTCCAGCTGGTTCATTTGGTAGTAAATGCCACAAGCTTTCAGGGCTCTGCCCCTTCGTCAGATGAGTGGAGAGTTCTGATCACAGAGTTCTGAGGCATCTCCACATCACGGCACACATTCCTGCCCAGGGTGGCCAGGATATCCTCCTCACTCTTATGTTCATTTATGTTCCACCAGTTGACAAGTGATAGTGTGTGGTAAGTAATTATGTGTGATAAGTGATAGGCATGATATTGCTTAAAGACTCTGGGCAGGATTTACATAGAACATAGAACATAGAACATTACAGCGCGGAACAGGCCCTTCGGCCCACAATGTTGCGCCGACCAGTCTTATTTTATAAAAAAAACATTGACCCACTAATCTAAACCAATCCCTTTTCGTCCATAAACCTATCCACCAATCTCTTAAACGCCCCCAAACTAGGCGCATTTACAACTGCAGCAGGCAGGGCATTCCAGTCCCTCACCACCCTCTGGGTAAAGAACCTGCCCCTGACATCCGTCCTATAACTACCCCCCCTTAATTTAAAGCCATGCCCCCTCGTGCTAGATTTCTCCATCCGAGGAAACAGGCTATCACCATCCACCCTATCTAAACCTCTAATCATCTTATATGTTTCTATAAGATCCCCTCTTAGCCGCCTTCTTTCCAGTGAAAACAACCCCAAATCCCTCAGTCTCTCCTCATAGGACCTCCCCTGCATACCAGGCAACATCCTGGTAAACCTCCTCTGCACCCTCTCCAAAGCCTCCACATCCTTCCTGTAATGTGGGGACCAGAACTGCACACAGTACTCCAAGTGCGGCCGCACCAGAGTTGTGTACAGTTGCAACATGACGCTGCGACTCCTAAATTCAATCCCCCTACCAATAAACGCCAAGACACCGTACGCCTTCTTAACAACCTTATCTACTTGATTCCCAACTTTCAGGGATCTATGTACACATACACCTAGATCCCTCTGCTCCTCCACTCTATTCAAAGTCCTCCCGTTAGCCCTATACTCAACACATCTGTTATTCCTACCGAAATGGATTACCTCACACTTCTCCGCATTAAACTCCATCCGCCACCACGCGGCCCAGCTCTGCAACCTGTCCAAGTCACCCTGCAAACTTCGACACCCTTCCTCACAATCTACCACACCTCCGACTTTGGTGTCATCAGCAAACTTACTAATCCACCCAACTATACCCTCATCCAGATCATTAATAAATTACGACCTTGCTCAGGTGAAATCATGAAATCCTGCCCTAGGTCAACAGAGATTTCCATTCTGCAAACCCTGCCCCCTCCGATTCTGAGGCTGGCAAGGCAGTAAATTCCACTTGTCTCTTACATTTCCTTTAAGCTTTCCCCCTTTTACCTTAAACCTGAGTCCCCTAGTTCATATCTTCATAAGAAATAAGAGCAGAATTAGGCCATTTGGCCCATCGAGCCTGCTCCACTACTCGATCGTGGCTGACATGCTCCTCATCCCCACTTTCCAGCTTCTCCCCATAACCCTTCAACCCATTACCAATTAAAAATCTGTCTAACACCTTCTTAAATTTACTCTCTGTCCCAGCACCCATTGCTCTTTGGGTTAGCAAATTCCACAGATTCATAACCCTTTGGGAAAAGTAGTTTCTACTCAACTCTGTTTTAAATTTGCTACCCCTTATCCTAAAACTATGAGGTTTCATCCTAGAATGCCCCACAAGAGGAAGGATTGGCTCTATGTTTACTTTATCCATAACTTTTATCATCTTATATACCTCAATTTAATCTCCCCTCATTCTTTTAAATTCTACATTCTGACATTTCTACTCTGGGAAAAAGACTGGCCATCCATTCTAATTATGCCTCTTATAACTTTGTAAACTTCCATCAGGTCACCTTTCAGCCTCCAAGTTCAAGTGAAAACAAACCAAGTTTGTCCAATCTCTCTTCACAGCTCTAAAACCCTCCAAACCAGGCAACATCCAGAATCAATGAAAGTTAAGCATAAATTAGCAGGCAAAATAAGGTCAAATGTTCAAAGGCAGACACAATTAAAACAGATATTATGAATTGGTTTGGCAGTCCAAATTGGTCATCAAACTCAGTTACAAAGTCCTATAGAACTTTGTCTTCCTCACAAAAAATCTCAGATCCCTTCTCCATGCACGTAACTTGATCCCCAATTGACAGCAGTGTACAACCTACTTGAGTTCCATGGGCAGGTTACAACCAGGTGAGAGGGAGGGGATTGGCCTCCGTTTATTCAAACCGCTCAGTTGCTCACAATAAAGGTTTAAGTTCCTTTTTCATGATGATATGCCTTTTCCAAATCAGACTGTATTTAACTATTTAAGCTGTAAGTAGCCAATAAGGGTGGCATGGTAGCACAGTGGTTAGCAATGCTGCTTCACAGCTCCAGGGACCTAGGTTCGACTCCTGGCTTGGGTCACTGTCTGTGTGGAGTTTGCACATTCTCCTTGTGTCTGTGTGGGTTTCCTTTGGGTGCTCCGGTTTCCTCCCACAGTCCAAAGGTTAGGTTGATTGGCTAGGCTAAATTGACCATAGATCCATAAGTTAGCGAGGATTAGTGGGTAAAATATGTACGGATTGGGGGTACGGCCTGGGTGGGATTGTGGTCAGTGCAGACTCAATGGGCCAAATGGCCTCTTTCTGTACTGTAGGGTTTCTATGATTCTATGAAGTAGCCATCAAACAAGGTTTACTTGAGTCAAAGAAAGAGCCAATTTATGAACTACTAAATTTAATAAAAATAAGAAAGTCTTAGCCCTCATTCAAGCCAACACACAGATATACACACACCCACATCCACCCACACACATATGTGCCACATATAGCTACGCATACATATTATCACACATGCACACACACAGACACATAGGAGTAATCAGAATAAGGGGAGTTAGAATCCAGTTTAAAAAAAATCCAGTTTTCCTTTGATTGTCCATGAGATATTCCATTGTTTGGATTAGTTGGTTTCTCGCATGCTGTCAGATGTAGAAAATATTGCAATTATTATGAGATTGTGGCTTTCTGGTAGGTTTAGCTTTCTGGTAGTTTAGCTTCCGAGCACCCATTTCAACTGAAGGTGTGGAATGCACTTGCCGGCAGTGTTTCTGTATAGCCCAGACTAAGGGAGAGCTTGCACAGATTCTTGGATGTGGAATTGGAGATCAAGAGGAAGAGGGATGTCCAGCATTTATAGGGTGAAGAAATCTACCTCCTCCTCCTGTCCTTCCTGTCATTCTTTCCTGGAGCAACTGGTGCTATTCTGCCTGGCCTCATATCCACTTCCGATTACTCTTACAAACCAAGGGGGATCCTAAGCGAAGCACCCATAACCAAGCACACCTTTTACCCTGGTGGCTCTGATAACACATTCACATCCTTTAGGTGATATTTGAGAAAGATTCAGAAAAAAATGTTGAAAATGTTAGTGAAGTCTTGGTAAAAACAATTGTAAAATGTCTCAGCATGTGTCTGTAAACCTCCAGGAGCAAGTGCAAAGTAAAAGCTGAACATACCTTTAAACAGTGCTGAAAACTCTCAGCAACAACTTGTTTTTCCCTGTTTGGCTGGTGAAGGACGTCAGCTTTAGCATCAAATGCATGGAGCCACTTTGCTGACCAAGGACTTGTCAATCAGACGCTTAATGATGTATTGAGTGGCTGCCTTTCGTTTGCCTCTTCAATGACATGAGCTGAAAATAGGTTAAACCCATGTGATTGCTCAAGACTCTTCAGCAGGCTCTTCAGTATCTGGGAAAATTGCTCCCTGGGTCTTGGACTTTAAAGAGTTGATGAAATTTAGCTTGTACCTTCTGCTTGAGAAATACCATATATCATGTGGGATAAATTATTCTCACACACACACACATTTGAGGGGAAATATTTTTGAGTAAGCAAAATAGTTCTCCCAGTCAGGAGTGTAAAGAGTGTAAATGATGCATTATTGGTGAATCAGATGATGAGTTACACCTGCGTTGAGTAATGGAATATAGTGCAGTGATAATGTTAGTGGGCTAGTAATTCAGTGGCATAAACTAATGTTCCAGTGTCATGCGTTCAAATCCTTCCTGGCAGCTGGTGGAATTCCATTCGATTTACTAAAAGCTTGTCTTAATAAAAGCAACTAAAAAACTATTGGATTGCTGTAAAAACCCACCATGTTCACAAGTTTTCTTAGGTGTTCTGGCATGTCTGTGAGTTGAGGCACACATTGTGGTTGACCTTTAGTTGCCCTTTGAAATGGTCTAGCACCTACACAGTTTTAACAAACTGTTACAGAACAGTCAATAAGAAATTAAGTTAGATGGATCATCTGCATTGACCTTAGCACCTGGAAATGTTAGTGAAGTCTTGGCAAAAACAATTGCAAAATGTCTCAGAATGTGTCCCAAACATCTTCTGCAAACCTCCAGGAGCAAGTGCAAAGTAAAAGCTAAGCATACCTTTAAATAGTGCTGAAAACTTTCAGCAACAACTTGTTTTTTCTTAGCACACCATACCAAGTTTACACTGCAAGGTCCTCCTTACTAACATTGGGGTAATTTTTGGTAACACTTGGAGGGCAGTTGCATAGATTGATCAGTTCAGCATTCCCATGCATATATGGAGGACAGCTGAACTGGTGCATTCTCAAAATGACACACTATGCTCACCATAAAAACAGCTACCAACACATCACATAAACCCTGGAGGGTATATAGGCTCATCCAGCACTACGGAAATGAAATGATTGCCTCTTACCTGTAATAAAGTTCAGCTTTTTATCATTCAGAATAAGAACATAAGAACATAAGAAATAGGAGCAGGAGTAGGCCATCTAGCCCTTCGAGCCTGCCCCGCCATTCAATAAGATCATGGCTGATCTGGCTCAGTTCCACATTCCCGCCCTCTCCCCATAACCCTTAATCCCCTTGCCGATCAAAAACCTATCAACCCGCGTCTTAAATATATTTAGCGAGGCAGCCTCCACCACTTCAACGGGCAGAGAATTCCAGAGATTCACCATCCTTTGAGTGAAGAAGTTCCTCCTCAACTCTGTTCTAAACTGCCCCCCCTTTATCTTGAGGCTGTGCCCCCTAGTCCTACTATCCTTTCTGAGCGGGAAGAGTCTCTCCACCTCTATCCTATCCATCCCATTCATCATCTTATATGTCTCAATGAGATCTCCCCTCATTCTTTTAAACTCTAATGAGTACAAGCCTAGTTTATTCAGCCTCTCCTCATAGCTCAACCCCCTCAACTCCGGTATCAGCCTAGTAAACCTCCTCTGCACTCCCTCCAAGGCCAAAATATCCTTGCGTAAGTGCGGCGACCAAAACTGCACACAGTACTCCAGCTGCAGCCTCACCAGTGCCCTGTACAGTTGCAGAACTGAATAAACTGAACAATTTGGCATTTGGCATATTCCATTGCATATTCTCTATGGACAACATAATTACAAATCTTTAAAATGGGTCTCAATCCTCCATGTACTTATGTCATGGAGATGCCGGCGTTGGACCGGGGTAAACACAGGAAGAAGTCTCACAACACCAGGTTAAAGTCCAACAGGTTTATTTGGTAGCAAAAGCCATTAGCTTTTGGAGCACTTGCTGCCCCTTCATCAGGTGAGTGGGAGTTCTGTTCACAAACAGGGCATATAAAGACACAAACTCAATTTACAAAATAATGATTGGAATGCGAGTCTTTACAGGTAATCAAGCCTTAAAGGTACAGACAATGTGAATGGAGAGAGTGTTAAGCATAGGTTAAAGAGATGTGTATTGTCTCCAGATAGGACAGTTAGTGAGATTTTGCAAGCCCAGGCAAGTCGTGGGAGTTACAGATAGTGTGACATGAACCCAAGATCCTGGTTGAGGCCGTCCTCATGTGTGCGGAACTTAGAACATAGAACATTACAGTGCAGTACAGGCCCTTTGGCCCTCAATGTTGCGCCAACCAGTGGAACCAATCTAATGACCCTCTAACGTAAACTATTCCATTATTATCCATATGCCTATCCAATGACCATTTGAATGCCCTTAAAGTTGGCGAGTTCACAACTGCTGCAGGCAGGGATTTCCACGCCTTTACTAACCTCTGAGTAAAGAACCTACCTCTGACATCCGTCCTATATTTATCACCCCTCAATTTAAAGCTATGTCCCCTCATGTTAGCCACCACCATCCAAGGAAAAAGGCTCTTATTGTCCACCCTATCTAATCCTCTGATCATCTTGTATCAACTTGGCTATCAGTCTCTGCTCAGCGGCTCTGCACTATCATGTGTCGTGAAGACCGCCTTGGAGAACACTTACCCGAAGATCAGAGCCCAAATGCCCGTGACTGCTGAAGTATTCTCCAACAAGAAGAGAACAGTCTTTCCTGATGATTGTCGAGCGGTGTTCTTTCATCCGTTGTCATAGTGTCTGTATGGTCTCCCCAATGTACTATGCCTCGGGACATCCTTTCCCGCAGTGCATCAGGTAGACAACATTGGCTGAGTTGCAAGAGTATGTACCATGTATCTGGTGGACGGTGTTCTCACTTGAGATGGTGGCATCCATGTCCATGATCCTACATGTCTTTCAGCGGTTGCTGTGGCAGGGTTGTGTGGTGTTGTGGTCACTGTTCTCCTGAAGGCTGGGTAGTTTGCTGCAGACAATGATGATGTTTCGAGTCTGGATAAGCGTTTGTCAAAGCTAAACGGCATAGAATGTGGGAGATATTTATACTGCGGGGGGAGGGAATGAAAGCTGAGTCATAGCCATAGAAACCAGGGGAAAAGACTACTAAAACTGTCACCAGAAAGAATAAAGGATGTGAGTGGCCAAACAGCAGAGAAGTTGTAAGCTGTGCCAGATAGAAATGTTGGGAGGGAGGGTGGGGTGGTAATGGGGCTGAGGTAGAATGTAGAAAAGGGTAAGCGGGAGGGGAGAAAAGGGAAGGTAAGGGGATGAAGTAGGGGGGAGGAAAGGGGGGGAGGGGAGAGGAAGGAAAATGAAGAAAGACCATAAAGAAATAAAATAGAATGAAAACAAGGGGGCAGAGGTGGGGTAGAGCAAATCATCTGAAATTGTTAAATTCGATGTTGAGACCGGAAGCTGTAAAATGCCTAGCCGGAAGATGAAATGCTGTTCCTCCAGTTTGTGTTGAGCTTCACTGGAACATTGCAGCAAACCAAGGACAGACATGTGGGCATGGGAGCTGGATCATGTGTTAAAATGGCAAGCAACCGGAAGGTCAGGTTCCTAATTAAGCACAGACCGAAGGTGCTCAGCAAAACAATCACCCAGTCTACACTGGGTCTGTCCGATGTAGAGACCACATTGGGAGCAGTGAATGCAACACATCAAATTGAAAGAGATGCAAATCTGGAATGAATGCTTCCACTTCCAAAGTGTTGTTTCTAATATATGCTCCTTTTCCCTCAACCGTGGACTCCATCTAGAGTTGTTGACAGGGTGCTCAACAGTGTGCAGTCCATCTCCCAAGCCACTGTCCTCACCCCCTCCCCTCCTTCCAAGATTAAGGAAAGAGTCCCCCTTGTTCTTGCATTCCATCCCGTCAGCCTCTACATAATCCTCCGCCATTTTTGCCAACTCCAGCATGTTGCCACCACCAAATACATCTTCCCCTCGCTCCCTCTGTCAGTATTCCACAGAGATCATTCCATCCAGGATAACCTAGTCCACTCCTCCACTATATCCAATACCTCTCCTGTACCTTCCCATGCAATTGCAAAATGTGTAACAGCCCTCCCTTTATCTCTCCTATTCTCACCATCCAAGGTCCACAACATTCATTCCAGGTTAAACAGCATTTCACTTGCACCTTTTTCAGTTTGTTGCATTGCATTCAATTCTCCCAACGTGGTCTCCTCTATATTGGAGAGATCAAGTGTAGACTAGGTGATCGCTTTGCTGAACACCTTTGGTCAGTGCACAATCAGGACCCTGACCTTCCAGTTGCTCGTCATTTTAACACATGATCCTGCTCCCATGCCCATATGTCTGTCCTTGGCCTGCTGCACTGTTTCAGTGAAGCTCAATGCAAACTGGAGGAACAGCATCTCATCTTCCGGCTAGAAACCTTACAGCCTTCTGGTCCCCACATTGAATTCACCAACTTCAGATAATTTGCTCTACACCACCTCGACCCCCTTTGTTTTCATTCTATTTTATTTAATTTTGTACTGTTCTCTACTTTTTATTTCTTTATGGTCTTTCATCATTTTACTTCCCCCCCACTCTTTCCTTCTCCCTATTTTATCCCCCTTCCCTTTCCTTTTCTTCCCCTCTATTTACCCTTTTCTACGTTCTAACTCTGCCCCATTTCCACCTCGCTCCTCCTCCAATGTCTCCATCTGTCACAGTTTACAGCTTCTCCGCCGTTTGGCCATTCACACCCTTTATTCTCTCCGTGGACAGCTATTAGCAGTCTTTTCCCCTGGTTTCTATGGCTATGACTCATCTTTCATTCCCTCCCCCTGCAGTGTAAATACCTCCCACTTTCTATGCCTTTTAGCTTTGACAAACGGTCATCTGGACTCGAAACGTCAGCTCCCTTTCCTTACAGATGCTACCAGGCCTGCTGAGATTTTCCAGCATTTTCTCTTTTGGTATCTGAAAGAAGCCTGTTAGCAAAATCAAATTTTACTTTAAAAAAGCCCTTGAGATGGCATTGTCACTTGAAAATACAGAGAAAGGGGCTCAGGGCTACATGGGGCATCAGGCAGCAATGTCTTCCAATTAGAGGGAGTGAGCCCATCCTCAATGGAGGACAGTGCTTATGTCAATCAGGTGTTAAATGGCCCCATTCTTTGATTTGATTTAATTTATTATTGTCACATGTATTAACATATAATGAAAAGTATTGTTTCTTACGCACTATATGGGCAAAACATACCATTCATAGAGAAGGAAACGAGAGCGTGCAGAATGTAGTTTACAGTCATAGCTAGGCCAGAGGGAAAGATCAACTTAATGCAAGGTAAGTCCATTCAAAAGCCTGACAGTAGCAGGAAAGGAGCTTGTTTTTGAGTTGGTTGGTACGTGACCTCAGACTTCTGTATCTTTTTCCTGAAGGAAAAAGCGGAAGAGGGAACATCCAGGGGTCCTTAATTACACTGGCTGCTTTGTGGGATGTGTAGACAGAGTCAATAGATGGGAGGATGGTTTATGTGATGGATTGGGCTACATTCAGGACATTTTGTAGTTCTTTGTGATCTTGGACAGAGCAGCAGCCACACCAAACTGTGATATAACTAGAAAGAATGCTTTCTATGGTGCATCTGTAAAAAATGGTGAGAGTCGTAGCTGGCATGCCAAATTTCCTTAGTCTTCTGAGAAAGTAGAGGCGTTGGTGGGCTTTCTTAACTATAGTGTCGGCATGGGGGGACCAGAACAGGTTGTTGGTGATCTGGACACCTGAAAACCTGAAGCTCTTGACCCTTTTAACTTCATCCCCATTGATGTAGACAGGGGGATGTTCTCCTTTACACTTCCTGAAGTCAATGACAATCTCCTTCATTTTGTTGACATTGAGGGAGAGATTATTGTTGCTGCACCAGTTCACCAGATTCTCTTAGCTCATTCCTGTACTCTGTCTCGTCATTGTTTGAGATCTGACCCACTATGGTGGTGTTGTCAGCAAGCTTAAAAATTGAATTGGAGGGGAATTTGGCCACACAGTCATAGGTGTATAAGGAGTAGTACGGGACTGAGAACACAGCTTTGTGGGGCACCGGTGTTGAGGATGATTGTGGAGGAGGTGTTGTTGCCTATCCTTACTGATTGTGGTCTGTGAGTTAGTAAGTTCTGGATATAGTTGCAGAGGGAGGTGCCGAGGCTCAGGCCATGGAGTTTGCTGATGAGTTTCATGGGAATAATGATGTTGAAGGCTGAGCTCTTGTCAATAAATAGGAGTCTGACATAGGTGCCCTTCATTCGATATAAGAATACTAATTCACCACTCGACAGTCAAGAGTATTAAAGAACATACTCCTGAAAGATATAGTTGTCAGTTGAGAGATTATGCAAGAATGATACAGCCGCAGTGATATTTCAGGACAGATAAACCTGCCTAGGAGAAAAGCTGAGACCGGTTACTGACTGTTTCATGCAGATATCCTCTCCTCCAGAGACAGGGACATTACAATTGAATCATATTCTAACAACAAAAGTTGTCCAGATAATAGTGGAATTACTAGTAAAGAGCCATCCTATAAAACAGCTTGTCTCCCACTCATTGATGTATCGAGGCATGTGTTTACCCTTATAGGAAGAGATTGACTCCAACAGATTCGGCTTAACTCATTGTGTGGGGTGGCTGTACAAAATTATTAGTAATTTTTGAGTTTTTCAGGAGGGCCTGGGGAAAATAGAAGGAGCTAAGGCCAAGGTCTATGTTAACCCCGATGCTACACCTGGGTACTTCAGAGCCAGGCCTGTTCCTTATTCAATGCTGGAGAAGGTGGAAACTGAACTAGGGCACCTTGAAAGCTTGGGTATAATAAGGCTGCTGCAATTTGCAAAATGAGTCGTGTCTGCAGTTCTGTTCTTATACCTGACAAATCAGTTCACCTTTGTGGACACAATTAACTGACCTTCAAATGGGTCTCTAAACTGAATAGGTAACCTATGCCCTGGACCAAAGTTCTGTATGCCAAGTTAACAGGTGGCAAACTGTTCTCCAAGTTGGACATGAGTCATGTGTATCTCAAGCTTGAATTGGGTGTGTCCTCCCGGAAGTATGTGACAATCAACAACATACATACACTTCTATAAGGCACTCGATAAGTATACCCGTTTGCCTTTTGAGATCTTGTTGGCGTATGTCACTTTCCAAAGTGTTATGGAGGACATCCTTCAAGAGCTGCCTGAGGTAGCAGTAAACTTAGGTGATGTCTTGTTCACAGGAGTTTCAGAATAGGAACCTAAAGCCAAGTAAAATAAGTCTTGCAGTGATTCTCCAGGGTGTCAGGTAGAAATGCATTTTTCAGGCAGCCAAAATAATCTTTTTAGATTACCGAGTAGGTCACAAAGGGTTCTGGTAGACCATAAAGTAAGGACCATCAAGGAAGCATTCACCCTAAGGAATGGC
The DNA here is from genome assembly GCF_965287045.1 of Carcharhinus amblyrhynchos. Classification (NCBI taxonomy): domain Eukaryota; kingdom Metazoa; phylum Chordata; class Chondrichthyes; order Carcharhiniformes; family Carcharhinidae; genus Carcharhinus; species Carcharhinus amblyrhynchos. The sequence continues at coordinate 27,607,908 of NC_137328.1, read as the reverse complement.
ACGGAGTTAAAATACTTCCTGGTATTTGTCAATAATTCGGGAAAATGTATCCTGTACTTGGTTTCAAAGCCCTTTCATGCTCTTCGACATAAATACCACAAATGGTGTTGGGAGGCTTTTTCTAACGTTAAACATCCGTCACTGTCATTCAACTTTTGGGGTCTTGACTAATCATTCCATCCCCAGATTATTAATAGAATGACAAAATGACCATCTGGGAGTATCAAAAATGAAGATACTGGCCAACATTTATGCCTGCCCCTGATTTTGACAACTTGGTAAAGCAATGTGACTTGCGCTCGAAAATTCAAGAACTCCCACTGTCAGCCTCCCTACACCCATGGGAGTGGTCTGGCAGACCATGGGTGCATGTACATGTGAACTTTGAAGGTCCCTTTATGCTGGATGCACAGTCCAAGTGATTGGAGGTGCAGAACTACTCAAGTTACAATCAAGAAATTGCGGCAAAGCTTCAACAAGCATAAAATACTGGGTGTCATGATTTCCGATAAGAGCGCAACCTTCACTAGTGATAACTCTTAGAACTACTTGCTCTCCAATGGTAGCTGGAATGTCTGGGTTGCACCTTGTCACCTCTTGTCAAGTAGACTGGCGGAGTGGGCGGTTCAAACCTTTAAAAATAGTACAAAGAAACAACCGGCAGCATTCACGGGACCAAACTGGAACAATTTTCGTTCGAGTACAGGACCACGCCGCACACCACAATAGGTGTTGCTTCAACAGAGCTTTGCTGGGACAACGGCTTTGAGTCTATTATTCCCAAATTTGATGGAGATGGTTGATACCCAATAGGAAAACCAAAAAAGAAAATTTGTATCCACAAGAATAGAAAGAACTAAGAACTTCGGAGATAGTCCCAGACGTGTTCCTGGGATCATTATTGAGAAAAAAGGGCCAGTGTCCTACAAGGTCAAAGTTCAGGGCAAAACTTGAAAGAAGTACTTAGACTACCTCAGAACCAGGGAATTCTTGCCCAAGCTACCCTCAGCATCAGCCTTGGAGATAGCTTCTGCCAGTGCCAGCCCTCAGCTTGAAGCTGATTCATAGAATCATAGAATCCCTGCAGTGCAAGAGAGGATATCTGGCCAATCAAGTCTGCACCATTTCTCTGACAGAGTATGTTTTCCAGGCCTTCTGCCCTGTTCTATCCCTGTAACTCTACACTAAGAGGAAGTTTAGCATGGCCAATCGATCTTTGGAGTATGGGAAGAAACTGGAGCACTCGAAGGAAATGCACGTGGACATGGGAAGAAAGGGCAAACTCCACACAGACAGTTACCCAAAGCCAGAATTGAATCTGGGTCCCTGACACTGAGGCAGCAGTGCTAACCACTGTGTCACTGGGCTAAGTTGGCCCTTTCCAAATAGCCAAAGTATGGTCTTAGAGATGGAGGCTGAAGAAGTGAGCCTCTGGGCTGAAGCGCAACCTGAGGTGGGACCTGCTTCAGTGATTCTGTGATGCTCCTTCCAAAAGAGAAGGGCCTCTGTTTGGTTTCCATCACTTGACTGAGCCCCGCCTTCAACAGACAGCCACCTAAATGCTAAGTGATGGAAATGACCTCCTCACAATGGGGTGCCAGTAGAGATACAAGTCTAAATATGAAGAAATGCTATGGTGAGCATGAAGGCCATGGGGGATCATCAATAGGTCTACCCATTGGTTTCATAGAGTATGAGCATGGTTATGAGTGAGTGGACGCTTGCCCACTGGGGAACAGTTGGGGAGAGTTTTTATATTTAGCCATATAGGAGGTGGAAGTTCTGAGGTGAAGACTGCCTGACAGTAAGCCATGGGAACAGCCTATTTCTTTAGTTTACAATAAAGGGTGTTGGCGATGGGAAACTGAATGATGACAATAGTGTAGGACTTAATAATGAATGTCTATAAAGTACTGGTTCAGTCACAACTGGAATATTGGAAAAAGAAAAATGTTATGGGGCCTATGAAAAAAATAGCAGAGACTGACTCCTTTTGAAGGTCAGTAAGTTGATAAACATTTTCCACCACTGTACAGAGAAAGCATAAAATTTTAATTTGAACATTTTAACTTCCACACAATTTAACTCCCAAACTATGAAACTTCAATCTGAACATTTTAATTTCCATAGTATAAAATGACTCTTAAGTACTTAAGTGACTGTAATGGTGGTCCCTTTCAGGGCAACACAGCAGAGTAGTGGGTCACCTGGTTGGTTAACCAATTAAGATTCAGAAAGGAGAATGAACCCAGCGAGAGGAATTCTCCGAGCCAAAGGTAATTTAGAATTAGCTGTAAACATGCTGCTCGACATGATTTGTTCATAAATCTCTTTTTTCACGAATGAATTCTTTGAAAGTGCATCATTACATCTGGCAATGAGGCTAACTTATCCTGTCACTGCCTCTGGCTCGACACCTGTGATTATTCTGTTTTAATCAAGATCTGATTAGAAGAAAAATATACTTACTTTTTAGGCGAATAGACCCATTTTGACTCCTCCACAGGGGACTGGATGCAATGGGGTATAACTTCTGGTCCAAGTGCCAGGTTAAATTGATTATGTCTCACGTATCACAGAAATCCCTGCATCTATGCGTGTGCGCTGAAAGAGCGCCAAGTTTGAAGTCGAGATTCTGAAAACTGCCAGTACTGAAGCATTGAGTTGTAGTTGTGCTAAAACCTTGTACTATTGTTAGGTGAGTATTTGCCCTTATTTATTTGCAATTTTATCTTTTGGCCTCACTGCAGCATGTAGAGGCAGCAGACATTCTTTGGGTGGGTTTTTTTTAGTACATGTTTTAAAAACATGTTTAACTTATATGTAAAGAACAGAAAGTGAAAGAATGTTTTTAAAATATTTTTTATAACTTTGCCATGACAACTAATTCCAGTAAAAAAGTTTGTTCATAAGTAACAAAGTGGATGTTAGTCTCTGGAATAAATTTCAGCATTTGGATTTTGCAAGATATTTTAAGCAATGTTTAACCCTCATGGCAGACAGGTGCAGAAGGTGAATTCGCATGGGATTAGAGGTGAGCTGGCAAGATGGATACAAAACTGGCTGGGTCAAAGTAGACGAAGAGTAGCAGTGGAAGGGTACATTTCTGAATGGAGGGCTGTGACAAGTGGTGTCCCTGAGGGATCAGTGCTGGGACCTTTGCTGTTTGTAATTTATATAAATGATTTTGAGACAAATGTAACTGGATTGATTAGTAAGTTTGCGGATGACAAAGGTTGGTGGATTTGTGGATAGCGATGAAGACCATCAGAGGATACAGCAGGATATAGATCAGTTGGAGACTTGGGCAGAGAGATGGCAGATGGAGTTTAATCCGGACAAATGTGAGGCAATGCATTTTGGAAGGTCTAATACAGATAGGAAATATACAGTAAATGGCAGAACCCTTAAGAGTATTGATAGGCAAAGGGATCTGGGTATACAGGTACACAGATCACTGAAAGTGGCAATGCAGGTGGAGAAGGTAGTCAAGAAGGCATTTGGCATGCTTGCCTTCATTGGCTAGGGTATTGAATTTAAAAATTGGCAAATCATGTTGCAACTTTATAGAACTTTAGTTAGGCTGCACTTAGAACATAGCGTTCAGTTCTGGCCACCGCACTGCCAGAAGGATGTGGAGGCTTTGGACAGGGTACAGAAAAGATTTATCAAGATGTTGCCTGATATGGAGTGCATTAGCTATGATGAGAGGTTGGAGAAACTTGGTTTGTTCTCACTGGAACGACGAACGTTGAGGAGTGACCTGATAGAAGTCTACAAGATTATGAGAGGTGTGGACAGAGTGGATAGTCAGAAGCTTTTTCCCAGGGTGGAAGAATGAATTACTAGGAGGCGTAGGTTTAAGGTGTGTGGGGCAAGGTTTAAAAGAGATGTACGAGGCAGATTTTTTACGCAGAGTGGTAGGTGCCCGGAACTCGTTGCTGGGGGAGATAGTGGAAGCAGATACGGTAGTGACTTTTAAGGGGTGTCTAGACAAGTACATGAATGAGATGGATATAGAGGGATATGGTCCCCAGAAGGGTAGGGGGTTTTAGTTAAGTCAGGCAGCATGGTTGATGCAGGCTTGGAGGGCTGAAGAGCCTGTTCTTGTGCTGTAATTTTCTTTGCTCTTTCTTCTATTATTTTTGTTAACAAATATTTTCTTTTAAAGTACAAAATTCTATTAATGCTCTTTTGAAACAAAACAAAATATTTAAATATGAAATTATACAAATATTTTCTTGAAACATGCAGAACAGTCAAAAATGAAAATTATAAATGAAGGAAGCAAGGCAGAAGAATATTAAAGATAAACACATTTAGATTTTCCAGCGACCAAAATGTGAACTCTGTTCAATCTCATGCAAGTATCCAAATCATGGACTGAGAAGTTCTGACCTCTCATCTTCCCAATTCCATTTTTAGTTTCCATATTCAAACTTAAAACACACGAACACTTGTATAACTTTTATAATAACAGAATGCATATTTGTGTAGTTTCCTAGATGTAGAATATCCTACACTGAAATATACGAACACATAAGCATGTAAAATACAGATTTAAATAGTAATTTCACAAATTTAAAACAAATATGAATTAAATACTTATGTTTAATTATTAGCAATATGAATTAAATACTTATGTTTAATTATTAGCAATATGAATTAAATACTTATGTTTAATTATTAGCATAAAATTAAAAATTACAGTTTGAGTGAGCCAATAACAGTAGTACTAATTACTGAAAATAAATAGCAAAGAAAAAACAAAATACAAGCTTCAACTTACCTTTTATAAGAGCAGGGGAATCTTTTTGTTTTCAATGCAAAATTGCCTTTCGGTACCGAGACCTCAGTGGGCGTTCCCAGTCTTGCTGCGTCATAAGTGGCCATGGTGAGGATTTAATTGCATCACGCTGAGGCCTGGTGAGATGGCTGCGCAAAGGGTTGGATGTTGCTGCTTCCATCAGGAGTTCCAGCAAAAGATAAGTGTGCAAAAGCTTCTTTTATATAGCTCATAGCTTTCTGCCAGCAAATGGAGCTTACAGGCCAATGTGTCAAGCAGCCTGGGTATTACTTTCAAGTAAATGCAATAGTGGAGGAGATAAAATGCAAAGCAATTCGCCTAGGTGTTTGTGGAAGTCAGATCTATGAGCTTATTCGCAGTCTTACAGTTTCAATTGTTCATCATTCCTACTCAGCTATTGTACCACTCCATTTGCAATAACAGAATTCCCAGTGCAACAACACTGCAACCAGAAAGATCTGAATGGAATATTGTCTCAGGGCAACACTGACTGTTGTGTTTCCAAATTTGCTGGGAACAATGGAGGCCAGTCAAAATAATCAGAAAGCAAGCCATGATTCATATGGTATAGCATGATCATATATGGTAAGTGAAGCCATACAAGTCAGAGAGCAAATCAAGTTGGATTCCCCGAATTATTGTTTCTGAGACCAGAATGCTTTTCAAATTTTGTACCAAGTGGACGGGGAAGGATGGATCATTTGTAATGCCCATTTGAGGAGAAGAGAGATGCTGTAGCCATCAAGAAATGTTTCTGAACCTGTAAAGACGGAAGTACCTAGTTAATCTGTTATAAACATAACTGGTGTATCCTTAGCAGCAAGTAGTGATGAACTGTATATACCAAAAGTACGACCTGTGATTGCAGTCAGTGTTGATCCTGGGGAAGTATCAAAAACAATTGAATTATGCTGCTCAATGAGGGTCAGGAAATCCCCTCAAAGACTTAATTTATAATTGTCTAAATCATGCATACAGTGCTGAGTTAGGACTGAGTAAATTAGTTATTGAAGATTCAATAAAGGAAAGGAGGAGAGATTTGGTGATTGTTCCTTTAAGGGAAACACAACAGAGTAGAGGTCACTTGGCCTGGGTGACCAACTGGGACTCAGAGTGAGGAATTAGACCATAAAACTAAGGGAAATTTGGCCCCTCAAGCCATTCAATGGGTTCATGGGTGATTCAATATTCTTCTTGTCTGCCTTCCTGCACTTTTCCTGTGACCTTTGATTCCCTTAATAATCAAAAATCTATCCATCTTAGCCTTAAATATACAAGGACTCTGTCCTCACAGCTCCTTGTTGCAAGAAGTTTCAAAGGCTCACAACCCTCTGAGAGAATTTTGTTCTATATTGCTGAGAAGAAATTCCACCTCATTTCCGCCTTAAATTGGTGCCACTTTATTCTGAGACTATCCGCTCCCATGAGAGGAAACATCCTCTCAACACTTACTCTGTCAAGCCCATTAAGAAACCTACCTGTTTCAATGAGATCACTTCCCATTTGTCTAAATTCCAATGAGTAAACTCCCAATCTGTTTAACATTTACTCATAAGACATTCGCGCCACACCAGAAATGAGTGAACCTTATCTTAACTGCTTCCAATTAAATAATATCTTTCCTTAAATAAGGGGGCCAAAACTGTTCCCCGTACTCCAGCTGTGGCTCACCAGTACCTTATACAGTCGCAGAAAGACTTCCCTACTCTTAAAATCCAACCCCCTTGAAATAAAGGCCAACATTCCATTAGACTATAGAAAGCAGAGGGTCAGGATAAATGGGTTCTTCTCTGGCTGGCGAAATGTATCTAGCAGGGTGCCACAGCGGTCAGGCTGTTTACAATCTATTGTAAATGATCTGTAAGCAGAGACAGAGTGTAACAAAGCAACATTTGTGGATGATACTAAAATAGGTGCGAAAGCAGGTGGAAAAGAGGATATAAAGATTTTATAGACAGATATGGGTAGGCTAGGAGAATGGGTCAATATTGGTAGACGGAGTTTAATGTGGATAAATTTGAGGTTATCCACTTTGACAGAAAGAATAGAAAGGCAAATTATAACCTAAATGGAAAGTAGATTCAAAATGCACAAATAACAGAAAGTCAGTATGCAGATACAGCGTGTGATAAAAAGGCAAATTGGATGTTGGCATTTATTGCAAAGGGATTGGAGTATAAGAGTAAGGAATTGTTGTTGCAATTGTATAGGGCGTTGGTGAGACCACATCTGCAGTATTTGTCCAGCTTGGTCTCCTTAGGAAGGATGTGGTGGCATTGGAGGCAGTTCAGTGGAGATTCACCAGGTTGATTCTGGGGATAAAAGGGTTGATGTATGAGGAAAGATTAAGCAGTTCGGTCTTACACTTGCTGGAGTTTAGAAGGATGAGAGGGGATCTGATAGAGGTATATAAAATTTTAAAAGGGTTTGATATAGTAAACATAGACCAAATGTTTCCTCTTATGGGGAAGGTGGTCATAGGTAGATTTAATGCTTTTGAGAGGCAGTAGATTTAACACTGAGATGAGAAGAAATTACTTCTTGTAGAGGGTAGTGAATTTGTGAAACTTGCTGCCACGTAGTGTGGTGGAGTCTGAATCATTGAATGGTTTCTAGAAGGAGATAGGTATATTTCGAATCAAAAAGGGATAAAGGGATGTTGGAAACAGGTGGGGAAGTGGATTTGAGTCCAGGGAAAGATCAGCTGTGATGTGATAGAATGGCAGAGCAGTTTCTAGGGCTGAATTTGACTACTTCTGCTCCTACTTTCTATATTCCTAGCCTTGCTGATCACCAGCTGAACCTGTATACTAGCTTTCTGTGTTTCAGGCACAAGTATCTTGAAGTCCCCTTTCGTGGCAGCTTTCTGCAGTTTTTCTCCATTTAAGTAAGATGAACAACTTCACATTTTCTGACATTATATTTCATTTGCCAATTTTTTGTCCATATCGCTTTGTAAACTCTTTGTATGCCTCTTACAACTTGCCTTTCCACATAATTTTGTGATGTCTACAAATTTGACCACAGTACATTCACATTCCATATATATGTATATTGTAAACAGTTGGGGTGCCAGCACTGACCTCTGAGGATACCCACTGGTACAGGTCGCCAACCTGAGAAAAGAACCCCTTATTGCCACTCACCATTTCTTGCACATTAGCCAGTTCTTTATCCATGCTAATATACTACATCCAGCACCATGGGCTCTTATCTTGTGACTTAATCTTTTGTGAGGTATCTTGTCGAATACCTTCTGTGACTCCAAATACAACACATCTACTGGCTCCCCTCTATCCCCTCTATCCATGACTGGCACAGTGATATAATGGGTTTGATTCCAGCCTTGGGTGACGGTCTGTGTGGAGTTTGCATGTTCTCCTCTAGTCTGCATGGATTTTCTGAGTGTTACGGCTTCCTCCCACAGTTCAAAAATGTGCAGGTAAATGGCCATGTTAAATTGCCCCTTACCTTTCCAAGATGTGCAGTCTGGGGGGATTAGTGGGATTAATGTGTGGGGTTGTGGGGACTGGGAGGAGTGGGTCTGGGTAAGATGTTCCGTCGGACACATTTTGCATGTCGATGGGGTGAATGGCTTTGGCACTGTAAGGAATCTATGGTTCTATCTACTCTGGTTAAGACTTCCTTGAAAAACTCTAAAAGTTATTCAGATGCAATTTGAAACCATGCTGACTCTGCCTGATTAGGTTATGATTTTCCAAATGTGCTGCTATTACTTTCTCAATAATTGATTCCAACATTTTTTCAACAATAGATAATAGGTTAATCAGCCTAATTTTTGCCCTCCCTCTCATTATGAATAGAGGTGTCAAATTGACAGTTTATCAATCAAGTACTTCTCCAGAATTCGACGAGTTTTGGAAAATCACAATGCATCCACTATCTCTGTAGCTGTACTTTTAGGATTCTAGGATACAAGCCATCTTGGCCAGGGAACTTACATGCTTTTAGCCCCATTAGCTTGTCTAATACTACTTCTCCAGTGACAGTGATTTTTCATTTCTCCCCCATATTCTTTAGTATCCATGGGATAAGGACCATAAAGGCTGATGCAAAATAATTGTTTAATTCCTCTGCCACTTCCTTATTCCCATATCTTTGTCCTCAGATTCATTTCTAAGGCGGCTATGTTCACTTTGACCTCTCTCTTTTTTATATATTTAAAGGAACTCTTAATATTAGTTTTTATGTTCCTCAGTGGTTTGTCCTCATCATTTATTTTCTCATGTTTTATATTTTTTTAGTCCCCCTTTGCTGGATTCTGAATTTATCTCAGTCTTCAGGCCTATCACTGACTTTTGCCCTCTTGTGTTTCCTTCAACTCATTACTCTCTTTAACTTCCTTGGAATTTCATGGTCAGTTTATCACTCTCTTAGAATCTTTCCTCCTTACTGGGATACGTATGTTACCTAAGAGTCATGAATTACCTCCTTAAATGTCTACCACTGCTTGCTGACTGTCTTTTCTGCTAATCTATCTGCCCAGCCTGTATGGCCAAACACAATGAGGTGTTACATGCAAGAAACTTGGAGGGTGAAGGCGGTCAGTCTACAGATGCAGACACAAAAATAAAGCAGATAGTGACACAAAAAGGAACACAGAATTTGTTTGAGGAGAAGCTCACATGTAGGAGGCACAGTGGTTAGCACTACTCTCTCACAGTACCAGGGACCCACATTCAATTCTGGTTTCGGGCCACTGTCTGTGTGGAGTTTACGCATTCTCCTTATGTCTGCGTGGATTTCCTCCGGGTGCTTCGGTTTCCTCCCACACTCCAAAGATGTACGGATTAGGTTGATTGACCATTAGTGTTGGGGGATTAGCAGGGTAAACACATGGAGTTATGGGGCTAGGGTGTGGTTGGCCTCCTTCTGCACTATAGGGATTCTACGATTCTATCCCATGGTTCTACAATTCTAGCAAATCTCTATGGAAATGTTGGCTTTCTGTTTGGCAGTAAAAAAAAAGCAGAATTCCAGAAGCTGTTGGGAGAGCAACATACAAGTTAAAAAGGACTGGATCCCCAAAAGTGGTGCAGATAACCCAGGCTTGCTCAAGAACGGCCAGTTTGTATCAGAGGACAATATCATGAACTAGATATTATTAATTGATTGGCTGAAAAAGAACTCTGAATAACAGTGCTGTAGAGACTGAATGTCATGAGTGAAAATGGGTTTATAGACCTGTGCCATCTCAGTGCTATCTAATCCACAGTTCTCGGATCAAATATGCTTACCAATGGATGTGACTTGAGGGTTGAATCAATTGATTTGTAAGATTGAATGTGGTCTTTGTTTGTGTAAGGACTGACACAGGTGTTTGCAGTTGTGTGAAATGTATCTTTGTTGTACCGACTATTGAAAATGAAATTTACCTTTTTATCTGAAGTATAATTTCCCGTTTAGATTTAATTCAGGTTGAACCTGATTTGTGTTAAATTTCAAGGTACAAAAATGATTCTATTGATATGAACATCCAGGTTGAAAAGGATTTTGTTTCCCAATTTCTGTCAACTTATCATGCAATGACTTTTGAATTGACTGTTCCTTGTCAGGTACAAATATTCAGCACACAATACAATTTTGTCTCCAATAGTTTTTATCTCGTCAATTAATCTACACAATCAAGAAGCATCAATGATAAGTCAGTACTGTCAAATAAGTTCATTCTGATTAGTCTCCCACTGGGAGGTTAAGCCAGAATGCCTTCTTTGTTATTATGCACAATTTAATGTTTCCTACCTTGTTTGGTACAAATTTAGATTGCAGGAATTGCTGCCTGTAAGGGCAAAGATGAATCAATACATTTTGAGCATATATGATGTCAGTTACATAAAAACACACCCGCTGAATCCAGTGGGTCATTTATCTTCATACTTCCTCCAGTCATGGGAGACAAACCTGTCACAGAACAATGTAACGATTATATCAAAAGCATTTTTTACAGTTGTCCTTCTTATTCTGTGTCACCATTTTCTGTTTCTGAACTCTTTTCACTCTGCTTTAGACACATAGGTCCTGTGCATAGGCCCTGTGCTTGGCCTTCTCTCCACTTACAAAGTCTGTACCTATAAGACTTGATTACCTGTAAAGATTCGCATTCCAATTTTATCTTGTAAATTGAGTTTGTGTCTTTATATTCCCTGCTTGTGAACACAAGTCTTCACTCTCCTGATTAAGGAGCTTGAGACTCCGAAAGCTAGTTCTGCCAAATAAATAAACTTTAACCTGGTGTTGTGAGATTCTTACTCCACAAGTGTGCCAGACTCCCTGAAAAGTTCAGGTGAAATTAGGGATGTGCTACAAAGGTTGACCTCGCCAATGAGGCTCACATCTCAAGAAAGAATAAAGGAACAAAAAACTGCTAAAAACAAATATTTGCTGTGGAGTACATTGATTCACAGACCATTTGACACCACTTAGAAAAACTCATTATCATCTGTTCTAGCAGTTTCAATGGACTTTATATTTTGAAATTTCCCAAAGGCTGTTATTATAGTTGAGGCCATTAGGAATGCTTGGCAGAGTTCCAAAGCTTAAAAATGACATCTCAGCAGGGATCTGAGTTTACATTTTGATTGACAGTTTATTTAGTTATCAAAGTAGTAGGTGCCTGGATTAGCAAATGTAAGTTTTTGTTTTTAACAACAGATTGACTGCTTGAGAGAATTTAAAATCTTTGAATGAAGTTCATGAATGTGATTACTTTCAGTATCAAGTATGTATGAGTAAGAGTTTCTTAGCTTGTTAGAAATTTTATTGCATTCCTATACTAAATACTGAGTGAATGGGTATGGAGGTAAAATGAGGATGTGAGGTGACATTGAGCTGGCATGTGAATCATAGAATCTCTACAATGCAGAAGGAGGCTATTCGGCCCATTGAGTCTGCACCAACAACAATCCCACACAGACCCTATTCCCTTAGCCCTACATAATTACCCTGTTAATCCCACTAACCTATGCATCCCAGGACACTAAGGGGCAATTTAGCATGGCCAATGCACCTAACCTGCACATCTTTGGACTGTGGGAGGAAACTGGAGCATTTGAAGGAAACCCACACAGACATGAGGAGTGTCTCATGCAAACTCCACACAGATAGTGACCCAAGCTGGGAATTGAACCTCGGTTCCTGGATCTGTGAGGCAGCAGTGCTAACCACTGTGCTGCCATGCCGCCCAGTGTGGTATGAGTGGGATGGGGGTGGCTGGGTTGAAGGGTGAGCACTAGGGGCTTCACAATCTTGCAGAAAACTGGACTGAAGTGTCAGGGGAACAAGGCAGCCCATCTAACTAGCCACCTCAGCACAGGTCTAGAACTGCTCTGGAGTGGCAGAACTTGACCCTGCCTCTCTGGAGTAAAAATTGTATATGCAGGGCTTATTCTATGAGTCAGACCTGCCAAGTCATGAGAATTCTTGACTCCAGCTTCCACGTCAAAAATCCAGCCCAGTAAAACTAATGAGAGTTCCATACATAAAATATTTAACTTGTTCAGGGGAGGCTGCACTCTGGCAAGGAGAATGTGTCTTGAAAATTGTCAATTGTATTTCTTTGAAAGTTGTTAAGGTGTTGGTCAGCAGATAGGATGAAGGTTTGGGGCTTTAGATATCAATATTATTCGAATCTTTAATGTTATTAGAACTTTGGTCTTAAAATTCTGTATCTTTTTTCATTGATCCTCTAAGAAGCACTTATCTTACTAATATAGAAAATATTTGGAAATTAATCACTGCCAAGAAAAGCAAACAAGGAAGTCTGTTACTAAAAACAATCCTCAACAATGTATCATATGCAACATGGACTTGAAAACAAAAGCAGGAACACCTGTGTACTTGTTCACTGGCACTGTTGACCCAGTTTTGCTTCCAGAATGCTCCTCAGATTGCCTTTTCATTTGAAATCCATTCGTACTAGATATGAAATTGCAACTGATAATTGAGTTTTGTTTTGTAGGCAGGTAAATGCAGCTGAGGTTATAGATACTATGAATCTTTGTATAGGCAGGTTGCTGTTTTTTTCTTTGCATGCACTGGACAAGGCCAGCAGCATTAATGCAATGGAATCAACAACTGCTGACAGGGCCAATACAGGTGAGCAGAATGTGGTGAAAAGTTTTTTTCTATCCATTGTCAAATGTGTAAATATAGCCAATGCTACAACAAGACACATTGTTCAATGGTAACAAGGTTGTACTTCAGCTGAATGGATCCTAACCTCTTTCCTGCAGTTTCTCTGCAACAGTGGGATCTGCAGTGTTTTATAAATTTAATTGCAGGATCATGTCTAACCTGCTTTTTATTTCTCACTAATTTTCTCCTCTACCTTCCTGACAGAGTCGTATATGGATTTATGATACTGAATGATCCATGATCAAGGGTTTGTTTGAACCATCATATAGTCAAGATGCTTAGCAATTAAATGCAATATTGATCTATTTTCTCCTTGGTTAACCTTTAGTATTGAAGTCAGTTGATACGTCACTGGCTTGTATGATTCAACTACTTGCAAGGTGTGCTTGTTCAAGTATTTAGTTACTTTCAATATTCTTATTAATTTATTTCATTACCCTTTAAGTGAAAGTTTGGTATGATTTATTTATCAAAAATTAAAATGTTACAATCCCAATTGGTGTTATAACTGGGACAGAAAGATCCCAGAATGGAACATTGGCTTAAAAGAATGTAACTTATACATTTCTTGAGAAAACATGTGAGAATAGAGTCAAAGGACGACTAATTAGTTTTAACAAGAAAAATATTATTAAACATGAAAAAATTGTATTATGATAGCATACTCAATTACTCCCCCTTTGCTTAACAATTACACACAGATTTTAAGATTACGACGGATGACAAAGTACATCGTACCTACATTGTCTCATTAACACACAGCTGACAATGGTAAGCCATACTTCTCTCTGAACCCAAGTGTTTGTCAGTGAATTTCTCCTCAAAATCCCCTAAATAATTGTCACAAGAGAGTTTCCAAATTCCACTCCCAAAAGAAGCTTAGACATCTTCTTGCATAAAATGCTACAAATGACATTTTTAAACAAAACTATTGCTCCACTTTTAACAGTGAATCCAGTCCAGGATTTACATCTCTCCTGTTAGTTTCCTTAGTCCTAACTGCTCTTACACAAACTCTCAGATCCAGCCAATGATTTCCATTGATTTTCAACTCACATTCCACAGGCTACAGTAAAGTTTCACAAATCTGACCTTACATCGTGGCTTCATTTGAAGCATTTTTTTAAAGTGGCATCTAGGCCTTCTGGTTAAGATGCTAATGAGATCAAGCCTTCGAGGAGGTGCAATGCCTACTCCAATCAGCTTGGATCATATAGATCAAGCCCAAGACAGGAGGTGAGAGCCCTGTCTTGTCAGTTTGGGTCTGGAATGTCTCACTTGATGAGACTCTGAATTGGACTTTGATTGGATCGAATATATAAACAAAAAAAAAGTTTCACAATCCTGAAAATCAATTCAGATGTCTTTCCGGCACCTCAGCCTTCCTCTCAACTCTGTCCACATTTTCTGAACAGCTTTAGAACATAGAACTTGGAACATTACAGCGCAGAACAGGCCCTTCGGCCCACAATGTTGCGCCGACCAGTTAAAAAGCAATGACCCTCTAACCTAAACCAAACCCTTTCCATCCATAAACCTATCCACGGATCTCTTAAACGCCCCCAAACTAGGCGCATTTACAACTGCAGCAGGCAGGGCATTCCAATCCCTCACCACCCTCTGGGTAAAGAACCTACCCCTGACATCTGTCCTATAACTACCACCCCTTAATTTAAAGCTATGCCCCCTCGTGCTAGCTTTCTCCATCCGAGGAAAAAGGCTATCACTGTCCACGCTATCTAAACCTCTAATCATCTTATATGTTTCAATAAGGTCCCCTCTTAGCCGCCTTCTTTCTAACGAAAACAACCTCAAATCCCTCAGTCTCTCCTCATAGGACCTCCTCTCCATACCAGGCAACATCCTGGTAAACCTCCTCTGCACCCTCTCCAAAGCCTCCACATCCTTCCTATAATGTGGGGACCAGAACTGCACACAATATTCCAAGTGTGGCCGCACCAGAGTCTTGTACAGTTGCAACATGACGCTGCGGCTCCTAAATTCAATCCCCCTACCAATAAACGCCAAGACACCGTATGCCTTCCTAACAACCCTATCTACTTGATTCCCAACTTTCAGGGATCTATGTACACATACACCTAGATCCCTCTGTTCATCCACACTATTCAGAGTCCTACCGTTAGCCCTATACTCTACACATCTGTTATTCCTGCCAAAGTGAATTACCTCACACTTTTCCACATTAAACTCCATCCGCCACCTCTCGGCCCAGCTCTGCAACTTGTCCAAGTCCCCCTGTAAACTAAGACACCCTTCCTCACTATCTACCACACCTCCGACTTTGATGTCATCAGCAAATTTACTAATCCAGCCAACTATACCCTCATCCAGATCATTTATAAAAATTACAAACAGCATTGGCCCCAAAACAGATCCCTGAGGCACACCACTCGTAACTGAACTCCATGACGAATACTTACCATCAACCACCACCCTCTGTCTCCTATCCGCCAGCCAATTCCTGATCCAATTACCTAAATCACCCTCAATCCCATACATCTGCATTTTCTGCAGAAGCCTTCCATGGTGAACCTTATCAAATGCCTTACTAAAGTCCTCAAGCTTTAACCTCAAACTTCTTGAAAGCGTCTCTTATTTTCTCTAGGGTCCTTTACTAGCTTCTCTTTAGATAACCATTACACCAAGGTATGTTTTTTCTCTTACAACAAAGCTGAGTGAGGTGTTCCTCTTCTAGCCTTCTGTTTCTAGCAGAGCTGTGAGAACTGTCTTCCAGTTTCATCTAAAAACAAAGGAAACCAAAAGAGAAAACACTGAAAAATCTCAGCAGGTCAGGCAGCATCTGCAAGGAGAGAAAAGAGCTGGCGTTTCGAGTCCAGATGACCCTTTGTCAAAGTTCCACGTGAAAGGATCTGTGGAATGGGGGTAGGACTCGTGCCCAAAGAGGTAGGCATGGAGTTAAAGGCGACAGAAGAAGAGTTCAACATCATGTCGAGCCCAGAATTTGTTGAGGTGGGGATTAAGGGTACCAAGCTGAGTTCTTTGCTAAGAACAGCAAGCTCAGCCTCAGAGGGGAAGATAGGAGGGTATGGTGAAGACACAGCAAGGGCTGGGGCTGGAAGAGATGGAGTTTGAGGGATTGGGACGGTAGTGGGCCTGGAATGGACAGTGGTGTTGATAAGTTGTTGAAGCTTGCGTTCCTTTTTTTGTTAAGGTGTTGAATGATGTGGAGGATGAAATGAAACTGGGAAGAGGGGCAGCTTTGAGAGAGAGTAAGATGGTGATGCTGGAGAGAGATGTCAAGTGTCTTCTTGTGGTGCATGGAACTGAGTGTGGCTTTCAGGATGCGGCAAGAACGGCAGTTCGAAGAATGTTATATATCCTTGGAGGTACCTGTAATCCTGGAGATTACGTGGGGTGGAATTTGAGTTGAAATCTGTGTGGGATAAGTCGGAGATGAAGACAGTCACTGAGGAAGGAAATGTGGCTGTGGAAGTGACTCTTGTTAAATACCTTGTCCAACACTAAGAGAGAAATGGAAAGCAATGAAGGTGGATGGGGGAGAGAGACATATGGAAATCCTGTCGGAGAGAAGAGTAGTACTTCTTCAGGGTAGGTGTTCCTGGAAGAGAAGTGACGGTGAGTTAAACACTGGATAAAAGCAAATTACTGCGGATGCTGGAATCTAAAACCAAAATGTTGGAAAATTTCAGCAGGTTCGGCAGCATCTACAAGGAGAGAAAAGAGCTGATGTTTCGAGTCCAGACGACCCTTTCTTCAGGGGATTGTGCCTCCTGTTACAAAGCAACAACTTACTTCTGTTTACCCTTCATGCCTGTCTAAGCACAATAGAATCACAGCTGAAATTGAAACCAACCCCCACACACACAAACATCTTTGTCCAGCATGAATCTAACTATAGGCTTTTACCCTGCCAAGCACTGAAGTATGAACTTAAGTCGACTTAAAACTAAACTGTATTTCTCATGTTTACCATTACAAGTATAAATCTCTTAAACATACCCTTAGTTTCCTAACCTGCAATCCTAATATGAAATAGATATATACTGGAACTTTTAAAAGACAGTTAGGTAACTACACAATGGACAAAAACATTGCAGGACTTCAGGGAAAGAGCTGGGAAGTGAAAACAGCTGGATTGAATATTCATACTTCCCAATTTTGCTGATTTATCAAGGAATGACTTTGGATAGTATTGACTGTTTTGTGCTAAGTATGAATATTTATTGACACAAACAATATTGTATCCAATGGTTTTTATCTTGTCAATGAATCTACACAATCAGGAGGCAAAGCCAATAAAGCATTATCATCAGTCACATGTTTGTTTCTGATTAATCTCCTGCTGGATTGATTTGTGCGTGGCACAGTGATCGGCACTGCTGCCTCAGAGCTCCAGGGAACTGGGTTCAATTCCCAGTTTGGGTCACTGTTGTGTGGAATTTGCACGTTCTCTAAGTGTGTGTGTGTTTCCTCGGGGTGCTCCGTTTTCCTCCCATAGTCCAAAGATGTGTGGGTTAGGTGCATTGGCCATGCTAACTTGCCCCTTAGTGTCCCAGGATACAAAGGTTAGAGAGATCAATGGGTTAAATATGCGGTGTTACGGTAATGGGGCTGAGGTGGGATTGTTGCTGGCGCAGACTCAATGGGCCGAATGGCCTCCTTCCACACTGCAGGGTTTGTAAGGTTCTATGATTTTGCAGGGAGCTGGGATGGATTTCATTGGCCAAATGTCTTCCTCCTGTGCTGTAACCATTCTATGATCTATGGTTCTAATGATATGAATATGACTAAAAAGGATTTTGTTTCCCAATTTTTGCTGATTTATCGAGGAATGACTTTGGATAGGATGGACTGTGCTAAGTATGAATATTCAGTGACACAATACAATGTTGTACTCAATGTTTTTATTTTGTCAATTAATCTACATAATCAGGAGGCAAAGCCAATAAAGCATTGTCATCAGTCATGTGGATTATTTCTAATTAATCTCCTACTGGGAGGTTACTTTTGCCAGGCTGCTTTCTTTGTCATTTAATGGATAGAATTTAATTCCCTTCCCAAGCTGTGTGGTGTGGCATTTAATTGAGCAGATGGGTGTGGTCTCTTTTAAGGTCAAACCAAATTAACAAACTCAAGTTAAATCAGGGCAAAGTAAAAGGGGCATCTCCCCAAAAAGGAAAGGGAACAGCCCGAACAAAATCGAAGTACAAAGGAAACTTGATCAAATTAAAATGTGATTATTCGGGTCAATAATACACCCCAGACCCTGCAGTGCCCAACAGGGCAGATGGGCGTGGGGTGAGGAAAGGTTTATGGACACTTAAGGACCTCATCCTGACACCATTAGTATTCAATTTTTGATAAGCATATCATAGTAAAATTACACTGAAAGGGCAATTTACTGAATTAACAAGAGTATTGAAGTGAACCAAACAGCTTAAGAAGCGCACCTACAAGTGGTTAAACTGGTATTCAGTCAGTGATGGGCAAAAAGAGTCGCCATGCAGGCAACCTGAAAAATGAATCTTGATCTGTCTTTGTGGTCTCCCAGGGAGGGTCCCCGACTGTCAGCCTCTCAGTTCCTGATCAAGTAATCTGGCCTGGACAAGGTGGGGTGATTGAATGGCTTGCTGAAAGCTATCCTCCTGCCCTTGTCTCTATCTCTTCTTCCAGAGCATGGAGCCAGGGATATTTTTATGATTGGGTTTATTTGAATTAAGTCGACAAACTATCAGTGCAAATCATTCTTCTTTTGAATGGAAATTATGGGGAAGGAAGAGGAGGAGGAGAAGAGTTATTGGGCGGGGGTCGGGGGGGCTTTTTGGGGAGATTGGGGGAAGGGACAAATTGGACAAACAGCCATTGCTATCTGACAGCACCCCTGTATTTACTTATCAGATGACCAGATTAAAAGTTGCTACAGGATACGTTTGGATTGAGCTGTTCAATAATGGATAGTTTATCTCCCAAAAAAATATGAGTGAAGGCTTATCCCATTTGTTTCTTTATTCATCCAAATAGTTCCTGAGATGAAAAGCTTCTAATAGAACTTTGTGAAAACCTATTGCAAATGTTGGACATTTGCAATAGGTTTGCATTAAAGCAAGGGCTAACTGACATAGGCTGTTTATGTACTCAACGATTTGGCTGCATTGACTGTTGTGTCACCTCTGTCAGTGACTCTTGAAATCTAGAAATGAGGCTACACAGAGGGGGAAACGTTGTGAGGACATTGTCTCTGAAGTACCTAAAGCGGATTCTAATCAATCAATGTGAACCAGTAAAAGACCATTATTTTCTTGCAAAGGATTGAAAAATTGAAATTATTATGGGGGTTTGGTGTATTTTAGAACCCAGTAGACATAAGTTCATTGTCAGATAAAAAGTCCTTATCTTACCAAGGAACAAATTTGTTTTAATATTTTTTGTACAAATGTTCAATAAAAATTCACCAGGAAAACAAAATTAAACTAATAAGCCCCAGATATGCACCCAAATCAATATATAATGAATGGAAAGGCTACTTCCTCATCAAAAGTGAAATGAATGTTAAATCAACAATGTGATTTTAAAAAAATTTGATGAGTGAAACTGATACAATAAACGTGTCAATAATCAGGGTGAACCTACTTCACAATTCAGATGCTTGAAACATCTGTCAAATTAGATATGCTGGCAAGCTTCGATTGCAGCTTTTATACTTTGCAGGTGAGTGTTTGCTGAGAACTTGGCTACCACTCTCCGCTCTGCGACTCTGCATTATCATATGTCGTGAAGGCCGCCTTGGAGAACGCTTACCCAAGATCAGAGACCGAATGCCCATGACTACTGAAGTGTTCCCGGTGGATAGTGTTCTCGCGTGAGATGATGGCATCTGTGTCGATGATCTGGCATGTCTTACAGAGGTTGCTGTGGCAGGGTTGTGTGGTGTTGTGGTCACTGTTCTCCTGAAGGCTGGGTAGTTTGCTGCAGACAATGGTCTGTTTGAAGTTGTGTGGTTGTTTGAAGGCAAGAAGTAGGGGTGTGGGGATGGCCTTGGTGAGATGTTCATCTTCATCAATGACATATTGAAGGCCCCGGAGAAGATGTCGTAGCTTCTCCGCTCTGGGGAAATACTGGACAACGAAGAGTACTCTGTCCGCTGTGTCCCATGTTTGTCTTCTGAGGAGGTCGGTGTGGTTTTTTTGCTGTGGCTTGTCGGAACTTGATTGCTGAGTCGAGTGCCATATCCTGTTCTTATGATGACAGGATATAAGAACTCATAAGAACAGGATATGGCGCTTAACTCATCAATCGACAGTTCCGATGCGTCATAGCAAAAAACCGCACCGACCTCCTCAGAAGACAAACACAGGACATGGCGGATAGTATTATCCGGAGCCTTCAACATGTCATTGATGAAGATGAACATCTCGCCCGGGCCATCCTCACACCTCCACTTCTTGCCTTCAAACAACTGCACAACCTAAACAGACCATTGTCCGCAGCAAACTACCAGTCTTCAGGAGAACAGTGACCACGACACTACACAACCCTGTCGCAGCAACCTCTGTAAGATGTGCTGGATCACCGACATGGATGCCATCATCTCACATGAGAACCCCATCCACTAGATACATGGTTCATACTCCAGCAACTCAGCCAATGTTGTCTATCTAATATGCTGCAGGAAAGAATGTCCCGAGGCATGCTACATTGGGAAGACCATGCAGATGCTATGACAATAGACGAATGAACACCACTCGACAATCACCAGGCAAGAGTGTTCTCTCCCTATTGGGGAACACTTCAGCTGTCAAGGGCATTCGGCCTCTGATCTTCAGGTAAGCATTCTCCACGACGGCCTTCACGACACATGACAGTGCAGAATCGCTCAGCAGAGACTGATAGTCAAGTTCTGCAGACATGAAGATGACCTCAACTGGATTCATGTCACACCATCTGTAAGCCCCACAACATGCCTGGGCTTGCAAAATCTCACTAACTGTCCTGTCGTAGACAATACACATCTCTTTAACCTGTGCTTAACACTCTCTCCACTCATATTACCTGTACCTTTAAGACTTGAATATCAGTAAAGACTTGCATTCCAACCATTATTTTGTAAATTAAGTTAGTGCCTTTATATGCCCTGTTTGTAAACAAAACTCCCACTTGCCTGACAAGGGAGTAGTGCTCTAAAAGCTGATGGCTTTTGCTACCAAATAAACCTGTTGGACTTTGACCTGGTGTTGTGAGAGTTCTTACTGTGCTTACCCCAGACCAATGCCGGCATCTCCACATCATGTCCAGGACAGTTTAGGACTCAATGAGGAAGAAGAGCAAGGCTTTTAGCATGTCCAAAGAGACCAATTCAACTGAGGCCCTAGAGGAATCAGAGGTTAGGTGGATTGGCCATGCTAAATTGCCCCATAGTGTCAGGGGGACTAGCTAGGGTAAATGCATGGGATTATGGGGCTAGGAACTGGGAGGGATTGTGGTCAGTGCTATGGTCTCTCATTCCTAACTACTTATCTTACAAACATACCTTCTCACTGGCTTGTGAAAGTGGCCAGAGCTTTACAATTACGTGCTTTACTGTAGCTTGCATTGTAACGAAGGAAGCATGACTTCCTTAGGTCTGACTCTCCAGACCTTGATTGAAGGCCCAAGAGAACACAGTGTTACATGGTTCTCACGAAGCCAGGTTGGGTGAGAAAAGAGTGCTGGATTTCCAGGTTAAAACGTAGGAACAGTATGGCAACTTGTCTCTGAATGCTGCTTCATGGATATTCAGGACAGTTGCCTCCATCATCTGGCTTCTTACTCCCATGTAGGGTTTTTCCTGCCAATTCTGCAGCTTTGATAAAGTTCCAACAGCTGTGACATTTGTTCTCCTTTTGTATTTTGATATGGTCAACTGTTCAAACAGTCCAAATGCTAATATATTCAGCCATTGTGGTTCAAATACTGATTATGTTACTCCAGCAGCTAAGTCCCACATGCAAATGATGATTTGTTTGGTCCCTGGGTGTCTTGCTCTGAACTTAACCTTAACCCTTATGCTGAAAAGTGAAAACATTTGTTTCACCCTGATCGCGACTGTTCAAAATGTGTTTTGCCGAAGTGGTCAATGAGTTACGAATTTGTGTGTATGTATATGTAGCCCCTTTTTTATTTTGTCAGTGATCAATCTGGAAATTACCCAGCAGACAAATTTTATCCTTAAATAAAACTCAATTTGTTATAAAATTATGGCTGAAAGTGTCTTAAGCAAAGCTGTCTAAAAAGTTATTAACTAAAATATGGAGACAAAGATTAAAATGCAGTAAAGAACAAACAATGTTTATTGAGATGAAAGCAAAATAAAAGCAAATTTCTACGGATGCTGGAATCTGAAGCAAAAGCAGAAAATGTTGCAAAATCTCAGCAGATCTGATATCATCTATTAGAGAGTGAACAATTCTAATGTTCAAGTCTGGATGACTTTGTCATTAAGGTGAAATTCAATTCAGCTTGCAGTTGAAGGGCTGCTTGCCTGGAGTGAGGAATTGAAGACGAAGAGTTGTTTTCTGCAGTTGCAATGGCCTCTGTAGAGAAAGGTTTCCCTTTTCAGGTGGATTCTGCAGGTAGAACAGCTTTGGGTAGTGAGTGAAGATTTTCTTTACTCATTCTTGGGCATGTACTCGCTAGAATTTAGAAGGATGAGAGGAGATCTGATTGAGGCATATAAAATTTTAAATGGGATCGATAAAGTAAATGTAGACCAAATGTTTCCTCTAATGGGGCAATCTAGAACAAGAGGTCACAGATATTTATATATTTATTTATTGGTCACAAGTAGGCTTACATTAACATTGCAATGAAGTTGCTACAAAAATCCCCGTGGTATAGATTGTGAGGTGATAAATTTAAAACTGCGATGAGGAGGAACTGCTTCTCACAGAGAGTGGTAAATTTGTGGAACTTGCTGCCCTATAGTGCAGTGGAGTCTGAATCATTAAATGGTTTCAAGACAGACATATTAGAAAAGGGAAACAGGGAAATGGGAAACAGGTGACACCAAGGAGAGATCAGCCATGATCTGATTGAATGGGCTGAACTTGCCTATTTCTGCCCTTAATTCCTATGTTCTGCTGGCACTCCATTTGAAAACTGCTTGGGTTTCTTTTGTTTAAAGAAAAATGATAATGTTGAAACAACTTTCTCTGTGACTCCTGCTGGCAAAGAGAAACCCAGCTCTCACGTGTAGTTCACAATTAGTTCATTTGAGTGCAGTGGGCTGGAACTGTCATCTGGAGATATCTGGGTTCTCTGCACAGGTTTGCTTTTCTCAGCTGGAATTTATATGCAAAATACTTGTTATCTCAAATTATCAAATTATACTTCCACATATTAGGTATTAGGTTAGACCAGACCTGGGTGCATAGTCCCAGCTTTTGTCTTTAGCTGAGGTCATTAACTTTTATTAATGTCATTCTAACTTGAATGGCTCCCATTCTTTCAAGTTTGGCAGGATAGAAAAGAATTATTCATACTTCCAGGGCAGCTATTATTAATGAGTTTCTGTTTCCCCTTGTGGAAATGTACACTGAATTTTAAATCTCTTCACATGTGTGGATACGTCTACTTCCAATCCACTTGGAGCCTTCTGGAAACTTGACAAATATTGCAGTTGAAAAGTTCAGCTTAATTTTGGCAGCCATTTTGTAGACTCCTTTTGTCCATTTAAAAGCAATATTGACATTTTTATGAGATCCATAGTGTCACAACTATACATTTGTGTCACCCCTTCTGGAGGGTTTCATTGAGAATTATTGATGCACTGTGATTGGTTGTTATCCATATCATAACATCAATTTAATCAACAAGTGGATGTATTCAGAGTTATTCCATCAGTTAAACTAGAGTTTCCTTCAAGTTACATTACAGCCTTTCTTTGCCTGTATCATTTATACTGTTGTAAAGCACTAATTACGGAAGGCTGTCACTATAGAAACATAGAAAATTACAGCTCAGAAACAGGCCTTTTGGCCCTTCTTGTCTGTGCCGAACCATTTTTTGTCTAGTCCCACTGACCTGCACTTGGACCATATCCCTCCACACCCCTCTCATCCATGAACCCGTCCAGGTTTTTCTTAAATGTTGAAAGTGACCCCGCATTTACCACTTTGTCCAGCAGCTCATTCCACACTCCCACCACTCTCTGCGTGAAGAAGCTCACCCCCCTAATATTCCCTTTAAACTTTTCTCCTTTCACCCTTAACCCATGCCCTCTGGTTTTTTTCTCCTCTAGCCACAGTGGAAAAAGCCTGCTTGCATTCACTCTATCTATACCCATCAAAATCTTATACACCTCTATCAAATCTCCTCTCATTCTTCTACGCTCCAGGGAATAAAGTCCTAACCTATTCAATCTCTCTCTGTAACTCAGCTTCTCAAATCCCAACAACATCCTTGTGAACCTTCCCTGCACTCTTTCAACCTTATTTACATCCTTCCTGTAACTAGGTGACCAAAACTGTAACAATACTCTAAATTCGGCCTCACCAATGCCTTATACAACCTTACATAATACTCCAACTTTTATTCTTGATGCTCCGATTTATAAAGGCCAATGTACCAAAAGCACTCTTTACGACCCTATCCACCTGTGACACCACTTTTAGGGAATTCTGTACCTGTATTCCCAGATCCCTCTGTTCAACTGCACTCTTCAGAGTCCTACCATTGACCCTGTATGTTCTACTTTGGTTTGTCCTTCCAAAGTGCAATACCTCACACTTGTCTGCGTTAAATTCCATTTGCCATTTTTCAGCCCATTTTTCTAGTTGGTCAAAATCCCTCTGCAAGCTTTGAAAACCTTCCTCACTGTCCACTACACCTCCGACCTTTGTATCATCAGCAAATTTGCTGATCCAATTTAGCACATTATCATCCAGATCATTGATATAGATGACAAACAACAATGGACCCAACACCGATCCCTGCGGCACACCACTTGTCACAGGCCTCCACTCAGAGATGCAATCCTCCACAACCACTCTCTGGCTTCTTCCATTGAGCCAGTGTCTAATCTAATTTACTACCTCCTGTATACCTAGCAACTGAATCTACCTAACTAACCTTCCATGAGGGACCTTGTCAAAGGCCTTGCTGAAATAAGAACATAAGAACATAAGAAATAGGAGCAGGAGTAGGCCATCTAGCCCTTCGAGCCTGCCCTGCCATTCAATAAGATCATGGCTGATCTGTCGTGGCTCAGTTCCACATTCCCGCCCTCTCCCCATAACCCTTAATCCCCTCTCTTATCAAAAACCCATCAACCCGCATCTTAAAAATATTTAGCGAGGCAGCATCCACCACTTCAACGGGCAGAGAATTCCAGAGATTCACCGCCCTTTGAGTGAAGAAGTTCCTCCTCAACTCCGTTCTAAACCGCCCCCCCTTTATCTTGAGGCTGTGCCCCCTAGTCCTACTGTCCTTTCTGAGCAGGAAGAGTCTCTCCACCTCTATCCTATCCATCCCATTCATCATCTTATATGTCTCAATGAGATCTCAATGAAATCCAGGTAGACAACATCCACCGCCTTCCCTTCATCCACTTTCCTGGTAACCTCCTCGAAAAACTCTAATAGATTGGTCAAACATGACCTATCATGCACAAAGCCATGTTGACTCTCCCTAATAAGTCTCTGTCTATCCAAATATTTGTAGATCCTATCCCTTATCACACCTTCCAATAACTTGCCCACCACCGACATCAAACTTACTGGCCTATAATTTCCCGGATTTCTTTTGGAACCCTTTTTAAACAACTATCTTATCATAGAATCCCTAGAGTGCAGAACAAGGCCATTCAGCCCATCGAGTCTGCATCAACTCTTTGACAGAGTATCTTACCAGGCCTACCACCTTGCTCTAAGCCTGTAACGCCACACATTTACCATGGCTAATCCATCTAACCTACACATCTGAGACACTAAGGAGCAATTTATCATGGTCAATCCACCTAACCTGCACATCCTTGGACTGTGGATGTGAAACCGGAGCATCCGGAGGAAACCCACACCTACAGGAGAAGAATGTGCAAACTAGAGACAGATGTGCATCACTAGAGACAGCTATGTCTCTATTCTGCTAACAGTCTGGGTCCCCTCCCTCTGCCAAACTAATTTAAACTCTTCCCAATGGCCAACCTGCCAGCAAAGATGTTAGTCCAGCTTTGGTTCAGATGTGGACCATCCCGCTTGTACAGGTCCCAAATGATTCGATGGGCCAAAGGCCCTTTTCTGTATCCTATAACTCTATGACTCCTGCTCCTAATTTGTATGTTAGTACCCTGTGGAGAAATGAATTCTTGAGTTAGAATACTATGGGCGGGATTTTACGGCCTTGCTTATCCTGAAGCTATAAAATCCCACGTGAGGTCAACAGACCTTTCCATGGTCCGCTCCTCGCCCATTCTGATTTCCGTGGTGGGTGGGGCAGTAAGATTCTGGCCCATGTCTTCCACTGTTGTCTGCCAAAAGCATAATATTTGGAATAAACATCTCACCTTGCATCCAGCATGTCACATCTTTCCACAGTTATTGCTTAGATGTGTTTGTATGCAATATATTTATCGTCTGCGTTGTTACCATAATGATAGGCATTTCTATGTAGACTTATTGTTTCCTTCATAACCTCTTGAAAGGGAGTACTGGTAACTACCACTTTTATATTCACTTCTATCATTTGACCTGTTCAGCTTATGTGAAGAGGAGCTCGTGCCTCACTAACTTGATCGAGTTTTTTGAGGAAGTGACGAAGGTGGTTGATGAGGGTAGGGCAGTGGATGTTGTTTGCATGGACTTCAGTAAGGCCTTTGACAAGGTCCCACTCATGGCAGACTGGTACAGAAGGTGAAGTCGCACAGGATCAGAGGTGAGCTGGTAAGATGGATATAGAATTGGCTCGGTCATAGAAGACAGGATAGCAATGGAAGGGTACATTTTTGAACGGAGGGTTGTGACAAGTGATCCTCAGGGATCAGTACCGGGACCTTTCCTGTTTGTAATATATATAAATGAGAAAAATGTAACTGGTTTGATTAGTAATTTTGCGGACGACACAAAGGTTGGTGGAATTGCAGATAGCGCTAAGGACTTCTGGAGAATACAGCAGAATATAGATCAATTGGAGACTTGGGCGGAGAAATAGCAGATGAAGTTTAATCCAGACAAACGTGAGATAATGCATTTTGGAAGGACTAATACAGATGGGAAATACACAGTAACTGGCAGAAACCATAAGAGTATTGAAAGGCAGAGGGATCAGGGTGTACAGGTACACAGGTCTCTGAAAGTGGCAATGTAGAAGGAGAAGGCAGTCAAGAAGTTAGGTGGCATGCTTGCCTTCATCGGCTGGGGCATTGAGTTTAAAAATTGGCAAGTCACGTTGTAGCTTTATAGCACCTTAGTTAGGCCACACTTGGACTATAGTGTTCAATTCTGGTCGCCACACTACCAGAAAAATGTGGAGAGAGTACAGCAAAGATTTACCAGGATGTTGCCTGGTATGGAGGGCATCAGCTATGAGAAGAGATTGGAGAAACCTGGTTTGTTCTCACTGGAATGACGGAGGTTGAGTGACTTGATGGAACTCTACAAGATTATGAGAGGCATGGACAGAATGGATAGTCAGAAGCTTTTTCCCAGGGTGGAAGAGTCAATTACTGGGGCGGCCTAGATTTAAGGTGCGAGGGGCAAAGTTTAAAGGAGATGTACGAGGCAAGGGTTTTACTCAGAGGGTGATGGGTGCCTGGAACTTGCTGGTGGGGAGGTAGTGGAAGCAGTTATGATGATGACTTTTAAGGGGCATCTTGATGAATACATGAATAGGATGAGAATTGAGGGATATGGTCCCCGGAAAAAGTAAAAAGTAAATTTTATTTATTAGTCACAAGTAAAGCTTAGTCATAACTAAGGATTGACACTGCAATGAAGTTAAGGGGCTTTAGTTCAGTAGGACAGTGTGGTTGGTGCAGGCTTGGAGGGTTGAAAGGCTTGTTCCTGTGCTGTAATTTTCTTTGTTCTTATGCGGGCAGGAGGCCGAACTCTCAGTGTCATTGGAACCTTAAAACCTTTTCATGCACATCAAGGTACAATCTTCAGGAAGGTTGGAATCGTTACCTCACCTGACAAAAATATTTCCAAATGAGCTCCGTGTATTTTCTGACTTAGAACTTACAGCAATGACCACAGTTACATGTCACTGCAAGTACTCATGTCTCTTGTGTTCTCACATCTGCCTCATCAGCTAAATAACCTGATGATGAAAGGAAAAACTACATTGCTGACCATTTAATATTTTCTATAATTAATTATAAAGGGACTTGCTATATTTTTTTTAACATGTTGTCATATAGGAACACCCAAACTGCTACCATAATTAATTGTTTTTAAAGTACATTTACTGTCATATAGGCACATGTATAGAGAATTGGCTAATGGGCAGGAAACAGCTAGTGGGAATTAGGGGTTCTTTTTCAGGTTGGTGATCTGTAATCATGTTGGGACCACAACTGTTTAAGATACGTAATAATGACTTGGAGGCAGGAAACAAATGTGCCCTAGCCAAATCTGCAGGTAATATAAAAATAGGTGAAAAGTTAAATTGCGAGAGGGGTACAAACAGTTTACAAAGAGACATTGATAGGTTAAATAAGTGGGAAGAAGTTCGCAAGTATAACGTGGGGATATGTGAAGTTGTTCATTTTGGAAGGGAGAACAAAAGAGCAGAATATTATTTAAATGGAGAAAAAGTGAAGAAAGATGCAACACAAAGGGATTTGGGGGAACTTATGCACAAAACGTAGAAAGCCAGCACACAGGTGCTGCAGGTCAGGAAGGTTAATGGAATGTTGGTGCTTATTTCAAGGGGTTTGGAGTGTAAGAGTGGAATCTTGCTGCACCTGGTCAAGATATTGGTGAGACTACATTGGCATACGGTGAGCAATTTTGGTCCCCTTATTTAAGGAAAGATATTGGAGGCAGTTCGGAAAAGATTCACTAGGATGATCCTGGTATTGAGGGATTGTCTTATGAGGAAAGATTAAACAGGTGGGAATCTACACATTGGAACTTAGAAGAATGAGAGGTGATCTCATTGAAACATATAGGATTCTTAAGGGGCCTGACAGGGTAAATGCTGAATGTTTCCCTTCATGGGTGAGTCTAGGACCGGAGGGCATAATTTTAGAATACAGGAGCACCAATTCAAGATTAATATCTAGAATTTATTTTCCCAAAGGCTTGTGAGTCTTTGGAACTCCCTGCCAAAGAGAGCTGTGGGATCAGAGTCCTTGTGTGTATTTAAGGCTGGGATAGATAGATTGTTGATTATTAAGGATTATGGGGAAAGGGCAGGAATGTGAACATAAGGAATGTCGGATCAGCCATGATCCTATTGAAAGGCAGAGTATGCTCGAGAGGCCAAATGGTCTTACTCTTGTTCCTATTTCCTTTGATCTTACGGTCTTCTTATAATATCATTCTGTGCCACAGTCATGCAGTAAATAGCAATTGAATGAGCAACCAGAAAATGTGGATTTTACTGGAATAAGTTAAAGAAGGGATGTTGATCAGAGTACCAAATAAATTCTCTGCTCTTCAAAAAGAAAGTCCATGCAGCAGGTGAAAATTTTTCAGTTGAATGGCAGAAATTACTGATTTTGTCCTCTCTAAAATGTTATAAAGCACACTGTACGTCATTGAACTAAGACAAGGTTGGGGCAATGTATGACAGATTACAAGGCTTGGCTCATTTTTCAGATTTGCTATACTCAAATTCTTTTTCACTTAAGAAACCCCTTCAAAGTGAAGCAAATTTCACATGTTTTATGCATGCATATAAAATATTTATGACTTGTTCTTGTATGAATCAAAAGAAAGTACAGCACCTGCACTTTTAGAGAATTACAAGTGACTTGAAATATGCTTCATTGCAGCAGAAAGATCAAGAGGCTCAGATGCTATCATCCCAAGAGTGAAGGTTGAGTGTGCTCATGTCAGTGATAGCATTATAGTCTTGGAACACACAATGCACGTCAGCTATTAGAAATAAAATATGTAATTTGCTTCATTTAGAACAAAAAAATCATTTTTTGATATAAGGGGGTGGTTCTGACATTTACAGTGATAACTCTTCATAGGAAGGTAAAGTGAAATTTGTCAAGGTACAATGGAATGTTACGTTAGATTATGTTATTGTCCATTATTTACGCTGTTAATTCTGCCTGCTGGTTGAATATTTCAGAGGAAGTTAAAACCACAGGTAAGAGAAATATTGGGTGGAATTTGTTGGAACAGAGCTTCTTTGTTGTTAATTAGACATTTTCCTGCAAACTTTAGCTCAAATGTATTTTGCCCTCTAAGTTATTGAAGTGTGAATAGCACAGTGATGGCAATGAGACATCTGGAATTTTAGTGACCGATGAGGCAAAGAGTCAATTTCCACGGCCAATGTCATTTAATGCTTGAAAAATAAACCAAGGATACTTCACCAAAAAGCAATGTAGCAATAATAGAACCTAGCAGAATCAGGGGGATACCATTCTTTGCATTGCGAGCATGAATCCAGAGAGCTACATTGCCTGCCTAGTGCCAGGATTCAGGATATCTGCTCAAGGCTGGAGAGCATCTTGCAGTAGGATGGGAAGGATCCAGTGATCATGGTCCATGGAGGTAGCAAAGACATAGACAAGGCAAGGAAAGAGATTCTCCATATCAACATAAATACCACGGCACCAAATGAAAGAACATAATCTCAATAGTAGTAATATCTGGATTATGTTTTAATTTAAGTCATGTTTTAGTTGCCTTAGAATAAATAAAATTAGAGAGATGAATGCATGGCTCAAAGGTTGTAATGAGAGGAGTGCTTTTTGCTTCTTGGCTACTGGCACCAATACTGGGAAAAATGGGGGCTGAACCATTGGGACAATCTATATCTGAACTGTGCTGGAACCCATGTTCAAGTAAACTACACAACTAGTGAAATAGAGAGAACAAATTGTGGAGGCAAGGGATCAAATTTGGGAAGATAATTTCTGACCTCCCGAATGTTGGATCTGGGGGATACCCAAAGATGTGCTGCGCAAACCTTCTCGGAACTTCTCAGGTAAGGGTTTCTGTGGCAATTGCCCAGGTGTGCATTCTTCCTCTGGGCAGTTGTCCTGCGTTGGGAACCATCCAAACAATTGAATTAAAATTAAAACCCTTGGTTGGTTCTGGTCTGACTGTGTTACACAAAACGGTAGCCAGAATTAAAACCTCTTCGAATTTCTTACGAAAGAAATAGAGATCCAGACCAACCTTCCCATAGGACTCCATAGCCCCCACTCCTCCTCCCACACCCAGAATCCCTCACCCCTAGCTGACTCTGCTCAACCCCAACAACTCCTCCCTCCACAGAACTCCCCCCCCTCACTCCCACCTCCACTAACCACCCTCATGACACTCTCCAGCCTGCACCATGACTCACTATGGGATTCCCCCCAATTCCCCTCCTGCAGACCCACCCCCCAGAGGACTCAGACCACCCCCTTACCACCTCTCCCATGGGACTTCCCAACCCCCATTAATCACCCCCCCCCCCAGTATTCCACACCTCCTACCTACTCCACAAAGGATGCCATATGATCTGATTGGAATCACCCTTCATTCCTCCCTGCAACCTGAATGAGCCACACTCTTACTTCCCCCAGCTTATATATCCTCTTCTGAACTGGACCACTTTGTGCAGGCTTGACCTTCCCCTCTCAACCCAACCACTCCCAGCCCCATCTCCATGGATCTAAGGCCTGCTCAACTCCTGATCTCTGAACCTCCCTGAATTCTGATTGCTCTCACCCTCAACACTCGACTCACCCATCATACTCTGATCTCCCCCTCCCCAAGATCTGACCTTTTCCAGTTCCCCATCCCCTCCTCCTGAGATCCCATCCCCTTTATGTTCCTCGAAAAGAGGAATTTGGTGTGACAGGGGATTTAATAATGGAAGGAAAGGGAGTGATGAGTAGATAAGTTGATATACCTTACAGTCAAAATAATTAGTTTGACTTAAAATAGCAGGCTAGCTCAGAGCAGTGATGTGTGATTCCTACAAGCTGTGAAATTTCACGTACTGTGGCAGATTTTGCCTCAAGGCAACAGCAGTGCAGCAGTACTGATAAGGCATTCAGCAGAGAGGGTGGCAATCAGAATGGATGCAATTTTCCTTCCCAGGTGCCAGGTTAAGGGATAGATCATCCAGATTAGAAAATATTGTGCAAAATAAAGGAAAGCAAGTCAGAATATATTTCAGAATGACAGAAAG
Source organism: Carcharhinus amblyrhynchos (assembly GCF_965287045.1). Lineage (NCBI taxonomy): Eukaryota > Metazoa > Chordata > Chondrichthyes > Carcharhiniformes > Carcharhinidae > Carcharhinus > Carcharhinus amblyrhynchos. The sequence goes on along the minus strand of NC_137328.1, from coordinate 27,575,606 downwards.
GAAGGGAGAGCATTGGTAAATGATGGAATGCAGACTGTAAAGAGAGTTGATCTAGAAAAGGAAGAGGGAACAGCCAGAATTAATATGATTGAAACACAAGGATAAGAAGAGATATATTGTACGGGTGTATTGTCAGTCCTCCAGCTGAGGAATGGAAACGGAAGGGGACATTTAGAAATATGAGTAGGAAAGACAAAATTATTATTCTCAGAAATTTTAATTATTCATTTTTTAATTGACACAGAGAATGTGTAACTGGAGAGCAGGAATGGAATTTGTAAAATGTGGACAGAACTCCTTCCTCATGCAGCATGTTTGTCATCCTATAAAGATAGAGGTACTGATCTGCTCGTCAGTAATGGAATAAATTGGATCAGCTAAATATGGATGAACACCTTCAGAGTAATGCAATCATAATGTGACAATATTTAAGATCTGACTTGAAGGGAAAAAGGCTGCACAGAAACTAGAGCACCGGGTTCAATAATTGATAGATTTGGTTGTCTATCAGGCAGGAAATGCTGCAGAAGGCGTTATAGCCTATGAGCAGGTTGGCTTTACGTTGTCTAGTTGAGATCTTGAGGTGAAGGATGGGTGCAGCATGTCTTGGAGGGTCAGGGGAGTGATTCTAGTGGGACGGAGACACTTTGGTACAGAGATACGGATTTGGGGTTGGCCAGTGAGCGTGGCAGGGGTTTGTAGTTGTTGCTCCTAGGTCCTGTTGACTGGGGAGTGGGTCCAATTGCTAGGGTGAACAGTTTGCTTGCTGGACAGGGCCTCACAAGCTGTACTGCATTTGTTCCATGAAGCAGATAGTGAATCTCTTAAGGTGCAGGGATTTTCAAGGATTTGGAAACCTGGTCGGCCAGTGTTCAGCCTGAAATACAGATAAGATATTTCACTTGGTGCCTGACCCACTTCCTGAGATTCAGTTGGAGTTCCACTTTCCAGCTTGCCTATGTTAACCCTGGATATTGGTGGTTGCGGTCAGCCTCAGTTTATGCATGGTTTACAATTTAATTTTCCACGTGCCTCAGATGCACACATTTTCAGGAAGTAACATTATTGTACTTCAGTGCTCTATTGTTTGTGGTGATCTGCTGGGGACTTGAGTTTGGCCAATGTACTACATACCCAGAATACAAGACCAGTTTGGATTAGTATTCTCATTTCCCCGTTTTACTGGTGTTCCATTTAAAAGTGAACAAGATCAGTTCCGAGCAGTATTTTTATTTCCCTGATTTACTGTTTTTTTCCCTTCTGGGTATTCATAAAAAGAGAGACAGAGCTAATCCATGTAATTAGAGGATAATTAGCGTAAAATCTCTGGCGAGGAAAATGTTAAAGTCTTTCATTGAGGATAATAGTAACAGATATGGTAGATGTAGGAAATGCAATTGGTGTAGTGTCTGTTGGATTGAGCTTATTGCAGAAGCTCATATTTGTAACTGTTCAATCATCTATGCTTGTGTTTGTTTTGTTCAAATTTATATAGCAAAGATTTTTTACAGGGTGTGATTTTATTACCTTTCCACCCCCTGGCAATCAGCATAGAGAGCTGGAAAAATAGTTTGCCAAGCTAAAAATCTGATTTGAGCCCAGCATGAAACAGTTTGCTATCTTCCCAGCCTGTTTTTAATGGTCCGAATTGTCTCACGCTCAGAATTTGACTGGATTTCAATGCCATTAATGAGTTCAGTACACATGCTTCCCCCCTCGCGGATGCTTCCCACCTTTCTGGTGAGATGTCATGCCGGTGTGGATCACTACTGGTCTATAAAAGTGTGGCTCAGATGCAACAGTGACAAGTGTGAGTGATGAGGTGACTACCGCTGAGCATCAACCTCCTCGGTGGGGGGTGGGGGAGAGGTTGTGGGGTGAGGGGGACGTCACATGGACGAGAAGGTCTGCCATGGTGTGTTGTTGGGTGGCGGGGCTGATGTTGTTGTGAGGGATTGGGATGGCCTGTGCCAGGCTTGAGGTTCTCAAGTGGTCACCGCTGACTTGGGGCTAATGTTGTGCACATTTTCACTGGCCACTGAATGACCCCTGAGAGATCTCATATGAGGTTGAGTCCCAAACCCACTGATGTCACTGTAGTTATCCTGCCCTCTGTCTGTTGGACAGGCTGTGTGGCTGACTGCTGACATTCCATCCCAGGCCCCACAAAGAGTGAAAAGAACCAGACCTGGCAGCTGTCGCCCCCATTCACAGAAACTCTACAGATGTTAAGATGGCTCCTCACACTGCATGGGCTCTGCAGGGCTCCATACAGTGTTAATCAATCACATAAAAGTCATGAAGATGCTTCTCTATCATCCATCTGAATTGCAAGCCGTTCCCAGAAGTCGGTACTCCAGACGTCCAGGTGCTTGCACTCATGTCTATATGTTAATGGTTCCCATTAGGCTCCCCTCACAGTCACCCATACACTCTCCATGGCCTCTGTGGTGATGGTGTGGCAATGGTTGGCAGTCCATTGAGGTGGGGATGGTATTGGGTTGTTAACGTCCAGACTCATGGGGATATAAGTTGCTGGGACAGA